>NC_092837.1:8272500-9521134 GCF_039878825.1 Excalfactoria chinensis | reverse complement strand
AGGCTCTGCATGCATTAGAAGTGTATGCCATGTTTTCAAGGAACAAGGAAACTAGTATATAGCATTATGAAGCCTTTGGGGTATATAAATTAACCCATTCAAAATAAATAAAATAAGATCAGGAAAACTAGAGTCAGGCTTGGCATAGTCAACATGAAACAGCAACAGCTTTAATATGAAATGTAGGAGATTGTTTTACTGCTATTAAGGCTACTTTTTCCTGCTTACAACAGGTCATTCTACCTCCCACAATATTCAGACAGGACTGAGTCAAACCTCCAGGGCCTAATTCTCATTTGCACAAACAGCATATTCTACATCCAAAAGGGCAAAGAGGTGCAAACTAACTTTGGTATAAATAAGAAGCAGGGCCCTTAGTGTGCATGTTCCACAAGTTGTCATATGGTGACAAACCATTTCCTATAAGTTGAATAGCTTTTAGCTGGTGCACAGTTTCAGTATAAGCTCCCAGCTGAGTCAGTCTGTTCCAGAACTGTGAAAGCTATCTATGTATTTAGAGTAAGGGGAAGAAGACAAAGGAAAACAAACAAACAAATGAAAAAAAAAAAAAAAACACAAACAAACAGGAACAACAAACAAACAAACAAACAAAAACAATCAGGGTGAAAGTACAATGCACCTTGCACTTCTGGTCCCACCCATGAGTTGCTTCCTTACTGATCACCCAGCACAGGTGTGAGTACCGAGAGGCAGGTAAGAATCAAATAGGAGACCAGAACTACAGCACAACTTCCCTGCAGTCAGGAGGCATCAGGATGACCATCCACAACAGCAAGCAACATTATGGAGCACCTCGTAATTTACACTAGAAGAAACCTCTAAGATCATCAAGCCCAGCAGTTGACTGAGCACTGCCAAGTCTACCACTAAGCCACATGTCAAAGCACTACTCTTACACATCTTTTAAATACCTCCAGTAAGGTGAATTACCTGAGCAGCCTGTTCCAATGCTTCAGAACAATTTTGGTAAAGATTTTTTTTCCTAGTATTCAACCCAAACCTCCCCTGGCTCAACTTGAGGCTGGATGCAGTTCTGACACGAGTGTCAGAGTTAAACTTACTAGACTTACTCCAATACACAGTTGAAAATAATCAAAACTCTAAATTCAAAAAGTCATAATGTTTCACAAAGCACTCTATAAGATGGCTTTATTCCAAAGGAAGAAACTCCACAAGGTTTAAAATCATGTGTGAAAGAAAGTTCAGAAGAATCTCAGTGAAATCTGACATATCTGTTGATTTCACCGGTGTAATGATGAAGATGAGAGTCTGGCCCGCATCACCTGAAATATTTACATATTTACGTATGTTCTTATGAGATGAATGCAGAGAAAGAGAAAACAAAGCACGTATTAGGTGAGAATTTTATTACTATAATCTTCTGTACATGCAATAATTAAAATTAGAAAGGAAAATAAATGAATACTTAGCACTATTATTAAGTAATGTGCTAATTCAAATTAATTAAAGGAAAGAAAAATTATCCTTTCATTTAATAAGCAAAAGAACATTTGTATGAAGGATTTTCTTGAGCAGCTCTTCAAGTATTAATTGATATACCACTGCTTAGTGCTTTAATTATTTGTTTCAGAATTACTTAGGTGACTCAAGAGAGTCCAAAACTACCCATCCGATCCACTACACTTAAAAAAATGGACTTTCCTAAATACTTGTGCCTGATATTTTATCAGCTTCCATAGAGAGGTGGAAACAGTCCAATTGTATGGTCACGACCAAAATTAGAGTCAATCATCTGTCTCAAATTTATAAGAGAAATTTTAAATCAGCTGTAAAAACAATGGAAGGAGTAATTATGAAAGTAGTAAATGATATGAAGAAGCATCAGTAGACCAAGGATAAAGATGACAACCACAACTTTAAGGTAGATGAAGTTTTTGAGACCTCTCTCTGGTCAAACATTAAACAGACAACAGCATTTTAACACTACATTGTTATAATTACTTTGTCATGAGCCTTTTGCCTACTCTTCATATACTCACATGAAAATGAGGAGGCTGTTTCTGTAGAGACCAAATGTCAATAAAAGCATATTTATCTGGTTTCATCATTGGAAAGCTGTCACATTTGTGGAAGAAGTATTTACTAAGCACTTTCTTGAAAAGCATGTATCTCAGTGCTAATGAAGTGACGAGCTTCAGAATTAAAATAATAATCCTTCAACATGTTTCCATTAGTATCCCATATATTATACATTAGAGCATCATTTGCCAGGTTCAATATCCAGAATTACCTGCCCCTCATTTCCTACACGTGTTTCCACATACAGTCATTGAGTACTTGGTTACGTTTTGAAAAAATAAAAGGCTTTGACCAAGAAAATTTCAATTAAAAAAAAAGAAAAACAACAACAGAACAACAGCAATAAACCACTCAGATCAAACTCTGGTTGTTAATCTTTTTTCTTTTCCTCCTCACTTTATTTTTGAAATTATAACCTAAAGGACTTTTAAATATACAACGCTGTACAAATGCCTACTAAGTTGTATGATATAACCTTCTGGGGAATTACGGCAGCTACCAACAATAAATTAAATCAACACTGCTCAATCATTACTCTCTCTTGTGTTTGTAAGTTATAGGGCAAATACATTCATTAGTGCAGCACAGCACAGGGAGTTCTTAACAAATAAGGAGTTCACAAAGGCTTCAGCTGAAGTTTGTAGCTGCATGACTGAGTTTGCACTGATGTGCCAGCTGCAGGTAATGTTGGTGTAAGTGCCTGCTGATACGTTCCTGAAAACTCAAATATGGCAGGACACAATGGTTGCACGGATCTTACTCTTGCTTTGTTTTTATCATTTTTCTTGTCCTCTTCCATTACTCCAGTGGCTGTATCTCCCAGTATGCAGTAGGAGCAGAGGCCAAAATCATTAATATTCATCAGTTCTGCTTTACTTCCACTCTACCAAAGTTCAAAGGATAGTCGAACAAAACCAAGGGCCCTGCCCAGAAACTAACACCCCTATTTATCTTCATACGTTTCACTGGAGGACAGCACAAAACAATAACTATCTTGTCCTAAATCAAACTTTTATAAACTGCTGTGATCAACACTCTAATTTTTCCTTTAAGCTTAGCAGAACCTCAGAGATTTACAGTTCACCTGTTTGTAAAATGCAATCCAAGTGGCCACTTCTGTGGGAGGCCTCTTATGCCTTTTTTTTCCTCCTTCTTAGCATCTCTGACAACAGCCAAGCACCTCATATAAATGAACACGCCTATGGCAGCGTGACACCTGCTTCAGTAATTCTAACCATACCCTGGAGGTTCTGACATCTTGCTTTAGTCCTTCTTGATGCAATATACTACCTTCATCCTTGCTAAGAAAGCAGACAACTATAATCCTTCTCTTTCTCCCAGATTTATGAATAAAGTAACTGAGAAGTTCTGCAAAGCTGCTACAAGCAAAATTAGGAACAGATCTAGGTCACTAACATGAAGTAAGCCAGCTCTTACACATTTAGCTCTTGATACCTTTCAGCTCCTGAAAAGACTAATAACAGGAATTTTTGCTAGGAGCTTATCAGTTGCAGATGTAACAGAGAAGAGAAACTCCGGCACAGTAGTAACCAATCACATGGTGAGCCACCAGTGTGAGGCAGGCACAAAAAGCTGTAAACCAGCTAGTAAACCAGGAGTCAATGTGTAACATGTCTGAGCTACATCACAAACACAGGCTCTGGTGACAGCTGCTCCCTAGAGAGGAGAGCAACATCCTTTGCATTAAAAAATACTCACTCTGCTGTCAGTAGAAACGTATCAGTGCTGTAACTGATGTTTGTACTATTATCACCTCATCAAACAAGGAAAAAGTAAAGGGGAAAGATTCACAGCCCAATTTCAGATTACAATTAACATTTTGTTTAATACATCTTTTACTGAGATCAGACAATCCCAAGTGTCCCTTTTAGATCAGATGATGACAAGCCTGTAGCAGATGTTCACAGGTTATACAGACCGTTATTTCCTGAACACTGAGAATAAGATACTGCTTTCGTAAACTCAAAAGAAGATCTGAACTTGAGTTAGCAAACTGTTTCCCGATATCAGTCTTATTTTTACCTTTACACATAGCCAAAGGACTGACTGAACTTCAGTTCAACCCTTTGTCTTAATGTGGACCCACTGTATTTTACTTCTGGTATTCACCTAAATTGACAGACAGCTCTTACTGCTGGGCTTTGTGCTTTTAACAATGCCAAAGAGAGATGAGGTAAGGAAGGTGTGTGTAAGGATAGGCTTAGCATATCATGGGTTTATATAAAAGAATCTCAATCCTTTCACACATATGCCCTGTATAATTTATATTCTTTTAGAATTTATGAAGCGCAAACTTCTCTCTTTAAGCATCTAACAGGTCATAGCACAGAGTTTACCTGACGTGCATAGATCTCGATAGCATGCTGAGCACTAATATTTATGCAGAATAGGAAGCTTAGTGAAGAATTAAACCCTGAGTCATCCCATTTATGAAGTCTTTTTTTGATCTGCACAAGCATTTATTTACCACCTTGTGCTCTCTCACATTTCAGGAAGTACAGGCTACTCCAAGAGACCCAGTATAACAATTAACATCTTTAAGGGCTCTAAAGCACATTAGTACCATGCAGCAAGAAAAACAGCCCTAAAGGCTTTCCTAATAAGATTTAAAGGCTTAAGGACTGAAAGACGACTGGCTTACCCAGCCAACAGTAAACATCTTGAAAAGCAGAGAATTTTAATGCAGGTAAGGGAGATAATTATCCCTTCCTGCCATATTCCTTGTTATTTTGCCTAACCCATCCTGTTCTCCCACCTGAAGGTTCTCTAACTTACAGAAAGGCAGCAGTTTTCTCCTTAAGCATTTTAAGTTACAATTCCACTCCATCATCCCATTAATCCTTTATCTTTCAGTTCCTTCTTTTTTCTCCTCTTCCAGGTGTACTCGATATTTGCTTGGCTGCACGTCTCCTCCTTCTAAGTAGGAGATCTAGGGAAAATAAATGCATGTTCCTAAAAACTGTGCAGGGCTCACCTTTTACCAGTATACGAAGGTTTGGTCACCAGTGTTTCAAACATACTGGTGCCCCAGACCGTGTCCACATGAGGGGCCCTTCCCCTCCAAGACTTCCTGTAGCAGCTGTAAGGACATAAATGAGTCTGACTGGCTATAAAGCGTACTGCTGCCCTCACTATAAATATTCTTTGACCGTGAGCTAAAAGACTGCAACTTAAAACAAAACCAAAAAACAACAGAGTGAGTGCTTACAAACGGCAGTACACAGGAATAACAAGCTTCTACACAAGAGTATTATGCACAAAGAGGTGGAGGTCAACATCAAATTCATGCAGGCAGAAAGACAGGCTTGCATAAACAGGCTTATGCTCTTGCATTTTATGAACCAAGAAGTGAAGGCAATCACTCATGTACGTTTCTGTGTACTGCACTGCAGGGCACTGTGTCCCATTTTCCAGGAAAATAGCTAATATTTCTGTATAATTTTTTATGTAAAAATACCTCATTTTTATTGGTTGGCCAGTTTTCCACTCAGGTCAATCAGTCTGTGAACATTTGTAACTCAGACAAAATCAGTGTTTATCTGGCAGTCCTATCTTCTCTTTTTACACACACACACAAAATATCCTAGCTGAAGTATAAGGATGGTGATTGTGTGCTAATCATATCTCCAAGGAACTGCACTTCTTGAATGCACTTAATTCTTCCTGAGTTCCAACTGCAACAGCTGTAAATACTTTGCAATAATGAGACTCTGACAATGCTTATTTCTTAAATGTCTGCCATATCTAAGTATGCCAGAATCACAACCCATTTAACATGTCAGTCACAGGATATTAATAGCTTCCTCAATATTGTTTATCTCCTCTGCACTATAAGCATTCTTTTCCGACTTCATAGCAGCTCAGTTGAGTTCAAAATCCCAATACCTGTTTTGAGTGTCTTTATGTGCAATAGGAGGAGCCTTCTTTCTCATGCATCCCTTAAAGCTATGATGGTAATTTTTATAGGACTGGAAAATTCTTTTTCACTTTTAACTTCTGGACTTAAGCACTGTTGTTATACACAGTAAAAAAACAAAACAACTACCTACGTGATGGAAAGCACGTTTCTCATGATCTTTTATCTCCTTCCACCCCTCAATACTCAACTGCAGCTAACTCTTACTACCATATCACCATTATTAGAAAGTAGAGGGTGTAACTGTGTTCAGCAAAACACATTATTTAAATAGAAAGTCATCTAAAAACACTGCACAAATGAACACCTACAAGAAAATATTCCTCAGTATTACTTGTATTCGCTGGTGTCCTGTGTTTTTGCTAAACAACCCTCTTGAGACCGTGGTAAATGGTTATTCCCTCCCAAAATATAAACCTAGCTCAGGACAATCAAGATGCTTTTATCACTACTTTCCTCCAGATTCTTTCTTCTAGCAAGATCTTTCTGTAGTCATCAATTATTCAGTTACCACTTTAGACATACATGTCCTGTATTCAAGTATTCAACAAAGTGCTTAGAAGTACAGGTGAGTAATCAGTCAAGTTCATCTACAACAGAAGAAGAGACGGAGGAAAGAGTTTCTTCATGCAGCTGTAGGGCATAAGAAGTACTTTGAATGATCACATTTGACTGGCAAACTGAAAATTTCAAGCGTTTTTGAAAAGACAGGTCACAGCCTCTTATTTTTTGAAATTGACAAAGTTTTTAGACTGAGAAGAGAATGGAAGTCACAGTTTCTAATAGTTGTTAGAATAGCTGAGTGACTAGCAAGGAGAAACTGAAGATTATGAGTGTTAGAAGATGTCTTAAAAATATTCTCATTTGAAGACATGGGAAACATGAAATGTTTTCTCTCCCTCCCCCGGTACATTTTAAATATTTTCTTCTCTTTGCAGATCAGTTTGTATTTCCCATGTTTTCTTTTGAAAACATTTGCTGATTTCCAAGCCAGCACTCAGAGTGTAGCATCAGTAAAGATCCCAGAGATGATCAATAGCTCCTTAGGGTCAATCACACTCTTACCTATTGCTTTACAGGTCTGAATTCTTCACTCATACTTCCCTGACCTGTACCCTGAAATACCATAAAACAGACACAATGAAGAACTTGCAACTTTAGCTACACTATATTCTCAGTTCTGAAAAATGACTTTCACCCAGCTTTGCAAAGACTTTTATTACATACTTGTTATAGAGACAGAGATGATCTCTCTGTATATATTTACCTTATTTATGACTTGTTCATTATCATCCAGTCTAATTATATACTGCTCTCACTACAGAGATTTTGCTGAGTTTTCCATACAGTTCTGTAAAGGTTTCTGTATTAAAAAAAAAAAAAATCCAAAATTCTAGGATACAAATTTATATTAGTTTTTCTACTAACTGGATTCTGTCATTAAGTACCAACAGTACAGATCCTTTAACAAAAAGAAATAAATAAAATGGTAAAATCTTTCTTAGGAGATTGCATCTGATCTCATGAGCAAATGGCAGACTTTCTGTGCCCTTGGATGAACAGTTACCGTAGCAGCTATGGAGAATGAGATAGGGGCAAGGTAGCTGATTGTTGCTGAAATCCTACTGAAAATTCAGCACACCAATGAAGGAAGGCATATTTTCTTAGTGCATTCCATGTTTTGTTAGTTTGTTAGTCAAACAGGAACACGTGGTATTTGAATTACACATGCATGCTGATGTATTACATGGTTTCTCATTCTGCTCTGTTTTAAGAAAATAAACAAACACTAGATGAGAAGAAATAATTACTGGAGATTTAAAATTCATTCACAATTCTGAGAGCAGAAAACAATGAAAGAAGCTATAATCTGATTCTATTTGGAAATTAACACAGTTACAGATGGAAATTTCTTTATAAACATAGCTAAAAGATTTCATCCAAATCAACAGCCTCTTACCTCGAAAAAGAAACTAGAATTTCTTCATTGTGGCTCAAGATGAAATTGAAAAGAAGTATTACAACCTCTATATAGGTGAATATGAAAAAATATCTCATTTTACATTTGTCATGGTTTTTTTCTGAGAAACAATTTTAATTGATCTTATTCATTTCTGGTATACCAAACTATAAATCATTTGGCAGTATTTGTAAATGCCATATGGGCTGAAGGCAATCACGAAAATCAAATATCTTCTTTCATAGCACTCAGAAGTGAGACATCTGATTATCCCACTCCCTGAAGCAACAGTGGCACGGATTGGACAGGCACAGCTGTCTCTTGCCTGAACAGTTGACGAAATCTTTTGCAATTCTCTTACCAATTCCTTCTTTCTTTCTTTCTTTCTTTCTTTTTTTAAACACAACATCTTTTACTCAGAGGCACTGGCATAGGCTGCCCAGAGGAGCTATGGATGCCCAGTCCCTGGAGATGCCCAAAGCCAGGTTGGATGGGGCCCTGGGCAGCCCACCTGATCTGGTGGGGGCAACCAACCCACGGCAGAGGAGCTGGAACTAGGTAATATCTAAGGCCCCTTTTAACCCAAGCCATTCTATGGTTCTATGATTTTCCCACCTGGAGCACAACCTTCATCCTCATATGCTTTACAGGCAAATTCTAAGTGACTGTGTATATGAAACACTGCTCCTCATTGTGGAGGATTTAATCTGTTAAGGCACCATAAAACGTCCTCAGCTGCCATAGTTGGACTGCTTCTAGATAACATGACAACAAACACAGATTGTGCAGTATAGTAGTACTGAAGGGCTGATTCCATCTTCCCTTATCATGATCCCTGACAGCAGATATGTAACAAAGTCCTCATATGCAGCTTTTCACAAGGCAACATAATTATCTAGAAAGCAGTTATCTAGAGGGATAATAAAATCCAGGTCTCAGATTCGCAGGTGCTGTATCAGTAGTACAGAGTTTAGCAGCCATAACATAAGGAATAATGAAAGAACTCCTGTGGTAGCGCCCACTTGCAGCAGGCTGCCCTGGATAATACAATTCACTTTTCTTCCTGAGACAAAATGGATGAAAGTAAGCAAAGTATTTCATTTTTTGCCATATTTTTAGGCATATTTTAACATGTTTACCAAATCTCCTTGCTCAGGATTTTTCCACTTGAAAAACGCTTGCAATTTTGCATTGCAAAGCTGATAAACAAATTTTAGCTATTTTAGGCAAAAGTTCCTGTCACTCCAAGTGCTGAACATCAGGCTTTTTTCCTCAGACAACACCACTGCAGGGAGAGCCCCATGGGACTGACCATCTCCATGCATAGCACATTGCCTGCAGAGCTAAGCTTGCAGCTTACTACTGTAGCGTAAGATAACTGAATACATGGTGAATAATGATGCTGTATTCTACAAGCTCTACACTGGCAACCAGCATCACTAAAAATCAGAAAGATTTCTTGGACAGAAGACAAAATGGCCTCAAGTTGTACCACGGGAGGTTCAGGTTGGATATTAGGAGAAATTTCTCCAAAGGAGTGGTCAGATACTGGAATGGGCTTCCCATTGAGGTGGCTGAATCACTGCTCCTGGACGTGTTCAAGAAATGCGTAGATGTGGTACTAAGGAGCACAGTTTAAGTAGGGAAACATTGGTGGTAGGAAGATGGTTCAACTGAATGATCTTAAGAGCTCTTTTCCAATCTTAGTGATTCTATGACTCTGTGATGCTGCTGTGCACTGGAGATGAATACAGAATCCTGCTGAAATTTCAGGAGGAACTTAAAAAGCACAAAGTAATAATTTAAAATGGAACTTAGGAGAAATACTAGCACTAATACCTTAATTGTTCCAAAAAGGAAGGAGAAGAAAGCAGGTAGTAGCACCATTCACAGGGAAAATTTGTGACTAATTTATCCGGCTTGTTTCAATAATGGAAATTGTAAAAGTAGATGAGTATTCTACTGCTTTGTGTCATGTACAAATATATTTTTTAAATACCAAAAGCAAGCAAAACACTTCTGAAAGGAGGGAAGCTCTACATATGCTTTCCTGAGGAGCACTGGGCAAATGGAGAGCAAGGATTTTGCAAGCAGCTCTGAACGATCCCAAGAGTCTAAAGAGCCACTCTTAACAACTACCATGGGTTATCCAAGGAGCACATTTATCTGGCAATATCCTTCATATCACATTCAACACTGAATTTGATGAATACACTCCAATCACTTATGGTGATTGGTGTTATTGTAGTCTGTGTAGGTACATATAAACTAATTACA
The DNA here is from genome assembly GCF_039878825.1 of Excalfactoria chinensis. NCBI lineage: Eukaryota > Metazoa > Chordata > Aves > Galliformes > Phasianidae > Excalfactoria > Excalfactoria chinensis. The sequence continues at coordinate 9,510,899 of NC_092837.1, read as the reverse complement.
TGAATATTTATTATTTCAAGTATGACCTCTCCATTGCTTACTACAAGCATAGTTATTTTGAACAGCTACTGATCCTTTTCAGGTATTTTATTATATTCAAAATGCTCTAATATCAATATCTACCCTTTATTTATTTTTACCTGAATGTTCAAAAGGTATCATTTCTGATATAGGAAAAAATTGAGCTAAACAAAGGAAACAACCTCAGAAAGCCGCTGTATTTCTTAGCACAAAAGAAATGGACAAAACAAAAGCTATTCATTTGAATTGACATTCTAGATATAAATCCTGCACAACTAAAACCTCTAATGTTTATTCTTTCTATTTTTCCAATAATTGAAGAACAGCCGTTTTAAGGAGCATCCTAAAATTATTCATTTCACAATTATTCATTTAAAATCTCCCTAAAACACTGATAGGTTATTTATCCCCCAAAACATACACTTTCTGCCTGCTGAAACTGCAATTGCAGTAGGTCATAAAAAGCTAAGAGAATCAACACAATAATGTATAATATTTCCTGCTAACAATGAATAGAATTGCAAATAGAAAAATGCAAAAATGTAAGTAAGTGCTTACTCTGGTGATTTTGATTTGGTACAGAATTATATAAGACAGGGCAGAGCTAAGTAGCATGACAACTATCATCTTCTGAAGAGACCACTTGTTCCAAAAGGCATCTTCTTTGAACAGAAAACCAGCCAAATAAAAAACAGTTGCTCTTATGACACAGTGCACGGTTCAAACTTCCACTGAGTACACTGGAATGAGGAAAATGGCACTCACAGCAATCCACTGGATAGAGACAATAGTGATTCAATCTCACTGCTCACAGATATGAAGAAATCTTCATGAGAAAACCAGAACAAATCACACTGTTGTCAAACTAAGTAGAAACATGAGAAAGGACAAGATCTTCATCTGATCTAACAGCATCTTAGCTGTTTGCATTAACTTTTCCAGAACAATTCAAATGCATTTAAAAAACAGGAGATTAAGAGGAAAGAGGGAGGAAGAAAATGAACCTTGCTTGGATTTCGTGAAAGATAAAACAATGAAGCTCATATATCAAGGCATATCTTCTATAAAAATCACAAGCAGTCCACATGACAGCCAGAGAGAAACTAAGAGAGATGAGTAAAGGGTAATTCTCTGTGCTTTCAGAAGCCGCTAGCTTTGTAAGAGAAAGATATGCTAACCACAAAGACAAGGGAAAGATGGGTCATATTTCCAGCACAAACAAAGGCATTAACTCAGTATTTCCTTACCAAAATAATCAGATATGATTATTAAAGAACATAGTGGGAGGCATTAATAGGTTGTTTTCTTCTAGAATTACTGCAGATAACTCCTACACATACACAAGAATTAAATTGGGAATATCTGAAAACCTATGATCCCCTTCAGTGTAAATTCAATGAAACCTCAAAGAGAGAAAGAGCTAACAGAGCCAGCAGTCCCTCTCACCACAGCCTATTCCCACCTGTGGCCCATCCTCAGAGCTAAAAAAAAAAACAACAAAAGAACAAAACAAAACCCCAAAAAACTATGTGCAGCAGACCCTGCAGGCCATCTACAGAAGCCTACTGCAGGGTTACTTTTCTCCCCTTTTGTTTCAGGCTGAGCTGACCCATGGGTACATGGAGCAGGCAAATCTTTAACACCGATGTCCTGACAGCCCTTGCAGGAATGGTGGAATGCAAGAGGTTCAGCGTGCACAGGATGGGCCCTGCTGTGCTGACAAGTTCACTGTTTTGTGACAAATCAGCTGCACAGTCATCCTCTCTCTAAGCACCTACTTCTTACATTTTTCAATAAAGATTGCTTTGATATCACTGCAGTCAGATTGTGCCAATTTCTGTGACTCCAATTTCCCCTGCCTTTTTCATGGGATTAGGTGATAGATTAAAGCAGAAGTCCCTGCATGTCTTCCCTTCCCTTATCCCCGAGGCTGCACACAAACTTAGTGTTGTGTGACATGATTCATGTAGTTGAAAAGAAGAGGAATTAGGAATTTATTAGAGGATCCTCTGCTTTGCTTTGCAATTTTGCATACCTGTCCTTGCTTTTCTCAGCCTTCTCCAAATCATTTTTGAAATCAATTCAGTGATGGAATATGGGGTAGTTCAAGAGTAGACAAACTAAGCACTAAAGGACAAACCACAGTCACAAGTCATATCCCAGAATGAATTCTGAATAATGTTCCATTGGTGTAAATTGGAAGGATCCCTATTATCATCTTCCTGAGACGCTGAGATCTTTACATTTTCCTTTCTCATGACACATGTAGATTTCTATTACCCTTTGGTATTCTTTCTGCTGGGCACGCTCAGGCAATCTGGGCAATGACCCCTTAGTGAAGTGACTCACAGCTTAGAAGGCAAAATGCAATTATATTATTTTTGGTGCTCTGAGTAAAAATGTGCAAAATTCAGCAAAAGGTGTGCAGATGCTTAACACAAAACAAGAGCTTTGCCCTATGTCCAGCCAGCTGAGCTTTAACCTCTTTTGTCCTTTAGACCCCTTCCTATAAATCTCTATTTCCTGAGCCTTTTTCTTATTTCTTTGTCAGGTTGTGAGTGATTTGCATACTACTTGTTTCTTACTGTACAAAATAGATTTAATCTGATTTGCACTTGATTTCTTCTATTAACATTATCTTTATTTTCCTTGGTTTGTTTTAACTCCTCCATCACACTTAGCTCATTTATCTATTTGTTCCCCTTTAGATAGGCAGAACTGAGTAGGCTGTTTACTTGCTTATGTAACTGATTTTCTCAGCTATGCAAACAGTACCAAGATGATGATATCCTCAGTAGACAGCTATTTTGCTAGTCAATAGCAACAAAAACATTATCAGTCACTCTTTTCCTTGCTTTTGTATCCCTTATTGGCCACGGATTTATTACTCTTTTTCCTTCTGTAAATACATTAGCACTTTACCGTGATGGGAACTGCATGTATTACCCAGAGCACGTACAGAGCACCGGGCTCCTTCTAAGCACCCTAAGATGAGTTCATGCCAACAACAAATCTGATGGCACTGCGATGACTGCCACAGGAGAAAAAGAAGCAGCATTAAGACCCCAGCAGCACACTAAGATTGCCACTTAGTTTAACATTTAATCTAACATTTTGGGTTCGAAGATTACATACACTGTAAGACCACTGAGAATATGTGAGCCAGAAATGCTTCACATCTTCATGTGGATTTTATAGCTCCTGTACTATTTCACACTCATTTAAAACATTCTGGTGGAAACTCAGTTAACATTCTTCCATCTCCAAGTTCACCTGCTAGGCCCACCTTTCATCTGTTTGTATGCAGTCGATTCCACAGAAAATCAGGTATTTTTGCACTGACACATTTAGGACTAAGCTCGCTGCTCTTCTGGAAGCATGGATTCTGAGTCCTGTGCTGAAGCAAAGTCAGCATGCTTTGGAAAGCATCTGCTTCAGCTCAGAGGCTAATAAAACACATGGGGTTCATGTGATAGGTGTGGGTGAAACAGTAAATGCCAAAGAGCAAATATTACAGTTCAGTATCTATAAAACTGCTGGCTTGATAGTTCTGGCAATGGAGGTCCTCCAGCTCCAGAATGAATTATACAGCTGCTTTCCTCCCACTTTCACTACAACACGGCATTGCAAGGATTAAAAGAAGTAATGCAATTTAGTCTCAGTGCTTTGCCCTTCTGCCCACACTATTCTCAAGACAGGCAAGTGTTTATTTGCGGACAGAAATGAAATGACTAACTTCAAATTGCTTAGCTTAGCAAGACTGCAGAATCCTTATTGTAAATGAAAGTTTTTGTATTTGCCGCATTTGCCAGCATGGCTCTGTGTCCAGGTTCTAGCTAACATGGTTATCTAGGGAAAAAACATAAATAAATCAAACCTCTGTTCACACATGGGGAACAGACAGTTCTCTTTTGTACCTCTGCACAGAAATACGTGTGTTTCCCCAGGGTTACAACCCTCTTCCTGCACTTGGCCTTGACAACGTGAGAAGCAGTAGGAAGAGAGCTACAGGAACAGCATCATGCAAACCTGCTTAGAATGAAAATTGAAGCTGTAAAGAAAAATAATAAACATGGAAAGAAAGGAAAACCATGTACAGTACAAAGCATACAAATCTCTTCCACAAATAAATAAATAAAATAGAGCTAATAGATGAATGACTGAAAGACAACAGCTTATAAGGCTCAGTTGAATCAAGAAGTTCCAATTTCACACTCTGACACCTTACATTACTGAAGAGAAAGATATAAACTTGCGCATTGATCAGAAGAAAGTGAAATGTAAATGCTTCCCCCCACTCTCCATCTGCAATTTGTAGTTTGGAAAAATATCATGAGAACAGAAGGAAATGCTATTAAAATAGAGAGAGAATGACATCTACTGGCTGTCAGGAACCGGCTTGTTTCACTGCTGAAAATGTTCTTCTTTCCCTTTCCTCAGAATACCTCATTTGAGACTCCCATTATTAGTCATTAGAGTTTATCTATTGGAGAATGAATAAAGAACAGATCGGTAAGTTCCCCAAATAGATGCATTTTCTGGTTAATTTTTAACTGATTAGCTATCCAAATAAAAATACTTACGTAAATAGTTTAACATGTTTTAGATCTTTAATATTAATGCTGGTGAATAAATAGACTCTACATAGAGCTACCAGAAACTCTAAAAGAAACAGTGCAATTTTGCACTGGATGAAGGTTTTCACAGTATGCTTTGCCAGAACAAATAACACCAATAAAACAGAACTCTGTCCCTTATCTAAAAAGATACTTAAGCATCTAAATTTCCTGCATCACTTTGTAAAAGCATAATTACCATTTTTCCAAGACAAATGTAGTGCATTACCATTCATTTTCTTAAGATCTCAACATTCCTTTTTTAATGTTTCTGTATTTTCCATATGAATAAGGTATTAGTTTCCCAGGGTTTCTTTGCTCCTACTACTTCTTTGTGTTTAAATCAACCTGGAATAACTATCAGTAATATAAAAGTCTCAGAGAGCATTGAGATTTTGATAAAGGTCACAGAAACATCTTACTCTTAAGTGGCCGTTCATCTCTGTACCACATGTTTGTTCTTGGTCCCTCCATTTATTGATCTGTTCAATATGAATGTGGCCCTTTTCCCTGTTAGCGGTGATACTCTGTAGGTGATACTGCCAGTACAAACAAATTGATCTTGCTCACTTTCTATCTGCCACAATATGTATTTTCTCCTCTTGCAGTTATTGCCTGCTGCTTAATTAAACTCCTCTCAGCACTCATGTCTGCTCAGCAGGAAACACCTCTCCAGTTCTCACGCCCCTAGTAATCAGAAATTAGTGTGATATAGACATGAGCATATGATCATTCTTTCCTAATAAATACAGCTCAGAAAGAGCAAAATGCTAAGGTGTCACAACACCATTCCCATTGGCAAAATAAAATTAATAAAAGTAATTGCCATATTGCAGAGAAATAAGTCTCAAAGACGGTCTTGAACCCCCATCAAAATCGATAAACGCAGAAAATAAGTTTGCAGGGTGGGAAAAAAGTTAAGGATGGACAAAAATATACCTTAGACTTGATAGCTGCAAAAGCAGACAAGGAGATTCAGGTATGTGTTTCCTTAAACTCTCCACAGAGAGTGGATATAGGCTTAGTAAAATAGCACAGCTGTGCAGCTGCATGGAGAAGTACTCTCTTTTCTCCAGTGCAATGGGCTTGGTCTCAGATAGGTGGATACAGTGCCAAACCACAGCTGTGAAAAGATACACAGGCATCCCCTGATGCTTTTCACTCCAGCACGTAGAAGCATGGATTAGGAAGGATGCTATAGTGCTGCATTACTGTGTGCACACTGCCAGCTCCACAGCAGAATGGAACATTATGGATGAGCTTTCAGCACTCACACGCCTTTTTATTTATTATTTTATGTAGTGTATTTTAAATTCACAAAATGCTCCCAAGTACTCCATTAGGGACAGTGTATATATGTTCATACCAACCTTTTTCTTTTCTTTTTTTTTTTCCCCTATTGACTTCAATAAAAACAAACAAAGCAATGCATTAAACTGAAGTAACTGATAACTATTTGCTGGACAAGCTATCAGAGTTCACTGAAGTCAGTAAGAATCATCCAGACATCAGCAGGAATCAAACTTAAACTAATTTAGATTTGGCACTTGTACGCTGGCTAAATACTGACACCATATCCATATACACTGAATGAGACCTGAAGATACCACATGCTCCAGTGTATCCCTAGAAGTGTTGTACACATCTAGCTTTAAGGAATTCAAAACACAACATTTGGATTGTCCATTGATCAGTGAAATAAAAAATAACCTGAACATCATGTAGCATTCTATTAAAAGTTTGAGTTGTTTTGTAATTTTATCTATCAGATTTCATCCCAAATAGTTGAGCAAGAAGATTATTTTGTCAAAATAGAAACCTTGAGAGTGAATCATTCGTCATTACTCAAAGGAATTTCTGCCAGAAGCGAAGATGTGTTAGATAATTATGACAAAGATGAAAAAGGTGAAATATTTCACACAACAATACTCTGGACACTAAATCTACATAAAGGAATGCTTGAGATAATGTAACTACTGCTGTATAATCAGTACTGAGGAAAAACAGTGTAAGACTTGAGGTACTGCTTTCATTTTCTAACAGCAGCCTTCAGATCTACAAATCCCAGGAAATTGATCACATGAGATTTCACCATAACTGCTAATAAGAAGCATCTTTTGGCTTCAATTCAAATATATTTTCTGATCAGCTTCTTACCCCGTCATCTGAATTCATAGTCTGCTGGTGAATATGATGGCAAGCTGTACTGCTTCTTGTTCATAGACTATAACCACAAAATTCTCAAGCACGAGTTATTCCTATTCTCCCATTAGAGATTCAAAAATGGTTCATCTCCTTTGAAAGTTCTAGTTCAAACTGGAAGAGAGCAGTAGGTTGCTTAAACTCAAATTATTCATCAAAAAATAATTCCAACAGAAGAACACAGCTTGAAATATCTTAACTTCCTAGGGGGCAAAATGTCAATTCACCCAGTTCAAAACGATACAATAGAGTCACTTAATCTCTTCCTAGAGAAAAAAAAAACTGAAATTGGTCTGATGAATCACCCCCTATAAGTGCCGATTTCTCTTCAGTCAGTTGAAAAGAAATCCGGCTAAGATACAGGCAGAAGTCTCAAGTTAGATGAGATGGAATCTCAGCCTATAGATAAGAAACATTATTCTTGCATTCAATCTCCTGGCACCATTCAGGGCTGAATTTCAGCCTGTTATTTCGCTCTGAGGGGCTGGAGCACTTCCTTTCAACCACAGCAGCTGACCTCTGATGAAGTGTGCCCACTGTGGACAATGGCCATTCAGTATCTGCTTACAGATGCAATGGACGCTTTAGGTGTAAATTGCCTACATAGGCAGCACACAAAGCAAATCGACCTTCAACACAAGTTAAAGCAGGAGTAACACAGTTCATATCGGACCTGAGTATTCACTGTTAGAGACCAACTTGCTTAGGTCTTGTGTTAGTCTTTCCATTGCACGGCCACTTAATAATCTTCTAGTTCTGACTTAAAATGCTGAAAGCTCTTCTGTGTTAGCCAAAATAAAATCCTGGATTCATTAATGTTTTATGAAATTTGTGCAATGAAAATGTTGTCCTCCTGAGAGTTTTTGCTTTGACAGTGTCTTCTTTTTATTATTATTTTTTAATTGTTTTGGTCAAAAATAAAACAAATTATTATTATTATTATTATTATTAAATAATAGAATTATTTGGTTGTCCCAAAAATGAGGAAAGCTGACCACACATCACAATGATGAACTTTTTGCTACCAACAGGTAACATTCTTTTAGCTATTATTTTGAGATGTAGATATAAAATATAAAGGTATAATGCAGTGGGTTTGCAACAGTGACATAATACAGTGCTCCTTTTATTTTCAATGAATTAAAGTCATTTTGACAGAGTAATTTTCAGTTCCAAATACAGATTTCAAATACTATTATGGAAACACACCAACAATAATGTACATATTTATGGAAAAGTAACCTTATGCTAAAGATATTTCACAAAACCATCTCCTCCAGCCTGCCCATCACTTTATCTCATAATTCTCTCATAATAGTCTCATAAAAATGCTAACTATTTCAATGAATGTATGATATCTTCTATAAGCTATACTAATACAGGTTCAAGTCTCATTTCAGCCTCAAGGGAAAAATAGATTTTGCCCATCAGCTTAAGTCACAAACACAATCAAAATCACTGCATTACAGACGGGTGCTTTCTGGGATCTACGCACATATCCAGAGTTTAAAGTATAAATTGTTATTCCTTGAACTAAGACGAAATGCTACACAGCTTTTGGTTGTACCAATTCACAAGCTGTGTAAATTATCCCAGGAAAGCTTTAATACCCCTCTCACATGGAATGTAATGTCTTTACACCCCTGTTCCTTTATAGTTTTGCAGCAGGTAAGCCTAAAAAAAATTAGTTCTACAGCCAAGAGATCCTAAGTGGGTTTCCAAAGCTCATTTCAATCCTCAGTGTCATCACCTGCAGACAGCATCAATGCTGCAGCATCTTTTGCAGGTTCTAATTCTTTAAGTTACTTTTACATCTTTTACACTTGTTTGAGTTTCTATGAGCAGTGCCCTTCTGTACTTCCCATTTTGTGTAGACAAAAAATGTGCTTATCATCCCTGCTGACAGTCCATTCCAAAACTAGCCCCAAGGTAAGCAGTCACACTGTCCTTGCCCTGCAGCTATCCTCATGGGTAGATGACTCCTAAAGCTGAGCCAGAGATAACCATCGCTTCACCCTCACTTCACCTTAATTGCAGCATTATTACATTGTCTGTTCAATATCCTTCTAAATATTAAACCAGCAATTCATTAAATTATGTGTATACGTATGAATCATCAGTCTAGTTAATACACAACAGTTAAGTACAAATCAGTTAGTATTTATCTTAACACAAAAAATGCTAAGTATATATATTCTGGGTCGGCAATCGATTATGAACCCCAGCTCGGTGTCCTCCAGTACTGCATAATGGATCCATGCCCTCCCTTCTCCTGCCTTCAGTTGTCTTCTTACAATGTTGAACTCATTTTAGCTTGAAATCCCCCCACATTATTTCTAGAAACAGTCAAATGTCCTTACATCAACATTCCTGGTTAATATATTCACCTGTCTCCTTCCTGCATTACATATGAGTTCAAGTTCATCCGCTTTTTATCACTAAACGACTACCTGAAAATTCCAAGGCAATAGTCTCCATAGTCTTTTTTGCCTTCCTAACTTTCCTACTCCCAATTTGCAAAATTTATATGCACTTCATTAGGTACTCCATAAAATATTCTATATGCTGATGATGTAAATCAAGTACTTCGGTGTTTGGCAGACTGAATACTAAAATAAACATTCTTCAGTAGTGCAATTACCATCGCTTCAGTTTTACTGACAGTATTAATCTGTGCTCACTAAAGTAATTTAACAGATGACAAGTGCTTTGTTTTTGCAGATATTTGACCTTTGAAAGTTTTACAGTTTGAGTACACATTGCCTTTCTGTGACCAAAAGCCAGGACAACTGGTTGTCTTAAATCCTCACACCGCATCGCCCAGCCATGCGTGACTGTTGCACTTCCAAAACACTGGCTTATTCTGACCTACAATATTCTATGGTCATGTTAGAAAACTGCTGGCTGTAGAACTATCCACACATTTTGTAATGTTTACAAAAATACTTTACAAAAATAACTTTAGATGCAATAAAGCTTTTTGCAGTTAATGTCAGGTCAGCTTCTGCTCTTTTAGGCAATGTTCCTAACTGCCTTGATTATCATTTTTTCTGTGGACTTGCAGGGCTTAGTATGCTTGCAGATAAGTTCCATTTCATCATTTCAAGTGACACTATCCTTTCTTACAACACAGAGCTCTTTTATTCCTATGAATAAACTTCAATAACAGAATATAACTTTCTTTTAAGGTTTCTTTTAAAGTTTCTTTTAAGTTTTAAATCTTAAAATCAGAATCAGAGGATAATTGAGACTCGACTGGACCATTAGAGGTCATCTGGTTTGACCATGTGCTCAATTTAATTTACAGCAGAGCAAGAAATTCAGCTGAGCTATACTTAGGATACTGCATACTGCATGTCATATTTGGGCCTCTCTGAGGCTGTTTAATAAAAATCAAAATGAAAATACCTACATTGCATGTTCCTATAATACTTAATATTCGTATTTTTAATCTGCAGGAAATGTTAGATATTATGAGTTACAAAAGAGGCCCAGTAACACATTATTCTATGTTATCACTAATGTCACCCAACAGACCAGAACCTGATATTAAAAAAAATAATAATTACAAAAATAGAAGCAAAATACATTAGCCATGAGTTGAAGAAAAAAAATAAATCAGAGCACTATTTTGTGATCATATTTCTTTACGAATGTAACTACTTATATGTCAGATAGCTGACAATATCTTTTGCAAATTGAAGCTTTAAAAGCAATACTTTTTATAGTATTAGCTGCAGTTAACTCTTATTTGTAAAACCTAAAGCTCTACCCAAGCACCTGGGTGGAAAAATTTATTCAGTTGTGCTTCAACAAAAGACAAACACAAAGCATCATTAAATCTCTAATATGGAGGCCTTGCTGTACTTCTTGTAGGGATTATCCAGTCATCAAAATCTCATTAAAACAAACCCAATTCACTTCCACATGCTCCTGATCTAAGTCCAATCAGCAGAACACAGTAACACAATCACAGCAGAACAACAACAACAACAAAACAACAGTAAGTTCCATACAGCTGTAAAATACTCAAGAGGAATCCAGATGAATTATATTCCCAACATGTCTGTTTTTTTCTGTTCAAGACATAGAACTATGAGAAGATAAATGTTAAATTGTTGAGATCCATTCTGCTCACCAACATTTTCTAAATAAAATGTCTAGTTTAATGAGGACTAAAAAAGTGCCTCAAAAGAACTAATTGTAACTGTATACTTAGAAGATATGAAGATTTGAATATCTCAAAAAACATCTAATTTTAGGATAATTGTTTTTATTATGGCTATGCTATTTCAGAGACTGTGATAAGAGTGGATAGTGCTTATGCTTTCTCTTAGCCTTCTCCAGCTTTACTAAAGCAGCATAAAATACACATCACACATCCTGTTTGTCCATCATTTGTCAGCCCTTCACTCTCCCTACTATATCTTTTCAATTAGCTGGACCATTTCAACCAAATTTAATGCGTTTAAGGTTTCACAAACTTAACCTTAACTTTGTGAACTCTAATGACTGAACAGAGAGCTGCATCTAATTAGTGTCCTGACAGAAGAGAGCAGGGAGAATTCAGATTTTAGCTGTTCTGCTCATTTCACTCCTCAGCTAAAGGGCGGCAATAAGATGATCAGTCAACCACGAGCAGCTCCAAAGCAACCATGGCATGTGCTGCAGATTGCCAGCCAAAACACAAAGAATAGCAGTATAGTTGGCACTTGCTGAGGTGGAAGCTAAATCACAGCAAGTAAGGCCAAAAGCAAGCTAGTTAAGTTTAAAATTAAGATGTAATAAACAGGGAAGTTGTTCATAAAAATAAACACTGAAATACAGTCTGCTTTCCTGGAAACATCACTTTCACAGCAGTTCTGTATATTGCTTTACACGTTTTTCATTCAGTATAATTCTTTAAAACCTACATCCCATTAACCTGCATTACCCATGTAAAAACATAGCCTTTGACAATGTATTCTGATTAACACCTTTAGACCTCTCCTAAACACATGATATTTCCATCAATTTCATCCACATTTTGACCAGAACCAAGTGAGTTGGTTATACTGATCTGAATTCATTTTAAGATTTAAAAAAAAAAAAAAAAATGCCCTATAAACTGTGTTGCCCCTCTTAGTTTCCTGTTTCATGCATACAAAAACTAGATTACTTTTTAAAAAAATTGTGAAAATCCTGCAATTGAAAGGTATATCTTACCATCTTTACCAATTCACACTAAGTTGGAAAAATGTAGCAGCATATAATTTTTACTTCAGTCTGTGAAGCTGGAAGTAGAAAATTACTTATCAGCATTCAAAGAAGCTCCTACAAATTTATAAACATTTTTACTGTAATATTCCACAGCTTTTAGTTCAAGGACACGTTTCAGCAGGCACATGTAACCACTGTAATCATCTAGAAGAAGAACAGCTGAATTCCACACAGTCCTTAACATCTCCTGCATCTCATTGTAGCATGACCAGTGTCTGTTTCTATGACACCTACTTATCCCCTCTTCTCTGGTTAAGGTAGCCTTCAGAAGCTGAGGATCATGGATGTACTGTTAGCAGGCTAATAATTCAGCTTCCTTAGTTTCCTGCCTTGCTATTAAGAACTGCTGTAATATTGCAATATGTACATTTTAAATGTCTAAAAAAGTCTGTCAACGAAGGCAAACCACAAAGAAAGACAAGATCATCATTTCAGTACTTAAGTATATTTCTTTGGCAAAGAATTCATTCTCCTTCCTAACACTCCTCTCATAAAAATAGGATTTAAAACACAACTACAGATACTGTTAATGGTTAGGAATAAAAATGCTATACCCAAAACATTCCTTTTACTGTGACTCAGGCTTACAGAGAAATAAAAATTCTAATCATGTCTTCGATTCCCTCTTTATCAGTTTATTAAATACTGTTGAAAGCAAAAACTAACTCTGGTGGCCAAAGTCACATTGTGCTACGGTTCAGCAACTGAAGAAAGACATTGTCCAAGTTTCTGAAGAGTAAAGTGGCAAAAAGAATGAACTTGCTATCTGTGTAGCTTGGGGTAACCGCCTGATAATAAGATATGTGTGTGTGTCTGTACACCAGGGCAGCTGGAGTCAGTAATAGGGTGCAAAATCTTACCCTAAAGGGAGAGGATCAGAACATCCCTGTTAGGGAATGGTGTGATTGCTCATGACATCTGTGCTAAAATTATGTGAACATGGCAGAATATATCCAAGATTTGATTTAATACATTCAAATGCATTTCACATAAGAGAGGATCAAAGTCTCTTGTGCTGTCAAGGTCCTGTTTTTTCTGAGGAACTGAAGTAATTGTTTGGAAGTTTCCTTTCATTAACTTCTGCTGTATTTGCTTAGAAAAGTAAATGCTAACAACAAAAATAGTGGCATATGGTAACAGAGTTTTTATCTGCATATTCTTGCTTTCTGCTCTTGGCCTCTTGCTTTACATTTTATTATCCACATGTTTTCAGTGAGCAAAGCGATTCATCAGCAGTGTTGTAGACTTGCAAAATGACACCTGCAGTTACCTAAGATTAAATCAGAACATCTCTTCACTCGTTTGTTACCTCCTTGTCTTGCCAACAATGCAGATAGACAGACATAAAGATTTATACTGAAATCAAAATAAAAATCACTTTTCAAGATGTTGAATTATGGGGTGGCAGCTGACAAGAGATGTTATTAAATGCTATCTCTGCTGTATTATTCATCACTTTCCTAATGTGTACTCAGCCATCATTCAAATACTACTACAATGAAACTTGAAATTCTTCATCACAAACAGAGGTGACGCTCATGGGATAAAAGTGCTGCCTCACCTGGAACAGAATGGAAACACTGACTTTCTTTACATACTGGTGGCTTCTGTTTTGCTGTACATGGCAACCTGGTGCCTAAACTCTGAGCACAAGACAGTTGCCTATGGACTAGAAAGTTGCCGCTAGCAACGATTCTGGTAAAAAAATGCTCCAGACACTATTCATATTCAAACAGTGAAAAGAGATATGTGGTAAACCTAAACATCTCCCCGTCTTAGCCATGGTCTGTAACATGGCCACTTCTCCATCCTTCCTTCTGAGAACACAAAGGTGTGTTCATCATGAGTCAAAACTTTATTTAAATCTCCGAAAACTACAAAGTCATCTACAGTCTTTTTCAAAAAGACAACTGTGTCCCATAACGCGGTTTTAATTTGCTCCAAGTCCATTTCAGCAATAGATAAATTGACTAATCATGAAATTACAAAATAAAATTCACATTCAGACTCCTACCAAAGATATATATTGGCAGAATATATCAGGAGAGCAAAGGCAATTAGCAAACAGCGAAATTGTCAGGCAGTACGTGAAAAGCATCACAATGTTGCCAACTACCCTACTGGTGTAAACCCAACAGTTGTCTCTGTGTTCACTTTGAATACATGCTTCTGAGTCATGCCTGGTACTGAGCTGACTCTCTATCCCTGTCTGTGGAAAAAGAAAAAAACAAGAAGGGAATGCAATTAGAAGTGCTAAACAAGCAGCTTTATGTGGTTCTTCTGTCAACCCTTGTAAGCTATTAAAACTGAGTACTAAATGTGCTTGGCATGAAGTCAAGCACATGAAAAGCACATACATGAAGAAGAAAATCAATGGTAGCAAGGATATAAAAAAATGTGACCTTAGGTTCATGCACTTGCAAAATAAGCCTGTCTGGTAGTGTACTGCAGTTTCCCTCTTGGTAATTAGTGTCCTATAGGCATCTGTTTCACAGCAAAAAAATGCACAAACCATGAAAAGACTAAATGTAATTATCATTATTTCCACTTCTAGGGCAAGGCCCTTTCATAAACAATTATGTCTCAGTGAAAAACTGGAGGTTTTAAACAGTTGCCCTATCATTCATAATAATGAGTAGGATAATAAGCCACAAGCCAAGCCTTCATACACTCATTAGATAGAGAAGACTAATTAGGACTTTAACCAGAAATGCCACTAAACATCATGCTTACTGAAGTAATTAAGACACGGATGATATTGAGACATACACTGTCTCCCAAATCTACAAATAGTACAAAACCAACAGATCTACTTGACATAAAATCATAGTCTCTTATATGCAATTAGAGGTATTTACCTGTGTTTGTAAGGCCTTCACATCAAAGTTCATGTGTTTAGACTGTGTACTTGGTGTCAGAAACTGCCTGATTGTATTGTTACTCTGCTCTCAAGTTCAGTAGAATACCTTCAATTTACTGCTGTAACTGAAATCTCTGCCAATGGAACAAAGCATCCTCTGCCCAGGGCCCCATTCAACCTGGCCCTGAACACCTCCAGGGATGGGGCATCCACCACCGCTCTGGGCAGCCTGTACCAGCACCTCACTACACTCATAGTAAAGAACTTCCCCCTGATATCCAGCATAAATCTTCCCTCCTTCAATATGCAGTTACTGGATTAAAAGCCATCAACACAACTAGAATATTTCTATTCTAAAAAAAAAAAAAAAAAGTTCTAAGAAAGTAAATCCCTTACTCCCATTATGGAGATATAAAGCTGAATAATAGAAAACGTGAGATTATATTTTGCTAAAGGTTGTTTTAGAGCCTCAGCAAAAGTTCATGCCCATTCCTGAACTTTTAAAATCCTGTTATTTTGACCAGAGTATGTTTCTCCAGCAAAAATGGCTTTAGAATTTCTCACACAGAGTTCCATATCTACCTGAAATGATAATACTTATGGAATGCAACAAAATGATTTTAGGAGCACAAATGGAAGAGTTTAAGTAATTTCTGTCCATCTCAATCTAATGTGGACCAAATTAAGATAACTGCAGATGCTCTGGGCATGGTGAAGAGGTGACTGGCTTCCTCAGAGACAGCACAGTATTCTCCTGTACATCTATTTCAATCACTGAAATAACCCCACAGCAGCAAAGAAGTCTTCCCAGAGGATGCATCAAACCTTACTTTACTTTCTGTGTTTTCTCCTAGTTCATTTTCCATCTCTTTCCTTTTTATCTATTCTACATCGTTTATCTGCTTCCTTCTAACTCTAATCACCATTATGGTATCAATGAGAAAAAGCACCTCTCAAAACTTCTGGCTTTCAGGTGTCCTCAGACACCTTATAACAACCATTCCTTAACTTCCTGAGTTAAAGCTAGGTATCAATTATTTGACCTTTAGCCTTACACAAAAAAATACTAAAAACAATTACATTCCTGAATAATTGAGTTTGCAATGTGAACAGAAAGTAACGTGTGAGTAAATCTATGAAGTATAACTTCTTACATTTCCCTTACATTAAAAACAAATATTGCTTTAAAACCCTGCATTAGAGAAAGAATCATTTAATGTGACTGAACACCTGATCCATATTTTGGTCATATCAGAACTGCACTCAGTTATGTCCAAATAGTCTCCTTCCTTTGAAGTAGTAACTCAACTGGAGAGCATGAAACGAAGAGCTTTCCTATGTCATACTACTGGTGGTGGAGGATTAAAATCACTGTGCTAGCTAGTAGTCCAATCTAGTTAAAAGCAAGGTATGAATTTGTTCTTAGGTACAAGAACAAATATACAGTCCTGCATGTGGGAGATCAGCTATGTTCTTTGTCCTCTTCCAAAAAAAACGCACAAAACCAAAGATCCATTATTTCAGATTAATGTTTAGCTCTGTTGACAATCCACATCGAAAGTCTATAAAACCTTTCATCTATTTAAAAACAAAAAACAGAAGTATAATAATCTTCTTGTCATCTACTTCAGTGCTTATTAATTGCAAGGAGAAGTCTCTGAGCCATGGGGCACATGAGATATCTCATTTCTTTCTGCATTATGCATGCACAGAAGTAGCTGCAAGCTGCAAATTTTTCCTATTAGGGGACTTTAATGGGCTATTTAAAGAGACCGAGTTAAAGCTGACACATTTAAAATGGAACTCTGGTATCTTAAAAACTGTCCCACATGCTAAAGCATGGCAGCAGAGTCTCCAAAGTGCTATATACATGCTTTAAATCTATGTTAGTAGCATTGCTTTCATCTCGCTCCAAGTTAGGAAATTACTTTGCCTTTACAGACCACAGATTTATTTGCTATTCAAGATGTTAGAGAAACAGAACAGAAGGTATCGGGATGTTTTGATTTTGCTTTTATTTTTTGGTTCTGACTGACTGTAAAATACCACAATACCAAGACTGAAAAGAGATAAATCAGAATGAGCAAGAACATTCAACAGAAATATTCTTGAAAACAGGAGAAAAGCTTTTCATTTTGAATGTGAATTAGAACTGTGTGTTTATAGTGGCTGAACTGATATAACATTACACTGGCAGAAAAATAACAACAGCAAGAGATTACATCAGTGGAAATTTAATAGCAATTCACATCCATAGGATCTTATTCAGTCAAGATAAAATCCCAGCCACTGAAGGAAGTAAGAACATTCCCCTGGTAGACCTCAGTCCAGCCAGGACGTCATCTTTGTCATCACAAGAAGATTATCCTAGCTAACATCAAAAATTATACCTACAAATAAAGGAGCACACATAAAAGTAAGGCAAAATATTATCAAATAAAGAGAGTTTGGGGGGTGTAAACTTATACAGGAAGAAAAAAAAAAATTCTTTAGTGAAACATCACCAACCTGTTATCCAGTACTTAATAATAACAGAGAATTTAAGGAATTTAATTATGGTATAAGAAAAGTGTAATACAATAGCAAAAGAAAATGAACAGTTTGCTAATAAAACACTGGCAAAAGGCAATGCCTGAACCATTTAAGCTAAATATAGAAGAAAAGTAAAATCAAATACTACTTATCAGAGCTCATATAATAATTTCACACAGTCTGCTGATTACTGAAGATGATCTTTTCAGTATATTTTGCCTTCTGCATCTGAAAGATGAATTCACCTTAATTCCTTCTTCAGGAACCATGAAATAAGTGCTAAGATGCTTCACTATTGGTAGAAAAATTACTACTTTCTCTGTCAGAATCTTACTTCCTCAGTATTCACTGGCATATTGGGCTTTTCTCATCCCCGTGAGTCTGTTCCTAACAGTATAGCAGAAAAAACACCTCTCTTACAACTGAACTGCAAAAAGAAACCTGCAATACACAAAAATTCTTGTGCCCTCATTTATTTCTGCAGATCTGCAAAAGCAATGAAGAATTCAATTAAATTGAAGGATAACTTTCAAAACCAATATTCCATAAGAAAGCCTCAATGAGAATTACCAGGGATACGATGTTAGGCTGTACTGCAAAGCATAACAGAGTGGGCTATTTTATTTAACAGAAATAGCATGCAGCGGCACAACTCACTTAGTTGGAGGCCAACTGGAAACAGATTCTGCTTTACTCTGGGAGTTTGCTGGTTGAACAAGACTGGGGAAGGGACAATTTGATTTTATTTGCTTATAAGCACGATGCCATACAGCTGTAAGGTGCAATGTACAGATAGAACAAAACAAAAAAGTCTTAGGAGGGTTTAAAAGAAGTACTTACACTTCTCCATACAGAATACAATTTTAGAGTTTAAAATAAGTTTTTAGTGTTATACTTCCAGCCCAACAGTAACTCAAACAAGTCAGATGTAAAATCCAGGCCAGCTAAATAATCATATATAGCAGGAAATTAAATTTGCTTTGGTTGGTTTAAAACAGACTGGGAAAGAATCTGGTTGCTGTTAATAGATAACACATAAATTCTGTAACACAAAAGTTTCTCACGATAAAAGACAGAGTTGGCAAAGTTGGCAGTGTAAATTGCCTGTGGATTTCCTGGCTGAAGAATAGGAAAAGGATGGAACAGCAGTGCTTAAAGTCTGTATTCTAATCACTGTACTGGAGAAAATAAAGCAAACTGGCTTTTAGGGTGAAACTCACTACATTTCTGAAAATGTTTGAATGTGGCAGTAAAAGATTTAAAAACTCTCTTGCAACTCCCCCATCCCTTTAGCAGCATTATTAAAAATACCCACAAGAAAACTCAATTACTTTGATGCATGGTTATTCTTGAACAAAAGCCAAAAGCTTTTTAGATCCTTCACTTCTGCTTGTTCTACCATTCTTACATCCCCAAGGAGCTTAAAGCAATCTGTTTTTCTATCTGAGATGGTACGTTATGGAAGAAGACTTGCAAGACACAACTTTCTGGATCGTTCTGTTTTGCATACGATTTTAGCTTCAATCCTAATAAGTAAGAAAAACATTTATGCAAACAGCATTGAAAAAGCAACTCCCAGAACAACTTTTCTAAGCATTCTATTGAAACCTCCCTACGTTCCTGCCCTACGCAGAGCTGGGACATACTGCAACTTCCTTAGCACATTAACCAAGAAACTTAAAACAGCACACAAAGTTGAAAGTGTTTCCTCATATAATTTCTGAGAATATGCAGAAAGGCACCCAATGAACAAGAAAGTTATCACAAACATCAGGATATGAAAAGTAGGACTCAATTGTTAGATTCTTACATCATTACAAAATACTTAGCTTCTATGTTAGTACTATTAAGATGCTTCTTTTGGCATCAGTTGATACCTGCCTATATCAATTACAATGTGCTTTGCTTTCAATTGCAGCTTACTGTAAAGAGAAATTTTTAACCGAGGACAACTCAATTTCACTGCACCAAAATGCATTATCTTCTCGCAATACTGCGCAGCAGGTTCCAGTGAGAATACATAGAGAAATCTTCCTTTAAATGCAATCTTCTTGCTTACCTGAGTTGAAAGGCAATAAAATAATCTCTGCTAGATATGACATTGCTCACTTTTCAGTTTAAAACAGTATCTTTAGAAGGTCGTGTATTCCATTCATCATATATCATGCTTTGCATCTTTCCAAAGCATAATTCACACGTAAGAAATATTCAATAAAATGTTCAAAACATTTTGGAAACAGCACACTGTGAATAAGCCTTTCTTTGTTCCCTTTTTGTTATGCTCTCATTCCCTCTTCTGTATAATTTTTGATCCAATATTTCTGTGTTGCTGTTGCTGTTCTGCTACCTTACCTAAGTAAATCACATATCAAGACTATAATCAGATGCTTACTTGCAGCTACATTCTCAGCAAGAAATATATGCAGTGAATTTACTGCTGAGAGATTTTTGTGCTTCTAATCAAAAAGTGTCATAATAAAATGTTTACATTTTAAAATAAAAGATCTTTAGGGTTTCTGAGAAAGCAGGGAGGGAAGTTTGCCACTTGGCATAGCTAAGCTTTTATGAATGTTTATGAATTATTCTACTGGAAAATGAATGACAGGCTGAAATAGTTTTTGTGTATGTGTCACTATTCCCTGCTGCACTGTGATGGGACTATTCACGTATAACAGTTAATACAGCAGAATTGTAGCTTTTCCCTTCCTCAGTTTTCAGAGCCGGATACTTGGTCATGCCTATTTGTATGCAACTGATTTCAAGTATTTCCCAACTCCGGGGAGACAAAGTGGATTTCTGAGACCTGTTTTAGGACATCTCCATACAGCCGCATCATTCATCCTTTTCAAAGGATAAACACAGATCAGACATCAAATACTCTTCTGTCTTTTCCCAAATAATTCAGGCACTTGTCAAAGCACGGAGGGAGATGCCACCTACTCCAGCCCCTACCACAAATGAATGGCAGGGTACCTGTCCTGAACACTGAATAAGTGACCAACTCCAAAGCAGCAGCACATTCTTCAGTCCCAGACAGTGGTTGTATTTGTCATGCCTCGAACCTGTGTGTTCACATGGTGCTACTTAGCATGCAACACCTTCAGTGATACCAACTTTTCACTTCTGTTTTTTTTCTTATTTAAATACATAAACCACTTCTGAGCTCAAACAGATATAAAAGGTGCAAAATTCAGGTCATGTCATAGTTGCAGTCTCAAAGGAAAGTCTGCATGTTTGTTTACTTGAAGAAATATTTATGTAAACAGGGTTCTATAATCATACATACCAAAACACTGATTCAACAGTGCTGACATCAGTTGTTTTTGTACTATTTAATATGACAGTAATTATAATTAATTCATGCAGATTTTCCTTTAAATATACTCCATTAGCAAAGAGCATTTGTCAAATCTACTTCCAGCACACAATGCTTAATGATATCCCTAAACATTAAAAGCCCTAATTTATTGCTCAAAGCAGTTTTCACGTAAGAGTCTAATAAACTGCAAGCAGTGAATTAACAGATGACTTGTACATGGAGTAAGTTATCAGCAATTCATGGATATTTAGTAACTGTATGACACAATTAATGATAGTGGACCTGCTGAAGTAGGAAGCAGCTGAGATGTCATCATCTAGACAAAAGGTGATCTGAATACTCTCCATCTTAACTGTTTTGTTAGGATGTGCAATTCCTGTAACTCATGCAATGCATACAACTAGGAATTCTAATAGTCACCGTAGCTTAAACAACTGCAGCAATGAAGAACTGCATTATTTGCCATCCGAGTATAATTCTGCAGATTTACTCAGTATAACTCCACTATTAGGCACACTGCCACTGAGGCTGCAAACAGACCCCAATTCCCACATCAAGCCAAACATTAAAAAAATGAGAAATGCAGCTACAAACAGTCTATGTTCATGCTTGCTTAGAAAGTTATCAGACCAATATTTTTGTCAAATAGTATATTATGATTGAGTGGCCATTAAGAACCACTTTTAACTTAGATCCCGGATAGACTCATGGTTCCTATTGTGTAGTTCCAAACTAGACATTCAAGGATTAATGACTAAACAGTACTGGAGAATGTAGAAAATTCAGTATTATACAGATATAACAGATTTCAATATAGAATTAGATACAGAAATAAAGAAAATATAATAAACAATTGCTAATTGTCTGTCACCAAGAGAAAGAGCACGTATGTGTGCACATGGTAGGAAGAAGTGAATCAAGAATCATAGTCCAGAAATCAGCATCTCTTTAAATTTTTCAGGTGTCTGAAGAAATTCAGCAGATATTCTGGACATTATGCCATTGGATATTTAAAGGGTCCCTATTTATATTCTTTCTGTCTATACACTTGTTGATAGTTAGGAAAAGTACAACCGCATTAATTGACTTGGTATTTCAGGAAAATCTTGCAGATGCAGTTACTTTATCAAGAATTAAAGTCATCTGAAGTCTTGAATTGATACTCTGTGACAACAAGGCATAACTCAGCAAGTATGAACTAGGGCTGGCTCTTAAGCATAGACAGGTCAAACAAGGCAAAAAACAATTAGCCCGATCAATACAAACTCAATGTGATTTTCTGTAGCATCACTGAATTTACAGCCTCTGGACTTGGTCTGTTCCTATACAGAAGCAACAGCAAGGACTGGTTCCCTACTGCTCCTGTTATTGAGGTTATCGCTTACATTCACAGTTTGTGTCATTTGACAATTGCCTAAATGGATAACAGTCAATGCTTGAAAGTACATTAATATCTACACAGATGCAACTGCAGCTCATTCAATAAAAATGTTTTACATCAGTAAATGAGATTTTCCTCTGCTTCGCCAATAGGAATTTGCAACTAAATTATCTGAAGAAGAATCTCGGCCAACTTTATCTCCTCCTATACCACGAGTACTTTATAAGTGACTTGATAACAACAGAGTTCAGCATTGCTCGTTTCTAAATGATTCTGATAGTTCAATACAGAGGTATAATAAGTTTTATTAAACACGAGCAATCTCTTCCAGTTAATTGCTGTAAATTTTAGGCAGGTGAAGAAACCAAAGAATCTATCATCTATTACAACCTACCAGTTTAGCAAAACAGATGAGCTACAGTCACAAATCTGTAAAGTTCCTTTTCCCCTGATGAGGATTTTAGGCCTCAAATATTTTGGCCTGTCATATTTCTCGTCTGCATTTTGCATGAATTACTCTGCCAAAAAAGTGAAACATTGGACAGTACTGACAAAAAATACTTGAAAATGGGTCTTTATGGTGCTGGGATTTTTATCCCTGGCTATGTAATTATTAGATTTACCATGTTATCTTTGAAAATAACTCTGAAGTGTTACAAATGTTATATCATTTTTAAATCACAAATACTTAAGAAATGCAGAAGGCTATTAGCATCATTGCAGCCCCTTAAACTGCTGTGAAATGAGCTCTAAATGTGCTATAAAGTGATTTCAACAATTTATAAACCTCCCCTGATTAGCCTTGAGCAAGATATGAATGTTACAGGAAACCATTGTTGCAGAACAGATAGTTTTTCACTTCAGGAACGGGCAATCCTTTAGTGGCTTGCACTGAAAACTAAATTACAAAGGCTTGTTCCTCTGGTGTTCATTTCCAGCTCATTTCCATGCTGTCTCCAGAATTTGCAGTTTACCATATAGGATCAGAAAAGAGGGCTTTTAACAAACATTCTGGAAGACTTTTCTCTGGGCTCTAGTGACACCACCAGCATCCCCTCCCACATTTCCCCAAGCACTGTTTTTTTCTGAGGTACTTCAGTGAAGCTACTGTCATGTTTCAACTTCTTATACTATCCACACGAAGAATAACAACTACAACATTTTAAGGCACATCTATCACAAAACATGACTGACACGCTTGGTTTGTCCATGTGTTTCAAAGTATGTTCTGGAAGAAAGAATTCAAGTTCTCAGCATCCTGGTTTCAAGTGGATTATAGAGAAAACATAGGAAAAGCACACACACAGTATCAGTGTTTTTTTTCTAGCAAACATATACATCACAGCCAAGAGTAAAAACAAACATCTGAAAACGTATAAGCATATTTTCCTGGTAGTCTGGATATGAAGGGTATCATTTGCAGAGATTTTAAGTCATTTACCCAGCACCATTTATGAACACTATTTATTAGAGGTCTGGCTGACTGCCTTGATCTACTGGCCCCAGTTCAAACCACTCATTCCTCTTGCAGTATAACTAGCCAGTGATCAATATAGAGAATCTTCTCTGAATACAAGTTAGGTTTTTTTTTTCTATCCCTGTCAGTTAAGCAATCTTCCCTTCCACCCCCTCAAAGCACACTAAAGCAAATCAATTTGCACTTTCCAATTTTCTATTTGCATTTAATAAAATGCTTCAGTCTGATGCTTTAGTGGATACAAAACTTATGCACAGCAATCTTTTATCTAATATTTGCATATTTCCATCAAGAAGACAGATAATATTTTGCCTGGAACTCATCTACTTATGACCAAAGCTGCATGGGAGATAAACCACAAAGGACTATAAACCACTCCACATTGTTACAGCACTGGACAGAGGAAGTTGTAGAATTCCACTTTAGTCTATTTTTAATGTGCAAATGCTGAATTATGAGAACAAAAGAGAAGTGTCTGTGCATGGCAGTGTACAAGTTCTGTTCAAAAAACTGACTTACACTTCGGATACTGATGATTTATTCAACTCTTTTTAATGTCTGTGGGTGTTTGGTTTTTTTTTGTTTCATTCTGTGGGGGTTTTGTTATGTACAAACACATCTTGTTTCAAATCCCAACAGGAGGGCTATACTCAGGTAAGAGAGAAATATGGTCTCAAACTACAAGTGCCAGAAACTTCTAGAGAAACCCTTCTAAAAATTTTAAGTCTGAACGTCCAAGTTCAAAAGATGTGTGGGGATAAGCTGGGAAACTTTTGGATACACACACAAACAAAATCAACCCCTAAAGATTTTGAGGAATGTCTGTGGTAACTGCAATAGGAATTGTTACAAGAGTTTAAGTTAGTACAGTTCATAAATCCGATTAACCTCCTAATCAAAAACCATTTTGGAAGTGCCATGCTGCTAGGTCTGCTACACATTTTGTTATGTCCCCTGCCTAGCACTGCCAAAATTTCTATTTTCTGCTCAGCTAACAGTGCTTGAAAGATTTGTCCAGGTTACTTCAAACCACTTATACTTCACGAGTCCACATACACCAAGTCTTCAGGGTATGTGTCGATTTTAGACAAGCTGGGTTTCCTTACAGTATTCTGCTGCTAACTTCCTGCTATGGGCAATTGATCAAGACAGAAGTTCTAGAAGCGTACAGCAGCTAGGTTTTGAGTTGTTATTAACTTCACTGAGAACAAGTCTGTATGAATGAGGTTACCCTGTTGAATAAAGAAAATTACATAGAAAGGCTGATCTGAAGGGAATTGCTGATATAGGTACAGGTCAAAATGCAACAGACTGGTCTTGTCCAGTCCCATTCAAAGTAACTTTGCAGTTAATTTCTGCTAATCTCTACATGCAATTTCTGCTAATCTCTACATGCATCTCTAAATTAATCATTACTGATTATAATGCGGTCTGCTCATCTATTTCCACTTATCATACCTATGTTTTAGCCTTATATGTTTTCTTTGTTAGCAGAGCAGCTCCTGATGCACAAATTGCAGCTCTGCTTCTCTCCATTACTGCAGTGTCAAAGGTACACGAGAAATGTCTTGATATAACCCATTCATAAGTTAATTTCTCATCTTTCAGATCTAGAATGAATTTAGAGATGATCTGAGGAAAAAACCATCCTAAACCCAGGTAAAAAGGAATTAAAAGAAATTTCATGTGAAATAGCAATGCAGGATAACCTTCTTTTCACGCTGCCATATTATTGGATAGTCAGTCAAAATAAGATTCAATTCTGTACTAGTCAAGAACACCTAAGCACAATTCATTTCAAACCCAAATGGGTCTTACATGCTTTACCTCAGGTTTTCAATACTAAATTCACCATAGTGATGCTATTAAAATTCATTGTAAGTGATAGTGGCTACAAACCTTCTAGGGGAAGCTAAAGTTTAAATTCATAGACGGACTGAAACTAGGAGGAAAGAGAACTATACTGGAATAACTAGAGAGAGAGAGAGAGAGAGAGAACTGTACTGGAAGAACTATACTGGAACAGGAAACAGGAGATGAGCACACTGTTGCTTTGGGCTAATTCTAACCTCTTCCAATTTCTTTTTCTAAGAATGTAGAAGGATGTGGAAGTGTGTTTGGGAGTGTGTGTGAAAAGGTACAAAATACCTTATCGACAATTGGTCCATCTCTCTCACTGAATTTATTTGGTGAAATATGAATATGACAAATTCATTCTGAGAGAATACCTGCAATGCCTCATTTGTTTTTTGTTTTTTTTTTTCTCCCTGTTCTAACCTGAAGTATTCAGCATAATTTAACTGTTGGTATACTGGGAAAATTAAAGACCAATACAACTCTCAAGGCTTTTGGCCTATGAAACTGAAAAAAACCAACAAAGTACCTTTTTGATCTCCCACTGTCATGAATACCCATACATTTTTTTTTTTTCAAATCAGATAATAAATCTGTCCAGATTTTTTAACAAATTCTGTAACATCTCATGCATTACCCCGGTGTATCACAGTTGACAGTCGTCAGCAAAACTGCTATAGCCTGAATCTTTCTCACACAGCCACATTTTTCTCATTTCAATATTTAGCTTTACGACTGACAGAAACTACCATGACTGTTTTACCTACAGAACCACCAAAAAGGGCTTCAGCAGTACAAAAATAAAACTCATAAATCAAGATGAGAAAAATATGAACAGGTAACAATACAGATAAGCCTCATCTCTTCCTACTTTCCTTCATTTCAGGAATTGCAGTCTTAATAGAAAAACTTCCTGTTTCAGAATTAATAACATATATGCACATCTCTCTGTCACAGGTACTCATTTCTATATGCACATCATTTTCTTTCTGCACATCTTAAAGGTCTTACTCAAAGAGCAAAAATGTTCAATTACTTAGCCTGCCTCTGCTATTTCTGAACCAAACCACAATTTTCCAAGGAATGGTTGGGTTTTTAAAGAGCTCTTAATGTATCAATCTTCATCTCCCTTCAGGGAAATGATGGCATATGGTAAGGGAGAGCTCTGCACCAGGGACTGGGAGCTTCATTCACAAACTCATTGCTTCAGGCTCCAGACTAAATGAACAGTTTGACGAATGTTCATGAAGATGTGTTAAATAGGAAAATGATTCAGCATTCCTTTTCTCTGTGGGCAGAAGTTTTTTATCATTCAGACTTCTTCAGAAAGAGACGGATCATATTATTATTCTATGTATGTTTGCTCTTTACTGGACTAAAACCAGCATCACATAAATAAGACTTAAGTCTCCAAAGGCAGACAGAGTAAGAGGTAGGCAGGAATAAGAAACATAAAGACAGAAAGATCAAGGGAAATATTAAATACAA
Source organism: Excalfactoria chinensis (assembly GCF_039878825.1). Taxonomy (NCBI): domain Eukaryota; kingdom Metazoa; phylum Chordata; class Aves; order Galliformes; family Phasianidae; genus Excalfactoria; species Excalfactoria chinensis. The sequence goes on along the minus strand of NC_092837.1, from coordinate 9,483,890 downwards.
AGCTGCAAGAGTTGCCACTGAGATAATTGCATTTGTGGTAGATGAAACCCTTTGCACATATTTCAGATTTTCTTTGGACAACTTTTTGCTCTCTGTCTCCTGAGAGTTCTGCAGTCCTGACCCTTTCCTCCTGCATCAGAACCTGACACAAAAATGAAGGAAAGCCAGCAAGAAAGGACATCATTTGAAGTTACTCAGTGTGAAAGGGAGAATGCTCAGGTAAGGAGAAAACACACCTTACAGCTTCCTATGGTCCCTGACCCTTACAGGAGCTTCCACTTCCACCTGTGGAAAAATGTCAAGTGATCCAGGAGTGCTCACAGCTGCCATGGAGTGGGTTCTGATCCAAGCTAAAAGCAGAACAACTTCTCCACCTAACACTGCTGGCACAAGACTACAGGATTATTACACATCTTAATGGAGAAATCAAACAAGCAACGACAAATCAACACAACCAAATGTACAGTTATGCAAATCCTTAAGCTGTTTGGGTTTGGTTTTTTTTGTGGTGTTTTTGTTTTGTTCTGTGTGTTTGAGTTTTCTTCTAAGGTGTGCCTGCAGGTAGCCACCAGGAAGAGAAAATGAGAAGCTATGAGATATGGTTTAGTGGTTTGTTGTAGCTACAGTAATGGGAGGATGGTTGGACTAGTTGATCTTGTAGGTCCTTTCCAACCTTGTGATTCTATGACTCTATGAAAATGAGAAGAGTCTGGTTAAAATCCGGAGTCAGCTGTTGATGCAGATCTGTTGTTGTAGTGATGATCTAACCTGGCTACTGTGCATGTGCCACTGACACACACTCCAAGAAAGTTTCTTTCGAATTACAGATCCTGGTAAGCGGGTCCTCAGACAGAAAGAGTGGGGTTTGAGAGGCTTTTTTATTGCAGAGTAAGGATATTAGAAGAGTGTGAAAATAACAAGACTTGATGTCTTTTGGCACCTAATTAAAGACCATTTTAGCAGCAGGTCAGCACTGAAGTTTGTTAAATAGAAAATAACAACCAATTTGCTATTAAACTGTAGTGCTGTTGACAGCTAATTACGCAGCTGAGGGCAGGGAAAAAAGGGTGTTAAGGTTCCAAAGGGAGAGGACAAACCTACATAATAAAATGCAACTTTTCAAAATGACACTGACCAAGGAGCATCTTCTGATGGAAACATCTTAGAGTGGCTTTGATTGTCTCCTTGATTTACTGAAGGAACTGGTTTAAGTAATCTTAGGGTCATAGGAAGCATATACCACATATACTCAGACATCAGGAAAGCGTGAAAGTTGACAAACTTATTTCTACAGTGCTGACTCCACAGTTTCTAATGAGGAAGAAAAGAGCATTTTGTAAAACCTAGGAATTCTAAGTGTAACTAGAAGTTCTCATTCTGTCTTTTCATTTGGATCTCCCCAGAGTGCAATCTCATCAGGTTTCTGACCAACAATATCAAACTGCTTCCTTTGGCATCGAGGATCAGCACTGCTTCAATATAAATCCCCGAAAGCAGAGAAGGTTTATTCTGTAATAGCTTATGAATCACTTCTATCAAGCATAAAATTTAAAAGCTCATTTTACAAAAGCATATGGCACTTCTTATTTCTTTCATAATATGAGGGGGAAAAAGGACGTTCTCTGACAAAAAAATTATTCTTTTCAGACAACCTGAATGAAATTTTGTATTACTTGTATCACAGTGTTTCTTTTTACCATCACAAATTTTAACTGAAATCATGTTTTAGGCATTTGAGATAAACATTAGGAGTTACAAAGGAAGTCATGTTCACTTAATGTATATCAGTTTCAGGCAGGAGACTTTGCACAACCTTTTGCAACCTTCAGTACAGTTCATGTTACCTTTCCCTCTTCTCATGCATAGAAGATGCTTGATTGTATTACCAGCAGATCAGCAACTTTAATAAGCACTCAATGAAGTAAAAGTTTACAGCAGCTGCGTTAAGTTTAGATTCCAGTTGAATTATCCAGCAAAAAGCTCTATCTGCCCAATTCTGCCTATTTCTGTAATATCCACTATGATGGCCCAGCAGCAGTACTGCACCTGCTGCTGCTCATGAGAGCTTTTCCATGTAACTCTGACCAAAAGAATCTAATTCTACTTCGGTAGCAACATTACTGACTTCTCCTAAATGACAGATTTCCAGTGTGACAATTAAGATAATCAAACTACTTGATTTTCCATCTCTGCTTTCTGGTAATAAACAACTATTTATTACAGTAGACTACCTGCATTAAAAACAAAAACAAAACCTGACCCTGTTCCAAAACATTCACAATCCCTTCTCAGCAAAATACAAATTACTGGCCTATAACAATACCTTGCAATACGACAATACATATTCAATGATTTCAGTGCAATCTGGTTAAGGAAAAAACTACATCAGTTATCAGAACTAATATTCCATATTAAATTGAGTTTCAAGTTCTCAGCTCCAGTGTCTGATAGAAATTGATTCTGAAAGTAATTTAGAGTTCTAGTAAATGAACTAGCTGGGGGGGAAAATAAATAAATAAATAGTCTTATCATTAAAGTACAGTTACATTGGAGAAATTTCTTATGAAGTACGTTTGACACTCTGAACAGTTTTCTTAGTGATGTCTTTTTCCAGCAAACCATTTTATGTCCATGGTACTCAATGATGTACTGAGAAAGAGTGAAAATGATTAAACTTAAATATCAGGTAAAGGTTAATTCAATACTATAGAACACAGTGACATAAAACGCTAAGTACAGCATAAGGATTTGCAGACTATTTATTCTAGGAAAGAAAACTGAATTGTTCATTGTGTTTTCATGTTGCAGACAGTGAGCAATTAAAATTTTTTATATGGTAAAAAAATAAATAGAATTTATAGACCTGTTCTGCCCTGTGAACAAACAATCAAACACGTTCACCCTAATTATTAAACATGTTTTCAGACATGATGGTAAATTAAAACAGATTAAAATAAGTAACTATTTAAGACAGTAAACTGAGCCAAACCTTGGTGAGCAGGATCTGAGAGCTCTTGAGAAGTTTATGAGAGGGTGAGCTTTCAGTGGGCCAATAAAAACCGTAATACATTTTGTGCTAGGGAGAACCCAACAGCAGGATCTTACAAATGTGATGTTGGAAAAAAAAAAAAAAAAAAAAAAAAAAAAAAAAAAAAAAAAAAAGCATTAAACACTACTAAAAATTAAGAAGGCATGTTAAACTTAGCATGAGTTTTAGTATTACCCTTTGTTATCATCTTAGATAAGCTGTGGCCCAGTGGACCATTTTTCCAGGATACTGAAGAGCCTTTCTCCTCTCGTTAATCTTTAACCTCTGATCTATGTGTGTCCATAGATAATTTATAGCCATTTGTGCTGTTATCATCTTCTTGAAAAACTACATCCCCGTGTTCCTTTCCCACATGTATGGAGGCCAGGTTATAAGGTCTTCTCATTAGAAACAATATTCTTCCCCTCCTTGACACCAAATTACTAAAGATTACTCTTAGAAGCTGTCTGTATTGGAATAACTTATCATAAAGTGAATATTTCTTATATTTAACATTTATAAATACAACAGCTTGTGACTTATTTTGCATCTTAATGGCTCTCTTTATAGGCTTTACTTCACGTAAGATTTACAAATTCCCCATTTTCAAAATGAATGTTGGAAACACATACTCACTATATAGGAAATTCATTTCCACCAAGCTGAATTCAAGGAAACTGCCATGGAATAGAGCAGAAGCTATAAATTAGCACCACCATTTAAAACACTCAAGAAAGTATTTAATAAGCAGGACAACCTTCAATGAAAACCCGTTTCCTTGAGCATTCATTTCAGCAGAAGTGTAGTAAAGATGAGAGTGAAAAATATCTTGTTTTCTCATACTTATCTATGCACCTCTGAAATTCAAGGGAGCTCTCAGCAACACACATGCAAGCTCTAAGTTACCATATGTGGTACTTACATGTCAGTATTTTCCCATGCAGAAAGCAGACTGATCCAGGCAGGATACATTTAGTCAAAACCATTGAAGTTATGACAATTTACACCACCAAAGAATCTGCTGTAGGCTGCTGCTCTGCTTTGAATGCGTTAGAGTTGCTTGATCTATTATTTTGCAAACATCCCAGTGGACATTATGTTTCTGCACTCATGAACATATATATATATTCACTCAAAAATTGAATTCTTACATTCAGTTGTATAACAGTATTTGCAAAGTATCAGGATTCTATGGCTAAAAGTATTACAAAACACTTTTCTGCCTGGATAGTACTTCCACGAGAAACTCATATGACAACTCAGTAATATCTTCCATAAATCACAGCAGTTTAAATCAAGCCATGGCATATAATTGTATTAGTCTTATCTAGCATTTTTACAACTTAGCAGTAAGAAGCAATGTTACAGACATAAATAGAATCCCCTGTAGATAGAAATGTTATATTGAAAGTAAAGTACTAAAATGGTGGCATTTACACACATTCTCTGCCTCTCAAAAAGAAAGAATTAATTATCTGACATTCCCATGGGATGGCAATAGTGTATTTTTTTATTCATCTCTGATGCTACTGGAGAACTACTGAAGCCTAAGAAGGCCGAGGCAAGGCTTTACAATAGCAGGTAGGAGAAGTACGTATGAAAGCAAACCTCTGCACACAAACAGAAAACAGGAGGTTCTTTGTAAATGCTCTAGTCCTCACTTTCCACAATGCAATCTGAAAGTTCACTTTCCTGTTTCACTGTTTTCACAGTTCTCTGACATCTGCACCTGCTATTAACAGAGCCTTCATTTAATGCCACATCTTCCCTTTACGCCTGAAGACCTTCTGCACAAATAGAACTGATACTAATTTCAAGCATTTAGAGAATCCTTTATTAAAGAGTGCACTGGTATCTTTGTTTGTTATTCCCTCAGTAGAAATCTTTATTTCCCTTTTTTTGATTTCCAGAATAATTTCTCTCATTACTGCCCTAAACTTTCTGACCATAATCCAAGCTTCACTGCAACAAAGTTGCTTATGCATTTTGTCAGCTCATTGCTTCCCATTCTGGTTCAGTTCACCGACACCTCTCAGTCTCTCTCTGTCATCGTCACTGTCTTACAGGTGACTACACCACAGAGTACTACAGAAAAAAATATTAATAGATTTAAATGAGTTGGCCTGAGCATTAAAAAAACAGACAGCTGTGGCTTTATCAGGCTCAACAACAACAACAACAACAACAAAGGAAGAAGCATGAAGTGCAGAGAAGTATTCTTTTACTTGGACTGCAAATCATTTGGGACATACAGAAAATTTCCCTTCTCTATCTCATTCATCCAAGTCCTGATCTTTGACTTGACATGATATTCATAAAACTAAAACAGTAACCACATACTAAATATTTGAGCAGCACTACTTAGCTGTTCAAAAATTAAAGCAAAGCTGTGGATATAAAGTAAGCACTAGTTCTCTTTATGGTTCAGAATATAAATACACATTACAACAGTGTGTATTTTTGGCAGAGAAACATTCACCTTCATGGTTTTTTTGGCAGGGAATGTACACTTTACTGTATAACCTATTCTCTTTCTCACTGAATACTTTACAGTTGCATCCTGTAAGCAGCTCATACAGTGAGAACCCAGACACAATACGACAAGAAATAAACATCTTTAATCATTAATTATCAGGGCACACACTTACCCATATTTTCTAGATTGCATCACACTGTATGTCATCTCTTGTTAGTACATAAACAATTTCAATTTCTGATTTATAGTTGTATGTTTCTACCACTATTATTCATTCTAATCCCTACAAATATACGTATCTCTGAATACCATATACCATAAGATATTTTACTAATGGTCAAAGTTACCAAACTTGGAGATATTATTAACACAGCAGAAAACACAGGCTTTGTAACTCAAGAGGGTGACTGGAGTTTTAGAAAGGATTACATTGAACTTGTCGGAGTATGATACAGACCTACCCTGAAAGAAATGACCTCAATAAACACACCCACAGCTAAGAAAGTGAAAGATCCTGCAGAGTTTTGTGACTTTGCTCTTTTCAACACTGCAGTCATAAGGCAGTGTGAATTTTGTCCCCTTTTCAGACAAAAAAACACCATTGGTAGTCAGAACGAGAATAAGAGGAGTATTTCATTTACATGCTGCATTGAGCAGGCTTAGTCAAGGTGACATTTGGTTTCACTTGAATATTTTTTCTGGAATAAAATGTGTCACTGTTTCAAATGAGATTTACAAAAGTAAATTCACAATTAGCAACATAAGGATATGGCACAAATAATGCACTAAAAACAACTTTAACTATGTTGAAACAAAGAATAATTGCTTGTCATCTTCAGCTCGGAATTACTTTGCAATTATTTCAGATGACTACTGGTGAAGCTTGCTTGGTTATTTATTCATTTGTTCTAATAGAAGATTTCTACTGACCGCTTACGAGGTAACAACTGAGAGGCAATAGCTACATCTGGCTGTGACCTTGAAACTGATAAAGTGGAATACATTTAAATAACTTAAGTATGCATAGCATCTGATTTGGAAAATGCTGAAGTCATGTAAATGTTGATTAGATTTTTGACTAAGGAAATCCTGTCTACTTCCACATAATATTCTGTTGACTGTTGTTGCACAGCAGTTACACCATATTCAACCAAAAAAATGTAAATGTATGCACATAATATGCATATGGATTACCCATACAGTGCTGTACTAATATGCATGCTGATAATATTTAAAAGCAAAAACTTGGTTTCAAAAACAGGTGATAGCCTGATTGCCCTGCTCCATTATGTCCGAACTCAAGGACTTTAGTGTCCTTGAAAAGCAATGCCAGCTAGAGATATCACAGACGTTGTGCCTACCTGATAAGGAAACTGTCATCTCTGAGAGGAAAGGACAGTACTTACATTCCTGCTCTCTCTCTCAAAAAAAAGTATTAAGCACTATATGGAGTTTGTGACTACAACCAACTACAAAGACAACCAGCTCCTCCCATGGAAGGTCTGGTGCTGCTGAGGAAGCAAACCAGGCTGGGCAGTGCAGACCAGGGGTTCCCTACCAGCAGCCACCTGCATTGAAGCACTTGGATTTGCTCCTGAGCTGCCAAGAATGGAGAAGGAATCTAAGCCCACACACAGATCTCAACTCAAAAGAGATCTTGGAGTCAGTGAAAAAGGGTCCTTCCATCTCACAGGTTCTAGCAACGCTCAAGTACAGACCGTCAAATCATTCATCTCAAAAAAAAAATAGATGCAGTCAACACACACACACACACACACAAATAATGACTGTCTGACAAGTTGGCAAGGAGAAGTTTTTAAGTCAAAAAAAAAAAAAAAAAAAAAGAGAAGCAACCATTTGCAGGTAAGTAATTAGTATCTACTGTCATTCTTCCAGCATTTTCTTACTCTTATAAGCTCCCTTAAAAATCTGATTGAAGTCTGACACACAGAACTGAAGGGCAAATAACAATGTAACAACGTGAATAATAAAGGCAAAATACTTTTTATGAAGAAAAAAAGCCCTGGGCAGTCATCTTTCCCTCTTTCTTTTTCCTTCCCTATGAGGAAAAGCACCACTTCAGTTATGCTGAGCAAAAATAAATTACTGTTGATCACCGTTATCAGAAGCTGTTGAAGGATGTAATTTTCTAGTGGCAAAGCAGTTTAATACAGTTAAGAAAGCACCAAATGTGTTGTACAGCTCATCCTACTCTCCAGAGGGACTTTGAGGCTGTACTACTGCTTTCAGCTGCTGCAGGGCACTGCAGAGAATGCCAGCAGATTAGGTACTCTCTCTGCTTATGTTAGATGTAAGCAGAACTGTTCTGATGCAGTTTTAACTTCATAAGGAAACGAAAATATAGGGAGCTGCATGCAAATCTTCAGCACAGCACTTTTACTATAGGAAATAAAATCATAATGCATTGTGTAACAATAGTAACAATATAGGTGTTGTTAAACTGCCTGCAGCATTTCATGAAGGAGCCTTATTGGACATGCCTTTAAAATGCGGCATAGGAACGTTGCTAATGCAAAATGACTGTACTGCAGATTTCTTTAAAAAAAAAAAAAGCTATGCTTTGAGGCCAAGAACCTGAAATTCTCCTTCAAGTGAACTATAATTCAGTAGAAGGTTCATAGAATCTGCCCTTACAAAATACTAGTACGTGGAAACAGTCTTTAGCCCATATTTCGTAGAGCAATAAGGATGAGTTGACTGACATATTTACAAGTCTGTCTGCTACTACTATGGCAATGTCACCATCACTACAACACAAATCACTGTTATTCATGCAGCATGGTGAGAAAATATGAATGTAAGACAACTAATGAAGAATCCCAACGCACCATTTTAAATGGAACAAAAGAATTCAGCGTCACGTCAGAAGTGAGTCCTACTCTGACCAGGAAGATGAAATAGATGATCTCCCTAAGGTCTCTCCCAACCTGATTTGTAATATGTTTCTATGATTGCCTCCTCTTATTGTCACTAAATTGCAGTAGAAAAGAGCAAGTATAGTTTAGGGCATGCATAAAACTATTTGTACTCGAATTAAATGCATTGAGATAAAGTTGTGTGATCTAATTCTTAATTTTCTTGTAAGATAATGGAACCGTGAACTGGGGTACAGGAGAACTAATAATATTTTGTCTAAGGGTTAATTTTCAATGAAGTATTTTCCAGACCTGAAAACTGGGTTACAGATGTACTTTCATGAGGTACTCAAGAAAGTTAACAGCTCACAGTAAGAGAAGTTACAGGATTGATATACCTTACTAAAAGAATCAGACTGTTCACCCCATGTAAAACATAGCATCAGCAAAATCAAACAAGTGCTCACTGAAAGTTTCTCATCTCAGCTCTGAAAAACTCTCATTTCATGAATTCTGGCTGAATTTGGGCTTTTGGAGCACTGCAGAAGGGTGGAGTGAGATGATCTCATGACCTATGATTTAGTAAAACTTGGCAGAACTTCTTATTTTCATATAAAGAATACCAGTTTAAAGTCCAAGAAACTATAGAATGCTGACCCTATGCAGCATGTTTCCCCCGCATCTTTTATATTACAAGTGAATTTTGACATCAGTGTAGTATCTTCTCACACCTTCTTTGTGTCACAAGAGATATTCTGTACCCATGATACCCATGTACATTATTCATTTTATTCTTGAAAATGAGGGCCAAAATCTTACTGAAATTGCAATGCAAGCACTGTTCATACACATGTGTATATTGATACTATCTCATCCTTCCAAAAGGTAAGATACACTTACTGATCTCAACATTGGTTTGCTAGGAAAAGAATAAGTTTTAGATAAGCAGAGACACTGAGAAATCTTCTAGTTTCAACATGTTTTAGTCTATGTACAGAAATCAGGACTGTTTTGTTCTTGCTAGAGTCTTTGATAGGTACCTTTCCTATTAACACAGGCTCCTCAAGGCTCTTAGTGCTGCTTTTATGCTTCCAGCACCAGCTTCTAGACAGGGAATGGGTATGAGAGAATAAAGCACACAAGCAGCAGAAGCTGGAAGATCTTCTGCAGCTTTCTTGTCACTATTCAGTTGTTGGATAGTGTAGATGTTATTTTTTTTCATAGGTTTTCACCCTTTTGGAAAACTATGTTGTCCTTCCCACTCAGTTATTCAGACTGTCAGTCAATTCTATGCTATGAGGCACACAGCCTACACAAATTATGAGTTTACAGAATAACATCTTCTCTCCCTCTATGTAAATATAAATTTATAATTCTACATGCAGGCTGCAGTTTAAGCTGGTATTGAGTTTAATTTATGAAAAAAAGAATCAAAAATAACTTCTGGGTTTATTTGACTCCATCACCAACTACCATTAAGTCCAGAGAACATTTCTCTAAGCCTCACCTTTGCTATTCATTGCAGAGAACAGACATAGAAACTTGCAGCAATGTTTGGAAATACTGTTCAACAGTCTCATATTAAAAAAGCAAACAGTACCTAAGGACACTGATTGACAGAAGTTTGGATTTCAAGCTCAAATTGTACATTGTAAGATCTTGACATCTATCACTTCTGAGTAAGTTCAGTAGAAAACAGCCTTGATTACCAGAATTACGAGTTGAAAAGAGCAAATCTTACTCTAACTAACAGAATGCAATATTAATTTTGGAATGAGTTGTAAGCACATTAATTCATAGCATAAAAGGATAAAAATATTTTCATGTGTTATTTTCAGAATTATTCACACGTGTGCAGGTGGGCAGGAATAAAGATGGAGTTAATAATATATCTGACTTGCAGCATAGTCAATCACAAGGAAGCTTTCTAGTTATGCTGCTGCAATGAAGGCTTCTTTATTGATTTGCAAAGAAAAATCACTAATGTAATTTAACAGACTACATACCTATATTAGTAAATAATATTTGATTCACATTTAAATATATATATATTACTTATTCAAACAATAAATGCTGATTAATACACGATAACCAACATTTTTCATTTGTCTAGACACCAGTTGCTTAGAATGTATTAATATGAATAACATGCTTCCATGTAATGGTTCAGTCAAATGGGAAACTGTATTTGGCCAAAAGGACTAAATGGCTTTCAGCTACATCAGAACAGATATTATCAGTAGTCCTTAACAGCTCTTAGCATAATGCTTGTATATTAAATTAAAACAATGAGCTGGGTTCCAAGAGGTCACCCTAAAACAGCTGGTGAGTTTATGGTTTGGTTCTTTTGCAATATGATCACTAGTTTGTTGAAGAAATCATTATAACACCTGAACTTGCACATTAATTTTTACTGTCCCTTAAGATGTATATCATCTGCTTTCAGCAGAAACAGCAGTCCCCTACCCTGGTCCCTTATATTTAGAAATCACAGTATTCCAAGGTGCACTATGTCTTGACTATAAATGTTTCTAACTAATTTTCTATCCAAAATTCATCTCCCTTCTTTAAGGGCACCTAGATTTTAAACAGTTCCAGTTTGCAAGTATTTAGGATGATATGAGCTCAGGATCTGACACGGTCTATCATCCTTGTTCACATTCTTTTTACTTCCAGGTTGAACATGCTGCATTTCACATTCTGATATACAAGGTCTGCTCTGAAAGTAACATCTCCTGTTCTATCATGTTGGCCCACACAAAGTCAGAGATGGATGGTGGGAATTGAACCGTCCTGCTAATATGTTGTCATGTTTTGTTGCCATGTGATATACGGCATCAGAGAGACAGTCTGACAAAACAACATCTGACATGGAAGTGTGTGTGAAGTAGAGGTGCAGAATTCCTTCACGTGGAAAAAAATGCACAGATAGATTAACATTCATTGGTCTCCATAAACATTCAGCAAGTGTCAAACAGTAGATACGAGCACACTGAGGCAGTTGGTGGTGTACTTCAGCAGTGGCAAAAACTACATGAAAGACAAGCCACATTACTGTCAAACACGCCATGCAGCTGTCACAGCACAAAATGATGTGCATCTTGGTCACACATTCACATGAATCAGTGGATTATGACCAAGGAACTGTTTATGGAGCTAAATAACAGCTTCAGTGCACTGGAAACAATGATGGCAATGTTGGAACACTGCAAAGTTTGCACCAAGTAAGTCCCATAGAAGCTTACATAGAAACTGAAAGAATACCATATGCAAGTTTGTCAGGATCTACTGAATCAATATAAGACTGAAGGTGACAGTTTCCTAGATAGAATCATTATGTATATCAAGATGTGTTTTTAACACTACAATCCAGAGTTCACAGACCGGTAAAATATGATTTTTGATTTTTTATTTTTGGAAAAAAAAGTTCAAACAGCAGCCTTCGTGTACACTGCCTTTTGGAAGAGGAAAGGAATGATGGTTTGGATTCCAGGAAATCCAGAGGATCAACTATGACTGCTACAACATGAAGCCAGCTAAGTTGGAGACTCAAACTTTCAGAGTCAAGACAAAGAAATCAACCTTTCTCTTGCAACATGTTAACACCACGGCTCACCCAAGTCAGAAAACCATGGTGCACCCGGCCAATTCTGGCTGGACTGTCCTACTACAGGACAGGACTTGACCCATCATGCAACAAGCTGCTTGGTGCTGAAGCACAGTGCCAAAAAGCTGCACTTTCTGGATAACTTGGCGTTTGTACTTCCTGGGTCTTAGCTCCAGCAGTCTCAGCTATTCTCAAGCAAGTTCCAGCTCTTGGAGAGGAAGATTCTCTGAAAAGAAACAATTCCCAGAAGTCTGCACTACTCTTCATGTTATTTCCAATTCCAAAGGATTATTTCCAATTCCAAAGGATGAGCCAGAGAACTCTGCCCTGGTGTTCTCATTGTACTCATACCTGTTGTAGTTTCCACGGAAATAAACTGGAGGCGTTACTTTTGGAGTGCCCTACATTGCTCACATTTTCCTTTTGAGGAAAAATTTGAAGCAAAAGCTATAGGGCAAAGAGAAGAAATGGATGCCCTCTTGTGGTACTTGAGAGATCCTCAAACTCACACCTTTAAGATCTTTTTAAATGAACAAGGACCAGATTTCTACATTCAGCACTTGATTGGAAGCCCACTAAGAATAAAAACACTTAAAATACAATTTCAAGTTCTGCTGCGATTTTCAAAACTGAGACTAAATAACAGTTTATCTCCTAGGGAATATTTGTATGTAACAAGGCATTCTTTCCTGAGATACAGAAAAAATGTATGCTAATGATTTTTCCTGTGTGCACCTGATAGCCAAACAACTGCTGGGAGAACTGTACAAGCACAACTTTCAATCCATTCAAGTCGGAGTATTTGTAAGCAGAGTAAAGAGAAAACAAACATTAAAAAACACACGAAACACCTGTGCAATCTCCCAAAGAAGCCCCAAAGAAGTAAACTGGGCTTTGACTCAGAGAACAATTGGGTTTTTAAACAATAGGGTGTTTAATTGGAGGAAACATTTCATTTCCAGATCAAAGGAAGAAATTCATGGTAGAAGTCTGAACAAGACCTCTGCAGCTGAGTTAGAAAGGGCTTCATTATCTGTTTTTCATCTTGTTAGACTAGTATTTTATGTAATTAAGCTCTGCATCTGTTACTTACAATCTTACAATCACTGAAGTGATTAGTCCAGCTGTATTTATATTTTGGGTAAAGTTGATTTTACTTCTGATTTCTTCTTTATATTCCAGCCCTGACAGCAAATTTACTTTGCAAAATATCACTAGGATTGAATAAGATGCCTTCTGTTAAAATTAAACCACCAACAAATCATATTCAGTTAAAGCTGAATTAGGACAAGAGATATGCTAAGAACCAGCCTTGGAAATCCTCATCTTACAGAGATGACTATGAGGAAACTGGTAAACCTATGAAGAAAGATGAGGTAAAGAAGAACAGTCTGGGAAATAATTTAGCTTACTTACATACAAAGAGTCATTCAAAAATGTTTACATTTACAATCTCCTGATACAAATAATCTTTTTAAAAAAGAAAGGATCAATTTCTAAACGTTTATAAAATCCATGTGGGACCTCTTAAGTGAAGCATGGGGCTACACTTCAACCACCATGCATTTCTCTGCTTGTAAAACATTTGCCATTTTTTCCTCAGTCTCATAATTTCTTAGATAAATAGAAAATGAAGCTATTAATCATATAGAGAAGCTGTAAGGACAAGCAAGGAGGGTACACATCTTTACAGTACCAGAATGGTACGCCTGACAAGGAAGAAGAACAGAATTGCAAGTCAAGCCTGGTCCATGTTTCACAGAAATGCAGTTCTGTCACAATCACTTTTTCCATTCATTCTCATGGGAAATGCTATTGGAGAGAACAAATTTTCCTGGAAAGACAAGTTACAGAGCTTTTAAAGTCAAGCCAATTATGCAGAATGTACTCCAATGGCATCCTTTTTCCTCGTAGATCTTCAAACACCAAAGCAAGCTTTTAAAGTATTACTCAGACAGTTTTCTCTCCCATTGAATTCAATTGCAATTTCAATTTAATTACAATTCTAGGGAAAAAAAAAAACAACAACAAAAAAGTGTGCTCTCCAGTGCCCTTACTCAACTGCTTGCTTTAAGCATGAGGCAGCAAGCAAACAGCTTGAAAATGTATCATAAACAGGAAATTTCAAACAGAATACACTCCTTAATTCAAACTGACACATTTCCTAAGTCACGGCTCTTAATGCTGCTATGCACACATCATGAAGTTTAGACTTGTCCATATTTTCTCCCTTCTAATGAGATGATAACTATTAGACAAAACTTGTTGGAACTTTAGGCAATTTTATTCACAGGGACACATCACCATACAAAACCAAAGATCCATGAAAACTAATTAATTTTACAAACTTATTCTAAATCCAAAATTAAACAATTAAAGAACACATCGAGCAAGATACTTCTATTTTGCCTCTTCTAAAACCATGCATCTGGATTTCAGGCTGGCAAAATAGCTGCGTGCTCCTCAGAGACATGTACTGCCTACTTTACTCTAAATAACTCACTGCCTTGTTCTGAGCTGCTGCAACAAGAGGCGAGTCATCAGGTTACTGCCCAGAGTGGTTTTCAATCAAGATGTGCTTGAGGAAATTCAGCTCGCTCTGCTCAGTTCACACACAATGCAAAATCTATCTGCTCCTCTCTGAGGGATCTCAAGAACAACAAGATCACCATTAACTGTATATGACAATGCTAGCAAGTACTAGAATTTACTTAGTAGCCCTCTGCTTCTAGAAGCTACAGTCTGCATAATTCCATTTGTAATTTTAATTTCAAATGGTATTTGGATAAAAGTGCATGTTATTTATGTATTTTAGGTTTCAGAGCCCTTACAATCACCACCTTCACCACACATTGTTGCAAGTTACATTGTACTTTATCCACATTTAGAAGGGAAGAGAGAATGAACACTTTTCAAGGATCACAAAAGCTTTCCCAATTAGATCTCTCATGACACAGCTGATCCCAACCTACCTAGTGTTCTACCTGCAGGCCTTGGCAGGAGAAGGATTCTGGCTTGCCACCAGGGATGATATCACCTGGGGCTGGCCTTCCTCCATGAAAACAATGGCCATATGCATTATGCATGACATTTCTTCCCAATTTTGTCCAGGCTCCACAGGAGCAACCTTCCTATGGGTATTTTCCAATGGGAACCAGACCTTCCCCTGGATATTTTTTCAGGTTGACAGATCTAAGATAATGAAGGGGCTGTTTAGAGAACCTTACCAGAAAGGTCTACATCAATGGGTATTCTGGGTGCCTGGCACCACACAGCACAAGGTGCTCAAAGCATGAAGATTATAATGGAAATAAAACACTATCCTGAACAGAAGAAGCCTAATTTGGTGTATTGGAATTTATGCTGACAACAGGAGACTACCCTAATAGCTGGGCTTGGATCCCAAAGGGACAAAATAACTGAACAGTCAGAGAAACCTGTATCATCTTCTGACCTTAACAGCAGTTTTTCCCCCATCAAAACAGAACACCAGCAGCATGGCTCACACTCCTGTATTTACTGGAGTCCTCTCCTCAGTTAACAGTATACTTTAGTGTGACAAACAAGCATGCTGTACTGAGACACACAGTGGACTTCCTGTGACTGGACAGTAAGGTCAGCTCTGGAAGCACACCAGCAGAACTTGTCCTACAAAACACTTACACGTGTCCTTCTGTTTCTGCAACAAGGGACAAGAAATGGCTGGAGAAGCAGCCAAAGGCAGCAGAAGGGTTTCTCCAGCTCTGGCGTGACCCAGCAGACACTCCTGCTGGGAGAGACAGTAAGACTGACTGTACAGGAGTTATTTTTACAGCACAGCCCCAAGATAGTTGTATTGGCACAATGAGCAGTCAGCATGCTGCAGCACACAAATGAGGACAAGTGGTCTAGACAAGGAAACAATTTCTTCTATGGGTCTCATACCCAAGCTCAGTTTCCTCAGATGACACCCTCAAGCTGCAATACTGCCAGTTAAGGTCCATGCTGAAGTCAAAGGCCCAGTCCTAATTGATTACTATTTAAAAAAAACAAGCTTACATGCATTAAAATGCACAGTGCTGCACCCAACCTCCTAAACCAAACTAATTTATTTTTTTTAATAATAAGTGAAACACAGTTACATTTCGCAAACTCTTCCCTTAGAAATGTTAGTTACAGGAATTTAGGTCTACTGAAACAGACTATTATGTAATTCCCTTAATCCTGCAGCATCTTAAAATATCTTACTGTTCTATCACACCAAGTGCAGGCACACAGTGGGCATCAGATGTTTTTCTTTCTGAAAAACCAAGGAGTGGTGAAATGTTCCTTTTTATATAATCTCTCTTCTCTTGAAACAAGCTGTTCTTTTTCTTGCATTGTAGAAAAATCAATGCATTTGTTTCATTTAAATTCCTATACATTCTCTTGATTTTCAGGACGACTATAAAAGAAACATATCCTATAACTTAAATGATATACATATGTATGTGTGAGTACACACAGAGTTCCAATGAGGACTAATGGAAGAACACTAGGGGCACCTCCTTTTTAATTACATTGGGAGCTTGCATTCCTGCAGCTTCAGAGGCTTATAGATTTAATAAAAAGAAAATTGGTAATCTTGATCAAGTGCTGCCATATGGTAATGCAGTTCTTGAAAAATACATTTTTCAAAGGAGCAAGCAAGCTTTCTTGACCTTATCTGAATATGCACCTCACCTCAACTACCTGCAGTGCTCCAATTCCACACTAGGATAACTACGCACTTCTTCCTAAGACCTATCTAGATCATGAAAACATAATGTATACATTGATGTGCACTGCAGCTAACAACTACTTCATGCACGGAGTAACTACGGGGTTTAATCAGGAAGATGTGGTTTCTCAGTCACATTTTTGTTGTTGGTAGAGGATTTGTTGGTTTGTGTTTTAAACTCTGCCCCTTATTCTATAATTTACCTTGCATGGGTAGTTCCTCCAGCCTCAGGTCAGAGAGAACTTCCCAGCAGCTAAACTGCTCCCAACTCCCATTCAGGAGCTCACACTACTAATTATTCCTCAGCAGAGAAGTTGCGATGCCAGAGAGAAAGCAGAATAGAGCAGGGGAATGCTTTCAGTATTATTCAGGTTGCTCACAGTCTAGCTGTGAGCTGGCACAGGTATGTACAGGTGTGCTATATTTTGGCAGGTTACATGCCTGAGCTTCCATACTTAAAAAGACCACACTTGCTGAACTCAACTCCATAATGAGCTGCATGAAACAGCACTGGATAGCATTCTGGCCCTTAGTATCAGTCATCCAATTATTTCCAGATTTACATTTGTATAAAACTACACTTGAATTTACATACACTTAACAATATAGATGATAGTACCCTGTAAACATGGCATTCGATCACTAGCAGTAAGACCATTCTATAAAGTTCACATGTGCTTAAATAACAAACAGCTATGCCCTTCATTTCACTAATTAATCTTCATAGTAAGTAGTTTTCTATGCTTAGAACACAAAGTGAACAGACACTGTATTTAATGACGTCTCAAACTAAATGACATCTCAAACTAAACCATATTCTTATTAATGGACAATTCACACTCTCAAGCCATAAAAGATTAAATAGCTCTATTAATACAGAAAATATTGTGGACATAAATCCACAGGGTTTACCCCCAAAAAGTGTTCATAAAACCTGTTTCAGCTCTAAGTTATCTGTTATTATTTTGGTAATCTGTAAAATTGAATGCAAGGATGTTCTCACCACAACAAATTATATGTACCCCCAGTATTAAGAACAAGCTTCCAAGGTTTGTGGATGATAAAATAATTTGAGGCACTGAAAATAAATGACAGCACAAGCATCTTTAACAGAACTTCAATCATTTAAGTGATTGCTCCAACAGATGGCATAAGCACTTCAGCACACACAATTGCAAAATAATTTGCCTGGAAGCAAGCAACAAAGACAAAGAAAGTGTACTAAGTGGGACAATTACTCAGCACAGTGATTAGGAAAAGGATTTGGGTGCTTAGTGTGGAAGAAGAAATCACTGAATCTGTTTGCCCTAGGAAAGTAGTAAGAACAAAGACAAAAGTATTTACTAGCAGTATCATATGCCAAACATGTTATCCTTCCTATTCAAAATGAGGTGCTAACCAGCTCACACCTACCATTCTCTGGTTCACAAAAAGAAAAGCTGATGTGTGTGTAATAGGAAATACTTTCCCTGCTTTCTTCAAAGAAGTAGTTGCTCTCACTCCCACCTCACTGTCACAAGAATTTTTGTGAGTACGTAATCCCTGAGCTGTGTTGAACCACTTTCCTTTAGGTCAGCTTGCAGCCACGCTAACACTGGAACTACCACAGGAACTACCATGAAGCAGATGCTGCCTTGCTGGGTTTAAAATAAAAATAAAGGCAAAGTTTTCAAAATTGGCCAAGTACAAGGAGGAGGGTTAACATTATGCAACAACATAACATTAATTCTTATTTTGACTTGGAGGGCCATTGACCCTCTTGTATCACATTCATTTCATACTGTTGTACTTCTAACAGACATACAGAAATTTTTAATTCACAGCATCAGCTTCTGTCTCCTGAAATCAATCCCACAATTTCAGAGACGGTTACCACACCACACTCCTTATAAGAGTGAAAATTAGACTATGTTACAACTGTTTTTACAGACAAAAGTTCTTTTCAACATAAGGAAACAAAGTAAGGGACCCTAACAAAATTATGCTAATACTTACTGATTGTTATTAATGACGAAAGAAATCAACCAGCATACTTTTTAACCGCTATACTAATTTAAGCATGCAATCTCATTAGAACTAAAAGAGTGAAAAATTGAGATGAAAGCGAATGCTGAAATTTAATGTATTTTTATTAAATTCTAACTAATAACCTTAGAATATTTTTCCATCCCTTTTGTTAAGTACTATTTAAAACATTCACTGCAGCTCTCTCCATTCAAGCCTGACCTTTTAGAGGAAATCCTCCGCCACTCCTTCAGTAATACTGATCATTTATCACTTAGTAACTTACCAACATGTTTTGTCACTTTTGTGCCCATTCAGATACTTGGCAATTAGATGTGTATTACTGCAGTTGTAGTTTACTTTCCTTCTTCAGCACAGCTTCAAAGCTGAAGTATGCACTGAGAAACCCATTCAGTTGTTGTTTTTAAATGCATGTCCATTTTTAAGAAGTCGCGATGCTTTGCAGTCTGACAAGGCAGCTATTGAATTAAAACCAGATGTGGATCAAGACCAATGCTTCCCTAAAAAATTTGCAAGGCTTTTTAAATATTTTGAGCATGCATTGCTCATCTAAGGAAGCATCTATGTATCAACATATAGAATACTTCTTACTGGATGATTATATGAATATAGTTGGAGTCTTATGGCAAATTTGAACTCTGAAAAGACCATTACAGTGATTTAACTTGCAGCTGAGCCAAATAAGCATATGATTCAGTTCTACCAAGAGGCTGTAAACTGCAGCAAAATGGGGTCAGCACTCTCAGCGATGACAGGAACCTCTCAGCTCAGTCTCACAACCAGTCAAGTTGTAAAACAAATCAGTTTACTGATAGATTCATATCTTTAAAACTACGAGCTCTGTTTTCTCTGTTCTCCCATAAGACATTCACAGCTATTCTTAAACCATCTGGAACTTCAGATGATCTTAGAGGCTCAAGGACTCAACTACGCACAGAGCTGATTTTCCTAAGCCCCTCTATTGCATTCATATGAACAACCTAACTTATCATTTACTTCTGCAGAGTTAGATGAAACAATGAGCATTTTTAATCTTGTTGTAAAATTAAAATCTAAAAAAGTCTCCCAGACCATTATACAACCTGATGGGTAGCTGAGCTGTTCCATGTCACCCAAAACAACAGCAGAGAAGAGTTGTTAATAAAGTGTAGAGGCATTCAACACTCAGCGCCGCAGTTTTAAATTACTACCAGTTTTCAGCAGCTCTGCTGTAAAACTTCAGAGATCAGCAGAAAGCTGCTGTGCATTCTACCTCCAAGGTGCTGGTGTATGTTGCTCACAACAGTAAAGGGGAGAATTTAATGAGGAGTTTTTGGATGGTGCACTGAGGCCTTATCCACTGTCTGACAGTTGTTGCTCAATAATTAAAAGGCAGGAATTGATCTCTCTGTCCCATTTTATCTGTAGGAACTTGCTGATGCAGTTCCTGTGCATTTTGCTTCACACCCTGATCCTTTTTTGAAGTTTAAAATTTTAAAACTGCCCATGAAATAATGAAAGCTGAGAGGGATTGTCTTTTGATTTTTCTTTTTAACTTCCCCCATATGTTTCTTTTCTCCCAGTAACAGAATTTTATCATTTCCAACTTTCCCATTAAAATACTTGGGGAAGAGAGTGGAAAAATTCTGCAGGGACCCACTGCTAGCAAAATAGCTGACTATCAAGGTGCTTTTAAGAATGATGGAAAACAGTCTTAAGTTCATTTCCTCTGTTTTATGGTAAATTCTGCTCTTAACATAGAATAGATGGTCGCTTATAGCACTTCAATAATTTATACATAGCATATCTTCAAGAAAATTAAAGCCAAATCTGGGACACAATATTACATAAAGTTGGTATTCCCATAAAGAACAATACTCCCTAAAACCCCCAGACCAACTCGTTTTCCTGTTATCAATACTTGCGACCTTGCAAAAGACAAACAAACAAACAAAAAACTCAGGCATTGACATATGCCAAACCTCAGCTTAACTGACCTATTTAAATTTAAATTAGGAAGAGAATGCCTCTGAGGAGGAGTACAACAATACAGTTTGGTAGACAAACGGCCACAATGCCTTTCTGGAGTAAATGCACTCATCAGAGAACTGAACCAGAGTAGTTTGCCCCTCAGTGATTTCTGTTTAGAATTAACAATTCAGTTTAAAACTCCCTAATGCCACAAATAAATAAACTCTTCTCTTAACGAGTCTCTTTCTGAAGCGGAAAAGTCACTGCATCACATTCTTTTTTTTCTTTCTGTATGATTCCTGTTGGTAAAAAGTCCTCAGTTGTCATATTAGGACAAGCAGAGTACCACCATTCCTTCAACCAGTGAGCACTGAAGTCATCAGTTCACCTTTTCTCTGACAGCATGACTCACTGCCAAAGGTGAAACGCAGATGGACAGCTCAGTAAAGATATATAATCACTTGCAATTCAGTTATAGTGAAAAAGGAAAATACGTGTAAATTATTAACTGTCTCTGCAACATTTCACTTAAGTAGCAGATACGCCTGAGTATATAAATCAATGCACAGAAAATAGACTGTCAGAAGAAAAATAAGTTTTCCTTTAAAATGTAATCAAACCCACTGCAAATATGGATAAAGGGTTGGTTTTCACCAGTTTGCTTACTTGAAAGGTTCTTGGATTTCTGACACACTACCAAGTGAAAGCAATAAAGACAGTGTTTAAATCAGAAATCTTGGGAAAAGGAGGCTTTGCCTGGATGGCTCAGATAGTACTGAGAGAACGAGAATACATAAACGTAGAAAATACTTGGAATGATTTGTAAGTAAAACATTCTGCTAAGTAACCCCTCAGAATATTGGTAAAGGCTTTCAAATTTCCTTCCCAATTTGGGCTGAAACTTTTTTGCTCATGAAAATATTAACTATATTCCTAAATTAAGAAAGCAACATGCTTCCCAGATGTAAAAGAAATGGCTGGCTGTGACATACTGAAAAGATGCGCTTCTGGTTAAACGATCAGAGCAAAGAAAAAAAATGTCCAAGCTTTCCTCCCCTTTGGTCAAAATGAAACATATTCCTGAGGGGTACCAAAGTGACAGCATTACCAGAAGATTCAACCCTTACTTGGGTACTTGAAAAATAAGTCAGATTTATATTCAATATTAGACTTACTCTCGTAACAGAAAGGAAGAATGCTGCTCAAAAAAGACTTAGAAGACTTCCCAAAGAAGCATAATAAAGTATGCTGTCTTATTGCAACTGATCAATGAATGAAGAGTCATGTGGTCACTGAAGAGAAAAACAACCAGTCAGATTCTTAAGTTCTTACACTTCTTCTCTTAGAGGAAACTCTCTATCCTGGATGCTTAGTTAAATTCCAAAACCTTTACAGTAGGAGTTGCATTTCAGTTGTAACATATTTAAGAAGAAATACTCCCATTCATCATTGATATTTACGTGAGTCACATAAAATTGCTGTGTTGAAAAATAGCAAATAAATTTATGTTCAAAATCAATGTTTCTGTTCCCAAATGACAAAAACAAACAAACAACAACAAAAAACAACCAAATATTTATTAATTGCCAAATTTAATCTTGTGTTAACACTTCAGTTGATACCCGGAATATGGTAGCTATGAATAAATCTGGAGCTTGTGAAGATGAAGACTACAACTTCATTCCCTAAATGTAAAGTTTCCTCTTTTTAAATGGAAAAAAAAAGGCTTGTTGACTACCATTCTCCACTGCAGACTCTCTTCAACCTTAGATCTGCCACAGAGAATAAAAGTAATTGTATGTTCTGCTGCCTTATAAGCACAGAATATACCTGGTATAAAAGCTTCAGGAATTTGTTTTAAGAGATGAAAAAGATTCATCTGTATGGCATTCTACCTGTCTGCAAAAGCAAGTTTAAACAACAAAGAACGGAAGAAGTGAGAAGCAGAGTTAAGTAATGACCGCAAAATGCTCACTGATGTGTTTATTGATAGACAGCTTTATGAGAGCTTCATTAGTATTTACAAGTGAATAGTTTATGGAATACCACAGTATGTCCCACCAAACAGCAAATATTGCAATCAGAAAAAATATTTTCAACAGAAAAGAATTATTCATTTTGCTTGTGACCTTTCAAGCATCAGTTGTTCATTAACATGCTGTGCTGTAAGCTGAGACTCGGCAAACACCACTTCCTCGCAAATATTTAAGTGCTGAATGTATTATTACCCATTAGTTCCATGGTACTCCAAATAACTCACACTGGGTCATATACAGGTCAGTGTATAAAAAAAATGCACTGAAAGAATAATCACACCAACCAAGAAGATTTCAGGAAAAGCTGTTGGCTACATTAGTAGTGTAGCAAACAGTTTAATATATATTCTCTTATATTACTGCATATTTAATATGTTTGGTTAAAATGTGCATATATCAGCCCACGTTAAATGCACAGTCATTTAATTAATTATTCTATGTTGAAATTCTTGAAAGCTTGCTCCATACCATACAATCAATAAGCCATGGAGCACACTTCATAAAAATTTTAAATTGCAGTTAAGGTTCGAAAAAATCAGCTTCATTCATAAACTTTAATTGCACAACTACCACAATTTTAATATGCTATATCCTAGTCTTTAATTCCCTGACAAATGCTCCTTAGGCTCAAAAACAAGCTCTAAATAACACAGCCATAAAAGCAGGCAATATTGGTAATAACAGGTAAAATCAAATTCTCTTTAAAAATCCCACAGCATTTTCCACAGAAGTGGAGCTGTTAACTCTAATGTCCTGGCCAAAATCCAAGTAAAAATTCTGGGTAATTATGTTCTCATACCTGAATTTCCCTTACAGCAATTCATTTTCACCACCTGTCCTAAAACAAGTGAGCAATCTTAAGTAAATTCTGATCCTGATTCTAGACAGCTGATGTGAAGGTCAAGCTGATGTGAATTTGGAAGTTTCATGGGGGGGCAAGAGAAATAAAGTTTTGCTTTGTTTGAGATCAGCAACATTTTCTGAAGTTCCGCAGCCTTCCTCAAAATAAGTGATCTTGCCACACAAAGGCAAGAGCTTCATCCTTCAGCCCAAGTACATTAGAGCTAGGAAGGCATCAGCATGAGCCTCAGGTCTCCGGGGCAATCAAGTGTGAAGCAGCATCCAGCTGACTGCTTTGGAGAAACTAAATTGTGAGATGCACAAGACCAACTGTTGCAAAAACTGATCTAACAACTTCAGTAAAGCTGAAATATAAAGATGAAATACACATAAGAATCCACTTAACCAGCACAAAAACTCTGGCAGTACGCTGTCCATTCCAAAAGGCTTGGTGCTCACAAAGTCTGCTTGGAGCTTGTGGTAGCAATCTTATCCTACTTCCGAGGCAATCAGGCATTTGGGAGAAGATGAGGGTCTCACTCTTGCTCCATTGCCCTCCATGCAGTTTTGCTTACAAACAATCTGATTCAATCCTGCTGCTCAGAAATCCTAGTTTTTGACTTTCCACTAATCAGCACAATCAGGATACATCCTCATTAAGCTGCTGCATTTTGTTTCAGAGCTGTCTGCAGATTGTGTGTCAAACAAGGTGAGGTTTCTAAGGAAATGTAATTTCTATTAAATCAGTTGATCCAATTAAAAAAAAAAAAATGCTTCTGAGAACAATTTAAGTTCATTCATTCTTCAGTATAAGTTACAATATTTTCACATCTATCTAAACAAGCAGTCTCTATGGAAAAGCAAACGGTGTAGGAGCCGGGCCAATTCTGTTATTGCACTGAGTCTGTATCATCCAAAGTGTTCATTCAAAGAAATTATTTCCTTCAAGGGTATCCTTGTTGCCAACTGATAATCTACATTTTTCAGATGGTTTTGGCACTTCTAAACACAGATTGTGTGTTCCTGAAAAATAAAAGCAACCCAGCTCTATACTATTACCTTAAAAGGTAAAATCTACATGGCCATATTTTGGTTGCAAGGTAGCTATTAAATTTGTGATGAAAACTGAGAGTAGACATCAGATTTACAATCTGATTGTGGAGGATAAATGTCAAGATTTGTCTTAAGTTTAGGCCTGAAGATATGCTTGTAGCTGAAAACTTACCTGTATTTCAGATCAGTAATAAACCCCCCTGTAGGACAGCGTAGGTCATTTAATGTTTTCTAATACTGAGTACTCTCTGCTAATTTATTGCCTGATCTTCCTATAGCTCCTTCTATATTTGTGTTTTGATTCCTTCAGCACTGCATGTAGTTTTGTCAGTTCTCTGTTCATTTCTCAGGCACACATCTACACACAGCAGCAATATATTCTCTCGTACATGTAATACCAGGCTTCTCAATTCATCATTCTTTACATTTTAAGTGGTACACTTGTAAGCAGAAAGCCATTTCCAGCGGCTAAGAAGATTTATTTCCAAGGAAATAAACTGAACTGCCGGAGCCTCTTGGACAGGCCCATTTTATTCAGTAATAAAGCTGTTACCCATATCAACTAGATCACCTTGACCCATTTGTTTATGAGCTCCCACAAATGATTAATGTTGACTTACTCACAGTACCATCTTTACCCATGTAACTACTGAAAGCATTATTTACTATAGTTCTTCTCATTGCGATGGTTATCTGTGAGACTGGGCTTTCTCTCTACATGTATATTGGTTCCTTCAAACATTTTAATTTAAGAGTCAAAGATAAAGAGAACTGAGAATCCTAGGAGAACCTAGAATCCTAGGAGAGTGGTTAGGTCCTGGAACAGGCTGCCCAGGGAGGTTGTGGATGCCCCGTCCTTGGAGGTGTTCAAGACCAGGTTGGACGGGGCTCTGGGCAACCTGATCTAGTAAAGGCGTATGTTTGGTGGCCCTGCTAGGCAGGGGGGTTGGAACTACATGATCCTTGAGGTCCCTTCCAACCCGGGTCATTCTGTGTGTGATTCTGTGTGAATCCTATGAACTCGTAAAAAAGTAAGTAATAATTTTCTTTTTCTCCAAGAAAATCCCCAGTCCCAAACCCCTCACATGCCATTACAAAAAGTAAGCAAAAAAGCAGACATGTTCTACTCTGTGGAAAGTTGCGCACAAGTAATATGGTACTATATGCAGAAAAAGAGATGCATTATGTCAGCGAAAACAGTGTCTAGCCTACACACATGCATATATCACTCACATACATTGTGTTTTTATTTTATTTTAAAGCTATCACCTTTAATTTCATGAAGCCTTTCTACAAGCTTGCTTAGCAACCTTACAAGAATAAAGAAAAGCAAGATGTAGGCTTATGAACAATATGCAAGATGGTAGGCTTTGAACAAAATTAGAAGCTCCATTAGATAAAAATGAATGACAGCGAAGAGTATAAATGACATGGACTAATCAGCTCAGCAGGTTATCATTCTATATCTACTTAATTGGGTAAAGACAGAACTACATTATTTAATAGCATAGCCACTAGATGACACAGCTCTCAGTGGCCTAACTCCTAATTATCTAAGGTTTTTGCTCATAATAAGACATACCTTCTTCCCCAAAATTGCAAGTCTTCAATTAGAAGTTCCTGAAGAAGTGAAGAAGCCTCAAAGATAGCTTTGAAATAATTTGTACAAAGAATTGCTATAAATGATTCTGCTTTGAATCCTAGTAATTGAAAAGCTTTCTTATGGCTGGCAGGTTCTGACTGGAAGAATGTAAAAATGGGGGGAAAAAAAGAAGGTAAGCAGTAAAGAACATGCTGACCTAGAGTTCAGTGATGAATGGTCCTCTAAAGCATTCTAAGACACAAGCATAATAACACAATTTGGGTTTCTTTTACCCACCTCTCCATGTCTGTAATGCTTCTTGATTAAATCATGTAGCTGAGGAACAGACTTACATCTGTTTCATGATACACTTTTTCCCTAGTTTCTCCTGGTCAGAACTGCATATAACACAGAATCAACACATGCATCATAACCATTTTTTATAAACCAGCCACAGCAGAAAAAAAATAAAACGATCTGAGCAAATGCACTGTACTTCATACTTAAATCTAATGAAGTTGGGGCTTTAATCCACAATAGAACACAGTACAACATGAAATTGTATGTAAGTATCTGTGGAGCTTCACACTGTCATTTCAATCAGAAATCCTTAACTTAAAACTTGCTCATTTTAACAGTCCATTTTGGCCAAAGCAGGAAGTCAAAGGGAATAGAAATGCATTGCCCAGAGTTGAGGTTGATACTCCATCCATGAAGACTTCCAAGGTGAGGCTGGATCAGACCTTGGGCAAACTGTTGCTACGGTGTCCTTGTTCATTGCAGGGGAGTTGGACTAGATGACTTTTAAAGATCCCTTCCAACTCTAAGGATTCTGTGACTGTACAGAACAGATAACCTGTTGATAATTTGTCTGCAACATAGAGGACTGTTCTGGTGATCCATTAAGGCCAACTGGTTGAAATAGTTCCCATAATATGTACAAGCCACTTTCAATCCTGAGATTGGCAAATAGCGCTTCCCTGTTCTGACAGAGCTCATACAGCAGGTGTTTAAGTGGCTCTTCCCCTCCCCCCCCCCCCAACTTTTTTTTTTAAAAAAAAAAACCTCCAATATAAAGTGGAAATTTTATTTCAGCTGTGTTTGCATCATTAGCTTTCTGGCAATCATATAAGCCTAAATTATCCAGGCAAGCAGTTTCATTTATTGAGACCTCTTGCCGGAAAAGAGCAGCAATCAAATCAGTCAGCCCAAATTATCCTTGACATTAACAAAGGGTTCTAGGATCATTGTAAGAAATGACTTTCTTCTATTACCAAGCTGATTACGTTGTAGCTGCTCTGCAGAATCACAGCACAAGACCTTGTTTAAAACAAAAATGTTGATAAGAGCATGTAATTTTCATTGCAACTGTTTGTTACATTCAGTGTTTTATGGAGGAATGCTAAATATACATCATACGTGTATGTTTAAGTGCACATGCATGTGTATAAAGCTGTAAAAGCTTGTGCTTACTCAGCTACAGAGTTATGTGCAACACTGAAAGGAGAACAGCAGGGCCCTGGGTCCTACAGCTTCATTCACAGTGAAGCCAAGGAAGCACTACGGACTACAGAAGTCCCCTAGTCTGGATCACTGCAAGATCAGGGCTGTATCTTTCAGAGACAAGGTACAAGAAGGAAGTCTTCTACTGCTCACATATAGCACTGGTTTCACACTATCCTTATTTCTACGGTTTAAAAGTACACAGAGCTAATGTGTACTGAGGGAAGAAGAGGAAGAAAGATATTGAGAATTCTCCTGCTACTGAGAGAAAATTGCATCCTTACTGGCATACCTTTTGAAATCAACCAAATCAAGTTTCATGAAAGTAAAAGAGAAGACTCAAGATCTTAATTTAAGGATTCTCATTTTTGTAACCTAGGGTCCAATGGACACTGCTGTTTCTGAAGCAGTTAGATAACAGGTCCTGCATTCAAAGCTCATTTAACAGCGTTAATTTTGTCTACAAAATGAAAACAAAATAAAGCATTACAAATATATATATGCATGTATATATATATATATATATATATACATATATATATATAAAGGAAACATTTGAGAATTATTTCACCTCCAAAAAAAGCAGAAAGCACAAAAGCCAGAACTATCAGATGGATAAGAAAAAAACCTAGAAGAGGAGAAAATATATTCAAGCTTCAAAAAGAATATTAAAAAAATAGAAAAAAACTCTACTGAGAATTGAAATGTATTTGAGAAGGAAAAAAAATTAAAAAAGCTAGAGAAAGCAGCCCATAAAACATTGGATGCATTTTTTTTTCCCCTCTGGTTATACATAATGAGTTAAGATAAGAACAACTTTGTATCTAAGGAAAAACATTTCTGGTTGAAGATCCACAACGTCCATTCATCAAGCACAACACACTGTCTAAAATAATACAGTCACAGCACAGTCAGAATTCTACCAGACAAAATCTAGAGCGCACAAGGCTCTCCGTGGTGCAGATTGGTGAATAGAAAATCCAAAGTCAAATTAGAATTCCTTATCTTTTTCAAGCTCAAAACTTCTATGGAATCTCAGATTGCATTATGGTTTTCAAAGCCATAGCAGTAATGATGGCTGACATTGATTTTTGACACTCTTGACCTGTATTCACTACACAAGTTACCTTTATATCCAATAGTGTGAAATTAATTATCGCATATTCCCCTGTTGCATGCCATTAACCACAATCCCCTGGGTAAATACTCAGGCATGATATGCCAACAGTTCTCACATTTTTGTTTCAGGAGAAGGAACTGCAAACGTGTGCTTTGTCTGGACAGATGGAGGAGTAGCCAAACAAGGTTCAAACATATTACAAATACAAAATTCTGTACAGCTAGTTTAGATGAATTCTCTTG
This sequence comes from Excalfactoria chinensis, assembly GCF_039878825.1. Lineage (NCBI taxonomy): Eukaryota > Metazoa > Chordata > Aves > Galliformes > Phasianidae > Excalfactoria > Excalfactoria chinensis. The sequence goes on along the minus strand of NC_092837.1, from coordinate 9,454,814 downwards.
ATTCTGAGACCCAGACATATATCTCATGCCTATCACCACAAACCATTACTCACCTAGCTGGAAATCATGCCATGGTACAGCTTAATTTCTACAACAGTTTGCCCAACACCTATCTAAGCCACTGTAGGCCCCAAGTGGAATTAAGAAGCCCTATAATGGTAAAATTGACTTTACAAATAAAGCAATAACCAGCCTCTATCCTCAGAGTATAAAGAAGGCTCAAAAAGATGTGGCAGTTTACCAAAGGTTACAGAGCATGTGTGCAGCAGAACTGCACAGAATCCTAGCCAGTGATACAGCCAGGAAAGAACACACAAACAAACCACTTGGCAGTTCTGCTTAAGCCTCTGGTCCATCGCTTATTGACTGGTAAAGGAACAGACTATCCCTCTTGCCAGCTCTGCATTAGCATAAATGAAAACTATAAAGACAAGGGTGGAATTTTTTTTCTGTCTGATTTCATATTTAAATTAGTGCACCAGACAGATCAGTACACTATTTTGATATTTAAAGTTCTTCCATCAACTGTGCTGTTTTTTTGCAGCAAGACTGGCAAATGACTTTCCCTGAAAACTAGACTGCAGTTGTTTTTACTGTTTTCTTGAACTTAATACTTAATTCTAGGTTAAAAAAAAAAATTGAGTAGGATAGAGAATGCATCACTTAAGGGCATCCTTCACTTATAGACAGTCTTCTAAGATGCACAGTCTTTATTCAAACATCCACAAAAACCAGACCAAACACATCTAAACCTTGCTTTCTTGTACTAGGATAAGCAGCAGGACAGGTAAGAGAATAAAAACTTCACATCTTTTAGTTACAAGAGTTAAGAAAAGTACAAAATGAAAGGAAAGTTTTCCCTTCTCCCCACCCCCCTCCCCATTTTCAGTTAAAAAAAAAAAAAAAAACTGAAGGTAAAACTACTTTCATTAGAAAGTTTCAGATCAAAAGTTCATGATAAGGTTTAAATTTTACATTCACTGTTAAAAATAAAATAAAGAAAATACTTCAAAGTTAAGCTATTATTCATTTATCTATACGAAAGGAAGAAATAAGTTTAATAGTAATAATAATAATTTAAAAAAAAAAAAAAAAGGCAACGACTCATCTGTTTTAATCCTACCAGGAGATCTGAGGATGCTGCATGTCTGCCTAAGAGACTTAGCACAGTCACTCAGTTCCACCCTCACACTAAAACACATTACTACAAATCTGGGATGACTGAAGTGCGGCCATCCCGGAATGAATTGTAAAAGCTTCCTTCTCTAATTTCAGTTTTTGTATGGAGGTTATAAATCTATAAGGAAACTTAAAATGGCAATTATTGATAGAGAAATTGCTTTTTTTTTTTTTTTTTTTTGGGGGGGGGGGGGGGGCTTACTATTATGAAATTGCTGGAAATCTTTCAAGTAGTTTCCCAAAGTCCTGGAATAGAATATTAGGAAGAGAAAACCTGAGAGTGACCTGGAACTGTATTTCTGAACAAGGTATCTTCTAGGAGAAAAGTGTGAAAAATGCAGTCAGTGCACTTGTATGTCCATACTATGTTTTACTGAGTGAAGAAATAGGCTTATTCTTATAAGTATTAGCTTTGAAGTATTAGCTCAAGCTGAAATCTCCTTTCTCAAGTTCATGTTTTTCTGCACAGCATCTTGGTTCAATTACACTCAGCCGTAATTGATGCAGTCTAAAGAGCAGATACTAATGGTGCATCAATGCTGTTGGATTAGGACTATTTTTAAGGAAAAGAACATGATCTCATGTATTCAAATGTGCTGTGACTTTGAGTCTACCAACAAGATGAGGTACAAGACTTTCCAGAAGCCATTCAGCATGCAGAGCAGCTACCAGTTGCTCAAAATTCCAGGCAAGATTAAGAAGTTTAGATGTCCCTGATAGACACTTATGTTCTCATTTCTGGAAGATAACATACAGTAAGATTTTTACTTGACAAATCAGTTACAAGTCAAAGTCTTGCTTCATAGAATCAAAGAATAATTCACATTGGAAAAGGCTGCTGCACATACGTAAACCTTGGCTGGGACATCAACACATTCCCCTAATATAAGAACTATGTTGAGAGCTAGGAAAGCTAATTATGGGATATAAATGTTAATTTTCTTCATTTGAAAAATAATTATTGTGACAAAAGACGCATCAGGATGATTCTGCATTCCCTTTGGATAAGAAAACCAAGGCCATCAACAAGTTTACAAATCAAGTCAAATTTCTTGTCAGTTTCCCAATTCTTCCTGCCATGTCACATATTTGGCATGACAGGCTAAAATGTGTCATTAATTTTCTTTATAGGACAGGCTGATATGAAACACTGGTTGTTTTGTTATTCTTTTTGTGTTTTCAAGCTACTTTTCAATTTTAAAAACAGCGATTATTTCAAAGCAGTTAAAACTTGCTCTTTCAGATGTCCAAACTATTGAATTTTCTCCTTGAAATCTATATCTTTCCTACTGCAGTTGTATGATGACATGAACTCATATTTTGATACAAACTAAACAAATAACTCTTTAGTTTTTCTTTTCCAACTGAGAAGGAAGTATCCAGAAACACAACACAGAACAGAAGCACAGAACATCCGTAGTTGGAAAGAACTCACAAGAATCACTAAGTCCATCTCCTCATTCTGCACAGAACCCAAAATTTTAACCCTACGTCTGAGAGCATCCAAACACTTCTTGGACTCCATCAGCTTGGTGCTTTCATCACTGCCTTATAGAGCCTATTCGAGGGCCAAATAAACCTTTCATGAAGAGCTTCCTTTTAATACCCAACCTAAACTTCCCCTTGGCCAGCTTAATGCCATTCTCTATAACAAAAATGGAAATTATTCTTATTTAACACAGTGAGGATAACTATGTTAATTCAAAAATTGAAAAATCGAGAACCAAAGGTACATCTAGCATAGCAAAATTAACTAATATAGCTTTCTCTTTTGATGAGTCAACATCATTCTAAGAACAGTAGAAATCAAATGTCACTGCTTCTGCTTGGTTTATAGTAGACAAAGGCAAAATTCCATCTTTATTTCATCCAAAGCCACAGAAAGAAGTTGTTTCAGAGGCATGATATCCCTTAGCAATCCTGAAGAGTTTTGAAGGCTATTTTAAGAAAAAATAAATGATTCCCACGAAAAACAACTCAACTGAACCTATCTTGTATCATAAAGTAAAATATACTATATTTTCCCCTAAGCCTCAGAAAAAGAGATGGAAAATACAAGAAGGAGAATCACTATAGAAAAAGCAACGTTAATAACTATTTCGTTATCTGTACTATTATATCAGGTATAGCTATCCTCACTTGCTCTACATGCATTTATGCACACTATGGTACAAATATCAGACCAGGTATATATGTTGTCTGAGTCCCAGCTAACAGTCAAAACAGGATCAGATGTGCACCATCAGTGCCATGCATTTAGGTTTCCTTTAAACAAGAGGAAATCTGGTATACAGGCAGGGGGGAGTCCATGCAGTACTGCAGTAAGCTCTGGGCTTTCTGGGAAGTAAGGCTGTCAGGCAAACACATTTGTCTTGCGATGTAAACTCAGCTTAAAAAGAGCTTAAGTGAACTCTGTACAATAAATAAATTTGATAAATTGAGTGCATGTATTTCCTTTGATGTATAATTTATAAAGCATTAATTCATAAAGCATCAAAAACACTGTTGAATTCTTCGCATTCAATAATCCAAGTGCTTCATTTGCATTGAATTGGCCCTAGAGCCACTGAAGGGTTCATTTGCATTAAAATCTGCATCTATGTTTCCAAAAGCAGAGGAGAGTGAAGGAGAAACCAACCTCCCTAACAAAAGAGCTCTGGTTTTACCAGGTGTTTTTCTTACAAAATAAGAGGACCAGGAGAGAGTAAAAAGGAAACAGTAACAACGTTAAAAACAACAACAACAACACCACTCTCCAGATTTACCTCTTTTGCTCAAGATTGTGGATGCTTTCTCCTTCCCACTTCACAGATAAATATGCGCATGTGTGTGTGCATTCATACTAATACCAATATCACAAGACATCTTTGTCATCCCAGAAAACTTGAGTGAAAATCTAAGAGATCCTCTGTAGAAAGATGGAAAGTTTTCATTTTTAAAATAACGGGCTATAAAAATGTAAAAATCAGCATATCCATGGAAGCTCAGACTAAAGAAAATCATTTTAGAGACAAAAAAAGCACAGCAGGAATACAAAGTTCATGCAAGTTGTCTATAAAGGTAGTAAGAAGAGTCACATTCCCCCACTTCCCTCAAGGCTTTGCAAGTTTTTTGAACTTTTAAGTTCAAATTCAAATGTTCATTGCAGCCTTTCAAAGATCAGTTTGTATTTATGCCTCCATTCATTCAGGTAACAAAAGACAGGAAAATGTATGTAGGCAGATAACAGCACAGGCAAACCAAGTGACAATCTATACCCTAAAAATGAGAAAGCAAGCAGTTAATACTAAGCCTTTGGCTACTGAAAAATCAAACACTATATTCCTTCTCTAACTTTTAAGACTCCATGAGCAAAACCCTATTTCATATTCTTAACATTTTACTGTTAGGAAAACTTAGGATAGAATAATGATTTGGAATCATAATTTTAGTTACAGAGAGGAGTTTCCAGAACTGACCATCTTTTTCCCCACATGCCATAAACTCCCCACAGTTACCATTGATCACCAGCGACTTCTGGAGAGGAGGGAAAAAAAGAAGTATCTTGCAGTTAAGGATAAAAGAAGCGTCATCATTGATTACTGGTCCGAAAGTGCTGCCAAGAACATGTTGTTCTACCACCAAAAGACTCCATCAAACCACTAACACTGAAAGCACAGTCAGCAAGTGACTACTGCATGGGGAGAAGGAGAAGGGAAGGGGAGAGAAGGGGGTAGCCAAAATCAAAACAGTCCCTTGTGCTAATTTATTTCTACTTCCATCACAGAATATAAATTTCAGCTCTTTGTTTCCAGTGTATTCACCTCTTCACTTTTTAGTGTTTAACTTGCATAGGTAATCAGCTTCAACTATGAAAAAATTCAACATAAAATACTTTAAAAGAGGGATAACAAGAAAAAAAGCTGGATACACAGTTTTCAGGACTTCAAAGCAATAATGTTTTCTTACAGACAGACGCAGCACAGATTGCTTGAGGTAAGATATCTTGGTGCAATACCAACTCATCAGAAGCACCAATAAAAGGGCTGACTTGCAAAATAAAAAGAACAAGACTGTATTTTAGTCTAAAAAGTAATTAAGGACAAGAAGAGGAACACTAAAACTAGTGAGTTTTAAAGGTGAAAAATCCTTCAAGGTGAGACTTATAAAATCAGTGATTTGAAAAAATATATGGCAAAAACAAATCAAGCTTTTTCCTCTGTGATCAGCACTAAAGTCACAAGTTGTACAAATGATCTCCATCAGTCTGTACTTTATATAGGACATGGCACTACAAGGCTTTCTGTGCTTTTTCACTGAATCCTCAAGAACTGTAGCTAATGGCACACATACAACAACTGGCAAAAAACAGCCTATCATTACTTTTAAAGCTTTAAAGCCAGTGCCAAGTGTATGTTGAATGGGATCATCGCTCTTAGAAGAGACTTGCAGAGCGCTGAAACACTGCAGCTTTTATACAAAAGAATGAAATTACGTAAACATAAAACAGTGGGGAAAAAAATAGAAAGCTTTCAAATCTCCACCTAAATTTACTTTCCGAACAACAGGATAGCAGAAGGTTGTACTTTCTTCAGAGTGCTGTTTTGGATCCATGATTCAAATAGTACTGAGAACATAGCCATGTCGCAGCTATTGCTGACCAGTGCTTGCAGAAATCAGGGCTCCTATTTCTCATGCTGCCCCTCTTCAGCTTAGGCTGAATCACACGAGCAGCTGGGAAGAAGGGGAACAGCAAGGAAACCAGACAGAGACTGACCAAAAGCATGTGCCATACCTTGAGACTGCGTGTTCAGCTATAAAAGCTGGGAGAAAGAAAGAACTGCGGTATTTATCTTTACAAGTAAACATTCCACATGATTAAACCCTGATTTCCTAGAAATGATTGAACACTGGCCTGCTAATGAGAAGTACTCAATGAACGCCTTAGTTTGCTTTGCTTGTGCACACGGATTCTTTGCCTAAACTATCTCTATCTCAGGTCACAAGCTTTCACACTTTTACCCTTCCAGTCCTCCTCCACAACTCACTGAGAAGGAAGAGAGCAAGTGACTTTGTAGGGCTCAGATGCCTACTGGGTTTAACCTACAACACCTGTACATATTATTAACCACTTCTAAACATTTAGAGCTAATAAATGGTTTACTCATCTTTCTATAAAGTAATGACTGTGTCATTTTCTTTTTAAATGAAGCGCCTCAATGTATCAGATGACTACTATGCTGTGATCAATATTTACAAAGTAGTTCATCTCATAGTAGATTCTTAATGGCATCTTCTATATCTGCTAGTTACCAGCTAATGTCTACAACATCACTAGTTGGACCTTTGTCAAACAATATCCAGTCTCTCTTATGGACCTGTTATTACTGCAGCCTTACCAGCTCTAAGAAGCAGTATTAAGAAGCACTTCTTCTTAAAGGATAAAAACAAAACAAGAACAGAACACGAGTAAGATCACATTAGCATACAAAACATGGCAAGATTATTGCATTAACTAGCTGTGATAAAAATAAGTCTAGAAATGAAGTCCAAGCTGTGAGCAGAGCGGTTTCAGAAGAACTTAACAAAATCAGCAGAAAAACATCTGAATTAAGTAAGCATTAAACTCATATTATGATGCTGTGTTTCTTATAACACTGAGTTAGTTGGTTGTTTATGTTTTTGTGCACATCAGAAGCAGTCTATCGTTTGGATGTTTGTGTTACTATTATCATCAATCACAAGCTGTCAAAGGTAAAAACAATTTTTCTCCCAGCACAACAGGACAGTACACTGAAACAAATCTAATTAAAGTACCTTAAAGCAACTGTGAAATTTTTATTGAGTTATTTAATAATTGATCTTAAATATCTCAACAGGGGGAAAGTAATTCCTACTTCCTGTTATCTTCGCCATTTCCCCCAAACTTGAGCATTATGATTTTGTGCCAAGGTTTTAAGTCCTTCATGCAAGCCTTCAGGCACATTCCTGCACCCTTCATAACTTGAGTACATACATATTAATGGCAATGACTGTATTTCCATGTACTCCTACAAAAGCTTGTAGAAAACAAGTCTGCCATTTCCATTTCACTGAGAGATCAAGGCTGAGGTGATATGATCCTCTTCCCCACTTCCCTTTTATTTTTTTATTCAACATATTGACTTTTCTTTTCCTTGGTGCGTTATCAGAAAGAACAAGAGGACTTTTTTCTCCATAAAGTGCCTTCAATTTCAACTTGCACTACAATATAAAAACTAAATTCAATCTTTTCTTGAGCATAGTTAATACTATCTAGTGTTTTAGCATTGCTGTAATGAGTAACTGTGTTCTCGTGAACATTTTGAATCATCCATATAACCAATGAAAATACAGTGAACTTCACTGGAATACTTCAAAAAAATAAAAAATGAGAACAAAATTGAAAACTGAAGGGATTTCAGGTGTCCATATGAACAGGAGTTACTGATCTGAATTACTTATGCAGGGTCTCCAACAGGGAATGACTGACTGCAGCAGTTTACACAAGATGTTCTCATTCCCAACAGTTGATAATTATTTGCTACCTTGAGCTCATCTGAAGAGTGCAGTGCACACAGCAAGGCTACCTCACACAAGACCCCAGCACAGCATACTGCCACTTCATCTTCTGTGAGATGCAGCACCTCATACATGTGCAAGCCCTCAACAAAATACTTCAATTTGAAAACTAGTAGTCATTTGCATATGAAAAAAAAAATGAAAAACAAACAAAAAACAATGTTTTCCTTTTCTGAAAAGAAAAATACTTTAATAAATGAACATACCTAGAGATTTCCTGTCCAAATAGTCTGATACAATGAGAAATTGGTTCTGTAATTGTTTACATAGTCCTCTAGGGAAGGAAGAGCCCTCAGAGTGGACTCCTAGCCTTTCAGAAACGATGATAAGCTTACACAAGCTTTTCATAACCTGCTACAAAAGTCACTGTTATCCTGTGCTACCATACAGTATGCAAGGAACATTGTCAGATAGTCTCCAAAAGCACACCTCGTTTTGGTTCACTTTCTCTCCATTTATTCCCATACTGTCACCCCAGCTACTTGCTCAAACATTTAGGAAGCTCACTTTGAATCAGGTAAAGCCCAGCAGTTTACAAAACATTACAAAAATGACAAAGACGCTAAAGGAGAATTGGAGAACAACTTCTCAAAGAATCCCTTATTTTCTTGGAAATCCTTCAGTCTCCATCTGTGATAAAACAAAGGGGTTGTTTTTTGCCTTTCCTACCTAGGAAACTGTTAATCGTGCACCCAAAACAGATGATATTATCAAAACAAAACATAACAAAAAAAACCCACCACTCAACTATTTCTCTCCTGCCCACAGAACTCTGTGCATATTAGTATTCTTTTCAAAGGAAAGCTTAGGTGCTACAGAGAAAAGTTTAATTGTTTCTTTGTCTTGATGACATTCCCCCGCTGCCACCTCTTCCTTTTGGCTTACAAACATGAATAAAATGCTACTGCTCAGGTAAAGCCATTTTACCTTAAACCTCCTACAAGAAGATTTAAAAATTGACACCTTCACATTCAGGTACCTTTGGCAGAACTGACTGATGCATTCATGATATAAAATCTTCCAAACAAAATAAAAGGAAAAAAACAACCGGAATATTTAAGTTGTACACATAAATCTGAAAAAAATGGAAGTGTAAAAACCCTGCAGGTCTCTTCAGGTTCATCAGATTTACAAGAGATACAAATAAAGCACATTGCAGTGTTAATACTTCAAAGAACACAAGTATACAGCAAAGAGGATAGAAGTTGATATGTACCTCAAGCAACAAAAACAATTTCTTCTACTATCATTAAATATTAAATGAACTTTGACAATGAAGGGCAGAATGTTATCAGCCTTGAGGGACAAAAGGTGTGATCCTACCATGTCTTTCTTCTCTATTATTCTTCTTTTAATTTATTTACATAACACTTCTCATTTACCTATGAAATAAAACCCACTCTTTTACTGTAATTCACATCAATTAAGATGTTAAAAAAGTAGCATTACCTTCTCTCAACTGCAAATCAACCAACAAAGCCATAGCGCAACACTCTCACTACTGAGTTTTACATAAACATTTTCACTCCATGTCAAAATATTTGGCAATATTCTTATTTTCTTACACTGCAATGTAGCAGGAAGATCAGTCACAAGGTCACGACATTATTTAGCTCATTATTCAGCTCATTATTCAGGGGAAACTACCATTCAACCCTTCTTTGTCATGTGTGCAGACAGCAGTGCTAATCAGTTATTTAATAATCGTATTCATAACCATGCAGGTTCATCCCATAGCCCCTTTCCCTGACCAGTGGCTTTACACAGATTGTATGTTTTTGCTGCAATGATCAGAAAGTGAAAATTCCATTTATAGAGCAGTAAAAGGCAAATTTGCACTCAGAAGTATAAAAGCCATTTGTGTTTCACTAACCCCTACCTTAAACACCACAGCTGTGATTTGCAGTATCTTGGCTCTTGCATGTATTTCTTGAAAGCATCTGTAGACAAGACCTAGAAAAACAAAACAAGAAAACTATAACAAAAATGCTCTTATCCTACAACAGTTTAGTATGAAAAGAGTCCTGTACAGTATATCTATTACTAACAACCCATGACGTATCTAACAGGAATTAAGGCCTTAAAGAACCTGACTTTCTGCATGCTAGCAGTGAGAATACTTCCAAATTTATACCAACTAACATTCTAGACACAAAGAAGCAATCTTTCAACTAGATAAATATAGGATAACTATACTCCTATTCATAAGATTTATTTTATCAAAAATAATATTCAAAAAAGAAAATCCATTGTTTTACATCCTCCCTCATGCTCTTCTCTCAGACTAATCCCTTACACTTACTCATACCAGCACTTTGCTACTAAAGCAGAACTTGAGAAGCTTTTGGTCTCTATGGCTTATCTCAGAACATACCACATTTACTCCAACGCTTTCATTCATTTGACAAATCATCAGAAGTATCAGGAGGGGAAAGCAAAACAGTTACAGAAAAAACCAACAACAGCTGGTATAAACTCAAGGAACCCCATTTAAATATAGAAACACTTGGATATAATTGCTGCACATGTTCTTTAAGGGAAATACAGTTTATGTGCCATCAGCTACAACCCACTGAGTCAGCCTGAGCACTAGTAGGAACTGATCTGATTTACACTGTGAGGTCTAAGCAATGAAAAAGGCAAGTAAAGCTTTAAAATAATAATAATAATAAATGACTATTTCAAGTATGTAAGTATAGATTTCATGTGTAAAGATCTGGACCACAGCAGAACTGGTCAACATTTCCCCTCTTGCTCTTCAAAAGGCATTCTCTCCCAGTCGATACTTTCTAACAGAACAAGAAAGCAAAAAAGAAATACTCAAATGAAAGTCAGCCTGAGTGAGTTGCAAAATCTGTTTGCTTGTTTTATTTACTAAGCATTAAAAGCAGCAGAAGCTTCTGAGTTCTCCATATAGTTCTTCAACAGCCTTTTATTACAATGACAGCATAAATGGATATGCGACAAGACAAACTCGAGGAAGCATAATTTATTCCCTCCCAGAACAAGAGTTTCAGCAGAGCTGTTACACAGCTGCACTCTTGCATTTCATCTTCTACATTTCTCTCACATATGGGATACACAAACCAGCTCCTGTTATAGAATTCTGAAAGGAACAATCAGTAAAAAACATTTTCCTAGAGTTTCTACCAGAAGGACTTTGTATCAGCTAATCATTGTTCATATACACACTTTATACCTGCTATAAAAATGAACATATGCAACAATTAGCATTGCACATCATAGGAAAAGACTGGTTTTATACAACCAGAAACCCCTGAAGTATCAAGCAGCTTCCAAAATCAACTGGGTGACAAGTGTTGCAAGCAAGTACACTCGTAGCAGCAAAATGTCTGAGGATAAAAGCTATCGGTGATATGAAGTATTGGGGAGGATTTTTTACTATGAAGTGACCTTAAAAGAATGTCTCCATTTAAGTCTTCATCTTTGATTTAAATTCCCTTCCACCTTGTTATCATTACCAAATATTTTGTTCTAAAGAGGGTCAACCATTCATGTAGATTTAACTTACAGCAATTTAAACTGTGTCATAAGGTTAATAACATAGAAATAATGCATGTGAGTCTCAGTGAGCTTAATCGGAGCTCATTCACATGCAAACTTTTTTGTTGATTTGTTTGCCTTTTTTATTCATGTATTTTAATTTGAATGAAAACAAACTTATCAGACCCATCAGATCTCAAAACAGATACCTAACCAGAAGAGCAAACACTTCACTCACTTTAGAAGTGAGGAAATTCCACTTCTCCTTTGCATTTGCCTTCACAAAAGTACAAAGCAACACTTAAATAAAAAGTAAGAGTGAAAGGAGATCAAGGCTTTTGCATATACATCAACACTGTTTATAAGTCTCGGTCCTCACTACCACTATAAATCAATAGAACATTCCATGGATGACTTTTACCTTGATCTAAAAAGTGCCATTACCATGGCATGATATTGGTGCAGAGCTAAAAAAATAAAATAAAATAAAATAAAATAAAATAAAATAAAATAAAATAAAATAAAATAAAATAAAATAAAATAAAATAAAATGGGTTGGGCCATAAATTATACTTGCCTACAATTTATTTTGTTTGAACTAGAATTACTTTCACAAAAGCGTTTTGACTACATAGAATGAAGTCACTTAATGTGTTTATAAATGCAACCTGTTGTACAACATGAGATGCTCATTTATAATGTAAAGGTAAGTAAGAAGACATCTATCTTCCAGAAAACTATAAGTATTTATATAAAATTCCCCCCGCCCCTACAATTCTGTGATAAACATTGAGCCCATTTCATCCAAAGTCACAGTCATCTCTCACTGATGTCCAGACGGCAGGTAATAGAAACCCAGCCATTATGTGAGCGGCTTACACTCTGTGGTACACACTGCAAACATTCCCAGCTTCACAGAAACACAACAATAAGGTTTTCTCAAGTATATGACAACAGACGGTTTACAAGACTTTTCCATTTCAACAAAGCTGTTTTTTTTCGTTGTTGTTTTTTGTAAACTACATTAGCAAAATACCACAGACATCTCAGCCTAGAAGACTACACTGCACAATAACTGTGTCAGACAATTATAAATGTTAACTGAGAAAATGAAACAATTAGAAGATGGATTTTATTGATTATATTTTTTCTTAATAGAACTCAATGATGGAAGTTCCTACATAACAAATTTTTTACAAATGTACATTGATTCAATTTGACAAAACAAACAAAAACACTCAAAATAGATTAAATTCAAACTCAGGCTTTGAAGTGAAGAGCAGGGCAAAAATAAAAGTATTAGCATTAATAATTGCTAAGAAAGGAGAAAATTATACGAAATATTTTAAACAGTGGGATATGAAACAGCATTTCAGTGCACAATTGTATATTCATAGAGCTTCTTGCAGCCCATGATGCCAGGAGCAGTGGATTAACCTAGTTTCTGCGGGCACAAAACTAGAAACTATTGCTGAGTGCAGCTGTCAGAGCCACCTGCATATCTTTGGCTCCATTCAAGTCTCTGAAGTAAGCCAAAGGGTGATTTCAGGATGCCGTAGTGTCCATTTTAATTCATGTTTGTTAAAATAAATAAATAAAAGAACGAGCAATAATAACTAGAGAGACTGACAGCTGCTAACAATGTCTGCCTGGAAGGTTGGTTATGCAAAGATGAAATAATTTGTACTTGTCATTGTCTTCCAACATACAGAATAATTCCAGTCTGACCTTTGTTTTCACTTGTATACTTAAGATGGCCTTCTCTACCTTTGCATGTTTGGAGCAGTCAGTCAGCAAGCTGCTACTGCCAAGATTAAACAGCGTGCAAAGGCAATTGCATGGAAAAAATTTAAGTTTCACACAGATAAAGGAGAAAGTAAGATAGCAATTTCCAGCTACCAGCAACTTAAGTTCAGACAGTTCAAAACAGCACTGGAAAGTTCTGATGCTTATCTAGACTCTTTCAGATATCTTCAAATGTAAATCTGGAGCAGCAATTGGGCTAACTTGGTGAAGTTTATCAATGCCAGCTCACTGCTCGCTACCTCCTTGTTCACCAAACCAGAGAAGAAACACTGGATTTACCGCCAGGCTGCATAGGCAGTAATCACACAACATGAAGAACAGAAATTATTGTCAAAGATTTGTTTGCTTTATAGCTCTTATTCACGTCCAAAGAGATATACACTCAACAGAACATAAAAACAATCCTGTTTTGCCAACTGCATGCCTATAGTTTAGGCACCAGGCTACCCTATCCCAGAAGAACTGCTCTGTCCTCCCAAGGGGACTCCAATGTATTCCAGGTACACACAAAAGCTGTGTCATGAAATTTAAACAAGGCATATAAAAATCATCCAAAATTCTCCTCCTATTTCTTGAGTTGTAGGGGTATAAGTACACAGGGATGCAGTTCAAGACACATAAGCTAGGTCTAAATGATTTTCCTTGTGTAATATGCTCATTGTACTACAGCAGCATAACATCTGGATTAAATAAGCTCTGCCAACAAGTTCTCTCTGTCCAGCAGTGATCTGTATGATATATATTTTAACACAGGCAATAATAGGGCTTTCAGTACCAGACAGCTGTGCCAGCTTTAGGTAACAGCTGTGGGAGAACTGTAATACCTATCATGACTCTGCTACAACTACAGAAGAACCAGCAGAGCAGATTGCATGAATGCTCACTTCTCAGTATGCCTCAAAGTGATTTTTTTTTCATGGTTTAATCACTTCCCACTACGGAAACTGAACCTTTTTGCATTGACAAGGTTAAAAGAATTCTACAACCCATTCTGCCAGCTCTGGCTTCTGAACAAGCTCTCAGACAGCAGAATCCAAGACCCTCGCATCTACTTCTGTAAGGACAATACAATTAAATCACTGTACACCCTTATAGCCCTGCAGCCAAGATAAACTTGAGTATCTTTATAAGGGTAGTGCAGCAAGAAAAAGTGAATATACAGGCAGCCAAGTCCAGGACCAGGTCTGGCACCCAAGCCACCGCTGTCCTCAAAAACAGCCACACAAGCATAAGGCACCCAGGAGCACACCCAGGAGCAGCCTTGCACAAGGGTACTGCAATGTGCTCTGCCTCACAGCACACAGCCCTTGTGCATGCTGCACAGTCCAGCAGCCATCCTACCTTACCCCAGTAATCAGGGAATTTGGGTACCTCACAGTTTCAAAGCAGAAGTATTGCCTGCATTTGCATCAACTTTAGACAGTTATGGAACAGAAACAGATTTCAGATTGAAGAACCTCCAAATTAGGTATTAATCTGAACTAAATGTCAAAGCATAAGTAACTTAGACATGTTTTGACTCTCGTTTCAGAAAGACAGCAGGTTTCAGTCCTCATCTTTTGCCATGACTAAAGCCCCATGTTAAAACTTTCCAGTTAGCTGAGATATAAGCCATGAAGCTTTTCCTTATTTCTGCTGATGACCCAAAGCTCCTTAAAGCATATTTGTATGTAAAGAAGTTTAAGATACGGCTTTTATTCAAGGTTCACACACCCTGATATGGCAATAACTTAATGTATTTAAAACTGATTCATCTTGTCTCTGTGGCATTTGTTTTCATTTGCTCCAGCTGGATGCAGAAGCTGCTCATCTGACACATCTTATTTTTGTAAATTTGCAGCACAATTAAACAATTAATAATGTGAAACATTAGAAGTTTACTTGTTCATAAATTAAGAGTGTAGAATGCTCCTTCAGATTTATGCACATTTGTTATGCACACAAAAATCTTTCCTTTTTAATTGAAAGTAGCTCTAGATTCTACAGTCTACAAAACCAATTCACTTTGTTTTGCTTACTTGTAAAATGACCATTAATTTCAGAACAGAAAATATTGTTATTAAAAATATTGAGTGCTGTCTTGGGTGAATAACTCATCTATTAACTTGGGATCAATGCAAATTAAACCCCTCAGCACCATGAAAAGGCTGCTTCTGCTCATTATGCTGCATCATAGTAGGAAAAGGTCTGATAAAGAATGGATGAATAGGCAGAACAAATAATTTGTCATACAACTTCCTTTTAGCTGCACAGTAATTAATATAGATAAATTATATCAAGTGTCCTGCATTTTATATGAGAATTTCATTAAAGTAATGACACTTTGATTAAGTTCCCCTCTAACACGGATAAACTGCAGGAGAAAATTAGCACTTCCATTCCTCTGTTCTCTTCAGCATCCTAATATGATTCGTAGCTATGGGCAGCTCTTTGTAATCAGCCAAAAATCTCTGCTCTGACTCCAGCCCCATGTAGCATCCATATTATCACTGCCTACACAATATCCATCAACATCTTAGTAAGATTTATGCCTGAAGAACTTCAAAATGAAGACCCTCACTAACACCCATGTCCACATAAGTATCCTATTTGTAACAGTCTAGCTGGGTATGGCACTTTTACAAACACTGAATGCTTTTATAAAATTAAACTACTGCTAAAAAAGACCTGCATCTTGTTCCTAAAGCTGTACCCACCGCAAAGACAGACATATAATTACAACAGCCATTTATTTTATGATGATGTCTCTGCTTGATTTCTGTGGCCAAGGATAGCTCCTCTCCATGGGCAAAAGGCAACCTCTAGGTCAGCTGATCGCCCTCTGGTTGCCATGAAGGTATTTTCACAGCCAACTTACAAGTCTATAAAGTTTTATGAAACTAGAGTGAGAAACGTTCCAGGCACTTACTACAAACCAAGCACTATATGTCACCCAAAATCATAAAATCAGGACATCAGATTATTATCTCAAATCCCAGAATGATACATCAGCCAACACTACCCACAGGAAAAAGCCTTGCTGAAAGCCAAAGTCAAGCACCTCCAGGTGTAACACCTAACTGGCAGAGCTACTGGAGAGCAGGTCCCAAAGAGCACTGCCTAAGAAACAACAAAAGCATATGCAGAATACTATTTTGAAGTGCAGTATGTTGTAAACACCACAAGCTCATTTTCCAGAGGTTTACCCGAGTTTGTTTTTCTTAGAACACCACCGGACATAAGCCCCCATAGCTTATAGCAGCATCTTCTATCACAGTACATTCCTGAGATACAGGCCTGACAATGGACACATATTTCATATCAGCAAAGGTGGAGGACCTATGCAGTTCCCATATGTAAGCTAACATATTCCCAAAAACTTTTAGTCATCCTAAACAGTAAGATGGTGCTTAAGAAAAGGGAAACCTGCATCAAGCAGAGTCAACTGTCTTTTCTGAGAACAAACAAATAAACCAACAAGAACAATAAAAAGCAAAACAAAACAAAAACAAACAAAAATCAACACAGAAGGAAGCAAGCCAAGGCTGCTAAGGAAGACTCATAGCATACCACTAACATATACACAAAGTTGAAGCAAACTTATGCCACAAGACAAGATATGCCTTTTACACTTATCTTCCTTGCCAGCCAAAAGCAACATTTACCTCCAGCCAGTCATGCCTGAAAACTACTTTCTTCATAATTAATTTTATCTCTTACTAGATCCTCTTCTGAGGAGAAAAAAAAAGGCATGTCTCAGCAACAGTCAATCAGTGAGCAGCTAAATTGCCAATGCCATTTCCACACTGCAAAAATTAAGCATTTTTCAACATGGTAGGTAAAGCATCAGATAATAAGAAATAATTCAACATTACAAAGCAATTTATTTTTTTTTTTCAGACTGATTGGATCTTAAATTCTGATTATTAATATTTTTTTCCCACCAAAATGAGAAAATTTGCATTTGAAAAACTAAACTAAAGCCTTTAAATAGGCCTCAAATCTCCCAGGAGGAAAAAAAAATGAAGTGTTATTCTTGTTCCCTAAATTTTAAAGGAAAAACATTTCAGATGGTCACAAAATAATCTTCACCTCCATCACTCCAATTTACTGCAGCTCATTTTAGAAGATAAAACAACACTGCATCCAAAATTAGCTGTTCCAGACCACTTCTATTTAGCTTTATGGCATAATTTAATTTGCCAACACAGACATCTCAGACATTCATCAGCTAAAAGGAAGACCAGAAGGACACTTGGTCTTGGGAAAAAACCCTGCCTTCATTAGAAAAAACCTAACACACAAGCAAAAAAAAACAAAAAACAAACAAACAAAATAACAAAAAAAGACTCCAAAACCACACAAAAATAACATAAAACCATCATCTGAATTAAGAAACAACTTGCTCCCACTGACGAAAGTATATCTGAAGTACATCTATTTAGTATTTTATCTGCTTGAAGAATCTCAAGGAAGGGCGTGAAGCAGTCTAACTGCATTTTAAAGCAAAAGCTTGCTTTCCCAGTATAATATAAATGTGATGAGTAGAGCTTGTTCTCATGTCTTTCTTCAATAGTTCTCCTGGACTTAGAGAATCAGTTTGATAATTCCTTTAACTTCTTCCAGCACCTCTTCCAAAGGGAGAAACTTCCAAGCAGAATCAGGTATGCCAGCAAAAAGGAGGCAGTAATGACTATGAAGATTGACCAATTTTGAGCTAGTTATTATATTTGATTCGACTTACAGTACTAGTTTACAATTGGACAAAAAAAATCTGGATTCTTTTGGTCTTGCAATGTTCTCAGTGTAGTGGCTCTATACAAATGTACACACAGAAATGATTCTCACATACCTTGATGTGAATCAACTCAAGATGAAGATAACTCTGCCAGTTCATTTTAAGAGAGATCATTACAGAGTCACCTTTTATCCCTCACTGATTGAGTCCAAAAAAACAAAAGGAACAAAGGAAACAATGCAAAAAGCCTTCTTTTCCCCACTTTTTCCAAGGTATTTCTGGGGGAATATTCTAAATATTCTGCAGCATGTCCTGAAGCTCCTCAGGCAGACTATTGTGAGCTGATTCAGATGAGGACACATGACTGATGTATCAGAAAGACTTCCGTTACATGACAAAAATGCATTAATTGATAGGATCTCAAATATAAGCATCATATTAATGGAAATGTTTGGAGTTCTAAGAGGCTATGACAAGAATTTGAACACCAAAGAACATTTCTCCACTTAGCAAATTGAATTGATGTACACATTTTGCCCCTGTTTAATAAATCAGCAGTTTTATGTCTGTCTAACCTCATTATAGCTACATTACAACAGAATGAACTATCATCACTAATGAAATTAGGAAAACTTTGCTGTATAACTGAAGTTATGTAAGCACAACAAAGGCACTGCACCGAACTACCACAGCTGTGCTGCTCTGCTTCATTTGTTTTTGTTGTTGTTTTGGGTTTTTTTTTTTAATACAACCTCTGAAACCTGAATGTTTTTCAGAGTTTATTTTTATCCTTTTTCCTGCCAGTATCCCCATACTTACTTAATTCCCATACAGTGCCATGAATAAATGCTACTTAGTCTGCATCACACAGCTATTTCTTGGAAATAAAGTTCTAATCTCTACCTGGTTCACACATGCAGCCCTTGTGATGCCAACAGGGGGACAAGATAACAAACATGAAAACTGCAGTGCTACAAAGGACTTGGATTTGATCAACATCTGTAAGCCCAAAAGCAGTAAACTTAAAGGATGAACAGTCATTTACAAACTCAGTTAGCATTTGTCTACAATCTACAAATACATGAATAAAAATTGCTACAATCATTTGCTGATCTTCAGTAATCTTTCCATCATCAACAGATTCTTGGGAACAATTACAATGTCTGTTATAAGGCAATCAAAATAAAAAAAGAGAAAAAGAGAAGGAGGGGGACTCTTGGGTGTTGTTAAAACAACCCGACGCAATGAAGTTGCAATAGATCCTTCCAGCTGTCTTCTTAGCTGCCACAGAAGTAAGTCCAGAAGTCACACGAACTCCCTGAGTCAGTAGGAAACAGGCAGTTTTTCACTGTATGCTTTTAGACAACTTGAGAACTGCACAGATTCTGTCTTCCGTCTCTTAGGACAAAACCCAGTGCAGCCTTATTATATTTTAAATAGAGGTTTGCTACTAAAACACACAGAACCACTCAAATTGTGTTTTGCTTCTCAACCTTGCACAAGGCTTTCTTTGTTATTATAACAACTTTTCTAAGATAAAAAGAAAAGCTCCTTGGGCTGGACTTGCTCCACCTGTACAGCTGTGCCAGAACACTTTCAGTGCATGCTTGGCTATCTCTGCTTTCTGTTCCCAGGCACCTCCAGGGAAGAGCCCAACAATTTGCTCAATCACATCAAACCATGCTGCGTTGTGACTCGGTCAAAATACTGCTGGGCATCTAATTGCAACCCAGCATTAAATCATTTTGACAACTTATAAAGAAAAATATTAAGGAAAATAACAAACAGTATTTTCTATATGTTACCAGGAGTGAGAAAACTCTAATTGGGGCAGAAAAAAAATAAAGAGAACTTTAGCTTCCATCAAGCAGATTGCAAAGTTAGCTGACCTGAAGTTAATTAAAAATTATAAGCAAGTTCATCTACATTGTTTTGGACAAGATAAATGTTTCTAATTTGCAGCAACTGGAACACTTTTCACTCTCCCTCTTTTTTGCCCAGGCTTCTCAAATATAACATTTCCCATTTAACTCTCCCCAAAAGTACTCCCTAAATTTATTGTGCTACCTAATGCATATAGTTAACGACGAGAAATAATGAGTATGGGAGGTAGCATTCCAGTTCCTTGGAAACAGACTACGATGTTTTCTTTCCCTGAACTGACCAATAGCAACAATTTGAACCCTGTAATAATCCACTGTTAAAGACGCTGAATTTGGCAAAGTCAATGATAACAAAAGAAGGAGTAAAATTTACCTACAGTAAGTGCCCAGATCATTCATCCCACACACATTTCTATTTCTAGAAGGTCTTAGCATTCCTTCCAATCTCTTACAGCAAACAGCTATTTGGCAAAAGGTACCGTTACAAGACCCTGCAGCAGTGCTCAAGGAGGGGCATCACCAGCATCAAGAACCCTGAGTTAAAAAAACAGTAAGGGAGCTTAAAAACAGCAGTCCTTCACGGCACAAAGATAGAAAGCATCTACAATTAAGCAAAAATGCAGAACAACTTCAGTTTTCTAACCTCAGCACATACTTTTTAGCAAATCTAACACTTCAGCTCAGAACTTTGCCCATGGTCACACAGAGCTTACAAGGTACAAATTCTTAAGTCCTATAAAAAGTACTTCTGCAAGCCTAATGTTTCCTCCTTCAATCTGCTATTTTTTTCCTCCTTCTACACACCAGGACATGAGTATTTCTGAACTTCAATTCACACTTTATCATGTTCTTCCCTCAAGGCTTTAATCACCTGTAGTTCAAGTCTGCATTCAAATGATTATACTTCATTTTAAACATGATTTGTGGACCTAGCCAAAATCCAGGTAGGGAACACAAAGGAACAAGAATGAAGTGGTAGAAACATAATAAACAGTTTCATAGAAACATCTAAAAGGAGTGAAGTTAAATAAAAGGCAAAAGGAATGCAGCAAGTGATGTTTTATTTTCCACAAACACTGCAACAAATTTATGCAGAAAAGCCTCCCACAAAGTTTGAGTTGTTATTAACGTTTGCACAGTTGTCAAACAGTCACAACAAAAACTTCAACCCATTTCATTTGATGTTACATGAAAACATACAGAAGAACTACAACAGGGTAACGCGACTTAAAGAATTCTGCAGCAGAAAAAGTAGAGCCTGACTTCCCAATTCAATATTTTCTTTTCCTCGGTTCTTAAGAAGGGAAAAGCAAACTTACATAATTGCAGATTTGGTCTGAGAGAAAAGCAATTTTCCTAGTGGGTTTACTTGGACTTGGCTGTTGAGCCCCCCTCTAAGAGGTACTTTATGCCAGATGTAGAAGTTCTGTTGCGGAAGTAACAAGAAGATTAAGAACGTCAAGCTTCACTAACACTTTAATGAAAAATTACCTGGTTAGACTTGTTAGATCTTTTTCCCTTCAATTGAGCTGTGCATTGGGTAATTCATTGCATGGCTTCCAGAAAAGCTCTCAGTCAGCAGCACTTCTGACTGCCTAAGGGTAAGAAAAGCCTCCTGCTTTCATCTCCCATAGAGCTTTAAAATTGGGTTGGATTTCTTCTCATGTGGAGATGTTCTCTTTAGCTTGGACTAAAAGCTAGATGAGGGCTAGATCTGAATCCCAAATCTATGGCTAGTCAAGGGAAAAAAAAAAAAAAAAAAAAAAAAAAAACAACACAAGAATAATGTCAGCCTAAGGAAAACAATGTATCTAATACTGCATCACGATGTATCTAATACTACATCACAATGTATCTACTACTGCATCACAAACTCCATTTCTCCCTCCTTTCTAGAGAGCCAGCCTGACTCAGAATTCACTGCTGTTATTTGCTATTACATCAGTTCCTTCCATACTCACATTCAAGGAAATTATCTGCAACTTGAAAACAAAGTGACTGCAGGTTATCATTTCTGATGCTCTAATACATGAGAGGAAACAGTAGGGTGCATTTTCCTAACAGCCAAGTTAACAAAACTCTCACTGGAAGTGACATCTGTGTGACTGAGCAATAAGCAGCTCAGAGCTGATCGGTTAAAACTAGCCTTTAGTGAAAAAACCACAGGTCTTGATATACATCAGCTAAGCCAGCTCACCCTAGGGTCGTACACACTTCAAAGCCAAAAAGAACACTTACCAGGGAGAGTGGACCTGCAGCCACACATAATTAAAACTGTATTAAACTACTGCAGGGTCACACTACCAGACTCCCTTTACTTTACCTATACAGATCAACTAAAGATTAATGGTGTGAATGATTGGATGATTAGATACCTATTTCACCCCAGAATTACACCTCCATTTTATCTCAAAATGAAGTCAGACTCCTACTTATGCCACTCCAGTTTTAAATTCTTTAAGTGAAATACTGTTGAGAGAGCATGACATGGCTGATGTTAATTTACTGTATGATTTACATCAAGACAAACCTTTCTTCACCTGAGATGTGAACCCATCCATTTCCCTGGAGTCACATAAATGGCATTCTGTGTACTGAACTGAACAGCGTTACTTTACCACAGTTTCCAGACATGGGTTTTCTCTCATCTGCCCTAGGTATTTCTGAGTCTTCTGCTTAAACATGCAGCATAAAGCAAGTGTGCATATCCTTGAGTGCCAATTTAAAAAGACAGTCCCAAGGGGTTCCCTTTCACCTCTCTGAGTGACTGGAAGGCAAAAATCATCCTGAAATAACACAGTCTGAGATTCACTGATATCTTTAGACTTCAGCACTCACTCACTAGGATTTTAATGCTATTATAACCTTTTAACAACAAAAAGGAAAATTCCTTAAATGACTTCAGTGGTTCAGAAAAGCCGACAACATGTATTTTATTATGAAATAACGTAAGCAAGAAAAAAACTTGAGCATGCAATATAGACCAGTTCAATCATCCTTCTCCTTTGGCAGCTGCCCTTAAAAATTCATCACCAGAACTTATTTTCTCAGCTTCATCCAGAAATTATTATTACATTATCCAAAATGCACTTTAAAACACTACAGGACCGCTGTTTAAGACCTGCTGATAAAGGTTGCAAGATGAAACATCACAGAAGCCAAAAAATGAGATAGCCCACTTCATCCTCAGCCCTGTTCCTCTGTATGCATTTACATAATTGGCAGAGCTGCTTTAAAAAGAGCTGATTGTATGGTGCCAAACTGGTTTCCAAACTTCTTGTACTTCAGGGCCTCGCTCTACAGTGAAATGAAGAGAAGACTCTGCTCAGTCCTCAGAAGCTGCTGGAGGAACAGAGCATCACTTCTGCAGCTCTGCTCTCCAGGGCTCCCCAAGGACATGGTGCTTCTGCACCACCACCACCTTGCATCCTTGCAAGGTAATCGTTTTGCACTAAATCCTGGGGATTAAGAAATTATGAGGAAATATTCTGAGGGAAGTCAGGCTGAAGAACAGAAGTGGAGGGGGAGGGAAGAAAGGATGGAAATCTTTTCCTCTGCTGCCATCCTTTGTCCTTTCCCCAGCCCACACATTCCTACCGAGTTTTGCAGGATGCTAGAAGCTGCTTCTCCAGCAGTATAGCACAGGATTGCCATCTACAGGCTTTTGAAAACAAGACGGTGCCATTCAGATAACTGCTAAAGCCTGAAGTAAGTATGAAATAGGTTGTACTCTCCATATCAATTCAGGCCACTGACTTCGTTTTTCTTTTTATAGTACTTTAACTCAGAACATTAATCTACACTCCAAAGGTAGAACAACCCTTAACTGTTTTGTGCTATGGAACAAAAATTTAAATAACAAGATTAAGATTCCCATTTTCAGTAAATTCTTGTACATATTCATGCTTCATCTCTTATTTTCTTATAGCTCTAGGGATTCTTATATGCATCTGCCTTTCATTTTTTCTCAGTTTTGCTTTTCCTGTTCATATTTTGGTAATAAAGTAAAAGCTAAGAACATACCCAAGATTCTGACACACAACAAACAGAACTGCCATAAAATTGGCAGGGTACCCAATGGTTTGCAGATAGTTTCAAGGTTTCATTATTATTACTGCTACACTGGACTGACACTGTGTTGTTACAAACTCATCAAGCATGCCCATCACACTGTTCCTGCAGTGAATCCACATGATATTATTGACCAAAAGTATCTACTACAAGTAGATAAACACTTAATAAATCTTTTTATCACTACATTTTTATCAGTAAAATGCTGCAAAAAGAGGTGACAGATTACTAGCATGCAAAGCTGTAGGAGATACATAGGAGTGAATAGTCCCCACAACATACATAAGGATTAGTGAAAGGTTGAGCACTTTTCTGCTTCATGAACCAAGCAAGCTGGAGGAAAAGTCCTTGACAGAAACAGCTTAGTTCTAATCAGTAAGACAAAGAGCTACTACATTAAGTCAGGGCTCTGAGC
Organism: Excalfactoria chinensis; assembly: GCF_039878825.1. Lineage (NCBI taxonomy): Eukaryota > Metazoa > Chordata > Aves > Galliformes > Phasianidae > Excalfactoria > Excalfactoria chinensis. The sequence goes on along the minus strand of NC_092837.1, from coordinate 9,430,660 downwards.
ATTCGATGGGGCTTAAAGCAGATAAACATTAGAGGTATTCCAGTGTCATCCCCAAACCAAGCATTACAAATGTCAGACCTTTAAACTCAGCTAACAATGCTTAACAGGATCCAACCACATGAAGGTAACAAATAGACAAATAAAAAGTATCAAGGAACTTCACACTCAGACTGAAGCAAACCCAAGCCAACAGCTGGTATTTCTGGATTACAATGGTAGACTGATTTTCTGGAAAACCATATTTTCTGCATTTCTCGCTTTAATAGTGAGAAATAATAATACAATAAAACAATAATAATAATCAATAAATCCAGCTACCTCTTAAAAAATCCTGAAGCTTGGAACAGCACTAATTCAAATGCATTTCTGCAAAGTGTTTTAACCAGCTTAAATAAAGCCATCTTAAGGAGGGATAATGACATCCAAATGTAGTTTTCCAGGAAAAGTTCAGACTGTTTTTATTTGGTGAATTTGAGCCATTTTTTCTGGATACCATGGTAGACAGACTGCCTGCCTACTTGTGGCCAGTCAGAAAGTAGCGAAAAGCTCAGTCAACCTGAGTGAATCTCATCCTTCACCGCACTTATTCTGATAACTTGCTCATTTTCAATTGGAGAAGTACTGCTGACAACATTAAAGAAACAGGACTTGCTGAATGCATGCAAATCTTTAGTTGAAATACAAGGGAGTGCTGAGCCCTTTAAGATCATTTCTTAAAATGTGCATTTTGGAAGATTCATCTTGGAAAGCAAAAGGAATAGACTTATCAGCTGCATCATAACCTTTCTTAAGACAGATAATCATGAGCTGCACAATGGCAGTATCAAGAGAAATCCCTGAATCCAAAGTAAGTTGCAAGAAATTTCCATTGGAGAACTATGCATTGTTATCTGCCATTGTTCTGTATTTCCTGCTGACAGAAAAAGATAACTTATTTCCTTCTCTAACCATCATCTTCAGCAAGAAGCAGCAAACAGTCACTAAACAAATGGACTAAGCAGAAATACGGTGAAAAAGTATTGAGTGACTGCTGCCAGCAATAGCAAACAGATCACGGAACAAATGATTATAAGACAAATCAGATCAAAGTCAGAGATGCACAACAAATGGAATGAAACAGTGGTAGGCAGAAAATCCATCCTATTGACGTCAAAGCAGATGGACCAAACTACCGACGGCACAAAGCCCTGATAAACTAGGAAAAGGAAGAAGTCATGAGACTGCTTGATCTGTCAAATTAACAAGATATTATCTTTACTATTGAGAAGTAACATAATGTTCAGAGGGAATGACTAAGAGACATCATAATAAGATGTGAGAAACATCACTTGTTTTTTATTGACTGAATAGCAAAAATAATGAAAGATCCTTGAACCACAAGTCACTGATCAACAGTCCCTATGCTTCTAACAAACTTATCCTTCTCCTGGATGCTGGGAGTTTTCAATAGCAAAATATCTTAGAAGGGGAAGCAAACATTAGTTGTATCTTCAGAGTATGAAAACCAGATGAGCAATATCACAAGTAGGTTGGAATGAAAGATATTTCCTACAACTAGGCTACCCTTAATCTTAGAATGAATAGAAGACTCTCTGAGTTCAAGGGGAATTCTTTCACTAGAGAGTATGTGAATATGTAGCAGAAAAGCTGAAGATTTTGTATATACCATCTGCCTTCCAGCACAGCCTCCAGTTAACAGCAATCATGCACTCATGTCCCACCCAACAAATGAGAGTTAACAAGCTCTAGTTGATCATTAAACCTTATGGTTAATGGAAACCACTACAGCAACATAGACGTTTCGTGTTTCCTGATGTTAATAAAAAAATCACTTGGAGATACCCAGCAATGACATAAGCACAGGGTGAGACACAGACTACACACAATTAATACCTTAACAGAAGTACCACCTTCGTTCACTCAGTACTTTTATCACATAAGGTAATGCACAAAGAGATTCTATGAATCTTTTAAAAAATAACATCTAAGTTCATTTCTTCAACGTGCCTCATTTAGTTAGGATGGAAGGAAAACTACACAAACACAGCACAGTTCTACTTCTAGACTTATTTTAGAATATCAAGAGTTTCATCCTTGATTCAAGAGCTACAGCTGGAAATAACAAGCAGAGGTAAATAAAATGACAGAAAAGACTGTTTAGGCAGGAACAAGATATATCAATTTCTGCTGTATTAAAGAAATTGTAACCTGTCATATTCAGCAAAGAAGTCACACTATTTGAAACATTTCTACAGTGACATCTTCTAAACAACCTGCATAATTTGTAACAAGGCTCAGAAAGATACAATGTCTTTCTAAAATTATATTCAACCAAACTTTTGCTCATATAAGGAACACTTTCTGGCATTGCAGTCTGAGAAATCCAAATTATATTAACTAGCTCCAGGTCAAACTGACCTCAGCTACAGGGCTGGAACTGCAGAGTAACCCTGGCTACACTTACAAATTACTCCCAAGAATCCAAGAACAATCTTGGCTTCACCCTCCAAGGAAGAGGAGGTGGTTAGCAGCAATAAATTGCTCCTTCTGTGACACAGCACAGGGGATGGATAACACAAGATCACTTGCTTTACTACAATGTATTTTCTAAAAACTATTCTGCTTTATTTCCGAGATTCTACTCATCTAAAAACCATGACAATCTTACAGCCTTGCACTGACATATCCTTTCTACCACATCAGCATTTCTATTTAATGTATTTTTAATTCAGAGTATAATACAAAATCATTTGGGAAAGCCATGCTCAGTTTTAATCTTTTCCTTGAATAATTAGCAACTTGGCAACAAAGGACACACTCTCTCTCTGGATTGACATGCACTCCAGTGTCAAAACATTGGCATTTTTGCCAAGGGACTTAGCAATGAGCTGTTCTTTGCTGTTCTATGTTTCTAAGCTAAAACAGGAAGCAAAGTTTCAAGGAAGAACCCAGGCCCACTTTTCTTTTAACCATGCCCATTTACCAGCATAATACAACAGATGTTTGTCTTCCTGAGAAGTGACATTCCTGTCACAGAGACACTGCCAGAAGTAGCTACCAGGTGTCAAACTTCAGTTTAAAGAAAGCATTTAGAAAACCCCTGAGTAGTTCTGCAGATTTCAGGTCAGCCTGCAGCACCTTCTGTTCCAGGAGAAGTACCTACTCCATCACAGAGACACAGCACAGCTTTCAGAGAATGCTGTGTGCTCTTGGCATGTTTGAATGGTACCTACACTGTCTGCACTGCCACTCAGCAGCACAGCATTTGACAGCCTGTGTTGCCAGGAGTAGCTGCAATTTAGTGCTGGTGCACAAAGAATCAACAGTCTTGTAGAGGATGCAACAGCAAATAATCAGCCTGAATGATGCAGGAGGGAAGGTACTATTCATGTCCTAACTGAGTAAGTTCTCCACAAGTGACCTTCAGTTGATTGTGCTACTGTTGTGCAGTTTTCACTATTATATTATGTGAGGTTTTGAAAAGCTCAGAGTTGTCACTGATGATCGCAGAGGTAAGATGGAGCAGAGGAGCAAGAAACCAAAGCTCAGCAAAGCCACATGCTGTGCTGAGTCAGTGTTCAAGTAGAAAATACACAGACTCCTGGTTCTGCACTCAGCTCACTGCTACGTGTCCATCTGCAGAGCTGGAGCCAAAAACAACTGTGATGCTGGACATACGGCATTTCTCTTCGACAAGGGAACAGCTGTTTCATGCTTATTTCCTTTTCAATTCAGCGAAATACTTCTAAATCAAAGTTATGGCCTGGTAAAGCTTAATCCCCTACGTCCCTCCAAATCCTCTGTACATAAAATGTACAAGCATGGTGTTACAGAGAAGGTATTCTCTGAATTAACTGGCACCTCAAACAAACAAATTAACTGAAGGGGAAAACTCAAGGAGAAAGACTACAGTTTAAAAATAATAATAATTAAAAAAAAATAAACTTTGTTTTAGCTCAGTCACAAAATGATACCAAACTCTTCCACACCTCACACTGCCACAGACCAGGACACCTAGCATGAAGGCACAGAAAAAAGTTACTAGCTCTGAATAGCCAAAATAGTGACTACTGAGGGCAAGGGAACTTAACACTCCATTCTGCAGTATGGGTAGCAGCAAGGTAACTTCTCATTTCTGCATCTAAGCCACTGTTTTACTGCAGCAGTCTAAAAAAATAACAAAAACAACAAAAAACAGGAAACAAATGACTGGATTTCTTATCTGCTGGTTCTTTCAAACCTATTTGAAAGTTACTTGCACAGGCTTGCATCTGCTATTGGAGGGAGAAAGAGCATAAAAGAAACAGGAACCTAGAAGGAAAGCATGAAGAATTCATTTCTATTAAGATGTGCAACCGTAACCACAATGAAGAAACAACAGACATTTTCTCACTTTTGCTGTATAAGTTACTTCAGCTAAAGTAAATCAGTAAGCTGTTCAGCTAGGAGCTCTGAACCTCATTTACTGAGATGAGATCGACTTGCTCCTTCAAGTGCATGACAACACCCTGTCATGATCACTAATAAAGAAGCCACAATTTGAGAGTTCACATTCCCTGATCCTTACATAGAAGAAAGTGTGGATCGAAAAAATAAAGAAAAACCAACATAACTGTGGATGCTCTACACCATTTACTTATTTTCATGCAATCAGACTTCATTTTTTCCCCTACTGCAACAAGAATAATTTCCGTGCTCTGTCTAGTACTGCCTGACAAAACTGTTCCAACCATAACTCCTAGACAAACACTGTATTAAGCATACAAAAACAGACACGGTAGGGGCAGAATTCATCCAAGCTTCTCCCAGGTTCCACAGTGTTCAAATGAAGTCTCTGACAGCTCTCTGATCAATTCTGCACGCAACACATCTCCACGTTTTTAACTACATTTGAACACAGCATTACTTTGGGAAATCCAAATATTCCACTTTGCAGGTGAGTATCATTCTCGAGAAAATGTTTTTGGCCTGGAAACAAGTCAGGGTATTACCAAAGCCTGAAAATACTCCCTTCCATGTTTTCAGAATGTCCGCTTAGAGGAAAAAAGAAAAAGAAAAACGAACAAAAAAGAACAGAACTAGCATCACATGGTCAGAGAAAGTTACCTCTTGATATCAGTAGCATGCAGGATCTGTTCACACAGCCAAGGGAAGCAAAGGAAAACAATTGGTTAGTTTGGTTGAATGTTTTACTATCACATCCACCTCCTCCCCGCCATAGGGGAGATGCTGTAACAAGGCTCTGAAGATCAAGGGTAATTTTAAAAAGCTATCCATACAAAGCACACAAAGGAAAAAAGAGCAGAGAACTTCTTTTCAGTGTTGCATGGGAAAAAGGCTTTTATTTGTTCTTTCATGCTAGCATGCAGGAATACTACACAACTTCCATACTGTGGGGCTATTTTGTACAATGCAAATAGGTAAGCTGTTTGTTCACTGGAGATGCATCATTTTTTTTCCTCTTATTTTTTTCCCCCTTTGGAAGAAGGCTAGCTTTGAATAATGATTTCTTTTGCACTTACAGAACATAAATTCTAAACATTCCTAAAGGTTCTTATAACTATTCATATTACTGTGAAAAATGTTAGGAATACTTTTATAGTTAGGGTAGAACATAGCAACTGTTCAACAGGCAACAAGAAAAGACATGAAAAATAACAACTCTGGAAATTATACGGATACCTGAGGCAATGAGAATGAAATTACCAGAGCTAAGATTTGATCAAGGTACGAAAATGCTGCTATTGGTAAATGTCACACGATTAACAGTTGTCTGAGGGCCATTCTTTTCAGCAACAGCAGCTTAAAAATGCAGTGCAAGGTGAGAGAACAGAATTGCCATTGCAAATGCTGGCAGTTAAATGGGGAAAAAAAACAAAAACATTTTATATTGGGATACTGTGACCTGTTTATATTCAGTATGTAATTCAGAAGTTAAAAGATGAAAAATTATAAGCAGACATCTCTTTTGGCATCTGCACATTTTAAGTACAACCAAGCAGAATCAAATTTGTCAATCTCAAGCATCTCACCTATGCTGTCAGATTATTTTAATGGCAAACAATTTAAATGGGAGGCACCAACATTAAATCATTTTATACTCCGCTCAGCTCTAGAAGTCTTTCATCTGATGGGAATGGACACAAAATTAATTAAACCTAAAGACAGATAATGGTACATTCCAAATATGTATGGAAGAGAAAGGGAAATTAATGGTGAGGTGGCTTACCTTTGTAGCCCAGTTAGCTTTGTGTCAGGTATACGTGATGATACAGTCTTCATGTAAAGCTTAGTTTATGTCATTCATCTATGCCTCTTAATTTTCTAACAGTGCATCAATCACTATTAAAACTTAAAAGGCGCTGGTGGTTTGAGTTTTTTTGGTTCATTTTAAAAAGTCCTGTCCTACAAGAGTGAACTCTTCATGTCCTTGGTGTCTTAAAGTACATCCACCTTAGCACAAATTTGTCCAAATTTTACTGCTTTTCTCCCAACTTCCTCTAAGATTACCTTCCTACTTAGCCATACATTCATGCTTTCAGGAAAAAACATATCAGGTGCTGCTGTCGGCCCTTTACAGCCACTTCTAAGCCTTTATTACCTGATCATATTAGCATAAAATGCCTGGAATTCAATTCATTAAATCATAAGAAAACTTGAAGTAAGGAAGTCACTTTAAGAACTCTTTTCCCCCTCTTACATAATTCAACCTGTAACAGGATTGGCTTGTTTCCGTAAGCACGCTTCCTAAACATCGTTAGCAAGCTGACTTTCAAACCTCTTTTACCTATTATGGGTCTTAAAGCTGAAAAATTACACAGTAATACTTCTCTGCTCAGTAACTGAATTTCAACCTTTGTAATAACAAAACTTACATATATTTTACTGTAACATTTCCACTTTCGAGTCCCTAAGATTACCTGTAGGCTCAATACTCCTCTCAGAGAGCTTTGTTTAACATACAATACCTCCTTTTAGAGCAATGGAATTCATCTAAATAGTAGCTTTAAAATAATAAACCTGAATTGACAATGCCTAGTGTAACTTCTGGTGCTGATGAAGCTAAGCCTTCCACCAAATTACTGCAAATTTGCACTCAGGCATAAAAAGCAAAATTTCATTATCTTCTACTTAAGTTTCCAAATGACAACCACGCTTATATTCTACAAATTCATAATTCTTTTCTCCTTCCTATTATTGCTAGTGTTGCTTTCATTATGATGATCTTTCTTTAAAAAAATGCACACTTTCACAAATACATACATACACAAACATACTTTTAGCCTTACTTAAGCAATCAGCTTTTGCTCCCTCCGCTATCATCTGTATAAGACACAAAGAAACCTGAAAAAGAAATGCTTACTGATACAGTGTCAGGCAGTGAGTTCTATAGGCAAAGTAATTTTATATCTTCTACTGTACTTGCCAGCAAATTGCAAGAATTTACCTCTGAACCACATTCTACTATGCAGATTCCTATGAGAATGCACTGGTCCCAAGATCCTTCTTACTTCTAACTCCTTTTCAAATCTCCTGTAACATTATAGATTACTTATTTCTGTAGGTACTAGGCATAGATTTGTACACTTGCCTTACCTCCTGCTCTTCAGAGCTTTAGAAAGCAAACACTTAACTTCCACCACACAATTTAGTACTTCTACTAGTGAAATAATGAAACCTTTAAGTTGGTAATTTCACTGTAAAACGTGATGTATAAGACATACACTACCTCTTCCAAAAAGCCATTCAAAATAAAACTCCAATTACCCAACAGAATGAAGCATGCACACTAATTAGCAAGTTAATGTTCAATGAGATTTCACAAAAACACTGCTGGGAACTTGGAAAGAGTCATAATACTGATAGTCTTTTATTAATAGAATGATATCATGTAACAATGCAATTCTTATTTCCAACACCATCGCAGACAGTAAAAGCCCCAAGAACGAATGAATTTTCTTGAGATTTGAGCTTCCTACAATCCCTAAAGCTCCTTGGGGAGCCATGCCAATTATACCATTATCAATGGAAATGAGATTTTAAAGAGTCTCTGCAACAGTCAGAGACTGCTAATGCTATCAGAAGTGCCAACGTGCAGCACATTTCTTCCCAAAGCTCTCTAACCTGTTACTTGTCTGTTCAGTTGGTTCTAATACTGCCATTTTGAGACAGGCCATTGATCCCTCTCTGCCTCTGTTTTAAAGATTGACCATTAAAAAGAATCAGTTTTCCCAATACTATGAGAGCGTGGAATGGAGTAGAAGCAGCAAAATGATATATTCCTATATAGAAAGCAGAATTGTGTGCAGTTGGCTGATTTTCTTGCTTGACAGGTTATCTGTAAGGTAAAGAGTTTTCCAAAAAACTACTATTTTCTAAACAGAAAGTTAAGAAAGAACCATGGAATGCCTTGTGTTGTAAGGGACCTCAGGGATCATCAAGCTCCAAACGCCCTGCCACAAGCAGGGCCACCAACCTCCGTATCTAATACCAGACCAGGCTGCCCAGGGCCCCATCCAACCTGGCCTTGAACACCTTCAGGGATGGGGCATCCACAGCCTCTCTGGGCAGCCTGTGCCAGCGCCTCACCACTGTCATAGTAAAGAAGGAGCGATGGAGAATGAAGCTACATAAGACTCGTATACACAGCTTGATTAGCAAATGAATCTTTGCCTGAAATTTAAATATCAGTACTCTTCAAAAAGAAAGGAAAGAAAATATCCCACATGTTCATTTTTTCAATAGTATTTAATTAATGCATTCCCAATGTTCCACTTATAACAAAGGGGAGGGGAATAGATGCTGTGCAAATGAAGTAGCCATACAAATACAAAGAAAAACACAGTGTTAGGGAAGCAACCGACATACCAATTTGAAAACAATTGAGAAGCCAGCAAGCCATTCCACTGCAAACACATTTAAATATCTTCCATTTTCACTTCATATCTGCATATCCAGGAAAGCCAAAGAAATCCCAAATCTCCTGGGCTTTTGAGTGATATGATTGTAATGAGTACCCAAAAGGTTAAAGAATTCCTTTTGCCTTGATCAAAACTACGTATGAACTGGCAAACAGATTATTCTTGAGTAACATACTTCTGGTTAGACCCAGTATTGGAAGTAGTTTTCTAAATTGCTTGCATATAAGGCCTATAACTTTTATTTTTTTCCCCAAAAATATTGTTTCTAATCCTGATTTACAAATGGATGAAGGCAAAGTCATTTGGTAAGCCATAAAGATCTGCACAAGAAGAGCAAGCACAAAAGAAGAAATACTGAAATAAGAAATGAAGGGCATGGGCAGAAGAAGCATTTAAGGTTTCAGTCTTAAGAAAAGCTGAGAGGCTCTTGAACTGTGTACTTTTAGGAGGTATGTAGAAAAAACAAATACCTGATTCCAACATCAGTTAGTTGTTACACAGCTCCTCCTGTTGGATTTGAGCTTTAGCCACACTTTAGGGTACCTGTAGGCTGCTCAGACTAGATAAAGTTTGGGGAAAAAAGGAGAAGGCAAATTAAATCCAGGCATGCTCTTAGTGGGAGAATCTCATATTTGAGATGAATTGACAGACCCTGATTGGGATTGTTTGGCTCTTGATTGTCAATAACATCAAGGATGGAGTGTTTTTGTGTTTTTTTCTTTTGTTTGTTTTTTATTGCAAGGACTGTAAAGCCTTAATGAAGTTAATGAATGGCTTAATGAAGTTTGTAGAAAGCTGCATAGGAATGCGAAGGACCCAGAAAATATTTGACCTTACAGAAAGTCATCTCTCCACTCAAGTACTCCTGAACACACTTCCCATTCACAGCCTCTCACAAAATGAAACACAGATGCTAGTGGTCTTCCTCCATTCAACACAACTACAACCATTAAGTTTATGTTATTTTCTGATGTTTTTATTTTCTAGTGAGCAGAGTTGATGAAGCAAATCACATTTTGAACTGTCACGCTTTTTAAAAACTCAGTACATCCACATAATTATTATAGTTCTTAACAAGACAGTTGTCTTCTACACGGAATTCTGTCTTTTTGGAAAGCAACACTTTATTCAAGACAAACTTAATGCACCAGCAGTTTTGGCTTTTGTATGAGCTCCTCTGTTCTTAGCACTGAAGTTTGATAACTCCATATGCCAGTACAAGAGACGCTTCACTGATCAAAGAGCACAAGTGCCAAGTACTGCACTTCCCACACTGGAGAAGACAAGTTTCAAGTTAAGATGAAGTTACGGTGGCATTCTGCCCCCTGTTCTCCAAAAAGGGCAAACTTAAACATTCCTTTTGAACACATCTGCTGCTACAAATGACTCCATCCCAAAGTGAGATGTTGGTCTCCTACACAGCCCATTGCCAAAGACAACATTACAAAATGCCCACTTTTCACTTGGGCTTTCAGTAAAAGAGATGCCAGAGTGACCTCATTTGGCCCCCACGGCCCCACAGAGGACACCCAAGAAGCCCACAGAAGTACAGAAATGAAGCGCATGAGTTTCCGATTCCAAAGGTCCCAAGTTTTACAAATCAAGCTCCCATTCAGACTGGTATATCCTAGCAAGAGTTACTTTATCACGTTTCTTAGCTGTCTCTTACTCATAGCTCATGCACACTGTGTCATCAAGGTAGTCTTTTCCCCCCTCTATCTTGCTACTCCTTAAAACTTCAGTAAGAATGCATCTATTTCATTAAAGTAGCTGCAGATTAGCACGGCTTTGCACAAATGTCTAGTAATTCAGCCCACACACTCAAGTATAATACATTTTCACTTTGAAGCATGAAAAACAAGAGCCAGACAGTTGCTGTTTGAATGCAGAAGATAGAAGATATATTTCTGATAGCTCACAAGATATGAAGAACCACAGATTTAAAAATTGAAACATCACAGAATAAGCAGAAGGAACTGAAACTGACAATCAGTCAGGCCAAATATCCCCTCACTTGTGGTTCAGAGTTATACAGCTGTTATGGTTTGTAGCTCAGGAAGTACCCAGATCAGATACTGCAGTAATTCACTGACTCACAAAACAACCAAATCAACTGAACAGAGCTCTAAGGGGTTAGCAATTACAAATAATTGGGGTCTGCATCTGCATCTCTGTTCCATGAGTATGGAACCAGGGTATGTTTTCTATGAAACTACAACTGAACATTTACTGACTGCTCTTAAAATCCTCACTTTATTGCTCTGTATTCAAAAGAGGCCTAACAGGATTCATCAGCTCAGAGCTCTGGTCCAAGAGTACTGAGGAAAGGTCATCAAGGATCACCTTCAGTGATTAATTCTTTTGAATACTCAAAAAAAATAAAATAAAAACAAAACCACCACCCTCCCTCAAATGCTGACTAGGATGTTGAAAAAAGACCAGGAATAACTGCACAGGGAGACTGACTTGTAATTGTTCCCATGTTCTAACTTATTGACCCACTTGATAGCAAGGGTTGGTCTGCTTCTCTCTTTCAGTAAAAATCCTACAAAGTCTACAAACTGTTTTTAAATCAATGAACTGCAAACGAGTTCGATCACTCTTTACAGACCTTCAAATGCACAAACAGAAGATTGCTGCTCACACACTACACAGAGCCTGAGCCAGAGGGAGCTCTCAGAAGCTATATTTGAAAGTGCTAAAATGATTGTTCATGGAAACAAAGCAAAGAAGCAGAGGCACAGAGGACAGGCAGGCACAGTCCAACTCTGGGCGAGAGCCAGCAGCAGAGCTGGGCAGGAACCCAGCATTTCATGGTATTCCTACTCTTTGACTTTTATCTCCAAAGGCCTTTAGTCCTTAGTCCAACTCTCACCATTGCCCTCCTTCTACTGATTTTGGTAAAAGACAGATTGGACCTCACAGCTTCAGTTTCAGACATGCTGGATATGCATTGAGTTGAGCTGCAGTTGTCAATGCTCAGGAGAACACAGCCTGAAGAAAAAGCCTTAGCATGCCAAGTACTGGTCACATAACAGCCTCAAAGAATTCATAGGATCACTGAGCTACTTGAGTAAGGGAGTCCCAAGACATGTGGTCTGTAGGTGAGAACTTCAATAACACACTCAGAAAAAAACAAATGAAACCTAGAATGCAGGATGAAAGTTCACGTCAACTGCTTTCTGAAAATAATTATGCACATTATTAACATCAAGGCAGGTATTTTCACTATGTTGACTTGAAAAGCCAAAGTAGGCCTGCTGCAAAAGCTGTTTGTTTGTTTTTTCCTTGCCAATATGGAAAGTAACACCTGGGTTACATCTTATTCCACTTTCAAAGATGGCTGCCTTTTGTTGCCATTCATATTTCCAGTAAGATCCACACAAAGAAACAAAGAAAATTTTTACTTTTTAAAAGCAACTTATACAGTATTTGCTTTGCACATATCCACAATACAGTGACAACTTGGTCAGTTTTGTTCTCTGCATTGTTTTTCTTACATAACTATTAACATAAAATTATGTAGGGGACCATCTAGAACATGAAATTCCTGTGACATGGGGAAGGCATTCCTTTACCTAAGTTTAGCTGCTAGCAAATACAAAGGGAAGATCAGTATTTACCATATTTCACTTTTCTACAAACCTTCCTCCTACAAGCTGAAAGAAGCTCCATACTTCAATTAAATGAAATCAGATGCAAGGATGCCAAGGCTAGGAATGCAGGAGCCCAGAGGTGCCCACTATTCTAAAAGAAAGCACAAATTGAGTGCATAAATATATCCTACTGTCACCAGCCAATATAAAAAGCATAATTCATACATACTGCAATCTGACATCAGCTTGAAATAACTTTTTCAAACAATAGTTTTTCCTATTAATTTTCTGTGCAATCCATTAGTATGAATGCTATCAACCTCTGAGCCAACCTTCCAAGTTACCTGAGAACACAAATACAACTGCTTTCCAGTTTAATCTTCTGCAGAAAATTTTTAGAGTAAGAATTTAACTAACACCTTTCAATTGTAAGTTGTGCTTCCCAGAGATCAAGAGTGATCAAAATGACAAAAGCAGTACTGTCCCCAGTTCTGAGCCCACAGCACACAGACAACCCATCGTGCCTCTCAAGTGCAGACTCTCCTCCCACAAACCCCCAGCAGCACAAGGAAGATGGTCCAGGGCATCCTAACCATCAGCCATTCACAAACCTCATGCTAAGTGTTAGCATGAATAATAGAAGACCTGCAAGCATAATATGCTAAGTCTTGTTTATCATACTGACAGATAAATCCAACAACTGATTTTTTTTTAAAGCTGATTTTCCTTTACTTGCAAGCTACATAATACACTTTTTCCTCAACATGGACTAAAAGCACTGTCTAACAGTCAATAATCAGAATAGAGATTGTGCACCCTGGCACACCAAAGCCACTAACCCTTGTTAGCACTTCTCAATATCCAACGATGAGATAACTTTCACACAGCTTCCAGGCACACAGAAACAAATACCCCACCACTGACAACTGTGCAAGAGCTGTAATTGCTTGGAAGTTACCTTTTCCACTTCATTCAATGTATCTACAAAGCCTTCTGTAGAAAGACCTGAATTCACTGTCCTGTATGTCTTTTCTTTTTCCAATTGCAGAGTTTCCAGACTTGGGGGAGCACAAACACAAAAAGTTTCACTAAAACTGGACAGATATATTAATAGAGAGCAAACAAAAACAGATTGCACAGAGCATCAGGATTCATAAAACCACAAAATCCTATTACATATTTAAATCTGTAATTCCATTATTCATTCCACTAAGCTAATCCTCCTAACATCTGCACAAGATACCTGCCTAGCAATGACCTCATTTTCACCAATGTAGTAACAGTTGCAAAAATCAAGTCATTAAACACAACGTGAAAAGGTCCTTAGTTGGCAGCAACACTATGCTTTAGAAAATGGTATTCATTAAAACGCTCAAATCAACATATATTGATCTCTCACAAATCTAATCCCACTCAGTACTAAAAGCCAATTAAAGAAACATGACAGATCTCAGGTTAAGGCCTAGGGAGGGGTAATTATTCATTCAATACTTCCACAGCTGCTTCTGCACCACGGTGCAATATTCACAAGTATATTGCTAAGGTACGTACAAATAGACTTGGTGGGCACTGGACTAAGCAGTTCAATATCAATATTCTGTATGGAAAACAGTCCTTTCTGTATGGAAACAGTAAAAATTCCCTTGCTGTGAAACTTGACCGTTTCCTGAAATTGAAGAACACTTTGAAAGCAGATTTCCCAACTCTACTTGTCAAGCAACAGCATTTTCTTCCCTTCAGCAAGTTGTCTTGCTTCTTTTTGGAACTCAAAAATCATTCTAGTGGGAGGTTAAGTTCAAAGTCCTTTTTATAAGAATATCTCTATCTCTCTTCACAGTCTTTCCTGGTACTTCTCAGCTCTGAGTTTATAAAAGTAATTCAACAACACATTCACCGAAACACCTAATATAAATATACCAAAGCTCACAGTTTTTAACGAGTGTTGCATTGAACGTGGCATGCAGGAATCATGTGCCACCACTGCCCTCATTCGGCAGAAATCTGAATATCATGCTTCTCTTCGAATAACATGGTCTTCTATACAATTATTTTTATTATTAGTTTTGATCTTAAAGATCTGAGCATACTTGCTGTTATTCACACTTCATTTAAACCTGAAGTGCCCTCTTGCAATAAGAGAGCTTTACTGAACAACTGCCAATTCACCAAGCCAAAAACAAGAAGCCCACAGCCTGTGGTCAGACAGGAGTGATCACAAGCACCTGATGAGCGCTCTATCGGTTTATATATGAATGGGAGTACCAAATACACTACGAAAAAGACTCACAAGGCTGAAACTGCTTGCATTCAGTTCACATGGGAAAAGGACAAAAATGCATGGCAATTTCCTCCGCTGTTATCTGTAAATGCATAATAACTTCGAGGTTGGTGCAAAAACAAACCTATCTAGAGCAAGATGGTAAAAAACAGCTTGATATTATTTATCTACTAATTTTAAAGAGATGTCAGAAAAGTAGAGGGAAAAACAACAAGAAAAATTGGCCCACTGTAGCTTTTAAATAAATTGATATGGAGAGCAGTCAGTTTAACAGAGCAAAAAGAAACCAATACTCTTGTCCTCCAGAGAGACAATAGAATTATCAGCAACAAAAGAAATGCTGACCACGAAGACTTATGGCTCTGCAGCCTGGAGAAGGCTGAGAGGCAATCTCATCACTGTTTCCAAATACCTGAAGTGCAGGAGTCAAATGTGGGGCTGGGCTCTTGTCAGTAGCATGCAGCAACAGTACAAGGGACAATGGGCAAAAACACAGGAAGTTCCATACAAACGAGAGGAAAAACAGCCTTACTGTGAGGCTGACAGAGCACTGCAACAGGCTGCTCAGAGACAGACATGGAGCCTCCTTCTCTGGAGATAGTAGAGACCCACCTGAATGCTTTCCTGTGCAACCTGCCATAGGGAACCTGCTTTAGCAGGGGGTTGGACTACATGATCCCATACAAGTTCTGGTGTTTTGATCCGGTATTGCTTTGCTCTTCTATAAGACAAAGCAGATCACAGTACTATCAAAATCATATTGCATTTAAACCACAAGAAACAAGCTGTTAAAATTAGATTTAGAAAAAAACACCTGAAATCAATAACGCAAGATGTACATTAATACTAAACATTCTGTGCATTAAGGTTGATTTTTTAAACACTCCTAAACAAGCTGGAGTAATGCTAACAGTTTAAATTCATTAAATCATTTAATTAATCAATTTTCATCAAACACAGCCAGCACGGACTGTAGCATGGGCCAGCTGTGAACAAGTTGCAGGGCACTTACCCCACACTATATAATTACTGAGTACTTTTATGGTTATTTGAGCCTGAAACAAGTAAAACAAAAGAGGTCAGCGACCAGAAAGCGTTCAATTTTAAGTACTTTAATTTAAGCAGAGTGTGCCAAAAATAAGTAGGAACAAATACAGGCTTCCAGACAGGATAAGGTTGGCGAAAAAAGGACTGTAGCTCTTTCCATAACCAATTCTCAGGGTGCCTCCACAACCTATTTATAAATAAATAAACAAATAAACAAAAGACCACCACTAAAAGAAATAAATAATAGAGCACCCTTGTCCTCCTCTGGGATCTGCTTTCCAAATGTGCAGCACTGCACAGACAGCACAACAAGGCTCATGTTTACCACAGAGACCACACTGTCACTCCAGCTACATTTGTCTGACATTCTGCATTCACACATGAGGAAATGAGTATTTCTGGACTGCAAAATACTGTCTGAAGGACAGACAGATTATATACCATGCATTCTAAAATGGCAGGTTGCTATGGTTTCCCACTGCAAAAACAAAATTCTCCTCATTAGGTTATCAAAAGATCTCCTCTACTAAACCAAAATCATCCATCAGGAAAGCAGACTCTCCTTTAATCATAGCCCTTCTTCTGTGAAAAAATCAGACCATTTTTTTCTGCTAAAACAGCTTTTGAAAAGGATGCAGCCCTGCACATGAAGTGCAGCATCCTAATGTTTCCTACTACAAGCTGCAGACAAACCTCTGTGCTCCCACAACGCCACACACACTGACTGACTTGCAGGCTGCAGCACTACATCTGTGGATGGAAAAAGATATTTATCTCTTGCTCGTTTAAACTACTACCTGAGCTGCTCGACTCATTCATTTGGTAAAGCACATAGGCAATTAAAATCAACTAATAGACCCTCTTATCTTGAAAATCCAATACAGATAAACAGGAATCAATCTGCTTCTTCTTAAAGCCAATATATCACTGCTTACTGGATCACTGAGAGAGTGAGGTTGTGTAGTCTGACATGAAACAATCCTCCGTACACTCTGATTATTTACAGGACAATTTGCAGAGCGTGGCAAAGCTCCCCTTATGAGAGAAGCAGAATCAAGAGTTATTAGAGCACAGTGCTCAGCAAGGCATGGGGCTGGCTTGAGGCTTTCCCTCAAGGTAAGACATTCCAAGATCTAACCCTTAAAGATCCACTGCCACTTCAGGCTAATGACTTAGGAAAAAAGGATGAGCATTGAACAGAAGTTTTCTAAGTAAATTTCAATTTAAGTACATCTTGGGGGGGAAAGGAGATTGATTTTTAACGTATTGATTTAAGAATAACTTGCACAGATCACAATAAACATCAGCAAGCACACAAATCAGGCAGAACGCAAATAAAATAGACTGGAGCATGAAGATTACATGATATTCCAATACATCAACAGAGCTGATGAACTGCTATTCCCCATCCAAAACAATGTTTTGTGCATTATTGTTGCAGTCAAGGTGAAAAAATATGTATTAGTCTGCTTAGACTGGCAGTATCACATAAGCATACAGGAAGACATGACCAGTTTGAAAAAGATTTCCTGTTACTAAATGTAAACTTTTATTTGTTAATAGAAAAGAAGGCACAGAATGGACACTTGACTAACATCAATATAAGAATGTCAAAAATTAAAACTTTATACCTACTACAAGCTTTAGTGTTTATGGGAAGTGTATATCTCAGAGTATAGCATATAAACAGAGTATAGCAAAGTGATGGTCTCCATTGGATGTATAACAAAGACATGCACAGCACATGACCCTTCTTTTTGGACTACAGATAAAGACAAGGTATAAAGGTTAATGAACGTAAGGAAAGCAAAAGCCATAAAAAACTTCTGAAGTCATTTAATCTACTGCTAAGTCTTCAGTCAAACCACACCTTAAGGTCAGGTCTAACAGATTCCCCCCTCTGAACTCCACAGCCTCCTGTCTCCAATATAGTTCAGACAGCAAAATCCTTTACATTTAGGACAGTGAGAGTTGGATGCTGAGAACCTGGATCTCCAAGCTTAAATGAGACCTTCAAAATTAATATCACAGAGTTTTCCAGTGCCATGCTTGAAGTACAGACTTCCCCAAAGCACATCCAAATGGCCTGGAGATGTCTCCTTATGTCCTTATGGCCATTATGCACAAGCGCTTGTACTCAAATCCAGCTGAAAGATGTGTACTCCTCCCCTGATGCATTTGATACAATGAGACTCAGTAAAAGAGGCACCCAGACTCTTGGAGAGCCTCTACTTTTCTTAGGAATCTTCACCTCTCTCCTTTTACTTCCCCAACTTTTTTTTTTTCATGTACTTTTGCTTACAATGATGTTAATAAATTTACTCAAAGCAATAATTACTGTAGTAAGTACACAGCACAATGTAACTACAAACAGCCGTAATCAAAACCCTAATTCTCTTTGTGCACTGAATGTGAATTTTACATGAAAAAAAAAAAAGAAAATGGGGCACAGAGGAGGAATGCATCTAGGATTTACATTTTTGAAGACTGCAAAAAACAATAATCTTTTCTTTACTGGAATTTCAGGGGGAAAAAAAGAATAGCTCCAATTTATCTTAATTCTGATTACACAGTTCCAGAACATCATATGGTAAAGCATGAAAAGCCAGCACTGACTTCAGTAATTTTCCTGGGAAAAGGAAGACACAGCACTATTTCCATCAAGAATGAAAGAAAACTTTTCCTACTCCCAAGAACCCAGATTCTGCATATAGACATTCCTCTAAGACAGCAATGTTGGAGTGCTTCCTTATGTTGCTCAGGTAAGCTAGTATCTGCAAACCACCACAAAACAATCATGTTTCTACTACATCAGAAATATTTCTTGCCAATAGCAACAGGTTTATAGACTGCAAAGGACCCATCTACAGGGTCTGTTCTCTGGGTGTTTATTGAAAACAGGGGTGTTCAACCTTTTGGCTTGCCTGGGCTATACTGAATAAAGAGGAATTGTCTTAGGCCACATATGCATACGTTGCTCCAAATGTTATGCCTCCTATTTATTACCGCAGAAAATACTGTAGATAAGAAGAGCACATTAACACTATTTGATAGCACAAAATCTCAGCTACCTGAGATACCCACCACCTCACTGTGCTCATCTCCATAACCATCCAGCAAGCATCCATGAATGCCAATGGGTGCCATTTTTTCCACATAATGGAACTGGATGGCACATCTTTGCTCCACACACACTTCCATGTCACATGCCACTGTGTCAAACTGCCCCTCTGCTGCCATCTGTCACAATGCAACAAAATATAATGAAATACTGGTGGGAAGGTTCAGTCTCTATTGCCATCCCACCAACACCCACCCGCCTCTGATGTCATGAGCCAACACAGAAAAACAGCAGGCATGGCTTTCAGAGCAGCTCTCATAAAATATACATTATAATTAATAGGTAAGAAACAAAACATTCTAACTTTTATATTTTTCTTAAAACAATAAACAAAAACAAAACAAAACGGAAAAAAAAAAAACAGGAAAGAAAAAGGGAAAAGGGAAAAGGGGAAAGGGAAAAGGGAAAAGGGAAAAGGGAAAAGGGAAAAGGGAAAGAAACTACAGTGCTGAGCACTAGTGAGGCTCTTGGAGCTGGGGGTGGCAGTTCCAGCTGGAGCTGGCAAGGTCCCTAAACCTACTGGTTCACTGACAGGAAGGAATGAGTTTCCCCCAGTGCTGCTTCAGTCCAGAACCATCACCATAAGAGCACAAAACAGGCCAGTGCTTTCACCTGCAGCCAGTGGCTTGCAATCCATTCCGTAGCTCACTGCTTTTTAAGATATCTCTAACAGCAACATAAAAAATAAAAGCTATTCCAAACAAGCAGCATAAAAGGAAGTATCATTTGCTTCAGATGATTATTATGTGCATACTGATGGCAGGAAGACCACAGCAAATGTTTTCCAACTCTTAAAAAGAACACTTCCTCTGCAATATATAATTTTGAATTTTAATTTAGATAACTCAGATTTACTGGCAACAAAAAATGCATATTCATGAGGTCTGATTTACTATAATTTTTATTTCTAACGTTCTGCATCTGTGAATGCTTGAAGTACTTGAGTTCGCATTCATGGGCAATTACGTAGGGATATCATAGAGAGCAATAGATTGACTTGTAGGTAAGAGTTGATAGCAAAGAAAGTCAACATATTTTCCTTCAGAAAGGCCGTGGATTGAGATTTGGGAATGATGCCCCTCCCTTTAGTTTTAAACAAATCACTTTTTCTTTCCTAATCAAGACACAAATGAAGGTCATCGCAAATGAGTGACAAAACAAAGATTTTTAGATGCATTTATTCTACTACAGCAAAGGTCTGAGGAAAAATAAAGTTAAATATATAGCAAATGTAAACACAAAAGTTGGCTTCTGTACAAGTGAATGATGCTTCAGAGGGGAAAGCTAGACATTCTATTTTGGTCATCCCACCTTTGCACCCAAACAATTCCTCATGCCGATTTCTACTGAGCCTTATAGAAATCCAAGCATCTACTATGCAAAATATATTTTTTCTTCAGTATCTCTGCATCTCAAGCTTTTCTGTTGTTACCTTGTCAAGATTCTTTACTAAAACACAACTTATTTCCAAAGGTAACCCATAGAACGAATCAAAGAAATCCACACTAAAGCAGGTGCGGTGACAGGTACAATGGAAACAACAGGATGAATACTGCTTCTGACACATATATTGAGTAAACATGACAATAATACTCATTGGTGTTCAAAACAGATCCTCTCAGTTTTATATGTACACTAATCCATCCAAAAAAAGGAACACAGCTGCACTGGATGCCCAGGAAAGCTGCTCCCTTGTGTGACAGCAGAGCAATGAATAGTGCTAATAACTGCCACCAGCACAGGAGAGAGGAGAGCAAGGAGAGCAAGCAAGGTGCCCTAAACTTCTTTATTTAGAGCAACTAATGCTAACAGATTCTTGGTGGTTCTCACTCTTGTCCATCTGACTACCCTAAGAAGTCACTGACCCCAGTACAAACTGGGAGCGTTTCCTTTGCTAAAGAAACAGCAACTTAGTTAGAATACTGGTTTATTTATCACACACAAGAGTCATTCTCTCCTGTCACACTGCCAAGGACAAGAACTGGTAGCTGAGGATCTCACTGCCACGCTGCACCTGCTAACCCTGACAGTTCTGCCTTATTTCTCCATCGCAGTGCAACACAGTTACTGACTGTTGCACACAGGTGCAAGCAGACAAATGAGACAGCAGAGTAGGGAAAGTAATGGTGTGACCGGACATGGACTTACCTGACCATCGCCAAATTGCAGTGGGAAGTAACCAGAAAGAAGAGATTTGAGACAGACACAGAAGCTTCGCATGGAAAAGCTCTGATGCAACAGATGTTAAACTTCCTCTTCTGGATGTATATATTGATATTGCACAACAAGTACAGTGAGAGTTACAGTGAGAGAGTGGATCAATGTCAAGGTTGTAAAGCTAGGAAAATACAGAGTGTGCTCCAAAAGTAATGCCTCCTATTTATTTCCACAGAAACTACAACAGATGCGAAGAGCACAGTAAGACTACTTGATCTGCAATGACACTGCAAATGCACTTGGAAGCCATTTTAACAAGCATGACACAAAGAATATGGTCAGGCAGATGTTTTGCTCTGCGGTAGGAAGTTCAATTCCACTTTATTCTCTCCAACGTATTTAAAACAATACCAGATTTTAGTTAAAATTTGTCATCGTTTAACTGAGGAGCGTGCAGTGAAGTCTTAAAAACATTAGCAAAGAAAAATAAGTATCTACATTCCTTAGATTTCTACAGGCAACATTAAATTAAAAGAAAGAAGGTTTCTGAATAAGAAGGAATGACAGTTGCCCAAATAACAAAGTAGAATATCCTGAGTTCAACACAGCTTGAGAAACCTCCACTTGAAGAAGCAGGTTAACTTTTAAAGAAGTATAAGCTGTAAAACAAGTGGAAGGACGAAAGTATTTGCTGATGAAGAGAAGTGATTTTGATACAGTTTTACTCAGATGTGCGAAACAGTTTTATAAGCATTTTCATTTGTACGTGCACAAGCAGCTCTGTTGTTTTTGCAGCTAACTGCAAGAGGCCTGAAGATACAGCACAGCGCGGCATGACTTCTATGAGCATTTTTCATCTCAGCATGCAGAAGCAGCGCAGTTACAGCAGTTGCTCCTAATTCTACTTTACATGGATGAATGACTGTTGTAGGAACACGGGGATGCTAAGTATCAACTAACAAAAGTGCTGCAGATTATCTCAGAGAAGCAGACATAGGCTCATGGGGTTGAAGTAAAACGCGTGGTTCAACACAAAGAAGCACACAAAATGCCCGAGGCATCCACATGTCCTGCACAAGATGGCAGAACCAAGAAGCAACACCTCCTCCTGCCAGGCCTCCCTTCTTGCATTCTCTGAAGGAGGATGAGAACGCTCAGACAAAAGAGGAAAATCATTTATTAGTGATCTGAATCAAGGAAAGAGTCCAACAGCAACAGTTAGGCCGTGGCACCGTTGGTTATCTGGCAGAAAATGAAGCAGAAATTCGTAGCATTTCAAGGTTTACAACAAAAGACTTCTGAGTAACTCAGATCAATGATCCAACAAATGGGATCCCGACGTTAAATAAATTATAGTGCAGTCTGCTTTCAAGCACCCAAACCTGATAAACGGAGCATGCTCAGAAATTGCAGGAGCATGTAATTCTTTGGGAAGCAAAGCAAATAAACAAAGAAAAACACTCATTTGGAAGGCTACATTCACGCTGCATTTCTGAAATATATATGTATATATATATTGCCTTACTTCTCAGTCCAAACACTTCCACAAGCACGCACCGTAAGGCCCCATTTGTATTTAGTCAAATTTAGTCAATGGATCAAAACAGTGAAACATAAGCATCCGAAATAACACCCCCAAAGTTCAGGAGACGACGTACCTGCCACGTGCCCGCCGTCCAACACCGACCATGTGCCAGCGCCGCCACTAGAGGGAGCCGCGGAGCAGGCCTCGCGCTGCTGGCGGAGATGGCGTCCCGCGCTGCCATTGACCCGCCTTCACGTCAGTCAGCCGCAGCCCCGCGGGGTGGGCTGGGCCGGGCGGAGCAGAGCGGAGCCGGGGGAGGCGTAACTGAGCGGTGCCGAGCGGGGTGGATGGCAGCCTGCGGGCGGGGGTCGGCGCCTGGGTGAGCGAGGGTTGTGTGAGGGCAGAGGCTCGCGGCGTCACGCGCAGCGCCTCGGGACCCTCCCCCGACAGAAGGAAGAAGCAGTGAAGGCGGCGACAAGGTAAGGGCGCGGAGTCGGACCCAACAGCCGTCGGTTCGGGCTTCTCCGCGCCGTGCCCGCATCGCCGGCGGTGCGCAGCGGGGCGGTGGGCGCTTCGTGCCCGGCTGTGCCGCCCGGTGCGGCCCTGAGGCGGACGAGGACAAGCCCGGGCACGTCCCGGACGTGTCCTGTGCGGGCGGCGCGTGCGCGGCCCCGTTGGGCCCGGGGCGGCTCGGAGCGCTGCGGTGCAGCCGTGTGAGCGCGTGAGGAGCCCGGCTCGGCAGCAACCGGTGCGGTGACTGAAAAGGCGGCCGGTCACTTCGCGGCGTCTCCTCGTGCTGCTGGTTGCGTTGGAACTTGTTTCCTCTTGCAGATGATTGAGACGCTTGTGAGCAGCGATGCCCGCGCGCTGCTGTACCAGCTCACGGCTCTGCTGGAGCAGGAGATGCGGTGCCAGCCGAAAGGCTCGGGCCTGAGGCTGATCGAGTCTGCCCATGATAACGGCCTCCGAATGACCGCGAGGCTGCGAGACTTCGAAGTGAAGGATCTGCTCAGCTTAACGCAGTTCTTCGGCTTCCACACGGAGACCTTCTCGCTGGCTGTCAACTTCTTAGATAGATTCTTGTCCAAAATGAAGGTATGGCTGTTTAAAGTATAACCTCGTTAGCTGCTCCTCGCTGCGACCTTGCTCCTGTTTGTTTAGAAGGTCTTGCTTTGTTTTTAGATGGCTAAAGGTTAAGCTCCTTCCCCAGATCCTAATTGCACTATAGCTTAAAAAATGGCTTTCACTGGTTGGATTTCAGCAGCGCTAAGAAAGATGCTTCCTCTGAAGAAGGGAAGGAAGGGGGCATATGTTCCAACTTGAGGGTGCCCGTAGGCTTGGAAATGCAGGTTGCGTTATTGCTTTTGATCGAGACAGGCTGTCTGGCCTGTTGCACATACCCAAGAACACGCTGAATTACCTCAGTTTACTGCTGTTTAAACCCACTAGTGTGTCTTAGGTATAACAAAAGCTGGGGTACTGTTCAGAATTTATTACTCATGTAAAATGAGTGTCCAGCTAGCACTCTGTTCTTCTGCATGTATTTGGCATGCTGACCTGGGTTATTTGTCTTAACAAGACAGGATTACTGCTATCCCACTTAGTCCAAGACAAATGCTTGACTTACTTGTATGTTATTACGTTCCTAAAAAATGAGAAGGCTGGGTGGAGTATAAGACTGCTGAATCTAAGACCTGCCCTCTGTGGTTCCCTTTTATACATACATATATATACACACTGGATTCTTGGGATAAGCCAATATGTACAACACTTTAGGTCCTACACAACCTCATTAAGAAACTAGTTCTACCAAATCTTTTCCCTAAAATAACATAATTTGGTACTTGCATATTGAAATGGTTTATTAAAGGCGTCCCGCTCTAAAAGTAACAAAAAACTTTGACTTTTCTTTAGGTACAGCCTAAACACTTGGGCTGTGTTGGATTGAGCTGCTTCTACCTGGCTGTGAAGGCGACAGAAGAAGAGAGAAATGTTCCCTTAGCCACCGACTTAATTCGAATAAGCCAGTATAGGTTCACTGTTTCTGATATGATGAGAATGGAGAAAATTGTATTGGAGAAGCTTTCTTGGAAAGTCAAAGCAACAACAGCCTTCCAGTTTCTACAGCTTTATCACTCACTCATTCATGAGAATTTAAGCTGTGAAAGGTAAGATATCTCAAGCTTATTTTGTTACAGCTGCAGGTGATCAGGAAGCCTATGTTGGAAAACAGGGAGTGTTAGTCAAGTAATTGGCCTTTGGGTATTCAAAAAAAACCCAACAAAACAGGATAAAACCTTCCTCCTTAATATTAATGTGAATACTGATGTATAATGTTATCTTAAATAGTTTTTTGCTTTTTTTTAATTAAGTCATTAAATGAGTATTGTTCTCTAAGTCCCAAAACAAATTGCTCAGTAGTAATAGTGTAAGAATTTTATGTCTGTAAAGCCTCACTGCAAAGGTTTCAAAATAGGGTTTCAGAAAAACATTCCTTTTAATAGTTAACATTGAAGCTCCTTTTTGCTAAATCTATTTTGATAATGCTGTTCTCCCCAGTGTAATGCAAGATTTATTTTGGGCATGAAGACTGCCAAAATTTAACACCTGCTTGACTGGAATACTTCTCCTGGTACAAATGAGCCCCTTGTTTAGATTAAGGACATTCTCACAGCTTTGCTGTTTCCATGGAATCACAGAGTATCCCAAGTCAGAAGAGACCCCCAAGGACCATCAAGTCCTTGCCCCACACAGACCACCCAAATTTCAGACTGTATTTCTGAGAGCATTGTCCAAATGCTCCTTGAACTCCAGCAGCATGGGGCAGTGAGCACTGCCTTGGGAAGCCCATTCCGTGGCCACCACCCTCTTGTTAGGAACCTTCTCCTAAGACCCAAGCTGACCCTTCCCTGACAGCTGCATGCCATTCCTTCAAGTCCTGCCCCTGTCACCAAAGAGAAGAGTGGTCTTAATAAAGGTTGTGTTCTTGTGCAACAGTGACTCATCTGTTTTTATTACAGGAAGAGATACCTTAATTTTGAGAGACTTGAGACCCAGCTTAAGGCATGTCACTGCAGAATCATGTTTTCTAAAGCTAAGGTAAATTTCTTGTAAGCTGGTCAGTGAGACTAGAGAAACTTTAAAAGTTGCAGATCAAAAATGTCATCTTTCTCTCTCCAGCCTTCTGTCTTAGCACTGTCTATTATGGCACTAGAGATAGAAGAACAAAAACTACTGGAGTTGACAGAGGCATTAGAATTTCTGCAGTTGCATTCCAAGGTATGGATAAAGCTTTTCAGGGTGTAGGAATAAAAATGCATGTGGGAGCTTTCTCGCTGGGGGAAGGGGAGTTCTATTGATGTGCTGGTTTCTATTTTCCTCTTTTTATCTTCCATCTGGCTTGAGATGTTTGGCTTTCTATCTTAAGTAGCTAAAAATGCAAATGTAATTTAAGGATGTAACGAGTTAGTAACATATGGGATTCTGTCTCGCTACTTAGATAAACAACAGAGATTTGACCTTCTGGAAGGAGTTGGTGTTGAAGTGCCTTACAGAATATTCCTCGAGCAAGTGTTCCAAACCAAATGTCCAGAAATTGAAATGGATCGTGTCTGGACGTACAGCACGGCAGCTTAAACATAGCTATTATAGAATAACACACCTGCCTACAATTCCAGAAACCAGCTCATAATAGGTAATAACCTGTAAAAGCAGCTTCTCACAATGTAGAAATAATTAGCTGTAACTATCTCAAAGTTTCTTATTCCGTATAGGTAACCTGTTGGAGATGTTAACGTAAATGTAGTAGGCCTGTCACAGAGGCTGGTCTGTTCTCGTGTTCATGCTTGAGCCTGTGGTGTACCTAAAGAAGTGGCTACTTAATATGTGAACATTGGAAAAGGAACTGATGCTCTGATGTACTCTGGGAGCAGAAAAGTATTCTACAGACATTGGGACCTCATTCAAACTTATATACGGAGTAAAACTGGTAAAAAAAAAAAAAAGCAGGGGAAATATTTAGCTTGCTCCTATCACAGGAAGAATCTAACAGGAAACAGCTGCCTTTTAGAATCTGTTGCAGTAGTTCAGTGAAGCCACTTAAAGACAGCTTCATACACTGAGTTGAATAGCTGTCCGTTTAGTAAAGTCTGAAACTCATTTGATCACACACATTGCAGTTGATTAACTGAGCAATCATGCACTAATGCCTTATCTAGACTTCAATTCCAAAGGCTACGTATCTTCTTTAAAAGCTCTTTTTGTGTTGAAGTCTGTCTTGTGCTTTATTCTTGTAGAAATCCCTTTGTTAGTTGATTGTTCTTTATGGTTGTTTTGTTTGTGTTACAGGAGTACAATAAAAGGAGAGAAGCAGCCTGAAAACTGTTCACAGACAGATGAAGATTCGAGAAACAACTTAATAGTGAAGAACTTGACTTCTGCAAGAATACGTAGCAGTTCAGACTAGAATTCCTTGCAGCGAATGTTCTTTTCCATGATGACTATGATACCTAATGTTAGTTTTTGGTCTTACTAGACAATTTACTATTTAAACAGTAAAATGTCACAATACAAATGCAAATAATTTAATACCTTATCATTTATAGAGCAGCTTGTGTAATCTAACTTTGTTTTACAGTAAGTGCAGATGCAGAATTATATATTAAATGGAAAATTTTTGGTTCACTTTCCAAAGACGACATGCCACTAGGTAAACACCATATGCAGTAGCACGGTGCTTCAGTGTCTCAAGCATACTAAAGACCATCTTACTCAGTACTGATAGGAAGAACAAATGCTAGTCAGTCTGCCTGACATGCTGTTTGGACAGGAGCATGCATCTGTGTTCCTATAGGGTAGGGTGCTGGCCTTTTACCATGAACCCAAACTGGAAAATAAGGCTTTGCGATTCCTATTGTGTAGTCATTAACAGTGTATCAGTATTATGTAAGAAGTGTGGTTTGCTGAGATTATGGATGAGGGTGAGTGCGTGGAAACTTCATAATACCTAGTGATGGCTGGGGAGAAAGCACCGCAGCACCTGCTCCTAATTGGGTACCATTTTGCCAGGGTTCCACTGTACAAGGAGTAAATGCTGACACTGAACAAGGACAAGCAGTCAGAACTGTTCGAACTCCATTCTGCTCCTATTTACAGGCTACTCAAGATGAGGAAGATCATAGTCTGTTTAGTAAGGTTATTGTTAAATTGCTGTTTTTGCCTTAAAATTAAGTCAGTCCTTGAGGTGTATCATGCTGCTGGTACTAATGTGAAAGTGAACAAGAAGAATATGTTATTGTACGTAAGATGAAGGAGGATTTGGGGAACGTTGCTTATGACTCCTTGAATTCTGTTAAAAGTCGGTTGTTGTATGAATGGAGTCAGTGGGGAAGGAAGGAATTGGCATGTTTGGAATACTGTGGACTTACCAGGCTAGCCTACCAAATCCATCTCCTTTATGGTAATAATGGATGGGGAGATTGTTCTTCAGTTTTCTCAAACTAGTGAAACTTCTCACGGAAAACTATGTACCAAAGCTCTGTACTGGACAAATCAAGCTTGCTCGTAGACTCATGGGAACGGTTGCGCTGCATAATATTGAATTGGGTTTTCCATCCACCAGTGTGATACATGCACTGTGCTGGCTTCTGAAAGGAACACAGGTGATGTAGACAAATGGACAGTCAGCTTATTGGGAGAGAGCAAAACGCAGCGTGCAGTTGTGCTGGTATTGTCACATCTCAAGATATGTACCTTTCAATTAAACATTGGAATGCAAATAACTGAGTAACTTCTATTTTTTTTCCAGTGTATTAACAAGATGTTTTAATAGGAAGCCCATAAAACTGCTTATAGCTGAATGCTACCTGGCCAACTTCTCTGCAAGAGATAGGAGACTAAGGATGTATTTTAAGAGGTTGAAGCTGCAATGGGAAAGGCTAGAAAAGCAAAAAGGAAAAAAACAAAACAAAATTTGATCAAATTATTTGAGCTTGGCTGGGTTTGTTTTGGCATCTCAAATGATTTGGTGCACCCGGACTGCCTAAAGACTACACTGTGTTAATTTGACTTCAAATACCTTCCCCTCTGTATCTAATAGTACGTACCATCTATTTCTATGTGTTGTAGTAATTACACAGATGGGACTTTTAAGATAATGAGGAACCCACATTGCCAATTCCAAGGTTTCAGTGTTTGGACTGAGCTGAGCATTACACTGTGACCAGATAAAAGTTTAGCCATCTACTGTGCCTAACGCATCCATTAAAGGCAGTTTATCCTTTGAACTATCTGACCTTATCTTGCATTGAAAGTATGAAAAAATGCCTGTAGGATGGCCTCTGCCCATTTATATAACAAACAGCAACGTGGATAACTGCTCAGTAATATTTTCCATGAAGTAGGTCACTGTATAAACTATCCCACATCCGACTGCATGCATATGTCACATCTTTTATGGTTTATTTAAGAAACAAGGGAT
The DNA here is from genome assembly GCF_039878825.1 of Excalfactoria chinensis. Taxonomy (NCBI): domain Eukaryota; kingdom Metazoa; phylum Chordata; class Aves; order Galliformes; family Phasianidae; genus Excalfactoria; species Excalfactoria chinensis. The sequence goes on along the minus strand of NC_092837.1, from coordinate 9,401,537 downwards.
GGAATCCCAGCAAGAAGGAATACAAACCACCACCGGGTGAAATATTAACTGTAAACTGAGTAGACTCCAATCCGGAAAATAAATCACGGCAGACAATAGAAGCAGCAAACCAAATAGTTTAAACTTGTGCTCCTAAAATAATTGCAAGCTCTAATGGCTCAATGCATACTTTATGAAGCACAAAACAGCACTTCATGAAGAAAAAAATATGAGAAAACTTAGCTTGGAAAGAATATACAGTAAAACTACCTGTGCGCGCAGTAAGCATCAGATGCTACTCTGAACTTGTGTAAGCATAAGGAATAAAAAACATTCCTGTGTAAACAAATGTAACTGCTGTAAAGTGAAACACTCTTGCACTGAATAGTATTTCAGCGCTTTGAAGCAGCATTAATAGTTACTTATTATCTCTGTCCTCAGTTCTACCTTTTGCAGCAGCCTCATTCATTCTTTAGCTATATTATCTACCTTCTAAACCAGGGCTGTGGTAAAGATACCTCAGATAACAAACTGTACTTTGGTTTGCACAGTAAGGCAAATCTTCTAAAACCCAAGCATGGTGTTTGGACCTACTATATATCTGTGTAAGAATTACATGGGTAGAAGAATACTTGGTTATTTTACGAGTACTAAGTGCTTGCTTGCAGGTACAAGAAAGCTCTCTTCCAGCTATCATTTCATTTTTGCCATATGCCAACTAAAATGATGATGCTATTTTAAAAATAAGGTTCAACAATATGATGGGCAGCTGCTGGCAATTGATCACCAGTGAGCTGCCTGCCTAGGACCTAACTGTAGGCAGTATTTTCAGGGTTCAGAATACAACAGGATTCAGCAATCACGTTTTCTTAGTCAATTTGACGCAGCATTTGTCCTGCATAATACAGCTGGAGGGCTCCTCCCTTTGTCTTTAAGAACAAGTAGAAAATATGAAATTGGGTAATGCCAAGTATTATGTCATTCAATAGCTACGTTTAAGATGTGACTATTAAACTACCTACCAAAATTTACAGCTGCATCTTCTTAGATTTGTTAAAAAAAAGACCCAAATGCTGTGTATCAGTAAGGAATAGATGGAAGATATCATTTTCTATGTAGGTCCCTACTCCTTTCAGAAGTTGCTATATCCTCTTACTTTCAAAATTCCATATATTACTATATTGCATTAACACAATTATTTATATCCAGACTTGTATCTGACTTCTCATTTTTCCTGTATCACTTAACTGGTAGCAAGCATTTCTCACTAGTATTATATTTGGCAGTACAGGGGGTTGTAGAACCTCATTTCAGGCAAAATCCAGCAGTTTTCTTTATTTAACCCACTGTCTTAAAATAACATTTACAAATTCTTACCTGGCTGCTAAAACAGAATTGTAATTAGCCTTCCTGCTACTCTTCCATGTTGCATGTTAAATAAAAACATTAAGTATCTTGCTTATAGGGTCTATTTTCAACAGCAAACAAGATATTCTTGCATAGACAAGTGGCATATTTATAACTCACTAGCTCACCATGGTGTGAGAAAAAGACAAGTTTTGCTTCCATTTGTTATTTCCTTTTGTGTGCTTAATCCCTTTAACATTAGAAAGTTATTAGAAAGTTAATGTTAGAAGGTAGCTACTAACACTTCCTCTTTGCTCTTCACTGAAGTGATTACTTGCCAACAATCTGCTGGATAGATCACTGAAGTCTTCACCAGTTACATATTCCAGTCCTCCAGTGTAATTTGTGATTGCTCCCAAGGAACACAGTTGCAAACAGTTCATTTTTCAAGGCTAGAGAAGTCTGGTCCTCCTTTGCTGTAATTTCCTGAAATTTCTGCCCCACTGAAGTCAAATCCAGGGTTCTGATGGAGGAAGAAGTTCAGCATACAGATTATTCTTAACAGAACTGATATAAAGAAAAAGTAACATTTCTTTTAACATTCTACCATTCTAACAAGGACATAAAGGCACCAATTTCGTTAACTGGATTCCTAACACTGAAATTCTTTTGCCATGAGAATGCGTTAACAAACATTTAATTGCCACAGTTGAGTTGCCCACTGCTGATATTCCTTTGTAATGCCATTCTCCATCAGGCAAGCACTTCGAACTCCCAGTGAAGAAATATCAAGAAAACTAAGAAAATTCTCTGGCTTTTCACATTTTAGACAAAAAAAAAAGTAGCCTCCATACTAGATAAAAACATTGATATAAACTGTCATCTTGGTTGTAGCGCTGATTCATCTATTAAGTTTCTAAAACTCTGTAGAGATGAATAGGAATAGCTGAGTACTGGAGCTGTGTCTGAATAACTTAAGCAAGTTTAGTTAAAGGGCAGAGCAATTTTTTGAGTTAACTAGTTTCAGTCACCTGATGTTATACACAAACTATTCAACACAGAAAGATGTTACAAGTTTATTATACACAGAGCAACGACATAGTTCTAGATAATAACAGAAATATAGGTAGCCTATCTTTAGTGAAAATTTGTTACAGTTATGGATCAAAACCTTAAAATACCAACACAGCCCCCTGCAGCTCAATTTTTCACCAATTCTTCACACAGGCTACAAACAGGAGAGCCTCCTGAAAGTATGCTGATGTATCATGTGTGTACGCATCTCCATCTTGAACTACCATCTGTTTCCATAGCACTACACAGCAGAACAATTTTACTCTGCTTTCATGACCATAACCCATGTCTGCAAACACAAAACACAAGCAGTAAAGGGGGGGCCTTTGACTTGCCTCTCTTTGGAATCGCTCCAGCGTAAGTTTCCTTTGCATCTGGTCTTGTACCCAAGGATCAGCAGCATATTCGTTTTCTAACAGAGATGTCCAGCAATTTCCAGCATCTCGATTAGTCTTCATCAGAACAATTCGTATCAGCTTTCGGTCTTCTATCGAATGAAGAAAAAAGGAAACAACCATTAGTGCCCTACGTGCAAACCTTTTTGTTGCTGTGCTGAATTCACCATCAACATGCCAAAGGACAGGAATTTTTTTGAGGTAGTTTAAGTTCTCAGTGTCAAAGGGGATGATTAATAAATAAAAATATAAATAGGAAACAAAGATTGCCTGTACAGCCACACCTCACTTTCTAACCTACAAAACGTAGCAGTGGTTTTGTGGAACCATTCTGGTCCACCTCTATTCCAAATAAAACCTTTTGTAGAGGGCCGTGATGGAGAAAAGATTTAGGGTCAAATATAGGATAAGATATAGTTCAGGTAAGGGAATAACCAAGTATTTGAAGCCAAGCTCTACAGAAGATTACTACTTGCAAAAGCCACCATTACCATTAAGTGATATGGAGTTACTATCAGTCATTTCTCTCTTAGAATAACGTGGAAATCCATCAGAAAATAACAGGGATGGGTACAGTCCTTACACTTTCCAATATTTATCAAATAATCAGAGCAGCTTTTTGCTCCTTTAGTACCTTAGCCTGATTTTCTAATTGCTTTTTGATGCTTTTGGATTGTAGGTTTTGTCACCTATCCCAGAAATACAATGCAAAAATAAGAAGGGAAAAAATAAGGGAAATAAAAGCTGCAGAGGCACAGAGCTGCACCGCTCTGACTTTGGTGCCTATGTGCAAGAAAACTTCCAGCAAGCCATTTCCTGAGAAGTGAACGTTCATTCCCAGGAAGCATATTTCCCCCTAAGCCACAGGATACTGCCTTCCAGATCCAACATTTCTGCACTGCCATTAACCTCAGACTTTTGCACTGCCTTAGTTTCTTAGCAGGGCAATATGATCGTCCCTTTATACAGAACTGAAACAGAATAAGAAACAAGGATGACAAAGAATGGGAAGGGGTGATGCTAATAAACCCTTCTGCAGCGTATTGTGTCTTTACCGCCCTCCCAGATGTCACCTCAGATCAAGGTTATTACCTAAGGTCCACGTTCCTTCATCAGCTATCGTAGAGTCAAACAGTTTACCCTGCAAAGACATTCACTGCATTACAGAACAGGAAAAGCAGCTCAGCCATAAGCTCACACGGAATCGTACCGCCCTACGCACCGCTCACCTCATTCTGCTCCACCGCAAAGGGAAAGGGCCCTCATGGCCCGCCCGTATAGGCCTCCTCACTTCTCCCACCGCCCCTCCCGGCCCCGCCGTCCCCCGCCGCTACCTGCAGCACCTCCCGGCCGCACACGGACAGCGCCACGCTCCGGCTCTGCAGGTTACAGCACACATCCTTCGCCCGCGTGCCCGGCGGCACCTGCACCTCGATGAACACCTCCTCCAGGGTTTGGTACCAGCGGCCCCACGGCGTCCCGCAGGGCACCACCCCGCTGCGCTCCTCGAACGGAGCCGACATGCGACACACGGGACGCGGAACACCCGCTCCGCCCCGACCGGAAGGGAAGCGTCGCGCGTGCGCACAGCCACCACCACCGTTCTCTTCCCGCCCCCTTATCCGGCAACGAGCATGCTCCAGAAAAGACGCGCTGATTGGCTGAGACAGCCCAGAGCTAAAGGAGCCGATTGGCCGCCCGCAGTGCGTGGCGGCGGACGTTGGTGCCTTTGAATGCGGGGAGCGGCTGCCGCCCCGGGAGCAGCTATGGCGGCCTGCAGGGCTCCGCTGCGGCGCCTCAGCGATGGGCCGGGTACTGCGGGGCTGGGACGCGGATCGGGGGGACGCGGGTGTGCGGAGTTGTGCTTACGGCCGTCACATCGCTCCGTGCTGTGGGCGGCGGTGGGGGATCTTTGTGGCCGAGCAGGTGTCGGAGCTCCTTTGCGTTGGGTTGAAACAGCGGGCAGGGCCGGGTCCCGCTGCGCTGCGGGTGAAGCTTCTGGCCGTTGGTCTGTTTTCAGCTGCGTTGCTGCTGCAGTGAAGCAGCGCTTCCCTCTGCTGGGTGTTCTCTCTGGTATTTATATATATGCTGTATATATAGAGAGAATGGAAGGAGCGCTGCTTCTTGCTCTGTTTTCCTTTTTGTTTTTATTGTCTCGCATTTAAAGCGCGTGTAGCTGTTACATCTTGCGAACTTCAGCTCAGAGAAATCGAAACCTTCTGCTTTTCCTTCCGCTTTTCTCCCATTCTGTGTATCTCGTTTATAGCACCTGACGTGCTGCGACGCTCCTGTGACACCAAGTCTTCAGCTGCCCTGCGGAGTTCTTCATGCTCTGAGGCGCATCAGCATGTGAGGAAACAGAAGAGTGAGTAGCCCTGCAAGTCGTGCTGCGGTGCTTTTAAAAACTACGTTTGTGGGTGTTTGTGCTGCTTCTGCTTTGTTCTTTTGTTTTAAGCCTTGTTGGTGTGTTTCTGTAGCTCATTGCTTACCTTCCCACTGTAGAAACAGGGCTATTCCAGTCTGTTTTTCGTGAAGTATTTCATACGTGCCCCCTACCGAGCAGCACGGTCTGTTCTGTAAGATGCACAATACAAGAACTTTAATAGATTTCACTCCAGCAACATTTTCATGGCTTTTTTAAGATATAAGGAGTCTTATCGTTGAAACCTGATAGTGTGAACCTGGATGGAGGGTATAAGCTTGGCAGGAGCTCATTTCTCAAAACGGGCTGCTGTCTGGTAGTCAGTTTCTGGTCTTTGTTGTGTGCCCAACTGACTAATACTGACTGCTTGATTGCAGTAAGAAAGCAGTTAGCTTTAGGTTGTGAGCTGGGTAGTCTAATAATTGGAGAGCTTTCTGTCCTTTGTGTAGGAAATTAATTATTTCCATCTATTTTGGTGAAGTTTTACTAACTGTATGCATGCACGCCTTTTTTCTTCGTCATTCTGTTCTGTATCCTCCTGCAGATGAGACAGGTCTGAACGATGAGAAGAATACAACTGCCTCTGGAACTGGAAGGAGACTTGCATCTCTTGGATCACTGGTAAGATTTTCCTGTGGCATTTGCAGCACTGTTAATTTTAGGTAAATCTCTCTGTGTTTAGTTAAATCATGTAGTTTTTATACAGTTGCTGTTAACTTACCTTTGTAAAATGTAGAGCATGTTATTATGTCTGGATTCCTTAGTAATAGAGGAGGGAAAAATAACTGGATTCTTGTGATGACATGATGATTACCTGAGCCTCAAGAGTGGCATGTTGGTTTTGCAGACTGGCTACATAATATTTTCATTAATTTGTAGTGGGTTTTTTGTTTTGTTTTGGTGTTGCGTTTATTGTAGCCTCACACTTGCTCATCACAGAACTACAGCACAGCTACTTCTTTTAAGATCTTGTTTCTGCTGCTTTCATATGATGGCTAGACCAGAGCACGCACCTAGTTGGTGAAAGAAATGAAGAGGGGATTATACTGTATTTTCAGGTTCTCAGTACATTCCGTAAGGCTGTAGATTTGAGAACTGATAGATTAATGAGTTGAATAATAACTTTGACTTAGTACTTCAGTTTATTAGTACTTGTGATATAGGAAGAAGTTTTGTGAGTCCAGCTGTGTTTAAGAGGTTAATGTATTGTTATGTAGCTGAAGAGATGTGCATGTCTCACACTTCTTCAGTCTCCTTCCTGTCACAATGGCTAGGAACTCTCCATTCAAGAAAGAAAAACAGTAAAGCTGGTCCTCATCTGTCCAATGTGTAGGAGAGATTTCTTTTCTTTTGTTACTGTCTTTCATTGTGTTATCTATACTTACTAGTTTAGCAACAGTTAAACATATGCAACTAGAAATCAGTTAAAGTATTTCTAATAAGTTTGTTTTCAACAGCCGGTTAGTGGGAGTCTGAAGCCTAGAAAAGATCTTATCCTTATGAGAGAGAAAAAGAAGCAGAAGACACTGGAGAAGGAGGTATGAATACATTATCAGAGAACTGCATTCACTTAATGTTGGCCACTTTCCAGAGCTAAAAAGAGAAGCTGGCAGAATTAGCCTCTTTTACGTAACATAGTGCACAAATGTTCCATGCAGAGTGGAGATTATCAGGCGTTATGGTTTGTAGAAAACATTGGGCTTGTTAATGGAATGGAATTGTATTAATTCCTGCTAATCCTGAGCAGCTGTGAAGCTAAACCTTTTTTTTTTTTAATAGAAAATAAAGCAATCTACTCATATATTTTCTATCTCTAAAAAGGGTTTGTTATTTAACAACTAAAAGTCTTGCTGTTTTTCCTCTCAAAAACTGCTATAATTTTGAAGTTTAAGAGGCAGCTAGCTTTTCCTTTCAGTGCACGTCTATGTACTCATATCTACTCCATTTGTCTCAGTTATCATGTTGTCTTTGTATCTTCTAGCCAAGGATGTGTTTTCTTGCAAGTCAGAGATAAGACTACTCTAACTCAAATTACAGGTTGCTGGTCCAGTAGCACACAGTAAGGCAACTGAGAGCAGAACTGCAGCTGTATGGCATATTTTAAAAAGAAAAGATAAGAATAAGCACAACTTGGTATAATATCCTGTCTGTGAGTGACAAATTGAAGATAAATGTTCTGAATGTAAGTCAGTACAATTCAGGTATTCAGCCGTTTCAGGAAAACAGCAGTCATAACGTAAGGATTTTAAGAATAATAATATCATAAAATAGGAGAGACTACTTGTTATGTTTTAGATTCGTGCATTAGTGAGAGAACGTGGAGAGCAGGATAAAAAACTTCAGGCCCTGGATGAAGACTTTGTTAAGATGGAAGCTAAGCTGAGTGCTGCAGTTCAGGAGAAAACATCTCTTCTGGCAAATGTTGCCTGCCTGAAAAAACAGCTTCTGGAATTAACACGAACCAATGAACTACTAAAATCTAAGGTATGAAGACAAACAGATGCTTTTTTGCTTTGACTTGGCTGTTACTAAATTCCCTGGACAAGAATAAACTTCCCCATTGATGTGTTTTCTGCACTCCTTCATTGCTTCATGTTTGGAGTGTGTTTTCTTTGGGACATTGTGTGTTAAGGTAAGGACAGAGTTGGGCTTCCTAACGTGAGTTACTGGGACACATAGAGATCAGTGTTGTGGGTGGGAGGAAAATACTGTTTTAAAACACTGAGCGCTTCATATGAAGGTGGTTATGCTTACTGTCTTATTAATCTCTAATAAGCTATCTGAAGATAGTGTGCAGAAGAAAATGAGCAGTCTATGCATGGAGTTAATGAAGCTCAGAACCAAGAGGGATGCTAAGGAGAAGGTAAGCTGCTTTGTACTGCACAGGATTGATCTGCTCTGGAATGGCTTGCAGCAGTTCTGCCTTATTTTTCTTCTGTCCTCAACTCGAAATCTGTTTTCCATTCAGTGGAATTAGGAAAGATAATAATGAATGTTCCTTATTTTCCTTTTGATGCACGAAGTTCCTCTGAATAAGAAACTCTAGAAATATTTGTTACGGTATCACTCTGGGCAGACAAGGGATGTAGTCAAAAAGCAGTGGCTTCAAATTGGCCATTGAATGGGAGCTGCCAAGTCATGGTTTGAACTGCTGATTGAGTACCTGGGGAGAGGACTGGGTCAGCCCTGGGAGCACGGGTGAAGGCAATACAGCTGTGTAACTAGAAGGGCTGCAGCCTGGCTGCACCTCTCTTAGACCTCACTGAAGGGCTGATTGCTGCTGGGGAAGGATCTCTTTCTGGAGATCCCTCCTTGGTGAAGCTTTCCCCTGTGAACCTGGAAGCTTCTGATGTGAGTGAGCAGTCTTCTTCCCTTCATTTATAGCACCTTTCAGTCATGCTGGTCTTTCTGTCATCATAGCTCTGCTGTAATACCTTTCTTCTAATATTGATCTGTCCAATTTCTACAGCTGTGTGTGGGTTTTCTGGGTAGTGTATGCCTGTAGTTGCAACAAAAAGCTGTTATATCTGCAGATGGATAATTTGAATAAAGGAGTCACATTTAGCATAGCAGCTAATATTGTAATTAATTCCTGGTTGAGTTAATTAAAAATTAATATGATTCAAAGAAAATTAACTGCTGTGATACTAAATCCAGTTTTGATGGTAACGCTGGCCTTTTTTCCAGACTGCGCTTGCGAAGCAGGAGAACATGGAAATGAAGCTGCAGGAAGTACAAAGGAATCTGGAGCATTCAAAAGGAAAAGTAGCACAGTTAAAAGAAAAACTGTAAGTAGTAAGAAAAGGAATGGATGTAGTAACGTAAATATCTGCTGTGCTCAGCTGTTTGTAGCTTGGAGAATAATTAAGGCCATCTTTCTACTGAGAGGAAACAGAAATTAACAGTGGCCTGAGACAAAAATTATCGTTAGATGTTCGGATGTTTGCTGTGGGAAAATTTTCCCTATACAAAAAGGCCTTTTCTCCCTTTTAATATCCAATAGCTTGAATGAGTAGATATTTTATATTTAGCTTTGTGTATTTTAACTGTAATCTAATATTGCAGGTAATGCAATTTACAAAAGGCAATGATAATTTGTCTAGCTAATGCAGCCTGTTTAACATATTCAGTTGTGCTAAAATGTGGTACAGTATCTTTAGTGCAAATGGGAAGTGTCAGCCACTCTTAATAATGGGAAGAATATGTTAGTATTAAGTAGTGATCCAGTGACTGATTACTAGCTGCTTACCTGTAAACAAATAACCTACAAGTAACTCTGATGTACTTAAATATTACTATTTATAGTGCAAATGTCTTGTTGTTTTTTTTTGTTGTTTTTTTTAGATCTGCTACAGAGAGAGAGAAAGTGGAAGATAAGTCTGACACTGAAAGACTCCTGGATTATATCACAGAGCTCAGGTAAAAACTGTTCTGGAATTGGACTGAGTATGTTGAAAGGCAGTGAAACTAAGCTTTGTTTTTCTTGGTGAAGCAGAATTTTGGGAACAATTTTACTTAACAGTAATAAGAGCGTGGGAGGGAAAAAAGTGGTTATCCTTCCAGACAAATGGGAAGGAATTAAGATGTACTCACACTTAGAAAGTTATTTGTATACAAAACTCAGCTTTTGTTTTTTTCTTCCTCTGAGCTACTGGAATTTTCTGTATTTTATTTATTTTATAGCTGTGATGTTTTATATTTGTTTCTGGCACGTCAGAAGAATACTGATTTGGCTGTGAATACTACCAGCTTAGTGCTATGTAACAGGTGGAAGCACTAACCAGCTCCTCAGTGATGTGTACCTACCTCAGAAAATTATGAAAGCACAAAAGCATTCCAATTTAGTTCCCTTGGGTCTGACCCTTCCTTCTCCTCCAGTGTCCCATTTCTGCCAATATACTCAGTAAGAGGTTCTTCATGGACTTGCCTAAAGTTTCTGCTTATTGTGAAGTCTGGTTTATTTGTGTGTGCTTTTCTGTCACTCATCTTTCTTTAAAAAAGCAGAAGTAGAGATGAACTGTAAATGAAGTATTGTGAGTAATTTTGTTTCTAATTTAACTTAAAATTAAACACAATAATAAAATACCAAATTTGATATTAAATTAAGTAACTTGTGTTAATGCTGCAAAAAATGTCTAAGTAAGGAAAGGAAGCTTTCCTGCTAAAAATGAACAGTATTCAGTATTCCAAGCATCTCTCATTTGTGCCACAGTGAAATGAGGTTATGGTAACCAATAAATGTTGTTCTGTAGTGGTGTTGCAGAAGCTGTAGAGAAATACAAGCTAGATGTTGCTCAGATGGAGGTAATGTTGATCAAGAAAGACCAGGACATCAAGATCCTGAGGGATGCGCTCAGAGCAAAAGAAGAAGAATCAAACACGCTGATCAGAGCACTTAATGAAAGGTGTGAGTTGCTTGAACAAGAGAAAGGTAATTGCTACTTGTTGAATGCTGTTCATGTAGCTGGGATCACATATGCATCCTATAACAAATGTTTGTCTAAAATGGTAGTGTGGATTCCAAGTCATAGCTTCAGCTGAAAACAGACCAGCCTGTTTGTATCTGTACGGAAACAACTGAGTCTATGTTTATATTTCCATAGAGATGTACTAAAGTAAATAGTATAAAAATACAAACTGTCTCAATGCTACTCTTCAATCAAAAAGTTGAATGCTTGTTCCTTTTGATTAAGAATCAGTACTGTACAGCTTTATTTCGCTCTTAGTTTATACCCAAGTTCACAGAGGTACTGAGAGTATGTCCAGGAATCCTTCTTCACTTCTGCTCCCTTAACTCCACTCTACTCCTCATAACTCTGAGGGAACCATTTAGTAGATTTTCCCTAGCTGCGCTACTTTATTTGATAAAAGCAAATTGATTGAGATGAAGTTTGCTACCATTCAAGCCTAAGTGGGATTCTTTCAGTTGGTTTTGATGAATTTCAAGAGGGGTAATATGAGGTGGGATTTTTCCATGCTTAACTTTACTTAGTTATGCCATTCTAGTTTTAGAGTAGATGTTGTGCTTCTTTGAAGACAGAGAAGGCGTTACCTGTTGCATTCTCACTAACTATGCAGAGAGAGAGTCATCTGAGAGCAGAGGAAAAATCTCGAGTATGAATGCTGAAATAGAAGAGCTGAAGAAAAAAGTATTTGTAGAAGAGCAAGAACACCAAAAACTGCTTCAGAAACAAGAGGAGTTAATCTCTCAACTGCAGCAAGAGAGGGTAAATATAGATTCTAATGTAGTCTGAAATACTCTCATCCAAAGGAGTGAGACTAAATTGTTCTGCTTTGTGGTTACATATGAAGTTGCTTTATGCCTAATGGAATAATCTACAGAAATGTAGAAGTGGGTGCTGGTTAGCAGAAACTGTTCAGATCTAGTGTACAACAGTTCTAGTTTGCCCATTTTCCCATACTTCTGTGCTTTAAAGTTTCAACATTACCAAGCAGCTTTAATTCTTAGGTAACTACTGGTAGTTTTAAGCTCTGTGATATTCTGCAGGACTTGTCTGCATCTATGCACCAGAAGTTACTAAGTCTTCAAGATGAGGTAATGAGTGAGAGATGTCTCATGGAGGAGGAGCTCAGGAGTGCAGTGAAGGAGCTGGACAAACTCCATGCCAAAGAGAAGAAAGCTGAGAAGCTGGTGAAGCTGTTGGAAGAAGAAACCAAATCTAAATCCCTTGAACTTGCACAAATGGACATGAAGTTAAAAGGGTTTGTGAAACAAACTGAGTTTAAAGCTACAGAATGAGAAAAGTTGAATCAGTAATGTATACGAAGCTTTTGGGCATCATTGAGGTTTTAAAGAGACCTGAATACATATAAACTTTTCTTGCTGCTTTAGATGAATTACAGCAGGTAGAACCAATCTGAGTGATTTAATTACCTTAATTTAAAACTGTTTAACATGCTTAAAGTGCCAGTACTTCAGTAATGTGAAGCTACTGTTAAATGATAGCTCCATCTATGTTGTATTAGACATTTATGGCCTAGAAAGGGCAATTGCTAGGAAAGATTTTTCAAGTAAAAAGTTATTCGTGTTGATGTATTGAAAGCTTACTAGCAGACATTAAATCTATTCCATGAGTATCCTGGAAGTTAGAGAGTGGAGGAGTGTTTAGTTAAAGCTGCTAAATCTGAAGATTGTGCTTGAATTCATGAGTTGTGACCGAGGATACTGATATGTCAGGAGTAATATACTGCTGCTCCTGTAGGCTTTCTGTAACTGCTAACAGCATTTGGCAGTGTGTTCAGACGTGCTTTTGTCCAGCATGCAATGTTGAATGCTTGTTTCAGGAAGACTGCTGAGTTGGAGCAAATCAAGGAAATGCACAGCAATACAGTTCTGCAAATCCAAGAAGAGCTGAACAACACACTGCGTAAACTGGGAGAGAATGTTGCTGAATTTGAAAGGTATTTCAGTTCCACTAAAGACTTGGGTGGTCTTTATTTTTTTCATTAGCATTACAGTGATCTATGCTGCCTTTATACTTCACTTTGTATATTGAGAGCTAGTATTTGAGCAGGTTTTTTTGTGGTGGAGTATTTGGTACTAAGCAATTTATTTTGAGTACTAGTCAATTGTAATGACATGCTCAGGAATCAGGACGTTGTGGATGTTTATAGGGAAGTGTAATCAAGCACTTGAGTGCTCTGCATTCTCAGTGATAGCTTTAACTGGTGAAGAGTATCTGCGCTCTGAAATAGCTTGCAGAAAGCCTTCCGGATTCAGTGTAAGTTTTCAGACTAAACAAGATTCTTTTTTTCCTACAGCTCTTGCAAACCTTTCTTCTCAAAATATTCAGGTAATATATTGGTAAGAATGTGATGCATCATCACAAGTGTTGATGAATCCTTCAGATTTAGTCAGTCTTTCAGCGTTTTCTACCAAAGCATAAGTGAGCCGGCCACAGTATTTGCTGCTTAAGGCTTTATGGATTTATACTTAATCTGTATGTTGTCTAAAGTAGCAATACTTCTCTTGCTCTGTCATACCAGCTACAAGACAACAATAGCTGAAGATATACACAGTCTTACAATGGAGAACACTTCTCTGCAGGAACAAGTTGCTGACCTGAAAAAAATACAAGAAGATAATCTACAGCTGCTTCAGGAAGCAGAACACACTAAAAACAGGACAAAGGAAGAATGTGCAAGGTACTGGGCTGACAAACTTTTCCTTTAGCTAAAGAATACTAGCAGAGACTTGCCTGCCTTCTGCGCTAGAAATTAACATTGTCTTATCAAATAAAGTGAGTACTCGGCATAGTTTGTTTTTGTTTTTTTTTTTCCTTTTCCCAATTCAGAAGTTTGAAAATACTGATAGACAAAATGAGTTAAGAGTCAATTAATTAGAAGAGCAGTTGATTCAGTTAATTGCTAGGTAACTTTCCTTAACGTGGAAAATAGGTACAAGTTTAACTGATTTTGTTGGAATATTATTGCTCTTAGAAATATCACTTACAGTGTTGAATAAATAAGCTCTGTGGAGCAGACAGATCTTGAATTTGGATGTGACTGTGCCACTGCTTTCTGAATGTCTGTCAAATTCTGCTTACAAGCAGATGCTGTTTAACAAATTAACACACTGCAGTGAAGGAAAGGAAAGCCTTTGTTTAGTGTGCAGCTCTAAGTAGCTAAACCACAGTTGTCCTAGGCCAGTTGTTGTGGATGTGCTTCTCTCACCAGCTAATTGCAGCTTAGCAGTTCAATGATGTCCTTCCAGCTCACTGTAGCAGGCCATAAGTCTCCCATTGTGGGCAACTGATGACTGGAGGATATGAGACAGTTGGGTCTCAAAAGGTACCAGTATACAAATGGAAATTAGTATTGGGTAACTGTGGTAGTTGCCTGCACACAATGAATCATGCCATATGTGCTAGCATGCCTTCTCCTCTTTTCATAACACAGCTCCTAGCTAGCATCCGAAGCTGAGGCTGGATTTAAGTAAACAGCTATGCTCTAGTCTTTCCAGACATTCAGTGAATCAACCATTAACTGCATTAAAACTCTTTTCTGGACAAACTGATTTGGGCAGTTTCTGACCTCCATAACTATATCATTTTCCTGATGTTCATTGTTTCTGTAATGCTTCTGCTGTCTTGTTTACTCATAGCGAAGATATTACGGTAATCCTGAATACGCTCATAGCTTGCTCCGACGTATTTCAAAACACTTCTTCTGTTGAAGGTGTTGTCTTTTCTTATTAACCCAGCTGCTCGCTATTTCTTCCAGTTTCTGTTGGAGTTGTGGTTTTCTGGCTTGTTGTCTGAAGAGTTATTTTCTATTTGACTTGGTTATGGTAGATGGTTAGGAAAGGATTCTTAGTATCTATCTGGATGGTGCAACAAACAGCTGAGGTAAGAGATGGAAAGCAGTGTATTAGAGAACTCAAAGTCCTTGGAAGTCTTCTATGCTACTGGAATCAACCTGTGCATTAAAAGTCTAACTAGCCAGGAATCTTTCATTAAGAGTTACTAATATTTAACAGTCATAAATAAGAAACATAATGTTGCCATGCCTTCAAAAGATAGCTTTCTCATAGAAGTTACATTGTAGATCTTGAACTTGAGTGTTTTCTGTACTCTATTTCTATCTTGCAGTACTGATAATACAGATCTTTAGCTGTTTCTGGAATAACTGAAATTCTAAATGTGGTTAATTTTATTTTCCCAGTTAGAGTAACTTAATAAATAAAATAAAGCTAAGCATGAATAGTTAGGGTTCATTAAGGATGGCTTATGTTTTCCTCAGGATGATTTTAGAAGCCCAGACAAAGTTTGCACTGAAAGAAGCAGAAGCAGAGAGAACAAAAGAGTCTTGTCTCATACAAGTGACAAAACTACAGGAAGAACTGGAAGAGCTAACAGAAGATCTGAAACAAAAGTCTGAAGTGGAAAAATCAAGGTGACTTCTCTGAAGCTAAACTTGGGTAATGCAGCACACCACAGTGCAAAAACATGCTGAGAGCTAATAGTAAAAATGATGAAACTCTACTTCTTGCATCTTAGGGAAACTATACATGAAGATGTGATCTCTAGCTTAAAAGAAGAGATAAAGACCTGGCGTAATCTATATGAAGAACTGCATAACAAAACTAAGCCTTTTCAGGTGTGTAAGGCAGTAAATTTTCCTTGACATCTTGTTAATATTTGTGTGGTTGAGTCAAGTTCTGGTCTCTAGAAGTAAATATGCTACTAGTTCTTCATTCGAAGGCATCCTGCAGTGATTTCCTAAGTTATATAGTAATATCTCTTGAGACAGTTGTTTCCCTTCCCATACCAATGTTTGTACTTACAGATCTCAGTCTGGGAGGAAGGGTGCAGTGGGGGAAATAAAAACACTCAAATTTTGTTTTTTGTTAAATGTACTATATATTTCAGCAACAACTAGATGCATTTGAAGCAGAGAAAAATGCTCTCTTGAATGAGCAAGGTGCAGCTCAAGAAGAACTGAATAAACTAAGTGAAGCATATGCAAAGCTACTTGGCCACCAAAACCAGAAACAAAAAATCAAGCATGTTATGAAGTTGAAGGAGGATAATACCCACCTGCAGCAGGTTTGTCAAATAAGAAGTTAAAAATGGAGAACTGAACTGCTTGTTTGATTGCTTTTTTTCTGCTACATCTTCCAAAGACTTGCAGGCTAATTCTGCTAACTCTGTTTTTCATAGTTGTTAATTTCCCTGCATGAGCTAGGTTAGAATAAGCCATCAGTCTCTGGAGCAGCAAGGGATTCTGTATTGGAAACACTATATGTAGAAGTATCTTTCTTACTATACTTAATCTAACTTCTGAGTCTTGTTTTATTCAGGACATATCAAAACTGCGTTCACTTCTTGCGAAAGAGAAACAAACAAACAGAGATCTGCAGGAGCAGCTATATAAAATTCAGGGCATTAGGCGTTTTGATCCTTCTAAAGCATTCCAGCATAATAGCAAGGAAAATATTCCTCCAAAAACTCCTTTTAAAGAAGGTAAGCATGGATATTTGTGTAACTCGGTCCTTGTGTATCTTAAACATATCCAAAAAAGACACGGTAGTCGTGTTTAGTGTACCTCACTGGGAAATGAAGGAGGTGGCATCTCTTGTATTTCACAGCAGATACTGTAGGCTACAGCTGTGTAGTGTCATTCCAGTGGACTTTTTGCCACTGCACTTCCTAGCCTGTGTTGTTTTAACCCAAGATATATTTTAAGTCAGACAGCAGAGCTTGTTTGATGCAGAGAAGTGGATTGCAGAGGGTGAAGTGGTTGATGTGGTATTGCAAGATGTGAACCTAATTATCCTACTGTCTGTCACCCGCTAACATTCCTTGTGCAGCTTGCCTTTTGTAGCAAGCACTACCTCCTAGAAGAGCAGCAGGTGTAAAAGGTATTCGGCCAGATGCCTGAGCCCTTCTTTTTTAGCTGCTACCTTGCAGGACCATATACTGCTGTTAGGTGTATGGGTAAAAGCAAAAGGCCTGTAGGTGAAAAATAGCAAGAGCAAAGGAGTGCAAAAAGGGAAGCAGACTAGGAGAGAGAAGAGGCAAATAAATTTCAACTAGACACTGGAACATACTCTGAAGTGAAGGTCTGAAATTGTGCAATCTGGTGCTTCCCTCTGCCCCACCAGACAAATACCTGCTCAGTGTGGAGGGAGCAGTTGTGCAAAACACAAACTCAGTGATGTTTTTCATTTGCAGGTAATAGAAACTAAGTTTAGTCTTCTCACTCTTGAGAAACTTCTCACCGATACACTCACGTACTGCAGAAGATTTCAACAGACTTCTCAAGGTGAACTTGTGTGCCGTCTGTATTAGATGCGATCAAGTAATCATAGTAACAAGCAATCCATTTTCAGAAAAACTACTTGGTCATACTCTTATTTGCAGACAGCAAAATTGGTATATTCCATTGGTATTATCATTGTAACTGCCATTGTTTGACTTGCTTTGTTTTCTGAAGCTACTTAGCTGGTTTTCAGCAGGTCAGCTTGCATTCAGAAAAGGTGGATAATTGTTAGGGGAAAAAGGATGACAAACGCAAGATGCCTTTGTGAATATGTTGTTTTGTAACTATCTAATTTCTGCAATTTATGTTAAATTGATTTTTGCTGGTAATGGTTGCTTTTATGCCAATGGCAGAAATTATGTCTATAAAACCTTTTTCCTTACTGGCTTTATGTATTATAGATCAATTGCCAACTAAACAATGTAGTTTTGACATGGATATTTTTAATGAGATCCATATTTAAGACAAGCTGACTTCATTCCTGGGGATGGATAATGCAACTCTCTTCTTCAGAAAGGGATTTCCAGGTCAAACTCAAAACAACTGCCTTGTCCACCTAAATGTTTGTATCATCATGTGGCCAAGATAAGTGTCTTAAGGGAAGTTTGTTCTACAGATGTGCTCACAAGACTTAAATTGTTGTGGTCATTTTAGCTGTCTATCTGAACTCCTGTTATATGAAAGAGAATACCAGCAGAACTTGGTTTGAATGAGAGGATGCCCACTACACGCTGATTGTACAGAGCTGAGTTTTTTGGCAAGGTGGAAGCAATCTGTTGAAATGCATCAAAAATCAAGGATATTTTAGAATAAATATTTTTAATGATGCTTTGTCTTTGTCCTTTGTGAAGAGATGAAAACCAAAATCAAATGATATTGTAAATGGCCTAGTGTTTGAAACTTAAATCTTCCCAACAGAACTCATTGTCAGTCTTGCCCAAAGCACAATGCAGCCCTCCAGCCTTACAGAAGAAACTACTCAGTTGAACTCACTGTATGAGACTTGCAAATCCCTTATTCTCAACTCCTGTGGATTTCTATTAGTACAGAAGTAATGGGACTGAAGTGAAATGTGGAACTGCTTTTGCTAATACTATGCATTACTGTCTTGTACATAGGCACTGCAGTGTACACAGCTTCAGAGTTACTTCAATGAGGAGCTTTGTGAGAGAATTTCAGAGTATCAGGGTTATTAGTCAGTGTGGAGAGCAATATAAAGTTAGCTGCTTTTGTTTGTTTTTTCCACTTGGAAAGAAAACTGAATGGAGTAAAAGAAACCGATGGAGGAACTGGCTTATTCTTACTTGATGGTCTTTGTCAAAATCACTGTGTTAAGCAGTCTTGAACACTAGCAGCAGTGAGTGTGAGATGGCACTTGGTTAGACCACGCTGTCTGTGAGCAACAGTGCAAAGAGTAACAGGGCTGGGTGAACAAATCTGTAAAACAAAACTGAAAATGGAAGAACTCAGGTAACACGTGATGCTGTTACATGGCCATTTGCCTCAGAATAGCATTCTTTCATGCAAGCTTGCTGATGTTTGTGTACTTTTTCAGGTGTGTTACACCTAGGGCTATTTCCAAGGTAAAATGGCTGTTTATAAGCCAGAATGCAAAAAGCTGATGGAAAAACCCTGTCAAAAAGAAGTGTTTACAACCATTATTGAAAGGCTCTACAAAGCTCAAGCAAAGAAATGATGGCGCTGAATTCAGGTAGCTTTCAAGGTATCCTGGTTCTATGTCATATTACTTTAAGTTTATCAAAGGGTAAGAGCATAGCAAGTGCAGTGCAGTACTGCACGTAGGGCAGGAGCACCTTTTTGTCTACCTCTTTCTTTCCTGCTGCCTCAATAGTTAAAGCTTTCTGCCCAAAGTGGCAGCTTTGCTTAAGCTTATTTTAAACCCTCATTAAACTACCAAGAGCATGTTTTACACAGGCAGAAACAAGGGAGCAACTCTCAGAAATTATTGGGTCTTCCTTTTTAAAGCAGTGCCAGTTTTTGCTTTCACTTGAAAATGTGAATAAGTAGTTCGGAGCTAATGTGCAAGTGGTAAAGGAGGAGGATGACTATCTGACTATCTTGGAGGTCTTTTCTACCCTTGGTTCAATGAAAAAGGGTAGGGAGAGCTCTGAATTGTGCAGTGTCTGCACTTGCTTGTGCTGCTGTTACCAAGTCCCCACTGAGCAGCTTAAAGGGTACTAGTGGGAATAAAACAAAGCTCAGTAGCATTCAGAACCACACGTGATGGGCCTTGGATTAGCGTCCTGGTTTAGAAGGTCAACTGAGCTACTGCTCCTTTCACTCTGTGTGCTCGCTGCAGGGCAGGGAAAGGTGCAATTACTTCTTTATCTGGTAATTACTCCTGCAGTAATGCCTCAAGTGCTGGCAGAAGCAGGGCAGGTAAGGTGCTGGGTGGGGGGAGGAAGAATTGCTGTTGCACGTCAGTATTGGAAAGTAAGGGAGGAGAACGAGGGAAGGAGAACTTGCACTCGTTTCTCTAATCAGCATGAAACAGAGCGGTTTAGTGACCTATTGCTGTTATGCTTAATAGACCATTATGTGGGCTTTAACTGAGTAGATATTAATGATGTCACTGCTTCAGCTAGCTTAGTTATAATAATCTATGCTTAAAAACATAAAAGTGACGGAAGATCCAGTACTGACAGTGTGAGTACGAACCGTTCTTACAGGTGCAGAGCAGGGCTACAAGCAGTTCTGTGCGCCGCTGGGCAGGGCGAAGTGCGGCCGCAGGGGCAGCGCTGTTCCCGCAGTGCTGCTGCAGGGTTCCCTGTCTGTAGCGAATTACGGGTGTTATAACAAAACTTTATAAATCCAACAGGAATTATTATCTATGAGAAGGTTCCTGCAAGGGAAGAAGGAAATCTTCGCCCCCCGCCTCCGTTAACGGCCTCCTACCCGCCGCCCTCAGCCCCTTTAAGGCCCCTCGGCCAATCAACGCGCGGCACCGCGCTGCCCTGCGCCGGGCGCCGCCCTGGGAGGGCGCGTCCCGCGGCACGCACGTCCGCCGGCAGCGGCGGCGCAGCGGAGGAGGCCGAGGCCCGGTGGGCTGCGTGTGGCGGCCATGGTGGGCCGCGAGAAGGAGCTCAAGATACGCTTCGTGCCCGGGCGCTGCGAGCTCGTGGAGGTGCGCGGGGCCACCGCGTCGCCCTCCGAGGGCCGCGGGGTTCGGACGGGTGGGGGCCGAGGGGCCGCCTTGGCCGCTGCTGAAGGCTCGGCCGGGCTGTGCGGCGGGGCCGGGACGCGGCGTCGGTCGGTTACGTACCGGCGGGCGCACCGCTACCCGAGCGGCTCCGTTCCGCGGCACCGAACGACGTCCGCGAGTCCCCGAACGGTTACAGACATCCGCGGCCCCTTGGGCGCCTAGCGGGCCCACCTCTATCCCCGCGGAAGCGCTTGGCTTTTACTGCGGGCAGCGCTCGGCGGGTGCAGCCCGGAGCTGGCGGTGTTTGACGTGCGACTTGAGGCGGAGCGGCCGCTGGTACCGAACAGCCCCGCCGGCAGCGCGGGGCGGTGTGGCGGTGGATCCCAGCGGCTCGCTGTTACGGCAGGCCCGCCTTTCTGTGGGGATTGTTGAGCTCTTGTGTTGTCCTGTTGTGGTTCCTTGTGTGGCTTTTGTGCCGGCCGGTCCCGGTTCTCAACTCAAAGCGTGTCTGCTGCTTCTGTAAGTGATACTCTTGTATTTTGGTGATGTCCACAAAGTAACGTTACGTCTCGTAGGTGTTACTTGCCTGTCTCTCCACATCTACATGAAGTTATACATTCGTGTTGGTCACTTTGTGCTAGCTGTTGTGCTTTTAGAACACATTTGACTTCTGGTTTCTGCAGCAGGTCCTTGATGTGGATGAGCACATACCCCCCGTCTGCAGAAGCAGCAGTCATCTCTCCCGTGAGGCTGAAAAGTCCCTAACAGAGAAAGCAATCACCATTTCCTTGTTCCCACTTCTCAGAGGTGCACTTGCAGCCCTGAGGAGCAGTCTGCACACTTCTGTTCTCTGATCAAAATCAACATAAAGATAGAAGTACTTATTTTTTCACACAATTTGTTGTAGTTGGCTGTTTTCCAGATCAGATTTACCCACTTTCACCCAGTACCTACTGGAATAAATCCCTTTTTTGCCCATAACACTGAGGAACATAGGTGCGTGGTGCTGGGAGCCTCACACAGCTGCTTTGGGCTCAGCTGTGCCCATCACAACGCTGCACCTGGCAGGACAGAAACCTTCAGACTCGAAGGGCAAAGGGCAGAGAAATCAGTGCTGCAATCAGCCATAGTGAGCATGTCGTGGGGCTGAAACTGTGAGGATGCTCAGAAGGGACTGGGTTATCAGAACTGCGTTACCAAAAGTATACTCATTTAGCAGTGTCTTTATGTATGGTGCAGTTGGGAAGTCCAAGATTGATGGTTCCTGTACACCTGAGGCTTTCTTTATTGGCATAGAAGCATGTGCTTTCATTTTTGTTCTTAGTAGGATTTTGCTCAACAGTCTGTGTGGAAGGAAAGCATGAAAGGGAATAATGGTTGCACAGGCAGCTGTGAGTCAGTGTTTGCAGTCTTGAGAGCTTGACAGTAGTGGGTAGAGCTGGGGAGAAACAAGCTCTATATGGACCAAGTTATGCGGTCATCCTGAGTACTGAATGTGCTGTGGTTGAAGTAAAGCCTTGCTTGGTTGTACAGATTGAGAGATTAAGTAACCAGATCGCTTTCACCTGCCTTTAATAAGCTAAGACAAGAGGGTGATAGTTTTGGTTTATTTGTTATTAGGCCAATGTGTTCATAAGCAATGAATTACTGTTTTATTTAGTAATATGTACGTTACTCTGGAAGTAATGCCTGCTATTTGATAGAGTAAATTCTCAGCTACAAAGCACTGTTTTTCAGCACTTATCATTATTAGCTATTCATTTTCACTCACATCCACTGTCCGATCTCCATGAATGTTCAGCAAGTGCTGCATAGTGGCACTGGGTGCCATTTTTCTCTGCATGGAGGAATTTAGTATCACACCTTTGCTTCATACACGCTTCCATGTCAGATATCGTTGTGTCAGACTGTCCCTCTGCTGCCATCTGTCACACAGCAACAGAATGTAATGGAATATTGTTGGAAAGGTTCAGCCTCTATGGCCATCCCACTGGCATCTGCTTCTGAGGTCATGGAACAACATAATAAAATAGAAGGCATTACTTTCAGACGTACCCTTGTAAAATTCAAGTCTTCCAGTGCCATGATCACTGTTGCGGCACCAACTGTGGATTATGAATGAGCTTAAAATTCTCACATTTGAGTTTGTCTTCTTTGGATGGTTGTGTGTTTTTTTTTCCCCTCTATTGTGAAAGTACAAGAATTTCCTATTTGAGTTTTGTATTCAGCATCTTCAAGAATATGTTTAACTACTTGACTCTGTACAATATCTGTGCTCCCAGGTGTTTGTTTTCCGTGAGACACTCAATTCAAAACACATCACAGTGAAAGCTCATTAATACAGCAGCACTCCCTGTAGCCTTGCTAACACTTCAAGATGAGAAGCCAATAAATAACAATAGAACACAAAACTTCTCCTGTTCTCCTCTCCTAGGAAGATATTGATATTCCCAGTAGACGAGTTCTGATCACGGGTGCTACGGGACTTCTTGGTAGAGCTGTGTTTAAAGAATTCAATGTAAATAATTGGAATGCGGTTGGCTGTGGATACAGAAGAGCTCAACCTAAATTTGAGCAGGTTAATCTCCTCAACTCTGTTGCAGTTCATGACATTATCCATGATTTTCAGGTGAGTTTCTGGAGTAGACAGGTAAGGTACTTGCCATGGCTCGTTGACAGTGCCGTTCTGATACTGGCCATGTGGCTTTAGTGGGAGTAATGGTTTGGTAGAGCTCTGAAATACGATGTCGTTGTCTTTGCTCTACCTGGAGTGTAGGTCTGCTCTGTAGGTACAAATAATTTTGAGCTTTGTCATCATCACCATAGAGAGAACACAGATGATACATATAGATGTCAGTACACCAGCTCTTGTGGTATAAAGAAAAAGGTAATCGTGAGTTTTAGTGTAGTAAGTAACCAATAACCACATGTCTAGCATGCAGGATGATCGGCATGCTATTTTTCTGTTCTAACTTGCAAGGGGAGTATGTGAAACTTGAAAAACATTATGCAGGGTGCCAGTTTAGAAAATGTCTTTTAACATCCCATTAACAGTCTGTATATGTGAAATAAGGCACGTGAAAATAGCTTATCCAAAAGTAGTTTTAGTAATTTATTTTTTCCTGTAACATGACATGTGAGATATTGCATTTTTCTGTATTTTGCGTTATTTTGCTGTTTAAAAAATAAAAGACAACCTCAGTCTTTCTGTAAGATTGAAGTTACAGGAGGTTGAGATTGTAAAACTTACGATCAGGTTCTCTTGGTGCTTGGATACAAAACCTTGAGGCAGTTTGGTTCTGTTTTGCTTCCTAAGGAAAGCTTGCTTCTCAAAATAATGCTACTTTTACTATTTTCACAACTTAGTGAAATGCCTTTTGTCCTGAGGGAGTTAGGGTCAAACTGCAGTTTCTTCATAATGTTCCTTGTTCTAAATTACTGTTTAATTTCCAGCCTCATGTTATAGTGCATTGTGCGGCTGAGAGACGGCCAGACGTTGTGGAAAGCCAACCAGATGCTGCTTCCCAACTCAACGTGGCTGCTTCAGGGAACTTAGCAAAAGAGGCAGGTAAGGAGGCTGTCTCATGGATTTGGTGCCTTTAGATACTGTATTTACATAGGCAAAAACAAAAATATGAGTTACTCAAAGTTCTGAATGTTATTTCTGCTGCCAGAGTGCAGTTGATCCATGTTCTATTGAGAGTGAAGTATGCGTCTGTATCAGGGGTCAGTGAAAAGACAGAAGGAATGAATGGATCTAGAAGACAAAGTCTTTTGGAAATTTGTTTAAGGGTTTGCTGAGATTTCAAACAAGACATGAATACAAATGGATTACATATAAACATTTGCCTTCCAGCTGGAATTGGAGCATTTCTGATCTACATCAGTACGGACTATGTATTTGATGGAACGAGCCCTCCTTATAAAGAGACTGATGTACCAAATCCCCTGAATTTATATGGTAAAACCAAACTGGAGGGTGAAAAGGCTGTCCTGGAAAATAACGAAGGTAAGAATACACTTGCACATTTTTAATAGAAATTTCCTATTTTGCTTAGTTGTCTGCTAGCTTAATAAATTCCTGTGTCAGGGCTAAAGTTGCAAAGCCATGGAAAATGGGTTTAGAAAGTAGTGTGATCAGGAATCAGTATTCTCACTCATAAGTTGGCTCAGGCTTTTGTTCCTAATTGTGCTGGGCTCCATGCAGCTTCCCAGTTCTCTGCTGGTGGATGTTTGCAAGAGTTTGTCTATTAAAAATCACCTGATCTTTCTCAAGAAAATTAAAACAGATCATTAATATGTTGTAACTGTACCATACAGTGTATAGCAGCTGATACCCAGTGGGACTCATTGCACTTGTTCTAAATGGATATTTACTTACAGGGGAAAACCTGATTCAAGTTTTTTTGTTTTAGCCTTCTTAAATGATCTCCTGTTTTGCTGCAGTGGGTTGCAGCAGTTCTGTTAGAAGAAAAAACTTGTAAAGATACTGGGAAGGAGAATTTATGTATATTTGTATGTATTTACGTATTTGTTGAGTGAACAAATGACTGCTTCTAGAGCAGCAGCAAATCAGTGTCATGGTTGTTATATTCTTTTTGTTTAAGTTGTTTTTTTCTGTTTTTAACGACCTAAAGCAATAATACCTGCATTAGTTTTAATCAGTTTGTCTTAATCTCCTAGGATTCTTCCTCAAAAGTTCTTAAGTATTTCTGAGATATTCGTGTGATGTGTTCCATTACTCCATCATTAAATGTCCTTGTCTTTGTACTTGTTTACTGTTAATTTTGTTTCTCAATTCACTGTTTGACATCTCATGCTCTTATGAAGGTGTTTTGTCAATCTGTTCCTAATATGTAAAATTTTTAATCACTTCCAACATTTCTGCCTTTTTGTGGCATATAATATCCTGAATATTCTCCTTTTATGCAGGGGATTTCTGTATGCTGGGTGACGTATATCTGTCTGTGGTGGATGCTTGAAATACAGGGACTGGTGGGAGTTTGTGTTCCTGTTTTTACCCTGAGGCAATGTGCAATAACTACAGCTTCTTTTTGTTTTTTTAAGAACTTTTCTTTCTAATCCAAATGGACTTCCTAGTTTCTTTTGCAGTGTTAATGTAAGCTTGTTAACACTGAAAAAAAGTCAGTGGCATAAATGAAGATCGGTCTGTATAAATTTGGTGTTCATAAACAGTGCTTTAAGGAAGCAACGTTCAGAATCATATTCTGAGTACAAACACATTCATTGCTTTTTGTTTCCTATTTGTATATGTTTACTATCACCGACAGATTTCTTAACACATCCAAAACATCTTTTGGGTTATTCTACAACATTAGAGCCTATTTGTAGCCCCATTAATACTCTTCATAATATTGTGTCTTTTAGGTGCTGCGGTACTTAGGATTCCTGTTTTGTATGGAGAGGTGGAAAGACTGGAGGAAAGTGCTGTGACTGTTATGTTTGATAAAGTGCAGTTCAGTAATAAATCTGCCAACATGGACCACTGGCAACAAAGATTTCCTACAAATGTGAAGGATGTAGCAGTTGTTTGCAGACAACTTGCAGAAAAAAGAATGCTGGTAAGAATTTTGAGAAAAACTGGGGTAAAATCAAATCAGCTCTTAATGAACAACTGAAAACTACTTCTAACCTGCATTATTCTTTGTATTTCTGGAACAGTGGGAGGGAGAAAAGTGCTATCTGTAAGACTGAAGCGTCTGCTTTACATGACAGTGTGCAAGTGTTCTGATGTTTGAAACAGAAGTGGGCAAAGGGACAGGAAGATCCTTCCAAACATTGTCATGTTTCTTCTAGTACAAAGACAGGAACTACAAATGCATAACCTTTTGTAACGTGCCTTCTACAGATGGCCATGTTAGACTGAAGAAAGCAGTTGAAAGTAATTTCAAAGTTGCTGCTGATCATTGTATTTAAGAACATTGAGATGACAAAAGATAAACTGCTGGGGCAAAGTACTTCATGTTTATGCTGCAGAATACAAGCTGTTTTCATGAAGTTTGGTCTAATAAATGCAACACTGATTTTCGGTGTCAGTCCCTAGTCAGGTGTTTCTCTGGAGGCAAATTGTTCTCAGAACATCACTGAGGTGCTGTAATGTGCCTGTCTGCATGAGATCATGCTGTAAGCTTATTCTGCACAGTTTTTACATGGGAATTAGTCTGAAGGCTGGCTGCTTTATTTTCACTCGTGCTTCCTGTTTTCTATTAGGACCCCTCCATAAAAGGAACGTTTCATTGGTCTGGCAATGAGCAGATGACTAAGTATGAAATGGCGTGTGCCATTGCAGATGCATTCAACCTTCCCAGCAGCCACTTGAGACCAGTAAGTGATACACTGTTAAACCTGTAGAAAGATGGAAGAGTTTTACCTTTTCACACAGTAGGTTTGGGTCTCACACTGGCTCCATGAGTAAACTTCCTCTTCAGGACAGTCTGTATGAGTATTCCTAGCACAGAAGTTGCATTGCTGATTGTGCTGCTTGGACTGATGGATTGCCAGAATTACCCAGTCAGAAACCATTTTCTCCATCTGTGATGCAGTATTATTTCTGCAAAACAGTTCCCCTTAGTAATAAGCAAATCCACAGTTTATGTTCTGTTTCTTTAAAAAAAGAAAAAAGGTTGACAGAACATTGTCTTGGGGACAGGAATCTGAAAGGACTTGTCAGCTTTATTTCTGAATCCAGGCACTTAAAAACGTACTCATTTTTCCTTTGCTTAAAAAATAATTCTGCAGTTGTGTTGGCATTCAAAAATAAGACTGTTCTGAAAGAAGTACTGATTAGGATTTAATGTACAAGTAAGGATAAAAAAATATATTCCAAGGGTTGTGAATTAGTAGCAGCTGGAACTGAAATGTGACTTAGAAGATGGAGAGAAACTCTTACTAACTCTTTCTCTTCAAGTATACGAATGAAGACAGGGCTCTGTCAACATTTTTGGTCATCTTTTTTACCTTGTAACTGCAGTCATATGACAAAAATAGGAATAAAACGTAGAAGGGCATAGATGGCAATAGGGATTTGAGAAATGTCACAACTCAAGACACTTCACATCACTCTGCCTGACGTCTCCTGTGCTGAAATGAAGAAAAACAATACAGGGGAACTTACCTGAATAAAAAGCTTCTAAATGCATATATATATATATATATGAGAATAAATACTCATTTTTTTGCCATTTCTACTTGTCTGATGGATGTTCTTTTTTGTATTAATTCTTTTGTTAGATTACTGATTGTCCAGTTGTGGGCGCTCTTCGGCCAAGGAACGCTCAGCTTGACTGCTCCAAGTTGGAGATGCTGGGGATAGGTCAGAGAACACCATTTCGAGCTGGAATCAAAGAATCACTTTGGCCTTTCCTTGTTGACAAGAGATGGAGGCAGACTGTCTTCCATTAGTTTGTAACTTTTTTAGTAAAAGTATGCTATGTGGCACTTTTTTAAAAGAAAAAAAAATAGTTTTGTATGAGTGTTCTTAGATTGTGACACTTAAGAGTTTTCATTTAATCAGGTAAATGTGTGGTCTTGCACTAGTAAAATCGTTAGCCTAAAAACGTTCAGTGACAAACACTGAGTCTGTATGACACCACAGATCCTTCCTTCCATTCGTACCAGTGCAACTTAAGTCTTTTATAGCAGGTTGTGGTTCTTAGTAGTCAGTACCTTTTGATGCTAAGAATGACTCAGATGACTTGTAGACTTCTTTTTGGCTGAAACATGCTGTTGATGCTTCGGGTCTGTGCCATCATTGTATATACCATTTCACTTCATTGAAAGACGTGGTCAGTTACTTCATCACCAAAAATCTGGGTTAGTTGTTTTTAATTTCTGAAGTTGTTGTTACTATGAAGTTAAATTGAAACGGGAATTGTAAAATGTTGTTTTGCTTGAGCTTGAATCAAAATGTTTTTTAAAGAAAGTGAAACTTTATTTTTGCAATTATCAAGTGTACTTTTTAAGCTTGAAATATTTTCAGAGTGTTCTGTAATTTAATGCCTGCAGCTTCATATTTGTATGGCAAATTCTCTGCACTTGGTTTAATGATCACTTAAAGCTAGAATAGGGTGAGGAGAATTAGTTTTGACCTTTATTTTGGGGCGGGTATTGGAGGTTATTTCTTTGTTTTGATATCTTCATCTTTCTCTTCTGCGTAGTATATGGGATTGGTGAAATTATTTGTAGGAAGATGTCACTAGTAAGTACATGTGAGAGGAGAGGAAAGGTATTTCGAGAGTTTATAGCACTCCAGCTTCTTTTGCACAGACTCACATCTTGCACTGATGCAGCTTGTTCTGGAACAGCAAAGTGCGTATGTTAAATGTTTGCACTGTGATGTAACCACAGTAGTCTAATATAACCAAACCTTGAATCTGCTTATATTCAGTCCTTGAAAGTGAACTCAGTAGCTACTTAAAAGTAGAGGAAGAACATGGTTTGTAAAAGTTAGCTTCCTTAAACAACGGAAATGCTCTGAGGTTGCCAGCAGAACAGTAGCAAAATACGGAAAAGCTGCATTTTTATGATAATTGATTGTTCTGAGATTGAAATGAAGAGTGGGTGAGGGGAGAAGGTGTTCATCTTTAATAAAATATATCTGGGGGGATAAAGGGTGGGACAAAAACAGACCAAATCGTACAAAGGTCAGCTTTACGTTCAGTTCTTTAATTTTCAACTGCCATTTGTATGCTAAGAGTTCATTATCCTGGTTTGTTTTCAATCTGAAGTCCTGATGTACACCTGGTAACCTGTTTCCAAAGTGACAATAAATATATATTGCAGCATGAGAAACGTTTGCCAATTCTTTGTTTTCTCCCAATATTTGTTTGTTGGAAGTCATAAATACTTCAAATTCCTGCCAACTTCAAGTGATTGTTCAAAGTACAGCATTAGAAGGTCAGCCCTGCTTGAGTATTTATATGCATTGTAGCAGAAGTCTCGGTGATGAAATCTCCAATGGCTTTTGTAGGCAGCTGCGTTTTCATGCCCAACAGGTTTATAGAACAGATTGTTGTAGGTTTTGGTTTTGTTAAGGTTTTTGTTTGTTTGAAAGAAGGTTCTGACAACTTTCTTGCATCCAAATTTCCCAATTCACGATGCACCAAGGATTTTGCAAACAGATTACAAAAGCAACAAAAAGAAGTAAATAAATTAACCAAACTTTATTGGATTTTGGAGTTCCAGCTTCTGTTATATGCTAAATATATTATATTTTCTGATTAATGCTGAAAAATAAAATTGATGCTCTAACTCCATGTAGGCACTTTGCTCTGTTACTTTGGAACCCACTGTTGATGAGGTGTAAGTGAAATGGGAAAATCAGATTATATATGGAATCCTTTTGGTCACTAAGAGCCAAGTTCTTGAGGTCATACATGAAAACCTCTTAAACGCAATTTCAGCTCAAAATAATCTTTTAGCTCTTCTCGTCTTTTCCTGTATAAAGGTTTCAAGTGAAGCTAGATGGTCAGAAGCTCGTGATTTGTCTCATCAAAGAGAAGGAAAGGTAAGATACAAAATGTCACACTGGTGTTTTTGTGATCCTCTGTCTGCTGCCTGGAAGCGGATCTGGCCAAGTGATCAATGCAGCTGTCAGCTCCATGTGAGATTACCATAGCTGAAGGAAGGCAGGAGCAATGTTCTCGTAAGTACTGCAACCTTGTGCAAAGGAGATACCCAGTCTCCCCACTAGGAAGATTTAGAACTAGTTGCTCTGTACTCCCCTCTAAGCTAAAACGCATTTGTAAAGCTACAGTTGGCTTAGCGTGTAACCATGCCAGTACCTTACCTTTTCCATACCTGTCATCTACCTTATAGCAAATGCATTTAAAAGGCTGCTATGAAACACAGGGACTGCAACTGAAGAAGAAGGGATGGGAAATGTAATATGTGTATTTTACAGTGAGAAAAATACCACTCAGCATCTCAGATTCTGCAGAACAGAAGCTGCTTAGAAGGTGTGCTCTGTGTAGACAGCATGACTGCAGCAGGCTAACTCTTGCTCCAGCCCACTCTACCTTTAGGTCCCACATCCTTGCAGGAGCTCTGTGGCAACCTGTTTGCATGGCATCTTCCAGAGCAGGGAAAAGAGCAGGACAAGCAGTTGGTGGGGTGTGAGAGCAGGCGTGGATGCTTCTTTCTGTGCATCTGAACCCAGGGGCTGGGAGGACTGGCAGCAGAGAGAAGCTGCAGTTGCAGTTGTGAGGTGTTCTCTGGGTACACTGATGGCAGGAGCCCAAACCTCAAAACAGTGTTTCATTTTGCATTGGAGTTTTATTCTCTTCGGTTCTATACAAATTTCTATCCAATTTACTTCCTAAATGAGAAGAGAAAACATACTAGCAGAGTGAACTGTAACAGGCAGTGCATACCTGTCAGACACACTTAATTTCCAGTGATACCAGTCAGTTCTGACCTACATTTTACTTAGGATGATTTACACTATCTCACTAGTGACTTAAATTAGCTGAGATTTTAACAGTCCCTTTCCCAGATGCTCTATAATTAAATCATGTCTAGATTTTTATGTTTTTCCTTCTTTCCTTTCTTTCTCTCTTTCCTTCTTCTTTCTTTCCTTCTTTCTTTCTTTCAGATGTAGGACAATTTTACTTAAACTGTGTTTGGGTTTAACATTTTAACTTTGCAGTCCATCGTTCTCACATATAAAAATCCTTGAGCATCTTAGGGATTATGGTGTAACGGGAGCTTAGATAAACAGCATAATAAGACAGAAATGTATAGCCTGATACAGTATACCCTGTTTTTGATGAGATTTTGGAGTTTAGAGATAAATTAAATTGTAAGCTTAGCACTGCCTCAAGGGACCTTGAGTTGCAGCCTTGGGCTCAGAGAACTTGTGGCATTGCAGTGCTGTTTGTTTACTTTTTAACTTGTATTTGCCTGAATTCGTATTTAATTAAAACCTTAGAGAAATGGTACTTCTGTATGAGTTGGTATTTTTTTATAACCCGTAAAAGGGCTCTCAAGGAGGATTGGCTGTTTTGTGACACTGGCTTCCAAAATAATGACTGCTGTGTAATGTTATAGGGCATTTGCGAGCATGAAAAATTGTCCTTAGTAGTTATGTAAAAAGAAGTGTGTAAACAGCAGGGCATAGGAATTACATGAACAAAACTATCACAGGAAAGATTTCTGCCTCTGCTTACTGTTCCATTGATTTCTGTAGGGTTCCTTACCATGCTTATATTTAAGTACATATCAATGCTTCAGAGCGTCTTGACGGGAAAATAAACATACAGATTTTCTCCTGGTATGCATCGTAAGTGTAGTTTGACAGTATTCTGTTGGAGTCACTGTAATGTAACCGGAATGGAGCAGTTAAGTTCCAAATCCTTTTATTGCTGTCTAGGAACTGATAGTGATAGAAGTGAGTATAAATACAGGAGGATGGACCCAATCAGACCTCAGAAGTCGCTGTTTGTACCCCAGCATCAGTGACTATATGAAATTTAGCATGAACAAATAAGAAGTGCTGCACCTGGGAAGGAAAAGCCCTTTTCAGTTGATCTGGGATGAGTAGCAGCTCTGCAGGAAGGACCCTGAGTTCCTGGAGGACAGCAAGATAGCTGTTGAATAAGAGACGATGGACATAAACTGGAACATGTGCAGCTCAGGCTGAAAAGCCTTTCACAGTATGAGGACAGGGAATCACTGGAAGAGGTTGCCCAGAGAGGCTGTGCAGTTCTTGAAGGTTTTCACTGAATAAAGCCACCAGGCATTACCTCAAGGCTGACCCTGCTTTGAGCAGGAGATTAGATTAAAGGCCTCTGTGGTCCCTTCTGACCCAAATTACCCTATGATCCTATGACAAAAAAGGATTAAAGGAAGCATGAAAATGCAGAAAGAAGTGAAACATATTTATAAGCAGCAAAAGGCTGCTGGGAACACTGTAAGAAAGGATGAAGATGTATGATGCTGATGCTGCAAGTAGTCTAAATGAATTTCTTTGGCCCATTATTCATGAGACAGACTGAAGGTCAAATTCTGGAAAGCGGACTAAGTGAGATGTTAAAAGGTTTTATGATTATGCTGGAGCAGACAGGCAATTAGAAGTATTAAAAGCTGACAAGGCACAAGGTCAAGATGAATTATACATTTTGGTATTCTAGCAGGAGTGGGAAGAGGAATATTTTGAGTAGCTCATCCCTTGGAACAGTGGTGCTTCAAAAGCTGGGTGTAGGTCTGAAGTACTGAAGATGAAGAAATGTGCCCTTGTATACAAAGAGGCTTTTTTTTGCCAAAATTCAGTTTCCACAGGAAGGCAGCAGTGAAAGAGTTTTAAAAGGAGAAAAAAAATGTCCAAATGAAAATAACAACACCAACAAAATGGCTTTTTTTTTTTTTTTTTTTTTTTTTTTTTCTGTGTGACATTCTACATATTTCCTCAAAATAGCCACTCTAGATTGTAAATAAATGGTCTTGCAAAACAGTTCTACTATCCCTTGTGACAACAGACAATACAGGCACACATAGCAGAGCAGGAGAAAGCAGCAGGTATTTTTTTTTTCATCCTTTCCCAAGTGCCTGAGCATTGGAGAGGCTTTATGAAGAGCTACTTGATTCACACAGGCGAAGCAGAAGCTTCAGATTTTCTCCCTGAGGATGTAAAGCATTGCAGCTTCCTGACTATGGGGGAATACATTTTCATTGATTGTCTAAAGAAAAATAAACAAGTTCTGTGCCTGGCTGTTTCAGGTCATAGTTAGCTCCAATATAAATGCAAGTGTGTTCACTGATAACAGTGATACACAAACAACACATACTGAGAAAAGAAGAAAAAGCATAAGGAGACACAATGAAAGTACAAGATAATTAGTGTCTATAAATGAAGTCTTCTATCAGAAAACAAGTTAAATAACATTAGCATAAATGAAGATATGCTTAATTCCATATCCCAAATATCAACATTTGTAATATTCATCAGTCTTTCCATGTAAACCAGATGTAAATAACAATACTGTAAGAGAATACCTCTGCCTTGAAGAGATACTGAGATTTAAGCAGTCTTTAACACCTTATGCAAATCACTTTTGCAAAGGCTTTCAGGGCACTATGGGAGCTGAGCACTGAGCAGAGCAGGTAAATCCTATCATACATTCTGAGTCTCTAACCATCCCGCAACAGGCAGCACTTGGCTCATTTACTCCAGTTCTAAGTGTACTCTTAATTTCAGCTTGAAGTTCAAAGGCTCAAAAGGAATATCATGCATCCAATCAGTGTGAACTGAATGCATAATACTAACATGAACATTTATTTGTACTTTTTGATGGACCCTCTCTTCTTTGTTTGTTCACTGCAATTAAGTGGGGAGCTTTGCACAATGTCCTCCTCCCTCCTGCTGAGAACTGTTCCAGTTTATTCTATCATGAGAAAATAGATGATTCATCAAACTGAGACCACAGGGGCATTCTTGCTAAGTGTCTGTATATCCCACCAACCAGGAGGCATTATTTCAGAAGGTCAATGATAAACTAAGGCAGAGAAAGGAAACAAGTTTGAAACACAAAGTTCCAACCAAATCCCTGGCAGCACTGGTGCTGGGCCTTCACTGTCTGCACAGAGTGAAGGACTTGTTTCCTCCTCTCTCTGGGGCAATGTGTGTGGAGTTGGGTGAAAGTGCAGCAAAATATTACTGTCTGTAACAGGCATTTAGCTTGGAAGGTTTTCTTTCTTGAGGCCGAGTGGTGGCCATTTTGACTTGCTTTTTAAAAAGTGTGTATTTCACTGATAATTTATTAAAGGACAAAGCAGAGCATTAGGCATCTAAAATGAGCAGGATGACTGGAAGAAGATTGAGAACACTGCAGGCCTGTAAATCTGATCTCAGTGGCAGCAAATACAAGGAGAGCAATTATGCAAACAGAACATTTAGATGTATGTAATTGCTTAAGGGGTAGTCAGCATGGATCCTGGAAAAGAAGATTAGGGAAGATAGATGTGCCTGGTGGCTCTGAGTAGGCAGGACAGAGAGAGTGGTATCATTTATCTGGATTATGGGGAGGGAGGGGAAAAGTTCTTAATCCTACACAGCCCAAACGATGATTCATTTTTTTTCAAAGTCTATAAACATAGCTTGGGAAAAGACAGCCCTTGGACTTGATTACAGCAGGTAGAAACAACATGCATAAATATCCTGTAATGTTTCTACTACAGAAATTCTCTACCTGATTTTCAGAGACTGTTTAACAGGCCCCTGAGGCTTTGTATTTCTCTCAATTACTTATAAGTAACCCCTACTGACTCCAGTACTGTCCTAATGTAACCCGAGTCACTGCAGCAGTTCCTATAGCAGAGGCTTGGTCCTGTGCTCTCTTCAAGAGTACCTACTTTCACAGAATTAAGGTGTAGAGGAAGGGCTCTAAGCTGGCATCGAGGCCCCCGGTGTTGATTACATCAGCCATTTTAGGATGTGGCGGAACAAGCACTGTGTTGTGTTAACTCAAGAATGGAAGCCATTGGAGCTAGGACCTCTCTGGGCTTCAATCTTCAGTTTCATTGCCATCTCCAGCAGCCACGTTTACAATCTTGCTTTTGTTCTACGTGAAAAAATTTAGTCCCAGACTGTAGCTTGGGACTGAACAGGGACATTTCATAACCCTGAGCGCTGTGGCAGGGAGGGAAAACTCTTCCCACAGTGGGCCTGTATTTTCAGCCACACTTTATTCAGCCTCCAGCCAAAGCATGAGGCATCATGGCGGCAGTGCAGGACTCCTCACAGAGCTCCCTATGGCCACACACCAGCAGCTTACAACTGAAACAACTTCAGATCTCCATGTAGATTCTGCACCAATGGTTCCTTCTGACTTCTCTCCTAAGTGGTAAGATGAACCAAGATGTGAAGCTTTGTGCTGTTGCTGTGCACTGTGCTGAGGTAACCTCTGTGGCTCCTGAGGCCCTCAATGATTCTGTGGGGATCGAGCCGCTCCACAAAGCATAGCTTGGCAGTCATCCGTTTTTTTTGTGCTAGAATGTCATCATGCTCTGCTTACCCCCTCTAGTTCCATTTATTTTCATCTTATGTGCAAAAAAGAATAATATTTCTCAAGACATTTAAATTAGGTTTGAGGCCTTTCGCTGTGTGTTCACTGTGCTCCCTGTGTACAAAGTGTGTGCACAAAGGTTCTTCATGCTACAGATGATGTGCAAGGAAACTGAACTTTGGAGGTGGCAGATACACTCCTCAAGGGCACATCCTTGATTTAAGACTCTTTATTTGCTTTATTTTGTACTGGGAAATGGTTACAGGATGCAGAGGTATGAAATCCCGCTTCAGGTGGTAGAGCATGGGGGAACTAATATTCCTCTTGGCCTTGTTCTGTGAGGTAAAGCAACTATCATCTCAGAACCTACAAAAACAATGGCAATCGCTTAAACATGCCTTTTCTCGTGACCAAGGGAACAAATAATGCAAGATAGGCTTCTAGGCATGTGCTAAATAATGTAGTGAGCAGGTGAGAATGATATGTGCAGCCTGTGAGCTACAGGTGGGATTTGTGTGAAGCAAGCCTTTTCAGGCCAAACAAGCTACAGCTGATGGTGTAGGAAGTTTATAAGTTTGTTCTAGCATAGAGAAGTTCTACGGAGAAGTTTTTCTCATGTTCTAGCAGCGAAACGATCAAGAAAACATTTGGGAATGGTCCTGCATTTTCAGAAAGGAACCCTTTGCTTCTGGAGGTGTTTCTCTGCAGCGCTGCCACTAGAGGTCTGTATCGCCCCGTTTTACTGTTGCTCTGCTTTATCGGCTGTACCAGAACAGGTGGCACATTTGTTCGACTTCATTGAGTGTATTTTTCCTTTATTGAAGCGTGAGGGAATTTGATGTTTGCAGGTAGAAGTAGGTAGGTAGTTAAAAATTTATAATGTTTATTATTTCTTTGTGCATTTTTATTGATGGGGGCTGCAAAGTAGTTGATTTATCTCCATCAGTTTGATGGACACATGCTAATGTCACAAGTAGGACATTCATTTTGTCTCTGATGTAACACTTGAAAAATAGATGATATTTAGTTGGAAATGTCACTGAAGTAATGTGCACACATCAATTCCTTGATGCTGCCTGTCACTTAAGATTACAGTTGCATTTTTCTACAGGGACGTTAGAATGGCTGGAGGCAACACGATTATTTTGGGGTATGTGCATGTGTAGAAACGTGTCTTGTGGTTCTTTTTGTGTGTAGTAGCTGAGAAGTGGCCTAAAATCTGAATGTTTGGGTGACTTCAAGCATTTGTTGTATTTTATTTTTCTCGACTGATAAAAAGAAATTTCAGATAGCAATTGGTTCAGGCTATTTAGTGTAACACAAGAAGAGATTTTGGGTTGAAGGAAGAACGCTACATGGGGTTAGGGTTTTTTTCAAGTTAATATTTAGAAAATGCTTAGTACTGTTTTAATAGTACAAAACAGAAGAGTATTATGTGAAATGTTCTTTTCCTTCATTACAATGATGCAAATATATCAACAGAGGAGTAAGGACTAAAGCACAGGAACCTTCTTATTCTGCTTCTTGACACCCTGGAAATAGAAGTTTTTCATTCTTTCTTACTACAGAAGATTGCATAAGCACTGAGAAAAATTCACCTCGTCCTGAAATGCACTTTTGACCCCTTGTCTTTGACCCTGACACATATTCTTGCATCAGCAATAAAACCCTGGCAGTTCTGTTTGGTTCAGTAAAAGGCAAGTTTGCAGAGAGAGACAGGAAATCCATTCCTGCTCTGTAGATTTATCACAAAAATGCCTAAAGCAAACAGCAAAGTAAGTTTGCTTTATTGGAGACAAACTCACACCTTTGCTCTTTCAAAGACCCTGTTTACAAGTTAAAACCATGGCTCAGTCTGACTTTCTTCTTAAGCTCCCAATCTGTAGATGCTGCCTGAAGGCACATACAGAGGGAAGAAATCGGAAGATACCCTGCTGCTATCGTGGTCTAGCAAAAGTGCTTGATGTTCTGAATATAGAATGATTGTGTTTCAATAGTCTGAAAACCTGGTGAGGTGAAGCTGAAATAATGGCATGTGTGCTGTCACCAGCAAAATTTGATAGTTGTGCCTAGGAAAAGTCCAACTGAAGTTATCCAGACCAATACAAATCTTTCCAATATAAACATGCTTTCCCAGTAAGCCTATTAATGGACTGTATCATAGGAAGATTTCAAAAAGGCCAGTCCTCAAAGGCTCTGCCTGCACTTGGAATAGATTTGTGTTTGAAAAAGGTGTTGAGGCATAGTTTGAGTTCAGCTCTTGCTGCTCTATTCTGACAATGGTTTGGCAGCTTGGTAAGAGCTTGGCTGAGATGTTAGGTGTTATTTTCTTGGTGTAGGGGCAGGAGAGTTTTACTTCTGTTATGATTAACAAACAAAAAAGACAGCACACAAAACAACACTTCTGGCTGGTACAGGTGCTTTGAATTTTTCTTAATATGGTTGGTTTTGTGCTAAACATTATTCTGAGTTACAGGTCATGGATGACAGGGAATCCATCTTGAATCATTTTTAATACTGTTTTCAGCTTGGCTCCCTTCTCAAAATAGGCCCAATATGTATTTGAAAAGGGCAGAGTGAAATGAAATGATTACGGATTATGAAACGTTCTTATGAGTGCTGGCTGGCTGTAAGCACATCACAAGAAATTGCTGCTGTCGTGTGGTGGCTGTGTAGGTAGATAAATAAATAGAGGAAATAAGGTAACAGAGGGGTAGAGGTGTGTATTTGTTATCCTGGTTAGGAGGTCAGTACAAGAAGTTTGTGGTAAGGTTAGGAAGAAAACTTAAGTATTTTGATACCTGGTGATCTGCTCTGTTTGCTGGACGTGATGGATTTGAATTAAAGCACTCACAGGAAACATTTAGTGGTAGTTCCTTTTTAAGGAAAACAGTTTTTTTACTGAGTGCTCTTGTTGGCATAGTTTCTGATATAAAACCTCAATTTCTTTATTTATTTTTTTTCTAGGTTATTTCCTTCTCTGTCTAGGAAATTGCCTTTAAGCACCTTTTTCCAGATTATGTTATTACAGATAATAAATTAGACACCACAGTGTGGTATGGATTACCAGAAAGAAAAGCTTCCAAATTCTTATCAGTGGAATCTGCTTTCTTCCCATTTCCTCTTTCTGTTCAGTTCTGCACCATTGCTTTCTTACATTCTCAGGTGCATCATGAAGTGTTTGGGGGGCTTGAAAGACCTCCTAGAAATATAATGGAAATTTAAAGATGTATTGTTACTACACAAAATATAAACATTTGCTTGTGAATAGGTGTTGTATCTCCCAGGTCCTCTTGATGGCACTGGAGCCTTAGAGATGTATGCTCAGAAGGTCTCTCTTTCAGGCACCAAATCCTATTATCTAGGTTAGCTCATCTGTATTCAAAAGATCAATGTTGCATTATTACAAAGATCCTTTCAAGTGTAAAAAGGATGGCACTTCATTACAGAAAGTAAAAGAAACTAATCAAACTTTCTTGGTGAAATCACTGACTTTTTTAAGCAAAGGGCAAATTTAAGAATTTGAAAGTCCGAAATGTGAGAGCGCCTTACTGTTAAGGGTCTGTGCTGCTCTAACTTAAATCTTCTGAACACAGTTCTTGGATTTTCATGTAATCTGAAGTAAGTGGTCTGCTGCAGCTCTTCTAGCAGTTTACAATTAAGCCAAGCTGCTATTAGCCCTCGTCAATCCGATGTACTGTATAGGTTTAGAGAACTATCCCATTTGCAAATTGTCTTTAAATCAGAGAACAGAAGAGATCATCTTTTATTTCAGGGTATTTGGTCTGTGCTTTAGCAATGCACAGGAAAATTTCAGTCTATCTGAAATCGTAGCAGAAGTGATTTTGAATCCTTGTCGTCTGGGACTGTGCAATTTGTCCAAACAAATGAATTAGCTCCTTCCTTTTATTTTATTTGTGAAAGGACTGCAGAGATTTGTGCAGTGCCTTGATGCGATATTTATAGTGAACTCCTCTATCTCATGCCTCTAACAGCTTTCCAGGTGCTTTGTTACAGAAATGGTTATTAGCACTTTGCAGTACCTGCAGGTAGATACAGGGCAGAACCTGGACCACTGAACTTCCACTCCTCAATGAATTGGTACTGATTAGCAGCTCATCTGTGAACACCTCGCTGTGAATATTTGTAATTTGTGCTAGATTTACATATAT
The DNA here is from genome assembly GCF_039878825.1 of Excalfactoria chinensis. Classification (NCBI taxonomy): domain Eukaryota; kingdom Metazoa; phylum Chordata; class Aves; order Galliformes; family Phasianidae; genus Excalfactoria; species Excalfactoria chinensis. Next base: position 9,362,181 of record NC_092837.1, on the reverse strand, counting down.
TACTATTTCTTTTGCTTATTTCCCTTGTCTGATTAGATGACTTGTGTAGCTCACCAGCACTGGCAGACCTTGCCATTGAAAACGCTGCTCAGAATTCCCTTCTGGTGACTGAGTGCTCAGTTAGTTTCCATGAATAAATCTCCAGCATCTGATCATCCACAGAAGTGAACGTAAATGGGTTATGAATGCAGCCAAATCAAAATTCAGCTTTAGTTGTATGCATATTCATGAGTGTTACTTTCAACCATTTCCTTTCTCACTGACAACTTGCATGAGTATAGCTCAGTTGCCAAAGTTCAGTACAATACCAGATCTTGCAGGCACTGAAATCAGCTTGGGCAGCAGTGATTACTTTAAGCTTGAAGGATGCTGGTTTTAATTCAGGATAGAGGTGGAGAGGTTTGGGAAATGTCTTACATGGCATGCATTGTACAAACCAGCAAGGAAATACTTAAGTAAGGGTGCTGCTTTGGTGGTAAGACTCCACTGTTCGTTTTACTATCAGTCATAAAACCTTTAATAATTGGGATGCTCTGCTTTACTTTGAAGATTGTACTGCTTCCAGCCCCACAGCACTATGGCCGCTGTTCTCTGGGAAATCTCAGGTTTTCAACCTTTTGACTTTTGTGTTTAAGGATCTCACAGAATAGGACTAACTATCCCTTTCTGAATCTGAAGATTTAGGTTGATAGTGTCATAGAACACAAAAAAGTATGCTTAATAAGTCTCTAATCAGAGTGACAGAATTTGGTCTATAACATCTCCCTTTAAAATGAGGAGTAATTCTAAATAGCACTGTGAATTTTGCTGCTATAACTTGAACAACAACAACAATAATAAAGGCAACATGTTTCCTTGCTCTTACTTCTCACTCTACCCCTACTGCTGATGACTTTCAGTGCTGGCTGGGTGGTGTGAAGGTTTTCTGCTTCCCATTCCTGCCTCTCTGCCATATCACAGACAGTTTAGCATTCTCAGTACAAAGGAGCTGTGGACTGTTTGGTTCTCTAGCTGAGGACCTTGAGGCAGTAACCTTGAAATAATTTATTGTGAAGGTAATATTTGATAGCCTAATTACTGTTATAAGTCCCACTTTTCCACTTCCAGCTAATCATGGTCACTGGAGAAAACTGAGTCCAGACTAGTATTTACCTTGAGTAAAGGAGGGAATGTCTTTACCCTTTAGATTTCCTACATCTGGTGTTGGCTACTGTTGGAGGTGAGGTGTTGCATCAGATGAGCATTAGAGAGCTGTGCTCCCCCTCTGCTCCTTGAAAAATTAGGAACAAATATATTCTGTATTTTGTATGAGGGTATTAAGGAGTATAAATTTGTCTTGGACAGAAGTTTTGTAACTGTGCTATTAGAAGATCTCTTAAACAGAGAAGAAATATAATTAGTAACATGCTGGCTAGCAGTAATGAAAGAACAGTAAAAACACAACTTTCTCTCAGGTCATGTAATGGTTCAGCCACAAGTGTCCTTGGCACTTCTGCTCTAGAGCAGAATGTAATAAAGGGAACAAATGGAACTGTGTCCTAAGTGGCTTTTTTTTTTTTTTTTTTTTTTTTCCTCTCCTGTTTTTCTCCCCCTCCTGCCCCTGCCTCCCCTTCTATTTCTCATTTCTGTCACTGCTCTATGGCAGCTTTACAGGATGCAGGGCTGAAATCCTCTGCCATTTTACTGAGACTTATGGAGGCTAAAGTAGAGAGCATCGAGCCATCAAGCCAGATTGCAAGTTCTTTTATGAGCCAGTTTTCTTTACATTTTAACATTTTATTTTCTGGATTATGACTGGATTCATAATCTTTAGGGGGGTGATTTCAAGGGGAATACTCTGGAATCTAGAGAAGGAAACAAACAAGTATGGATTGTAGCCTTAGTCTGATTCTTTATGTTCAATGCAGTATTAATATCTTCTGTAAAAGCAGCAAGAATTGAGAAGAATTTCACTATATTAATGTATATTACCTTTATGTATCCTTTGTCATATATATTACCCCTTTAAAATAGATAATTAAAGATTTTTTTTGTGCTTTTAGACCGTTTTTTTGGACTTAATAGAAATGATGTAGCCAAATGCTTTTGAAGGCCAGGTTGGACAGAACTGGCAAGTGAGTTTATTTGAATTCACAGTAAATTGAGCTATGATTTCAGTCTATTTATATTTAAATGTAACTCACTGTCTAAATTTTATCTTGCAGTCATATTGTCTGAAGCTTAAAATTTACCCTTGAATGGCATGACTTGTATTGCTGCGTTTGATTCTTGTAGTAGTGTATCCCGTATGAATTAAAGCAGCTATTGATGCATGGTAACAGGGAACTATGTCATTGGAAGGGCTTGTTGGACAAGAGCAGGATGTTTCTGTATTTCAGAGTATTCGTTCATTAACATTTTTTTAACTGTTCAGAAGCAGTTTATTTCAATAATATGCTTACTGTATCCAAAGGGCACTCCTTGAAGTGTCTGGAGCCTTATGAAATAGATTTGATGGGGTTTTTAAAGACAGTGAGGGTGGATATGTAGTTGAGGCGTATTGGATCATCGTTTTTGTGAAGTCATGCCTTTTCCTTCCTACATCACAACTGAGTCAGAAACCAGGCTTTTTAGCATGGATAAAAGAGCCCAGTCTACATCCCTGATAGCTTAGTTGTCTGTTTGGTAAGCATCCACAAAGGCATTTGGAATCCATTTCCCAAAAGGCTTTGGTTCTGGTACAATGCCCTACCTAAGTAAGGAATGTTTTCTTCTTCATTATGATTTAATCTCATATGGCCCTGACTACATCTGACCTTCCTGTTAATCCTTACAAAAAGCAGCAGGAAAAGTAGAAAGAGATGAATCCACGTACTCTATTAGGCTTGTTTTCCCATCACTTTATCTCATTAACTGCTTGATCACTGTGAATAAAAAATAATACTCCATTAACTCTCAACTTCAAAAGATTCAGATTTTCAGATCAAACAGTCCTTCAACAGCTGTTTAAAAGTCTTTAAATCCAAGAGGTTAGCTTCAAAGAACACCTCATGAGTGTTCTGAACCCAGTCGACAGGTAAACAGTAATTTATGACCAAAGATGCGCATTAATGAAATGGCTTTAAATCACAGGCAATCTCTTGCTCTTTTTTTTTTCTTTTTTTTCTTTTTTTTCTTTTTTTTCTTTTTTGATTCTAGCAGGACATTCCCAGATTGGCAGCATCATGAGTGGATGATTCAATTAGTGGATGTTCCAGGCTTCTTTTTACAATACCATTCTACCAAGACACTTAAAAATGTGCTTTGTTTGGAGGAGCACATTACCTCCTGATCTCTTCTGTATGGCCACAAAGCTATTTGGAGCTTTGTTACAAAGCTTTCTAAGTAGCAATTTGTTAGAGTTGTTTAGAGAGAAAGCATTATTCAATTATTAAATTATTAGTGCTAATTGGTATGGGTTATAGACATACAGTCATTAAAGTGGGAGAATATAGTCCTACTGTTCACCTACCACCGAACTGTCCTCACTAAACCATGTCCCTTCATACCATACCAAAATGTTTCTTGAACACTTCCAGGGCCAGTGACTCAACCATTTCCCTGGGCAACCTGTTCCAGTGCCCAACCATTCTTTTGGAGAAGAAATTTTTCCCTAATACTCACAGGTAAAAAGAAACACAGGTTCTTTTCTTTATTAGTAGATATGAATTCCTTCTCTCATGTAATCAGCAAAGACTTAGAAGTGACTTAAAGGAGTTTTAGAGATAGCACCAGAAAGCAGGAAATGAAGAAGGTAGCTGATAGAATGTGTTAAGTAGAAATTAAACAGTTTTAATTAATGTTGGGATGTTTAGCTATGTGGTACCTGCACAGTTATTTAAACACAGTTACCCATCTGAATTGGGCAAAGCAGTGTGAGGTGTAATTAGCTATCTGTTACAGCCCTTTTAACTCTGGGAAAAGCAAATCAGCCCGTAAGATACCAACTGTATGTCATGCATACACAACATTTCAGTTTCTGTTGCTTTTGTGAAGCAGATTGGAGTTGGGAGAAGCCAAAGCCTGTTAGAAAGGACAGTTGAAATTATGTCTGTGGGTACCAGATGCTTTGCTTACATGCTGCTTTTCCTTGTTCTCTAAACCTTTGTCATTCTTCTTTTGCTGACGTTAATTACCAAGATATTTCCACTCTGTCAACTTGATTGTTGCAGACTTGCCCCTCGATTCACTTTTTTTTTCCTTTCCACCTTTTGTTTCTTTTTCTTTTCTTTCTTTCTTTTTCTGTTTTCCACTAAAACTCACTGATCCATAGTTCTCAAGGTTCAGGCTCTCAGCTCACAGATCGTTTATTATCTCAGCCTTTGCTGTTGTGCTTAATCTCCTTGGACAGGTTACATTACCACATCTCTTGGTTCTCGGTACTATAGGAAGCTAGCATATGGAATTTGAATGGGAGGTCAGACCAATGCAGATCAAGTAGCTGTTATCTCAGACTAGCAAGAAAATGTAATTTCTAAGGTTCTTATGATGAATTTTTATGTTGGGTGATTTTGTGACTGATTAGATAGTGCTATACTTAGCCATTAGCTATTTCTTTGAGATTTCCAGATGTGTTGGTTTTGTGTGTTAGCAGTATGAACCTTAATCAGAGGGTAAAACAGAAATGACAAGAATAATGCCACAAGTCAGCATTTTTCCCTAACAGTTTGGGTATAACAAAATACAACTGCTGCCATCTCAGCTATAGTAAGACAGTGTTTTAGGAGTAAGACACAAGCTGGCAGTTTTCTATAAAGACTCATAAGTAACTTGTGTGAAAGTTAGGAGATCTGAACAAGGAAAATAAAAGTTCTCCAAGAATTCTTTCATCTCTTTTGAGTTACTTCCCTGCACTCAATTAGGGACTGGATGAGGCCTTGACATGTAACGCTCTGCAATAAGGTCTGTGCCTCACTAACAGTCTGTTTGCAGAACAGGGCTGTTCTGCAAGTGTTTGAAAGAGTTGTGATTCAAACAATATCCCAGAAAACCTTTTGCTGTCAATTTCAGTTACAAATGAATTGACCTTTACTTTTTTTTCCCCAGAACTTTTTGGTGAGTTGTTTCAAGAAATTACTTTGGCTTTCTGAAGCTTTAACTCTAAGCAAGAGATGCTGCAGCACACACAGCCTGCAGTGAAAACAGCCTCCCTGATTCTATGATAACAACAAATGTAAATGACTCAAGATCAAAGTTGCGAATGAACTTGCTTGTTCTCTCTCTTCCATTTTCCTTTAACTTCTTTCTTTTTAAGTGAGGAATGTCTACTGAGAAATCTTATGAAATATCAAAACTGAATAGCAGGTTTTTTTTCCTCGAGTCCTAGAAACTTTTAGTGAGGGGGGAATCTTCTTTGTAGTATTGTGACAGTTGTTCCAGAAAATGTCTGCTTCTCTCTTCAAAGCAAAACTGCTTTTAGTTGAAATAGCTTGTATTCCCACTGACATTTTTTTTTTTCCTCTGAATCTTTTTGTTCTTTTTTTCCAGGCTTATTACTTTTTTGGTGAAGTGCAAATGCTACCAACATATTACTAGTCGTGCTGCTTAAGTAAATGACATGTACTTTTTGGTTTGTTCTGTGTAGTAGTTAACAGAAATTAGATCAACACTTTAGATTTCTAAAATATCTGGTGGCTTTCTCTCAAATGTTCAGTTTGTTTTTATTCATGCAGATGGACACTGCAGTATCTGGACTACAGAAATCACACTGGGGGGAAAAGGAAACAGTAGCAGCAGGAATAAAACTATAAACCCCATGTTTGACTTCTTTAGTTTTCGAGAAGATCTCTCTCTGGGTTTTGCCTTTGTTTTGAAAATTTATTTTAAAAAGTTTTTGTCAAACTACGGATGATGTGAAGTAAAACTTGCTGGTCTGGCTGTAACATAAGTAGACTGTCTGAATCTTCTGTTCCTGCCTGACAGTCGCCTTCACAAAGGATTTAAAAGCTATTAGGCCATTTGAAAAGGTGTGTTTAGGAGCATTAGGTGATGATCCAAAATACTAAATGCTTATTTAAAAACAATCTTCTGTTTGAAATTATGAACAAAATAACTAAAAAGTCTACCTTAGTGGGTAGAGTGAAAGTCCAGCTTCTGCTAGGAAGAACAAGGGGAAGCATTACCCTTCTTCTCCACCCTTGCTGTCAGCAGAACTCAAGACATGCTTCTTGACTGTTAAACTTCAGATCTGGGAAGTCTTTGTGTTGTTGAAGGGCTGAAGGTGGAAGCTCAGCTGTAAAGCCAGCCTAGGAGCATCTGCCATAGTGCAGATACTATGAGGAGCTGCAGATACTATGAGGAGCTCCTCCTGCTGTGGAGGAGCTGCAGCTGTCACCAGCTGTGCTGCTTCTAGCTGCTTTTTATACCTGGTGATGGGCATGTTTGCTGGGTGTCTTCAGATGATGAGCCTCTGCCATGGCCATGCAAAGTGTTTGGTGTTCTAGCAGCCTTATTTCTATTAGGTGAAAGAGGCAGAGGGTAGGGAAACAACAATGCTGTGGACGTTAAGCTTCTAGGTTGTTTTACTTAGCAGCATTATACAGTGTAAATGATGACACAGTTCAGGCAGGGAGGTGTGGGAGACAGATAAGATGTCTGAAGTGATTAATTAGTGCTCTAGTGAAAATACTAATTGGATGTGATGTTGGGCTGCTGTGCATGTCGTATAGCCTGACAACAAACACAGACACATCCTCCTCCATCTCCCTTTCCTTTAATTGTGGTCCATAACAACTAATCCCTTCCCTCAGCCTGAGAGTGTTCATCTCATCTGTGAGCCAACTGTTACTGTTTCTCTTCTTGTGTTTTGTGAAGCTGGGTGACTCTCCAAGGCTAAATGTGAAGGCCGCCTGCATGAAAGCCTGGAGGGACATGTAGTCAAGTTCTCTATGGGTGGATGTCAGTGTTATTAAGGCTTAAGAAAGCTGCCTCTCTTACTTATCTTCAGATGCACAAGAGAAGTACACTTAATGCAGACCCAACATTGGATCTGTTCTAAAAAAACACTGCTGCCAAGAGTGTCAGCAGAGAAACCCTGAGGTGCATGTGTTGAAGCAGCCTCTGCTTCCCTCTAAGTGTAGTTATTTCAACGGACAGGCTTGTATGAAAGATCATTAATATTTTCTCATTTTTATGGAGAGTTTTTCCTGAATAAGAAGGATTGATTGAACCCGCAGATGTTAGATTACTATTAACATTTTTATTTGCATTATGTGAACTGGACAGTCAGATTCTTAAACGTTAGAATATATCATCCCTACCCAGTTAATAAATACAACACAATATCATTCTACAGAACTTTGTCTCTTCTATTCTTGGGCTTCTGAAACAGACTGGGATTGCTTTTAGAATAACTGTCCTATTCTCTTCATTCAGGCATAGAAACCTCTGCATTCATGTAGAAAGGCCATACATACGACATGTCCAGGTAACTTGGTTCTGGGCATTTATACACAAAGGATGAGTCAATAAAGTTTAATGACCAAGCCACAGACACTGAACCCTGTTACAGTAAGGATTCTTTTCTTGTTGCATGTAATTTATGGTATATTTTTTCAAATTTCAGTGTCTTTATACTAATACAGAAGAACATTGCAGAAATAAAGGCATTGACAAGGAGGGTTCAGTGCTTAAAACAACTGGTCTGAAAACAAATCCAGAGTTTGCTCAGCTTACCTGCATTTTGTGTAGCAAGTCTTTTTCCTAAGTTTGATTTTTCCTAAGATTTTCCTAAGTCTGAACTTGAGGCTTCAAGGCTTCAGGTTGTTGGTTTTTTTGGCTGTTTGTTTGGTTTTTTTTTAATTTATTTTTTATTTTTTTGTTTTTTGCAACTTACATTTATCTTTCGTGTCGTTTGAAATGATGAGGACTGATTGCCTGTCTATAATAAGAAAGAGAAAACCATAGGCCACAGCTTGAGAATCACCTGTGTGTAACTTGCTCTTTTATTTTTAGCTTGTTTTGTTTTGTGATGTGTTGGCATATATTGATTACATGGGTAGATTTTAAGATGATGAGCTAAAGAGATTGAGCAGCACATGCAGTGAGAATAAAATACTCCAATGAAGGATGTTATTTTTATCTTAAACTTGGATGCTGCTTGCATTCTACTAGATTCAAACTTTACCTGCTTGCTACTGATTTTATCTGTTTTATTCTTTGAATCTAAGTACACGCAAATCTGAATTTATCATCAAAAGATCAGTTTTTTTCTTTATCTTTGCATTCATCTTTTTTTTTTTTTTTTTTTTTTTTTTTTTTTTTTAATTTTCAATTTAAACTACCTTATACATCTTTATATTTGTGAATTTTTACTTTTACAAGCTCCAGCTGAATGATGTGGAATGGAAGGAGAATGTTAGTCAAACCCTAATTTATAACATTTAAAGGAAAAAGCGCACAGAAACAGTTAACACTGAAGAAATTAGTGCTAAGTGGAAAACAGAAGAGTCTCTCTATTTCTTATCTCACTGAATATCTGACTGAACATCAAAGTAACAGCACTAAAATATTGTTTATCGGGTAACTTTCAGAAAATAGAACATGGAATCAGATGGGGAGAGAAGAAACCATACTGAACTTCAGGAAAGTTGAGCACCAAACACAAGAGCTCTTATTCTCTGTTTTAAATTCTGTGTAGTCCTTGCTCTGAATCACTTGAGTCTGATTCTCCCAGGTGCATTGTCCAGTTACAATGGGATAGTATTACTTCTTAGCACTCTGTTAATATGTACTTATATTGTACATAGTGACTTCTGTGTGCGCCTGAAAATACATTTGTGGGTGGGAATGGGAGATTCTTTCAGTTTGTTTTTCTCTATTGTGGCTCCTGCTGAGCTTGTACAGTAGACCATAGTATCCAAGGGAAACTTGGCTCACGTTGGCTGCATGTACTCTTGGATCAACTAGTGGCTGCGGTCAGCTTGTGTATGAGACAAAAGTACCCGCTGAGCTACAGAAGTTTTATTTTCTGTAAGCATGGCTATATTGTTTCCCACAAGCTTTGCCACTGTGGAGTTTTTAGTGAGGTGTACAAATTTTTGATAGCCTGATCAGAAATGTGAAGGAAGTGGTGCCAAACCTTGATTGGTCTTAAAAGCAGACTGAGCTCTTATTTTTTGAAAATACTTGCAGTGATATGGCAGTTCAGCTGAGTAGTTCAAGTATAGTTGCACAGTTCTGCTAGTCTTGCTTAAGTTCTGTGCTGTAGAGACAAGCCAAAGGCAGTGCACAGAACAACTATGAGGCAACGTGATGCTCACACAGCACTGCTGCACTGCTGCACTGCAGTGGCTTCTGCAGGAGGAATCCAGCAGCTCGGTCATGCAGTCACAACTGGATGTAAAAGAGACTACAGTGACTTTGCCCACTAGTCTCTTGCCTTGGGCTTTTCTTCCCTTTCCTATACTTAAGGTTGCTCTGAAGTGTTACATTTTACAAGTCAGAGCCTAAACTCTGCATTAAGTTAGCCATATGGGAGCTCCTCCTGCACTGAGCAGTAATATCAGATTGGGACTGTGCAGAGATATGCTGTGTATCCCTATTTTTGCGGTTTGCTGTAGCACTCTATAATCAAGTGCTCAACTATTGTGAGCATACTTCAGCTTGTTGTAATTGCCCTTTGTTTCAGTAAAGAGACTGTAATTACTCCTGTGGGCCATGCCTTTTGCTTTAGCAGTGTTTGATTGAAACCAGTCATTTATTTTAAAATCTTAAGACTTTCTGCAGTGTTTACTGATAAGCTTTCTGTGTGACAGTCATTTAGTCTACCCAGCCATCCATATATTAAAGATATTGCACATTTTCCCTTTCTCTATTCAGACAAATCAACTGCTGGTTTTAGTTTGATTACATTTCAGTTTATTGAGTTCATTGTGAAAGTCTTTTCTTCTAGGTTCTGCTTGAGGGAAGACTGTCATTCTGTGGGACTGTGGTAGGTTTTGGGCTGTTGGAAATTAGTGATGTGAAACTCATTAATAAAATGAACTAAATACCTTTATATATACTTTAATCCTTTTCCCTTACCACTACATGAAAGAATATGCCACCACTTCATGAAGCCTTTTAAATATCAGTGAGTTAGAAACCACTGATGCTTACTTTATCAGTTATTTGCAAACTGTTGACTAGAGGTATGTGAATTTTTATCTATTTATTTCACAGCAATAGAAATATTTTGTTTACTAATAAATTATCTTGGTAACTAAATATCTCAAGCTAGAAAATAACTTACTCTTTGTGAAAGAACCCAGAAAAACTTCGTTTTGGGGACTGGTAGAGTCTGGCTTAGATACTAAGGAAATGAAATAGTCCCATTTCACATCTAGTGATATGAAAGTTGACTAAAACTAACCACCTGAACCTAGTTATAACCTAGAATTTATTCCAAAACAAGTATGAATTCTATACAACTGCTGTGGGTCATTAGGAGATCTCATGTAGGTGAGTTTTATGCAATGCATTGCCTATTTTTGTATCCTTGGACATTCTTGCTCATTTTAAAAAGAGAATAGTAAAAAATAATTACCTTTTCAACTTTTCTTCTGTAAGTAAAATAGGCAATTTTGACATCTGAGAAGTGTTGATTTTATTATGAAGATGCTTCCAAATGATTCATGTGAGTTAAATAACTGTCTCAGTGGTACTCAGCTACTTTGTAGCACCAAGGGCAATAGGTTTGTGTATTTTGCTTGAGTGATCAAGACTCCTGCTCTTAGCACACATTTAACCATCTTCCAGGTTTGCTTTGATTAGCAACACCTAAGGAAGTGGTTTAAGGTACTTAAGCTTTGAGTTTTGTACAAACATCTGTGTCTCTAATCTAATTGAGAACTCTGAGACCCACAGTGTTAATGGTGTCTTATGAGGAAGTTTTCCTTTCTGTTTTTTATTGGTTTGACCTTTCCATCACATAACTCATTGCAGCTTGTTTGGAAAATTTCTATAGCATAGTGCTTTTGTCTGCAATGCCATCAAGTCTGTGAGTACATAACCAGTCAAGGAGTGGTTTTTTTTGTTTGTTTGGGTTTTTTTTTTTTTGTTGTTGTTGTTTTGTTTCTGTTTTTAAGTTGGACTTGATAAGTGGTGATAGTAGCTGTAAAGTCAACTGAAAAAGCTGTGGATAGAAAAATGCACATCCATGGAAGAAATTTTCTTAGTGTTTCATTTTCTGTTCATTTTCTGCCTGTATTTCTGCTTTATTTATGCTTTTGTTGCATTATTTGATCAATAAGATATATTTAATCTGAAGTGCTTTTTTTCTGTTGTAAGCTTGTATGTATTTGTGTGTTTGAAAATAGGAAAGGAAAATCAACTTCTGCATATAGCGCTGTCTCTGTTACAAATGTAAAAGTCCCACAGAAGAGGTTTGGCAGAGTAGAAGGTGGAGGTTGTCTTTGACTCTCTTCCTTTTGTAATGATTAAGTAAAAATAGGTAAGAGTCACAGGTGAGGTAAATTGAAGTTTTCCACAGATCAGTCAGGGTGCGTTTTCCTTGAGGAAAGTGTGCAATTTGTAGCCGAGTGTGCCATACATCTGCTTTGGATGCTGATACAGTGTAACTTGATTAAAGTCATATCAGACCTTTTTCTCCTTCAAGGCTTGCATGACTGTAAATTAATAAAGTAGACTACTTGGCCATTTGAAAGTCATGTTATTTGTTCTATAACAAAATTGTTGCAACAGTTTTTTAAATGGAAGACTCTGAAATAAATCAGTCTTTCTTAACAGGAAAATAGGTCTCCCAAGTATTTCTGATAAAAGGATCCAAGAATCTATGCATCTCCAAGCAGTTTTGTTTGTGCATGCGACACAGACAAAGCTTTGCTGTAGTGCTCAAATGGAATGTGCCTGAAAGTGCTGGTGAAGACAGGCAGAATTTTTACTATAGGTAATAATGTTGAGAAATACACCAGAAGTACAATAACAGAGTGTATGCAACTCCCATTTTTGCAAACACAAAACAGCCAGTTGTATAACAGCCTTGACTGCCTTGGATTTTAAAGAGTCATTGTTTATATGAAAGTTATATAACTAGCCAGTGTATTCTAGTAATGCTAAAATTTTCTTTGAGTAAAATCTCAGAGTTTCAGTTGCATAAGTAAATTAAATGTTCACATTAATGAGGTTCTAATGGATATACTCAAAGGAATGATTAGGGCCTGGCAGAGAAAGCTAATTGTGTCTTCTAAGTTTATCTCTTAAAATTGTGATTGCTAATAAAATGGGACCATCAGGTGTGTGATCCTTGTGTAACAGAAAGCTGAACATTTGTGTTCTGGCTGACTTGAGTTCATACATATATAAGTATACAAGTCACTTTATATGAACAATGTGTTTGTCTACATGCATTAGTTTGATTTTTATAATGACATTACATGTCTCTGTAGATGTATAACTGCCCCGTATGAACCTTATACAGCTGGTTTATGGGTTCTGAAAATCCTGCCTGGGGATCAAAAGGAGCTCCTTCAGTGATTCACGTATGGAAATGAACCTCCCATCCTGAAAATTGTAATCCTTTGTTTTCTTGGAAGCTCATGTAGTCTATACAGATTTAGAGGAAAACTGAAGTGCAACTCTGTGAAAATCCGGAGTGTTAAAATGAACAGCATCTGGTCTTGAAGAAGAAATGGAATAAAAAGAATCAGAGACACAGTGAACCTTAAATTATTTAAGCACCTCCAGTGGTTGTGTTCTGCAACTACTTTCTCTTTCTGTAAATGTTTCACAGCTGTGAAGTTTCCAAGTGAAGAGCTGAAGTGTTGGCTACTGAGCAAAACTTGAGGCCAATCTCTGCTTGCTTTGCTCCCTTGTAAAACCTCATCAGCCCTGTCTTGTGCTCTCTGCAGTCAATTACGGCTGTGCAAAGTGGTTGTAAATTGCTACTGTTTATGAGGTGATAGTTTTATCTCATTTTGTGATCTGTTTGACAGTCTACAAAAAAGCTACCATGCGGTGCAGAATCAGGCCCACGTTTCTTAGCACCAGAGGAGTTGTACTTAATAACAAAGACCCCTAGAAATAAATATATGTGAAAACAGCAATAATTCTGGTGAGCGTCTAAAAGACTCAAAGCCCAGAAAAGCAAGGAAGAGAAAGACAGCAGGAGTTGCATTGCTTCCACAGGGCTCTTAGAAACATGGGCTCTGTTAGTAAGCTGAGCTTTGCAGGAGGTGGAGCTCTTTCCTGTATGAGACTTGATAACTAGGCATGAATCTAGGAAGCGTGAAGTGTCAGATGTTTTGGTTTTATTCTGCCTTATTAGTTGGTCTGGAGTAAAGCTAGCAATGGATTTCTCCTGCAGTGTGTAGAGTCGAGATTTGTTTTTATTAAATACTTTTTATCAGTCCAGGTGGAACAGTCTCACAGTTCTTTTGCTGCAGACCCTGTAAAGAATGTAGGTCAGTGTTGAGTAGTTGCCTGGGGAGATGGAAAAAACAACAGAACGATTTCTTCGTCTTTAGCATTTCTTTAAAAAAGGTGGATGGTGGTTGCTGTGCTCTCTGTGAGTTTGAATTTCTTGGGATGCTTACCCTTTTGGTTTTGTGAAATGCTTTTTGCTTTGGTTCTAGGCAAGACTAAAATCTGTAGCAGAAATCAAGCAGCACAACCACACAGAGAACTTAAATACTGAATCTCTGAAGTGGTTTGAAACAGTTCTCTCTTTATGAAGTGCAATTCATTGACACTACAGAGAAAACTTAATTAGTTGGCATTTACCACCTCCACCCTATGGCAGAATAAGCTAAAAAGCTTTACATAATCAAACAATCCTGAATTTAACGATCTTGTTTATTTAAACAGTGTATTTTTTTTGAAAAATCCATAGTCTACTTTGTAAATTCTTTTCAGATCATTTTATTTTTATTGATTTTGATTAGCCAACTAATTTGTACATAATCAATAAGTGTGATGCTGATTAGCTCATTTTGATCTCTTGGCATAGAAGGCTGAAATGAAGAAGAGATTAGCATGGTGTTTTGCTGACATTCCAATCTATTTTAAGTGAATGCAAGCTTTCTAATAAATATTTAATGGGTAGTTGTTTGTGGTTTAATAGAATTAGATAATTCTATTAGAATCCTGTTTGAAAATTTACATGTGCCATACATCACTGCTGAGGACATGGTTAATAATTTAGGCTAAGTGACTAGTAATTAGAAACACAGTCAGATTAAGTAGGGACTTTTTTTAAGGTCATCCAGGGATTTAAATGTTATGTGTTTGCTGTGTAGCTGCAACTCTGCTCTTAGGTTCTCTCTTACATAAGAAAAGTAATTTGGTGAGTTCAGGACAGGACTTAACAAAGCACGAGGCCCCTGGGGTTTATTTAATATCTCATCCTCTGAGTTAATGAGATGGAAAATAGTTCACTGTTTATCTACAGTAGATTGAGCAGATGTTACCAATTCAATTTTATGGAAAGTAATCTCTGAGAGATTGTCTTCTGCCCATTACTTTTTCATTGGCTGCATCTCTGCTGTCCTTTTCTGAGCTTAAGAGAAAGTTTCCTGCACTGGTCATGGAGCTGACAAAGGATCAGTGCAGCTGAACTTACTTAACTAGGTAAACCTAGTTAAGATCAGGAATCCTAGCGAAGACTACTTGAAAATATCTTGAATTTTCAAATGCTTAGTTTAGTGTCATAAACTGAATGGCAAGTAATGCTGAACAATTGAGAAGGCACTGGAGAAGGTTTTAACTAATAAAATACAGCACAAATATTTCTCAATTGCTTTCACTTTATTTAGCTTTGATTTCAATTGTAACTATAGAGATGGCCATACAGTGTGGACCGATATCTTCAAGGGAACTAAATTTGGAGCCAATGCAAACAAAACCATAGACAGCTGCAGTAGTACTGACCTTAGCCCCTAGCATTTAACTGGAGTTCAGGGTGTGTGGTTTGCTGAAAAGCCAGTACTCATCTACTGTGGCAGACAGTGAATTTGAAGACAGAGTGAATGCAGAGTTGAGTCAAGGAGACATGCATGGCAAGAAGCTTTGTATCCCAACAGTTAGGTGGGATGAGCAGGCAGTTCACCTCTTGCACTGTCCAGGAGGTAAGCTCTTCCTGGACGTTCCTCTGGTCATTCAGATTGTAATATCATCACTTCTGCACCTCTCATGAATTACAGAGTGTTCAGTTACCCTCTGTTCTGTCCGTGTAGCAGATGCTGACTGTGTTTCATGAAGTGTTGGTTCTAATCTCCATGAACATGTATATTTTCTACAGGACATCCAGAGGCTGTGATCATTACTGGTCTACTTGTTTTCATGTTGATCCAGTACTTGTTCTGGTGCTCTTTACTGAGACTTACCTACATAATGGTTGTACTGCAAAGGAAGCAGGACCACTCTTGTGCTTGGGAGTGTTTTGTCTTGTTTTTGGAGTTTTTCATATCACCTGTAAGACAGAAGTGTCTTATCTACCTTATGTATTTATCTGCAGAACCACATTGAGAGGAGAGTCCTGTAACAGGGCTGTGTAGTTAGGGTTGTAGTTTGTCTAGTTACATAGTAAGTGTACAAGGGGACAGTGTCAAAGAAATCTGTAACTCTGACATTGCTGGATACTTCTGCAAATATATAAAAACTTAAACTATTGCTGATACAGTGTATTTTTTGTCTCTTTACTTTTCCCTATTATACCTTTTACTTTTCAAAATTAACTAGAAGTGTTACTCTATAGCACTGTTCACGCTGTTACTTAGTAGTACTGGCTCAAACTGGAGATACGTACTGCTTCAAAGACTGACAAAATCTAAACTAGACACCTGTGGATTTAAGGACAGTTTCATTTATTGACAGATGCAAAGATCTGTGGAATTGCTACTATTCCTTGAGATAAACCTACTGGAGCTGAGACCTGAGTCTGGCCTTGAGCTCTTAGTGTGTGTAGGTGCATGCATGTAAATAAATCTTCCCAAAGCACTCTGGGCAGGTCTGGGGACTTTGCAGTTGAATTAGTGCTGTTCATAGTACTGCTTGGAAAAGTAAGGTTATTAGGCACTGCACTGACGCAAAAGATTGGATTGGAACTCTTCCTATGGATATTCTCTTTTAAAAAGGAAAAATAAATAAATAAAATCTAGTAACTCTTGTAGTCATTTCTTAGATAAAAGAATGCCATCAACCCAGTCCTTGTGCTCATCTTGAGTCTGTCTGCTTTGTTTCTGTTTTATTCTTTACCAGGCTGTGATATGTATTGTGTTCTCAGGAGAACAGGTCTATTACTGAGAGCTGTTAGTTCCACTTGGTATTCACTCTTTGGAAACAATGGTTTGATGGGCTGGGACATGGATTGTTGTATTAAGCAAGAAAATAACTTGAACTTCGCCTGTAATTACTTCGCATGCAGTCAGAATCTAGTAGAGTTTCTGGCAAGCTCACCTTCAACTTCTACACAGACATTATTGCAGCACTTAACATTTATGTAACATGGTTTTATACCTTCAAATTGTTTTATAGTTATTAACTAATTAATTTCATAACATCCCTTTAAGGTCTATCTGTTTCTGCTTGGGTGACTACATAGAGAATAATATGTGGCTTGAATGTTAATAAACACTGGAGTGGCATATCAGACTTGTCTTGTGATCAGACTTGCTCTGTTATATTTTGTTTTTGTTTAGATAAAATGATTATTTTCAGAGGTGGTGCCTAAATGAAGGTTCTGAATATATGTAGACTAATTTTTCTGCAGTGCTGATGAATATTTTCACTGTTGTGATAGTGAGTCAGTAAAATGCTAGTGATGCAATTACAAAATCTGATCATAATTATTAATTAAGGATATTAATTTATTAAAAGTAATTAGATTATTTTTTTTAGCATAAATTGAAACTTTAGTGCTTTTAAGTCACTCCTTTAAGAATTTGATGGATGATGATTAACTCCCTTAGATTTGTCTTTACACTATTCAGTTCCTAGCAAAGAGTCAGCTGACAGCATGCAAACTATGCAGGCATCTAATACCCCTGCATCACAGTTGGTCTCTCAGTTGTAGCTGAAAGTGATGTTGAGCAGAGACTTTCATGGGAAAGCTGAGATGATGGGCAGAATGCTGGTGGTGCTGATAGGCTTGCTTGGGCTTAACCCAGTAGGCAGCTGACAACCACATGCTTGCTTCCCCCAGTTGGTCTGGGAGAGGAAAATTGAGAATTGTCTTGTCTTGAGATGAGAATATTTTAATGGGTAATATAAAAGTTCTATGTTCAAGCAAAGTAAGGAATTAATTGACTACTTCCCATCAGCAGGCAGGTGTTTAGCCAGTTCTAGGAAAACAGGGCTTCAACAAATGGAATAGTTAATTGGGAAAGCAAATGCTACAACTCCAAATGTCCCAGTCTTTCTTGTCCTTTCCCACAGCTTGTATTGCACATGATGCTGTGTAAGATAGGATGTTTCTTTGGTAAGTCTGCATCTACAGTCCCGGTATTCCTGTGCAACCTCAGCCCTTTGCTGGCAGGGTAGTGTGAGATAGAGAAACCTCAGTGTTACTCAGCAGATGATAAAATGGCACTATTATTACGAATTCATAAAGTAGCACCATATGAGCTACTGTGAAGAAAATGAACTCTATCCCATCCAAAACCAGCACAGGCTGTTTCTGTTCAATTAGAGCATTATTCTTTGTGATTGGAAGTCAGCTTATAAGTTGCTGTCTTTTAGAAAAATTTGCATATATAAAAAAGTGAACATCAAACTCACTTTGATACATTGTCAGCATCTTTGTGCTTTTAATATAGAATACTGACTTGCATTCAGCCTTTAGGGATTGACAAATGTGCTTTTATACAAGTGGATAGTGCTGCAGAGGTCAAATGCCACAGTAGCTGTGCAAGAAATATTAATTAAAGAAAACAAAAACAAAAACAAAACAAACAAACAAACAAACAAAACCCCCAAAACTAAATTCAAACCCTCACAAAATCTACCATTTCCAAGCAACAAAATCAGCCCTGAAGCATACCTATAATTTACAGGAGATTAAAAAATTAAAAAATAATAATAATAAAAAAAAGTGATTTTATATATGTGGTGGTGTGGATTTTTTTCAGTATTTATTATCGGTGTGTGTGTGTATGTGTGTATATGTATACATATATACATATACAGTCAGTAAGTTCTTTTGTATGTTTAGCATGAATCTTATCCTGGTGTGTCCCTCTCTCTTGAAAACTGGCAGTATTTTTTCCTTCTTTATGTGCAATTTGAATGTCTTAAAATCTTGAAACTTCAGCTTTCTGCAGTGAAGTAGAATTAAGGCAAAAGGGCATTTGGGTTGGTAATACAATGAAACTAGTGACTATTTTTTCTAAGACTTAGGATGACAGGAAAACAGATGCTCTACTTGATACAAAGAGAAAAGCTAAAGGCACTCAGTGAGACTAAAAGGAGTTGTATTAAATGTATTTTAACTATGGAGGAAAAACAAGGGAAAGCAAGAGGATGTACTGACTTGAACAAAGTGACTCGGCAGTTGTGTTTATTACTGAAAAACATCTGTTTTGGCAGATGAGCTGCAACTTGAGTTTCTGGAGAGTAGTCTGAGTAAGGACAAAGCATCATTTGATGTTCTTCTGTCACAGGTTTTTGCACGGTCACTGTGCTAACTGTGAATCTGGGTCAAGGACCTGAGTGGGTAAGGTGGCCTCATTTATCTTCAGCCAAGGTTGAGACAACAGTCATCAGTCCACTTGACTCCAGCTGTGAAGTGAGCAACTTACTTTGTTGTAGTAATAATTTGAGAGGCTCATCAATAAAGTCACTGATGCTCTTCATTGCAGCAATCTGTCCATGTCTCCATGAAACTACCAGGAGAAAAGAGAAAGGAGACCAAAGTGAGCAAGAAGGTTTCCTTTTGTTTCCTCTCAATTCCTTTATATCAAGACACCTTGGAATCTCAAGAAGGTTGTGAGGTTGTGATTGTCTTGTCCTGCAAAGCAGTCCTATCTTGTTACATTAAAATAGATGCAACCTATACTTGGTATGCATGTACTTCAATCTCATGCAGAAATTCTATTGATTGTGCTGCTCCTGCTTGTTTTGTGTAATTATGTACAAAATCCTCAAAAATATTCCCAGTTCATGTTGACATGGGCAAGAATTTAGTAAGGTCACCTGAGCAGGGCGCAGTTTTTGCAGACATAGCTGTGGAAATCCCTGACCAAGTAGCCCCTGGCTGGTTTGGAGGGCAGGCAGAGCAAATCTGCATTGCTGTCTGTGTAAGCTGCCATTATAGTTCGACTGCATCCTTGTTAAGTTCTAAGCATAGACAGGGAAACACTTAGGTTGATTTGAGCTAATTGAGTTGATCAAGTGTTGCCGATTAGTTCAGTTTGCACAAAGTCCCACTTGTCCTTGTCTTCACTTGGAACAACAGCAGTGTTAGCAAATGAGTTACTGCATCACGGCTCTTGTTAAAGATAGAGAATAGAGGGCTGTACTTTTTCTATATGGGAAGATTGACAGGCTTTTAAAAAATTTCTTGCTTCTAAAGTTTAAAGGACCCTTAAGACCCTTTTAACTTCAAAATTGTTTCTTTTCTGTAGGCTACTGGTGCCCCAGATGAGCTTGATGCTGCTGAGTTGCTACTGTACTCTGTATTTGCCTGTTCTGAAGGTGTTAGTATTTTAGTGTATGCTAATTTTATTTTTAATTTATGTTAATTTTACATTTATACTTTTTTTTAATACAAGGCTCTGTTTGCCACATTCCAAAATCTTCTAGAGAAGAACCTTACATTTGCAGTATGTTTCTTGCACTGTGTGCTTCAGGGTGCTTTATGTTGAAATCACCATATTACATTCTTGTGGTATGTATACAGCACTCTAGATTACCCTATGCGTAGAGCTGTCACTGAACAGGAGACACATTTATGTTTATTATAAGTTTGATCTTTCTATGTTTTGGAGGTTATTTTTTACTAAAGAGTTTTTGCTAAGGTCGAACAACCTTATTACAGGAGAGATTGTCTCTAACAGCAGGGAACTTGTCTAATCTGGTAGAAGCACTGTCTTACATATCAAGGTGCCTAGTCAATACTCTATTATTGCAAGTTAAGTAGTTTGCTTCAGTGTCCTGCACATGGGGTATTAGAAGGGTTGTTACCTAATTTCCTCAGCAATAATGGTATAAACAGTATGCATTTATTTTTTTTTTTTATTATAAAAAGCTAACTAATGCCTCCACTGAGGTAATATTTCTTCTATATACAGTTAACACCCAGGGGACTGACTTATAAATCAACACAAAATTAAATGGAAAATGCAATGTTCTGAGAGTCTAGAATTTATTATAGAGCTGGAGACCTTGGCTCAACCTGCAGACCAACTTCAACTTGCTGAGTTGTAATCCTAGTTTAGAGAAGGCTCTGGGGAGATCACACTGTGGCCTTCCAATGCTTAAAGGGAGCATATAAAAAAGAGAGGGAAAGGCTGTTTAAGAGGGTGGATAATGATAGAACAAGGGGGAATGGTTTTAAACTGAGACAGGGGAAGTTTAGGTTAGATATTAAGAGGAAGTTTTTCACACAGGGGGTGGTGACGCACTGGAATATGTTACCCAAGGAGGCTGTGGATGCCCCATCCTTGTTGGCATTCAAGGCCAGGCTGGGTGTGGTTCTGGACAGCCTGGTCTGGTGATTGGTGACCCTGAACATAGCAGGGAGGTTGAAACTGGATGATCATTGTAGTCCTTTTCTACTCGGGCCATTCTATGGTTCTATGACTGTCACATTCTTTATTTCAGTTGATGAGGGGTAGCACAACAACTGCCAATATTAATCAAAGAGCACTAAAACAGAGAGGAAAACAAAATACATACTTCTATTAGATATATTTTGTTCCTTTGTTCCGTTTTCATTTTTCAGGTGATCAATCCCATGTGGCATGTAGGCACACTGGTGTGCGTAATATGGAAATAATATGTTGGTAGCTTAAGGGTAAAATAAATTTAAAAATAAATAAAAAGCCACAAAGTAACAAAATGTCCTGGTTTAAATACACACTTTTCAGAACTAAATAATTGTCTTTGGGACAATGGCCCCAGTGAGTTGGTTTGATTCACAGCTTCTCATTTCAGAGCAAGAGTTTGACTTGTGAGTCTGTAAGACAATGATGGTAAGCTGCTGAGCTTTATGGGAGCTTGTTCTTCTCAGTTTACAAGTGGGATGAAAAGTTCAATCCAACCTTTATGCTTTAATAAATAGTAAAAGCAAATAGAAAAAAAGGCTAAATCTATATGGGAATCCAGAGCTTTTCGACATCTCAAAGAAATGCCAATAATGGCTGTGGAAATGTCATAAATCAAGCCTATAAAACAAAAGTTTGACCTTAGCTGAAGATATCTAAGTTAGCCTTCTTTTCCTGGGAAAAGTAAGAAGCTGCTGCTAGTAAAAGAAAGCATTCAATCTGTAGTGGAAATACAAGTAATGGCTTGGACCAGTGATTGAGCACCTGGAGGGAAGGCAGGGCCAACCCAAGGGAGCTCAGGTGTATGCAATGCAGCTTAGTGACTGGAAGGGTTAGAGCCAGGATCCAACCCTTCCCAGACCTCATTTAAAGGTTGGTAGTGAAGGTGAGGGTGTCTTTCTGGAGATCCCTGAATGCCTGTGGCCTTCCGAAGGTAAGCAGCTTCTTTCCTTTATTTTTGTCCCTGATGTTGTTGTGTTTGAACAAATCCTCACTCACAGCTGCCTGGGACCTTGCTGTTTTGTGCTTTCATTGTTGTGCTTTCTTTTGTATTACGCCATCACATCTACCTTTACAGTAATGAAGTTAGTTCTCTTGAAAGCCTGGGTGCATTCTCTAACTGGCTTTTAGAGTCTACACCTGAAGTCAGTATAGTAAAAAATTTACTGTCTTTGAAAAGATTTTTCAGGGCAAGACATGTATGCACCATAAGAATGCTCAAAGGCTTTCTCTTGGATACCACTATGGCTTCAAATGTACTTTTTCATGCTGCAGGACTGCAGGAGCTTGCCATGAGTTTCTGTTTTCCATTATCTCTTCTGAGTACAGCTTCTTGATTAAAATACATATATGTGTGTATATATATGTGTGTATGTGTGTATATATATGTGTGTGTGTGTATATATATATATATGCAAAACACTGTGTTGATCAGTGAGTGTCTTGTTTTAAAACTACCCTCATGCAGAGGTTTTAAAATAATCTTTAAGATCTGTAAGGCAAGGGGTGGAACTAACACGTAAGAAAAAGCTTCAGCATAATGAACTTTGAAGACTTATAACTGTGTACTTAGGAGAGCTGAAGAGGAACTTCTAGAATTATAGGACTGTAAGGCTGGAAGACCAATAGGAAAAAGTGAGTGCACACTTCTTAACATTTTCTGACCATGCATAAGATTGTACTGAACAGAAAGTTTTTCTTAGTGTTCCATCTGTTTTTCAGCTGCACCTGTGTGACAAGTTGTTTTTATCACCTGAGCACTAGGTTGGGGAATTCTATGCAAAACTTCCTGAGGGACAGAGAGGGAGACATAGGCTTCACCAGAAGACACTATCCTTGGCAGTCCTCCTGCTATGCCAGTAAATCTCCAAAAGCCCATGAGATTCTCAGGAGGTTATCTTCCGAACACCATACTAATAGTAGTAGCCAGCAATAACAAGTTCTTATACAGAAGAAAAGTGTTTGGGTGACTTAATCTGGTTGAACTTGAAGCTGTAAGCAGTCCTGAATACTTTAGGGAGGAAGAAATTCTATCCAGGTGCATATAGAAGCTGCGGTTTGTGGCTGCTGTGGCTGGCTCACAGGATAGTTTACAGCTCCTTGTGTTTTTCAGTTAATTACCAAACCAAATGACTCTAGAGCAGCTTGTGAGAGCAGAATAGGACAGCAATCAGGGTCTTCAAGAAATATCTCAGCAAAGCTGCCGAGATATTGAAGGTGGATAGCCAGAGGACAAACCACGTGCCTGTAAGGACAGTGCTCACTTGAGTGCACAATATGTTAACTACATCTGGATTTAGGATAATCATCCTTGACTAATATGAGGAGAAGGTTTAAGTGTTGAATAAATAAATTACTTAATTGCATGTTATCAGAGAGGAACAGATGGTCAGTCGAGTGTGTTTTCTGACTGCTTGTGCTTTCAAGGGAGGGTAGATTTGCACTGATTCTTGTACAGAAGATTTCCCAATGTCAGTAACTCATCTATAGGTACATTGAACAACCTGCTACTGTTATCTTTGAGGTATGTCTTGCTAGTGCCTGTTTTAGGCATCTCATTGTTATCAGAAATTTACATTTTGTGAAGCTTTCCTCTTTCCTTCATACGATAACAGTATGCTTGTTATTCAGAAAGGTGGAATATGGTTCAAGATACCACACCAGAAAGTGACGGGTGGCTGTCATGGATGTCATGTAATATAACATCTTCCTGAAGCTACATTAAAATCCTAATTTGCAATCCATGTTCCACTGAAAGAATTTGTTTTCTTGTTCTTTGGAATTTTTCTGGGGAAAAAACGAATAAATCTGACTGCTGCTGCTAAGTGCCTTTCTCAAGTTCTTGCATACAGGTGCCTGCAGGCCTTAGCAGTTGGCTTGACCTACTCTTGCTACAGTCCTTCACCAAGCATGAATTTAAACTGTACTTAGTGGTGAATGTTTCCATATGAAAAATGAGACAGGGAACGTGGCCCGATGTTCTTCTTTGGAACTAAGATCTATCTCCCTTGCATTTCTTTTTTAAAGGGTTCTTATCAGTTTGTTGCAGCATTTGCCTTGCATAACTTTGCAGTAGCCTAAACTTGGTGTGGTAGATTTGATTGCAGCATGTTTTTCTTTAAATTGTTTTCATCTCACTTTGCCAATCTTTTCCTCATGAGAGGTAGCATGGGAAAATTAAGCTTAGGAGTGCTTCAGTTTTAGTACACAATTCTTTCTCTAAATGAGGAGGAACAAACCAGGATTTACTTTTTGTATTCTAGTACTTCATTAAGAGAAAATAAACAGCAAAAGGGAAATTCCCTAGTGTTTTGAAGATAACAGCAATATGGAACATGCTCGTCACTGTCTTCTCCCATAGCACTGAATACTTTATCACCTGTTGTTTGTTTGTTTTGTTTTTTTTCTTAAAGTAGCACATGAAGTACCTCTTTGCTCCTTGTGTGTGAATGTCAAAATCAAATGCAGTAACAAATGCTGGAGCAGAAATTTTCGAATGCTGAATTTTATTTCAGAGTTCATTCTTGGAACCAGCTTGATTCATTAATATTTAGCTTTCTTCTATTGAACTTCTCTGCTTAATCTTTGTTTAAAGAATATTTTCTATTACTTTTTTTTACTAGTTTGGATTTAATTTTGAGCTAAAATCTGACATTGAATATAAAAATGCAATTAATTGTCGGGAAAGCATTGGGCAGGTTTAAGCAGTAGTACTAGCTAGTCATATGCTTGTCAGCACTCTTAACTCCCCTAGTCCTGCTTCTTGACATGGATATCTTGGCCCTGAACATGAGGGAGGGCCTTAGTGTTCAGGACTGATGTATGCTAGGTGCATGTGACTGGTATATTCTGGTTATCTAGTGTGCTTCAAGACAACAGCATAAAAAATAGAGCAGCATTTACTATCATTAATTAGGTTAATTCATTTATGTGATGGACTAGACTAGATAATTTCCAAAGGTGTCTTCCAACACCTATGATTTTGTGAATTAACTGTAAATGAGATTGTATCAGTGAGTAATATGGAGAGGGAAGCTGTGTTAGCTACTGTTTGCAACAAATAGTTATCCAAATGCCTTGTTTGGCATTAGGCAACTATTAAAATAGAATTTGCTGTAACTTACTTGTAAGGCACAGTGGATTTCTGAATTGTATCCAAAGAGCAGTGAGGAATCACTCTGTTTGCTACTCTCCTCTCCCCCTCTAGTTTTATTTAACTGACAGCTTTCAATTTTGTCAATTGCAAAATACCAAAGTAGGATAGGAAGCACGGAGCGTGGCACCTTTAGACACAAAACAGCTTTTGAATGGTGAAAGACAGATAAATTGTCTATTTTTTGATAGGGATGTGTTGGGGAGAACCATACTGAACAGTTAATGCCCCAGTGAATCCACAAGGACTTAGAGTGACTTGACATGTCAGTGGAAGCTGTCAAACTCCTATCAAAAGGACAGATCTCTGTGGGATTTATGTTCTTCATGCCAGCCTTGGTAAGAAGGCTTCATAGCACCAGAAAAGCTAGGAGTGGTGAAAACTAATGAAGAGAACACAGACACCTCAAATACAGTTAAGCACTGGTAGTAGTCTGTGAACTCTAGTCTTCAGGACTCTGAAACTTTTTTTTTTCTTCTAAAATTCACTTTTGCCAAAAAATCTGCATACAATTTGAATGAAATTGAATATGTTTCAGGGCTCAAGCAGCATGTCTTCAATCTGAAGCAAAATGGAGATGAATTTCAATTAGATGTTCCCATTATAATCTATCTCCACCTGTAGTTTTCATCAAAATTGCTAGTAAATGTGATATAATATATGATCAGGATTTGCCCACTAGCAGCAGTATGCCTATTCTTTTTTGAAAAGGAAAAAAAGAAAATAATTAGCCCGATGCATGCATACCTTCATGCATATAGATGTATACAACAGCTTCTAACAGTGAATGACATTAATTGTGATGTGCAATTTGTGTGGGGCTTATAAGTAGATCTGTATGTATGTGTTCTGTGAACGTAATACATCTAATGGTTTACATTCCTTTCATCTTCATGATAATGATACACATTACTAATTAGGTTGATAAAGCAAAGCATTTCAAAAGAGGTATTGTGATAGTTGCAGAGAAGTCAGGTACTCAAAAATGTCTGTTTTTGTAGTGATGGTTTGTTCTGAACCTCATTTGATGGTAATTTCTTACGCACCAACTCACAAATTGAATTCTAGAGTGGCAGTGTTAATTCAGGTTTACTGCCTGCTCGCAGTGCACCGATGGCAACTGCTTGCTGGTGTAGTGAAGCTCTTCTGCCTTTCTGGAGTTATTGGTGTGCTGGGATGTTGTGGTGCTCTGAAATGAACATCTCCCTACTATGTATCTACCTGCTCCCTAATATGCATCATTCCCACAGTTGGGAAGTATCTACTCCACACAGATGATAACAAGAAAGATTGTTTCCATCTTTTATCACTGCTTTAGACAAAGATCTTAAAGATCTGTGTACTCTTGGCACAGTTCTTAAATGAGACATTATCCAGGCTTTTATTTCAGGCAGTACCAACTTCATATATGGGTTGAAACAACTTGATGTCTTTTATTCACAAGATGGTGATTTTTATTAAGTGGTTTTGTGTTGATTACATTAAAAAAACAAAAACAAACTTATATTAGTACCACGTTGTAGGTGTTAATGAGGCAAAACTTTGTTGTGCTTGGGGAGGGTGAGATGTTTTAGGTGTTAAGGGGAATTTGAGATGTGACCTGATAGTACCTCCCCTGTTCAGTCCCTTACCTTGTGATGTATCTTGGGCGTACATTTCAAACGTACACTCTAGGGGGTGTAGGTGAAGTGATTAAAGTATATGTTGTATTTGAATCAGCTGTGGTGATAGGAAACTTCGGTTCAGTGTTGAGAGGAGGAGGGTTACTGTTGAGCTGTAATGTGCAGAGAAGGAGATAGTTGATTAGGTTCATAAAGTGTTCCCTGTTTAGGGAAACTTGACAGAGTTCTTGAGTTTGGTTTCTGTTTAGAAGGATAAGGGAGTGTTAAGTGGAAGATGTAAACCATTGTATTTTAGGGAGAGACTCTGGGTACCTTTGGAGTGCCACATAAGCACTATGTGGGAGACTGCATTGCATCTAGTATATAAATAAGTGTTTGGATTTTAGTGTAGTTTATTTTTCATGTGCCTGGTAAGGAAGATGGAGCTGACTTTCTATGCTTCTGAATAAGCTTATGCTTAATTTCAACCTTCTACTATTTTCATTGTGGAACTTAAAACTGCATGTTCTTCTGCTTGATACTACATGTGGTATCTGGGCTGCTGCTGTTGAGACAGTAATCTTTTCATCCTTCTTTCCTTTGTGATAAATGCAGCAGCGCCACCGATGGGTCACTTAAGTGGAAGGTGTTATTTAGAGGAGTGGCATGGTGCAGAGTGCTTGAATCATGGCTCTGCCAGCTGCTGACACACTGATAATAGACACCTTGTCAAGCAACAGCTGTTAGAGAGAAATCAGCTAAGCCTAAGTGAGTGTGTCTATCTTTAGGCAGCTGTAAGTGAAATTCACCTGTGGGCTTGTGGGATGAAATGAGAAGAATTCACATTCCAGTGTATGCATGATCAACTTCTAGAGATGACAAGAACCTCAGTAATGGTAAATGGGGAAGCAGCAAGATAAGGCAAGCATTCCTCTGAGCTCTGCCATCTGAAATATAGATGTTCAAGTTGTGACACTCTGGCAGAGGGATGTTTGGGGTTTCTTTTGGATTCTAGCACTAATCAAGTGATCAATAATGGGAGATGTACATCAGGTAAAAGCAGGAAGGAGAAAAGAAAGGAAGAAACAACTGAAAAGGGAAAAAACAAGTTGTAGTTCTTCACCACACCTAAATAGGTAGCAGTAATCAAGTGGTTCTGTGGGGCCCTTCTGCTGATAAAGACATGATATGTCTGTCCTGCTGGGAGGGTTTTTTCCAAATACCCTCTGGATGCTGTAGCCAGGTGAGGGTGAGCAGTTAATGTGATTGCAATGAGCAGTCCGGTGTCCTGCTGACTGTGGGCTGTTGGTCAACTGACCTGAGTTGTACACTGAGGGCAAGTGGTTGCTGCTTTTATAACCTTTTTCTATACTGTGCTTGGTCACTTAAAACCAGTTATATGTGAATCTGGTTCACGATTTGCTTGTGGACATATCACTTGTTGCTTAGTGCCTGCTATCTTGTTGTCCTTGATTTTATTCAGAGCTTGTATTTCTTTTGTTCCTTTTGTTTCTGTGAGAGCCAGTGTTGTCACTGGAGTTTCACAGGGGTAGGGGACACTGGCAGTCCCTAGCCTGTCATAGTGGGACTGGCACCTCCTGTATGTTGTAGGAATGCAGACCATGATGTACCCAGGTTTTCTGCCCTTGGAGGACACCCCCAGCCCTGCCCCTGTCTGTGCTGTGACTGTTCTCAGCTGATCTACCTTAAAGGATAATGTGTCACTGGTGTGTCTTCATCAAGTCAAACGCTGCTTTGAAAACCCTACTTAAAACAGTAGTAAGGAAACACAGTATGAAATCAGCAGCTCTGATGCAGTACTGGTAGTATATAGTGATGGCTTTCATCCTGCCTGGCAAATTAAAGATTTAATAATAAAAACATATAGCACAATCATCTGTCTGAGTGGGAGAAAAGAGTATTGCTGTAGAAGCAATGAGCAGCAAGATTTTTCTGAGGCCAGAAGCTTAGTGGGAGTCAGAAAAATGCTGGACAAATCTTCCATAGTTAGCAGAGAACATATTTAAAGAGTGAAGTGAGGCTTTAGAAGCAGTAGTAATTGTATATGTAAGGTCAAATTTTATCAGGGTTTATGAAGGTCCTTTCTTGAACGTCATATGATGCCTTTATTGCTGCCTTTAAGTTGTTTTCTACTCTCACTGGTGTACTGTTGGTATGCGATCAAATGAAAATACTTCAGTAAGACAACTGTGCATCTGAGTATATCAGCTTTCATTCTTAGCCTTGAGTTATGATTTTAGGTTTTGATAAGTCATATAGATGCATATATGTTTTCTCTTGATAAGTCAGGATAATAACCGAAGCAAAAATGGAAATCTTATTTCTTTTACTTCATCAGTGAGTGAACGTCAGTTGGAAAGTACTTGAACCAAACACCCTTACACCAGCAGAAGAGATGTGATGTCAGTGATAGCAACTAACAAGAGAAAGCGGGGAAGTGTTAGGAGCAGAATATAAATTAAAGTTTTTGTAGTGACTCATAAACACTAAGAATATTCAAGGACAAGGTTAGACCTAAGTACTCAAGGTAAAAAGACTTTTCTTGAATTATTTCAAATGACCTAGAAGCTCACAGCATGAATCATTGTTAAAAGGGTTCAATGTCTTCTGTTGTTGAAAACAAATTTCTCTCAAACCACCCTTAGCTATTAATATGCAGAATAAAGGGTGACTGGGAATGCCCCAAATTGCTGGCAGTATGACTTGCTTTATGCTAGCGCTGATGGCCTTACCATTCTCTGGAATGCATTTGAATGGATTTTGTTAAGGTAGAAATGGTTGGATTAGCATTTGCTAAAAACCCTACTAAACTTTCTGTTGTCAGAATAGGAACTGTTTGGTCTGGGTTTGGTACACTGAACTTCTAAAAATAAGGAGAAAAAAAAAAAAAAAAAAAGAACAAGTATAAGATTTAAGTATACTGCTGTTGAATTGTTGGCACTAGGACTTTTGTCGCCTTTTTATTCCTGCCAACCTATAAGCAGACAATGTAGAAATATTTCAGACAGTTAAAGTCTAGAGAAATAGTTACGGCTTCCTTTTCTTTGTCTTTCATTTGGGAGGGGGAAAGAAGTTGCATCGGAGTGATTTCAGTGATTCAAAATTTTGAGTGTTCCTTCCTAAATATCTGCATTTTCAGAGGTTGGTGCTGGGTCCAGACTTGTTTCCTTGATGAGGAAATAGTGTCCACCCCCAGCAAGTTTGATGATGGTATGAAGCTGGGAGGGATGGCTGACACACCTGAAGGCTGTGCTGCTATTCAGCGAGACCTGGACAGGCAGTAGAGTTGGACAGAGAGGAACGTGATGAGGTTTAACAGAAGCAAATGCAGAGCCTTTCACCTAGGGAGAAATAACTGCGTGCACCAGTACGGGTTGGGGGGTGACATGCTGGAGAGGAGCTGTGCAGGCAGAGCCCTGGTGGACAGCAGGTTGGCCATGAGCCAGCAGTGCGCCCTGGTGGCCAAGAAGGCCAATGGCATCATGGGGTGCATTAAAAAGAGTGTCTAGCAGGTCGAGGGAGGTTATCCACCCCCCTCTATTCTTCCATGGTCAGGCCTCACCTGGGGTGTTGTGTCGAATTCTGGGCTCCCCAGTACAAAAAATACAGGGATCTCCTGGAGAGAGTCCAGCAAAGGACCACGAAGGTGACAAAGGGCATGGAGCATCTCTGCTATGGGAAAAGGCTGGGTGACCTAGATCTGTTCAGCCTTGAGAAAAGAAGACTGAGAGTGGATCTGATTAGTGTTTATAAATATCCAGGGTGTAGAAGGCAAAGGGACAAGGCCAGCTTTTTCAGCAGTCTGTGGGGAGAGAACGAGGGGAAACAGCCACAAACTGAAGCATAGAAAGTTCCACACAAATTTCTTCACTGCCTCCCTAGGCAGCCTGTTCCAGTGCTCCGTCACTCATAGTGTTAAGTCTCCTCTCTGGAGATGGCCAAGACCCACATGAATACCTACCTGTGAAACCTGGTTTAGGGAATCTGCTTTGGCAGAGTTGGTTTGGTTGGACTTGATCTCTAGAGGTCCCTTCCAATTTTGTGATACTGTGTTTCTGCTTTTTAAACTTTTTGTCTATGGTAAGTAATAATAATAATAAAACAACAAACAGAAATGTGGTGGTTGTGGCTTGTTTTACGTAATTCAGAAAGGCAATTTCTTGGTGTCTTCTGTCCTGCATGACAAACACAGGTCTGTTGAGAAATTCATTATGGGTCCTAGTTCAATATAGCCTCTTCACATCCTGCAGTTGTTTTCAAATCCTTTAATCTCAGCACTTCTGAAGAGTTGATTTTGGCTCATGGCTCTTCTGCAGCAAGGTGTTTATTTAAACTGGCCAGCTCCAACAGTTAATGCAGCATCTCTGAAACTGCCAGTGAGCCTAAATTAAGTTGTCAGAGTCAACATACAGATCTAGTGAGCCTATTAAAATCTTAATAACTTTTAAAATTGAGCTCTGGGTAGCAAATGTTGTCCTGCGCATTAGATTTTGAGTAGATAAATCCATTAAACTGCATTTTATCTCTTCTCTTTTTTCTTTTTTGTCACAAACAACCTGAAAGTGGAGATAAGAGGAATTTTTAGAAATGCATTGAATACCTCTAATACTGGAACATCACAAAAGACTTGTCCTTGAACTGTATGCTGCTCATCCAAACAAAGAAAAACTTTCTGCTTTTCATTGGTTCTCCCTACTACTGGTATTTGGATTTTTGTCCCTGAGTGGAAGCCTGTTGGTTTTAATGAGGCAATGGTGTGGAGAAAACAGCTGTGGTGCTTCTTTGTTGCCTATTGCTTCAGAGCCCATAGTGCATTCTGAAGTTAGGAAAGGAGCTGTCAATTGCATTTATAATCAGCATTTTATTGTCTCATCTCAGTTCTATGTGTGAGGACATTCTTCAAGTCCAGTAAAGTTACATTTTTTTCTTCTTCTTCCTTCCAGTGAAGTGACACATAACTGACAGGTGGCAATATCTATGATGCACTGCTGTAAATTAGAATTTCCTCCTTCCATTTACTCTGAACTGGAAGGAAAATTCTTTTTTTGCAACAGTTCTCACGTAGCACTTAAGTTCTCCTTCATTAATAGATGCGAGTGGGAGGTCAAAATTGAACTTTTTAATGGGAACAAAGTTGCAGCCTTAATTATGGAGGAAATTGTAGATTACTCATAATAATCAACTGAAATTTGAATGTTAAGTTTGACTGACAGAAAAACATCTGTCATTATTATTACTATGTGTAAGACCAAATCCATTTGCAGACAAGTACTGAGTGATTAGACAGTACTAGAAGAAGTAAAAGGACTTTTATGCAAAACTCCTTGTAATTCTTTTCTTTCAAGAAGGATAATTAGTGGCCTTTTGGATTTTCAGCCAGTTGTAATGCTCTCTGAAAGCAAATTAAATAAAACCGAATGTGGTCATTTGTGACAGCGGTAACTGAAATGAGCCCTTCTGCTCAAGTGTATTATGATCTTGGCTCTGTCTTTTATCTCAGTGTGAAGTGAATATTAGCACGGAATCTTTTATTTGTACACCAATTAATAACTAAAGAAAATGTAAAATATGCGGTATGTATAACACGTGTTGATAATGAAGAATTAGACATATAAATGTCACACAATGCAGTTGTCAGTTCTTCTAGGGTGGCATTTAAAGCTACACTTTGAACTTTGCAGAGAACTGTAAAATGTAAATTCATTGTAGATAGCCAAAAATGTGGTGAAATGTACTTGAGGGAGTCAACACTGCTAACCATGAAGTATATACCAGTCTCTATGATAATGAAGTAAGTGCTTTCAGATGTGGTTCGATTTCTTAGAGCTGCTTTCAGTACATTCTTGTTCCTCAGTACAAAAGGATAAACTTGGCTTGGGGTCTTTAAAAGAGGCATTATCCACTAAGCTATCCAAATGCCAGCACTTTGACATCATTAAAGCCTAATTATCATGAAATCTTAGTCAGAGGATATTAATGACGCTGTCTTTCTATGGTTTATAAAATGGCAGCATAATGATCTAATTGAATACTAAGATTTGTTTTTTTCCCTCCCCATAATTCTTCTATTAACAAAAATAAGAACACCTGCAGCATTTTGTCCTTGCAGACAGCCCAACCCAACCGATTTCTTAGATTTCACATTTGTGTAACAATTAGATAGCATGGCTCCTTAGACTGGGAGCCTATTTTGGTTACAGATGCACTACCTGTAGCTGATAAGTTACTCCCAAATCTCTTAGAACCTAAGCATAAAATGCTTTTTCAGTGGTGAAACAGGGCAGTTGGCTGGAATTGAAGGAGACAGAAATGATGGAACAATTTTCCTCAGCATAGCTGTCCACAGAATTCCTTTGCTAGCTTTTAGTTATCCCTGAGTTTGGACCCTGGAATCTATTAAGAAGGCGGTGGTGCCACAGATGAGAGCAGTCTTAGCTTGATTTTAAGCATGAGCGTGAAGTGAGGTATGAGAAATCTTAGAGAAGTTAACTGTGTAACAGTTAGTGAAACACAGTCTGTTAGTATTGCGTAGCACTTGGAGGATCTCCAAGCAGCTTGCAAATATCCATTAATTAACCCTCAGTGGGTAATGACACAAAGATCGTTTCTCTCATTTTGGAATCATAAATGAGTTGCTGTTAATTTGTAGATCAACTTTGCTACCATCTGTTAAAAGCAGGAAAGAAAGTAGAGCTTAAGGAAAAAGCGTTTATTTGCTGTCAGGACAGCCACACGCAGAATGTAACCAACTGAACTTGATTTTACACTGGAGAGGGGGAAAAAGAAAAAAGAAAAAGAAAAAATCCTTAGATACTTGTTGATTTGTGTTTATAAAGACCTTCATAGTCTGGGTTTTGTGTTGCCTGACTTTGGAAGATGGAGCTTTCCAAACAGACCACACAGCCGAAAGAGGTCAGAAGTTTCAGGAACTTCTGTGGCTTCTTCAACTTCTGAGCCTTTGCTGTTTTTCAAATTACTTAATGCGTGTCCAACCCCAGCTGCTGTTTTGGACTGTCATCTTTACATTGCTGTCATGTCACGCATAAACTTGCCTATCATTACTGCGATGCTTTGTTTATGACAAAGATTGGCTTTAATAAGCCTTTTTTTTTTTTTCCTCCCCAGTTTACTGCTTCTCCAGAACCTTTGTCTGTGAACATTGAAATCATTAGTGAAGTATGTAACTCTGTGGCTTTCTGATAGTAAGAACCTGCAATGGTTTGTGCTTCTTGTCTCTTAAGGATGTGGTTGGTCGGTATTAATCACCCTGATTTTTTTTGCTCCTGTATAGGTATTTAGTCACATTTTGTATTAGCCACTGTTTCTCGGATAGTCTATTACTCACATATCAATTACATTGAATGAAAGATGAGTTCTTGTTATTTGAAAGTCTGGGTCAAATTACATGGTGTTTTTTCTTGGTTTTTGTTTCTATGCTGCTAAGAGAAGCATCAACATGCAACACATTTTAAGAACTGGAGGTGGGGGGAGGCACACGCTTCTCAAGTCCTCGAAGGAAGGCATATAAATATAAAGGTCCTTTCTTCAGAAAGTTAGAAAAATATATAGTAGCTGAAAAGGGAGGATGGAGTAGCTGTAAACGTTCAAGTGAAATGATCTGATAAAGATTCTGACTGCATTTAATAACAAAAAGAAATAAGATTTATGTTATCACTTTCTACTTGATATTGACATTCATATGCTTTTTGTCAACTTAGTAATTCTCAACTTCAATCACTTAGAAGAGTTTTATGGAAAGATCTTCCCCTTGTTAGTGTGTGAATGTGCTAAGTTGAATTTATAGTCCACGTTCCACAGTAGAATAAGCTGCCAAGCTGTTTGGTTTTTAGTTCGTACTATGGCAAATGTGGCTTGTTGTGAAACTGAAAAAATATTTTATAACAAGATCCAAGTTCATCCATTCACCACTTGGTGCCACTCTAGCTTTATGAACTGCACTTTCACCAAAATTAAAGATCTTTTTTTTTTTTTTCTTCTAAGTTTTCTATGTGCTGTCTAAAATACAGACTGCTTTCAGTTACGTTTCTCGGAGTCAAAGTGAATGGTGGCTGATGGACAGTTTTCTGATATTACTCAGAATGGAAAGGATACGGTGGTATCTGTATTAGGGATTTAAAACTGAATATGTAGAGAGATGAGAGTACAGCAGGTTTTTGTTTTCTAATGCTGCTGTCAGTTCAAACCTGAAGCTGGGCTAAAACATTTCAGTGACTGCTCTAAGTCTGTCCTTTTCCTGATGAGGAAGAGAGAGAGAGCTGTTGGGTGCATATAGGCATTTGCATGTAGGTTTCAGAGAACTATAGCACGTTACTTACTGTGTTTAATTACATCCCGTGTAGCACATATGCTTTCTTGCACTTCAGGATCTTGATCATCAGAGTGTTGTGAGTAAGGGTCTTTCCTCTGCAGACAATTCCATCTTCTTTATTTTGTTTCTTAAGATGTGCAATCATGTATAAGGAGATGAGTAATCTTTTTCAAAGGGTACAAAACAGTTTGAAGCCATGTTAATGCCAGAAATGTTTCCTGTCCCTATGAAGTGAACAGTGATGGTAAAAAAGGTGATAAGTTATTGAAAAGTAAATGTCCTTATTTGCACATGGAAGATAGGATTCCACTATCTTTTTGAATGGTTGAGGAGCCAAACTGGAGAAGTTGGTGGTAATAAGAAGCTATTAGACTAGCAGGACAGGAAGTGTATAACTTCATATGGGAGCAGTAACATAGGAGTCAAGGGAGAGACAGGAGAAAGGCTGGTACTGTTGTGAAAGAGGCTGTGATACCTACATGTGAGTGAAGAACTCAGGAAAAAAAATTGCATCTGGACTTCGGAGTGTAGGCAGAAGAAATGAACAGATTAAACTGAATAAAGGAATAAGAGTTTACAATGCTTTTATGGCATGTCCTCTCACCCTCTTCTCTCTGTCTTATTCTTATCAGTCCACTCTGTCAACCTTCTCTCCAATTGCTTGGGCACTGTCTTGTGCACACTTGGTGTTAAAAGAGATAGTCTGCATCATTTAATTTTCCTGTAAGCTGAAGAGATCAGGTGCATGGCTAATGAGCAGCAGGAAGTAATATGTTCTGTAAAAAGATGCAAAGTAAATACATATGTGAGCAGAACAAAGTCTCAGAAATGACCTTAATTCCCATTTCTGGCTGAACTTGCCAGAAGAACTTCAAATCCCAAAACAAACAAATCAACTTAAAAAATAAAATTGGAATTCCTGAACATGGTTACTAGCTTAATACCACTATTGCTGGAGAAACAACCAGGGACCATTAGTGGTAAGAGAAATAAAGTTACCATAAGAGAACACATACTAATATGCTGTTTTGCAGTTATTCTTTTTCTGATACTTCTCAGAATTGCTAGTTCTGTCATTAATGTTTGTCTCTTGCACACACTCCTTTTCACTAAGGGCTTGATTAGAAATGTTCATGTCAGGTGAACCTGTCATCCCACCACATTATTACTGGTTCTGCACATGATGTCACATACAATATCGTTCTGAAACAATATACCTCCATTGCAGATACATGAGAAGGGGAGAGAAATGTGGTGTAGAGTAGGGTGTATCTTACACACTTGATTGTTTTTTGTTGCAGTTGTTGTTTTTGTTTTTACTTTTTTGAGTAAATAATCATCTTACAGTATTTAAAGTTGTGTGATGAAAGAGCCACATTAACTTGCTTTGGACTTCCTATTTGCTACGTATGTATCCTGTGGAATGAACAATGGTGTGGGAGTGTAAAGATATGCTATATTCACAGTATCCGTTTTGGAACCCGTATTCTTCTGTATTGCTTAGAACTGGTGTAAGGCTGAGTTGCTAGTAATACATACATCCAAGCTAACTTGGAAGGTGTTGAATGAGTAGCAGAATAATTTTTAATGCAGCAGCCTGTAAATCTTTGAGCTAAATTATCCTGCCTTACAATCTTGCTATGGCTAGATTATTTACCTGCCTCAACTAGCTTGCTTTAAGCAAATGTGGATTTCTGTACACTAAACTGAAATTTAAAGTTAAGACAGGCTAGAGTGTCTATTTGATTCCTTTACTTTTTTTTCTGTGACTTTCAGAGCAAAGCAAGGTATGTGCACAAAGACAAATGTGCCTAGGTAGCCATGTGTAAAGACACGAGTTTTCCAGCAAGATGAAGAAGAAAGCTCAGGTTCTGAATTACCTTAATTTATCACTTTTGCATTCATCCCACTTCTTGGTACACATGCTTCACTGTGGAGTCCTCACTGTAATTTTACAAATAAGAAAACTGCTCCACTTTTTAAGCCACTACTGGATTTGCAGTGCTGACAATTACAAACTTTCAGGGGGAATAAATGAAACATTTTATGTGCAGAGAGGGAGAAAACGCACAGCATGTGCTTTTGATGATAAAAGAAACCAAATTCCAAAGGGACTCATGAAGTCTGACTTTTTACAGTTGTGGTGACGAGACACATGAAATAGCAGATCTTAACAATTGAAAAATAACCTTAAAGTGTTCTTATAAGGTGTAAACAAGAAGACAGGAATCTACTGTTTGAAAAATATCTGCTACTAAATACTTATAATATCTTGGCAGCATAGGTGAGTTTGAGGAAAAGTGCTAAGGCTCAAAAAAAAACAGAGTAGTGTTCTGTGAGAAAGTAGTTTAACACCTGGTCTCCCACTGGTCGATTATTAGTAAGTTTTATCATTGCAAGAAATATCAGCTGCCTATATTGCTGCGCACTTAGTTATTTGAAGCAGAACAGTGTCAGCAAATGCCTGTAATGCTATGCATTTGATAGAAACAATGTTGGGTAGATCTGAATTGCTACTTTTGGGATGGCATTTTTTTGTGTGTGTGGAGGAGCCAGTGGGACAATGGAGTTCTTTATGGGAGGGTGTTGCCCCAACAGACTCCCCCTGCTCCTGTGCTCTTGTCAGCACTAGTCAGGTTCTGTGTTCTGAAATGTTGCAGCACAATGTGAATTTGAAATGAGTGCTCTTGGATAGGGATACAGGAGAGTGAATCTGGCTCTAGTTGTACCATTCATGTTATCTTCAGCACATTTGTTTTCTTTGTTCTTCTCTCCCTGGTACTGGCCTGCGTTGGCTTTAGTGCTAATGGTAGGCTCTTAAATAGATAAGTATTTGATTTCACTGTAATAGTGTCATTAATGTTTGTTCAACATAAAAAATGTATTAGTAATCCTTACTGGTTAATATGAAATGTGTGGTGTTTGATAGCTGAAACGTGATGCTGCCACATTGTCTTCAAGTATCACACCACAAAGGTCAGAAAGCGATGTTACTACAGTGCCATAAATGGAGTAATTTCTCAGGATTTAACTGTGACTGTCGTAGGGGAAGAAAATGGATTTGATTAACAGGAATTAATCAGCAGATATTCCATTTATACCATGTGCTTTTTCAAGCAGCAGAGTCTGTAACTCTGTTAGTGTTGAGAAGAGCATTTGTGGAGAAATCCATGTTTTACTGGACAGGCTGACTACATGTTGAGTTTACGCTGGGGATTAGCCAAGTGCTCTGATTACAGTTCTCAAACTGATTCATTCTGGTTAGCTGAATTGTTTAATGCTATGTATGAAATTGAAGAAGACTGAAACTACATTTCTGTACTGGAAGGTAATTATGAATGTTAAATTGAAAGATGTGATTTGTAACACAAATGTAAGACTTCTTAAACTTTTCTAAGGGAATGCTCAAGTGGGACAGCATCTGAAGTAGAGCCATTGGGAAGGCTGCTTTGTGATCCTCAGTAAGGAGAACAAAGCAAGTTAGTGAACACAGAATAATAAATAAGTTACTAGTTTCAGGCCAGAATAACCCAGGTAAGTTGTTGAGTGAACGCAGAATAGAATAGTTGAGAAAGGACTAGAACTTGAGCTGTCACTTTTTTTAGGTGATGTGTTTGACTTCTCAATAGGAGTTGGTAGGTTTGTACCCTTTGCTGAATTATGCCTTGAATAGTTAATGAACATCATCAAAGGTACAGCTGAACAATGTGTGGGCAGGAAACATCTGCCAGGGAACATTCAGAAATGCATGGGCAGTCTGATGCTGATAACCATCTGAGTACCTGAGAAAACTGTACTTTTATAAGTACTGTTACAATTCTGAACTGTTTTTTTATTGTTGTTGTTGTTTTGTTTTTGTCTATTGCTACTGTGTTGCTTCTTCCTCTCCAAAAATAGTTGGATAGCAGATTCTGGGATGTAAGCAGGAACTGACAGCTCCTGTAGGGTTGTTTTCACTGCAAAATTATTCAAAATTGTTGCAAACATAAAATTACTTTTTGAGAGACAGGCGTAATTTTTCCCCAAAGATTTTATGAGAAAAATTGAGAAGATTAAGTGAAAATTGGATTTCATTAAGGAAGAGCTGCCATCCAGAGGAACCTTGACAGACTTAAAATCTGGACCCACATGAACTGAATGATGTTTAACATGATCAAGCACAAGGTGATGCGCTTGGGTTGGGCAATCCCACATATGTTCGCAGAATGGCAGAAGAACTCACTGAGAACAGCCCTGCAGGGAAGGACTTAGAAGTCCTGGTGGACATGAGCTAGCAGTGCGCACATGCAGGGTAATTCTTGACTCACAGAGTGGTGATGCATTGAAACAGAAGGTGCGGGTGTTTCATCCTTGGAGGCATTCAAGGCCAGGCTTAATGGAACTTTGGGCAGCCTGATATGGTGGGTGGCAGCCATCCCATGACGGGGGGTTGGAACTAGATCTTTAAGGTTCCTTTCAACCGAAAACATTCTGTGATTCAATGAAATGTTGTGTTTCAATTCCTTGTTTTTTATGTAATTTATTAATGAACTTCTGATAATCTAGAGAGAAACTTCACCTTAATTGAACAGTGGTTTTTTTTTTTTTTTCTATTTTGACTGTGTTTCTATCAATTCTGTGAGCTGATCATTAAGCTAGTACAAATTTCCCTAGGAGTTATCTTTTTTTCTGTTTAAAGAATATTGTTTGTGTTGTTCATTTAAGCAGCTATGAATTCTCAGACAATTCTAGGGTCAATACTCAAGGTTCCTCTGGAACCTTGTGCTGTAGTATTGAATGTGTTGAGTAAGTTGCATATGAAGTAGTGAGGTAGAAATCTCATTTAGTCTCAGCTACCCATTATCTCAAATTGACCAAGCTTTGTTTATAGACTTGTACAACATTTATTTAACTGGTTGTAATTAAGCTTATGGGAACTAATTGTCAGCAATTTAATAGAGAAAGAATGTGAAAACAAAACTTTAGTAAAATAGCTTAATGATTTTTTTACCTATTGTTTGGTCCTATCTGAAGGAGGATGAATGTGTAAATGAAAAACAAGCCTCACTGAGGTGTGGTGCTACAGTTCACTATGAGGATGATTGTTTCTGTGTCTTTGTTCCTCTGATTTCAATGTGAAGGACATACAGTATGCAGGCAAGCTGTTTTATTACTTGGTGTACTGATTTGCTCTCTTCTCTTTGCCATGAATAAAGATTTATCTTCTCTAACTATCTTTAGTCAATAGTTGTTCAGAAATGTGAGCTAGTGTTTCACCTCCTACTGCGTCTGTAGTCTTGGGGTTGAATGTTATGCTTAGCAGCAGTTTTTGTTCATGCTGCAGTACTTTGTTCTGAAATTATTTCATTGAATAGCTTGCCTGTACATTAGAGAGGGTTTATAATATGCAGGAAAAGTAGAAATGCAGAGGTTTTGTATCAGAAAACAAGTGGAAACGGCCTTGAATACCCTTTGCTACTTTGCTAGTGATTTGCTTTATGTCCTGGGCTATGTTCAGTTGGAGTATTTTTAAGTTGGTAGCTGAAATACATAGTTCAGGAAAGGAGACATTAATTCAAATCCTTACACTGTATCAAGCTCATGATTTTCCTCCTTTCTAGAAGAGCATCCTAATGAGAGGCAATTTAGCAGAATTCTGACATGGGACCACTTTAGTCTCTCAAGGGAACTATTCTTGTAGTAAGAAATCAACATCCAGGTCCTAAGGTGGGTGAGTCAAATGAGGAGAGAACAGTTGACCAGAGAGCTGAGGTATAACTAGTTCTGCACTTCACAATAGAAAACCCTTGTTACTTATTTATGCAGTCTCTAACCTCAACAAATACTGAGAATCCCACTTGCAAAGTGACTCTCAATTGACAGCTGTAGAGAAGAGCATTTAGTATGTGGCAGCTTTCCCCATCTGTGGATCTTGTATACAGGGGTGCACGCCCTGTCTCTGGTAAAAGCAAATTGAAATGAAAGGAGGTTGTGTTTCCCACTGCCAGTTAGTTGAAAGGGTGTGTTAATTTCCTTTGTGTTTCTTTCAAAAGCACAATCATTAAATATTCTGATACGGTATTAGAGGGAAGCTTGAAGGTCAAGTGGAATACTTTACATTGGACAAATTATCTGTGGGGAGGTATTCCTCCTTGATATTCATTTACATTACCTTTTTTCTTTTTTTCTTTCCAGCTATTGAGCAGGTACAATCCCTAATTGTAATTGTTCTTAAAAGGATTTGTTTTATAGCAGATATGACTTTATACATCCCTCCTGTCAAAAGAAAGCTCTTGATTTCTAAGCAAGCCTCAGTGCTTATTGATTGTACAGGCATTCTGCCGGGTAGAATGATAGCTGCCTGCCTGCATCAAATATTTTGCACTTAGGCCTTTTGCTGGCTCAGGCAGTTTAGTGTAATTAATTGTAATAGCTATATTTATCTTACGTGATTTAGAGTTTACTATCTGATATCACGACATCCTTAGTGTATATATTTGAGGACTGTTTCTATTAGGATTAGCTGAATGTAATTTTAAGTGTCTTTGAGCTGACCTGGGCTGAACACTAATATTCAAACCACAGCAACTTCAGCAAAGAAAGACTCTGAGTAATGAGTTTATAATCAGTCAGCAATTGTGTTTAAGGGCTGAGTCATCTGCATTGTCATCTACAAGAATGCTGTGAATAATAAGATAATATGGGGAGAACAAGAACGGATGTAAAATGCTATGTAGCTCTAGCAAGGAAATGTCTCTATCTCTGGATATTTGATAGAATATGTTTGCCAAGAGTTAATTCTTACCGTAGTAACTACTGGCAGTGCAGTAAGCAGTAACTGAAGTAGCTGATGAAGGAGGTGGTCTGTAAGAAATTTGAATTCCTTTAGAGAAGCTTGTTATGTTTAGAAGACACTTGCTTTTACATGGGGAAAAAATGAAGCAGGAGTTAGATTTGTTCCCCACCTCAGGCATGAATCAAGGTGCTTTAAAGAAGCAAGATCTCCTTGTAGAGTTCTAAACGGTTGTGCCCAATGGTAGTGAGGTATGCTAATGGACACAGTCTAAATGCTTTTTCTGCTTGATGATAGTATTTGCTGTTTGTTAAAATACACTAATTATTTTATATAGTATCTTTTATAATCTCTTCTTTGATCCCTACATACTTCAAAAAAAACATGTTCTAGTTTAAGAATCTAAAGAGTCTGTAACATATGCAAAAATGTGTGTGGATACCTACTTAAGATGATTTCTGTGTGTTAGAGTGCACTTCACACTGCTTTATTTCATATTATTTTTGGTATTATTGAGGGGGCTGGAACTGAAGTGTGTCTTCAATGTCACTTCTAATCCAGTCCATTCTATGGTAGTACAGACTTGATTACAGACACCCCTACCCAAAAACAAACAAAAAAACAGAGAGCAGAAGATGGGTCAAATGGCATAATGTTAACTTTTGTCTTTAGTGGACTTCTACAATATACAAGTTGGACAATTGAGAAGACTGGTAACAGGATGATATTTATTATTTGAATTAAAGGCATGTTCCAGTGCTTCATGAAACAGTGGCATTTTTGGCCTTGTATTTACTGTTTGGTTGTAGCTCGTACTGTACAGAGGTCAGTCAGAAAAATTTCTGCTTCTTTTTTTCCCTACCTCTCAAAATTTAGGTCAGAGTAATTAGTATAGAATACTCATTTATTGCTATTTAAGTCCTGAGTTTAACTATCTCATCTTTTGACAAATAGGTATAATTAGTTCTTTTGCATAATTTATTAACTTTCTTATTAAGTTGTGTACAGATTAGTGAGGCACCAAGCATGCTGGTAGAAAGACTTCCAATTAGAAGGTGATAGATGGGTTTGTTGAGTTTGATAAAGTGGCTTTGTCATAGTTTCAGCTGAAACTGAAAGGAACTGTTTTTGTTTAAATCTTCTGGTATCATGAGTCTGACCTGTGTTAAGCTAAATCTTGTCATGCAATGCCACCTACCCTTCAGAACACTTAATAGTGAAATTATAGCTTTGCAAACAGAAGAAATGTAAAGATACTAATAGCTTGTGATGAGAAAATTTTGAGACTTCTTAAGAATAGTGTGAGAAAAGGCTAAAACAGAAGCAAAGGTGAGGTCTTGATCCTTGTCTCATATGGCTTCCTCACCAAATTGAAGTCTCACTTTGAAGCTGAAAAATGCCCAAATGAGTTAGTGCTCCTTGAGAATGCCAACCTCCATGCAGCCTTTGTCATGACTTTTGCTGGTTTTCTTAGTCCTCAGTGTGCTGGAGTGAAGATAGTCCTGAAGATGTGTATTATTTACAGCTGTGTAGTAGAGTTGCCATTAAATCACTGCCATTTTTGTTTAATAATAATAATAATAATAATAATAATCTGGTAGATGACAGCTTTTGAAACTTCCGTCAAGACAAAAATAGCAACTACTTGAGAGATGTCTATAGGTAGGATGTACCTAGTCTGTGTTCATAAGGGTGAGTCTGGCTACTACCAAATAATACATAAAGGAAAACCAGTGTTAAAATTAAGAGAATTTGTGGTGAAGAGTTGTAGGATTTGTTGTTTTCTTTTTTAAAAAGGTAGGAAACTTGTCCTGTGCCCTTCTGTTGAGTACTGCTTCCTCTGTACAGCTTGGCAGATAAAATAATATTGCAAACGGTAACAGAGCTCACGTGAATGCATGGTGTCAAACCATCATTTTAACTTTTGAATCGTCAATGTTGTCATCACACAAAGCTTTCTAGAGTTCATATTTCTCACCAATAGCAATCTTCTGTGATATGGGTGTTTCATAAATCAGTTGCCCTTAAATTGACCACAATTCCTCCAAATATGCCGTTGTGGTAAGCATTGCAATTCTATCAAAATAAGTTAATTTTGGCCCTAAAAATTGGGACTAATAGCTTGATTTCATTTGTACTTTTGCTGAATTTTATAATTCTGCTCCTTTCTCATATGCTTTTAGTACTTCAAGTGAGATCTTAGTCTGCTTTGCCAGTTTGAAATGAACACCTTTAACCCCTTGTCAAAAGCATCTTAATCTCAGTGGTGTGGAGCAGTTAATAGATTATAATTTCCAGTGGTAATACTTTTTTTAGAAACATGTTTTTGGAGGAAGAAGGCACAGTTGGTGGGTCAGACTGTTCATCCTGTTTTTGATTTATTAAAACCTGTCATGATTTCCAGTCGTCTTTTGTCCTGCTACTGTCTTACTGCACAGGAGTGAATCTGGCTTCCTGAGATAATTTATCTTTCTGCAATTTCACTTAGCTCTGTGTCATTCCCCTTCAAGGATTTTATTTACTTTTGAGATGTTTATATAGGAGGTAGGGCTTTTTTTTTTTTTTTTTTTTTTTTTTTTTTTTTTTTTTTCTTCCTGCTTTCATTCACATACATCTGAGAGAGGTTCTTACTGAGCTTACAAACACTGTTTTTCCTTTGACCTTAAGGATGAAAGGTTACTATTTCGGATAGTATTTCAGTACAGCTTGTTCCCCTAGGAATTTTTTTTTTAAAGAAATGAGCTTACAGTATGACTGCCAACATTAAATATCCTACTCAGAGGAGCACTTAAAAGTAAAGAACCCTTGGCTGCCACTGCTGCTTATCTCTCTTTCTCTTTCTTCAAAAGATGAGATAATAGAAGTGCTGCCCATTTGACTACCTTCAGGAAGTTAAATACCTGAGTGAGCTGAGGAACAAAAACCTCAAGTGAGTAATGAGCTGGGTGTGGAAGTACCTCGAGGTGGTTTTGATTGTGATATCCTCGAAAGCTCACCAGCACCTTTTCTCCATGCTGACACTTCATAGAAGCATCAAATGGCATGTGTAGGACTTTTCCAACTTAATACATGGAGAGAAAAGCATGTAATTAAACTTTAATCTTCCATGTGATGTGTGCTCGACACTAAATACAGATTTTGCAAGACTTTTTTTTTTTTTTTTTTTTTTTTTTTAAATCTGGAGTATGAGATGACAGTGTGGCAATAAGATATCAGTGGATGGGAGTAGTTTTTGTGAATATGGGGGCCCAGTACTGTCTCATAATTTTTATTTATAATATTTTTATAAAAGCATGTAGTTACTAATTGATAGTTAAGAAATTTTTGTCTTCATTTATACCATG
Source organism: Excalfactoria chinensis (assembly GCF_039878825.1). Taxonomy (NCBI): domain Eukaryota; kingdom Metazoa; phylum Chordata; class Aves; order Galliformes; family Phasianidae; genus Excalfactoria; species Excalfactoria chinensis. The sequence continues at coordinate 9,317,247 of NC_092837.1, read as the reverse complement.
CTCAGTAGAAAAACATGAACAATGCTTTTCGGTATGATGCAGATGCTGGTGTTGTTCGTGTTGTCTTACACAAGTGGTATGAGCTTTTGTTGCAACAGTTTGGGTTGTATTTTATCATTTTTCCTCTTAATTTCTAAGGGTTCTTTGATAACGTATATGCTTTCTGTTTAATACTGTTTAGTTGCCATCATAATGAGCATCCATACACTTAATTGTGCTGTTGCTGTTTTGAATTTTTTTTAAATTCATTTTTGCTTATGTAACTGAATGTGTTTGGCAAGTAGATGCATCTTGTGATGAGTCAAACCTAAAGATGATTCGGGAAAAGTAATAATAGTCACAAAAGAGACTGAGTTGAGGTTGGACATGTTTGGACTCTTAGAAGTGCTTTAGATATGCATTTAGTTACACAGTTGCATCTGGAGCCTTACATTCAGAATTTAGTCTTACTATCACAGATACCTTTGCAGCTCTGATTTCAGGGACAATGACTGTTATCAAATCTTAATACTGATGATGAAACATATATTTAGGGAAGGTCTACAGTCTGCAAAGACACCCAACATTCAGTTTTTCCATTTTGAATGGAGGAACCAAAAAGAACACCAACAGAACAAAGCCCCAAAATGAGCCAACTTCACCCATTTCTAGCAGGGGCTGCTGTTACTTCCAGAGGTGTTTGGGGTTTGTTGTGAGTATCAGAAGTCTCTAAGATGTGTGGTGTTTCAGTGATATTGGGAAATCAAATATTCTGGCTTTAAGGTGAGATTAAAAAAAAATACAACCCCAAACCAAAACTGAATATCCCTTAAATGGGGTGCCAATTACTGCAGCGTGTCTCTGTGGAATTTTTTTTTTTTCTTTCTTTTTAATTTCTGCAAGTATCTAGTTTGGTTGTTTCCCTATGTATTTATTTATTTAGTTAGATTCCAGTGCTTCAGGCCAGCCCGACATGCTCTAAATCATTAACCCTCTGCTCCAGGGAACTTACCCTTATGGCAGCATCTTTGATATTAGATTGGATCCCTTCTGGGCAAAATTTAATTGACTGGATTTCTAGGGGAGTGCTGGTTCCCTCAGTCTCTTTCTGCAGCATGAGGCCATGATTGTTTCAGCAGTTGATTTAGTAGCCAGGTTTCTTCTGTTACATGGTTGCAAAAGGAGAGCAGGCACTGAATCAGAGGGCACAGACTGTGCTTTTAAGCGTGGGTTGATGTTTCTTCATTTACAGATACGTTTGTGCTAAGCGTACTGGCTCTTCATAAGCATTCAGACCAATAAAAGCAGCATGGCATGGATGAATACAGTTTTATAGCACTTGCTTGTACGTTACAAGGAAAACTGTAATTCTCTCCATGGTAAGACATGGAAGCAACATTGCAGCAGTAAGGTCATATATCTTACCTAAAGCTTAATTCATGTAATTGGGGTTGCGATTGCTGACAGGTTAAACTTCAGTGACAGTTAGAGAAGAAATGTAGGATATTGATTGGCTTTTTATATTCACTGTGGCTGTAGAATTGCTTCACAGATGAGCAGTCTCTCTGAAGTCAATAGAGCTGCGTGTGTGAATTGATATTTGCCTATTCAGTGACTTCACTGTCAGTGAGCTCTTTCCAAAAACTTTAAGGTCTTCATTGCTAAAATACAGAGCAGTGGTGATCAGAGCAATGGTTCTGGGTATCTACATGCAACTTCCATAGCAGCTAGGGAGCTGTATGCTTTATTTGGTGTTCTGAGTATCCAAAATTGTATGTTTCCTGCTCAGTGATTCAGGGCTTCATAGAAAGTGAGGCTTAAAGCCACGTTATTCACTGTCAGTTAGATTAAGTCAGGTGTAACAAGAAGGGAAACGCCATGTTTTGTCCTCATATTCCAGGAGGCTCATTCCTCATTTGCTATGTCACCACCATTCTGTGTTGCTCAGGAGGGAGACCCCTGGATACCTGATGTGTTCAATATCAGTCTAAGTTTTCATTTTTTTTTTTTTTTTTTTTTTAAATTAATTTATTTATTTATTTTTGTACAGGAAAGCACTATTTATTTAGTTTGGTAACAGTATGGATCTAGTGTTGGAAAAGCTGGTGTACGTGAAGTATTATCTGTGCTTATTTTAACATACAAACAGTTTTATTACTTTTGCTAGAGAATATAAAAAAGGACACCAAGACATTAAGCTGGCAGAATCTTCCACAAATTTCAGGTGGCTCTTCAGTGTTTAGGTATATTCAGATATTTATAAAATACAAATACAATTAATATATCTCTAGTAATTGTTTAATGTTTCACTTAGCTGCTTTCTGTAGTCATTTGAATGTGAACTCATTGCAGAACTTCATAGTTTTGTGTTAACTTGACAGATAATGTTTTTAGTAAAGTGCTTGTGTTAATATAGGGTTTTCTGAAAGCTCTTCTTATTCGTAGGTATGTCTTCATGCTAAAAGTATTTGCTATAAAACCATTTCAGTTTATGACTTACAGTCATTAGCCAGTCCTAAAATCTAATTGTGCTGACAGCAGTGGTAAATGTATGCAGATGGAGAGAAAAGCAGGGTACTCATCCTTGGCCTCTATTACTCCATACAAATGAACTCTTGCTGCATTTGTAATGCTTGGAAACTGCTTCTTAATCCTGGTAAATCCATCAAAGGTGGAAAGGGGGTGATACAGGTACCAGAAAAATGTCTATATGAACCCTGAGCAGTTAAGACTTGATGACTGGAAACTGGCTTTGAAATTTAGGTAGTAGAGTTAAAAGACTTCTGTTATGAAATGAGTACTCAGACCGGTAACACACCTCTTGCCAAGGTTCTCTTCACTAGCATCAAAAATAGATCAACTGGATTCTGCAGTACCAGACAGTAAAGAGTGATGTTGTTTAGTTACATCCTTACAGCTACACATGTATGAAACATAACTTTACTGCTGAACGTGCATGTTTCTGAGATGACCTGCATCTCTGCACTAGTAAGAGATTTTCACCCTCTCCAATCTTTAGTTGGATTAGCATCCTTCCTTCCCTGCCTGAATCTGGGGTAGTTCCAATTCTATCTAAAAACACTTTTTATTAGAGAACAAATGGCTTTATATTTCTCAGGCAGTAATATGTACAGCCAAGTAAAATTTCAAGTTGAAAGAGTTGAGATAGAGCTGGCTGCATTGCTTGATCTCTGTCTGAATGTTACTGGCATTAGCATCACAGTGCACTGGCTCAGCAGGGAGGGAGGATGTGTAGGCAGAAGACAGGAATTACATTTGTTTTCAGTGTTTTATTAAAAAAAAAAAAAAAGAGGTGGAAACTTATTTTAGCAATTACTTTGAGCCCTTACTAGGTTTTGCTGAATGGTGCAAATGTAATGCTACAAAGCTTTTCTTGTAGCTTGAGCTCAGAGAAAGAATAATATGCAGAGAAGAGAATATGAGGCAATCTTCAGATTCCTCTGTTTAGATAGTCTGAGATATGGAGGAGCACATAAATGGAAAACAGGGTTTCTTGATTTCTTTGCCCTCTAACTCCTCAGAAAGATGAGAGCAGAATCTGATCCCACAGTATCTAACATCGTTTCATGTTCTGTCACTGTAGTCAGTGATGAGTAAGCAATGAGGTAAAGTGAATCCACAAGGGAACCTTTGCTCTGCAAAGATAACTTGAAGATAATGAAATGAAATAGCAAACAACACTAATCAGAGCAACAGTAGGGGTATTACAACAAACCAAACAAACCCCACAAAACAATTATTCAACACGTTCTTTGCAAACAATAACCTTGCTCCTACCTAAATGGAGTCTGTCTCCCTGGAAGTTGCTGCAATGTGACCTAGGCTTGATGTACGTGTAGGTTCTGTTTTTCATGCCTTTCTGCTTCCTTTCATCTTTTACATCTATTTTTCATTGACTGACTACAAACCTCCTCTTTGTGGTCTTAGCTCTGTCTTGATTAGCCTTGTCCTAGAAGAATAAAATGGGATGGATGTCATTAGGCCAAGGACAAGGGAGGTCTGGCAGGAATTACATCTCCATAACGTTTTTAAGAACTTCCTGCTACTGTATGTGCCAACACCATGATTATCTCACCAGCAGGCAGGTGAGAGAGGAATAAAACTGCTGTCTTATTTCCAAAGCCCTTCAGAGGAATCTCCTGGGACAGATGAAGTTCTTCAGTTAGCAAATATCTGACTTACTTGGGAAGCCTCAAGATCCTTTCCCCAAATAATGGAAAGACTTAGTCTATCTTTCTTACCTCCTGTCTTGTTCCAACTTATGGGAGGGAGGCAAGGCTATCTGATATATTATACCCAGTGTGAGATTAAGAAACAACGGTTCAAATGTTGGTCCGACCAGTTTATTACAAATAATAATCAACAGAGAAGATGGGGAAAGCCGCGAGTACGGAGAATTAGGGTGATGGGGAGGGGAAAGAGGGCGGTAGGAAAGGGAGGAAGAAAGCAAGAATTGCGTAAAGCGGGGATAGCACCACCTGGATGCAGCAGCGTCCCGGCACGCGGCGTTCCGTTGGTCCAAGGCAAAAACGCAGGGGGGAGCAGCAGCAGAAGGAAGAAGCAGCAGAGTGGCTGGCCACAAGCAGCAAGCCGGTGCAGTGCAGAGCACGTGCTGGAGGAAGCAGACGGGTCTCACGCGGCAGGCCCAGAAGAACCGTTGGAAGCAGCAGAGCAGCAGCGAGGGAACTGAAGCCAGATACCTCCTTGTTCTTCAGCACGCGAGCATTGTGAGGAATCTGATGGCAAAAACCTTTCTTGTTCTTCAGCGTGAGGGCATCTTCGGCATGCAGGTGTCAGATCATGAGGAATTTGATGTCAGAAACACCTCTTGTTGATGTCAGAAAACCCAACCTTATGGTTGCTGATCCCAGTCTTACCCTCCTTTTTCGTGCCTGCGTGACATTCCTGGGTGCTTGGATTCCTTGAGTCATGTGCAGCACTCCCTGAGATGGCCATCTTCCACGAGGTAAGTCCGCACAAAAGACCACTTCACAGCCATTCATCTGCAGCTTATCTCTCTCTCTTTGCGCATTGTCCATCTGTGTCCCTCAGACAAAGGATTTCTCAATCCTTGCCTAGGACTTGCCTGGACCTGTGCATCCTCAGCAAACTTTGAGGCTATAGTGTAAAAGCACGGCCTCTTACACCCCTCTAAATATAGCAAAACCTTAGAAGGTTCTTTCAGGCTATCACTGTAAGTTCAGTAAAGTTACATGTTCTGGAAGTGTCTAAGTTACATGTTTTACACTGGTATCACTTCACACTAATACTTACTCTCGTGCTCGTGCTTTCTTTTACCATCACACAGAGCAGATGTGAGATACGCAGCAAGAAAGAGTGTCACACATACTGAATCAACTGAGTTATTTAATATTTTATGAATTTAAGCCTTTTGTTCTCTCTTTTTTTTGTTTTGTTTTGTTTTCCTATTTATTTAGGAAAGCAGGAGGAGTCATGTTGCTTAATGTTTTACAGCAGCAACATCTGTTATATTTCCCCTTATTTGTTTCTGAGGATGTGGGCATATTGTGTGCAACGCTTACAGCGGCATTTAACATAAATTACAGTTGATGTGCAATTTGTATTTTTCTGCCTGTCTTTTAAAATAATTGTTAGAGATTAATTCACGTTCACCAGGATTTATTTTTTTTTTTCTTCCTGTGGAGTTATCTGCTCCCTACGTTTGCTTTCCCTCAGGTATAGAGTGAACTCAGAAGCATTTGAATCAGATGAGAAACATACCCCACTGAAAACTGGGCAGTATATGTTTGGTTACCATTTTGATTCTCTACCACTTGGGCTGTCCTTTGTGTTGTCATAATTTACCGTCTAGATTAATGGTGCATCCTTGCAAATTGCTTTCAAAGATGTGTTGCTTTCTTCTAGCATGCATGAAAATGCAACGGCTCTAAGCACCCTGTTTATCCTTTCATTAGGTGATCTCCGTGGCTGTGCTTCACCAGCTTCTTGTTTTGTGTTTTATCCTCTTCTTATCTTGTGCTACTCAGTAGCTGTTCTTGTTTTTTTTCTTATCTCTTATTATGTTGTTCATATTTCTTCTTCACTGGAAGTTGTAAAGTTTTTCCTACTTTTTCTGCTAGTTAACAGTAATTGTCTGCCATAGTAATTGTCAGTTTGGAGGCCTGTGAAGACTCTGTACTGCATATCTTATCCTGGAAAGTGTGTACTGAGAAGAACTTGGTCTCAGTACACACTTTCCAGGATAAGATATGTTCTTCCTGATGGAATTTCTTCTATCTGTAACGTCCCTTTCAACAAAGATGATAAAACATTACAGAATAAGCATTCTGCATTGCCATATTCCCGAGAATCTTCCTCTCTGATCTTTTTAAGTTGCCTTTTGTTAGCTGGCACACTGAGTTGTAGCTGTGATTCTGTCATGGTTCTGAGCACACAGCATATATTTATATGAAGTCAAATTGTCACTATGTGGTCATATTGATAGCATTTCGCAGATATGTGTATTTGTGGGCTCTTTGTTATAAGAATTATGCATCTTCATCTGCATTATGCTTTTTAGCTCTGAAACTAAAAACCGATATGGATGGAGAGGATCTTGTGTTTTAGTAAAAAACTGAGTTAGACTAATGAGGTGGTAATATTTAAGAATCTGAAATGCTTTAATGAAGAAATTATATCTGTAATTATCTGTTTCCAAGCTCTGCATGATTGCAGAATTAGTAACACACCATTGATGTGTACAGTTAAATTTTTTGCTAAGGGATGAGTAAAATCTATGCGTTCTTCTGTGACACTGGAAATGACACTGGTCAGGAGTTGTTATTGGCAAAATAGGTGCTCTAATTTTATACCCTCTTCAGGAGAGAGTTTGTGAAACTTTCACCGTTGCTATGCAGGACTGCCCTCAGCTAGCATTTATCAGTGAACTTTATAGTTCCACAATCTCTTCTGCTTGGCTGTGAAATTGGTACTTATGTGCTGTTCTGGTGTTGCTGCCACTGCTGATACCATTGCATTGGCTTTCATTGTGATATGAAGTGAGCGGGAGAATTTCTCACTTATTAAATCTCTTAAATTCAATTAGTGCCCTTTATACCATAGGAGGCCATTGCAATATCTGAAGTGGAGAAAAAAATTCTTGCAGCCCTTTCTTGTTTGTGCTGCCTAGCATTTTCCTAGAGCCCTGCTCTGAATTTCAATTCTGTTCGCTGCAAGTGTCACAAATCAGCAGTTGTTAGAATGCATTATGAAGAAATAAACATTTATCAGATTGCCTTTTGAGAAGGTGAATAACTTAGCTAGAAAAATTCCAACAACAACAAAAGCATGCTGCTGACTGACAATTTATTTTATCCCTTTGAGATGCAAGGAGTTGTTGCATGCTGAGTGAATATTGATCTGCTGTATACAGATAAATGAAATTCCACTTACAATTCTTTGGTTGCTCACTTGCCACCAATTAAAACTGAAAAGCATGGTCATGCACCAAAAATATTAATTAACTCTCTTCAGTTGTTGGTTATCTTCCGACCTGGGAGACTGCCAGCTGCTTGTTTGATTTGCTTGCGTCTGACCTTTGCACTATGCAGGGGCTCCTTTATGGCAGGTGTTATTCCCTTTCCACTGCTCTTTGTGATGATAAGTAGGGGGATGCAGTCAGGTGAAAAAAAATACTCATTTTCTTCTTCCTTTTAGGCTTTTCTGATGATTTTCTTTATTGCTGTTGGCTAACCTATAGCCACACTAACCTCCTCCAGCAACCACAGACCCACATTTAAAATATGCTTCTCTCCTGTGCGTGTGTGTGCAGTCATGTCATGAGGTAGGAAATGAAGAGAAAGACTGTAGCTATGTAAAACAAACAAACAAAAACAACATGCAAAAACACCCACATGTAAATAAGGGATTTGTTCTCTGGAGTCCTATTGGGAAAGCAACTGCTACAGACTTGGCTAATATTACAGAGTGAGGAGAAAAATGACAGAATGGAAGCTAAGCAGCATGATCAAAAGGAGCACTGAGTTTGTTGGGAAGAGTATCTGGTCAGCTTACCAGCTGAGGTGCACATCTGCTCCTTTGATGATGTTTCTAGCCATTGCTGCAGCAGAAGTTTGACAGCTTGCAAGGAAGCTGGTCAGTGAAGAATTAAGAAACTATAACAGCTGTCTTAATAGAGTCAGGTCTGTGGCTACCTGCCTTTCCTCAAGATGAGGTGATCTAAAAATAGTGGCTTAGGAGGCAAGTTAGAAAATAAATAGGGTGAGGAAACTGTATTTTGAGCAGTTTCATCTGCAAATCCGGTGTGATTCTGCTGACATCCAATTATACAAATGTAATGGAGATCATCATCTAGGCCTTGATTTGAAAATGACATTTCAGTGCTTTGGCAGCTCTAAAAATACTGACATTTCTAGTAGCTGGAGGCCATAAAAATATTGATTCAGCAACAGAATTGTTTTGTAAAGCAGTGATAGTTGGCTGGCTTCTGAACTGTTAGTATGTTGCTTCAGGCTCTACAGTATATTGCTAACAAGGAAGGAGTAGGGCCATTGAAAGCCAAACGTGTTAGAGGGGAATATTGCTGAAGGAATCAAATATGTCATATACTACTTGGTAAGTGTTGTTGCAGCTTTCAGACTATACACCCCATTGTTAGGTAACTTGGCAAAAAATCTGCACTGGTAACACCAGGTTTGTGCTGTAGCTTAAGCTAATACCAGACAGAAAAGCGGTTTCCAGATTCTTCTTCCTAAGGGGACTTATTAATTGAGCAACTGTAAGAACTATGTACTGAATGTAAAATATGAACTACACAATATTTGGAGAAATTAAAATAATAAAATATCATTGGACAGAATGAGCTTGCCTCTCAATGTCAAAATGTGCTTGGATCTGAGCCATAAAAAAAGGAAGTAGAAGCACTTATTGTTATTTACACTATGTGGGCAATGTAGTTATCTTTTCATTAGGAGAACAGTAGGGGAAAAAAAAACAAAACTTAGGAAAAATGTACTTCATTAATAGAGGCTTTTCAGAAAGAGTTTATTCAACAACCCCTGCCATGCTCCAGCAAATACTGAAATAGATCACTGCGGTACAAGAAATGTATTTGGGGAGCTGACATGCCTTAGAGTCTGAGCTGGACTGCCTCTATTAATTCTGCATATATAACCTCTAAAACAGGCAAGTTTTGCTATTGTCCTGATGTTTGAAGAAATTAGGGAGAGATAAGAGTGAGGAAGGAATCCCTTTTCTGTGCTGTAATTGTGCTGTTCTAACAAGAAATTACACATGCTATTGACATTTGGCATATGTATGATAGACTTTATTGCATTTCCTTTTCAAGTAAATATTTTGTCCTAAGCCTCTATTTTCATCTTGCTTTCTTCACCACATTTAGACTGCTTTGCTCCCATGCTCCCATCCCTCCCATATGACAGTGCATACTTCATTAGCATTCATTACCTTCTGGGGGATTGTTGTTGTGAGGTTTTGTTGTTTAATTTTTTTTTGTTTGTTTGTTTTGTAGTTTTGTTTATGGATTCCTGTGCCTATGAAGATAGTAACCATTTAATCCAAAGGGACAAGCATTTGTTGCTTCTGAGAAGGCAAGTTAGAGGTCTAGAATCTTTTTTCTTCTGCTTCAGTCCTTTCAGGAGCTGTCAGTTTTTCAGGCAAGGGAGATGTTCAGAGACATGGCAGTGAAAAATTGATAGAGTGCTTCAAACACTGCTGGAAACGTAAGACCAAGTGTAATGCTGACCAACATAGCTGTGCTGGAGCCCATTCAGTAAAGCAGTTGTCTGAATCAATAACTTGAAGGTGAATATTAACAAGTCTCTGTAAGCTGTTCATCCAAACTTGAGCGTTGATAATATCTGTAGTATGAGGAGGTTGGAGGTGAGAGAAGGGGAAGGAAGTAAACTTTGATTCATTTCCTATTCCTGTGGCAATAGCTAATCTTCCTAGTATCTGAACAACATGATTGCTCCCATACCTATAATTTAAAACTTGATGAGGCATCAAAGAAACTGCCTTGCAAGTAGAAGACAAATCAGAAGTCAAAGCCAATCGTATTACTGATCATTTCTATCCCTCCTAGAAGTTACTCATATTTTGAGGACAAGTTGCCTCTGTTGCTGCCGTTATAGTTGCATAAAAAATAAAGTTAATGGTTTTGATTAATTTCCTGTTTTAGGGGGGAGGGGGAGGAGAACAACAACAAAAAAAGAAGAAATTTTACTCTCTTTTGAAACTTATATCACACCTTCAAATAAAGGTGTTCTGAGCTGAGGTTAAGGGAATCCATCTGGGTGGCATCTGAAGCTGTAAATGACTATATTGTACTTACAAAAAATTTCTTGCTTGTACATAAGGGGGCAATTTCATGAGATTGTCTATAAAATTTTATGAAGTTATGATTATGGGATGTTCTAGAAGAATGTAATGGGCACAAATTGCAGAGAATGCAATCCATGGTGAGGGAAACTTGCATATCAAGCAGTTACAGTTACATCTCAAAATTTCATCTTGCATCTAGTTATCAGGATGAGCACCTGAACACCACGAGAAAGAGTTCAGATTATGAAATCCACTTCAACATTAACTGCAACTACAACAATGGTTTTCCTTATATATTTTTTCCTTTTTTCTTTTTCTGATTATCTTTCTAATCTTACTTTCTTTGTTATTCCTCAGGGAAAGAAACCAGTGTGAAGTCTGGAAATCATTGGGAAACAATCTTAAATTAGAAGGCCTTGATATCAAAACTCCTTCTGTCCTTGTGAGCTGATCCTTTCTACTAGGTCTCCCCTCAGCTCAGTAAGAACAAACTCTTTGTGAGACTTTGCTTCTCTTTTGTATTACAGCAGGCTTAGCTCTTGTCTGTCCGGGATGATACAGACTGTAGAGATCATAGTAGGAAAAGCTGCATTTTGGAAAGAAAAAGTTAAGGAATGACACTCCTTGACCTCCTTGCTTAGTTGATTTTCACATGATTCTTGGCCTTTCTAGTGCACTAATCTGTTGGGTGTTTTAATAGTGGAATAGGCAGTCTGCGTAAGGAAATGTTGAAAAATTATTATTTTTTCCACTTCTGTGTACCAATGAACTTATGTTTATTCAGTCCAAATCTGCTAATGTTCATATGAATATCACAGCTTGAAGTTCAGTTCTGATTATTCAATTGAGAATATTTTTTACCTTATCAGACCCTTCAGTGCAAAACATCAGAATATGGAACTCTTAGAAGGCTGGAGAGTATAGAAATCCCAAAGGCTGTGCTCTCTGTTTTGGGGTTGATTTTCATTTTGTGCTCTGAGGGCTGAGGTGAGGCTCGAGTATTATACAATCTTTGACTCTTTTGCAACTGGAATTGGAAACCCAGCATTTTTTTTCCTTATGAGAAATTTTGTTACTGAAGTTTCGATTGAAACTTTATATCAAAAGAGAAGAAAAGCTCTTTCAGAAAAATAACTGTGTTTTCCCCCAGATGCAGAGGAAGGGTTCAGAAACATACCATGAAATTGAAATTTCTCAAAGTGCCTCTTAAATCTTTGCTGCAATTACTGTAATTCACAATAATAGATCCAGTACTATTTTTAAAAGCTTTTGAAGGTTGCAAGTAGCATCCAAAAATTGTGGGTTGTGGGCAATCTATGAAACCATAGGTTTCCAGGGCTTTTATTTAAATGAGAGAATGAGAGAGAAAGATGTAATAAAAGTAGTTAAAAAACTTGAAAGTTTTCTTTGTGCTGAACTGTAACTCTGAGGCAGGAAATAAGGAAATACCTCAGCCTTCACAAAAGTGGTTTTTTATTTATTTATTTCTTTTTTTCTTTGCATTGAACAAGATTTTGCAGTTCTGGAATGAGCATCCTTTAATCCAGTAGTCTTTTTATAGAGACTGATTAAATTGGTAGCTCACTGGTCATAAATCCTAATGATGAGGAGTATATGAGGAGAGATCTACAATAGTTGGAGGAACTTGTTCTGTTTCCTCTAAATTTATATCATCTTTAGTGTTGAGTTGGGCCTGTTTCATCAAACTCATTAATTTACCTCTTGTGTCTTTTACTGTTCTACCTCCAATGTACAAGTAATATTCAGAAGGGTCATATAATAGAATCACAAAGTATCTTGAATTGTAAGACCCACAGGGATCATCTAGTCCAAATTGCTGAGCAAAGGACCACCCAAAAATCAAATCCAACGTCTAAGAGAGTATGTCAAATGACTCTTGAACTCAGGAGGCTTGGTGCCATGCCCACTGATCTGAGGAGCCGCTTCCATGCCTGGCTGCCTCTAGTGCAGGATCTTTTCCTAATAGCCAACCTGACCCTCTCCTGACTCAGCTCCCTGCTGTCCGTTCAGGTACTGAGGGGTGCAGAGAACAGATCTCAGAGCTGCTTCTGCAAGATGCAGGCTGCCTTCTCCTCTGCTCTGGGCTGAACAAACCAAGAGACCTCAGCTGCTCCTTACATGTCTTGTCCTCCAGACTCCTCCCCATCTTCACAGCCCTCCTCTGGGTGCTCTCTAATAGCTTTATGTCCTTATATTGTGGCACCCAGAACTGCACTCAAGGTGAAGTTGTACCTATGCAGACCAGGACAATCCCTTTTGACTTGCCAGCAGCTATTGATCTGATGGACCCCAGACTATGGTTGGTACTTTGGGCTGTGGGGTCACCATAGACATAGTTCAGAGAATCACCATAGACAGTTTTGCTCTTTCTCTGAAGATTACTTTTCTTGGTTTCCCTTGTTTGTCTCAGAGCTTGTCCACTCTCTGGAAACATTAGCCTCTCAGCAAGGAAAACAGAAATAAAGGCTACTTGGTACAGTTGTAGTGGCTCTTAGAATCAGAGAATCACTGTGGTTGGAAAAGATCCAGTTTAGCCTTCTGGCTTTCGCCAACAGTTCTTGCTAGACCACATTCTTTGATACAAGACTCTAGAGTTTATTGCAGCCTTATAGTAAGTGTGGGGACCTTGTAAAGAGGAGAGAGACCAACTTTTCATGCAGTCTGGCAGTGATAGATGAAGGGGGGATGGCTTTAAACTAAGAGGAGAGATTAAGGTTAGATCTTAGGTAGAAATTCTTTACTCACAGGGTGGAGATGCACTGGTGCAGGCTGCCCAAAGGAGTTGTGGATGGCCTATCCCTGGAAGTGTTCAAGACCAGGATGGATGGGGGACCCAGGCGGTATGATCTAGCACTTGTCAGTAACCCTGCCTCCTGCAAGGGGCTTGGAACTACGTGATCTTTAAAGTCCTTTCCAACCCAAGTTCTTCTATAATTCAAAGAAGAGACTGGAGAGGAATTTAATCAGTGTATACTTAAGGAATAAGAAAACAGTGGTTTCTGTATTCTAGTGTGTAGATGTATAATGAAATACACACTCAGACTTAGAAATAAAGTGTATTGCTTTAGCAATACAGGTAATTAACCTCCTGAGTAACTCACCATTCTCTGTCGTATTTTCTGGCATCTTAATTTAAGTTTAGAAGTGATGTTCAAGGAATGTTTATTTAGGGAAGTACTGGTGCCTTTCTTAGGCAGAAGGTCAGACACGATAGATTGTGTTTGTCTTTATAGTCTGTGCATAATTCAGGTACATCATGCATGTGCGAGGTACGTTGTGGTTAGTGAGATAATGGAAACAGCTCACAAGTTGGAGGTAAGCCAGCTCTCAGTTCAGATTCTAAAGCATGCTTGTCACTTCTCCCAAGAACAGAGATAAGTATGAGATATTTCAATGCCATTCTTTTCTCCTTCCCATTGTTTGAAAGCTCACTTTTGGTACTTGGAAAAATATTCTTAGGACGTGTGCAAAACACAAGCTCTAAAATCTGTGCTTTATCAGGGAGTAGGTGCTACTAAGTAAATATGTATTTGGTAACTTTTTAACAGTAAAGCATTCCTTTGATACGTGGGGACCTGTTCACCACAGGGAGAAATTCCAGATCATACATGGATGGCTATAGCTGTTGAACTTGTATTTCTCATTCAGCAGAATGAGTGTGCCCATTAAACCACAACCAGAAATCTTGCTCTTGTTTATTTTAGGGTACTGGTTGCAAGAAGAAACCTTTTATATTTCCTAATTGGAGTTTAATAGTGCAAGTGTTCTGAATGGGTCCTGCAGATCTTAGTCTCTGAGATGCATTTGGAAAGCAACATCAGGCACAATGTGTTTTCTAGCAAATCCAATTAAGGGGAAAAAAATAGTTAAAAACAATATGTTTTACTTATGTGTGAGTCTTTTGCTGATTTTGGCTATTTGAATTCCCTGGCTGCTTTTAAAAATATTCTTAATTTGTTTAATTAACAGTTAGTAAATTCCTGTAGTGTTTTTGAGAAGAGATGTTGTATTCTACATTTGTTTTCAGTCTGGAAAACTGAGACAGGGAAAGATGAAGTGATGCCTGGAAGACTATATAGGAAACAGAAAAGAAAAAGACACAATATGAAACCTTGTGGATTGTCATGCCTTTTATGTGTTTGGAAACTTCACTTAAAAAGCCAAGAATGAATACCATACAGTATACAGTACTGTGGTACCGTCCACAATTTTACTTCAAACCATCCTGTGCCATGTAACTTATTAATAGCTAATACTAGGATGTATGAGTCAATGTGGGGCCAACCAAGTTACGTTTGGGAGATCTGTGCAGTCTTCAGTAAGGAATGCCTATGGAGCAGAGAAAAATAAAGTGAAATCCTGTAATGACAGCATGCTTCTGAAAGCAGCATTTCTCTGTACATTTCAGCTGATGCACTGTTGAGGTCTGTCTTGTCAAGTTGTTGCAGTTATATAGCAAGGTATGAAAGAATGTGACAGAACTCAGTTGTTAATGAAGCAGCTCCTCACTGAATGCAACAACATTATCGTGTGTCTTTTCTGACATGGCATGAAAGAAGGCAGCCTTATTTGAGAATGAAAAAGCACCAATAAGAAATGAAAAAGATAAGCTGTTGAATACTACATGCGTTCCTCAGTGCCACTTGTTTTGCTGTACCAATACATGGCAGATAATTAGACAACTCATTTAAAACTGACCCCCTATCTCCTTGAGTGTTTTGGTGGGTGGGTGATTGCTCCCAGGCTTGTAGGTGACTGAATTTCTCATCAGCCATTTGGCATCCCAGGCAGTGATGTAGATCTTCTGACAAGAAAATCAATCGCATTGCTAAGTTTCAAAATTTGATTACTTTATAAAAAGTCTCTAGAGCAGCTCTTTGTGTGATTATATAGACTTACTGCTGAAATGAAAGCTCAGTCCCACATGCTTCACAGTTCCAAACAATTTATAGTAATTATTTCCATTAGACATGTACTGAAATGCTGTTTCGATAATGAACAAGGTGATGTGCAAATTATAGAGGGGAATATGCACAAAAGCCTTAAAATAAACAATATAGGGCAAAACTTAGTTCTGAATTTACTGGATAGAGCTCTCTGAAGCTTATTCTCCCTGTTTGTGAGTTCAAATTCTAGATCAGCTTGGATTTCTTCACAGAGTTTTGTTTTGCAGATGAGACTTCCTTTCAGTTCTCTAATTTCTGATATATTTTAGATGATCAAGTGTTAGAGAATAATGCACATGCTTAAAAAACTTAAATTGGTTTACTGTTATTGATGATTCCATAATAGCAGAAAAGTTGTAGATGCACTTAAGCCTGTTTAAAGTAGAATACTGACTGCATTTTAGACAAGGCACCTGGCCATCTGGATTTACTAAACTGTTTGATGTTGTGTCCAATGTAAAAATATGCTTGAAATAGATTAAGATGTACTTCAGAGTTGATATTAACAGCAACATCTGTAGTGGCATACGGATAGTGCCCCATGCAAAGGCTTAAGTCATTTTTTTTATTAAGAGCAAGAATTGCTGAGTTTGGAATGTGTGAGTGTAGTGGAGATGAGACTCCAGAAGTCTGTATGCCTTAGGAAGTGCTCCACTCCTCTGAGATACTCAAAAAGAGCCTAATTTATAGGAATATCAGTAGAATGGTGTTCTGTTGATTGATTCTGTGCTGGGAGCATGGTAGCATGGCTAGCTCTTGTGAACCATGCTGCTTTATAAAGTTTAAGGTTCCTGGGCTAGATTTGTGGAAGAGTTAAGAGGAATGGAAAGCACAAGACTGAGAGTTTCAGTATGCTTTTCCCTCATCTGTCTTTCAACCATTTTCAGCCCTTAACCTCCCTGGGTGACTGCTCAGAATGGGGTTTGCACCAGCTCTGGGTCATTTCAGGTTTGCTTTCAAGAGCAGAGGTAAGATTACTCTTTTACAGCATAACCTTGGGAGCAGGAGGAATAGGCTGTAATCCTTTTTTTCACTTAACAGCTCAATATTTCATAGTCCCTGCAGTGAGTGCTTCCATTTTATGTTAAGCAGGTATTGAATGACATTCAGCAACTGTAAATGAAACAGGAACTAGGCACCTAGTCTTTGCCCTCTTAGCTCCCCCAGGCAAAAGCAATATTCTTTGTATTCTTTCCATTTTTACTTAGTGATTTTGATGAAATACAAATACCTTCTATGTGAAGGGCATCTTGGTTCTCTTCCTCTCATCCAGGAGTAATTGACGACTAATTAGGTTGCTGTTGCATGAGATTCTTCTAATAGCAAAGACAGGAGCTGGAGCTGAAAGGGACCCAGTGTTTTGTGTGGAGTCCTTTTAATTAGGGGTTCCATGGAAATTGGCTTCAGGAATCAAACTCATGAGTTAGACGTGGGGTTGGTAGATGGAGATACGCTCTGAGCTTCTCAGCTCTGAAAATACAGGGCATTTCCTGAACATACTTGGTAGCACAAACCAAAACCAGCACAGATACCAAATTCAAACCAGTATTGTGAAGTGAAATGTTTACTTTAGATGAAAAAAGCAAAGAAGTGAAATCCTAAAAGGAAAAGTAGTAAGAGAATTTTTGAATATTATTTATATGACAGAACAGAATATATTAAAGGATCACTGGATCCTTTTTTTATTTACGGAGAAGATGAAGCAAGATTAATCATAGAAATGCAAGACATAAGGATGAATAACAACGGACTATGCAATACAATTTAATCACACCATAAATAAGAGGAAAAAAAATGATTACAAGGGTAGACAAACACTGGCATAGGAGCACAAATATTTGGAAATGGAGTTTAAGTAAATGGCTTAAGTAAGTGGAGGAAGACAAGGAAGGACAAATCACTAGTGCAGCTTACTTTTCTTCTTTTTTAGAATTCTCAAATATTCCATTCTTTCAGATAACATATACAGACCTTACTTTAACGAAAAGAATCCACCAAGCAGTTTGAAATAGTATCCAACTATTCCATTGAAAAATATTAGTAGAAATGGCAAGGGGGTTATTAATTTTGAGTACAGTCAATTTGTTTGAAAAGTGGGCTTTAATGAATACTTCTTTTTCTCCAGTTCTATTTATTTCCCAGTACAGATGCAAAATTCACAATAAATAATAAAAAGCCAGCACACCTACAGGACTTAACCTTGGAAGTAAGATGAGAACTTAGAGTATGTGATGTGGATTTGATACCGTATTGAGAATGGAATAGATTTTCAGAAACCAGTTGGGGAGCATTAGTTCTTATTGTAGGTGACAACAATGTTGCATAATTAAGGTCCTATTTTCTCAGCACTGTGGGGAAGCGTGGATATTACTATGCCTGTGCATTTTCTGTCTCCTCTGCTTGAAGGTTGCACTCAACCTTTATTTTATGTTTAAGTGAATGAGCCTCGTTTGAATTTATGACAAGTTCTTTCTTCATAACAGTCTGGCATAAGGCATAATTTTTGCCTTCTCTGCATAAAATTCTGTGTCTATAGCTTATATTTTACTTTTTCTTTTCACTGTCTTGTAAGAAAGAGCAACTGTTGTTCTTTGTATAAAGTTCGAATACTTCTCATTTTTAAAGGTCACATTGGCATCGATACTTAGTGATTCAAGAGTGGGTTATGGTGATGCAGCTTTTGACTATCATGTAAAAGATTTTTGAATTATCGCTTGAAATTCTTTCTTGACACTCTTCCATGTTTGGATCTTAAGGTTTTTATTCTAGCTTCAACTTTAGATCGGGCTAGGCTTTCCTTGGGCAGTTGCTGTCAAAGAGTTTGTCATCTTTGCCATCTCCCTCCTGCCCTGGCACCCAGTGTGCCTGTAGTTTACTGTTAAATAGTGGTGAATTTCTGTTTTTGCTGAGTGTCTTCAGAAAGCATTTACCTCCAGTATGAATGAGCTAAAGTCCAGTACTGCATGTACTAGGGCTGTCAAGCTGACAAGGCAAGTGATTGTTCACAGCCCTTTACCATTTGGTGCATTGCTTCTGGCAACAAAGTAACGAAAGCAGTTCTAGTGACCAAAAAATTACTTGTATGTAGAAACATGGACATCACCAAAGATCCAGTAAGTGGTCCATCAGATCCAGAAGTATATCCTGGTACAGTGCAGCATCATGTAAAACAAGAAGAGAAATGCAGGAGTCCAATCTCTTTTTTTTCTTTTTATTCTGTGAGATAACTTATTTGGGGGGAAAAAAAAAAAATGGAAAAAAAAAAAGTGTATATAAAAAGCTTGGATCTAATCAGGTTAGCATTTTCAAGTGTTTTTTCTCCATTGGTTTTTTTCTGAACAGCTTAACTGTATTAAAGCATCAGTCTGCACTCTATCTAGTAGCAAATCATTTTACAAAGCTCACTCTGCCTAATAGTGTGCTTCCATTAAAGTCTTACAAGAGAAATGGAAATATCCTGATACCAAGATGCTAACACAGGAGAGCATAACACAAATCCATATTTAAAATTTCCTTTCTTCCTATGAAGAGACCTGTTTCCCTTTCTTCTATTTCCACACACTTGCAAAGGCATGGGAAGTGTTAAGGAATTTGACAGGTGCAGCAGTATAAGCTGTAGTCTGGGCTTTACACCATTATATGCCTGCAAAGCATGTTGTACATCCACTAACAAGGCTGCCATTCATTTTTTCGATAAATCCTGCACAGGGGTATTAGGGTCTGTGAACTGACGATTGATTTGCTGCCTGGAAAATTATTCTTTATTGATTTATATTACGTGGAGGCAACCGCAAATCTATAGTGGTCTTAATCAGAGAGAAAATGCTCAAGTTAGTGTCATTCTTATTTAGTCAGGCAATTACAAGTAGGAGAATTGGTTTAGTACCTCTAGGTGACATCTGCATATTATTCAATTATGAATTTCAGTAATCCATGAATTACAATACATAAAAGCATGTGAGATCAGGCTTTTTTTTTTATTATTATTTTTTTAAGAAGTGTCCTCTGTTCAAGAAAGTGTTTCAAATAAAATGCAAGGCTGACATTTAAAACTTGGCAATAGGAACCAGGTTTGATTTTAATGAAGATTCTTGGGATCTTTACACAGTATTTTTCTGATATGATGTTTCAATTAGAACTGAGAATATGAGACACTATGCTGCAGGTCTGTGTACAAGGTATACTTCATATTTTAAAAGTGAATGTATGCTGCAGGTTTCTGAGATTCTGCCCATAAAATGAGTGTTGTGTGGCTTTTTTTCCTGTTTCTGTGCTTTTTTTTTTTTTTTTTTTTTTTTCTGTTTCTCTTGTAACAGTAGGGTAGAATTCAGTTTCTGTAGATGAATTTTAATGCCATCATTGTAGATGGATAACATTTTCTTATTTAGCAGGTAATGATAATTCATGCAGCCCAAGTTTTCTGTGGACCTGGTTCTATCAGTATGGCATCTTAAAAATGACATTGGAAAAAAAAAAAAAAAGGAAAAAAAAATCTAGTTTAAGGGAGTAGACTGCCTGCCTGTCTCTGGCTCATCATACTGAGTAATGCTTTTCACACAGGATGGGAAATGTAGCAGCTTTTAAGGCTATTTCCAGTAGATATTTAAAGTCTTACAAGTTTCTGACTGACATAATTGTGAGTCTTGAAAATAGTTTGGGCCCCAGCTGTTTTATCCTGCTGGTCTCTGGGATGTCCCTGAGCAGTGGTAGAAGTGATGAGCAGGGGCTGTCTGCATGCTGGACAGGAGGAGCACAAAGGCGCCAGGAGCACGAGCATTGCACTGCTAGTGATTCCTGCTGTGCTAAACACGTGGGCTGCTGCCTCTGTGCTATGCTTGGCAGTTCTGAATAACAGCAGATTCTCAAATTCTCACTATACAGACCTTTTATAGCACAACTTGCCACTATGTACCATGTTTTTTGTTCCATTGCTTATTTCAGACTAAGAGGCAATGTTTTTAAAAAGAGATTTGGAAGGAGGAGTGGTGGTGGTTGTTGTAGACAAGCAGCTTAATGAAAATGCTACTGAAATGCCTTTTCTTCTATGAAAACTAGTGAATCAATTACAAAAGCAATTTCCTAACTCAGTGTGATTTTATTGTGTTTGACCAGGACATTTTATAAATATTACTTCTTGCTGAGAGCAAAGAGTCAATTTTGTTTCAAGCTTTGCTTTCAGGTTTTTGGAAAGTACCAGAAGGGCAGAAAGTGGGGTTCATCACTTTGTTTGTGCCTCTCCTTGGCAGCCCCTTGGCTGGTAGTAGCAAGAGGGAGTCAAGCTACTGAGAGAGCTATCTGAAGGCATTTGGGCATCAGACTACAGGAATTCATTTACAAATATTTCATGATGTATTTGCTCAATTCTTTGTATTCTTTCCATGTTTTCCTTTTTCTTTGAGGGGCGGGGAGGCTGGAGGGGAAGGGGAAGTGTTGGAATTCAGTGAGCTGTTATTTATTCTGCTAGAGATCACTGTAGGAAAAACTACTTTTAGCTTAAAAGGTATATGCTATTAGTCATGCTCCCCCACCCATCAAGGAACATCTTCAAAACAACAGAGACTGCTGAATAGCCATTTTCAGTTAAACACTACTGAAATATATGCAGTAACTTCAAAGTCAAGCAAGGACAAAAATAACACACGTGTCTGTTCTGATTTATGGCAGGTATGTAATAGGAGTGCTGGTAAGAAAATGTAAGAAGGCTGTTTTTTTTCTGGAAACGTGCAATGAGAAGTCACTGGAGTAGTAAATGTTCATCTCTACTGGACCTCAGGTTGATAAATTTAGGTACCTGTGATCCACCTCTTGTTAATGGTATTAAATCCTGAATGGTTTTAGTTACGGTGTTTCTTTGTCTCACTCCATTAAGGCACAAAGTATAAAATCACTGAATCTCTCAGTCCTCTCTGTGCTGCCCTCATCCCTGCCCTGCTACCTCAGCCAGCCCTTGCTAGCAGTACCCTTACCCTACTGCTGGCTCTTCCAGGAAAGTGCCAGCAGATTCGTGCTTCAGTGTGAATGTCTTTGGGGTGCTGTTTCTGCTGGTGCTGTTTTCCTGGTAGATTACCTGCTGCGTAAGAAACAAACTTCTAAAACCAGCCATTTGTTGTCTTTGAGCTGGATTACTTTCAGTTTTTAAGGTTGTAATTACATTTCTCTGGCTTTTGGAGTTGACTATTGCTACTGAGTCTTTTAATATCATCTCTCACAAAATAGGGTGATAATGGGACTGTGTAATACCTCAGGTAGGAGAACACTTTCCCTTCTGTACTTTCTTCCCATTCAGTCTTCACTGTAGGAGCTTTAGGCAAATACTTCTTAGGAAAATCCTCTTAGCAACTTCTTCCTGTAAAGTAAATCATTAATTTACCAGACTGTGGATTCAATAAAGGAATAAATAGTAGAGATTATCCTTGGACCTATAAAGCAGACAAGTAATGGTTTTGTAGCACGCTTGGATTGGAGTTGAATTCCTTAATCATAGAAGGAATTAGTGCTTGCTCAGTATAGGAGTTAAACATTGGTACACAGCATTCTGATGGACGGATGATGCAGTTGGCTTCTGAGCACAGGCAGAACAGAAGGAGGCTGTGGAGTCTCCGCCTTAGAGATCTTTTAAAGCCATCTGAGTCACTGTTCTTGAACAAGGGGTTGGCCCAAAGATGTCAGACTACCCTTCCAACCCCAATCATTCTGTGACTGTGTGATTCTTGTGTATTTATGGTGTAGTATATGCTGATTGTCCTTTAAATGAAAAAATACTGTAAAATAGAAGCTATAATGTGCATTAAAGATCTGAAAGCTGTTCACTTCAGTGGATCTGGCCATTGCTAACAGTGGTCTTGCAGCCTGCTGACCAACCAGCTGGAAGGAGCCTTCCACAAAGAACTGTCCTGGTGAGCACCATGTCTTGGCAGGTATCAGTAAGTCCAGTGAATGTAATTCAGTGATCTTGAATACTCTGCTCAAGGATGTCAGCACCTATTAAATTAACACATAATTAAACAAAAACAGTGGAGGTAGCTTTTATCGTATGTCATCATTTTAGTGCAACAGATTCTGAGCAGCAGTATCATTCACTGCATTAATATAGGATGAATTTATGATGTTTAATATTAAAATATTACCTAATATTTCATTCTTGGGGTAATTTTACTATTCTGGAAAATTTTCGGGAGAGCATTATATAACTGCCATTCAGCCACATTGTAGGCTGTGATAACAGTTTCTTGCAGTGAGCAAGTTCAGTCATCTGAACCACTTTGGAGATCATTTCTATTAAAAATACCCTTAGATAATGGTATTTTGACCTCGTTAACTTGGATCACTTTCTTTAAATTCAACTCTGTACTGTAGCAACAAAAGTTCCTTCATATTCAATAATTTTTAGTTTTGAACAAAAGTGTAATTAAGATCGTGTTTATTAAAGTTATTAGAATATTAGATAATGAATTGCATTACATTTATTTCTGGACTGTTTATGATTTAATTGCCTTGTTTTAACATTTTTTTGTGTTTTTGCAATTAACTCATTAATTTAATTTATTTACACAAACAAGTACTGATACATCACCACATTGTACTAAAAAAAAACCCTAAAACTATTGGTTACCCAGTTGAAGGAGTTTTCTGGTATGCTTCTGTTCACTGTTAGCACTGCATGTTTGCTATGTATAAATGTGTATGTGCCCTTGTGCACACACACGTTATTCAACATACTGAGGTTTGCATAGTATGGCGGGTATGTATGAAAAACACTCCTATCTACAATGAAATACTAACCTTGAACAAAGGAAATTCTGGCAATTCTATTTTAGTGAGGAGATCCTGATGTTACTTGATCAGTTTTCTAATTTCTGTTGAGAGACTAGATTGTAATAAGGCATCATAGGGAGAAGAGTAATAGGAAAATGTATCAGGGAGAATAATTAGCATTTTTTGACATATAAGGGAAGATTCTTGTAAGGTCAGATCCAAAGTTTTGATTTTGTGAATTTTCCAATTTTTACTGAAGTTTTTTACAACCAGAGAAATTTGCCTTCTCTGCATAAAATTCCTTTCCAGAAAAAAACTTCTGTTTTACTACTGTTATTAAGTTCTCATTTTTGGTGTTGTTATACAGCCCGACTATGTGTAATGCTGAGACCTTGATCCTGGTAATATCTTGTGGCAGTGGGCTTTACAAGCCTATAATTTGTTGTGCGGATGAGATAAAATACATGATTTTTTGATGGATGATTATATCTTTCTCATTCAGAGAAAAAGACACAACTCTGAGCATGCGCTTCTCCCCCACCCGAAAATACCAGACCTGTGTATACAGCAGGGAACTCTTTAGCTTTTAATTTCAACTTACAGTGGGAAATATGCCAAATAAGAACAAATGCTTTAATTATAAGGAACAGTTTTCTTAGGTAAGACAATTGCTAAAATTGCAAAATGAATTTAATATGTTACATAGTCTAGCAGAGTTTTTAATGAATACTAAGTCTGAAAACATGGCGTGAAGCAGCTATGGTTGTATTTGCATATTTGTTCAGGATAATTGATAGAGTGGTTTAATTAAATATTGTAAAAGGTAATAGACTAAATACTCTGTGTGAGAAAAGTAAAACCATGAGATTCAGTAATTTATCTGATTGAACCTTTTGTATATTTAAGCAATAAGTCTCAATAGGCTGTGCACTTCTGGGTAATTTTAACTCAGCTTGGATGGTAATGGAATACTTCATGACATAGAAATCTGAAAAGGCTTTTGTTAGATACACGCTTTGACCAAAACCATAGTTCCATTTAAACATTAATCTAAACTGAAGCTTAGTGCTAAGTACAACCTCAGATTGGGCTTCTCCTTATCTAGGATTAAACAAAAAGTATATTTTTCTTGGCGGGGGGAAGGAAAATATCATATGGTTCATCATTATATATTCATATAAGTTAGTGTGTATTATAGGAGACATATATTCTATTTACCAAAAAGTGGTATATAGGAAACAACAATCATGAAGAAATGGAAGGAGTAATACATGCTTCAGAACATCCTTGGCAGTTGTTTGGTACCCCTCATATTTAAAAATCACAGTCCTTGTTTCACTGTCTTTTAGTGAAGCTGGTAAAGCTGGTAGTCCAGAAAGATGAGGGAAGTGGTTGTATAAGGCACCGGTGAAAGTGCAACTTGAGTGCTGTGATAAGTTTTAAGTTCCTCACTACAAGGAGTTTGAGTTGCTGGAATATGTCCAGAGAAGAGCAATGAGGCCAGTGTGAAGGGACTAGAAAAAAAGGCACATGAGCAGTGGCTGAAGGATTGGGGACGTTCAGTCTGGAGAAGAGGAGACTGCTTGACATCTCCCCACTGGGAGGTTGCAGTAGTTTAAATTTTGGTCTCTTTTCTCAGGTGGCAAGTGACAGGACATGAGGAAATGTCCTCAAGTTATACCAGAGAAGGTACAGACTGGATATGAGGAGGAATTTCCTCACAGGAAGGGTGGTAGGCGTTGTAATGGGCTGCCTAGGGGACATGTGCAGTCCCGATCCCTGGAGGTATCAACGAGATGTGTGGATGTGACACTTCAGTGTTGGGTGGATGGTTGGACTTGGTGATCTTTAAGGTCTTTTCCAATCTAAATGGTTTTATGAAAAGAAGGAAAGATATTTGAAGTACTCTTCAAAATAAGTTATTTAAGTGGGGACAAAATCCCAATAAAAAGTTGAAGTAGTATTTGATCAGATGCTTTTCTCAGCTTTGTTTCTGGAGTTGTGTGAGAAGTTTGATGAATGCTGTAGCTCTTGTTGGAGGTAAGAGTTGTGATCCTGTATTGCAGAGGTTAATGCAGGTTGCTAAATAGTCTTGGAGAACCACTTAATTGTGAGTCCGTGCAAATGTATTTCAGTTCAAATTGTCTTAAAAAGCTTTAAGAATGTCTGATTTAAGTTGTAAGAGGTATCTAAATACTTCCAGTTTATACACATGATAAGAACGAGTCAGCATTAGAAATGGAGCTTTTTCTTTTTACAGGCCAGTGAGAACAGGTCTGTTTAATTTTATAAGGATAGAGATGCTGAATTCAGGTTGTTGTTTTAATTCTCATATTGTTTTCTTCTGTTAAAGATTTTGCTAGGTTACATTCATTCATATTTTTTTCTATCCGTCAGTTTCTGATATTGTTAAGTATGGTGCTGCAATACACTGCTAAGATGTACAGCTTCATTTCTTTCATTTTCACAGAATTTCAGTTTTTCATCTTCTGTTGTCCTTGTGTTCCTACAACTGAATCAACAAATATATTTTGCAATATATAGAAAAAGGCAGTGTGTCACCTCCTAAGAGCCTTCTGGTGGCAGTGTGTAACCAATTGTTGTGTTCTACTTGATGTGTTTCACCTGGGATTTAATTGTTGGTTTTTATTTGTTTAAAGGTTTTCAAAATGGTCTAGAGCAGATGCACAGAAATTAAGAATATCTTGATGTTCAACTCTGTGTTCTGCATTAACATAAGAATTTTTATCATTTTTTTTACCCTGCCACATGACCTCTGCTGCAAGGTTTTCAGATAACAGATCTGGACTGACTGCTAGGAAAGACATTAAGTTTGCAGAAAACTAGAACTCAAAGGTGATAGTGCAGTGGGGATACCCTGCTGTATTTCATTTGGCTGCGATGGTTCACATCGCTCATTAAATGATAATGTGAGAGCGTGCAAGATGCAAGGTTATAGTCAGCATTGTTTTTGCATTTCCTGTATCCTTATGCTTGATAGTGTATCTTAAGGCAACTCGGCCATACTGAGTAAGCTGAATCAAAGGTCATATCTTGCAAATCTAATGATTTGACTCTGAACACAAAATAGTTCACTGACAGCTGAGTGCTTTGCTGGTAAGTTGATTTCTGAAATCAGAAGGTCAGACACATAGGCTATGCCTTTTAGAACTTTAAAAATGTTTAATATGTTATTGCTTGGACATATTAGTAAATAATAATAAAAAGATATCACGCAGATAATACTAAGAGTTCATCATAAGCCATGAGATTTATTTGGAGATTGAAGCTACCATGAAGTTACAGAATGGGAATTCTTTCTAAATTAGGTGCATTTTGGAGACTCAGGTATTCAAGATTTGCAGACTGCTTAACAACAGATAATAGATTGGTGACGTAATTTCTTTTTGTTAGGGAGAAAAATTACCCAACCTGATATATCTATCAGGCTTGCAACATCAAACTTAGAAATATATATATATATATAATTTTATTTTATTTTTTTTTAATAACTCCATAATTTGATCATTCTTCTAATGTTTAGTTTGGAAGAATGAGGAACATGCGTGCAATCTGTGAATGATCTGACAACTCTCTGACACTATAAATATTATGTTATTACATTAGTTTGCCAAGAAGAGTTACTTTACGTTCCAGTGTTTTCTTAATAACCTACGGTGAGGGAGACTTGCCTAAGCTACTGCTAGAGCATCTCTCATTAGAACATGGAAATTTTACATTTTTATAGCATCACTAAGACACCCCTAAACATACATGATTATTTATTCTTTAAATTATAGCTCTGGAGTGCAATTGGATGTGTTGCTGCTTGATTTATAATCATTGCAGCCTGCAAGTGAATGGACACACAAAGAATACAAAAACAGCCTGCTATGATTTAAGCATTCTAAGCTGTAGGATGTACTTTCAGTATCTTTCCCATCTGTTCAATATAGAAAGTACATCTCCCAATATCTGGGCAAAAGGAACAACCAGTGCAGCCTTAGGTGATTATGAATCATTTTGTTGCATCTGTGACATTGTGAAACATATGAATAGTGAGGAAGACCAGTTCTTCTTTTCTGGTGACCTATTGTAGTAAATAAAAAATTGTAAAGGTTATCAAGCCGTTTCAGTGTGGAGTACTGTAGAGAAAAGAATTGCATCTAAGGAAGTCGCTCCAGGAATACAATCTATTCAGACTGTAGCAGCTGGAACTAAATCTGAATCTATGGGGAAAGGCTTGAGGAGCACCTAAACGGCAATCAGTGGGCTCTTAATAACTATGCAGGGGACTGTCAGAGCTCAGGAACTCTGGCAACTTGTGACCACAGGAAACTGAATAGTAGAAAGATAGAAAGACCAGTATGGTAAACCTTGCAGAGCCCTGTGGCTGTTGCTTCTAGAATGGAGGCAAAGGGAGCTTCTGAGGAAAATATGTATCTGCCTTGAACTTTGTTAACGATACTTAGTAAAATGCACAGTGCTCCAGTGGAACATTGGTGTAAATCATATCCTTGCAGTGCAGCAGAGACATACCTGCTTTCACAGACACCCCACAGTGAAGTTTCTCCTTCTGCATTTTCCTGCTTTGTTGGTCCTCTGTCTTACCTTGCAAAACTTTGCTTTCTTTTGGTACAATGAACAGCATAACAAGCAGATGACATACAGTATTAGTTATAGCTTTATATGTGTCAGTGTTCCTTCAGTGATCAACTCTGGAATGTTGAAGTAGGATGGCTGGTTCGGAAATCATTAATATTAATTTTACAGTTAATGTATACTCTGATATGATGTGTTTAATATAAAGAATCACACATCCTTTCCCCTCACTGAATTATGCAACTGCAGTATATGGTCTGATGCTAGAGATTCTGTTGAGAGGTGGAAAAAAAGCTGTTTATTTCTATCTAATGGTGAATTTGATCACTTGCTTGAGTGTGCAGCAAGTTTCAGGGAGATAAAATCCAAATAATGAAAGAAGAGTACTCACGTGCACTGTCAGTATGCACTTGAACAGAATGGGAGCTGTACAAATGAAAGCACAAACTTGTGCTACCATTACAACCTTCTGAAAAAATCCAGCTGAATCAAAGAACAACTGTGTGCATATGTACATTGGAGAACACATCTAATGGATTTAATAGCCTCACTGTGCTGTGTGGAACAGGGCTGCTTATTTGTTATTGGGGAATTTTTTTGGCCAGCGTGGAACTGTGATCTGAGCTTAACATAACATGTGCCTAACAAAAAATAGAGATGACAATGTAGATATCATCAGAAAATATTTTATCTGCGTGTGCTCTTTGAATGATGAGCTGCAGTAATTATGAGGTTAGACATAGTACAAAGATATGTATATCTATAGATTATCCCCTTCAAATCTTCCTTATTACATGTGTCATGTTGAAGCCAAAGAACAAAATGGCAAAATGCATGTTTTAACTACATGCTTTTCACCTGTACAAGTAATATCTGTACTTACCCCTACTAGGGGAGTGAGAAGCAGTAGTGCATCAGAATCCTCTTGAGATGTGGCACAGTATGAAGCAGTCTGCTTTGCTTTCCTTTGCAATACCTATTAGCGTGACATTGTTCTAGAGGACTGATATGTTTCTCAGTACATACTGGCAAGCTTTTGAATTGTAGGAACAACTCCTTCTAAAAGGAAATAGTGAAGATTGCAAATTCAAATGTGATCATTTATGTCAGATTCTCTTTTTGTATAGAACTGTGTGGAAGGGCATAATGCATAGCTGTGTCCATTTGTGGACAACTGTCAGCAGAAGTGGTTAATAAAGTATTTAGATTGCAGTGCACTTTTTTAGATTTTCTGTGACATTATATTTGGAAATCTTCCTTGGTGTTAAAACCATGGCCACTGACTAGATTGAAGTGTCAGAATCTAATTATGACTGAAATATCCATGACTGTAACTTTTCCAAATGTATTACGACTTACTCAAAAAAGGACTCACAGTAGGTCAATCTGTAGAAGGAGGTGCTGGTAATGTAAGTGATCTTACAGTGAATAAGAAGATCAAGCAATTACAGCACCCAGGGTTTACTTTTCAACAAGTAGTATTCCCTTAAGAGACAGGAGAGAAGATGATCTTGAAAATAAGTGTATTTGGATTTCTGCCTCTAAAAATATTGTATAATAGTGAAATGGAAGAAAATTCTATGCAGTCTAATGCTACCTTTAGTATTATAAAAAGCTTTTGCTGTCCAATGCTAGATTGGCTCATTAAGGGCTTAGAGAATCAGCCCTACGAGGAGAGGCTAAGGAAGCTGGGACTGTTTAGTCTGAGGAAGAGGAGGCTGAGGGGAGACCTTACTGCAATCTTCCAGTACCTGAAAGGTTCTTACAGTGAGAGTGGGGCAGGTCTCTTCTCTCTAGTGACATGTGACAGGACGAGGGGAAATGGCCTCAAGTTGCACCAGGGCAAGTTTAGGTTAGATATTAGAAAGAACTTCTTTACAGAAAGGGTGGTTAGGTACTGGAATGGGCTCCCCAAGGAGGTGGTTGAATCGCCATCCCTGGATGTGTTTAAGAGCCGTTTGGATGTGGTACTCAGGGATATGATTTAGCAGAGGTTTGTTGTTGTGGTATTGTTTTGTGGTTGTTTTTTAAGAGATAGGCTACAGGTTAGGCTGCGGTTGGACTTGATGATCTTCAAGGTCTTTTCCAACCTGAGTAATTCTATGATTCTCTGATTCTATGATTTGATGTGTATACACACACACACACACATATTTTCCTCCAAATACTGCTTTACATTTTGGGAATGCAGTGGTTAGGCTAGTGACCAATGAATCAAATCTTACAACTTAGCCCGTACCATAACACAAATGATCTAATGTGATGACTGATACACAGAAGTTCTGCCCTAACTCACTGCCACCTATTGATTCCTATGGTGCCTCAGGGTACACCCCAAGGTATCTTCATGACTTCTGTGATCTGTAATCCAGCTCCAAATTAACATGCTTGAGTCTTATTTTGCCCCTTTCTGACTTCTTAATATACTCATTGACTTTTCAGTGTCATCACACCAGTTTTTTTTTTTTTTTTTCTAATGACAGTAAAATATCTGATGGAGAAGGGCTTAATGACCTGGAAGTAACTAGGATTCTGCAAACAAGATAGCTGCCATATCATGAACAGTACTGATATTTTATTCACACATGCTTCTAGCTACTAAAATAAATCTAGATCAGCTATTGTACTCATTAAGTGAACAGATAATTAGCTTGTGGGAGTCTGGATAAACTACCTGTCAGAATAGTGCCTTTTGTAAGGGAAGATATAAAGCAGGTTTGCAAGCTTTGAGAAGGCTTTATTCAAAGAAGTGACTGTTACTTGAAATAGGTCCATACAACATCATTTTCTTTCCTATCTGAAAGAACTACTTATTAGAATATAGTCTAAGAAAAACTAGTTTAACGTGATCCAGTTCTGCAAAATATCTAAGTTCTGCTCTAAACTTTTAGATGTTTGAGACTGATTTTGTCTTTGAAATTAATTTTGCTGTTCTGTGATGGTTCTTATACCATTGTGTTAAGAAGAGATGAGAGGTAGGAAATTCTCATGTGACACTCTGAAATGGATTGGATCCACTGTTGTGTCAATATAATCTCCCTGTTCATTCCTTTCATCTTGATTCCTTCCTTACTGAAGGGAAACACTCGGTCTTTATCCCTTTCTCTCTCACTCTCTGTGTCACGAAACTCCAAATGTGACAAAGTAGAAAAGACTCAGTGTCATAAAACATATATTTTTTTACTTGAAGCCCAATTAGTAGCATTCAGTGTCTTGATATGAGTGTATAAATGAATATAAAACTACTAAACGTGAAATTTAATTGCTGATTTAACCACTGGAAGAACTGCTTATTTTCTTATTAGCTGAAATTTTTGTGTTCCAGGGTAAATCAAGTGTAGCTCATGTTATTTGTGGTGGAAAATACTGCGTTGCAGTTACAAGAAAGAGGACAAACAGATTTCAAATTAGTTTTGAATCTCATGAAACTGGTGGCTTAACAAGTAGGTAATGCAGTGTGGAGATTTATTAGGTGATGTAGTTAAATAAATTTTCCCAAGGTTTACTCAGTAAATTAGAGAGCTGTTCACAACCCAAAAGGTTATGGGAGAAAATCAGGTCAGCAAAACTGTTGATGCTTGTCCTTTCTTTTAACTTATTTACTATTTGCTAATATTTGGAGCTGTGCTATAAAAATACTGTAATTATAGTACAGAATTACAGCTGAAGGATTCTCCTGTTTATTGCTTTTTGTTTGTGTTGTAATTTCACTTCCTGGTATTGTTCTTGTTGTCTTATTAAGCTTCTCAGGGAGGCAGCTAGATCCTTAAATCCTTGGAGAAAACTTAGTGACCCAGTTGAAATACTTCTAGTTCTTTTCAGGTCTTCACAGAAGTCCTTTTCTTCTGCAAACAATTTGCTAGATGTTCAGTTTCCTTTTTCAGCCTAAACCATGTAGACAAATGGAATGGCTGTTTGGTGTAAAAAGACTAAGATGACTAAACAACCCCATCGCTATTATATCAAATACCAGGAGGTCTTGAAAATATGCTTCAAGAAATGATTAAATACAGCAAATTCAAATATAGGGAGATAAGAATTCTATCGCTCAAAATATTTCATGTTAAACAGAAGCTTTAACTTTTTAAAAAATTTGCATACATGTCAACTCTGGTGTATTTATCCTACCTGCCTAATAGCTTGTAGTTAGAATTTAGCCATCTGTCAGCAATTAAACAGCAGGTACTGATTTTCATGTACTAGGACAACATACAAAGAGAGCCATTTTCTGGGGCTTACTCTATTTTAAAGGCAAAGGCAAGTAGGAAATCAATCATACTTTTCACTGGATCAATATCCATTGTAATGTGGGCTTTAGTATAAAAAGAAGCATCAAAACCAAACATTGTCAATGTACAGTACATCATCGTGTCATGCTGCACAGGTGTATAGGTGATGATTTAAGTTCCATTTCAGCAGATAAGTAATGCCACGAATAGTTGAGTAGGATTTTGTTCTTGTAAAAGATTTAGGAGTATGATTTATTAAGTTTGATTTTTCTAAATGTTATGTGCTTTGGAAATGGGGAATATAAATACTTCTTAGAAATCAGTTTCACCTGAGATACTCACACGGGAATTTGATCAGGAGAAGGCAGGCAGGTTTTTTGTTTCATTCTTTCTTTCGCTGGGGTAAGTTTCACAGAAATGAAAAGAACGAGATTGATAACATGAAGGAATGTAATATCCTTTCAATCAAATCCTGCAGACCATCCAAGAACTGGCAGTGCAGATTTCCCTTGTGGAGCTGTGTGTTAGTGCTTTAGTCATTGTCAGGGAATCCTCTCATGCTGGTCTTACCATTAACTCCATTTAGGGCTATGCAGACTAAGCTACATGAACCTGTAGACAGTGGATGTCAGTATTGATTTGGTTATTTGGCTTGGTGGAAAAGATACTTAATTCTCATCTGCCTGTTCAAGTATTTGGATTAGAACATCTTTGTTTACGCTATACTTTCCCTTTAGTAGTGTACCTTAATACTTGATATTATATGAAGATGGAAGCGTAATTCTTTAGTGTGGACCAAGTGGATAAACTGTTTGAGATAAATTTTCTGTTCTATTCTGGCTTCTTCAAATGTTTTGGTGTTCAAATGTTCAGCTAGCAGGAAGTGGGAGAATCATCAGGTGCCATGCTTCTGTCTTTGCCTTCCATGAGTAAATATTACAGGGAGAAAAAAACAAGTTTGTGTTTTTATTTTTGTTGTCCTTCCACTCCCTTCCCTTAACCTAACACACCTAGCATTATTTTCACTAGAACAAAATGCTAGGTAAAGGTTTGTTATGTTCTTCCAGCCATACCAAACTCATTCATGAAGTACTTCCCTTGCTTTTACTTAGTTAATGCTATTTAATTCCTCTTTGATTTGAATTTAAAACCCTCGTGTTGCTTATTATAAAGCAAACTGTTTTAGGAAGAGTTATGAAGATAAATTCGAGAACACACTGTTTGAAAATATTTATTTCCTTACTTGAGTAATTCTCTTTCCATTGTGAAGCCCCTCTAATAATAGCTAGTATTACACACTTAATATATGTCAGTATGTTCAGAGAATAGCATATGCAGCTGCAGAACAGACCAGTTGGGGCTATTAGAACTTGTCATTGAAGATATTCTTGGTGCATTTCCTCGTGTTTTGTCTGTTGCTTAAAAAAAGAAGAGAAAAAAAATAAAGCCGAAAGCACTGCTCTGTATCTCTGAAATTGCTGTATTCTAGGTATTTGAGTATTTGTTTAGAAATTGGGGTTGGTCCTGTGCATTTGGCCACAGAAATATTTAATGTAAACAACCCAAACACTTAAGTTGGTGCAAAATAATTTTGCTGTGTGATCTTTGCCTTGGTACTTTTACCTGTATTTTGCTTCATGGCAAACTTAAAGGAAGATATAAGAGCAGCAAAAAGCTTTCTCTCAGTTGGTGATGGTCTATGGATTACAGGCAATTTTGCAAGCTCTATATCCTCCATTTTAAGATAAACTCATCTCAGTGTTTTGATCTATCTTGGTAGGCATGCTCATGCATGATTTTTCTTTGCTACCTGCTGGGCAGGCTGGAATATACAGAGAATTAACTCCTTAGAACAACAGTCCACTTATCCTACAGGGTTCAAGCTCTTCTCTGAACCACTTTGTAGTTGAAAGCAGAAGAGAAGTGTTTTATGGAAAATTGAAAAGAAAAAGCTCCACTGAACAAAGCAGGTTTTCCATATTTTGCCTCCAGTAAGTATGACTGCTGGAAAATGGAAAGATGCAGAGAAATAGCAATTTTCAGCAACTGTCTGTCAAAAGTTCAGAAAATTCACCATATAGTGTCTGTCATTAGACGGACTGACTCCATAAAGACAGCTCAGGAAGTTGGGGAATCCATCTGAGCTCTCTTTGATAAAGGGATTTACTCAAAGAGAATTGCTTGGCATTGTCTTACACAGACAGCAAGCAGAATACCTGTGTACCTTAAAACTATACCTTTTCTAGGCATGATGGAGTGGAGCTACTTTTAGAGGCTGCTGCTTTATGCACAACTGCCTTTCACATTTATGTTGCACGGAGCTGTGATGCACAGCCTGGGGAGTGGAGAGGTTGCTCCTTGTTGGTCTGTGTGCTTGTGGCTGTGGCAGCTTCTTTGTGAGCCTTGTGCTATTGGCTTGTCACTGTCCAGCTGTGCTTTGGCTGCCTTTGGAGATGGAGAATGAACAGGACTGCTAAGGATGCTCTTGTACATCCCCTTGTGTGTAAAGGGATTGCCTCAATTTAAGCGATCAATGGGATGGTAGTTCACTCTGTTTTTTGAGAGGCAGATTTGTCTTCCAGTTGGTGCAGAGCTGAGACAAATACACCTACCCTCATTGTTAAAAACAGCACACACAAGGAGAAAGCTTGCTGGCTCTAATGGAACTTTCTACTTTTAGGTCTCCAAATGAAAGAAGCCAATAGAATGCAAGAGAATTTTAAAGAGTTTTATCACATGAGGGAAGGCTCTGACACTGAGTAGAATTGGAGCCTGGACTGAAGGCTGGAGAGAGATGGGACCAGATGATTCTTAAAATGTTAGCGGCTGACACAGGCTTTGATACCTTGCTGCTCAGGAATAGCTAGCAGGCTCTGCTCTTCCCCAGGGAAGTTAGCTCATGTGCTCTGAGTAAATGAAAGCCTAAGAAAAGCCTTAATTAAGAATTAACTTCCATAATAGCTAAATAAGAAAATATGGATTTTTATTTTTATTTTTTTTAATCATGAACACATAGTTGTTTTTATTGTTTTAGGCAATTGCTTTTTAGAGAAGATTTGACTCTTTCAAAGATATTCCTAAAAATGAAATGATCTAAGCTCTTCAAAGTGTAACACCTTGCTCTTTTCAGTATGTACACTTTTAAAGCAGCATTTTATTGTGTAATAGAGCATTTTAAAAAATTCTTATCAGCTCAGCAAGTAGGCTCCAACTTAGTTATGCTAATGGCAAACTCCTGCCTCACTTTAATAGTAGCAGATATTGGCACCTAGTGAGAAGTTTACATATAGTAGCTATGTGTATTCAGAGTAGTTAACTTTTTGCAGTGATCCCAAGTTAAATGCACTTTGTTACAGAGTAGTTCACTTTTTTTCCCATGAAAAAACAAATTTCATGTGATAGATCCTTGAGCTGTTATGAACCTTGAATTGTGAGCCTTTTATATATCATAGATTGTTTTCTGCACACTGCATAAATCATATTAACTTAAACCAGTTGCAGATGAGACTAGATCATGAGTAGTTCTTCTCAAAGCAGTATTAATTCTTGATGGGATATGCAGTATGTTCAGCCTTACAGAGGTGAAAAAAACTCAGAGGATTACCTTAATGGAAAGTCACTCACTATTGTCTGAAATCCAACTAGATGCAACCTCTTCTGTATGCTTGGAGAGGCATTTGGAAGGACTCTAAAAGTGAGACTGGATAAGGAGACAAAGCAAGCTGCCCATGTGAGTCCTGTACTTTTGTTTTCCTCTTCTGATTGCACCATAGACCTGCAAGAACCCTCAGCCGACAGGAGCTCTGGAGGATTTTTGTGTATTTTGGGAAGCACGAATGCTGGCCTAAATGCCAATTTTTGTTTTAATGGCACAGGAGAAAGCTGACAGACACATCTGCCGTTTGTTCAAAAAGTTTCCACGTGCTTCTGGTCTAATACACAATACCATCTGCTGAGCTGTTCTGCAAATGGAATTCTATTCTTCAGTCGACCCACAAACCTAATTATGACTGTGAGGATTGTAGAGGTTACCTTTTAAATATACAGCCAACATTTCTCTAAAACAAAACAACAACAACCACCACAAAAAATGTCTGCAGTTCTTGTTTGAATGAATTATTTAACAGATTACAGAAATGCACTGCAGTTGAAACAGCTCTCCCTACTGCCGAGGATAGCCCTGCTTATATAGGGTTGGATTCTTGTGTTGACAGTATACAGCATCATTTGACATGCTTAAATGTGATGGCGGTCTGATCCTCAGTTCTTTCTTATTTATTTGATGCTATCTATCTGAAAGTGATTTGAGAAACAAAGTTTTTTTGCTATTAGCACTACATTACATCAAAATACTTGGAGGTTGTAGAACATTTTCTCAAAGAGAGCTGCCAGGAATGAGATGATACACCTAACTGGTCCCACAGTAAACTACTGGGCCATCTAAAATCCTGAGATTGTACTGGTCAGTCAGATTCCTTCATGTAAATTAGTATAGCGTGATTTAGAAAAACCCAGCAAGATACCTCAAGGCTTTTGTAAAATTCCTGCTCTTTTCCTTTGAATGATTTTGTCTTGCTGGATGAGTTTCAGTGAAGTTGCTTTCAGCTGAAGTGGCCAGAGTTTGCAGGTTTACTGAAGCATCTTAATTTTTATTGCCACCATGCTTTCTCCTCCACCTGATCCAATCACTATTGTTTAAGCTCTAACCCAGTTATTATGTGTCTGAGGTTGACATGAGAGCTGAGAAGAAGAGAGCAGACTGTCAAAACCAGCTGTCAGCCTGGATAGGAAGAGTGTGAAATTGAAGTAATAACTGGAATATCCACAGCATCTGTTCAAAGATTTTGGAGAATTTGACCAGTTGGCATCCTTCCAGCCCTAGCTGAGTGACATCATTTATTATCAGTCAGATACCTTTTGTCTTTCATGTGTATGCATGATACAATGCGAGGTGCTGGTGCATTGGAGAGAAAAGCTTTAAAATTATAGAGCAAGGTTTAAACCTGACAGTTGGTCCAAGGAGTGATTGGTAATGTCAGTAGTTACTGCATTCTGAGGGCAGGAATGTTTAAGATGATATTGAACTTAGGCCTTTGGAAGCTAAGAATTTTATCTCTAACATGGTATGTTTGTAAATGGACAAGCAAATAAGGTCAGCAGAGAAATTCTATCACTACATGTCACTGCTAATTAACCTGTTCCTAGCAGTGTAAGACACTGGGCAAACAGGGCATGTTTTCTTGTTAAAAATAAAAAAATAAAAAAAATTCCCCCTCAAAAGAAGCTGGAAAATAAAAGATATGGGGTTGTGAGACTCAGTTGTGAGAATATTTGTGGGCTAAATTTAACTCTGTCACTTATGTGACATTTGCAGCCTTGGGTAATAGTGGACACCTGCTTTCCTGATCCATCATCAGGAAGTAGTGAATGAAAAGCTTGGAGAAATTCCCACAAGTCACCTGGTGCTGCATTTTATCTCTATGGTCCTGGCACGGGATTTGCATCTAGCTCTGTTCATCTTCTGTGTTGCTACTGATTGTTTTTATTTACTGTTGCTTATATGTAAGCTCTCTCTCTCTTTTTTATCTCTGTTTCTTCTCTTCCATTCTATCATTTACTCTGTCCTTTTTGACACTTGTATCTGCTCAATAGTCCTCTCTTTCAGAATCAATTTATAGGCAAACATTATTTTCTGTAAATATTCTTCATATTTTATGTTGTAAGGTCCTGGTAGTGAATTATTTTAGATCTGTTTATTCTGACCTTATACGCTGACCTTTATGAGAATTACCTTCTCTTTTCCACCTATTTTAGTTTCTTTAGTAATAGTATAAAGCAGCCTTAATGTTGACAAAACACAAGTGTCTTTGCCCATTTTGTCATCTGAATCAGCTGTGGAGAGTTAGAAGATAGTGTTTATAAGTGTCAAGCTCTGTTCCATTCCTCCTGTGGAGGAATGAGCACGTTAAACAAAGTGGATGTAAGGTGCTAGGGGGAGTTTTGTGGCAACTGTTAAGTTGTGTAATTTGTGAACCTTGACAAGACTCAGTGCTATGTGGAAGAATCCCTTTTTTTTTTTTTTTTTTTTTTTTTTTTTTTTTTTTTTGCAAAATTCACTTACAGGGTGACCAATTCTATGTCTTTGTCATGTGTAATTTTTCATAGTTTGCATATTGGTGTAATGCAAGAACTAGTTATTTAAAAAAAAAAAAAAAAAAGTTAAGGGGGAAAGTTTTATCTCATTCATGCTATTTTTAAAGATATTTCTATCAGGGGCCAGACTTGCTTTCAAATCCACTACATTTTGGGTCTCCAGGATAATATAACAACACATCTTACAATCTTGTGTATAAGTGTTTTGTGCTTCCAGTGATTTGTCAGGATTAGTTTTTGTTTTTGGAAAACAAACTTTCTGCTTGCCGAAATGACAGCTTCGTGCCTCACAGCTATTCTCGGATATCAGGAAAAAATCTAGCTGGAATTAATCTGATTCCACTGGCATCTTGCTGACAG
The DNA here is from genome assembly GCF_039878825.1 of Excalfactoria chinensis. NCBI lineage: Eukaryota > Metazoa > Chordata > Aves > Galliformes > Phasianidae > Excalfactoria > Excalfactoria chinensis. The sequence continues at coordinate 9,278,858 of NC_092837.1, read as the reverse complement.
ACACATCAAAAGGACTGGAAAAGATGTCATAATCTTTGGTTATGTAAATATCTGAATCGAGATTGCTCTGAGGCAAACTGCAGAGCAGATGATAATGTAGCCCTCCTATACTACATCAGCAATCGTTTTGACAGATGAATTTGAATGCTAATATTTCATGAATAACATTTTGGGAGGGCAGAAGGAGGCATTGTGCACAGTATGGAAACTTATCACCAAAATACATCTTAATATCAGTAAACTATAGGTATTTTTCATCTCTCTTTAACAGTTTAAGAGAAAGCAAATGTATTTTGTCACTCCTTCTTTTGTTCATTGCCACTTCCCCACTGTTCAGAAATTATACAAAAAGCAGAGGAAAAAGTGGCCTAAATTTGATCATGACTTAGCAGCATCAAGGTAGTGTTGGTGTCTGGGTGACATTTCTTTCAAACGTTTGTCTCTCCTGGTTTGTGCAATATGCAGCTGTTACTTCACAGCACGTGCTCTATGCTGCCAATCTTCCTCTTCATTTTAAAAGATGACTTTTTTCATGATGCAGGGCTTTGAAAAGGGAACAGTTGTGGGCTCCTCAGAAACAACATAGGAATGATCTTTCCTTATATTAGAAATGGGACAAGTGGTGAACTTCAGTTGTATTGATGGAGGTAGAGAATGAAGCCTATGGAATGTTAACAGAGTAGCCCAGGAAGAGGCTGTCTGTGGGCCTGTTCTTGCTAATGCATGTTTCAGTGATGCCCCCGGACAGAAAACACAATGTTTTGTCTACTTGGTATAGCCCTGTTGGCTAGTGCTTCATGGGCTTCTACTGTGGAGTAGAAATTGCACTTTTTGCTGTTTCCTTTCTAATTTCTTCTAGTGATGGTTCTTCAAGAATAAAGGAAGTGGTGTTTTGCTAATATGTAATAATGTTATTTGCCAAAAAGTTAGTGACTTAGCGGGTTTTATAATTACAAATTCTGTCAGGTACTGAATACCTGAGAACAGATTCACGCAATTTGAAGTGGGATGAATCCAGGCCACCTTGTAAAGGTTTTTACAGAAATATCCTGGAAGCAAGATGCAGATCAAGCAAGTGGACTGGAACAGGAACTGAACAAGGTGGAACATGAGAATTAATGCTGTCTCTGTATGAGAAAAACATTTGAGTTCTATGGAAAAAATGCTACTTCAGGTCAGTGGCTTAGTGTGGGATTGTTCAGAACTGAGCCCTGCCATTGGAGATGTATGCAGTAATAACCTGTGGTGCACTGGGAGCAGGCCTGTAGGGCAGGGGGTTGGTGGTAAGGGCATGATAGGAATGCAGAAGGGATTGCTTTATCCTGCATCTCTTCTGGTGCTGTGGACTATGAGCTCCTGTGCCTTTGAGCATGCTTGGCATGCTGACTGAGAGTAGTATCTCTTCTGAGAGGGAATCCCCATTACAGTAGTGCAAGAGCCAGCACTATATGAACTCACGTGTACTCAGTGGCACAGCTGAGGGATTTGCTTCCAAAGTGTGCTGCTGATCCAGGCTAAAACTAAAGTAGGCACTTCACTTCCTGAGATCACAACATTCTCTGCAGTCCTGTCTTGTGAGCTGAACACAAGGCTGGGACCCATCTGCCAGTGAGATCTGTCTTTTTTGGGTGGTTTTGTTTTTAAAATAGTTTTTTATTTTATTTTATTTTATTTTTATTTTTATTTTTATTTTTATTTTTTAATTAATATTTGGTAGTAGCTGAGAATTTATATCTCTCTATTGCTAATTGCCTCTATTGCTGAGAGTGGAGCACTTTCAAAGAACAGCCTGGAAGGTCCTCTAGCTTTTCTAATTCTGCCACTGGGCCTTAATGAATGAAAAAGCATTTTAATAAGCAACCTGCAGCTGTGCATCTCTGCTGAAGCTATTAATGCTCTTTCTTGATATCCAGGCTATTTACAAAACTCATTTTTACCCAGATGCTTTAGTGAAGTAAGTTCTTTTTATACTGGAATTTCAGTAGGAAGATGCTATTTCCCCCATGCTGAATTCAGAATCTACTGAAATGCATAATTTTATCAAGAGAACCATTACTTTTTATTTTTACAGATTTCTTTATGTAGCACTTCAGGCCTCACATTTGCTGAGGGGCAAAAGGAGTTAAACTTGCACTTTTACATCTTATTTTTGCCATCCATTCCTTTTACGCATTGATGCAGGTGACACCAGTGGGACCTGCTGAACAAACCAGGATAAATGATGGCTATTTACAAATAAGTGAAAGTGAGTGCTTACCTGTTTGGGAGATAAGTCACCTTGGATGCCATCTGTTGTTCTCAAAGGCATGTCTGCTATTTATTCCTACAGCAACTGCATTTTGTGCCTCAGAGAGCTCTTTAAAATCATATCAATAAAGCTGCTTTGTTGTGAATCTATAAAGCATCAGAGAGGTCACTGCCCTGATAATACCTCCTGCCTTTTGGCACTCATCCAGTCATCCTATGAAACAGCAAACGAAATCAGCTGCTTTGCAGGGAAACTAAAGGGATACTTTAATTGAGGAAGGATTGGAATTTCCCCCTTAAATTTTTAAATGCAAATTTCCATTGATACATCAAGATAGACCACAGGATATTTGGTGAAAAGGCAGCAGCTTCTCTTGGTGCACTTTTTACTGTTTTTCTACATCCTTGTGTTTTGCTTGCAGGCCTCATGTTCGTGCCCTCCAGCAGCAGGAGCATGCAGAGAGGATGTCAAATCTCTTGCTGCCAAATGATAATGGAGATTTTCTTTAGCTCAGGAGAGAGGTCTTTGAGGATCTGAATTATTATTTTTTTTTTCTTGCAGTCGCACCAGGGGCAGATTTCAGACAGAGGGGCTGCATCTGACACCACCATCGTGTTATTTTCAGATGGCAGTGTATATCCCACCTCTGTAATGACGATTTCCCTGAGGGGATCTGAACCCATGTATCACTCCACGTTTGAACAAATCTATTGCTTTACAGAAGCCTGAGTGCTACGAAAACCTGCTAGAACAAGACAAGACCTACTGCTACTCCCCTCCCTCCTCATATTCCAGTTAGTCGGCCAGGGCAGTGTCACCGGTCTGTCAGATCACTGGCCAAGTAATGATAATGGGGAAATGGGGAAAAAAATGAAACTGCTGTGACTGTCAGACTTTACACACAGATCTAAAATGAAATTTGAGCACTGTGTTCTACCAATATAACTATAGCGTTACTGTATACATGAATAAGAAGTACCAGATATGCATTTAGATGTGAGCTTGGACATTTGTTTTGTCTATACAAGACTATAGCCTGCTTTTTCTGTGGGTGTTTGTTGACTTTTGTTTATTTCTGTTCTGTTTTGCTTGTTTGTTTCTTAATGGTAGAAGCATGACCAGGCTGGGTGACTGTTTTGTTTGCTATCAAAAGCAGATCCATGTTTAATTATTCAGGTGTCTGATATACTCCAGCAGGAGCTTGCTAACTAAGCTAAGTGTCTGAAAATACCATTTGGTTTACTTTTATCCACTCAAACAGCATTCAAAAATATTATAATTTTGACATCCTTAATTTTTAGCTAATTTACTTTTGGTTTCCAGTCACAGTTCAAGGAAGAAGCTAATGTACTGTTTGACTTTTGAGTGCATTTTATTTTTTTGCCAACTTAATTTATCAACATCTCCATGTGCTATAAAATAGCTTTTAAGTGCTGGATATCCAGCCAATTACATGTTTTATTTTAATGAACAATAGTATATGTGAAATGAACAAGCAATTATTATATATTCAACTATTTTCTCTTTAAGGGAAAGTTGTTAAATCACTGGAAATAAAATCTGTCTGCTTACATAGGCAATTATAAGACTGAAAAGGTTTTGACTCTTCCAGGGACTTTATGGAATTTGTTATGGTTTGTTTCTCTAATCTCCTTTCTATAGCTTTCTCCTTTTCTTCCCTTCCCCCATCCCTGCTATCATTAATAGCTGCTGTGACTAATTACTTGCTCAAAATGATCAGTGAGCAAATCCATTTTCTCCAGATAGTCTCAAAAGTCATTTTATTGTCATCTTGTCAAAGCATAAACTTTGGAGATGTAGGGAGAAATGGGGGAAAATGTAGTTATGCTTTGCTTTTTCTTTGAGATATGTGTTTATTAAAAGGGGCAAAGACATGTCTCTCCATTGGAGGTGGCTCCAGGGCTCTGCTCTCTACCCCCACCTGTCTTCATGTCTAGCACTGTCAGCCTGTGGGGATGTGGCAACACAGTAGAGGTGGGAGCTGGTTTCTGTTATTTTCTAGGTGTTCATTCCCAAAAAGCACAGCAATAATTGAGAAGACAAATCTCTTTTCATACTACTTTACTTGATGCTGAGCAGAAGAGAGAATGTGGGATGTTCTGGCATCTTCAGCCTCTTAATCCCCTCCTGACTTTGTGTCAGCCCTCTGCAATTAGATGTTTCCCTTTAACCTACTTTAGTTTTTGCCTTCAGATTGAATATTGTGGTCTTTCCTTGCAAGAGAGAACAGCAAAAGCAATTGGTGCTTACATTCTGGACGTAAAACACTTCAGACCACTCATTTTAATCAACTGAATGTATGTTGAAATATACTTTGCATAAACTGTTGAACTTTTGGGGAGAATGTTCTTGCAAGCTTCACTGAAGCTCCCAATGGAGCCCATATGATGCTGCATTTCACCACTATAGTTTTAATGTTCCTCATTTTGCATTTGCTTCTTGAGTGTGTTGACTCCAGAGTACAGTTTGAAAAAACATTCTTCCTGGATCACTGGACACTGCTTATTCCTTTCCATTGGGTATGTTAACGTGTATATGTTCATTTATAAATATGATATAAATTATATACATATACATTTACTGGAGTAAATATATATATTTTAAAAAAAATCATTATATTGCTCAGATTTTGATATTTACATGAATAATTAAGTAGAGAATATTTGCAGCCTAGTGTTTATTTACAGGAAGGAGGGGAAAAAGATATTTGGTCATCTGGAGAAATGCTAGCTACCTAAATAATCCATGTTGCAAACAGCATATGTGAGAGTATATGGATATATGAAATACAAGTTTACTTGCTTTTGTACTCCTTTTATTTTTATTCAGTCTCTAACTTTTCAAGAGTTCCTATGAAAAAGTCTTTTGAAAGTGAAAGAATGGAATCAGCCAAAGTCAGATGTCTTTAATCTTGAGTCAACATTGATGAGATCCCGTGTAAAATAAGTCAGACATCTTGAGATCTTGCTCTCATTAATGGGAAGAAGGCTCGTTTTGGGTAACACATTCTACGGTGTATCATATAAAACAAAAAATCAACCCAGCAGAGAGGCTTTCATGTCCTTAGGATATGTCTCATTAATTATTTTGTTCCAAACCCAGACTGTGATCAGGTATTGACCTTTACAATAAGAGAAATAGCTTCACTGACTTTCTCTGAAAGGGATAAAGAGGAACCTAGTCCTTCACTGCAGAATTTGTATATTTTATCTGTGTAATTGATACTATGCCAGTCAATAAATCAAGCTTGCTATTAAAAAAAAAAAAAAAAAATCAGCAAAAGAACTATCAGGTAAAAACTGGATCTTAATAGATGGTAATGTTCTTCATTAATTAATATCACTGCTGAATATATTGCCCCTCTTGTGCAGAGGACTTCTAGAATGATTTATGGTTTGATCCTGTTCCCTTAGGTCAGTGAAAGTTTTGTGGTAAGACTCCAGAGCAGACTTATGAGAATGCCATTTTGGGGAAAATTCAAGTAAGCATTGAAGACTTTCCTTGCAATATGTTTGGTTTATGTTTGGTTTATGAGAGCAAATTCTTCTGGTGACGGTTCCACTGAATTCAAAACTGGGCTAGCTTTTATTATTTTTGTTTGATGTTTTAGTCGCTGTGTTTTTGGAAAAATAAGTCAGAAAGTGATATACAGTGCACCAACAGTAAATGGATTTCTGTGCTCAACTACTCAAGTGGTAACAGTTTTAATTATGAATGGAAAGAGATGTCCTGGGAAGGCTGCGTATTTGTTGAAGATTTTTAAGATCAAATTGAATATTTACGTAGGTTGCTTCAAAAGTAATGCTTCCTATTAATTTCCATGGAAACTAAAACTGGTGCAAAGAGTGCAATAACTCTATTATATAGAGCAAATTCTCTGCTATAAAACACTATTTTTCAACACAGTCAGCACCATTAGCCAATTTCATAATAAAAATAGAAGGCATTACTTTTGGAGCAACCCTCATATATATGTCCCATATATATGTCTCAGAATATGCATAGTTATTCAGGTGCTCTGGTGGCTGGGACAATGTGTCGATAAATAGTTTATAAATAGCCATCACTAATGTTTAAAGATATTTAATCTGCCTTGTTTATACAGTTCTATGTTTCTGAATATGAGTTTTTGAAGACTTCTCTCTTTCTCTTCAGGGCTTGATTTTGCTCTGTTCTATCGTCTATGCTTTCATGTAATGCTGCCGTTCTAAAGGGATCTTAAAGTGAGCAGAAATGAAATGCAAGCTTTTAAGAATTTGTCATTTAGTCAGAATAAATTACCAGAAACATGTATATGAGGAGATACTTGGGGGATAAATATTGTAGAAGCATTCTATTTTGCTTAGTCCAGGTAGGGATCATTTCTTGTATATAGAAAAATTGCTATTATTGCTTTTCTTGGATTTATGTTGAAAATTAGTATCTGCATGAACGGTTATTTTAGATGCATAGGTGAGTGGGGCTGCTTTCCATGAGGTTTCATTGACAAAGAACACTGGTTTTCAACCCTCTGAGAATTAAAGCCTTATATTTCTGAGGTTGTTGCTTCAGTGCAGCTGTTGAATGTTGCTTTATAAGGCAATGTCATTAAAAGTGGTCTCCTTTTTTCCTACTAATGCTTTATGGCTGCAGTTGATGTGATGATAAATATTAATATTGATGGGAGGAACCACCTACAGTTTTCTCTCTTCTTTAGTAATAATGATTGGCTTTGGGATTACAAACAGGTTATCAGAAAAGCTCTTCTATCTTGAGCAGTGACTTATATCACAGCAGGGCTTTTTTTCATAGGGAACATGAAGGGAGATAGTCTGATAGGTTTTGCTCCTGGCACAGAGTCTGGTTCTCAGAGGAACTTTTTCCTTTGTAAGTTAAGTTTATTCTGACCACTCAGAATTCCTGATAGCAGTCTTTTCAGATATCTATGAAAAAGTGACATTCTCTTTTTCTGTACATGAAGATCAATGCTAAAAGCGGCTGAATAATTTGTTTTTACCACCTCCCATGCTCCTGTCTTTAGCCAAAGGAATATTTGCTTGCAGAGCCTCATCTTCTTGCTATCATCTATCGCCCCAGCACTGAAACTGTTTTGCTTTTGTCTGAACAATCTGATGTGATCTAATCTATCCTGTCGTCTTATATTGAGATTAACAAGCCATATACCTTCAAGCATAGGCCAGATCTACAGCAGAGGAGCACAAATGAACTTAAACATGAGGTCAATCAGCTGCACAAAAAACATCACACAATTATTCCAAGGCTTGTGCTGTGTCTATAATTGCCCCTTGTTCTGTCATTAGAGCTCCCATACAAGTCATTATTTTGAGTCAGCAGAGCTGCAGGGAATAGTCAGCCTGATGGTTAGTATAGTGCTGAATAGATAATATAAATATCTCATAGCACAGAGGTACAAGGAGGAGGTATTTAGTTTAAACCTAATAAAGTGTGGGGTTGTTAATCCCTTCTTGACTCTAAATTAAAACACTACTCATAACATTTTCAGTATGACTGCCTCTTTACTTGGCTCCTTGTGATTATGACTTTTTCACAGACAGGCTTTCACAGAAAATAAATGGAAACTGTTAGCAAATATTTTAAGAGGTTACGAAAACCTGATTGAAATACGACTTTGGCCAGAGGAATGCTGTCTTTTGGAAGGGTCTTAGTTTTTGCATAGATTTTACACTTCAGCCATCTAGATACCTAATTAGAAAAATAAATAATTAAATAACAACCTAAGTGTCCAGTATAGCAGTTATTTGAAGTTCATTTATTTTTGATCTCGGTCCAGTTATAAATTGCAGCATCTGCATATGGAGCTTGGTTTGGTTAGTTTCAGTTCCATTATTCTGGTTCTCCTGAGATGTCTGTAGGATGCTTTGCAAGTGCATACCTAGCTAAAACTCCAAGTTAGTTTCTTGTTTAGATTCCCGACTTCAAGCTTCCTAAATGAATTACCTTCCATTACTGCATCTCCATCCTCAGGCTCTAAGACCTCACTGTCCCAGACCATTTGTTCTCCTGAATGTGCCTGTAGGGTAAGTTGTTTGCACATGCAGTTTTTGCATTGCAGTTGAAATTCTGTCTGAATGAGAGTCTGGAGTCCTGTGAGCTGGTCCTGGAGAAGAGATCAGTGATGCTGCACAGATAGAAGTTTTGATTCTCAGTGCAAAGTTAGATACTGCTGAGGAAGAGGACACAGGCAAAATACTCCACCTTACCATCACCTCCTTTCAGGCAATTGTGTAGGGTGATGATGTCTTTCCTGAGCCTCCTCTTCTCCAAACTAAGCCCAATTCCCTCAGCTTCTCCCCATAAGACTTGTGCTCCAGACCCCTTACCAGCTTTGTTGCTCATCTCTGGATACTTGAAAGCTTTGATGTTATTCTTGCAATGAGGGGTCCAAAACTGAACAGAGTACTCAAAGTACAGCCTCACGAAAGCTGAGTACAGGGGAATTATCACCTCCCTGCTCCTGCTAGCAACAATATTTCTCATACAAAATGCCAACAAGTGATTAATTTTTACAGTTGTAATGGTAAAAGTGGGCAATAGGGGAAAAAGACTTGATTAGGCCACTTTTCAGACTGAAAATACTGATATGGATTTGCTGGTGCTGCTGACTTCATATTGTCTTTGCAACCTTTCTTGTAACAAATGGGTAAATAACTGTGACAAAGCCAATTTTATAAAGGAAAGCAATCTTACTTCTTCACATAATAAATACCATTTTTCACTGGTGTATGGCAAATGATAAGCTAACCAAATCCCAGCTGAAAAACTGAAACGCAAAATGGCACTTAAGCCATTCTTCTTCCAGTGTTTTTTTTTGAGCACAGAAGAAAAGAAGATTTTATACTAAGCCTTCACTGTTCTTATGTATTCAGAGCAACAGATGTGACTGATTTGCAACTGGATAAAAACAGGATTATTATTGAGATAGAAGATATAAAGAAGCTTGTCCTTTATACATAGATCTTGTTTTCCAGAAGATTCACAGAAGGCAAGAAGGAAACCCAAAGTTTGGATTTTAAATAGAGACTTAAAGTGAAAAAAAAAAAAAAGCCTCAAAACTAGATATCTTCTGGTTTCAAGTTCCTAATTACTTTTCCAGATTCTTATTTCCAAAAAGCATTACTATGTACAAATGAAAGCCCACTGTTAAGGGAAGGTACAACTGGTTGCCTCCTGAGGTTACCCATTGTATTAGAAAAATTATCAGTTACCACAGGGATATCTGCAGAGTGATTAAGATTTAGCACACAGAAATGGTGAATAGTTTCTGCCTAAAATATTAAATTATTTTAGAACTTCGGTATATAACAAGGGAAGAAACAATCTATTTTGATTAATTCTTTAAAGTGTGTATTGAGAATCTATATTTCTTAGCTTCCCTTATACCAAAGCTATTGGAGACTTGCTTTTAAAATGAAAATGTAAAATCTTGAATATAGGAAGTGGAGCTATTAAAAAACAGACCAAATATTTGACAAATATGGAAGTTGTGAGATTAATAAGAATTGACATTTTCCATCAGCAGTATTGGAGTAATTGTGCTTAGAGTAATTGAAATGGATATATACAAATCAGTTTGTGTTTTTAGTATGTATATATATATATGTAAATTCTGACTTATCAGAGCACACATTCAACAATTCTTCTTACTTCAGGTCTGTGAGTTAAAAAGGGGAAAACAACTACCAATAGTAAATGCTCTTAACCTAATAAATTCCTATGTCAAGTTTTCAAGTACTCTAAAACTCCTGGCAGCGTATTTCAGGCTCTTGTAACTGAATTGCAATGCTAGTTTTGAACAATTTAGAGAATTATTTAATTATAACAATATATGAAAAAAAAATCATGGGAAAAAAAAAAAAAAAGGACAATTTTCTCTAATGTATTAACTGTTTTTGTAACCAAAGTATGTGAGAGGGTCATGCTTGGCCTCAATATGATTATCAAGAATCATATTGTCTGAACCTATCTTCACATAGCAGTTCTTATTTCCAAAACCAGGTGTTTTAACTTAACAAAGTGTACTAAATGGCTCAAGAGTCTAAAGCATTTCTTAATTGTTTCCAATCTCTTTAGTGTTGGGCACCCATTGCACAGAGAGCAGGGCAGGTTTTCTCTCTGAGACACCAGTCTTGTTGTATAGAAATTGTTGAAAGCATCTTATATGAAATGCAAGTAGAGAATATAGGATGTGCATTCAGTTATTGTTCACTATCTGTTTGTTAATAATATTCTCTTCTAGTACATTACAGCAGTAAGTTATATAAATTCCCTATGCATTGCTGTAGTCTCTGTGGATTAACTTACTGACTAAATTCTGTAGTGGCCAGAATGTACTTAATCTCACAGCAGTGTTTAGAAATGCAGAGTAGAATGTGAACTAACTGTTCAGTCAATATACAGACCTCTTTAAAGTGTCAAATTAGAACCACATGCCACTTTAAATTACAGATTGGATATACAGAAATTGACACCAAGGCAGAAGAGATTTTGCATAGACCTGTTTCAGAGTTTATTGTTTCCAAGACTGGAAAGCATACATTAAATTGAAATACAGTTCAACTGCTCAAGCCATAGATACTGAAGCTGGAACTGCACTTTTAGCTTGCAGTGCCAGGATTCAGGAATCTGTCTTGATCTCCAGATGGTCTGCAGAAAGGAATATATGGTTGAAGTTTGGCAACTCATTATCAAGTAGAAGACTACATGCATCAAAATGATTGAGATGAGTACAAAACTGTCTTATTCTATGTGAGCTTCCACCACTGCCACTGAAGGCAATGTGGAAGGTAAAAAAAGAGTGAAAAGATGAAGTATAGACAGAGGGAAAGAAGAGATAATGGGAGTTAAAAGAGAGAAGATGGGGAAAAACATGAAGGACAGACAGTCTGTATGGAAACTGGTTCAGTGACCTTTTGTGACTTAGCTTATAATATTTTGAGATGCAGAGGGTTAATGAGTGCCAGAGTCTGCTACTGGAAGAAAGGGAAGAAAAAAAAGAGTGTGAAAATGATGGAAATTCTTGCAGACTTGAATTTTCCATGATCAATTGAATTTAAAAGACAGTGCATGTCTAGGAAGACCAGAAAAGGTATTTTTATATGTGCATTTTGGATACTCTTTTTTTGCCTGGCTGGCTCTGCAGACATAAAGCTGCATATTTTGATATGTAAGTGAAATCTTCCCTGTGTCACGTCATTTTTTTTAAAGAGAGAGATTGAATAGTGCACATGTCAAGAACTGAGAATCCTCTGCATTTTCCTTCAAGCCTTTGTGTACATGATGAGCTAGAATAACCTCCCTGAACCGAATTATCCTTCTGTACTATGGTTCAGTGAATATCATTATATTTCAGCACAGCTTGAATGATTTTTAATGCCAAAAACATCAGCAAGAAATACAAATGTTACAAAAACATTGAAACAATATCATAAAAAAAAAAATCTGGGATCATAAATACTTTGCTTTGCAAGGTCTGGAAGGTCGACATAGCTATAGTGTGGAAAATTAAAATGCTCTCCATGTGAATGCCCTGGGGGAGGGGGGGAGGGAAGGAAAGAGAAAAGTAGTGTTTTATGCTAGAAATACAGAATCCTTTTTGCAGCCAGTTAACAACATAAAACCATTTTTCCCAGTAGCTGGAACTGATGTAGTTCATTCATAATCTGCATTTGTCTCCTACATGTTTTAATGCAGTATAATTAAAGCAGAGTTAGAGAAAGCAGAAAACCTGTGACAGTTTTGATACAAATGATGTATATAAATGATGTACTGCAGAAGGTAGTGCACACCAACCTAAGAATTTGGCAGAGTGAAATCTGGCGCATTCAGGCAGGAACTGAAATTTGACTAGCTTTGAATGGGGAAGTCTTAACTTGGCAATCAAGTATTGTGTCAGCGTATGGGCAGGGTGTCAGAATGGCCAGGAACACAGGGCAGATTAAGGGAAAGGAAAGGAGAAGTTCTACATATTGTATCTTCCCATGGTGGACTCTATTAATATTTTACCCCATCTTCCTTCCCTCTCAGTTAGTACTTTGCACCTGGAAACTTCCTATGTCCATTAATCTTGTATTAGCAGCTGTTTATTCCCTTGGAGATCAATTTATGTTCCAGTACACATGTATACATTCATGCGCTATTGTGGCTTTAATATAGAGATAGCTTAAAATCTATCCATCCATGCTGGTTTGGATTTCTCCATTGATATTAGTACGTGTCAGTGATTTTTGGATAAGGTGGTTTGTGCTTGCTGTCTGCACCGGGGCTGTCTTGTCAGCCCCTCTGAACACTGGCCGGTGAATGCTTCAGTGTTGCACAGGTCTTAATCTTAACTGAAAGGAAGAATCTGTTAGAAATACAAGGAAATTTTTATCGTAGTGCTTTACTGTTAATAAAGATGTCTAGTTGTATCTCCTGGGGATACTCAGAGCATAAGAAGGATTGAAGTGGTTTTGCTAACATAAACTTCCACGTATGATGACAAAATAATCTTTTCAATGTTTGATAGACTCTTGGTTATCTCTGATGGAGTGGGTGAATATTATATTTGAATTTTCACTCACTTTTCAACACCTTTAACTCTGCTAACTGGCAAAGTTCCTGTCTAGCAGAAATGAGTTAATTATTTTGTCAGTATCTGACCTGATGAGCCTTGTCTTGGTTTTTATGGAAATGTCTTAAAGGATGATAATGTCAAGCTGAGAAATACCATGCAATAATTATACAGCCATATAATAAACGGTATCATCTTGCTATCATCCCACCCATTTTTAACAACTGTCCTGCACTTTTCCTGATCTATACTTTCAACACTATGTCCTAACAGCTTAGGGTTCTGGTTTTGAACAGTGCTGTCTTAAAATGTCTTAAGAATTTCCACTGCAGGTGTTTTCTGCCTGAACATCCTGAGAGATCTATAAGAGGTGTTCAGGAACAAGTCTCTCAATGTTTTTAGTTTATATCTTGGAACAGCAGGTTATACATCCTTCAGGAAATAGAGATCTTTATTATGGAACCATAAAAAAAAATCAGATTGATTTATTGATTCCCCCCCCTCCCCCCCCCCCAAATGAATATTTTTATATTTTTAATCAAAGTATCTGCTTAGTCAATCTTCACAGGCAAGCTCTGATTTCTGTGCAATGTAATTTCTGCAGTTTTATGCAGTAATATCCACAGTAATGATGGAAAGACAAAGTTTGATCTGCCATAGAGATGCTGACCTCCATGAAAGCTGACACCACAGCACTGGAACAGGAGCAGTGGTGGCAGTGATACTGAGGACAGTTCTATAGTACTGCTTCAGGGCTGGTGGAGGAGAGACATATATAGTCTATAGACATATATAGTCTATAGACTATATATAGTCTATAGACATATATAGTCTATAGACATATATAGTCTATAGACACATATAGTCTATAGACACATATAGTCTATAGACACATATAGTCTATAGACACATATAGTCTATAGACACATATAGTCTATAGACACATATAGTCTATAGACACATATAGTCTATAGACACATATAGTCTATAGACACATATAGTCTATAGACACATATAGTCTATAGACATATATAGTCTATAGACATATATAGTCTATAGACATATATAGAGGATATAGTGATAAGAAGCTTTAGTAACTTGTTAGTTCTTCATTCTTCAGCCTGGTTTAAACATCGTAGGCATTTTATAGCAGCAAATAGGAAAAACTACTTTGGGGTAAAAATCTCAATAAACCATACTTTTGGCATTTAGCTGAATCCCAAACCAGCTCTTCTCTGTGCCACCCTTTTACCCAAATTTGACTGTAAATGAGCAGGATTAGAATTATTTGCTGGTGTTTTTTTTTTTTTTTTTTTTTTTTTTTTTTTTTTTTTAATTCCTTTGTATTTTCGTCTGGAAAATGTAAGGCAATTTCTTCATGAATAGCAACCTCATCAAAGGGAATTGGAAATTGAAGAAAGCTATGTTGTCTCAGAAAGATACGTATTTTTTTTTACCTTAACATTCCCATAGTAGTATATTTTGCAAACATCAGGAACCTTCCTGGCCTTTTAAACTAAGAACTGTAGGCAAACAGCTGATATTGTAAAATGGATTGGAGTTCGACTTTGTAAGTGGCTCCTTCTATTCCATGTAATTATTCTATCAGCAGGGATAACATTTACTAACACTCAAAGTGCGAGAAGTAGAAGATGCTGGCTCAGGGTACAGGCTGACAGAAGCTCAGTGTGTTACTGAAGACCACAGGCTTTTTCTTGCAGGTTACTCCCTGCCCCGCTGCGGGACAGACAGGTGCATTGCCCACATTATCTGGCTCTGTATTGTTGCAACTTATGAAGTTATTATTCCAGCAGCACTCGAGAACAGTTCTTTCTCCTTTTTGTTCATCAGAGAAAAAAGTGTGCTTTTGATTTGAAAAATAGAGTTGTTGGTCACTTCTGAAAATGCCATGATGAATGTTTAGGTTGCAATAACAACCTTTTACTGGAACTCTGTCTGCTCTTGGGCTCATATTAGAAAATTTCTTGTTTACCAGCTGTATGGTGAAATTACAACACCATCTGGTGCATGTTTCTTTGTACCATGTAAAATTCATTATCAGCTTTTTAGATCTTGGAAGGACACAAGCAATTACTTTTCATTTCAGCGTTGTGGAACCTGATAAGTAAATCATTAGGGAAATTCTGCATTTTAGCAAAGCCCCATATGAAGTCAATAAGCATAATTATTTTAAAATGCCATGATGTTTATCAAAATAAGAGCTCTGCATGGAGAGAAATGATTTTATTTTTCTTGGCTTACAACACAACACAGAGTCTGAGGGGTTGAAAGCCATTGACTGCTGGTCATTACTAATTTAATAAGCAGTCCTCACAGTTCTTGCAGATACAAAGGGATCTGGCTTTACATGTGTAATATGCAGTGTGCAGAAAATACTTAGTGCTGTTCTCTTTGAAACATAGAGGACAGTTATTAAAATTTTATAGTCCAAATTAAAATTTAAGATTAAAATGCAAGATCAAAAGAATCAATTTTTCTCTGGAATGCTATTAGGAGTAAGCCTTTTGGAATAGAGGGGCTTAGTGTCTTAAATGTCATGTCCTCCTCCTCCAGAAAGCCAGATTAGAACTAATCACAGCTGACTACAGAAACACAACTTTCTATACTTTTTTAAGGGAAGAACAAGCTTTTATTACTTTTTAATGTATTGTGCAGTTGTGGAGTCATGAAGTAGTAAGTGCTGCTTGGGAACCTGTGTGACAGTTTCTGAAATATGTTTTGTTTCATGATCGGAAGGGAAATCCATGGTTGTGGATCTGTTAAAATGAGTTGGAGGATGCCAGAGAATTTGCTTCTTTGTCAAAGCAAAGAGGAGCAAGGGAAGGCTCATGCAGTAGCTCAGTCTGATTAATAACTATCAGAGTGCCCATTTTTCTAAGGTACTATGCCATTAATATGTCTCCTGGTGTCAAATCTGGTTGCCATTTCTCTTGTAAGACACTTTAATAATGAACTGCAAAATCGATGACACACAGAAGCAACCTTATAAGGAGAAAGTGCCCTGCCATATCTTTACTTGTAGTACAAAGTCACAAATCCCCTTTCAGGTTTATGTATTATTTTCCTGAAACTTTAACATGGTGCTGTTCTTTCTTTGTAGAGTTGTAAGAGCTTGTTTTTGCTGTTCTTGAACAGCTATTTGTCATTAGGAGGCACAGTGAAGTCATAACCAGCTCTCTGATATAGATCACAAGGGAAGGGGCAGACTGTTGCTTAATTTCATCATGGAACTGACACAAAACTTGTCAAGGTCAGTAGAAATTCTGCTCTGTACTTCAATAGAATTTGAGTAAGTCCTCATACGCTCTCTTCTCATGGTAGGTTGTTGGAACAATCATAGTCTGCTGCTGAACACTGCATTTCTTGCATGGAACTTCTGCAACTGTGCCCAGTGCTGGTTAACAGACTGTACTCTGAACAAGGCCACAGATTTTCCCATCCTCTAAAACATATGCATATAGTCATATAATGACTGTTTTGTAATACAAAATTAATGTAATATCTGTGAGTTCTCAAATGCTTACTCAGTAGCAAAGCAAAATTACTCAAAGCTCTGTGTAGTCATTCACTCACTTGAATGAATAGGAGAAATTCGTTAGTTGCTTTATTTCTGTGCAAAATGTGTGTGTATCATCTGGTTTTCTGCCATGACTTAAAGGATGAACTAAAAAAGCTATGATTCTAGGTTATTTTTTATAACTAGAGAAATTATGGGATTGATATCACCTAGGGGAAATATTTACAGAACTCTTCAAACAGAATTAAGCTTTTATCCTGTCTTTATAAGTCATCAAATTCTAAAGCAATAGAAAATTATTTAAGCTCCCATTATTTCACTGAAGAGCTTAAGATGGCTGGGTGTCCAGCATGAAATGCAGCATAGCATTAACTGAACAAATGCAGAACTGGATTACTCCAAATCTGTTGAGAACTGCAAAATAAAGGACTTTATCAAGATTTCAGTGGCCAATTCCCCTTACTGACAAGCATTTGTTTTAACAATGAAAGAAAAGTGCTGCATGAAAACTGTAAGTTACAGAGTTCATTAAGAAAGATCCTTTTGAAACGAGGCCTGGGAGACTCACTGTTATCACAAAATCCAAAGCATAGCCATCTGTGGTTATCAGTTTTTCAGACGTGAATCACTGAAGCTAAATTGATGAAGAGGCAGCCTATGCCCAAGTGGGGAAAAAAAAAAAGTTGTTTTTATACAGGAAGGGGAAAAATGGATGGAGATTAATGAAAGAAAAGGATCTAAACAAATAAATAGGAAAGAAAAAAAATATTGTTATCTTTAATGGTCATTAAAGCCAGATTCATCTCAAGGAAGATAATTTTTTTAGGGTTAAAATCAATATATTTGCATGGCATATTTTATGGGGGGTCTCTTGTTTTGTATAAAGGATTAGGGATTTCTGTTGTTTTCTAAAGTAGAACAAAGAGGTAGCAAACACCTTTCACAATAAATAGTTTCTTTCACCAAGAAAATATTATACCTCTTAACAGAACAGGAAAGTATTTGAAGTAACCATGGTGGAATGATTTCTCTTTATCATCGATCGCGGAAAGGACATTCATCAGGCAGTTCAAGTGCCATATATGAAATAAACTGCAGCACCCTGTAGGGAAGGGTGCATGAAACCCCAGGTTTTGTAGAAAAAAAATGTATGATAACGAAACCTTAATAATTAATAATGTTAACTTTAGTTTCTTATAGCAGGTTGAGAATTCAGGGAAGCTGTGGTGTACCTCACCCTTTGGACTAACGTATTTTCTTTTTTATAACCCAACTAGCAACATTTTTTCATCAGATCATTGCTACATGTTCTACTTAAAGAAGACAACTTTTTATAGTAATGTCACAACCTTTCTGTGTACTTCTCTGAGTTTGATGGGACTGTAATCAGCTGGTTCAGCAGAGGGAGTATAACATTTATATTTATTTCCAATGGAATTAGCAGGGATGCCATTCTCCACCATACTTTACCCAGCATTTTCCTCTCTCTGATACAATATGGAGGTGTCAGAAACACATCTGGATGCCTTTGACCTCATGATTACTTTTGATGAGGACTAGATAATCCAATCAGAAGGGCCTAGAAACTTTCACAAAAGGTGGTAGAGGGGCTGTCAGTTCCTAGATAGTCTTCATAGCTTGCTTTAAAATGGTAGTGAATGATTTTGTTGTGCTATAAGGTAGGACTTATTGTGTCTGATGAGAGCTGAATGTTATATCAGTACAACTTTGGATACAGGACAGTAATGTGTACATTTAAAGTAATATTTGGTCCATGTAAGAGTGTTTTATGGAGTATTTAAAGAAAAAGAACAGATGCAATTGTTATTTCTATCATCAGCCTGCACACTTTGTGTTTGCGCTGTAGATTCTGGATTTAATTTGGATTCCGTCTCAAAATAAAAATGCAACTGAGCTCAGTTATGTAAATTTTTTGGTCTGGGTTTGTGTGGTAGAAGTAGCACACTCCCTCCACTGACAGTCTTGTAAAGTTTCAGTGGCTGGAAGTCTTACCCCTTCTGGTAAGGTCCTTCTGATTGGTTTCACTTCACAAGTGAGTCAGCTGGGTTAGAAGCAGTGGACTGAATGGTAAGCGAGACAAGGTATCATGCAGCAAGAGTATTCACCAAAGAAAATGGTCCCAGTTTGTGAGAGGATCTCCATAGAGAGCTAAAAAGAGAACCTGATTTTACATTTTCAACTGAGGAAGATACTTTGAATGCATTTGATTAAACAGAATATTTCATTTTACCATTTTAATAATAAATCATACACAGTGAATAAATGTAATATTTGTAGTACCATTAAAACGTAATTTCTTTTGTACTGTGAAGGAATTACATGATAGGTGTAAGCATACCTTTTCTTTGTTCTTAGTTGAGTTTTAGCATGTATTTTCCAATTATATGACTGTTTCTTGAACATTTTAATTATTTCTGGAAATGACTCCGAGTTGTTTCAATTCAGTGGGAGCTGTAGCTCTAAATGTTGTTAAGGGTCTGGACAGAGTTCTATAATTCATATAAGGCATTGTTTTTCACTGAAAAACAGCTATGAAAATAGTTCTGAAATCTATGGCTCCTAAGCAGATCAAATGACCATCTGCTGTTGTTAACTCAAGCTGATACATTACAGTCCAACATTATTATTTCACAGCTACTCTGCTGGTTCATGTCTGCTGATGCTGTGATAGTCCAGCCAGGTAGTGCTCTGATTTCATGGTCAACTTTTGGTGTATTTTTGAAATGCACTAAGAATTTTCATGCATAAAAGAGAAGGCATTTCTAACTATGGAAATGTTCTGGTGATGCAGGCCAGTAGCTGCAGCTGAAAGCTGTGGTACATGAGAGTGAGGAGCATCATTCTTGTTTAGGTGAATCAGTCGTCATTTTGCAGTCTGATGTTGGCTATGGTGCCGCAGTGGCACTTTGGGCATGTTCATGTGTTTGCAGTCTCAGTGGCTTCTCATGACTTTTCTCAAGTCTGCATTCACCTTCCCAAGGCCGAAGAAGTCGTAGTTTCTACCCCGCAGATGGTGGTTTATACAAGGCTTACTACATCAGGCCTTTAGTAGGTTATAACTTACTCGATATGGCAATAAAAGTATTACCCAGTGCATGAAGTCTGATGATTTGAAATCAGCCCATGCTATTTCTCCCCAGCTCAGATTTTTGTAGGAGTGTGGCTGCTGACAGAGTAAAAATGATTAATTGATATATTATGAGCTTTCTAACTTGGGAATATACAGCAAATAGAATTTCTTTATTTAATCTTCCAATGGGAAGTGAGAAGAAGGAACTGCCTCCCAGATAGCAGCCATCTTTTATGGACCTCCGTTTAATTTTAGAATTTAATGCTAAGTTTGAAAAGCTGATGTCCTTTTTATATCTTGGTGCTTGCAGTGTGAACGTGTTTGAGAAGGAAAATAAGTAACAGTTGTCTGTTGTTTTGCAGTCCGATTACCATGCATGACCATGAAATAAGCAGATTATGTTGCTCTATTAAAGTAGGCCTTTGCAATTCCGTAACAGTGTAAGTGAAATGAAACACAGTGGGGTTTTTATTGTTAAGATTATGAAAATTACACACGAATAAAATAACGAAGGTCATATATTAACAATAAAATGTTAGAATGGTAAACAAAGCAAGGACAGCTAAGGACAAAAGAATTCTATTGAAATAATAATTGCATTTGTAAAAATACCAAAGCAACTTAGAAAAGAATGAAATCCTTTCATCTATGTAAACTTTAATGTACAAATGACATGATTTTCAACATTTTCAACATCTTTTCTCATTGTCCTGAAAAAAAATATATATATCTTATATCAAGTCAGCATTTGTTAATAATTTTTTTAAAAACATAGAAATACTATTTTGTATTAAGTTCAGCTGTTGAAATAAGTAAAACACTTTATCTGCTTATTTATTTATGGTTCATTTAAAAGTACTTCAGAGAACATTCTTGCAGTGTTCAAGGGCAGATTTTTTTCAAGTCAGTGCTGGGATACATAGGAGTTCTTTACTCTGTCAATGAAAAATGAAAATATTACAATGGAATTGGCACCATCACTACAACAATGTTGCTTAAATAAAGAGTCTACCTTATTCAGATAAGAGATCAATGACTGAGTGGATATCAAACTGACAAGTCATCATGCTAAATTTCAGCTTGTTAGTTCCTGTTAGAAATTACTTTCATTACTCTCTCACTGTATTTTTGGTATATCTGCTTGGCATTTCTGATAAATGTAACACAATTAAAAATCATTTCTTAACTTCATTTTACTATAATTCACATATTGAGGTTTATCTTGGTACTTACACTGTCTTTATTTAGGAAAAAAAAGAAAGGAACAACACATTACTAGCTTGTATTTCATTTGTCAGAGGATCTGATTGCATTATGCAGGCAGTAGAAAAAGATTCTCTTGCAAAGCTGTTACTTTTTTAGATTATATTATGCAGAAGATGACTGCAGATATTGTGAAGCTGTTTTTGCAGATTTCTGTCCCAAAGAAGGCTTCTTAGCAGAGACTGGTAGCTTATGTTGAGAAAAAGGCTGTGATGGGCTGGGGATGGAGGAAAGCTGTATGAATCATTGTTATATGTTTGGTGATCTTGAAGCATCTTCATGTTTATTTGAAGCTAGAATATGAGCATAAATACAAGGCTTTTTCCAAAAGTAATGCCACCTATTTTATTATGTCAGTTTTCAAAGGAAGAAGAACCTCTACAGCAAAGCACACAACTATGGACACAAGAGGTCCACATATCTTGGATGAAGTGTATTTCCTTACATGAAAAATATCTATTTAAAAACAGCCAATTTACTTCAGTGTTTGAAGAGTGGAGTAAGTCATCTCTTTGCAAAGGATGTTAATTAATACCTCCTTAAGTATTTCTAAATCCCACTTTAGCTGTTCGTTGCAGCAAGCTGATGAGCATCAGGAATGTTTGCTGTTGATCCAGGCAGCTACTACAGATTCTAGGAAAGAGCTTATATGTGAAAGGAAGGAATGGAAGGATACGAAGGGAATCACTCTGCTGAAAACTAGATCAAATCAGCACTGCCTTCTGTAAGGCCTGAAATAGGATGAGACTAAAGACACTTTAAAATCAAATGATTTTCTATTCAATTTTATTTTTAAAAATTGGGTTAATATCTTTAAAAAAAAAAACACAACAAAAAGTACTTTTCCCTTGCTGTTCTGGCTATTGTATCTTCACAAATGTAGGTGATGAGCTCTGAGCTTCAGGTGCATGAGGACAAATTTCCCAAAAGGCTGCTATCCTTTTGTAGATTCAGTTGCATTTGTCTCTGTGATCCTTTGCTAGTAGCTCAGTTCTGGGAACAAATCTAGATACTTAGGCTAACAATTTTGTATGGATTTTTGTGGTATTCAGCTGCCAATCAGATGCATGCAGATTCAAATTGGATGGCTAGATACACAAGTACTTTGATTTGTCTGTAAACCTATCTTGAGCCTATAATGTCTGAGTATGGATTTTTATAGGTAGAAATTTTGCTTTCTCAGAAGGACAGTGAACCTTTGAAACAACCCCTCTTAATGCTTGGTTGGGTCTGTTCATTTATACTTACTTTCTAGGTGATGAAAATCTTAGAAGTCTGAAGCTTATCCTGAAAACATATTGCTGAGGCTAAAAATACTTACAGTATAATGTAACAGATAAAGCTCTGAAGAACCAGATTTCATTTGATGGTCTAGATTTTTTTTTGCAATGACTGCACAAAAGTGTTAAGTGGGAATGGCCTTGGGACAGGCTCTAAATCAATAAGCAGCAGTAAGTTTGTGAAATCAATTTTTTGTTTTTCACATACACAAAAATTGATGCAGTCAGTGCTGGGTAACTCCCGTTAATTGCCGAGGGTGACAGAAAATTTATCAATTGCTTATTGATTTATTTGAAGTCATAAGGGGGAGAGTGGAAATAACTGCAAAGTTAACTATGTAATATAAAAAGTATCCTCCTTGAGTGGTTGTTTAAATATAGACGCAATAGGTTCTTTAGAGCTTTATAGTTTTTCTGTCCTAAAACATTTTCTATCAACATATTTGCAATCAGAAGCAAGAACAGTGTTATTACAGCATTAAAATTTCATAGGTGTGTAGAGAAAATATACATTCAACATGTAAAATGCTGTTTACCATCATGAATATTATGATGATAATGTGTACAAAAGAATCCATAATTATATCTATCAATATATATTATATCTGTTTGGGATTATTTCCTTGCTTCATATGAAAATAGTCAGGATGTTTAGACGTGGCTCTCTGTCCTGGCTGTCTGGTCTGATCACAAACTTAGGATTTGCAATTGAGGTCTGCAGAAATTTATACACTAAATCAGTTTTGTTCATGAAAACCTTTGCCTTCTGCATTCATATTTTTCCTTGATAGTTTGCCTTCCTTCTCATTCGTGTGGTATGAATGACAAGATTTCTGTCTTAAACTTCATTTCCCCTTCATTGCGCTGAATATAATCCCTCTCAATAGCTTCTGTTTTAATTCAGTTCTTAGAGTTTTTTCATATTTCACATGCTTTTCTTCTGGTTTCTTGTTTCTTCCTTCATACTTCCTTACTGGACTAGCTTTATTTTATTGCCTTTATGTCTTACCATTCCTTCCAAAAGCCTAAATAAATAAACATCTTGCCTGTGCAAGATGTTCTCAACAAGTGAGACCTGAAGCTGCCTAAGTGCCAGTGGCACTTCTACCTGATTCTCCTAGAAACACCTGGCTTCAATGAGTCTGGGGTGTTTTTATTCCTTATGCCCACAAAGAGGAGAAACAAACATCTGTAATAAAATCCCAGTTCCTTTACAGACTTCCTATTTTGTCATACATCAGATCAGGCATCTAGACCTTGATTTGCCTAATGAATGTTTAGGGATTATTTGTTCAAAAATGTTCAAGTTTATAAATCTGTTCCTGGGCAGTGTTAAGATCATAGTTAGATATGACATACGTATGAATTTTGCTGAATCAAACTTTGCTCAACCATCTATTTACTTTTTCAGTTTATTCTCTGGAAAAATGGAGGCAATGTTTGTCTTTGACATATGCTATTTTGCTCTCAATTGTTCCATAGATTCAGTAGGATCATTTGTGACAAATGTCGTGGCCCAAATAAGAGCATCTCTTTGTCAGACTTTGAATGTTTTTCTACAGATCACAGGCTTTAATTCCTCTCTTACAAATAGTGTATTTCATATCTAGTATCTATAAAATTGGCTACTGTCTCTTATGTGCACTACTCAGCCTTCTTACCTCTCCTGAGTATGAGGTGTGAGAGAGCTTGTTAAACAACTAGAGAAAAAAATAGAAATAAGAATATAAATTAAAAATACACCTTCTGTGGTATAAACAGGGCACTGAAATTTTATTTAAGATTTCCATAAATGTGACACATGATAAAAAGAGCAGTTGCAGAAAGCAAAAGAAGAAAAAGACTTGAGGCTAATAAATTTTGTGCTGAAGGTGACACCTAACACTTCAAAGTGAAAGAACTGAGTTATTTCTGTTTTCTGTGTCCTTAATAGAAAGCAAATTAATAGTCTTTTTCTTTGCATTATTGAATTACTTGAGTATCTAAAATATGTATGTGACCTGTGGTGGAGCGAGGAGTGGGATGAAGGTTTGGCATAAACTAGGTTTTATATTTCAGTCTTTTTTTCCTGAATACTATTTAAAAATGAATCTGAGTCCTTTAGTGCCAAACTAATCCTCATCCTTTTATCTTTAACTCCTTTCTAACACCTCTTTGAGGAAATAAATCCATCTAATACCCTTAGTGTGAAGGCAGACAAGACTCCTGGAAAATAAGTCCATCACACCCTTGCTTTCTCTGTGTTCTTCCCTGTTTTCTAGCATAGAGGCTAAATTTCAACATCTGATTGAAAATAATCCTCTGTAACAAGATTGTAATGGTAACAAATTGTGATTTTTGCATACGAGTAAGATCATGAATGCACAGTATAGTGAGATAATTTATTCAGAGAATTAAATAGCTATTTGTAGGTGGTGTTTACCAAATGAGAATGAATTGGTTTAGCATCTGTTGAAAGCATTAAGTTAACCTTAGCAAAACTCAAATTTAACTTTCCTAAAAGAAATAGCTTGTAAAGATGGAAATTCATCATGAATCTAAAAGCAAGAAGATAGTAATTCAGAATAAAAATCAGCATGTGATGCAACATAAGCAGACAAATGAGTGTCCTGCACATAAACCCTGAGAGTGGAAACTCTGAGGTCTCTTTAAAAAGTTTCTGAAGTACGATGAAAAGGACAGTGGAAATGGTGGTGCAGGAGAAACAGGCTTTGCAAACTGCATCTCGATGATTTGTTCAATGTTAGGATGAGGAAACAAGAGAGCTTTGTAAATAGAAGTCCCTTACACTCTGATGAGCACTGTCTCAAATGCACTCCTCAAAGAGTAATCAGGAGGTTGGCAGCAGTCAGTCAGTTACGATATTAGTGGGCGATTGCTTGCTCTGGGCTCAGTATCAATTTGTGCCCAAAAGCAAGGCAGGCTACAAGAGTGTACCCACACACTTGTTTCACTGGTTTGCCTTTGGTGGTAGCTGTGAGCAAGCTGTGGTGAGCTGCTGCAGTGTGGCAGGGACATCACCCAAGGAGATGGGGTATGAGGTAAAGAGAACAGGAGTTTGAGCTGTATTAATGTTTGCAACTGCTGCAAATGCACACCTGTATGGATGTATTAGGTGAGGGGACAGACAGAAAGCTGTATATGAAGTTATCTCTGAAAAAATAGAGGGTTGCACAGTCTTGTGTTCTGTCTGTTGAGGAAGTGATGTGTTATAGCACTGGAGCTGGCATCTCCAGCAAAGAGCTGGAGGTTATCACTGGGATCTGGTGAGAGAAAGGCAGCAAGCAGTTAGTGCTTTCGCATGGAGGTACAAGAAAATTTTTGTAGGAATATCTTTATATTTCTCCATGCAGTGAAATCTTCAGATATGCCTTGAGCCTCTGGAACTACCACAGTAAAAGAAAATGAAGAGTATATGAGATGTGCTGTATCCCCAGCAGCTTGGCCCTCGAGCCTCACTGCCAACAGGTTAGTTGTGCTGGAACTGTACTTTGTTACAGAGGCTTATCTGGGCTAGTGTGGGTCTGTGGAGTCTCTGCTATGCAGTGCCAAAAGCCAACTTTTGCATTAGCATATGCATGTGAACTTGGCAGTCATGTGCCAATGTAGTTACTGTACATGAAAAATATGAAGCTTAATGTTTTAGAACAAAGGCATTATGTTTTAATAATGGAAATGATTTAACTGGTAGAAATTATACTGAGAAATGACGCACAATATCCATTATTTGGTGCCTGAAGTAAAAATGAAGCATATTTTAAAGGATACAAGACAGCTGGGACATTATGGTCTACACTTGTGAAATACTTTGGTAGAAACCTATGGTTGTCAGTATGCAGGAGATCAAACTGGATAACCACAAGGGTCCATTTCAGTACCTAAAAAGCCGCGAATATAGTAATTTTGCTAGAAATGTTGTCTCAAATTGTTATTTGCACGGTGACCTCTTCACATCAATCTGAAAGTGTAAAGTGGCCTTAACGGAGATGCAAAATTTGCTGACTTTTTATCCTTTGTATGCTAGCAGGACAGTAGAAAAGAGACTGTGTGTAAATAGGATTCAAAAATCCATTCCAAAACTTGCCTGCAAGTTTCTGGGGATGGAAAGAGAGACTGTCTCTAGTCTGGCTCCCTGTTTATAGGATTTTATATTCTAAAAACCCACATTAAAAATAATGTATTCCATGCTAAATGTTAAAGAAAAGTCAGTCTTGCATTTCTTCATTGTTTTTATTCAGAGATGATGTTTTTGACCTAAAGATGAACCAATTTTTAATCTTTTGTGGCCTTCTTTCACCTTGAATCTTTTCCTGTATTCTTTAAAATATTCATACTTGCACTGAGAAGCCAAATTTTTCAAGGTGATCCTAGGTGAATAGGATTAAACAACTCAGGTCAAACTACTTACTTAATCACTGTGTATTCTTTGTGCAATTGGCAAGAAATTATATTTCATACAGCATTCTGTATAGTCAAAAGTTTTAGTATTCTAAGAGAAGAAAAATGAAAGGCAAATATCATGACCTTTTGTATCACAATGACCTGTAACTGGAGATGGGTTGCAATTTAAATACAGAATTTAATCCCACCTTTACAGTATCTGTAGGCACTTGTAAAATATGTCTGGGACATTCAAAATGGAAACGATATAATGTAATATCCTTCCACGGAGCAGTGCTCTGAAAACTGCCATTTTTCCTTCACATATTGAGGAAATTACTGATGAAAATTCATGAATTTGATTAAGAGAAAGTCCTAATTTATCCCAAAAGCAAAGCTGTGTTCCCTTTTAATTGTTTTATTTGTCCTAGTGGAGGAGAGATGACTCATTTCTGCTTTACTCCAGAAAAAAATGCCTTTTTCTTTTTTTTGTTTTCATATGCAATTTTATTTTTTTTTCATTTATTAAATTACAATCTGTTAAAGATATAACTATGTGATTTCTACTCAGTGTCCTTTATAACGGAGTAAATTCTGACAGTCAAACACTGGAATTTAGTCTGAGCATATGCATGGATGTCACTAGGCAAAAAAATATCCCTCAGCAGAAGCACACTTTTCTCTGTCTGAGAAAAGAGAGTTATACCTCTTGCACAGAGAATTTAGGAGGAAGTAGGTATTAAAGAGCGATCATTTTTCCCCAGGAAATACACAAACAAAAACTCTGATTATACTGCCTGCGCCTAATAGGTTAGTGAATGCAGTGGGATGTACTTAATAGTTCCTTGCATAGGAAATGTGCAGCACAGAAAACCCAGTGGATTCCTGAGCTTTCTGTGCCTTAGCACAGAAAGTTGCATCTTGATCATCCCTGCAGCTCCAGCAGCAAAAAGTAATGTTTCTGTGGTAGTTTTACAAATGAAAGCTCTTAAAATTTGACTGTTGAATTTAATGTTGTCATGCTTGGAAGAGCTTGAGCACCATGCAAGAGGAGTGGATTTTTAGTAATTGCTGAGCACCTTCATTTTAAAATCAGGCTTCCCTGGAGTTTTTTAGTGTAGATGTTCAAGTTCATTATGCACATCTGTCCAGAGTGAAGGTAAATAACTGCTTCATCACCTCTAGTGGATAGGAAAGAGATGACCAGCAGGTGTGCAACATAGCTATGATGGGCCCATGGTAGGTGATCCAAGTGATGCAGATGATCTGGACAGATTCAGAAGTATGCTTTAGGTTCTCATTCAGAGATGCAACAAAAATGTGACTAGAGGTCATCAAAATTTAGTGCAGCAGTTATTCTTTCTGTCTGATGTCAGGCAGAATCTTAGTCAGTGCTTGGTACCAGCTGTGCTTACACAATTCTGCCCACAAGGAAATAAGAAAATGCTTCATGAGTTCATTCACTGGATGGAAACAGACATCTGGACTGTTGCATCAGCACAAAGAGAAAGGGAAAATTACTGGTGGTATTTCTAAGATAGCAAGTAGAGCTCATGACAACAAACACAACACATATATGCCATGCTAGCATAGAAACAATGCCCACTGTAACTGAAGTCAGGATTGACAGCTACAGATGTGATTTAGTGCAACATTATGTACACTGTTTAGAAGAGATCACTGCGTGGAAGGTAATAACAGTTGCAAATTTCTGTAACATTCCTACATCTTCAAAAGGTAGGAGAGAACACTTTATCAGAGAAGCTATAAACTAAGTATATTTATGCATTAGCTGTAACTCTGATTTTTTTTTCTTTTCAGATTTGAGATGTTGGCATACCTGGTGCCACAGAGATAAAAGTTCTCTAAGTTAGCACAGGTGTTTTCTGTGAGATTTTTATACCTCATCAGTACCCAACATGTTATCAGTATTATCATTGCTAGAAGGAGAAGACAGAAAATGTCAGAGTTGAAAATGGGGTCTTGAAAATGTTTTGTGTTTTTTTTTTTTTTTTTGAGTGCTTAGCAGTTTGCAGATGCCAGGGCTCACGGTGAAGGATCAAGTGGAGGATCTGAGAAAAGAGGAAGAGATGGTCATTTTTGACTTCTGGGTTTTCCTAGCAAAATCTGTCCCTGCTAAGGCAATTTGTCTCTACTGTTCTCTCACACTTATATCCCTAGCTTCACTTTCCTTGCAGTGTTTGGTATTATTCATAAAGCTCCAGCTGCCAGACTGACACGGTTTTGCTGTATGAACCTTAATGCCAAAAAACAAGGGCAAAATAAAACAATGAATACCAATGTCACTATTATGGGAACAAGTTCTTATGACTTATAAAAGTTTACTCACAATTTGGAGAGAAAGGAAAAATGCTTTTGACACTTGAATTTAGGAATTTAGAGTATTTCTCTAAAAGGAAGATCCAGAAGCGTTACTACAAACCTTTGTTAGGCTATAACTGTTTTCTAACACTTTAAGGTCCTTAAGAAGCAGAATACCATAGAAAACTAAAGAATGGAGCAAGAACTTTAGTTGGTTTATTAAGAAAATATGTATCAGAGTGAGAAGAAAATTCAAATTATTGAATGAAACATTTGTCTCTGTCTCCATTTAATTTTTTTGCAATATGGAGAGAATGCTTTTCTTACTAAAAATCTGCTGTTTTTAATCAGGTTTGATTTTCTTATTGTAAATAGAACAGCTCATAAGAAAAGATTACTAATAGTCCATAGCATTTTTTTGCAAAAATTCATATAGAAAGTTATGCAAATTTGATGCATTTTGGTGTTTTCCTGTTTTCTCACCAAGCTCATATTACAAAATGAGAGCTGATAGTTGGAATATGTTTTGAGATTTTTGGTACCAAATCCAATTGTTCTAAAAGTATTAGCTCCTTAAACAAAGAGGAGCTTACCTCCTATGAAAAGAAACTCCAGCATAAATAATACAGTGAAAAGGAAGGACTAAATCAATTGTTCCTGTGCTTCCTTCCTTAAAGTTGAATTATTCATTATTTCCTTTAGAAATGCATAAATCTTTTCTTTCTTTTTTTATTATTATTAAAAAGAACAACCAAAAA
This sequence comes from Excalfactoria chinensis, assembly GCF_039878825.1. NCBI lineage: Eukaryota > Metazoa > Chordata > Aves > Galliformes > Phasianidae > Excalfactoria > Excalfactoria chinensis. The sequence goes on along the minus strand of NC_092837.1, from coordinate 9,249,387 downwards.
ACAAAACAAAAAATCAACTCAAGACTCCCACTGAAGTTGCACATAAAACAAAAAGAAATCCGTGCCTGGGAAACATCAAGAGATTCTGATTAATTAGCATACTTTAGGAGTTACTTGTGACTTCTCTGCTCTTGTATTTGAAAGCAAATTCTGATGCCTTTTCCCAGCAGAATGGCAACTTATCATTGTAATTCTTTACATGTTTCTTGATGATATCTATCTCCTCATCCTACCCTTTTTCAGATTTGGAGCACTACAGGTTGATCATGTTTCAAGTTCCCTCATGTTCTTATCAGCTGGCATTGACTTAAATGGGTAGAGCAGGAAAATGCCAAGGAAGTGTCTTTGAAACAGCACTTTCCCAGAAATTTGTGCTTTCTGGGATGCTGGACCAATCCAGTATCAGTACTATGATACTATGATATGATACTATGATAAAGAAAGGCCACTACTAGTGGGGGGCAAGGCAAATGGCATCTATCTGTCCAGGAACATAGCCCTAATTGGTGACAGGTTTGTGTAACAGAAGTAATACATGAAGGGTGCAGTTCAGGATACAGTAATCCTCTTTTTGCATAGGGTATTTGTGGATGAAGGACTCCAACTGTCTGGGTTGCTGTTAAACTGCTTCTAAGCAGATGAAACTGGTTACTTAACCCAGAGGTCAGTCTTTCTAACTCCCAAATTTCTGTTTCATTTCACTTACTGTGGCTTTGCTTTTGTCTGTGATCCCTGTAAATTCTGTCACTTGGAATAATCTCTCTAGAGCCTGTAGAGGGCATACAAGGCTGGCAGCCATGGAGGGCTTTTGTAGTGGCACAACATTTAGTGCCTTCTCCTAAGAAACACAAGGAAAAAGGGACTGTAGCATTATGTATTTTTGCTAAAACATTTTCCATGTTTTTTACCTGCACTTGAGGTAGACAATAAGGGGTCTTCCAAGTCTCAAGTGGATGTGAGCAGGATATCAGAACATGCTGTCTTGATAGCAATATTTTCCTTGGCCTTCCCCTGCTCAGAGTCTTAGTGCTGTTAGGCTCAAAAGCTTTTATAGCAGTAAAACTGGGAACTCTTTTCAGACTGAGTCTTACCAGTGCTTGTAGAAAAGAGGTGACATTTAGCATTAGAGGCAGGCAGAAGAAATATTTATTTGGCATGTTGATTTCAAATAAATGATGGATGCTATAATCTACTCATTGGTTTGGAATGTTAGAATAAAGCTCCAGGGAACGCAGAATTATCTGGCTGGTGAGGCAATAAAGGGGCATACATAATTGATTTATCATACGTTTCTGCAACTTTTTCAAGGTTTTCAAGTCCACATACCAGAATATGTGTTTACTATCATATATGATATTTCATGGAAGTACAATTGATGCTTACAAATATGTACCAAAAAGCTCATATACAGAGCACCACAACTGTATTACGGAAAGAAAGGAGGAATATAAAAATGTTAGTGATAAATGTAGCATTATGTATGCAAATTACTTCTTGGGGAGGGTAGGGAGTAGAATAGAGAAGTGGATGTGCTGTGAAGTCATAGGCCTTGAAATGGGAAATGAAAAGCTTTCCCTCTTCTGCTGGGGTCTAAGTGCAGTGGCCTGTGAGTGGTTTCCTTCTTCTGTATTTATATTCAGAGAATCTTGTATGATATTTTGATGTCTTGACTTATGACTTATATTAATAACAGTCATAATCATTTTAATGAACTAATCAGATTAATTATTGTTATTGCACATTGTTATTATTATTTACCATATTCACCATAAGGAAAGATTTCAGTATCTGCCTGTGTTAATGCTGAAAACCCAAATTACAAGTTGTTAATACTGGAATTATTTCAATTTATCAGTTAGGCGCAGCATTAAGAGCAGAGTTTCTGGCTTTCAGTGTGTTCATAGTTTTAAAAATTTTTTCACCTCTTTTGTACAATTTCCTTGTTGGATGAATGTCAAAGTCGTAGTCCCTTTTCTTTATAATATTAGGACTAAAATTGATTTCTCATTTTCTGACAATGTTCAGAGTTAGAATTTCCTTTGAATGGGAAGGACTGTTAATTACAAGAGATGCTTCACTGTGAGCATATACAGAAAAACAATAATCTGATCATAATCACAGCAACATACTGTTTGGGTGCATGAGATCAGATTACGGGCATCACAGTGCTTGGTGCTCCCTTTTACTTATTATAGTAGTCTTAGTATTAATGAGTAAATATTGTAAGAGATCCCTAAAGTATTGGAATTAATTCCCTTATCATCTCTTTCAAATACCAGCATTTCTATTAAGAACAGTGAAGAATGCATTTTCTAAAAAGACAATTATCTCTCAGATAAGTCTAAATTGTTTGATGTTTGCTTGAATGGGATATTTAGTCAGCATGCATTCCTTCCATTTCTACAGTTGAACATTAGCAACAATTTCTGGCCCGATAAGCCAGAGTGATGTATATCAGGATGCCCCACATGGTAAGCCCAGTGCTTTTCAGATGCATCGTATTCAGAATTTTGAAAACACAGATTTGCTCTTCAAGTGCTTGGCACTGATCTGTTTCATTCAGTAGAAACATCCAGGCTTTCCAGACTTACGGCAGTGCAGCAGCTCAAATGGGCTTGCCAGCTGTCCTAAAATCCCAGATAAATGTTAAGTGTTCTTGAATCGTGCCACCCATGTTAGCATTCTGAGCAGAAACAGGAAATGTTCCAAGAGAAGAGTCATAAAACCTCTGAAAAAATATCATGCACTGAATGATCTGAAATGCTCATCCTGTGCCTTTGCCTTTAGGTTGTATCAGATTCTGCTGGAAGGTTTTTGCTTAAAATACATGCAACACTAAAGAGGAAGCTTCCTGTTTATTGAGGAAACCAAATATGGTTGCTTATAGAGGTAATGACTGAAGGAACTCACCAACATGAAGGTTGTTAGCACACTGTCAAAATAATTCAGCAGAAGTCTCCACGGCCCTGCTTTCTTACCTTTGAATGTTGAACCTTTTTAATACGGTGAACAAATAGCTGGCATCATTGATGGCAAAAAAGTACTTGACCTCATCAGTCTTTGTGTACTATGTGATACATCTGACTCGAGATTGATTTTTGCAGTGGTTATGATAGTGGGTATTGCTCTTGAATATTTTCACTCATGGTGCAATCTGTCATTGATGTCAGAGTTCCTTAAAAAATCCAAATTCCTTTTTTCCTTTATAGAAACTGAATTCAGGAAAGGGCAAGCTATGAATATTCTGCATAATGTAGACCAATTTTATCTGCTTACCAAAACAATTAATACAGATAATATATTTCATTTGCCTGACTGACAGAGTACAAGATCCTGCAACCAGGAGCATTAAGCCAGGTTTTATTATTTCCGATCTATGGCTTCATCATTCCTTGGAAACCATGTTAAGGCAGTTGCTACCTTGATGTTCTTTTAAGAAGACTCCCTTGTGCCTGAATTGACGAGGTCTTCAAAAATCAGATTTTTGATCATTTCATGGGGATAATCTGGATTTCAGTTCAAGGAAGTACCTCAGTATGCACTTTGAGAACAAATCTATGCAGTTCTCAAACTAAGTGTGAGCTTTCAGTGAGCTCTGGAGTTTGGCTTGCTGAAATAATGATACTGACCAACTAGAAAAAAGCACAGCACACAGTGTTCTAAGCCTACTGCTTTCATGAGATATTCAGCCTTGTCAGATTTTCTCCAAAATCTTCAGAAAACCTTGTCTGAATTCGTGCCATATGTATGGCATCTGTGATAGTGCTCTGCATGTCTTTCATGTATCTTCATGCGGACAGCCAGTACTTGGCTTTGGAAATGACTGCTAGCTTTTGTGTGAGTAACTTTAAGTGTGTATGTTCCATATAATTTCCTCCATTTTATTCTCCTTTATTTCTTTCCAGCCTTATGTCACATGTTTTATTCATATAATGGGATTTCTCTTTGTCCTCTTCTTCACTTAATAGACATAAACTGGCTTTTTCAATTTTAAAAAGATCAGAGAAAATTATGGACAAAACCTGCATACAGATGTCTCAATTAATGAGTCTCTTAACTAAAGCAAGTCGAAATCTTGAAGAAGAAAATTCAGTGATTTTTTCAGAGCCCATTTTCACAGTCTTTCAGAGTGCAAACATAGCGAGCTCTTTGAAACAGAGAGTCTTTTGACTGGATGCTAGTGTATGTGACAAATAGAGTGGGTCTGTGACCCAAAGGTCAGAGTTTGCAGCAACAGTAATGGAAATGATGATGGTAATAGGTAGGCTATTTCCTTATGTTAACAGAGCTTTGCAGATCCCACTTAGACACTCTGGTCAGATGTCAGAATATGTAAAAACAGGCGTGGTGAGAATACGTGCAGGCTGACATTAAAAAAGCAGGGAACAAGGGGTTGATGAGCAACATTCACTGTGAAAGAAAACAATACCTTACTATGGAAGGAGTAGAAAATTCAGGCCACCAGACAAAATAGTTGTGGAACTGTTAATAAAGCCCAGGATGAAGAGACATACCACGTCTGTGGGAAGGCTGGGAGGGCAACCCTGTACCAGGGAATATCAGGGAGGAGTCGTTTAAAGGAAAACAAACCTAGCTGAAGGGTAACAGCACAGAAGCTTTGCTCTTGGGCTGCTACAGAGAGGAGCAGTCAATGGCATGGTGTTTGAATGGAAAGTGAGGCCAATTTTATATCCCTGGGGTACATATTCAGAGACTAGATTGATTGAGTTGAAATGCCCACGATGCTGGGGAAAGGTTATTTGAAAAATTAATTACTTTAATTTTTCCCCAGCTCTACATCTCGAGCACATAAGAAAACAATTCATTATATGTCTTTAATGTCTTATCTCTGATTATACTTATTGAAACAAGGGACACTGATCTTCAGATTCTTGCCTTGCTTTTCTGTTTCAATCACATGGATTGTAAGACCTTATCTTGCCTTTCCTGAGTTACGAATCAAAGGACAGTGAAAAAAGATGAGCACCTTGACAGTGTGTGTGAGATTGCGATTAACAGTGATAAGATAGATGCCTTCTTACATGAATGATCAATTTATTTGGATATTAAGGTACTTTCTTGTTGGAAAACCTCTGAAATAGGTAAACTGATGACAAAATCCTGAGGGGGGAAAAGAAAGAAAGAATTGCAAAATGGTAGCATCTCATAATTGACTGTAAAGAAGGCTTTTTATGTGCAATTTCACTACTACTCAATAGGTATGTAGAACATATTTGATTTAGTTGTGCTATTTTCAAATGGTGTTATCTGACAAACTGAGTACAGAATGCATAATTAGATCATACTACTGTAGTTATGATAATGAATGCTGCATTTGCAAGACTTGAAGCCTCACATTAGGCAGATACTTAATTTTTTATAGCTGTTTCTGACAGGTAACGTTTTTTATCCCAAACATAAATCTGTCAGGAATTCTATTTGTACTAAAGGCTTCTGTGTAGTAAATTACAATTTTGATTTTTAGCTGACAATTCTGCACAAGCATTTTATTTTGTAAGCAAAATAGTTTTAAATAAATTCTTTGTAATTACCATTGCTTTCTTGTATGACTTTATAAACAGTATAAAGCATGCTTTAAAACACTTAAAAATAATAATATTTATCAAAATGTTATACATTCCACAGACAAAAATCCTCTGAAATACAAACCTATCACTTTTAAGAGTTGTTGGTAATTGATAGAATTTAAATGAGTGAAAGCAGGAAAACAGTGAGTTGCGTTTATTTTCATTCAGGTTAATTTAATGGGTAGCAAAGTAGAAGAAAATAAGTCATGGAGTGGAAGAATATAAATAATCCATTGTGAAAGCATGAACATGATACAGAATTTTCACATCTAAAAGTAAATATGAAGGATTCTGTCTCTGCAGGAGTTGCTCTGTATCTTCCAAGTGCTGTCAATATGCCATAATCTTAAATGGTTCTTGTTCCTTGCTAAGCAATTGTTCATAAAGCCCACGTGCTGCTACTCACATGCACCCTCATGCTGGCCTTCTGGCCTGTTTATTGAAGGAGGAGAATATCCTGGACATGTGTGTGTATGATACCGAACAAATGGATTCACATGGCAAAATTGCTTTCCTAGGGAAATAGAAAATAATCTGCCTCGGCACCAGAACTCATCCTCTGTTTATCATTAATGGTATGAACGTAGTGAAATGAAATTGCTGTCAGGCATGATGCAGGAGCAGTTTTTAAATTCAAGGGTACTCTCGGTGTGGATTCAGTACTTCTAATCTCACTGGTTATTCTTGTTTCCAACAAAATGTGAATGAACACTGAAATGTTTGGACAGTCCCTTTGGCTTCTACAGTCTCAGGCTGTATTTATCCCAGGAAGACAGTTTATAGCAGGGGAAAATGATTTGTGCCTGTTGCAGCTTTGTGTTTTGATTTCATGTTACTTGGATCCTCTGTAGGCTTAATATTCAGGGACACGACTGAATGCATGTTACATTTACTGGAAAGACTTTTGTTGATTTAATGTGGGCTTTGGTTTGGGTCCTGAGAGTGCAGCAAATGAGGGCCATAATAGGCCTTTCTTCCTTTAAGATACTCTAGAATGCACAGAAATACACACTGGGGAGCCTGGAGATAGGTGTGTGGAATAGAGGCTTATCTACAGATAAGTTCAAGAAGAGGAAGATTATATTTATCATAAAGCAGTTGGGAAAAGCTGTGTGCCCGTTAATCAGACACTATATCTTCTCCTTTATCTATAGAAGTGATAGCTGGAGAAACACTGATGTGCCCTTGTCTGTGAAGCCTGCTTTGCTGCCTCAGAATGGAAAGTCTCCAAAACCTGTGAATCAGTGACACCAAAGTGGTCGTTAACTTTATAGACTAAATCACCTTCATTAAGTTTCATTTGGCCAAATTAAAGGTCTTTTTATCTTTTTCAAGCGTTGCTTTAAAAAGAAACAATTAACATTACTACTCTGGGGCCCTGAGCACAGATACTACAGTCCCAGAGATTGGATGCTGTCAAAATTTACTGCCTGTATCATCTGAAACATTAATATTTTATTTGAAATACTTTGGATAAGGCCTTCTTCTCACGGTATGGTAGAACTTAATGATCATGATTTCCTAAATAATTTTATGCCATTTGGTGCTTTAGTGAAAGGATTAGGGCATCTCAGATGCATCAAGCAAATGCATTGTGCTAATTATTTAAACTGTTCTTTGAGTCTCTCATACCATATCTCTGCAGTTAATTAACTTCCACACCTGTCTTCTACTAGAGAATCCCCCCTATCTATTTCTTGTCTTTACAATTCTGCTTTGTGCGTTGCTCTTTCCAATACTGTGTTTGCTGTAAATTTGACAAAGATGAAAAACGATGATGACTGCAGATGGACAACGATGATGACTGCAGGTGGCAAATGGGGGCTGGAATCATAATGGGAACAATTTCAAGGACTATTCAGCCATTATTTGAAGGAAACGCTCAGATACCACTTTGGGGTATGACAGTTCTGGCCTACTAGATGAATAATAAGGATTTTTTTTTTGTGGCTGATGGGGGCTATTCAAATAACACCTTGCTTTGTGCACTCAGTGTCAAAGAAAGGAATGATGAGGAAGCAGCAGTGGGACTAGGTGGGCAAGCTGTGTGGCTTGAGAAGCCTTGGCAGGAAGGAGCCTGTGGAAGAAATGACTCCTCCTCTGCTAGAAAACTCATGTGGGAGCCAGCCTTGGAGCTAAAAGGGAGGGACTGTTACAGATTTAATAGAAGTAAGACTGGGTCTTTCAATTTTGCTTAAAGAGATTGCTGTCCTTTAAAATACAAAGGGGTGAGGGGGACCAGTTTTGTGTCTGACTCTAGAGGTAGTTGGAAAGCCCCTCTCTAGGTGCTAGGGAAGGCTGAAGCCAAAGGAATAGAGGTGTTCACTGCTGATCCTCAGGAAGAAAAAAACCCAACTTGTGGCAGGCGATGGCCAGCCCTTCTGATCATTGCTTCTTACCAGGCTCAATTAGTTTCTGCTAAAAGTTGCAGACAAAGACATGGACCAGCAGAAATGAATTGTGGTTCACAAAGGAAAGCTGTTTTTTTTTTAGCTTGCCTACTGCCAAGATATTGTCAGTCTGATTTCAAAAGTAGAAGTACAGGTGAATTAAGAAGTATTCTGAAAAGCTTTGGCTGCATTTTTTAAGCTTGCATAGACATGCTGTTCACTGTTATCAAACATTTTAGTAATGAAGTTTTTAGATATCATATGCTTTTATAGCATTCAGATTTTGGGCTGTATAGAAACTGTTCTTGCCAGGCAATAGGTAATTATGTACCCAAACAAAAGAAAAAATACCAACAGAACTTACTGTACTTAAAATTCAGGGTTTGGTTTGTGGTCTACATCCATGTTCAGAAATTGAGCCAAAAATTAAGAATTTCACTTGTCTATTCGATCATAAGAAATCTTCAGGAACTGTAGGTTGGACTTCTTTCCAAGACGTATTTTTCAGAAAATATTTGGTGTTATCCGTTTTTGATCTAATTAAAAGCTCATTAAAAATGTCACTGCTTAATTGATATTTAATATTTTAAAATCTGTCTTTCCTCTGTTACACATGTTCAATAAAGCCTTACTGCTTTGTTCCTCAGCAGAGATTGCGCATGACACAGAGTGTGTGTGACTAATCTGGTTGTGCTATTTTCTATGTGGATCGAGCTAAGTGCTTGTCATAAGGTTTCCTGTTCAAGAGTGTTTTTCTTCTACAGTAGTTCCCTGCTTTTAATTTCAGATTCTATTGTTTTCTGTGCATTTAGCCAAGGAAATGGGATCAGCCATCTTGTTTCTTTCTCCTTTGTCTTTGGAATCACTACATTAAAATAGAGCTTAGTGCAGTATTTTTTAACTAAGAACCTTTGTGAGAGCTGACAATTACAAAAATTATTTTCTATTTTAATTTTTCACAATTCTCTGAAATGGCTGCAGGCTTTGGAGTGCACCTGTGAGAGTGCAATTATGTCGCATTGAGCTAAGGACCACTGGTGGAATTGCTTGAAGCGTTATTTAGTAGTATTGCAGGCTCTGAGCCTTGAACACTTCAAGATGTAATATGAGTAATCCTGTGCTATTTCCCACTTTATCTAGGTGCAGCATTATTATAGCTGCAGCTTTCTCATTATAATTGTGCTAATGGAGAAGCGGGGAAGGAGACAGAATGAGAAATATAAATGGCAGGAAGAAACTCCCTTTCCCAGCAGGAAAAAAAAGAGACAAATGTTTTTTTTGTGATCTCATTCTTTGTGATGGTGAAAGACTGCTCAGCTGAGGACAGAGGATATTTGTCCCAAAAGTAAACAGCATCAGTCTCATGGGTACCAACCATGATGGACGACTTGGAAAAACTTTCTGTGGACATCCCCTTCTCACATGTTCTCTCTGTGTTCTGCTTACACTGATGGCACGAGTAGTGGGAAAGAAAGGTGACTGAAGGTGTAAATGTACTAAAAAAGAATAATAAATAAGATCAGCACAAGGCTTGGAAGGCATGCGGCAGCACTGGCACAGGCCTGTGAGCTGGTGACTGCAGCTCATTAAGAGAGGTAGCAGAATCTGTTAGCAATTGTGAAACTGGTCAGGAATCCTTGTTGTCAGCTTTCTTGCATGAGGTCCTTCTTGCACGCTTTAACCACTCATTTGGAAGGAATTATGCAGTTTGTCATATCAATGTTCAGAGTTGTTGACTCCTCTTATGAAGCACTGAAGGATGCTTAGGCTGAAAAGCCCCCTTTCCAAGCCATTTGCAATTTGGCTACTACAGCTACTACTTCCTCAATTGGGCATTTCCTTTGCTCTCAATAACAGTTTAAATCCAGAACCTGTTCCAGTTCCAGCTGTGTTAAGCAAGCTTAATGGCTCTTTTTTTTTTTTTTTAATGCTGTTGAGAAGGACTGCTTCTGGTGGCTTACATTCTCAGATAACTGTTTATTTTCTTGTCATTTTCAGTTCACTGGCTGAGGAAAAATGGCTCTAATAAACAGACGCAACCGTTGGCCTGGCAATAAAACTGCATCAGCTTGGGGCCTTGCACAATGTAGTCTCCTCAACAAACCCAGGGTGCTGCGCAGACACGTCCTTGTTTTTCACCAGTAAGGTAGGTAAGTGCCGGGGATCTTGTGCAACACTTTCGAACCCTTTCTGTCTTTGAAGGTTTCTCTTTATGTTCACATTATTAAGTCCTGCTCTCTTGGGTCCAGCAAGTTGGTTTGATGGTGGGTAGACTGACTGTCCATACAGATCATAAAGAACAATCAAAAAGTAGAGGGCAGGTAGATAGAGAAGGAAATGTAGTTATTTCCTGGGAGCTCCACTGGTTACGTACACATGTCATATGGGTACATACAACTCTGTTAGCAAAGAGTGCCTTCAGGCAGCCCAGCTTTTTAATCTTGATTTTATTCATTAAACAGAATGTAAATAATGTACTGGCAAGCTTAGAACGGAGAAAAAACTCAGTTACCTGCATCTTTTATGTGATGCTGAGGAACTGATTTGTTCAGCTAACTGAAATGGTGCACAGAGCTGAAGACAACTTGGACATTGTTTTGGATACTATTTCTGAAAAATACTGTTTGAGATGTAGACGTCAGAATCGGAGGAGGGATGGAAGAACATTATACTCACAGAAAATACTAATTTTTCACACAGTGCAGTGAATCCCTGTGATTTTTCATTGAGATGCAACGTTATTTAAGTGAAGAAGTATCTAGATAAATCTTCAGTCACGAGAGCCTAGTTAAGTTCTAATTAAATGTGATAAATTCATGAAAATATGCTGCTGTGCTTTGCATTTGCTATCAAAGTTTAGGTCATACAGGAATCTGTGAAATGTGACTGAATAGCATCTCAGTAAGCATCAAACTTAAGAAAATGAATGGAAAGTAAACAGGCAAGAAAAACTGTGAATTGCATCTGGAGAATGAAAAACCTCTGGGGAAAGTCCTGCTGTAAATAGGAGTAATGTTGGATGCAACACAATATTATGTGGCCAAGAATATTACAGATTTGAGGATATTGTTACATGGTTAGCCCCTAACTTGATAGCATTACTCATGAATATTTTGCTGCTGCCTCAAGTTCTGAGTAATAAGAGGTAGGACAGAGGAATGACTAAGCAGCCTTCTTTCCCACAGAGATGTGACTGTCTAGATAATTGGCTGACAATCTGATTTATGAATAAAATTTTCTCAATCTGACTGGCAGCTCCAGTTCTCCAAACGGCCAATATCTGGCTATGGACTAGTTGGCTGACATTGATTGTTTCGCAGGGAAACCTGTAGCAGGACCAACAGGTTCCTGCTGTAGCCCAAACTAGTCCTGACTGTGGTTTGCCTGATGGCTGGTGAGTGATTGTCAGTGATTTCAGAGAAGCTTTTTCTGCTAAGACATAAAAATGAGAGGATGGAGAGTGGAATCTCTTCAGTAATCCTGTCATAAGACTAATGATGACATACTGTAGATGAAATATCTTGAACCTGAGTCACTCAGATATTGTGGTATGCGCCAGTCTTTTTTAGCATAATTTGTTTTGTGGTTTGTTTTTTTCCTTCTCAAATTGTGTTTCATATGAAACCACTCGGCACTTTTAAAGATGTTACCGTATGAACCCAAGAATTCTGAGAAAAGGAAAATGTAAGTGCTTTTCTAAGTGACCATTTTTAACCCTTCTCTGTGAATAGCATAAATATATATATATATACGCATACACGTATATATATATATATATATACATACACACACACACATATATCATTCCCTAAACCTTATAGGTGGTATCTCTATAGAAACACAGGAACTTTTGGCCCTGTGGATAAAAACAGTGGTGGGAGTGGATGAGGACTTATGTCCCACCATATTGCAAAGAAGGGATAAATTTCAATTGAATGGCTGTTTTAGGTTCTGGACAGAGGAAAAGAGGTTGGAATCTCTGTGTCTTGGCACTACAGAAACCTCTTTTGTGCTATGGCTGAAATAGGTGATGACTGGTATTGTACATATCAGGGTTATTGGTAGCAGATTGGTGCTGGAAGCCTGAGGAAATGAATAATGAAGTTTTAGCAGCTGGGTATAAGTAATAAAAGTATATGTTTTTATTAAAAAAGAAAAAAAAAAAGAATCAAACAAAAAAAATACCGCATAAACCAACACATGAGAAATGTAGAAATATACTGCTGGAATACCAGCACACTCTAACAGCAGCAGTAGCCTCTTGAACAGAGGCACTAAGGCTTCTCTCTTTTTGACTATGGAACTAATTAGCTGTTGCTACTTCCAATTTTTAACCTCGGTCTATTGCTTCGTTTCATTTTTATTCTGTCTTTAATCGTTGCATGTCCATCTTGGCTTTATGTGGCATCCAGGCTTAAAATCCTGTGAATGAGTGAAAGAGCAGACAGGAATGCCTCCAAGCTGAGCATACCCTGTGTGAAGGTTGTTTTCTATGGAATCAGTGTGGACACCCAACAGAGACAATTAGAATATATCTACTCCAAAATACCCTCTGGTATAACGTTGTCGACTAGCTAATTAGAGGCACTTTTACAGCCCGTGGAGATCATGAGACTGCACTGCCATCTCAGTAGAAGGGCACACAATAGGCCAGAAAATACTTTGTTGCTTAGCTTATGAGGGCTGAAATCTGGCAGTGGACTTGCTCTCTTTCAAAGCTAGACCCTTCACTTCTTCACTCTGATGGCTCGTCTGCTGATTCGTGGGCTCTGCCGTCCATTATGGCCCTCATTATCTTCTCTTGCATTTCTATTGCAAAGGTGCCTTAAAGAGAAATTTAAGTACTGAACTCCTTGATCCTGTCTCTCTGCATATACTTCTGTATCACTGTCTGGTGTGTTCCCGTGGATCTCTATGCTTTTTCAGTCACCTTCTCCAAATGGTTTGTGTGTGAGCTTTGAAGTTTTTCTCCTGCTTTTTTCTTCCATCAATATATGAAATTCCAAAATGAAAATTAGGGATGGTTATACAGCTAATGCACATTTAGCAGATAGTAACACAGAGCAACGCTTGAGATGTGAAGTTACTACCAAAGCCTGTTTTTGAAGGTATCAACTGGAATTCAGTCAATCAACAAAGTACTCATTGTAGGAGAGAGTTTAAGCTGATGCAGACTCCTTAGCACGTGATTAAAAGGAGGAGCATGTATATAAGGCTGCAGATTTGAGGCCATTTTTTGTTGTGTACCTCATCACCATGTGCTTCTGGGTGCTACTTCATAGTGGTGTACATGGACTCTAGCAGTTATCAGAGCCACTTCTCAGGCTGGGAGTGCTGCTGCCTGTATCCCAACTATGGAATATAGAATTAGGTCCTGAAAATATGAATGGATATGTGCTAATAAGAAGAGGTGGTAGAGGCTGAAAGTATGTCTTTCCCAACAGCTTCCTTTAGTATTACAAAATGTGTGTCTGGAGAGGCAGCACGGGGACTCTTTCAATAAATCTGGATTGGCCCTTGGCCAGGAGAAGTTATCATTGAGCTCAAGGATCTGGGCTTCTCCTGAGGAAATAAAAAACCTCATACTCTCGTATTTCTAGCTGCACAGTTTACATTAAATTAAAATATGTTTTATCCGTTTAGCAGACTGAATAATAAAAGCTGTATACAGCTGCACTAACGCTGTGCTGTGCATTCTAATGACAAGCTTGTGACTATAGCAGAATTGCAACTGCAGTTCAGATGTTTCTTAATTTATCCCAAATATTTTATTAGGGCTTTTTTAAAGTATGCATGCCAGAGAGGGAGGCGAAAAGAAGAGTAAATAGCATTTAAGATTTTAATAATTCTTTGTTAAAGAGATTTAATGTAAGGGAAATATGGAAATTGTATGTTTTCAGACTGACGAGTGTAATCATTTTGCCAAAACATGATTCAAATAACTGTCTAAATATTTGGAGTGTCTTCTAATAAAAATATACTCAACCTGTTTTCCCCACTCCTATTAATTTGAAAGCAAAAATGACATACAGTTCAAAGGAAGTCATTAAATCAGAAAGGACCACATTGTTCTCTCCTGGAAATCATGATTTAGTATTCAGCCTATAGTCTTAAACGTTTGTGTATTTTGCCAGCTGTTTAGCAGCTTAAGGCACTTTGAATATATTCAACAAAATGACAATAAGACTTGGGCAAAGTAAGATTCATTAGTGAAAACAACAGAATAAAGTAGACAAGTAAGACAAAAAAGGGAAGGAAAAAGGAAAATGGCAAACTCCCTTCACTGCAATTTTTCCCCCAGTTTGAAAGGAGTGTATGTGCGTAAATGGGAGAGGCAGTCTATACGCTAGAGAAGGCCTGCACAGTAAGAATTGATACTTACGTATGGCTTACTGTCCTTTTAACGGTCTGTGGGAAGAGACCGGCCACTTTTCCCCACAGATATAATAAAAGCAGGTTACAAAGAACACACAGAGGATTATTTGCTTTAAAAAATAATAGCTGCCTACAATATTAGATCATAACAAAACTTTAGGCCATTGTTTATGGAAGCAATGGATGAACTGGGAGGAGCAGTGCTGGGATTCACCACACGCTGTAACATGTCATGTTCAAACAGAGTTTTGACAAGCAAGGACTTATTAGCATCTGAGCTCTCTACCTGTGGTTCAGTATGCATGTGGCTTTTGGCTGTATGGTTCTAACACTGCTGTATAGTTTGTGAAGTGCTGTATGTGGATATGTGAAATAAATGTTCTGAATAAAAAAACAAACAAAACATATTGCATAGTTGTCAGAAAATTGGAATCAGAATGTTGGATCAGAATTCCTCATAACACCATTAACTAATAATACCATAAAGGTTATGTAGTAAAATGTGCTGCCATGTATCTGTGGAAGCCTATTTCTCTCTTCAAATGTAGAGTTCAGATTTCATCCCACAAATAGTTGAGGTTTGTTTCACTCATTTAGCCTTGAAACCTGAGTGATCTCTGATTTGAGGAATGTAAATTGTGGATCTCTTTAAACTAAATAGCAATTCCATTTACAACATTTCATCTCTCTTTACATGCAGAGTACTGCTGCACACACACACACACACACACACACAATGTTTCTGCTAGCATCTGACTGCCTTTCTGAGTGCTGCTGAAATGCACCAGATAACTGGGAGTTGTGCTCACCATGACAAATGCCTCACATACACCCATAAATGAGGGGTGAAAAAGAATACCTGCTTAGCTGGCTGCATTTCTTTCTTGTTTTCAGTTCAATGGGATCTCTGTGAGTCTGTGTGTAAGACTGCATTTGAAGACAACTCCCAGTGCACTGGAAACACAGAGCGACATGTCTAGATAGTTTTATTATGGAAGTAAAATGAAGAAAATGTCTGAAGGTAGAAAATATTAGTTAACTAGCAATTGCCTTTACCAAGGCAGAAGGCCACTCAGAAGTCAGGAAAGCCCTTTGGAGCTTGACACTGTCAGCCATCGGATGTCACTGTTGCACTGCTCAACTCCCACGACAAAACCATTTCTTTATTAAAAAATTCTCTATCTTAAGGAAGGCAAAATAGAGATAAATAGGTAAGAATTAGGGGAAGATAGGTAGGGTTCTGAGTGAGATTCATCTTTGTGTGTAAATTGAAGCCAGTACCTTAAAGAAGATTGAAACAAGGTAGGTAGTTTTTTTTCTTCCACCAGCATTGAAGGAGGCAGAGTCCATCAGGGCATGCAGGCAAGGAATTGCCTCAGTCTAATGAAGGAAGGAGATGAATGTCTCAGTGATGGATCCTGGCACTGTTCTTCTTAATTTTCATGGATGTATGAGAGACCAAAGCACAAAATGGTTTAAGAAAGAAAGCAAAGAGGGAGTAGACCATGTAGAATACTTCTTTCTTAACCTGGAGTGGGGGAACTTTTCCTTTAGAATAGGAGCATTTAATCACTCTTGAGTTTCCTTCAAATCAGTGAAAACTGATCAGTAATAGGTGGTTACCGCATTCTTTTTCTGTGATGGTTGCACATTTAGGATCATCAGTTGCAATTAGTGTATTGTTAACATAATAGAATTTGTCTAATAACTTTTATCAAGGTGATATAAGTTTGTAAGTGTTGTGTTTGTGAGCCGTAAATATTGTGGATCTATTAAGGGAACAATAGGTTCCCTAGTGTTACTGTATATGTATATATAAAATACACAGGAAGATCAGTTGCAATGGCTAGTTTTGAGCTCTATATCAAAACTGATCGTTAATAGAGTATATTACTTTTATGTTTTGTCCTTCTGCAGATACATCCAGTAGGAGAATTTTACCTGTTAGGGTGACCCAGCTTGGTGACAAAAAAATTCAAATTATTTTACATATGAGTATTATCTGTCCAAAACGTTAGTATGCAGTTTCCTACATTTTCTTGACATTCATGGTGTTAACATGCAAAATTCACAGTCACTAATATATTGTTTTTATTTCTTGAAAGCCCTTTTTCATCATATTGTGAGACTCATTTATAATTTTCATTGGGTTTTTGCTTTAGCTTTTAGTAAAAAGAAACTCAGCTATTTTTGAAAAGGACTGTGGTTTCGTCATCTTTTGTTGCTATATTTTGAGTCTTAAATTATACATATTTCTTAGGTTATATTGGTCTCTACTTGCTTGCATAAAAAGTTGATAATAATTGAGAAAAGTGAAGGGACGTGAGAAAAGGTCAGCAGAAATTATTGATGAAAACCCAGAAAGATTGATTAAGAGCTGGATAAATAAAAGCAATTTGCTAAAATGGTAATAAAATGAGTGTATTAAGTATATAAGAAGAATGAAGGATAACTCATTTCAGAAAACTTTACTGCTTACGCAAACTGTGCACAAGAACAAGTGTGCTAGCAAGCAACAATGAAATAAAATTGAATAAAAAGGTATTTACCAAAGTAATGAGTGAACTATTCTAGATGGTGGAAGAGACTTGAGGGAGGAGGTCAGGTAAATAGCTTTTAAAACTGAGCATGGCCCAAAAACAGAGTGTGGTACAAAAGCTGGCATTAATAGAGAGATTAAGCAGACAGAATTCTTACCATTCTTCATTTTGAGGAAAGTGTGATGTTCTAAAACTTTTGCACTTTTGCACCCTGCTAATTTTCATTCCACTTTCATTGCAACACATTGTTTTTCCTGAAAGGTTTTTCCTGAAAGGTTTTTCCTGAAAGAAGAGCAAGACTGAAAGTAGCTGATCTCACTGAAGCCTCCAAAAATAGGCTTGTTGCTGCCAGTATGATTACAGTGGAAAGCATTCAGAGAACTCAACTTGGAAATCTTTAATAGGAAAGAGCCTTTCTGGAAGACAAATTAGAAGCATGGAAAAGGGAGTTCTCCTATATTTGCAACTAGCTGAGAAACAACTAAGATGCTGTCACTGAATGGTAAGAAGAGATGGGGAGTAGCTGCCCAAAAACTTGTTGCTGGCTCTGGTCTGTTAGCCCATTGGCACAGTGAAGTACTTATCAAACGTGTTCCTTTGAATTTGCAGTACGGAAAACTAGAGCCCCTACCTTGCTTTTACTGAAAAGAGAAAGAAACTCAGTAGTCAAAATGAAAGCAGTGACCTTAGTTAGCATCTGCACGTAGTTTTGGGTATGTATATGTATGTTCACGTGTTTCTTTTTCATCCTCTGAGAGATAGAAGACAGTGCTAAAGAGTTTGAGTTTAAAATCAAAATCTCATACTGTGAGAGCCAACACAAACTATGACAAAATTGGCAGTCTGACACTTGGTAGCCTGTCAAGCATGCAGAATTTTCCCAAGAGGGAGCTTTACCCAATAATGACAAGTATCAGCGTAAAGCATAAGATGGTATAGTGTGCTGTACTTGGCATGGGAGTGTGATGGCAGTGGACAGAGAATTTAGTTGTGAGAACTAGGAACAGTTCAAATTTCACATGAGGTTGGAAATGTTGTCCTTGACTATGTACTATAATGAAAATAATAACTGCCAACAGCACGTTCTCCATACGTGGCTGTTGAGGAGACAAGCCTGAGTTAATCTGTAGGTAATCATTTTTTTTGAGCTGATAATTACTGGACAGAATGTTCACATTACAATAGACTGTTTGCTGATCTTAGCTGATGCCTTTTTTTTTCTGACTAGATATGGAGCATCTTAATTGGCTCCTTGTATTTAACTTGTTTTGCTTTCCAGTGTGTTACCAAAAGCTTCCCTCTCCACTAATGTTCTGCTGTCCGCTCCGCTCTTACTACATTTTAAGCTATGTATATATGCAGCATATATATACAGAATTTGTATTAAGACAGACAGTTTTCTTTCATTATAAACACAATTGCTATTAAATGTGTCAAGTAGCCTGTTGCAAATGCTTTATGTGTATGCAACTATAAACAAGAGGAATTCTTAGATAAATGTATAATGATTAGGCAGGAACCTTTAACTGAGCCAAGGAAGATTGCAGATGTACGTTCATAGGCTCTGATCCAGCAAAGTGCTTAAACACCTGTTTTACTTAAGAACACAAGCAGTCCAATTGAAGTTAATGGGACTATTCAGGCTTAAAAATAAGAGCTTAGATTGAATAGTTGGATTGGAGCCAGGAATATTAACAGACAGGAGCCACTGTATTTATGAACTGTCTTTGTCTCAGGCAGAAAGTTAGTAGGCAGTATCTGTGTCAGCCAGTAGTGGGATTACTTATTCTTTGTGGGGCCACAGGACTGGAAGAAGCAGGGAAGATGGGATTATTCTGTGAAAAGGAATTAAAACCCCCCAAGTTAGAATCTGGCTCCAGACTGGAAAAACTGCCTTAAATGTTGGGGTTTGGCTCAGGTTGATCACTTGATGTAGTAACTCTGAGACTTCAAATTTCCCTGCCATTAGCTATACCATGAATGGTGTCAAATTAAAATTAAGGGGAAATTTTTTTCACCCCTGAAAAAACGTGCCTTTCTGACACAGAATGTCAAAGACATGTGAAACCCTCTATTTGAGCTAACACTGCATCTGCAGCCCCACTTCTACCCAATGCTCTGTATAGTCTGCATGCAAAGAAAATGAGGCAGAGAAATTAAAAAAAAATAAAATGCTGACTTTTCTATCTGAAATCACATGAAGTACTAATAAAAATGCTAGCTCTGCTTTATGTGAAAGCAACTCAACACGGGATCTCTGCTCTGATTTCTTTTATGTGATTCACCCATACCTATTGATGATAAAGTGAAATTCCTTTCCTTACATCCTTATAAATCTATAGAAAGTTATGCAAATCGAAAAATGCACCTTTGTCAGAATGCTGTCAGGTAGCACCTTTCACTCTGGAGGACTATTTGTAAGCACAAGGAAACATCCAGAAAGTAGTAATAAATTGCTCTGGTACACTGTTCTGGCAGCCGTTAATAAATCAATGTGAAGGGGAGTTCTGAAGGGCAAAATGTTGCTGTCGGTAGGTGTCCAATTTAATTTTGCTCAAAATTAATATTTCGGATATGATAAGTGAGCTGGCAGGAACAGATTTCATGATTAATTCTACAGAGTCAAAAATGCTTTGATGGCACTTTAATAGCAGCTTCGCTGATCTAAAAGTCCCTCCAACTGACCGATGTGCTCAAGTTTCTAAATTATATTATTAAGCCTCTTTTGTTGGTCTGTAAATAATGAAATGTTGCATGCTAAAAGGTGAAGTTTATTTTACTCCTAGTTCTGTGTGTGTAAACTAGATGTGGGCTTGGCTGAAATTAACTTGTATATATAGGAGCTTAAAAAAATCAAGGACAGGTCAACCCTTTCGACAGAGCAGCCCTAACATTTTGTTAGGTGTCTGATTCTCTTGACCCTGACACAGAAGAATTTAGAAGTTCTTGCTTTTGTGCTGGAATAAACTGGAGAAATATTTGAAGGTTAATAATGGCCTAATTAAGGTGCACAGAGGAAGCTTTCAAATGTAGAATGACATTAAAAACAAATATACATTCTGTTTCATAGAGAAGAGCTTTCATTCCTGCTTCCTGGGGACCTTTGCAAATGCTAATCAGTGAAGACCTGCGGTATCTTTGTCAAATTTCATAGCTAACATTTGTATGTACAAAACCATACCCTTTAATGGAGTTGTCCTCTGCACTGGACATTTGCACATATGCCAGCTTCGGAAAGAGATTTTTGTATTATCATTTTAGTGATAGAAAAACTAAGTTGCAAGAGGACAAGTTGACATCTGAGTTACACATTGCCTCAAGTCGGTAATTATTTTACAACTGTTTGTTGTTAGTTTTTCTTGTAAGCCACGAAATTCTTAAATCTTGAGTCAGGTATGATTCTAGAAGTTCATGAAAATAAGAGGCACTGTGTGAGTGTTTGGTTTTATATATGCATATTGAAAAACAAGAAGACGCGTTTATGCAATACAGATGAAAAATCATGCAGATGCAGAAAATGTATAAGAAAACTGATTAACTTTAGCAATGTAAATTATCCTTATGTTTATGCATTTCTTCAATTTAGCATATTCATTAAATGGCCTAGAAATGGGACTTGTTGCTAGCTCTTTCAAAGGAGGTAGTGCTCAACTTGATTAAATTGTACTATGGGCACAGTGTATGTGTTGGAATAGAATCTACAGCTGATGTCATTTGTAGCAAAATGTACACAAGATGAGTGAAACAAAACCTTATGCTAATTTTACCATGAAAAGAACGTTTTGGGTGGAGTTTATGCAACCTCATCTCTCCTAACTTTGATGTTTATGCTGGGATCTGGATTATACCAGGGTCACTATACAGTCGGTAAAGTCAGAAGGTGCCAGTGGTCAAAGGACCCTCACTGGCAAAAGTGGAGGGCAGAGATGTTGGTACGGGCACTCCATGAAGTTGGGGGCTCAGACTTCTTCCCATGGCAGCACTCAAAGATTTGGATGTGCCTTTCCCCATTGCATAGTGTTTGCTCATCGAGCTGCATGCAGAAGATGATTAATAAGCAGTTGGCTGCTGTAAGTGGGGACAGGAAGACATACTCATACATCTCTGCTCCAGCAGTGCTTTCTTTGCACTACGGCAGCAGTTCAGGGTTTCAGCTGTTAAACTGAACAGGAACTCACACTGTGAGCAGTTCTGTACTGGATCCCATACACTGAACCTCGGTGATACTCCAGGGTGTGCACTAAACATTCCTAACTTCCCAGAAAGATGTTTATTGCACAAGCTGTATTTCTTCTGGCTTTGTGTGCTGAAGACCTGAGCCCTGCTCCACCAGAGACTCACTGGTTCAGCCATTCTGCATTGCAAATGCACGGAAGACTGCCACTTTCTCTTGTGTCACAAAGCCATTAAGAAAGAACAATATAAAACAGGCATTGTTCAACATCCAAACTCCAGCTGTCAGTCATGGAAGAAGCATCATTAATTTCTGAGGGCCTTTCTTATATATCTAGATGAGTAAATGAAAAGGTGAAAATGAAAAATAAATTCTCATATATAAATGGAACACTTGGATTATAAACTAGCTGTAATGCTCTGTTTCTGTGGCAACACAGAGGGACTGAAGGCTCTTACAGGAGTATTTCTCTGACTCATTCCTGGAAATTAATGCAGTCTTTTAATTTGAGGCTGTTGGTTTGGCAAAAGAACTTCAGAAGCAGCACTTTGATGTCGCTTTGTAGTTGAGGAAAAGCCTTTAATTAGGTCACCTAAACTTCATTTTCTTTCAAACTGTTCACTTTTGCAATTCCTTTTTCCTTTCTTTCCTTTGATGTGTCAAAATATGTGCCAGTGATACTTAAGTTTATTTATTATGCACTGGCATTAAACCTTTGCTATTAACATTTATTTATGTGCTTGAAAATTGATTAATTAATTAAGTGTGGAAGGAGAATTATTCATTCATGTTTCATTTAACATTCTACATGCTTGTCACACTGTACATAAGTACTCTGTAGCAATAAAAACTATAGTATGTTGGAGTGGGTGTTATGTCTCCCGGGCCAATTAGCTCCTTGGATTTAATTCTACTTGTAAATTGAAAACTAATTGTTACTGATTCACTAAGAAGGGACCAATTTTTGAGTTGAGCTACAAATTCAGATATAGAAAGATGAGCCTGAATTTAAGATAATGTTGTGTATAGGATTCCATAAGATCTTATGCTGGAGTGCTGGACTGCATTATCTTGTGTTTCATGGTGCGCACTGTTTGGGAGGTGCAGACAAAGAAGCTTTTTTTGACATGCATGTTCAAACATGCACTGTTTTGATCTATGAGTTTATACAATTATTCCCATCCAAAAAGAGAGCAAAACAGTACCAAATGACCTGTCATGTAATTAGAAGGATGAAATTCAGCCTGTGCAGTGGTACAGACCATTACCCATGTACTGTTATTGTTCTGAATTAGCAGTCCCATACTGAGCACAGTGCTGGTCATGGCTGGCTCCTTATGGAGACTGAAATCACCTCTGGTAAATGCTGAATGAATATTTGTAACGCCAGTCTGTGAAACATTGAATGAATGAAATTAATTTGTATAAAGCATTGAGTGTCTTTTATGCTTGATCATAGGGTGTTGGAGCTGAAGAAACAGCTCTGATGAAGGGAAAATGTATTTATGGGCAACTGAAGCTGGAAACGGTTGGGGGGTTTTCAGCAATGGTTCAGCAAACCTTCTTCCCTTTCCAGGCTCCAGTTGATGCCTCTCTATCTCATGCTGTAAGGGACTGTAGGGCACATACCATCACTACATATAACGAAAGAATTAGTAGGGGAAAATAGATGTGGGAGCAATAGACTGACAATTCCTGTGCATACAATGCTGCACTGAGGAAATTTAGCAAATTGCCACTCCCATCATTTAAAATCTGTCCTATTTGGCTTTTCTGTTCATTTGTTTTTAATGTTCCTGGAGGAAATTCCCAGATGAAAACACAAGTAAATTTTATATAAAAACAGAATTCATCCTTTTTATGTTTAGAAACGTTTCTGCTTTTCACTGCAGCGTTATGTGGTTGCTCTCTATGTTGTGATGTAACGGAGTATCAGAACTGAGTAGCTGAAAGCTGAGCTCGATTATGCCAAGAGCTTAAGAAAAGGAAGAAAGATAGCTATGCTTGTGCGTTCCAGTGTATCAGATTGCTTATTAGTCTTATGCCTCTCTTTATTTACCAAAGCACCACTATTCCTTACAGAACAGTCACTGTGTTCTCTGTAGCTTTAAATAATTCAGATGGACAGAAAGCCACTGTCACTACAGTGAAACAAAAAATGTAACAAAGAATAGGATCACAGCGCTGTGTACTGCGGTTTTAGGCAGGTACATGTGGTGAGCAGGAAAGCTCTGAAGATTTTTGTCTGTAGGAGATGCAGAGACAGAAAACAAGTGAAAACATCCGAGTGAGATCTGGAGCAAAACATTGTCCTTCCAGGAGGTGTTTTCTGCACAAAGGATGGTGGGGAGGTGGGGAACGAGATAGTCAAAATGAGATGATAACAGTGGCATAGAACAAAGGTTTTCATCTCAGAAAATTCTGTGATCCACCTTTGGGGAAACTTTGGCAACAAAATCTGACACCTATACATCATCTGGTGCATTCCAATGGGAGGAAAGTGCATTCCTGATGGATCTGGGGAGCAGCTCAGACATAACAGTTACCTCTGAATCGTGATGGTATTGAGAAAGAAGGGAACTGTTACAGATGCAAGGAAATTAACATGAATTGGGTGCTGGTATGTTAATGGTCTCATCAGTGCATCATAGGTGGATTCTGAAGACACCCAGTATGTTATATTTGTTTTTCCTGTTCTCTCATGCTTTGATTAGACTACACAAATAGAATCATATTAATAGTATGGCATCTTACCATCTGCAATTGAAATTCAAGCCTGTAGCTTGCAGCCTTTTGATTGAGATGCAAAATAGTTTCTGGCAGTACCTTTTCTTAGGATTTTACTATCAGTTTGTGCAAAAAAAGACCTATTATTTTCCTACTTTTACACTTTTTACACTTTTCTTTTTTTTCTTCAGTCCAATGAATTATTTCATTGCTTAGTAATATTTTTTATCCTGACAAATGATGAATTAAAAATGTCTCCTGATCCAAAAGATATTCCTAATACCCCTGTTATTGATAAACTGAGGTTAAGTTCTGTGCTGTACACACTGAAAAATAAATATGTAAAATGGAAATTTTCCTGCAGGGTTAGGCTGATCATCATCTTATCTTCTTTTGCCACAAAAGAAAACAACTCAAGGCCATTCCCCCAAAATGTCTAAAATGCTTTTTAACTAGTATGGTTTATTCTAGCAAAGATTCTGTGTATACTCTCTAAAAAGGTGTCCTTGGAAGTAATGAGAAGTAACTCTTATTGGAAACAAAGGAACTCAGCAGATCTGTTTGCCTATCCACAAAAAGACCTGGGTCAGTTGTACAGCATGGAGGTTCTAAAGCCCTTGTGTGCTTGATGTGTCGGTAGTTTGGGTAGTGACTACTGTTTGTATCATGCTTTTGTTTGTATTTTGCATGGTGCGAGTGAACAGAGATTAGGTTTGCATCTTTGGTTCTTGCTAACTTCTTTGTGCAGCCCTTCATGCCTGTGCAAATTGATAGAGCAGTGGTTTCTGATCTCTAGGGAACAGACTGTTTAAGTAAGACCATTGTTAGACACCTGCACTGAGTTTACAACTTTACTAGAAAATTGTTGAGAGTTCACAGATTGAAGTGGTGTGAAAACCTGTTGGGTGTAAGATGCTGCCTTAGTCAGAAGCCTCTGACTTGCTGCTCTTGCCATGGAGCCTGCAGTTGTACGCTCCTCAGATGAGTTTCTATTTTTCCCATTCAGCTTTAGTAGTTATTATGTGCAGGGTGTCAGACATTTCACACAGTCTCAGTGTCTGCAGCAATAGAAAAGACTGTAGAGAAATTAGTTTGGAGTCAGCATTGATATGTTTGATTTGGAGTATCACCTTGAGTATATATGGGTTACCCTCACAGAGGCTTTCAGCAGGCATACTCCAGGCAGACTCGCTCCCTAAAGCTGTATCTGATATTTTACCTTGTGCTGGTCACTGTAAGACTCTATGAATCTGTAATATCTGGACTATTTTGATAGCAGATATAGTTAGTGAGGTTATATGAAATAAATAGTACACAGAACCCTTTAGTTCATACTTATCTCACTGCTGATAAGTGTGGGAATTTGGGACCTTGTAACTAATAAATCATTGACTGAAAAACGTAAGAGTATCTGTCCAACACAGAGGTACTTTCATCTTTCATCTAATTGACACCTTTAGGCTGAAGTTTCTAAAACCATGTTGCTCTTAATAAATGTTAACTAAGCATTAACCTGTCATTGATCTTTATTTGTTAAGGAAGAGTGAAGCTGGCCTGCTGTGGAGCATTTTAGATTTGCATTTTGTAGTAACTTGCTTACTTCAGCTGGATGGAGAAGCAATGTTCAGTGATACACAAAATATTCCTTATGTATCATTACTGGCAAGCAAAGTGGCATAACTGAAGGACAGAATGCTTTCAATGTAACACACATGCTAGCTTGGTTCTGAACTGTTAAGTCTTACCTGGTTTTACTGGCTGTTGTATTCACAATCTCAATTTTATATTTTTCTTGCCATTTTAAGGTGTCTTGAACACCATTACTGCCTGCTGTTTTTTACCTCTGCCATCTCTCTCACCTTGAGTTCCTGCTTCACAGGCAGTTGAATGTGGATTCAACCCAAACAGGTGTAAGAAGTGTCTTGGAAATGTAAGTTGGGTTGAAGGCAGATAAGTGTGGGCTTTGTAAGACCATTAGCCTCACCAGGACAGAAAGCTGGAATTAGTTGTGAAAGGGCTGCCTGCCCTGTTGGCTCCTCTTAGTGAAAGCACAGAAGAGTCCAGGGGCAATGGACTCTTGAGGGTCCTTCTTCCCTTACAGTTGTAGTACCAGCCACACATACAAAATAAACGTTGCTGGAATAGCTATACTGGAACATATGGGGGCAGCTGTGTGGCAAAATGACCCTCTTTTGCTGTCTCTTACACCACTGTCTTGAAAGAAGTAATTTTTTTTAATTTTATTTTTATTTTTTACATTTTAACTGTATCCATGTATGGAAACATATCTGAGAAATATTGAAAAATTATACTTTTGCCTAGTATTGTTTTGAAGGCTCAAAAGGTTATGTTATACTTGTCCTTATTACTGTTACTCAACTCATGGAGTGTGCAAAGCAACAGGGCATGGAGAGAGGAATGAGAAATGCAAAGAGCTCACAGCTCATTATTGGAGCGACCAGTAAGTCTGTTTGATTTTTTGGTACCTCTCAGTGTCATCCTTTTTGGTTACTCGCAGTGCTGAAGAGAAGACATTTGTGAAGTACAGTATTTAAGGAAATAAACTGTCTGTGGCTATTCAGAGTGCCTTGTTTTTCGTGAACTCTCATTCCACTTATCCACAAAAGAGAGGCTTTTAATTAGACTTCTGAATCCCATTAGGAAAAACAAATACCAATACTTAACTACTCATAAGTGACAAGATGGAAAATTGCTAATGTAATTAGATTTTTAATAGTGCTAATGACTCTCATTTCTTATTAATAAGAATGAAACCTAATGCGAGACTGTATGAAAAATTGTTGCTGCTTCCTCTCCTACCCTTAAATGCAGAGCAGTTGCATTTACTTGAATTCATTTCTTTCTGTTCTGTGGAGTCAGGTGGTGCTGTGGTGTTTTGCATCAGCATAGCCTGACGGAGTGTGGCATGATGATTTTCAAGTGCATCAAGGCACTGGGTAGATTTGACATGTAGGAAGTGGGTTTTGTATTCTTAGAAGTATTACAGTGAGCAATAAGGTACCATAAAAAAAACATAAAAACATAAACTTAAGATTTACAAGAAATCTACTCTAACTGGTCAGGCATTGGTATTAATAAATATCTGTGGCATTAATAAATAGCTGTGGAAGTATTTTCAATGAAAACCTCCATAATTTTTTATTTTATTTTTTCCTAGTGGAAGAAAGCATACTGGTAAGTGGGGTAATATCATGATGCAATTATGAAAACAAGCCTGGACACCTCTGCTGTTGTCAATACCTCACAAGTGACCGTGTTCAAACTGTGAACTATCTATCTCAGGTGACACATCAAAATGCTTCATGGAAACAGCCTCAGGCTTTGGCTTTTTGAAATCCAAATCCAGACTGCTGGAACATGAGCATAAAAATTGCAAATGAGTTGTATGATTCTAGCAGTAGAATAAGGAACAAACTATGTGCCAGCACAGAAGAAATGAAAAAGACCCTGAAACATGAGCATAGCTAAAATGTAACCTTGTTGAGATGCTTAGAAATCTGATTTCTAAATAACACAAAGAAAAGTGTAGAGCTCTCTGTGGTTCTGGGTAGCAATGCCAGTACCATCACCTCTGAGAGTGTGTCCCTCCAGAGCGGAAGCACATGCACTGCTACATGTACTGTACAACTGCTGTTTTGAGATTTGCATTTCAATGCAATTACTGGCAGTTTTCATCTAAAACTTCATTTTTTAAACAAATTGATTAAATATGCTTCATTGTTTTTCAAAATCATCCCTGAGACTTAATATAAATAATCTGTGGTATCTACAAAAATGCGGACTGTGTGCCTGTACTCATGTTATTTTACTGAAACACAAAGCAGAATCTTCCCTTGTTTCTCTGGGAGTGCCAGCATTAAGAGGAATGCACAAATACTGGCTGAATGTGAGGTTTCAGTATAAATATCAGGAGTGACTCATTTCAGTTACCTTCAGTGAGAGCATTAGATTTCATTAGTCACATTGGTATAATCTCTTGAAGCCCAGATCAGGGTTTGAGCCTAAATGGGAATTTTCTTGGAGTTACATGCAGTAACTTGGAAAGTGTAGCTCTGTAATGTCTATTTTATTTGTGTGAACACAAATACAAGAGGCACAAATTGGTCAAGAAGATTTTATACACACGATCTGCATTTATATCCAAATCCTGTCTTCTCCCATTGTCCTGGGAAAACAGCACAAAGCTTTTATATATATATTTTTTGAAGCAGAAGCCTAGCATCTTGGAAAAGGAACCCTGACACTGCGCTCATATTTCTTTCCAATCTAGCGTATGTCTACTTTCAGAGCCTGCCATTACTTTTACTGTATTTTCTTTGTGACAGAACATTGCATTCAGACCCTTAGGCTGCCTTTCATCCTGGCATTCAATAATAATGGACAGTGTGTAAAGATCTGTAATCAAAAGGTAAACACTGCAGCATTGTGTACAAATAACTCTTTGAGATATTTATCCTGAAAGACATCCAGGTTAACATTTTAGCTGAGGACACCGGGGAGACCTGCCTGTGGTGAGCGAGCTCCTTCTTTTGGGTTTGTTTTCTGTTCAGCTGTTTCCTGGTGCATCAGCTCAGCAAGCATGCAGTGCAGAGCTGCTGCAGGAGCAAAGCCATTTAAATGACACAGCTCTGAAATTCTTTCACTCCTGGTTTCTCCCTATTGTTGCCCTGATCTCCACTTAAGCAGCAGATGCTGGAGGGTTCTGCAATCTTGTCTGAACCTGAACGTTGTACCACTTAGGCATTATTGGTGTAGTTTAATCAATACTATCCTCACGGACTTGGCAACAGACATAGCTAACCTGCATGACAAAATGAATAAGCTGTATGGTATAAGGTGCTTTCTAGAAGTCCATTTATTGCTGTGCCATATGTCCTTCTAAGAACTAACTTGGTTATATCTGGTGACAGTATGAGTACACAAGCAGAGGAGACAGCTGTCTAAGGAAGGCAAAATATAAGAGCCAAGACAAATCAGAGTAGATAAAGCACAGTTGCAAAAAGGCAGGGACAGCAGGAATTACTTTGGCTTTGGAAACTATAGAAGAAACTGAAATGGCTGTTGTGATCTGAAGGCCGTGCACAGAGACAGAGCCTCAGCTCCCTGCTGCCAACCCCACCAGTGGGCACTGGGGCTGCGGTGTGTAGTCAGGGCTTTTGCAGCCCCTGTTCCCTGTTGAACTGTGTCACATCCATTGGGCTTCTAGAGAGAGAGACTTTCAGGAACCCACAAATCCTCTCACTCTTACCTCCTTCTATACTGATCTGTGAGAGAGCCCTAGAAACCAAGGAGGTCATTTAAATTTCCCAGCCAAGTTATGCTACAGCACAGATTTTTGGAACTTTTTCCTCTTAGATATTGCTGAAATAATACCATATGAAAAAGGCTTACAATTTTTATCACAGTGTCACAGAAAGGTGTTATTTGCCTTATCATTTACTTGAACCTGAAATAGATGTAAATATAAAAGAGTAAAGAGAGTGAGAATCTAAGTCTTTTTTTCTAGTCTTTTCATTTTGCTCCTGTGCTCCTTGAGCCCTTGTGTGCATGATAAAGTGAGCACTCTGTACAAAAGGTACTTAGGCCATGGACAAAACACCAGGTTAACACATGACAAATTGAGCTGTCCCAGCTGCAAACACATGATTCAATTCCTAAAAGTGATTTAGTTTGGTCCCAACAGTAGCAAATGGAGCCCTAGATCTAAATGTCTGGTGCTCTGTAATGCCTACCTCCATACATATACTGTTTTTTCAGGTTTTCAGTACACTACTTGATCTCTTGTACCCAGCTGCTATCATGCAATTTCAAGACTTAGCTGTCCCTTTTTGTGCCTGTAGTATTAATCAGGTCTGGAGGTGGCAGGTGGGACAGGGGGAGTATTGATGGGGCTGGTCACACTTTGGCACTGCCCTCCCCACCTGAATGCTGATGGTGCAGCTGTGCCTTGTCAGCTATGGTAAGGTCAGGCTGGAGCAGGATCTTTATGCTCTGAGGAAGGTGGAAGCATAGGCAGAACTGTGGTGTTCCCAGGGCTTTCAGGAAGAAGGCTGACATGCAATCAGCCTCTCAGGATTTGCCTAGGTCATCAAGTCTGATTCGAGCATATCACTGTTACAGCTCTCCTTTCAAGGTTTCCTTGGCTTCCTGTACCTCCTGTTTTGTTTTCAGATAAAGAACTGAAATACCATGGAGACAAACTCCTTATAAACACCGAGCAAACAGACGGGTCAGCCACTTTGAGGCACGTTATTTTACATGACATATTGTGTAGGAGCAAAGCAAAGGCTGGGAAAACATCCCGTTATGTTCAAGCCAGTTATCTCATGCAGTGGCTACAGATGATTCTGTTTATAATAAGAGATGAATAAGCACTCGGAGAAATGAGAAGTAGCACGCTGGGTGGTGCATCTCTGTGTTACAATTTGAAATTCAGAGATTATTTTTGTTCACTCTTTATCTGCGATGTTTTGAACAATGGCAACTTTAATCTGCCTTCCCCTACCAGATTTGTCTGTATTAGTCAGAGACTGCTAACTACTTCATCGTTAATTACATCAAACGTAACAAGACTTCCTACAAGTTAAAACAGTACTCACTAAGAGTAAGTCTGGGTGAGTCACGCTGTTATTTTTAGCCTGAATAATAACATTAAAAGAATGAAATGAAAAGCATTAAATTCTCATGGCAACCTGTTGGTGACAGCAAAGCTACATTTAAGTGCAGCTTGCATTCAAAAACAAGCAAAAATACACTGAACTGAATCCCGCACATTCTCAGAGAGAGATGGACTCAACAGATTTTCATTAAATTACTTAATTATGTTTATACAAAAAGCACCTGGTTTCTTCTAGTTTTAAAGTGACTGTCTGACCTAGTAATGCCTTAGCTAAGTAAAGCAATGACTGAGAAGAAGATTGCAGATGCCGGAGAGCCCTTTTGTTTCTTTCAGATAAAAACAACAATTCTCATTCACAGGGCAGATTAAAACTCTTCTTTCAAATGGATTCACTGTTGCCTCCACTTTGTGGGCAAATGAAATCACTGTGATCAGGTGTGGGCATGAAGTAACACTAAATTAGGACAGAATCACCTGCTTCTTAAAGCCCTTCTGTGGGGTAGAAGCCATTTGCTCCTGTTGCTTTTCCAAGCCTGAGAAGATCTACGACTCCTCTGAGTGAGTACTTTCAGTGGGCATGTTCGGGTATGGCTATTTATTTATTTAGATAATAACTTGTAGAAGTTTATCTATATGCACATCCAATTAATTGGTGATACATGTAGTTTTAGTGGGATTAGATGTGGATCATGTTTCTACCAGGCCTGGAAAAAAGAATAAGGACTCTTAATTTGAAACTATTCTAGGGGTAAAATGGTTACCTTTGCCCTGTTGAGTACAATGGAGTTTGGAGAAGCAAATTGTTTGAGGTTCACAATGTCAAACAAACAAGTGAGGTTGTTCTGGCAAGTCTGGCTTGATGACTATCACCTATTTATTTATTGTTTGTTTGTTTTTTAAAAAAACCCATTTTTTCCTATCAATTTTTTCCATTTTTTCCTCCTCTGGCCCACCACCATTAGACAGAAGGTGTTTTGTTCTGACCAGTTGAATGTAAGCAGAGTGCTGGCATTGGAATCTAGCTAACATTGTGGCCACAAGGAGATTTGTGCAGCTGCAAATAGAGAAATGGGAGAATTTCATAAAGCAGTAGCTGAGTCATGCTAGTTGGCTGTAACTCGTTTACCCTTCAGATAAATGAAGATGGTGAATGTAGTGTGAACTAAACTTTGTGATGTAAAAAGAAGGAAAATAAATAATGAAACTTGGTTTTGTTTGGGGATTTGTTTTCTCTTTTTCTTGTACATGTGTAAAGATACAGTAGTTTAAATAGCAAACATGAAGTGATTTGCTCTTTTTAATTTTGTCTGATCAGCTGTAACTCTAGATTATCATACAGATTTCCTGGAGATGAATCATTCACACTGCTTAAAAAATGTGAAATGATTGATACCAATTTTCTGTTGAGAAAGCTGTGTTTAGTTAAACTGCAAGCTTCGCCTAATGAAATAATCTGCCCAAATCTGGGCTGTTGTCCACAAAATGCAAAGAGGCTGAAAAACAAAGCATGTTGATTGCTAACAAGGACCTATTTTTGCTGTCAATCAGGGCTTTTTATTTCAAACTGGACAAAACTTTTAGCTGTGATATGTGTAAGCCTTTTACAGCAAGTCTTTGGCACTTCTGTAAATTAAGGCTTTTTTTTTTTTTTTTTTTTTCCTCTCTCCAGGAAAAACTTCACCCTAAATTTTGTCTTGTTTTGCTGTCTTAGTGTCAGTTTGAGCAGATTTGTTGCATGTTTCTAGTTCTCCCATAGAGTTTGACCCCATGCTCTTACTTTGCTTGCCCTGCTGCTGCAGTGAGGAATCTAAGAACTTAGCCCAGGAAACCAGGGCGTCTTTGAGTTGCCTCAGAAACCACTTTAACACTCACTGCCTCAGGAGAAAAGAGGTGAAAGCCTCCTTTTTCCTTCAAAGGCAGGAATTCTGGAAATCTTTACCTGACATACCAATGTGCTTTAAATATCTTTGTTTTATTCAGAGCATAAACTGTATTTCATTGCTAACATCCTGTACTTCAGCTTTATTTCTAACTAATACATTGTCAGGAGAGCAGATGACAAAGGTGTTGTTCAATGCATTTATCAAAAAAGAGTTCCCTGCTGTTTTCATGGGTACAATTATGCAAGGACTCAACACTTGTTGAGTCTACCCACCCTTGAGCTCAGCATGGGGAGCTGAGCAACCCACCTGTGAGCTCAGCACAGGGATGGCTCTCTCCAGCTTGACTCTGTGTTGGTAATACCAAGCGATGTTCTCTGCTTTCTTGTATATGAATAGGTTTGAGGCTGGGCCTTAACACAAGGAACAGGATACTTTCCAGAATATCTTTTAGATTCAAAGGGCTATAAAGTCGTATGAAGTTCTGTGAACACCGTATATAAGCTTGAAGATCTAAGTTACAAGCAAGTTTGTCATGTTCTGTTAAATACTTCAGATTAGATTATAATACAGTAGTGATAGCTACTTTTCATTGGGGTTATCTTAACATTTTCTGTGATTTTCTTTGTACTCCTGAGGGAGGGATACGTGCTCTTTCTTCTCTGTGGGTTTGTAATTAGGACTGATGTTGTCTGCAGAACTGTTCCTGCACAGCTCTGTGTTGTGCACTCCAGTAATTTTAGTCCTCTTTGAGAATTCAAGGGAAAACCTAAGGTACCCAATTTATCAAGCACTTTTCATATAATAAGCTTTTCCTCAGATTCTCAAGTGCTGAGAATGACTTCTTTGATTAAGAACCTTTTTAAAAGGTGCAAAGTCTTTTTCTGTATCATAATTTGCACTTGCACAATTGATGCCTTCTTCCTGTCTCCCTCCTTCCTGCATCGGATGAGCTGTTCAACTAAAAGGCAGATTTAGTCATCATGAAGGGATTTTTGTAGTCATGATAGAGTAAAGCAGAGCCTGAAGATGTAGATGTTCATATGCAATGGAGAACCATTTAAAGGAGTGCCGATAGCTCTTACAAAATGCTTATACACATATGTGAACTATTTACATATTTGGGCCTATGTATGTCTTTCTCAGCATGATACTGACTATAGGCATTAGATAAGAACTTGGGGGGCATGCTGGGGTTTGAGCTACTAGCAAACCTGCCTGCCCATCTTGAATGCCATCATGCTACCTCACCTTACCACATGTTGTGATTCTACTCTATGCTGCAAAATTGACACTACGCAACATAGTGAAATGCTACATAATCTGCTGTACTGCATCTGGAAAAGGAAAAATAAACACGTGCTCTCTGTCACTTTGGATAACAAGTCTCTTATCAGCTCTCTTACAGTGTATGTGAGTGAGTTAGGGGTAAGTGCCCATGGTTCACTAGTTCAATGCCTATGCTGATAACACCAGCTAATATGTGGTTAGCTCTCTGTGAAGTAAGCCTACTAGCAAGTTATTTCTCTCTATGCTGGAGCACTGTACAGTGAGCTGAAGGTAAAAACCTTGACTAACATAGCCTGGTTATAACTACTGAAGGGTTATCATTGTGTATCTGAGTGTAGACTGTATTCATAGGAGTTGTTTCTCTTGACAGATTCTGGCAGTGGAAATGGCAAACAAGTACAGATGTTATTTTTCTTATGTCTCATTGTATTGTTTGACAATTTTACCTAATTTTTAAATTCACAACTATACTACTGGTTTCTGAGTCCTACGCTTCTAACCTAAACCTGGCGAGGAGTAGTATGGCTTTTGGGAGACCAAGGGAAAACAGAGAGTGAAACTGAGAAAGCTTCTCTTCCTCAGTCCTGCTTTGTCATCTGATAAAGAGAAGCATTAACTCTGTCGTTGAGGTGTAGAGAAACTTCTGGTTCTTTGCTAATCATAGGTGATAAAGAAGAAAGCATATACACATAGTTTTCTCTTTTGCATGAAGCACAGAATGTTTCACTGTGCTCATCAAGAAAGCTGGCGTGCAAACATGTGGTTGTTTGCCTATTCTTTATTCAGTGCTATCCTGAAGAGTGTAAATTCATTTTGAAGTAGTGTAAGACTACTTTTGTGTGTGTGTGTGTGTGTGTGTGTGTGTGTGTGTGTGTTGTTAAAGAGGCTCTTTGGGTTACAGAAGTACTTAGGAGATGTACATCAAAAGCAGGCCTTAAAGTCCTGAATGGATTAGGGAACTTGTGAGATGGTCGTGTTCTTATGGAGTGGTGCTTGTAGCCAGTAGTTAGGTGGGATGTGAAGGAGAAGGAGCAAGGGTGACCTGAAATAAGTTCTTTTTTGTAATCGTAATTTCCACTTCTAGAACATATTAAGCTAAACTTGACTACATTGCCAACTGGACCTGGCCTGTGTTGTGTTCCTGTCCTTCATCATCTCAGTAGATGTTTCACTCTTTCTTCAGGTTTATATTGATATATGAAGATCCTTTGATATGTACAATGTGAAGATGATACTGCAAGCATTTTTTTTTTTTTTTTTTTTTTTTTCCCCTGTTAGTGAGAGGTCTTTGTGCTTGTGTGGAGAGTATGGTTATTCTGTGTCTTGTAATACCAGATCCATCCAGTTGTTTTTTTGTTGGGTCTCAAAAAGAAGAGATTGAGTAAGAAGAATATGGGAACTGCTCTGTAATCCAGTTTTTCCCTCTATATTAATTTTATTGAGATCCAGGTGACATCACAGTTGTCTTTGAAATGTTTGATTGACTGACCCTGTATGGAGAAACAGTTCCTGAAAATGCTTTATGAAGGAACAACTGGGTGTCAGTAGCAAGGAATGTCAGGCTTGGTTGTATTCCAGCATCTGCCAAATCAAACACCTGAAACTCTTGTTCATTACATAAATGGAAGAGTAATGCTGAAGTATTATCTTGGGAAAGTGACTACACCTCACTGAAGCATGGCTGTAATGGTGGGGGATTATGCTGCTGAAGCATACCAATCTCGTGGCATAATTGCTAAAACATATACTCTGCGGTGTTCTTTAGAAAGGCTTTATTGCAGATCATCTTGTATTAACACGCTGTCATGAGGCCAAAATTGGCATTGTCTTTATCTGGAGCGTTCTGGAGGGGAACCATAGTTTCTCCTGCCCCTTTATCTAGGGCTTATAAATGAAAAAGCACTTAGTAGGATTTGTAGTCCTCATTAAATGACTGTGATACTGGATTTATCTTGTCCTGAGGGTAAAAGCTGCTAGTCCTCTCCATTTCTTTGCAGAGCTGTTCAGATGAAGCATTCCCAGGACAGAGCAAATGGGCACTGTGGTAGAATTACGTTCTGGAGGGAATAAGGCAGACTATTATAACTACTTTACTGCTTGTTGTAATATCTAGCCAAGCTGTATGGGTAGGAATGTGCCTGTTGTTCACTTTTACGTGTCCTCTGACCCAAAACCTTGTCAAGAGCCAGTCATTAGCTGTCAGAATTAAAATTTCTTTGACTGTGACCTGATACATGCTTCTTTAATGGCAGCAATCCATTGATGCCTGTAGTTCCAGACCACTTCTGAAGGTTCTTCTGCCTTGCTCATCTCTATGCTGGCTGCCAGATGATGTAATGAAGATGCACTGAAAACACTACTCATCTACATATTGCTGAGCTCTTTGGGAAGCATTTTGAAATGTCCCTCCTCAGTTTTGCATTTAACTCCTCACTCCATTGGCTCTGAAGAAAGAACCTTGCTTCTCTGCTAGAAAGTGAGCATAACCATGTGTGTTTAGGTGTGAGGATGGTGTTCTCTGTGCCTTCAGCTGGGTGAATCAGGGTTGGTGGCAGGGCAGCCCAGAGTCCTGGCAGTCATTTCACTTTCTGTAAAATGACAGACACACACGCTGCTCTTTCATGGAGAGTAGATGCTGGTGGTGATTTTATTCTCTTCTTCAAAAAATGAAGAGTGATGGCGATGTTCATGCAGAAATATGGTTTCTGTACGTACATGGAGCAAGGGAAGATTTCTTAGGATCTGCTTTGCTGTAGACATTTACATGACTGCAGGGGGCTGTAGAGGGAAGCAGCTTGCTGGGGAACGATTCTGACATTAACAGGGAATTATTCCTTTTGTGAAGGGTCTCTCAGTGCCTCTGTGGCTCTGGCATTTCACAGCACTGATATCAGCACAGCCTGGAGTAGCATTGCCTTCTGCACCCAGCTGCTGTGCAGCACCCTGCATGTAAGTGGTATGAGGCAATTGAGGGCAAGGAATCCATTGAATTATTGTCTCCTAAACAACATCGCTCTTTTCTAAAGGGATGAGGGAAGAAAAGATATATGCATGAAAGAGGACATATTTTTTTTTCCTTTGGCAGGACTCTGATTCTTACATGATAGGTAATAAAATGAGCTGTTTACTTTTTCCCCTTTGTGTCTTGACCTTTACTGGAGCCTGCACATAAACTGTTCAGGCTCATAATAGTTTAATTTTTCAAAAATAAATGTAACCTTAATATCCATTTTTTCTATACAATTTATTTTCTGTTTCAAAAAGATCCCCTCTCTTTGGAGCAGTTTCTGCCATTAGTGCCTAGGTCACGAAGTGTAAATTTTGCTCCTTTAAAGTTGTCATAGTCATGATTAGTACAATTTTTTGAGGGTAGCAATGAAAGAGAAAAGTGTGTTATATACATTAAAAAACACGATTTGCCTTCTCTTTCTCAGAAGTCCTAAGTAAGTCTGTTGGAAGTGTTTGCTTTGCCCTCTTGCATGGTGATTTTGTAGGAGGCTATACTAGAAACTGGGGCAAGTTATTGAAAAGTTTTATCTTTTTCCTTTGTCCCTAATTTCTCCTTCTGCTGGTGCCTGCTGATCACTGTTACTGTCTCAGTGCTCTTCTCCTGTCTGCTGACATTCCTCGTTACATTTCCCTGACATTTTGTCCTTTAGTCCTTCTTCTAGTCCTGTCTTCTATGCCTTTCTCCTTACAAAAGACATAAGTCAGGGCAAGCTGAAGGCGCTGAGAAGCTCAGCAGGGAATTCAGACCCCCAACAGCCTTGCTGGCTTGCCTTTCCCCATGTGAGGACAGTTTCCTAGTACAATTCCTGTAATTAGGAGAGTTGTCTTCTCATATCAAGGTGAGGAGACACCTCTCCTAACACATTCATTACATTAAAATCAATAAATCCAGTTCACTGTGGGATTATTTTTCCCCTCTTTTTTTCTTTTAAACCCCCAAACCTCATTTTTTACTTTTTTATTTTTTTTCTCTCTCTCTTTTTTTTTTTTTTTTTTTTTTAATTAGATAATCACACTTAAGTTTCTCCTTTTGCATTAACACAATAAAATAAGGGTATACAAATGGGAAGAACTAGTAAGTTGTGCTATCTACAAGTGATCAACTGAACTCCAAGTACATTTATGTAAGTGCACTAGATTCCTCTAGCACATTCTCTCTATTACAGACAAGTACATGTGTTCTCCACACAGCTCAATAAAACCTAACAGGTCTTTTATTCGGAAATCTCCTTCATCCCTCAGACAGGGGGCTGACTTGGCAGGATGATCCAGGTCTGAAAATTATAGGTGAGTAAAATAAATTACTATCGTTTTCTCCATGTAAAATTTGCCTTGTAACCACTTTCACGTATTTTATCCAACAAAAAGCAGCATGATTGTGTTCATGTGTTCCTTGTAACAACTAGACATGGGATGCAAATATGACTTAACTGAGCTGAAGGAAGCCCAGATGGCTTTTCTTCAGTACTCTAGAAGGAGATTAATGTTGGCAGAAGTTGGCAATTGCTATGTAGTTTGTTGCTTCAGCTTTAACACTGTCTGAGCAAGTGCAAGGCAGAGCTGGTAGCTGAAAGAGTCCTCCAGCCTTTAGGCTTGTTGAAACAGTGCCGTCAGCTTACGTACTGCTTGTCATTTGGAGAAGATCATTCTTCATACCCTACGTTTTGTTCTAATAGTAACATTTTGCTACTTCTAGTAATTTTCAGTGTTGGTTAGATAGTAATAATTTTAGGATCAATATCTAACCTGTGGTTGAAATGTGAGCAGTATGGTCCATGGGAAGGCGTGTTCAGTAACCTGGCTTCATACAATTTCTTTCACTCTACATCCTTCCAAAGCCTTCAGCATTCATCTGCTTGTAAAGGACTGCAGCAGCTTCCAAACTCATGGCAGACTGGAGGATGCATAATTTGCTGTGTATGGAGACATGGAATATCCCAAATTTCTGCTGGAAAAGTGTGTTCCTAATGGATGGCTGTTAGCCACAAGACTGAGTAGTAGTCAGAGTGAATGACAGAAAATTGTTTGCTCATCTTCAAAGCCAGGTTTCCCCATCACTTTGCCACCAGTCAAATATCCCTACTTCAGATACTTAGTGCCTACCTGTGGACTAAGGGAAGGAGGAGGGTGTGCTGTGCAGGCAGGAGTAGCTCCTGTGGCAAACCTCTGTAAGAGCAAGGCATTACTAATTTCAGTTCACCTGACAAATGTCTTTTTGTGCATCTAATGTCTATTTTATATATTTCTGACCTTTATTTCATGGCCTTTATCACCATGGTATCTAAGTGCTGAAAGGAGATTTTTGGCTTTGTAGGCTTTAGATTATTGATTTTTCCTGTAACTGTCTCTTCTGATTCAAGGAAAAAGAGAAATATGTAATTTTAACTAGTGGGACTCATATCACAGCCAAATTCAGTATTAATGTACTAGATAGGCGTACATCAAATATTACCTTTTAATACCCTTATCATTGCTTTTAATGCACTTCTTTGTTCTGCATGCTCAATATGTGGAAGGTTTTCTTTTTTTTTTTTTTAACTTTTATTTTTTTATTTTTTATTTTTAATAGGATGTTAAATGGCGTTTCATGTTGACTCTCAGCTTTGTGATAGGTGTCTACTATTGATAGCAGCGTCCTGGGGACACACACTGAAACCACCCTGCCTACCCCATTTCTTTAACTGCAACTGTGCTCGCACTTGTAATGTGGAAATGATATTAATTAAGATAAGTCCTTGGGTATCATATGTGAATCCAGAGTTCTGTAAATAGAAATGTCAGTGATGCTGGCAGGGAGCTGAGCTTCAGGTCCCTTCTTTGTTGAACTCTTTACACTGTGCTGAGTCCTCAGGTGGAGATCAGCAGAAATCTTTGTTTCAGTCTGTTCCTCAAGGAAAGTAAACTGAGCGCTATCCAAAGATGTAGAATGTTTTAGAAGTATTAATCAACCTTCCTAATGGTTGCTATTCAGCTAATCACACTCAAAATGGCACATGGTTATAAAGATGTCAGAGAGATGCACGGAACACCTACTGTTTGAGCTCTTCCTATTCTCATTAAAATAAACTCTTACGGCCTAGCTAGTGTAATCATGTGATAAAACACTCAAATTAAGGGCATTTAATAAAAAAACATGGTGGGGAGCTTTGTTAAGGATCTTTTTAGTGTATTTTTGCATTTGTGCTAAGGACATTAGAAATAATTTAATCATCGCCTGATTATAAGAATGTTAGAAATAATGGGATCACCGCCTTATCACATGTAGGCTAATTCAGAGGTTCATTATTTGTCAAGCATTATGCATCAAGTCAATTTGGTTTGATACTTGAAAGCAGAAAATTTAAGATGAAAGTTGAAGTGAAGATTAAGAAGTAAGATTGAGCTTATTTATTTCAAATGAGCAGAACAATCTTACTTGCTGAA
Organism: Excalfactoria chinensis; assembly: GCF_039878825.1. NCBI lineage: Eukaryota > Metazoa > Chordata > Aves > Galliformes > Phasianidae > Excalfactoria > Excalfactoria chinensis. The sequence goes on along the minus strand of NC_092837.1, from coordinate 9,209,351 downwards.
GTTATGCCTGCAAACAGATAGATCGATAGGATAAGTGACAGGATGAAGTCACTCTCAATTCGATGAAGTGGTAACATGATGTAGGAATGGCTTATGGTTTTGGAATCTAACTCTTTTTGTTGTCTAGAAGTCCTTAATTTTTGAGTGATCCATGATTAAGTGATTGTCAGTTTGTTTGGTTTTTACACAGTTCCTTTACTGGAAATATCATTCTACCAATTGTTTTGTTTAAAGCGATTACTTCTGTCTGTAGTCAGTGGTTTCCCAATACTCTTTTGGTGATTAAAAGTTTAGGTCTGTGTATCAAAAGTATAAAGGAGTTCAGTGGCTTGCTCTGCTTGTTCTCTAGATGTGTGTGTGTCTTTGGGATTCTTTGTCTTTGCAGAAGTATGTTCTTTTGTATATAAAAGCAGATTCATACTTTGAAGTATGAAACTTTGAAGGGTCGGATGCCAAGCCAGATGAAAGGGGGAGGATAGGAAATAAGATAAAAACTTGAATAGGAAGTTTGATGGAAATACATCAGTTTCCTCCTAGGAGTATCTTGGGTTAGAAAGCTTTTCATAATTTTACAGGAGAATGGAAGTATCTTTCCTCTGATTTTTGTTTCCTGATGGAATTTTGGTTTTGCTCTATTTGAGATCTTGATTGAGATGGAATCTGGATTTAAAAAAAAAACAACTTGATGGAACATTTTGAATTTTGCAAAATTCATCTTCCACTTAGTTGTTTTGAAATACTTCATCTGCTTTGCAGACTGGGCAGTTTATAAGTCTGTTTGGTGGCCAGTTTATAGCTGAATGTGTAAAAGGCAGAGGAGTCTGCTTCACTTCTTGAGCTTCTGACTCTCTCTCAATAGTTCTGCAGAATTCCAGGTATTACCTGGCAGTGGGTGTGCTGTGAGCCTCTGGTGTGTGATCAGGTGGGCTGAGCTGCCGTTGAGCCAGCAGCAGGGTGCCACTGAAGGACAGGCAGCTCTTTGACTTGCTTCTCTGGGCTTGGAGACTGGAGAGTCTTCTGTAGGTGTTAGGTTTTGCCCCGCATGTCACAAGATGCATAGGGGCGCATTAGTGGGAAAGGTATCCTGCATATTTTATGCTTACTGAATTAATCTTATTTAATATAAGCTGTCAGACAACATTACTATAATTTATTTACATAACTTGAGGGGTTTACTTCACGTTAGTTTAACCTTGCAAAATGTGTAATGTGTATTTATGCCACCACCCTCCGTTTCCTGCAGTCAGCCTGCTCAAGTGCTTCTCAGTTTGTGATTGATTTGTCTACTGGTTGCTAGTGTGAGGGATGAATGTAAACACTGTTGCTACGAAGATCTGATATTTGGGGTTCTTTTTATTGTTGCACATATTCAATTAAATGAACTGCTGTGCTCATACTGAATTCAGTAAAAATATGCTCTAAGTAGGTTTGGTGTTTTTGGTTTATTTATTTTTTAATTTTTTCATAAAACAAAGCATACGATGTTGACCTTGTTTTATACAAAAAGATCTATATTCTAAGGGAAAAAGCTCTATGTTTTCTTCTGGGATTTCTGTGTATATTATAAGGTTCCTGTAGGATTGTTTTGGTGTTTTGTTTGTTTGTCTTTAGTGTGAATTTCCTTGAGACACAGCACTGCAATCTGCCGTTTGAGTGTGTTCACTGGTGTACTCTGCTTCTGAGTTAAAAGAAGAGTTAAAGCATGCTTGGTGTAACCAGCTGCTGTGGCAAAAGCTCTCAAAAGTTTTTCTGCCCCATCTGAGAACCCCTAGAGCCCTGCTCTTCAGGTCTGCTTGAAGTTTGATGTGAAGCGTGGAATTTATGGAATGTGTACATTAATGGTTGTAATATTGAAAATCAATTTAACATGCTCTTGTTTAAGTCATGAAGAACAAGTATGGGGAAGCTATGTCTTCTGATGTTGGCACTGCGAAACAGTGTTTATCCCCTTAGAAGACAGAAATCAGATCAGGAAATACAAGAAAGGAGTTCCTTTTCTTAAGGAGAGAGGGCATTAGGTAACTCCTGCAGGAAATCTGCCAACTGTAAATGCTTTTAGAGGCCACGCTGTGGGAAAGGACACAGAACCACATTCCCTGTGCAGTTATTACTGAATGAGAGACTGGAAATAAGATGTTCATACAGCCTCTCCAGCATAGAAAATGCTATTGCCTCATTATGGGTCACAGATAATAAATTTGGGAATGTTGTTGAGAGCGGAGAACACAGAGGGAAGGACATTTAGTGAAACCAAGAGCTCACTTGAAGATCAGAATGCTTCTCATAAGAGAAGAAAATCCTCATTGTAACAGTTAAAAACAAACAAACAAACAAAAACACTCATGCAGTTGTTCCAAGCACTTCAAAAACATGAATAAAGAGCCTGTTTCTGCCAGCAAGCCTGCTGCATTCACCTCAGCACAGGGCTCTGCCTTTTCCTTCAGCTTTGGCTTGCCCTCCCTCCTCCAGTGAGCTGCTCAGGTGCTGCAGTGTCATGGGACAGTGCTGTGCTGGCCTCAAGGGTGATGGAGAGGGAGGAGCCAGAAAGCTGATCAGCTGTTACCAACACTGCTGTCACTGTGATAAGCAGTCTGCATCCTCACAAGTACTACTTTCATTCTTGGTCCTTTTGCTGCATAAGGGAGAGGCTAGCTCCAATTTTTATGTAAGATGTGAGCAAGGAAATGGAGTGGTTTTCCCAGAGGAAATGTGCCTCTGGTGTATAGTTAAATAGGTGACCCCTTTTAATCACTGAACTGTGATTACATTAAACTATATTCTTTTCAGTATTTTGCATTCAGAATTTTTCCTGGGTCTAGAAAAAGAAGGTGTGAAACTCATTTGCTTTGTTCTTTTTTTCCTTTCCTGAATGTTCCTCCATTCTCAATGGTGGCAATATGAAGGAAAAGCTGAGGATTTCAGAGCAAGCTGAAGGTATTACTTCAGAAGCACCTGATGTACTTTCTGAAGGAGAAGGAAGATGTTTTATTGGCTGTGTCTTCCTCAGGCAAACTTCCAAGTGATGAGATTTCTTGTTACCTTGCCCTGCTGCTATTGGAGCTGCATGCTGGAGGTGCTGCCTAAGACTTTAGTGGAAATGTAACCAAGTCATTCCAGAATTCAAGCAGAATTCTGCCTGGGAAGAAATAAGAAATGTACTCTCCTAACTTGGGAACATCACCTGAGTTGTGAGAGATTAGAATATTTGTGAAGAGAAAAAGCAGAAACAAATTTAGAGCCAGACTCTGCACAGTTTCACAGACTATACTAGGGTCAGTGCCAGTGCAACGATGCTCCTTTTGATGGTATGCTCCATAAAGCTTAACACTGGTGTAGAAAATAAAGTAGTTGGAGGAATTTTTATGACTGCAGTTGCCTAAAGCAGTTTTGTTTCTTGCTAGTTTTTTACCCGTTCGTTCCTTTGTATCCCTTTCTGTTTACAGAAGTTTCCTCTAGTAACAGGTATTACAGGAAGACGGTAAGAGTCAATAAGAGAGTAAGAGTCTTACAAGACACTTGTCAGGAGAGATTAACTGAGTTTCCTTTCATCAGGATGGCACTTAAATGTTTAGTTATCCAAAAGTGCACTATGTGATAGGTGATAGTTTTGAATGTCCTTCTTCCATTTCATTTCTCTGTCTTTTCAATTTTGCTTTCTAACTGAGTTCATTTTCATTATTTCCTTGTCTGTTCCTGTTAGTCTTGATTTTCTGTTTGTCTTCTGTAGTCCTCTAGATCATTAGTTAACAAAACCATGAGGGAGATTACTCGCTAGGTCTGCTGCTGGTGGGTGGAGAATAAGCTTTGTTTTCCTTACTTTCCCTTAATAACCACAACCTTTTAGCAGGATGTACCCCAGCTCTTCTCTGTGCACCCTCCCTGTTCCTTGTGTACTTCATTAGTTTCAATTGGAATTAATTCCAGGAACTTTCAGTTTTTTAAGCATTTATTTCATTTAAAACACATCAGCTATTATAATTATTTCTTTTTTAACTGGTAGCAGTGATGCCATATTCTCCCGGTACAGAATTTGAAGTTTATAGCATTTATAACTTTGAGGCAGTTGCTGTTCCTGGGAAATACACATTTGTTAGGCTTCGTGGTTTTAAGTGTACTAAAGCTTTAAAATTCTTTTCTATGTAGAATTTTTCATGCTACATTCAAAAATAGAATTAATGAGATAAATGTAATAAATACAGGTTGAGAATAGAAACCATTACTTTTGAGAGAACAAATTTATTTGTGCAAGTATGTAAATTATGAAACTTAAAAGCTGAGAGATTACTTACTCTATAGAGGATAAAGGAAAAGGTGTCGTCCAAGGTGATATTAGAGTAAGGACTGGCATGGAGAGACTCAGGCTTTTGAGATGTCTGGGTAATACTGGTAAAGGGTCATGAACGTTTCTCTTGATGCTTGAAGTTCCAGTGATGGGCAAAGTGTAACAGTGAAGAGGAGCCCTGTGGTGGGGAACAGCATGGGACTGACCAGGCTTCTTAATTTGTTTTTAAGCATTCACAATCAGGGAAGAGTTATGCAGCTTCCTTTTTCCTTTTTCTCATTTTATTTTATTTTTGGTCATAATTATTTCTAAAAAGCATGGTAATATTCCAGGTGTTGAGCTGTAAATGAAAACAGCCACAGCAGTTTTGAGTTCTGCCTCTGTGCCCAGCTGCAGGGCTAGCAGCTGCTGATTGTGAGATAGATGCTCTGCTGATACCATATCTGTATGCATCCTCCTATCTTCCAACTTCATGCCCTTCCCTTTCTGATTTGACCACTGTGTGGAAACTCCTCTTGAAAGTTGCATTTTATACTGATTGTTTCTTTTTCTCTGCTCCCTCCCCTTCTTTGAAAGGAATACAGTAGCAGTTTGAGGAAGTAGGAAATCAAGTTCAGTCACAGGAGCAGGGCTGAGCTGTTAAAATTTGGTGATAATAGCTGACACAGAGAGGAGTGAAGATAAGCTTTTTCTAAGAATAATGGTAATATATATAATCAAGTAATAAACTGATAAAATGGTGCAGACTCTCATAGGGGTTGCCTTCCTCTGTGATGCTAGGGACTGCCTTCTATTTGCTTGTGCTTTTAGGAGGGTGTGGAGGGGAGAATAAGTTCTAAATGAGAAAGGGATGCAGGAATGTCTGCTCATCTTTAGAGTTCCTAATTTTAGTCACTGTCAACATCTGTGTTATTTTCAGGCTTGGCACTGGAGCAGCACTTCCCATTTCCTCAGAATATGAGTTTATGGCCGCATTAACTATAGTTGACTGAATATTTGATTAAAAAAATTAAAGGGAGAATTAACAATTGCAACTTGGAGGTGATCTCCAAATTTTCAGGGCTTCAACTCTTGCATTTAAACATCTGTGAACCCTGAAGTAAATTGCTGTCAGGTAATAACGAAGCAGCATCCAGCAGGCTCTTCTCATATGCATCTTGTTTATATACTATTTATATCCTTTTATAATTAAATATGGAATTAAAAAAAGGGAACGATGTAGGTATGTCTGTAGTTGGCTTGTGCTGAGCACATGCTGTTACTGCTGTTTCTTCTGCTGTTCTTTCATACTCCTTCTTACACCTCTTTATAAATTCTGCCTATACTCAGTTCTCCAAATTTGCTCATCCATGTAAAAGTTGGTACCAGATCAGGATTTAAGTGAGGGAGCTTGTGAATATGGAATCTATTTGGTAAATAAATTACAATTTTTGGTGATTTCTTTTATAATTAAGAGGAGTAGTTATGGTCTCTTTAAGGGCATGTAATTTGTAATGTATTTATTTACTCTTTTGCTTGATATTTATATCCTAATAAAGTAAAAGAAGTTGAGCTCATTCTAGGCAGAAGTGAGTTCTTGCACTGGTGCTGAGGGAACTGCTTGGACTTGCTACGCACATGGCTGAGTGGGATGGTTTCCAGAATGATCCAAGTTATGTTATTGGATGTGAGAGGACATGATTCTGGTGCTCTCTTCCTTTTCAAAGACTGTTGAGAGCACCTGGAGTGTCTTATGTCACTTTGCACCTTCATCTCGCTTTCAGATAAAATATTCCTTTTTAAAATGTCTTCTTAGTGCTCAGAAGCCATGTCAGCATTATTTAATTTTTGTTTATGAGGAGTGGATTATTTTATTTACTGCTGAGGAGATGTAACTGTTTAGAAAATAAATATTGAACTTTCTACTTTGCATACATGAAATACCTAAGTGAGGCTGTGTTTTCAAGACAAGGAAAAGTATGAGGCTCCCCTTGCTCTTCTAACTGCTACTTTTAGAAGTGTTTTTTCCTTTCTGTTAAACAAATGAAAAAATGCAAGTGAGAAATAAAGCTACAACAGAAAGTGCCCCAAACCTCACCTCATTTGTTTTTACCTGATGTTGCTTGCCATCATTTCTGGTCTGTCAGCATGTATAGAAAGTCAGGAAGTTGTCCTCCTCTTACTGCAAGAGTTTTGCATGAAACAGTTTCCCAAGGTCATCAAAGAGGATCCTCTTGCCTGAATAAGGCTTGTATTTAATAAGTTTGAATCTCTGTTGTAACCTTATTGCTTCCTGAATTGTTTTTCAGTTGGCTATTATCTGTAAATATTTACGTTGCTTCTTCGGATTTTTGGATCTACTTGTGGGAGGTCTCTGGTTTTGTTGTTGCCCACCTAATTTTTCACTCGGAAATAGCATGTGCCCTTTCTAGATTTCTGAATGCAGTAGGGTTAGAATAAAAGCATTTGAAGGAATACACTCTGTGTAGGAAGAGGAGTTAAACGTCTACATTAGACTGGTTGTGGCAGCAGGAGAGCCATTTAAATTGTTTTTGCTACTCCATTTTCTTATTATGCCTCATTTGGTGCCAGTTTGTTTGCTTCATCTTTCAGATTATCTTGAATTCTTTTTTTCCTGTTTACCAGCTGAACACGTTTCTTTGCAAATAGAACATTCTTGCACTCATGTCAATGACTCTTGAATTTTCAAAGTGCCTATTAGAAGTTGCTTTCAGCTTAAGAGGTCACAACAATATCACAGATGCACAGATTGCTACCCGATTAATACAATTATCAACATGCAAAAATTATGAGTTGAGTGTTTGCATTTGAATATAGCTTTTATTTTAATGCACAGTTTGAAAAGCTTATTTTAAGGAGGCAAGTTTGAATTGGAAATGTTTCCAAGAAATGATTTGTATCTTTTGTGTGGATCAAAGCAGCAGAAACCATTTAACAATTTGTCTGTCTTTAATGAAATCTAATGGATTTTCTGCATTTCTCTAAATACAATAAGTTGACACAAGTCTATTATTTGTTTTTAGTGCTGTAAAAGCTGGTGTTATATTACTTAGTGTTCTTAAAACTTCAACAATAAAGATTTTTATTATGTTACGTATACAAGCAATTATATTTGACAGTTTGGATGCAAACTTGAATTGGCAGCCACTTTAGTGTTCTCACCAAAAAAAAGCATTAGGTTTGTCTATTAAAAATGTTTCTTCTGTAATTTATTTTTCATAAGGTTCAGCTCTGCCATAGTAGCCTCTTGTCTCCTTTGTAGCTAACTTTCTGCAGACTTCTTTAAACTTAAGTGGAGAAAACACCTTTATGGGTTAGCTTGCCTCAAGAGAAAACTCAGGTTCAATTGTTGTCAGGAAAGAGCCAGAATTAGACAGGAGCTTTCTGAAGATCTGTACAATGTATTAAAAATTTGATGTAAAAAAGCATAGTGTCATCCCAATGCAAGAAGCTGGTGAGAAAGTGAGCTCTCCATAGCTGTGCCAATGGAAACCTGCTCCATTCTTTCTTTTTGTTTCTTGAGTAAAGTGATTCTAGCAGCTCAATAAATTCATTTTTTCTGTGTAACATTTTTCATTTGTTTACTTCTATCAAATGATAGAAGTGGGAGATGTAGTAGGAGGTGTCTCCAGAAGAAAATAAATGTGCACCCCAAGAATGGGGAAACCCTTTAAATCTCTTGATGCTTTTGGCCAAACTCTTAGTTTTTTAATTGCAACAAATATCTGGAAATGCAAAGAGTGATTCAGTCTGACAAATATTCTGACTTGATTTACCCTTTTCATCTCATACATTCTTCAAGTGGAAAGTATATTGAGTTGCACAAACATTTGACAGTACTGTAAATGTTAAATGCAAGGAATTTTTTAAAACTAAATCATAATTCATGTGTTTGCGTCAGAATTCTGCCATTCAGAGCTGCTTATTATGAGTTATGATGGTTCTATTGGGAATAGATAAAGATGAAATGCAACATTTGGATACTGGAATTGTCTCAAATACAGAATGCTGCAAATAAGGAAATTATAGAGGCTGGAAAGCTATTCAGAAAATGCATTTGAATAATGAATTCTTTTGTGTAGATAGCAATGTATTTTTGTACAATGTGTTAATAAACACAGACATAGAGTGTATTTAATAAATGAGCAATTAAGAACCTTTTTGCAGTGTTCTGGCTAACAAGTCAAAAATGTAACGGTCTGGCCTTTATGTCTGCATGTCTAGAAATCCATAAATGATAGAGAATTTAAGGCTGACTGCAGAAAGATTGCTCAGCTTCACACTCAGTAGAGGGTGATAATTTTAATTATCAGCATGTTCCCAGAGTTGGAGCATTTGGAGAAGAAGACAGAGTAGCAAGAAGTGCCAGGTTTCAGATGCTTCATTCCAAATCTTTTCAGGATTCTGCAGTCCCCAAATTCTGCCTGATTCACTTTATAGACATTCTTCTGTGCCCTCTCTCAGGCCTTTTGCCAGTCACTGAAATGCATGCTCCTAAATCTCTTGTAAGAGAGGAGAGCAATTGATTTTCAGTGAATCTTTTAGACCCTCATGAGAAAATATTTCACTTACCTGTGCAATTCCAGCTGGTTGGCTTCTTTCAGTACACTGTTAGAGAAACCTGCTTCTAGTCAAATTTGTGGAAGGCAACAGGCTCACGATTTCTTGGCATATGTACTGTCAATAAGGGTACTCTATAAAGTTTATTGATGATCACCTGTTCCTCCCCACTAGAGCATGTTTCAGCTCATTTTCATTCCAATGTCTGGCTTAAATATGAGGTGTCAGCAACATCTCCAGCATCCGCATTGTCTCCATTATCCACTAATCTTGTTTTTTATAAGGATCATTCATGATGATCTGTATGTTTAGTCAGTAATCAAAGTTGTACAACAATAAGCCATAGTTTCACATGAAGTAACTCAAATCTCTTCAAGGTAATAACATAATTAGCTGATTAATTTGCCAATTCATTTAGTGCTCATTTTGTATTAAATAAATAATATCCAACAATCACTCAAACATTGATGACATTTCTACTTAGCTTCACTGGTAAAGCTGGTGGAATAAAACCATGCTGCAAATTGAATTTATGTGGGAATTTAGCCATAAATTGGAAAAGTCAGTCGGAATGCAGAACTGTAGCATCATCTTTACTTATAGAAAAGCATAATTTAGTCTTCTGATTCACTGAAAAGTGAATCAGACAGATGGAGCTCTCTGGGGAATTGTCAAAGGGTTCTAACTGTCTGCCTGGAGTTGGCATGAGTGTTTAACTTTTGTTATCTCTGGTAATGACATTGGCTGATGGAGAAAGCAAGTGGTGAGGAAGGGCGGAAAAAAAAGAAATGAGCTGTTGCTCCAGGTTTTGTGGCTGCTGCTTTTCTCCTAGGGCATGTAAACCAAAATGAAGTAACGCCGTAAAACACCTTTGAGTCTGACACAGAGGTGCCAGTGGGATGCAAATAGAGTGTCTGTCCTTCATCCTCTGAACTCCTAGTGGTAAAAAGTGCTGTCTGATGGCAGTGCAGGGTCTGCACAAGTGTAAGAATGAGGAACGTGACCTAAAAAACTTCTTTTCCCAATAATTATTTTTATCATCTTAAGAAAAACAACAATGCTGTGAAAAGATGAGACATCTATATTTACTGTCTATAAACAGATGTCAAAGATTATCATCTTTGGTGTGCAGAATAAATAGCGAAAGAAACTAATATTTTTAATCAGGTTTCTGAGACTGGAGGATTTTTTTATTATTATTATTATTATTATTTTTTTTTTTTTTTTTTTACAGGTCAAGAATATGTTTTTTCTCTTTCCAGCAATTACAAAAAAAACCTGCAGTGGTTTTGTGGTGGGGATGTCATGTGTGTGTTGCCATATGATAGCATACTTAGCAAATCTGTGTGTGCACAGAGCAGCTGAAGGTAATGTTTTTTCAGTACCAGGATCACGATGGGTTTCCCACACTGCAGTCTGCTCTGTGTGAGTTCAGTTCTGATGTCCATCCAGAGTTAGTGAGCCTGTTCCAGACTTCTGTCAAATGTAGTTTAGGGAAGAAAATGTATACAACTGGGATTTAGTGTTTTCAAATACAGAGGCTGTGTTGTAGTCACGACCCTGGTCAGACCTTCAGTTTTTCTATTAGCATCATAGGTCTTTCTTTTAAGCACCTTTTTGGGGGTAGAAGGAGAGGGATTATTTTCTGACCACGATGCCATTTTTGCTCCAACACGGTGTGTAGAAGATTTTCGAGCTGTATCTTCCTTTGTGTAAAACAAGTATGGATTGTACAAGGATACTGTCTGAAGGTCACACAGTTGGTGCATGTTTTTTCAAGAACTATCTCCTAAGTGTGATATTTCTGTTAACTGCAGATTTTGATCCAGCCACAGAGTTAGTCTTTCAGCCTTTTATCAATGCATTCTGGGATTCTGAATTATTTTCTCCAGCTGAAAATCAGTCCCAACATGTACACGCCGTGTTTCAGAGACATCCAGAGACAGAAATATTTGAATAATCAGTATTTTAAATAATCTGGAGAGGTGACATGCATAAGCTTAGATCAAGGGACAGACCTGCCTTACATTTGACTGGGATTCTGTTAAGTGAGGTTTTATTGTAGCAGCTTGGAGGCGGAGAAGAAAGAGAACAGAGCTGTGAAACCACTAATTTGCACCTTATGAATATTTACATGGAAAATAGTTTTTGAGTGTTTGTGGAGTAGATGATGAAGTAATACTTTATCCACAGGAAAATGCAGCTGTGAGTAGCTGATTCTACAGGCTTTGTGGTCTTCGTGCGAGACACATCTAGCCTCAAGCACACTGCCTTCATTTTTTTTTTTTTTTTTCTGAAAGACATGGATTTTCTATGTCAGTCTCTCATTTTAGGAAATCTTGTTATCTCGTGGAAAAACTTGTATTGGCAATAATGTATTCTATAGCAATGCTCTAGAGATTCTGGGAAAGCACATGTGAGGCAAAAAACATGGGGCTGTGCAAGTGATGTTGATTCTCTGGCCGGTGAAGTACTGAGGGTGGATGTGCTAAGAAGTAGGAAGGAGATGCTCAAAGATAGATTGCCTTGATCTATGCTCAGTGTGGGGGAGCTCTGTGACAGGTCTTCCCAATAAAACAAACCCAGTAATGCAGTCAACCAACAAGGTATGTCTGCTTACAAAGTACTTATGTACATAATTATGTTAACACTTTAAATCCCTCATCTGGAAATGCAAAGTTTGAGAAGGACAAGCAGAAGCTTGACTGTTAAGTTTCTGTAACTTAGTCATTCTGCTTGTATATTAGGGCTCTGAGTTTGGAACATACCTATGGGATCTTAGTACCCAATTATTAATTACAGCAATAAGCAAATAGCCACATCCTGTGGGCAACTGCATCACTTTACATGAACACATGTAATGGATTAGTTTATTTGTGAGTTGCATGAAAAAACTGGAACAGTTCATGTAAGAACTTTATTATGTTCTTAGTGGGGAGCACAGCTGCCCATATTTTTCCTATGGGATAATTTCCTTTCTGATTATATGGCATGAACAATGGCAATGGATATGAGCCTGAGAATCAGAGTATAGTTTAGATCTGCCTCTTTGTGTGGGTATTTGTTTATTTTATGGGAGCAGGAATCTTATTTTTGTGGCAGTAGTGACCCGTGCATCTGTTCTATGTATGCACATTCGGTGGGTGCGTGTATGTATGGCTGCTGTATCGCTCTGACTCTTTTTACATTTTTGCCTTCTGAAATTTCCTGAGATTTGTTTTTATTTCTAATGGTGAAACTTGTGTATTTCTCCTCCTTGCTGTTTGCCTCATATATGCGTAGAGTTATGGAGAGGGTATCATGTGTCTAACTTTAATTAAAAAGAGAACGATTAATGTAAAGAAGAGAGAAGGTGTAGCAAAGATCTTTTGACTTCTCCAAGTTAAATACAGATATAATTTCTGTTTGAAGTCTTATTTTATGTTATAATCCATTTAGAAGATAAGGATTAGGAATAAATCTCCATTTCTGACACCTGAACAGAGGCTTTTCTGTCAAAAGGAAATGAACCTAATTAAAATATAATGCATCAAATATGTATACACATTATCTATGTATTCCTACAGAAGATTGTGAGTGTTAACATAGTTAAAATGCTAACATAATCATCTGCATCTAATGGACACTGGAGAAAATAGTCATTTTTCAGTCAAGGTTGTGCTCATTAACTATCTCCTGGTAGTTTTGATATCCTCTGTGCTCTGGCCAAATTCCAATCAGGTAATTATATTCTTATTTTTAAAGACTCTTGAAGTTTCATTTGAATGTCATACTCATTATTGCTTGCTTTTCTAAAACTGTTGTGCTGCAATTCTCCATATTAAATAATGGCACAGCACATAGTTGCACTTTCTTCTTGTTTATAACCAAGTACAGCCAGTAAATGTATTTCATTGCGTAGGAACATCATGGTGTTCTCTGCTGGTCTGAGTTTAGACTGTCTTTGGTGAATGGAACTGAACAATATGGAACTATGTCTACAAAGACAGGCTGAGGGAGATGCACTTGTTCAGCCTGGAGAAGAGGAGGCTGCAAGGAAACCTCATTGCAGTCTTCCAGTATTTAAAAGGGGATTATAAACAGAAGGGGGATCTACTTTTTTTTTACAAGGGTAGATAGTAGTAGGACAAAGGAAAGAGAATGTTGGGTGGGGAAAGAGAAAAAATTCAGGACTGAAATAAATGGGAGAAAATACAAGGCGGGGAGAGGGTGGGGAAAGCAGTAGCAGTGCAGAGAAAGAGAATCTGACAAAGACTGAGTGCCTACTTGGAACCCAGAAAGGCGAGCAAATCTGTGCAGATTTTTAGATCTAGCCCTAATAATAGAATCAATCAAAATTAACAGTTTTAGCATGCTCATTAGGCATTTATATGTTTTCATAGTGTACATCAAGAGAATCCAGGTAAATTCTTTCAAAGTCTCAATAAATCCCCCTTGCTCTGTGAGCAATCAAAGCTTCTTTCTTATCCCTATTTTCTATACCAGTAGAGTTTCAACTTGGATGTTCGATAGGGTGTTGTCACGTGCATCAAGGAGAAAACTTCTGATTTGTCTTCTGATTAAATAAGCCTATGAGGAAAAGTAACCCTAAATACTTCTTGCATTGAGTTCAGAGGTTCTTGACAGTATAACATAATTTTCTATAGGTGTCTACTTTTTTTCATTAGACTTGCTCATCTTCCGTCATTTTGCTGTTACTTTTGTCTCCATAGTAACTGAAGTGGATCAGGTTTCATTTTCTAGGCATTGTGCAAGTGCAAAGGAATACTAAGCAACTTCTATAGTACTTTGGGACTCCAGAGACACAAATGAGTAAGAAAAATTATGATAAGTGAGGATTTGTTTGTATATAACTTGTTTAAAAAGTTTAGCAAGGATGGTAGATGCTTGAAAGTAAAGTGAGCATTTCTGGAGTAGGAGAGGGTGAGAGAAGAGAGGAAAGAAAGACAAAGAGAAATTGAAAGCTATGGATAGAAAGGCCTGAGAATTTTCTGGCCTGGGATTAGGGGGGAGGCAGTTCCAGCAGATGGAACTGTGCTGGGAACTTCCTTGGTGACCTTTTGGTACTCCTATAGCCAGTATTTCAAAATATGGATCTGCTGATGCTCTGAGGCATAAATTCAGTTTCCAAAAGCATCTTAGTTAAAGAACATCTGCCTTGATTTTTAAACTTACTTGTGTAAATAGCAATGTTTAATGAAGCGCTTGCATTTGTACTGCTGAGCAGATAGGCATGCCTTTTAAAAGAAAAAGGGAAAAAAAAGCCTCGTTGTCCTTCTGCCTCATCTGTAAAGCAGAATAATAATTGTTTGTTTCATCAAAACTTGGTTTAAGTCCATGCAAGCAGCAGAAGAGGTTGGATGTCATATGATGTGCAGACATTAAGAAATGTGGGAAGAAAAATGGTTCTAGTCTGAGAAACAGTCAGAAATCATCTTTATTTAGCATCAGTTGTTCAGTAAGCATATTGCAATGGTTCTGGCCATACAGCAACTATTTGCAGGAAAAAAAGGTTATGTGTGCCTGTTTATGATATGGGGATAGTAACATAACTTTTGAAGCATGTCACTGAACACTATTGACTTCTTGGAGGATTTGAGCCTGGAAGCGAAAACTTCTCTTATTCCTAAGAAAATTATTCCACGGAGAGCTATAGTAAGGTAACATATCCTAACACAAATCTTACGTGCGAAGATGACTATTATATTTAATTAGGTATTTCATGTATTTGTTAGAGGCCTTCTGTGGAGTTTTGAATGTTATGCCAAATCTTGAAGATATTTGTGGTTTTAATGATTTAATACTGAAGCAATAAATGAACTGTGATCAGAAATCTAAAATATGTATAAAACCAAAATCTTTTTCCTGGAGAAAAACTGTCACTGCTGTGCATTTCTCAGAAGATGGGCTAGGTGTATGTAAAGTATATGTGCATATATTCAATTTGTCAGAGGTCTACCCTTCAAGTTTCCGTTTTTATTACTTCTGGTTGAATTCACCTTTCAAGACTTAAGTTTTAATTTGTTACAGTGGCTAAGTATCAATTCATTCTGCTTTAAGAAGTCCTTACCATCTGCTACAGTAACAGTGAACCAACATTGCAGTCTTAGTGTGTTGACAACTAACTTAGGACTATTTGGAAGTTGGTGAATTGTTGATATAGATATTCTGCTTCCCATGGGCAACTCTTTGAAGTTCTTTTCATCACTTGTAATTTATCCAGTGGTAAGGCTGGACTGAGTTGGTGTTGCATGAATTAGCTATGAAACTCCTGTCACAGTTGCACAGCACTTCAGGGATGTGATGGCAGGGAGGTGATCAGGTTAAGCTGACTGCAGCCAGGTGATAGTGCACAAGAAAGAGAAAATACCTGTTTCTTCATTCAGGTATTTATTGAAGGTATGCTGTGGGTGAACAAATATGAGATGACTGATTCCCAAATAGTAATGTTTGTCTTCAATGCAATTTGAAGGTGGAAAACAACTCGTAACGTTTGTCAACTAAGAAAACTTCATTGTCTGCTCTGGAAGGAAGGGAATTATGAGGGCTACTCTGAAAGCAAAACCTCCTATTTTTTTTATGTTGGCCTATGATGTCAGAGGCAGATGCTGGTTAAACTTTCCCACCAACATTCCCCTCCATTTTGTTGCTTTGTGACAGATGGCAGCAGAGGGTTAGTCTGATAAAACAGCATCTGACATGGAAGTGTGTGTGAGGTAAAGTGTCATTGACTTCTTCCATGCAGAATAAACAGCACTTGCTCATAAACACTAGCTGAATATTTCTGGAGACCCACCAGGTGATGTGAGTACAGTGACCACAGTGCAGACAAAATCTGTGCAGGTAGGTCCCACGAGTGCTCACAAAGGAACAGAAGAAATGCAATTGTCTCAGTACCTATTGAAACAAGATGAGGCTTAAGGTGGCAGTTTCCTGGATCACATGAATTCTATCAGTGAGATGTGGTAAAAACAATATGAGTCTGAGCTGAAACAGTCATCCATGGAGTAGAATGTGAATTCCCCATTGAACGAGAGTTCTAGATGTGGCCCTCTGCAGATAAAGTGATGTGCACTGCCTTTTGGGATTGGAAAGGTATAATTCTTCTGGATTTCTATCAACTCTGACCACTGTATCATGACACTGCCTAAGACGATGGAATTCTCTTCATTTTGTTTTATCCAATTATGTCTAACCTTCTAATTTGAGTAATGCTGTGACAGTAAATGTAAATGAGGCTGGAGATATTTGATGCAAAATGATCTGGGTGAGAATTAACTCCTTCTGCTTCTTGCAGTAATTCAGTGAAGTCAGCCGAACTTTTTCCTTTGCTTTTACTGGGCTTAAATACACTAAGTCATCTTAGGTTGTGTCACAGATAAATTTGTGCCAACTTTTCATGTGCAAACAGTGCATCTAGCACATAGACTCAGCATCTGATTCAAAGTCTTGTGTCAAAATGGGGCCAAACCTAAGGTGCTATGGGGTCAATAGCTAGGTATGCTGGAGATGGAAACTGATGTCGGCAACCCAGCTTGAGAAATGGCTTGCTCTGGGGCAAGATGCATTTCAGGCTACAAATATAGACATGGAATGCTGACAGAGTAGGAGAATATTCATATTTTTAAAATGAATTTGATTTGTTCATGTGCAAATAATGCACATGGTACACAGAACATAAATACTTTTGTGTTGGAACAGACTACATATATGTGTGTGTATGTGTATATATATATATACACACACACACACACACACATATATATATATATATATATATTTGTATCTGTGATTCTAGCTGTCCCATCCTCAGCTTTATAATGTTGTTTACCCACAGTTAAGAGTACGTTAAAATGTAATTTTAACTATTTGCCATGACTGGCTGTTAGAATGAGAGACCAGGCAATTTGCATCTCATATATCCAGAAATTAAAAATGAAGGACTGACCACTTGACACCATTGTAGTTTTTGAAATAAAGCCTGCTGAGCTCAATTTGTTGTGGCTGCTAAATAACTCTGCTCAGCAATATGAAATTCCTGTTAGAAGATGGCACTGTAATAATTGATGGCATAATGAAAGTGCCAGAGACTGAACAGAAATACTGTTCTGTTAACTTCTTACTTCAGAACAGAGATTTAAAGTAGAATTTATGAATTACATTCATGATATTTGTTCTGTTCCCCCCGTATCCCCCCCTCCCCCCCCCTCCCCGCACCCCTTTTTCCTCTCTGATATTGAGGGGTGATCATAGCTGTGTTAATTTTGCTCTTCCAACACACTGTTCAGAACAATACACTGTATTTTGTGGATAATTGTTTTTGCACTATAGACAGTAACTGCTTTTTTACTTCAGAGCTATGTAAAAAAGGAGAATTAATATTGGTAGTAAGTGACTGCATTAAAGGCAATTAGAGGCGGGAAATCCAGCCTCCACCATCTTAGAAAACAGACTGATAGAAATCTCTTACCTCTGCATCTGTTTGGAAAACTATGGAAATAATTCAGAATTCATGGATCAAACCTCAGCAGTGTCTAATTATTTAATATCAGTATCCTCTTAATTCTTGCTCTAGGATAAATTTCCATTTATATACCTATACCAAAGCTTGGATTTCTATCTGATTGCACCTTTCAAATAACCACATTTAATATTCATTGAAATAGAACATAGCCAGAGGCCCTATTTGATAATAAGTCAACAGATATATTATTGAAAAAAAAGATCTTTCTATTAACTGTTTCTCCCTCTTCTTCCTGTTTCTCAGAGAGATGCTCAGTACAGATATGTACTGTAAAAGCCAATCTCACTTTTATATTCTCTTGCAAAGCCCTAGCTTTTTTCTTTTTGTGTAACATTGAGTGTCCTATGTCTTCTGTGTGTCTAATACATTAAAAAGCATAGGATTTAATGCTGTAATTATAAAAGAGTAAAGGAAGAAGCCCATTGTGTGCATTTTAGACAGATTATCATCTTTACCTTTCCAAATATGTTCTATTATAGAAGCTGATTTCCTGAAGAGTTTTGTCATAGGCAGATATCTGGCTGAGAGTGGCTCTTACACACTAGGTTATGAATAAGTTATTTCTATAGCTCTAGCACATTCTTCCTCCCCCCACCCCATTTTTTTCTTAAGCATTCCTTTTTCTTAAAAGCATCAGTTTGCTGCAGAAGCAAAAAATATTAAAAGAGACGATATTGAGTATTCCCATTTGAAAGAAGGTAGCTCATTCAGATCAGAGACAAGCTGCAGCAGCATGTCTTGTCTCTGAGCAATGGACATTGCAGCTACTAATCTGCTTGAGTATCAGTGTGTATTTGTTGTTTTTCTTTTTTTCTCAGAAAAGTCTATTAAGCTGTTTTTAATGTCATCAAAAATTCATTTTCTGTATGGGGAGGTTTTAACTGTTTCAAATCTTGGATATCTTCACATGACTCTCTTCCAAGAGGTTCTATTTATATAATGACAGTATTTTCTCATTCATTAGTCAATTCTGGAAGCCATTAATGAGTGGCTCAGGAGGTGTTTTTCTTGTAGTGGGGGATGTAATTTTTTGATTTCACACAAAAAGCTGTTGGAATAAGATGTGATCTAGAAACAGGATTATAACCAGAGAGAGCAAGTGAACAAGAAGATCATGCTGTATTGACATCTGGAAGTAGTAAAACAATACTGTGACTGGGGAAGGGGTTAACCTTGCTCAACAAATGAAGTGAATTGACCAGCTGCCAAGGCCGTGTACTTCACCAAGGGATCTAACCCTATGAAGAGAGGCTGTCATGAGACTGACTTGTACAAGTCTTCAAATTGTTGTATTGTTTTAGTTCTTTTTCTTGGCAGGACACGTGAATAAATCTACCTAGAGAGAAAACTGAACATCCAAACTGGTCTTCCATAACAGCTGCCAAAGGTCAGCAGATACTTTTCAAACTGTAAGGAAAAAAAATCTAATGCATTCCTCAAAATATCAGACTACTTGTGTCGAAGTAGTTACTTGGAGTGATGTTTCATATCTCTTTCTGCTGAAGTTGTTGAAAGATTTCTCACTGATGGGATTCTTAAGAGCAACTTTTCAAAATGTTCAGGTATCCGATGTTCATAAAATTGGAAGTATATTAAGCATTTTGAATCTCTGTGTGTTTGTGAATGAACAAGTGCTTGGAAATGAATAGCTTAAGTTGTAGTGGTTATTTATACCTAAAGACTGCATATGAGAAAGAGCGTAACATTAAGAGTTTTTCTGAGGTCTTCCACCTGGAGATTTATCTCTGGGAAAAATGCCACACTTCTCAGTCATAGGCATGCCAGTGTGCAGGCTTGGCAGTGTGTTCTAAGAAGCTGTCTGAGATTGTTCTGTCTCACTGCTTGCTTAGTGTCCTTCAGCCACTGCAGTAACTGACATCTGAATCTTTTATTTATAACTGTAATTCAGTATCTATATTGTTCTGGCAGCCCTGTAAAGCTCTTTTTTTTTTTTTTTTTCTTTTTTCTTCTTTTTTTTTTTTTTTTTTTTTTTCCCATTTTCTTTTCTTTTCCTTTTCTTTCTTTTTTTTTTTTTTTTTTTTTTTTTTTTTTTCTTTTACCAGGCAACAATTAATGCAGAGTGAGGGTGATGTAGGTTACTGCTAGCCTGTAAGCAAACTTTGGTCCTTGATATAGATTTTAAGAGGGTGTTTTATTGGTTTTTGGATAATGTTCTTTTTAAAAGTGGATCTTAAAATAGAATTAACAAATCTAATGTGCACTGGGAAGGAAGGTGGAACCTGACTTTCAAGATTTGTGTTTGGGTGGTCAGATTCCTCATTTTTCTTTATCTTTCTGATCCTGTGAAGGCTGTAGTCAAACCTGTCAGCACTTGTGAATGATGATAATTTTTTTTTTTTTTTTAATTACTTTGACATTTTTGGATCCAGTATCTGTATTAAAAATATATATATGTAGTAGTTTTAAGTAGAATTTGCGGCTGTTTTTTCCTTCACCTTCTTCTTCTATGCATAGAGCAGATAATAGACTTTCCTCACATTAGGAAAGGCTTTTTATTCAGGTCAAAGTTAATCTTGCTGTAGTTAAAAAATGGATTACCAGACATGGAGCCCTCCTCTTTGCTGGCTGGGAGTCAGTGCTTGTCTGGCAAAACACTCTCACCATTTTTTTTCCTCCTCTTTCTACTGATCTCTTGGGGTCCTTTTCCTAGCTGTGAGCAGCGGCATGCCAATTTCAATTAACATTTCCTTTAAAACAAATGTTATCATCTGCTTAGTGCTTGTGACTTTCTACTTCTAACAAGCATAACAGCAGAGTGAAGGACTATGGCTTCCTTTTTTCTTCCAGTGTGATGTCACTGCACCTTGGTGAACATCACTAACCATTAACTCATCTGTGGCATTTTTTCCACTTCTTTCTGACTTAAGTCAAACCAAGGCCAGAAGACTGAATTCTTTGTCTGAAGCAGGAGCATTTTCTTATCCATAACAGATTGAGAGCCAAAGCTCAATGCCATTAAGATGATGGGCTGCTATTTCATCATGGCCAGCAGGCCAAGGTTTGCTTTCAAGGTTTTTGGGAACTGCAGACCTGTGAACAGTATGACAAGGATGCTGATTACACCCATGTGAACAAATTATCTTGTGAGATTGTGGATTTTTATCAGAGAAGACGACAGCAAGACAGTTTTGTCAAGTTATCCTAAAGCTCAGTTTTCACTGACACTGACAAATTATTTTGAAAATCATTTTAGGTTACTTACTCCCTGTTTTAGTCTTCCCACCCTTCTTTCCAAAACTCTCCAGTTTCATCTGAAATTGTTCAACTCTTATTCTCCTGGCTCTTTTTGTGAACATTTAGTTGTATATCAAACACTGACTGACTTAAACAATTTTGACAGTCCAAGTAAGTGTGAATGCCCAAAAATGCTACAGCCTGGAAAAAACAAGCGAGACAAATAAACAGTCCTTGGTCCAAAGCAAATGTCTTCCAGGCTTTCTCCTGATTCTTTTTCAGCCAGTTCCTCTTTGCTTCCAATTCTTTTTGTCCTTAGTCAAAAGTAAAATGAAGTCTTAAGAACTTGGAGAAAAATGGCTGGAGAAGGGGAAAAGGTTTCAGTTGTACTTTCTGGGTGATTTAATCACTTGTGGTTTCTATCAGATCATATTTTTCTTTACTGAATTATGATACTAAAGCTATCTGATATTGTAGTTTGCATCCAGGCATATCCAAACTGCCACATTATTAATGCTAAACCAGGTGTTTAAATTTGCTGCTGGGATTGTTTCAGAAATAGAAATTGTGACTCTGCCAAACAGGAACCTGGGATTTGGTGCATGAGATACCAGAGTTGTGCCCAGCCTTGGAACCTCTTCTTAACAGATGCAATTTCCTGATGCTTTAGAGATGTTTGCCAAAGCACCAGTAATAAACAGATTAGAGAACATTTTCTGAAAATATGAGAAGATAGCTTAGAATTGAACCCAGCTGAATTCACACCTGCTGGTGATCAAGGTGTGTGTTCACTGTTGGCAGCTGAGAAGGGCCATAGAGGCCTCAGAAGCTTTTGAAGAAGTAACCTAAAAAGATGTTTACTGCTGATATGGAAGTGCTTTTAAGAAAGCTCTACTCTTCAGTTAAATCTGTAGACACTCGAGGGTCTCATTCTATTTAATAAATCTTGACATTTTGCCTAATATTCTTCACTTAAAAAAAAAAATTAACATCTATCTCCATTGATGTATTCATAATTCATTTATTCTAAAATCCTTTTTAGCTGCTCAAGGAAAGTTTTGTTTTATGTCACATTGGGAACAAGATTTCTAGTGCACTGAAGAGTGAAGGCTGTTATTTTATTCACATGACAAAGGCATATATTATTTATATTATAATACCCAAACTGCAGGAATTGATAGATGAGACTTTATACGGTCAACTCGCAAGCAGTCTAAAACATCTTTTAAAAATAAACTACTTTTTGAGTGGTTAATTCAAAATCAGATGGATTACTGCAAGATACACTATGTGATTATTTTTACTGTTGGGACTCAAACTACCTACATACATTTTCTCACTGAGACAGGAAAAGTCTTATTGCATTTATTTTTCCTTCTGTTTGGGTGATTTAAAATCTGAAAAAGAGACTGTTAGATCAATAATTTAGTGCAGTCAGATGAAAAGTGTCCTAACCTGTTGATTCAACTGTAGGATATTATGGAATCTTACACACAGAATGGCTGCATTTAGATTGTGTAATCCATATTCAAAATAACTTCTAGTGGAGGGAAAATTGGCCATTGTGGGTGAAATTAGCATCTGTGTCTGCTGTTTTTATGCTATATAGAAAGATTTGGTCAGCATGAAGGAATACTGCGGAGTTATTCCTCATGCAGTTGAGTAGGTGAACTCTGCTTGTTGATGTTACAGATTCAATGTTGGCAGTTTTACTTTCAAGCAGTAATTTATTTTCAACCTCAGTAAAGAACATAAAAACAGCGTGATCTTTAATTTTGTCTGTCACAGAGAAATTAGAGAAAAATTTCCTGTGTTGAGCTTAGCCCCCTGAAATATTCTCAGTGAATGACCTTATTAATGATTTAGACAGAGATTAGAAAAAGTCAGTGGTTTCACTGCTGTGATATAGCATGAGGGTGTAAGTAATTTATTGTCTCCTGTGACCCTGAGAAGCAGCTAAACATCTTGTCTCATTCACAAATGATAATTTGACACCTTTGGTAGTAAGACTGCTTGTACCTTGCTAGGACTTCTGAGGCTGTGTGCATGGGTGCTGCAGTTTTTCTTCACTGCTTTGCTCTATTAAGATTCAGACAAGTTACGCTCATCTTTTTCAGGGACCAAACAGTGATCTCTGTCCTTGCTCCATTCCAGATTGTTCATTTTTCTCTTTGCAGTTACAAAATGGAGGAATAGTAGACTAATGAAGTTTGTGCTCTCTGAAAACTATTGTTTCTCCTTGAATTATCAGAATATAGTACCTTTCTGATTCTCAGTTTAAAGCTGTATTGCTTTGAAACTTTGCATTCCCACAGGAAGAGCTATTGCCTTTAAAATTTAACTGCAGGATTTTATTTATTTATAAAAGGAAAGTTGCATTGTCACTGTCTGCCACTTGTCAGGGTGCCGTGTTTGTGGATTTTTAGTAACTTGGTTCTAATACTGAAGGACAAAAACAGTAAGAACAGTTCTGACTGAAAATTCTGTAAATCATGTGTTTGACTGCATGATACTAAATTAACATGTGGTCAAGTACAATTGGTGAGCGTGCAAGATTTGTTTAACCATAATGACTGGAGAGATGACAAGGGTGCTGTTGAAACTGTTATTGAGCTACTTGGCACTTACTTTGAAGATACTGTGTGTTAACTTTGATCACAGCTGTTAAATTATTTTCCTTCTCCTCCCTTTAATCTCCTTTCTCTCAACTGGAGAAAATCTTTCTTAATACTCAGAAAACTTCTGTCATGCCCCAAAGATGCAACTTGTAAAAAAATCATAGCATGAACTCTATTTTCTCAGCATTAAGCTGAGAGATGAACATGACTGAAAAATCAATAATGTGCTTGGCCTGCGGCCTTGTCATTTATTGATTTACATGTCGTTTATCTCTATACAAAATATAATTATTGCTTAAATACAATACAGTATTTTGCTAATAGGATACAAATGTCACCACTGAATAAAAAGGTCACACTTGCATGTAAATGATTGTCAACCCAGTCTCAAGCTTGTTGCTGCTATTATTTGAAGAGGTTGTTAAGGCACTGGAGACCTAGGTTTATTTTTGTAGATATAAGTGGGTGCTTGCCTTTTGATTTGCTTCATCAGTAGTTCCAATTTTTTGGCCCTATATTTGTATTTTGTGCTAGTGTAGTGGTGTGAAGTGTATGAATGTAAATCACAAGCAGAGGCTTTGTTGCAGGAGCAGTGATGGTGTGTGCATTCTGTTATTGGTGCATGACTGGGAGAAGTTGTTGTGGCTTTCTCAATACCTGTCTTGAATTCTCTGTGACCTGAGCAGTCCTGGCAGAACTCTGCTCCTTGGAAGCACCTGACGGGCTCCTGAGAGACAGAGAGTTTTCAGTGTTTGCACATTTCTTCTTTCTTTCTCTATCGTTGCTGTGACTGCAGTGGGTAGTCAGTACGCATTTGCTCCTTGACTGAAGAATCAAAGCAGAAGAGCAAAGTGTGTGTGGACAAATGAAGAGAAAGATAAAAATAAAAAAGAAGATAGAATGAATGGAGTATGTATTCTTAGCTGCATTATTGGAAATAGACCCCTACACCATTCTGCCAACTACACTTGGGAAGCTATAGCAAAAATATTGTAAAAGAGATGCTGTCCTTCTAGCTTGCTTTGAATTTTTCATGGTCATTTCTCTTTTGCAACTTTGTCAAACTTTTTATAATTGATTGCAGTAACTAACTTAGAGAAAGAATTTTTCTGAAGTGGCACTACAAGGCATTGAACTGCAGCATTACAAGGATACAGAAGGAAAAACGTTGTATGAAGACTTTTTTTTTTTTTTTTTTTTTGTGTGTGTGTGTGTGTGTGGCTTCAGTCTGTACCATGAATAAAGCCAGGCCTTGTTCTAGTTGGCTGCCTGTACAGGAGATGTCACCTCTGCCCCTTCTGATCCACTGAGTCTACGCTCAGATGCTTAGTGCTTATCTGTTGGATTTGCAGCCTGATCCCCTTAGCAGCTTCGCACCTCCTATCCTGCAGTACAGGATGAACAGTGAGAGGGCTCCTCTGAGGTATCACTGGTAGCACACTCAGGAACGCGCTCCTGTTCTACAGCTGCAGGATGACAGTGGGATACGTTTTAAAATTTTCTTTCCAAAACCACAAATCAGGCAGCGAAGCATGTGCTGCTGGTTGAAGTACTAATCTTGGCTGTAGAGCAGGAAATCAATGCCAATGACAAACGGCCAGTAGTTGACAGTTTAAAATCTAGCAAATGAAGTTAACCAAGTTGTTTTACAGTACTATGCATCTACAGCTACATCTAATCTCATATTGTGCATTTTGAGATCAAGTTTACGGCAAATGAAGATATGTCATTTTTAAATGACAGAAGATATGTATGCTTCCCCCCACACTTCTCTGTTTTTGGTTGGCATTGGAAGTATTTGGCTTGTATGAAGAAAAATGGATTGATGTGCTAAGAGGGTCTGTTTTGTAGAACGACACAAGCAATTCAAGAGATAAACCTCAGATTTTTTTAAAAAATTATTTTTCTTTTTTGCTCTTGCTGCCATTTGTTAAAGGCCTCATCTTATTTTAATTCTTTCTTAAGACAGTTTGGTAAACAGCACTTTCTGAACTACTCTATAGGTTGCATGATGTTGTTTAATTACTATAACCTGAAAATGGTGACCAGACTTGAAGATCTTAGCATGTGCCCATCAAAAGATTAGAAAAGGCTACCTGGAAAACCTTTCTTGCCACGCTTTTCTGTGTTGTTTGTAGTGGTGGTTTACACCATTTTGAACTGCATCAACTGCTAGAGTAAAATTCTGTAGCTTCTTTCAGACATTCAGTCCACAGCATAAAGTTCTACAAACATTATTCCTTCACTACTTTTTCAATGAAGTAGTTTGCTTCAGCCAAATAATGGAATTACCTTAGGATATGAGTGCAATAGAACCAAGATACTTTATTTGACTAAAGCCAAGCACAGACATTTTTCCATCTCTTGGAATGCTGTACAAGTTTCTGAGCCATAATTTAGTCAATGATTTAAAAAATAGTAACCCACTACTTTGTACAGATTTAATATATATGAGATATATATATCAAGGAAAAAAAAAAACTGTATTGGACAAGTACAACTCTCTGAATTCTCAACACTTAACATAAATAATTGCTGCACTATGAAGATTTAAATGCAGATTGCCACTTTTATAATTAATTCTTTTTTGTTTCATCTTCCTTACTAATTGAAAATGGGCTTTCAATGCAGAATGCTTTGAAATTGTGTGAAGAGATAGAATTGGAAATGAACTTAATTAACTACAAACTGTCCAAATCAATCAGTGTTTTACAGTGCCTTTGTAATATACAGAGTTCATAATTTACTTGGGATTTGCCATAATACGTATGCCATAATTGCAAAGTAATCACACTAAGAGGGTACAAAATTCAGTGTTGTGTTCTGATGCTCTATTGGGATGAAATGTCTATGCTTCCACGCACCAAACTGGATTGGGGGCAAAAGGCTGTATTTTTCCATTAATCAAACAGAGGACTTCTATAAATTAGGGCATTTCTCCAAGTCTGGCAGGGCTTTCAGATGTTAATAGCTAGAAAGAAAAAGTTCTTTGAATTCCATGTCCAGGCAAGCTGGCATTTCAAATTGTAGTGTTTTTGCTACACCATTCATGATGTTTTCAGCATGGAAACAGTAAGCTTATAAGAAGATCAGGCAAAATAATTCCCAAGGAAAGCTTTGCAAAATTTCTGTAGGTTTCCAGAAAGTTTTCATAGAGTAAAACAACAAAATCAAAGCTGTTAGACAGCTTGGCATAGTATTTATCTTACTTGTGCTTGGGCTTTTAGAAGCCCTCTAAAGTTGTATGCCTGATCCACAAGTCTCAAAGCTTTGATGCTTCAAAAGTTGCTGTTCCAGCTTCTCATATGGAACAGAAATTTTCTAAAAATTTGATTCCTGTAGTTTTCTTCAAACCCTTCTGCAATACAGGCTGTGATAACAACCTTGTTCTCAGTCATTCGTAAATAAACGTAATGTTTCTCACTGAGTAGTACTTGAATAAAAAAGTAGGGAGTGATGCTTACAATCCTTTACAGCTCTGCTTTCCTCTGTGAATAGACCAGATCCTTCCCTGACCCTTTTTGAGTTGATGGCTTTGTTCTGAACATTTTAGATGCAGTATCATGAGGAACTAATTTGTTTTTACCACTCTTCTTGTTTCCATTTACTTTTGTTACTAGCAATGTTATATCCCTTCTTTTCAATGGCAGTGTTTGGGGTGTCAATAAGTAGTCTCTGTTAAGAACTGTAACTGAATCTTTGGTAAAAAGTGAGTTCAATTATTAAATGTTATCTGAAGAAATTGTGCAATATGAAAGCATTACGTGACTCCTCCTAACAAATACATGATTTGCTGACAAAATCTGTTAATCCAAAATACTCCAGGGGCCTTTGCTAAAGGGTCAGAGATCCTTATCCTCTGGAGTTGTCCCTTTAGCTGTGACACAGCTGTTGATGATAACTGCCAGTTGCAGGACACAAGGCTAACAGGAATCCTGCTCATTGCTGAGTTCTGGCCTTTGTCTCAGAGGATCTCAAAGATAATTTATTTCAACAACAGGCCGTTTTCAGTTTATGTACGACTTACTCTTTTATTCCTGTCACCAGTACAGTAACTGCTCAAATTTGATTGGTAGGAGCCCCTCCTCTGCTCATCTCAGAGAGTAAATGCTGAGAATATACCAGAAAACTGTAGCTGCGTAATATGGCAGACAACACATGGTAGTCCAAATTGAACTGTAACCTGGGAGCATTTTAACTCTGTGATGTTTTTAAGAATTGCAGTGTGATTTAGAGAAGAGCATTTTCACATCTGAGGTAACAAATACCAGAAGCACACAGGTGAAATCAGTGACATAGTACTTCAGAGCATTTAGCAACTGCTGTATGTATTTGTGTAAACACAATGACAATGCTCTAGCAGCCACATTAAGGCACCTATGCTTTATAGTTGGGAAAAAGAGGAAAAATTGCTAATGACTTGTTAAATCCCTCTGTACTTATCTGAGATCACATCCTGGGAAAAAGCCATTGTGACTTCAAGTAAATGGGAGAGGGAAAATAGGGAAATAGCTTTTTATATCTTTTTTTTTTAAATTATTATTATTATTTTATTTTATTTTATTTATTTTTTTTTTTTATCAGGATGCAGTTTTGGCAATGAGGTCTTTTTGCACCTCTTCAGCATCTGTAGTTTTTCAGGGCATCACAGTAGAGAAGATGCCCTTTGCATCCAGAGTTCCAGTAAACTTCTTGCTTATTCCGTGGGAGGTTACATGCTGTCCCTAGCATCTCACTAGTAGGGAAGTCTCATTTTCTCTTTTCGTTTTTTCTTTCTGATGAAGTATATTGTCTAATAATGTGTGTCATGAAGATTTTGATTCTTGAGGACTGGTGAGTATCACCTATTTAAATGAAGGGGTATGAAGCTGGGCATGAACAGAACTCCAGTTAATGTCTTTTCCTGCCAATGACAGATCATTGCAGTACTTGTGTTGCTCTAGGCACTGTAACCCGGCCTTGAAAATGCCCAGTTGAACAAGCTGGCTTCAAGTGATATAATAATGAGCACTTCTCATTCTGCAGCCAAAGTCATTATGCTTGGGGTATTCCCTCCAGATGTTCACCAAAATGTGCTCCATGTTTCTTCTGCCAGCTAACCGTATGTCAGGAGCGTATCCTTCGCCTGGCCTAGCAGGGATTTGCTGGCAGGATGAAGTCACAGTGAACTGGACTGGCTGGCTGGAGCAGTTACGCAAGGAAAATGAGAAGCTAAATATCCAATAAGTGTGATATAAAATGCTGTCCAGAGAGTGGAGGTCAAAAGAGCCAGCAGGCACAGACGGGGTTGTGGGACTGCCAAAGACAACTGACTGCGTTCAAGGTGTGTAATTCATACTTATGTACTAATCGCTTTGCAAGCTGTCTGGACTGGGAGGCCAGTGGCAGCTGAATGGACACATACCTGGGTCTGAGCCCAGCCTACGAGCTCAGAGAAGTTTCCTGGGAAGCAAGTAGCAGCCACTTTCTGGATGGATGGTAAGGTGGCACTTGCTGTGATACGAGCAACAGACTGCCTGGTTATTAGAGACTGCCAGCTGTCTTCACTTTGAGTGCTGCCATCACAAATAAACCAGGCCCTGCCCCTGACAGCAATAATCCTGAAAACCTGAATATTTGGCATATTTAGAGTCATAAAGAAGTAGGTCCCTATTCACCACAGTACTGAGCAGAGTACTTAACTTGGACATGTAAATGTTCCTACTGACAGTGCAGCTATTGAGCAGACATTTTGATGAACACACACCAAAGCATTGTTATGCGTGGAGAAGTTGCTATTGATTTAAGTAAGCTTGCACCCATAAAGGATTTTTTCATCACTTACTAAGAAACAAAGAGCAGTAGTTATAGATGTGTTTCATCAGAAGAAGGTTATTGCTGGAAATCCTTTTGTCTAATGTACGAAAACACAGACAAGACTGCCTAAGCAGAACAAAACAAAAAGGCAGCTAATGCCCATAAAGCTTCCAGACAGTGCTTTTTAGTCCCTAGAGCTTTGGAAACAGATGAAGGGCAATTCAATTGCTCTTAATGATACTCCACTGAATACATGCTTTATTTCAAAAAGCCAACTGCTCTAAATGCCACTGACAAATGCAATCATAATGTACAAGTGTCAGTGTCAATGTAAAACTGTACACCATTTCATACGTTTTGCAGTTTGTAAACATCAAATAGTTCATTTCTATTTACAAAAAAAAAAAAAAAGAAAAAGAAAAAAAAGAAAAAAAACAACCCACCTCAGAATCAAAGCAGATGGAGCTCAGCAGCGATTTGTAGTATAATTCTTAAATTTATTCTTAATTACAGCTTTGCTAGTACAATGTAATTTCAAAGAAGAGTGGTAGCTGGACTTTCTAATGGGTAAAGCTACACGAAAGTACAATGCTTTGAGTTCAGAATAAATTGAAATCTTGTATATTTCACACTAAGTAGATGCCCTGGGGGAAGTTTTCACTTAAATCTCTGGGATACAGCAATGTAGTTGTGAATGGTTCTATGTATGTTACTGTGTTGTATTCAGACATGTATAGGGAAGAATATGTATATAGGCTTAAATATGAAGTTAATCTAAGTAATCTGCAGTCTATTCTAGGTGAATACATGTAATTTCAGAAATAAAATGGAAATTATAGGTAGTATCCTCAGTAGACAAGGTTTTACAAAGAGCCTTCTGGAGATCAGTGCAGATGTGGGTGGTGCAGAGGCTATAAACATCGCAACTCTGAGCACTCCTGCTGCATCATAACCACTAAAGAAGCTACTTCTCCACTGTTTGCATTAGAGGAAATATCCCATGATAAAACAGGTTCCACTGGGACTTGTTACCTTTCTGCCTTTTTGCATCAGAATTTTAGAACAGCACAGAGCTGGTGAATCTGTAGCCTGTATCATGTGATTCCCTACATCTTGACTAAAAGATTGTAAAAGGTTTAAGGAGCAGATAAACATCACCAGCTGCAGACAAGAAAATGATGGCAACTGTAAACAGTGATTTAGTATGTTTCTTAAAATACCAATGAAATGTGTGACAATGGCCTTGTCCAGAAGTATGATTGAGAGTACAAAAGAAGTACAGTGCATTCAGCAGTATGAAATAGAGCTGTACTAGTTGGTACAGGGCATCACTTTTTCTTATTATTGTAATTATGAGGTTCAGATATGTTTCTTGATCAGATTAAGGATCCTATCAGTGAAAGTTACCTGGTAAAAATCAGTGTAAGAAATTATTGGAAATGAATTGTGTGTATTGGAGAGGAACTCTGGTTCTCCAAAGGATGGGCCAAAACTCCTGAAGCTTTTAGCAAAGCTAAGATTTCAACCACAAGGAAAGAGAGGTAAAGCCAATGCACATCTCCAAATGTGTTTTGTTTACTAGTTGCTCAGGGTAACATTTAAAAAACAGTGCTGTGCTGGCTATGAGAAGCTTTGATGATTCTGAGGAGCCACTAGCTGGGTGTTAGTGAGTGTACCCTACCTTAGCTGTGATCAAACAAACAAAAAACAGCTGTACTGTGCTAAATTGTATTGCTGATATGACAGCATCTGAGAATATAGACCACTAAGAGAAATGGCTCTGTGATTAGGAATTCTTTACCTCTGGCTCAGGAGTATGTGAAGGTAGAACTCAACCTTATGTAACATGGAAGACAAGAATTTGCTTAAGTAAATGCTTATGAAATAGATGAGTCATAGTTTTTCATGAGTCAATGGCTATCTCATAGGTTTATTGGTGACTCACTTGGAGGAATGTTGGGAGGTCAGCACTCTCTCAGCACTGTGAGGTGCAGTGTTTCCCTTCCAGTGGCAGTGCTGAGCAGCCTGGTGCCAGGCAGTGAGGAATTAGGCTTTATATTTGTGCTGTATTCTTACCTGGAAATTGGTACTGACAGCAAGAGTGAATTTTTTGCCAGGAGTGTATGTCAACATCATAAGCCCAGAGAGTAATTAATTTTCTATGCTTCCTTCTGTATTGCATCCATAGTACTCAGTGAAGTACATCTTCCTGTCAGCATGCAGCCATTAGCTGACAATGCAGTTGCTAGCTACAGCACAGTTATTTTTTTACATCTCATCCTTCAACAAATGAAAAGCACCAAGGAATGCCCCACTCCATTGTTTTGTGATAATGTATGTGTGAAAAGCAGCTTATTCTAAGACGAGGATAAGCCTGTCTCTCAAATTTACAATAAAGATTTGCTTTTGAAATCTTCAGATAGGAAAATACAGCTAGCAGCCATTCCATCTGTTTATTTGAATAAGCAATTCTTATGGTTGAGAAGTTCTGTAGTTGTTCTGGAAAAAGCTATAAACAGTGTATTGTTTGGTTTTGAAAGAGCTTCAGCTAATGTTAGATTAACGTAGCTTTGGTAAAATTTGTTTTTTAGCATATTCAAACATTAATAATAGTTTTATTTTAAGAGTTCCCAGATTTTTAAATACCTGAGATGAATTGGAAGAGAGTGTTCACAGATTTAGATGCTACAACATATGCAAGTTTATTTTACCACTCGCCTTATCCAGTTGTAAAGTGTTAATCTGAAAGAATAAATCCCAGTGTCTCCCCTGGTACAACTCAGCATACAGCATGCTAGAATTATGTTGATGTGGATGAAAATAGTACCTAGGTTTCTGCATATTTTCAGGTTAATTTTCCATGTCAATTTGGTCTATAAATACAAGCAAAGGTTTGAAAAGCTTTTGTTACCCCAAATGGATCTTCCTTGTTATTCTCAAAGGGACTTATTCTTCTTAAAATAACAAGCTTTAGGATTTACTAATCAGCTCCATCTAAAATCCTTTACTTCTCATCAGTACAAAGCATGATCAGTATGTTGAGCCATGGAAAATTGAAATGAATTTTGTATTTGCTATAGAATATAAGAAAAAAGAAGTCTAAACGCGAAGTTGTCACTTGTGTTTCATGGCAAGCTTATTGATCTCACCAGCACTTGACACAGAATCTTTACTGAGAAGAAAACATTGAAAAATTGTATTTCTCTAGAAAGTCAAAGCAAACAGTCTGTTATATAAATATAGATAATCTGTAGATTTTACTACTGTATATGGTAACATTGGTTTGTCAGCCTACAGAAGAACTCATGTGGCTCTGCTCAGAATGGGAAGTGGATCTATAGAGCATCAGGATAGTGTCATTCCTATTGCTCTTGAATAGATGCGAGAGATAATGTAATCTTAATTATTTAGAAAACCGAGGAAGGAATTTGTGTTCCTCTTCAATCATCTACTGAATCTAGCTGAATATCAGTGCATTTATGAATAAAGAATCAATATTTATGGTAAAACCCTCTTGAATGATCATATGGTGAGCTCTTTGATTAAAATAATACAACTATACTGTGCACAACTGGAAGTTCAAAGTTCTGACAGTGTGCATCCAAGGCATTGCTACTTAAAAGCCCCATAGCACAGAGAGTAAGGGTGCTGTTGATTCTTAGTGTAGATGAAATGTATATTTATGTGACTACTGTGACACATAGATATCTTTAAAATGTAGCTGGTTTGACGGGACTAATTTTGTAAAGAGTATATTTTCTTCATTTATTTGAGAGTCCAACATTACTGTACAATTTGTGGATGGGAAAGTGTAGAAAACTTCTGAGTTCTCTGTAAGTAAATTTCAGTAATATTTACAGTAAGTCAGTATATCTTATGCTTATAACAGAACAGTTAAACTGTTGTTTCGGGTTCTGGATCGTGCTATTTCCATCTCTCTCTAATCTCATATTCTCCTTTAAATTATAAATTGCCCAAGTGGTATGCAATAGACCAAGGGAACTTTTGGAACATCTTTAATATGGCTTTATTAGCTTTACTGCAGGCTCAGGATATGATTTGGTGTGTTGGAAATGTATCTGTATTCAATGATATCTCCCTCAGGATTCATTCCCTTTTAATGAACAGTGAGAGATGCTAGCAGTCTGTGTGATGTATGTTTTAGCATGGTTGATGGGTTTCTGCAGTTAAGAAGTACATGCCATTGTTATTTACTCTGTATTATTTATACTGCAAGGCTTCTCTGAGGCTCTAGCCCCATTGCACTAAGCAATGTAAAAATATAGATAACATCTATATTTTTTTAGCTGGTTTTCCTGAGAATAAGAGACGAAGACAGGCCTTGAGAACAGTGACTCATACTACTGCTTTCTCCTTAAGTACAGTCAGTGTTCCTGGATAAGGCCTTGGCTGTTATGGTAGCTGGTGATGGTCTGTTTAACCATTTCAGCTCTTCTTGGCACATAAGAATTATAATGTTGGGCTTATTGCTGTCTGTATTCATGAAGTCATTTTACTTTTTGTCCCAGAAAAGAAGGGAACTAAGTATATTCAAACCTCAGTACATCCGCTAAACTGCACCTTAGAAAGAGACTACATAATGAAAGGAGGGTGTCTAAAACGGGGGGGGACTGAATTCTGCAGTATTTATTTTGTTTAATAATAACTTTAAATTTGAATGTCATTACTGTAAGTTTGGCCCACTGAATAAGACATTTAGGAGCAGTGTGCTTCTTTTGTGCAAGAAGTATTAGGGTTAACAAATTCTAAGTCAAGCATGTTTGTTTAAGCACACACTTATGTTTCTCCAGCAACAATTTCTTGTCCTGGAAACTATTAGGAAGGGCTTTTCATAATGAAGATAGTGACTGACTGCAGTTTCTTTTATAAAACCTCTGGATTTCCCACTGGCTATTCTAGTGAGATACACTGAAGGCTAAGAACTGTTAAAGCACATTTACTTTGTTTCACTGGTAAAATAAGCTATCTTCTTTAAGAACACAATGCAATCAAGTGAACAGATACCCCGGAGAAATATGAATTAATCACTACAGTGATTAGTTTTAAAAAGGTGTGAGGTAGACTTGGATTTTTGCACTAGACAGAATAACTCTATATCAGTAAACACATGGGTTTTGTCTGGGATAGCAGGTTCTTGTAAGTAATGATCCAAATCCTTCAGCTTCTATGGCTCAGTATTCCTGAATATAGATTATCTTCAGGAGCTGTAATAAATAAAACCCATGTAAGACCGGGTTTTGTTAAAGCATTTCCTTATTTTTTCAGTTTTGTAATTTTCTCTCAATTGATTGTTTATAAAGCAAAGTTTAGCTTGAAATGAATTATTTCTAAGTCATATATTATTCAAAGTAACACTTCAGTCATATTGAATGTTGGAGGAAAATGTATTTATAGTGCCTAGTTTTACTGCCTTGCAACAGTTGAAATCCACAAAGATAATCAGCTACGATAAAATTATGTTATTGAAGAGCCTGAGTCAGTGACTGTTATAAATTTTATGTAAAAAGCTTAACAACCATTATCTATTTCTTCTTCTGAGTGGATGAAGATAGGACTTGACATCCAAAAGCTCATAGGAACTGAGTCATTTCACATGTTTTCAAAGCAAAACTTGATGATTAACCACCCAGAGAAAGGGGAAAAGTGCTGTTAGCTACATCCTCTCCCATTTCAGTGGAGGCCTGCTGTGCCATAGAAATGCAGAAAATGCAACATACTGAGGTCTGTTGAGGATTTTTATTAGGACCTCCTATCATAATTGTAAGACGTTGTAAAATTCCTTTTAAATAGGTCTTTTTATATTTTCTGTGCTTCATATTTAAATGTTTACTACTTTCATTTGTCAGATTTTCCTGATATATTCTTAATAAAATCACGTTAATAACTAATTAGTTATCTGAAAAGTAATCTTTATCTATTCTGCTGTAAAAAAAATATATATTTTTTCCAACTTGAGCAAATATTATTTTTGATAGTTCTACACAAAATAAATGGGATCTCTGAAATTCTGATGGAATTATTTGAGTTGTAGTTTAATATTACAAACTAAAATACTGTTAGAAGCAGGGCTTCTGCTGGGCCTTCCTATGACATTGGCTGCTCTTCAGGATATGATGATTCTTTAGGGATATAGTGAGATAGGAAAAAAAAATTCTCATTCACTGGAAATGGAGAAATTCCTGCTGGCATGTGACAGATGCAAAAAACCAACAACAACAAAAAAAACCAGAACACCCCTAAAAATTAATCAGTGCACATAAGACTGCATGTATATATTTGCATGCACGCACAGAAATAAAGGGATAGAAATGTGCTTCAAGATGACATTGACTATGGTTATTTAATTTGCATTCACGTGATTATATTCTCAGCCCTTTGGTCTATGTATGTTAAAATTTACTTGTGCTCCACACAACCATGAGGGACTAATAGTCACCTGACTATTTGCTTGATCCAATGACCATTTTGGAGATGTCTCTTTTACTGGTAAGAATTAATTCTGGTAATCATAACCTTTTGGTTGGCATGTCAAAGACACAATCAGACCTGGCAGTTATGTTATTGCACTACCAGTACAACCTACTCATTGTCCTACAAAAGCAAAGCCATCATTTTGATTATCAATACCATTATTTTTTCTTCAGTTAAGAGATTGATTCCTTTAACATTGCAGAGTGGAAAAATAAACTTCTTGCAGATCAATAGTACAACACTTACTTTTCTTCCTTCAGACAATCCCGATAGATGCAGCTTTAGATTGCTTATCTTACTGACTCTACAGCTTAGTGGGGAAAAAAAGAAAAAGAAACAATTTTTTCTTCTTGTATCTTCCAAATTTACATTGCCTACTTGCCATTAGGATGCCTTAAAATTCTTCAGTAATCATCATTTTGATCATTAAAGTCATGCTGCTATAATTTTTCTATGTTATGTTGACATTACATTCCAGTAGTTTAAAAAGCAGCTTCAGAACACCCTGGGTTCACAGGTCAAATTAATTTAAAAGTTAGATTTAGCACTGAATGCTATTAATGGAAAATTGATCCTGAGAGATAAAACTCATTACCTAGGAATTCATAACTAGAGTATTACCTCAACACAGGTTTCTCAGTGTCCAAAGGGATTTTGATGTTTGTTTTCCTTAGAAGGACTTTAGAAGACACTGCTGTGTCTCTGGTTCCAAACTGTTAAAGATTTTTTTCAGTGTTTGAATGAGAAAAAGAAAATCCATCCAGAAGTATCTTTTATTATTAAGTATGAACTCGTGGAATAAATTCTTCAGTATAAACTTATTAAACAGTATGGGGCCTTGCTGGTCCCTATTATAGCACAGTCCTACTAGAAAGGACAGCAGTGTGGCTTTGGGTAGGCTGCCTTGCTCTGAAATGTCAAAATAACTGCATAGTTCTAAGTCCCATGAGTAAGTTGCTTTTCTGCTGTGCTTCTCTGTCTGCATTTCTGCTCTGTGTAATTCCGTATGTGTATCTTAACCTCATCCTAGATGCAATTGAAAAGTCCTTTTGTGTTTGGCCTGTCACTCAGAAGATGTGTCATTGAATGCTATTACCTCTACAGGTGTCCAATCACAGCCAGTGTCTAACTGGAGTTGCTTTGTCTGAAATACTCAGGCTAACAAAGGAGGAACCATTACAGCCTATTATATGTGAAAGGAACTTTTGCTGGACTCAGTAAGTGGCCCAATTTGTCTAAGAACTCCACCAAAGTGTCCTGAGTGGATTCTTAGGGCTGCCCGGTAGACTCTGGATGGCTCCCCTGCTATGCCTCCTTTGTTTAATCCTCTTATTGGAAATTTCTCCTCAAATATTCATTTCAGTTTAGTTATTAGCACCATTTCTGTCTCGCCTCTGTAGCAATCTGTTATCCCTGATTTACTGGGAAAAGTAAAGCATCAACCTACTGAAGATGGGTCTGTGAGGGATTATTTCATTTTATATTTATACCGAACTTTTTAAAGGAAACATTTTATACTTGGGAATTAAAACTTACTGATGCTGGTAAAAATAATAGCACCTCTAGTGGTATTCTGGAAGGCTAGTGTGTGTACTGAGAATTCCCTGATGGAAACCGATGTACAGCAACTGTTGTAACTTTCATCTCTCTGACACAAAAATCAGGTTGATAAAATTCAAAAATAGAAAATGGGAACTACGTCGAGCTGTTCACCAGAGGTTCAGTCTCTGCAAACAAGATGCCGTAGGCACTCATGAAAAATGTAGCCTCTCTGACTCTCTTTGCCCAGTAGGGTCACGTCCAGATCCTTTCACCTTTAAATCACATTGCTTCTTGCTTCACTGTTGCATCTTGCCCTTGTTCCTAGTTTGTTGCTGCCTTACAGGCTTCTGTTGTTCTAGAGACAAGAGAGGAACATTTATTAAGAGAGATTTATTTGGAAAGGTCAGTCTCTGCATTACCTCAGTATTAGGTTCAGTCTGCAGAATAATGATTTCATTTAGAACACAGGTTTTGCAGACATCACTTATTTTAAAATATGGCTTTGAGGAATCAAACATGTCAGAATCTGGTAAATGAGTGAATCTCCATTCTGCTGAGTGCTTCCAAAGCACTACAAGCTTTAGTAGCTTGATTTACACTAAATTTTGATTTTAACAATGAAAAACACTACATACTGTTGATAAGTTAAAAAACCAAACCAAAACAACAAAACAAAGAAATCCTGATCCTCCAAAGAAACTTTCTGTTCCAAATTAAAACACAGGTTGCTTCACCTTTCCAGTTTTATGAAGAGAAAGGTTTATAAACATGCAAGAGACAAGAACAGGAAGAAAATTCTCTTTCAGTGATGGTTCTTACTATAGTCACATATGGATAATTCCAACAGATCAGTCTATGGATCAGTATCTGTTTTGTGTTATAGCTCTTTAGTGCATTTTTTTAAACACACAATCTTACAAAAAGAGAGTTGTTGTTAAAGTCCAGGATTTAAATCTTGGCTTCATTCACAAAGACTTTGTTCTGCGTATTGCAGGGCTTTATACCAGCAGGATTTAGTAAAGCACATACTGTATTTTTTAACAATGAAGCACATAGGATCTGTAGCATTATCTGAAAATTCATGTATGTATGCCAGGCACAGGAAGAACACAGATTGAAAAGAAACTCTACAGGCATTTTATGTGTGACAGGATACAACAGATTTAGATACACAGAAATACATCAGTATTAGCTGACTACAGCCTTATGAAACCACAGTGGCATATACTTTGTTAAGAATTTTCTGAGCATCAGTGTGGTTTAGAGTGGTGTTTGAAAATGTACAATGGAATAATTTGTGGACATTTATGGGACCTCTTCCCAGTGTGAGAGAAGTAGGGGAAAAAGTGCTTGTTTAAAATGTAACGAGCTGAGGAAAGATGCTGGGGTCATGGGCTAACCTAAGGCAGGCACTGACCCCCTTAATAGCCTGCAAGAGCCAAACAGTGTAGACACGGGGTAAGAAGGGATTTGAATGTGAAAATAAGAAGAGCTTTGAACAGGAAAATAAGCAGCTCATTTGAGGCAATAGAGAAGAGAAAGTGCCTGGAGAAACAGCATTTAGGAAAGACTGTCAGTTAGGACAGTCACAAGTTAGTAGGGAAGGTTACATAATGACATATTCTGCTTGTCATCTAGGGAAGTTCTGTAAGGGTTTAGCATACTCTATATATGAAAACCTAGGGTGAAACTGGGATCAGAAAGAGTGCCCAGAGTCCAAAGGAATGGACAGGGTAGAAATAGTGAGATTATAGATATCTTCATGGTTTGTTTTATGAGAGAAATAAGGGAAGATGACAGAAACAGTGGTGTTTAAGGTATCTGTTATAATTAGGCAGGTAGTTCCCTGGAAGTAGATTCTTATAGGTCTGTGAGGAGAGATCACAGGTGCAGCTCGCTGTCTGTGAACAAAGGTGTATAGAAAAGAACAGGGAAGAAATCATAGATTGTGCCTGAATTGCATTTGTAAAATTTGAGAATTTGGGACAGAAAAAAAGACGGTGCTGAGAGACTCCTTCCGAATGTTGCAGAAGGGGTATGAGTTCCAGTAATATGGAGGATAAATAACACAAGAAGTCAGTCAGAAAACAGAAAGAGAAGATTTCAGAAGGAATTCATTAGTCGATTTGGTTTTACATCTCTCGGCTTATTTCATACAATTTTATCAGCTCTCTTTTTCTGCATTTGCTTTTCACTTTAAAAATGCAGTTGTTGCCTGTTTGGAATCTGTCACTTTATTCTAACCTTGTTTCTTCTCTGCATTCCATGTCATTATGCACCCTTTCTTTAATATCTTCTTTTCTGACACCAAACCCAAGTTTCTTCACTTAGCAGCTCTTCAGCATGCTGCCTTCCTTTCTCTACCCTTATATATTTTACCAATACTTTGTTTCCTTCCTCTTTAGTGATGTGTGTGTTTCACTAAGTAGTTGGAAAGCTTCTTTCTTAGCATGGGGCTTCCTTCTGATGCGTAGTTTAATCTTTGGCCGCATATAGCTTAATTTATTCTCTTTTTACTACTATTCCATATAATCATCAGAGGAATTTCCAGATGAAAATAGCCTTCTTCTGTCTGTGTATATGTAGCAATTACAGAATACTGGAGATGGGATATCTCCTAGCACCACAACTCAGGATACTCAAATGAAAGCTAAATAACAGTTGCAAAACTATTCACGTTTTTGCATCGAAAGTTTACTTCTCCACTACCTTAAACCACAGATTCTCATTTATGTCTGCTCAAAGTGAATGCAAAATCATAACGTGAAAGGACTATTTGAAACTGAAGCTGATAGAAAATCAGTCATGAAACAAAAAGGGAGGGAAAAAAAAACATCAGCTGCCCTTACTATTAGCACTTAACAGAATCTGTTGCTTTGTCAGTAAGCAAGAGAAATGTTTTAATGAAAAAAAAAGTCAGGGAGATGCAAGTAGTATGCAAATTATAATTGAAAATTGCTTGTTTTGCGACTGGCCCTTGAATCCTAAATAAACACAGTACTGGGATTTCTCATCCAGGTGGGATTTTATATCTCTACCACCACAATAGTATTTGGGCATCTGTTTTGCTTAAATACTAAAAAATAATTTACAGAGATTAAACATGTTTCAGCACACCTACGTTATTTACAATATTTTTTGCTTAGATCAACTCTAACACAAAAAGCGACTTGCCAAAAGCAACATAGAGATCAATGGCTGAGCTTAAAAGTAAAATTCAGGAAGCCTCATTGCCAGCTTCCTCTCTACCCACTAGACACTAGTACTCCATAAATATGTGATCAAAAGATAGCTCTGGTGTATGCCTTTGCTGGGGAGTGGGGGGGACCTGAAAAAAATCTGTCTCCTTGGATGTGTTTAATAACATAGTGGTGACGATTTTTAATTGTAAGTCAAAATGAATGAGTGTGTTACTTGCGATCTGTGTCACATCTGTTTTCATTTCTGAAACGTGACCTGTCAGAAGTAAAATATTTAGTGGACACTACAATGAAATCATTTGTTATTTGTGGTAACCTGTGAACTGATCAAGGAGGAAAACTGTTGTGCAAGCTGGCACTGAAGTGAACGTGAAGCCTGAACCTGCCAGCTTCTTTTGTGTTGCCACCTACCTCTTAACCGTGAGTTCTCTGCACTGTCTGTTGTTTAGCATCTCCATCCACTTTCTCCTTTATTTGTAGTCTCCCTGTAAGTAAGAACATCAACCTAGGACCAAAGAAAAAGAGGCATGTACTTATGAACAATTTTCTATCAGAAAATTTAATCAAGGTTCTTTTAACCAAAACATTAATCTTTTGGACGTATCACAGAGAGAACTCAGGGCAAAACCTTGCTACTGTTGTATCTTTTTAGAGTTATTCTGTGATTGCAACCTATCAGCAAAAGGTAGTTGGGAAGTGAGGCAACACAGATATCAAGAAACGATTCTAAATATGATTAATTTGATATTTTTTACTTATCTCTCTTTGTGGTTTCAATCCATTAGGGGGCAGTTGTGGAATAAGCTTGGGCCAATGAATAAAGAGAAAATCATCTTAAAAAGTATGCTATAAATGCAGCAGTAAAAGGTGAATCTCCGGCACCCAAAAATGAGACTGAATGTTTTTATTTAAGAGGACAGCAAAACTGCAAAAGGGCAGTATTTAAAAAAGGGTGCTGTATTCCGTCTTGTTTAGGTGACAATCTGTTGTAGGTTGCAGTAATTTTAACTTGATGAATGAATGAAGCCATTCAGATTTCAGCTTGATTTACCAACGAATGCAAGAAAAGAAGGCACTGGTTTCCATTCATGGTATTTTGAGGCTTTGATGAGGGTTTTAATTAGAGTCAGTTCCATCAGAAGACTAAAATATCTATTCCAGCTCAGTGCACTACTCTGCTATCTTGGATTTCCCCAGCCATTTTTAACTGCATTGACCTTCAGAGTTGTAAGATATAGTTTAAAACAGGGTGAGAACCTTTCTTGCATCTCATTTTTTTCCTCTTGCATCATAATTTATGTGTGGGGTTTTGGGATGTAATTTCTCATTAAAAACTTCCATGATTTTTTCAAGGAAGATTTTTCCAAACTTTTTTTCCTTCCAAGCTAAAAATGTGTTGGCATAACAAAATGATCACCTGTCAGTGATTTTATCCAGCATACATCTGCTTTCATCATTCCTGGACATGGTGTTAATTAGATTTCTCTGAAGCCTGTCCTGCAGCAGATGTTTTAGGCTCACCCCTTACCATGTATCCAGGAGGTATCAGATAAACTTTGCTAGCAACAGGGTTGGTTGTGATGTCTTGGAGATGTTGTTTGTTGCAGTTCTAAGCATTCTGCACTTCATAGGTAAGTGAAACACTGTCCCCAGTTTAATTGCAACATCAAGTAAATTCGTCTTTATCCATTAATATTATACATTAATATAATAATGAGTGATATCCTAAGGCTTCTTTCAGTGTTGAATGAGAATGACATAGATTTTCCTTTTTTTTTTTCTTTTTTCTTTTTTTTTTCTTTTTTCTTTTTTTCTTTTTTCTTTTTTTTTTTCTTTTTCCCTTCAGAATAGGAATAAACATTTGGGTTCTATAAAACGTTGATTACAACCAAGAAATACAATGTCTGGGGCACAGGGGCAGCCTTTTCACTGCTGCTGAAGTGAATATTTCAAACTGTTAATATGTTCCTAGGTTTATGAAGTGGCATGGTTTTGAAGAGAAGGTTTTATGCTGGGGCCCAGTGCTGAGACTTGTGCAGAGCTACCCTGACTGCTGCTGCAGTTTCTCATGTAACAGAGATGCCAAACACACCCAACAACTAGAATGTAGAAAACAGGAAAAAAAATGACATCACTGAAGTTAAGCAAATTAAAGAAACCCAAATAAGTAGGCACTAATTAAATATTTACTCCTGCCATTCCTTAGCCTCCAGGTACGTGGATATGGAACACCTGCCCTGCAAAGACAGGCTGAGGGAGCTGGGGCTGCTTAGCCTGGAGAAGAAAAGACTCCAGAAGACCAGAAAGGAGGGCTATAAAAAAGGAGGGGACAGAGTCTTATCAGGCCTATTGTGATAGAACTAGAGGAAATTATTTCAGTGATTTCAAACTAAAAAAAGAGAGATTTAATTGGTTATAATGGATTTTTTTTTTATTTTTATTTTTTTATTTATTTATTTTTTTTTTTACAGTAAGGGTGGTAAGGCTCTAAGGCTCTGGCACAGGTTGCCCAGAGGGGTGGTGGGTGCCCCTTCCATGCAGACACTTAAGGTCAGGCTGGACGGGGCTCTAAGCACCTGATGGAGCTGTTGATGTCCCTGTTCACTGCCAGGAATTGGACTCTAGGTGATCTTTGAGGGTTCCTTCCATCTGTCCGTGATTCTGTGATGCTCAGTGTGACTCACAAGGTGTTTGTTATGAGGAGGTTGCGCTGGGCCTGCCTTCTCCTACACTGGCTGAAATGCAGCCTTTTCCTGGAACAGTGAGAAACAGCTGCTAAC
The DNA here is from genome assembly GCF_039878825.1 of Excalfactoria chinensis. Lineage (NCBI taxonomy): Eukaryota > Metazoa > Chordata > Aves > Galliformes > Phasianidae > Excalfactoria > Excalfactoria chinensis. Next base: position 9,166,362 of record NC_092837.1, on the reverse strand, counting down.
TGAGTGGAGGAGGTGGCAGTGCTTGTGGCGGGAACTGCTGTAGGCTGTGTCCCTCAGCAGCTCTGGTACAGAAAGTTGTGGAAAATGCTAATTTTACCTGCAAAATCAGAAGACCTGTAAGTGTATGTAATGATTTGTTATAAAAGTAACTGAGGTACTCAAGATGGGTGTTATAGCTGCTATGACTCTCTGGGAGAAAGCAGGAGAAGAAAGGGCTGCAGCCATCTTCTCACAGTGTCAGGTGAGGTGTGCGCAGGTGACTGTGGTTTACTATTTATTACTGGGGTGAAAGGTTCTGTTGGTGTGTTTACTGTTCTAATTGTTTTCATGTTTTTCTGTTTGATTGTTGGGCCTTCCCATTTTTTGTGTGAATGTGTGATCATACATAGGCAGCTATGGGTGACATTGCAGGAATGTTACCCAAACGTTTTTTTTTATCTCAACTCTTCACCAAGGAAACAGAGCCAGTATAACTTGGCCAAATTAAGTAGGAGGAGCTGAAAAACACAGATTCAACAGAAGATATGAACTCAGAGGACATGTACAGAAACTGCTACCTCCAATCTTATCTCCTTGATGGCCAGACAGAATACGTACATCTGCTTAAACACAGAACAGCAAAAGAAAATATGTTGTCCTATAAAAATGAAACTCAGAAAAATTGCCTAAATTCACAATGGAAATACTTTAATACAGCCATTTTTGGGGGTATAAAAGATACTAAAACCTTGTCTATCTAATTTGTAAAAATGCCTCTTGCTTCTTTTCCAGAAGAAGCAGTTCTGAACTAACTTCTTCAGGAGCATGCAAGACTTTCCTTTTGCTTCAGAGAAAAGGTAAGAAACCAGTTGTCTTACTTCTTCTGCCTAATGTTTAGTTCTTTGCTAACATAAGCCTGTTCTCTCCTAATGGAAGCCTGGTATTTAGATTTAAAAAACTGAATAGTGCAAGTTCTATCTATAATACATCTGCTCATAATTTTAGTACAACAAAAAGAGAAGGCAGTGATATTTTCAATAATGCCTCAAAAGCACTGCTTTTTGGTGTAGCATTTCTTGTTTACACTTTGTTTGCTGAAAGAGAACAGAGGAAAAAAGAAAGAGTTGGTCTTTAGGAGGAAGGGAAGAGACAGCAATAAACACTGTTCTGTTTAAATTTAACAATGTCACAAAATTGCCAGTCTTGATGTATTGCTGTGGTATTCTGCTACTACAGTCATTTCTTCTTCTTTTCTTTCATGATAACGAAAATGAAAAACTATTTCACCTTGAAAGCTTTACATCTCTAGTGGGATTTCAACCATAGTGAATTGGTCCAGAAAACACCAAACCTTGAGATGAATAAAGGGCTTGACAGCTGTACACTGATAAGCTGTAGTGCCGTATTTTCCCGTGTTCCTAACTGCCTTATATTGTGTGAGTAGGCTATACCAAGAGTGTGATTATTGCTACATTTATAATGTGGTAAACCCAGAATCACAAATAATGGATTACAAGGAAAAATATATTATTTGGAACATCTTAAAAATGCAGTTTAAAATATAGGTCTAGCACCAGTCAACTCACTGGCCTACTTGAACCATTTCAAATTAGCTCAAGAAATTATTTTTTAATGGCTCGCCCTGTCTTGGAAGAAGGGAAAAACTGATAAAATATACTTTCCTTTCAACCAACTCTAACACCAGCCCCTACAGCAGAAAATGAAACTTTAAAGAAATGTAGTTTGCTGTATAATTTATTAGCTTACGGATTGCCTACAGTGTGTACTAAATCTTCTACATAATGTATTTATTAGTGATACAAATGGTTTTTTGAATTTCTAAGTGCTAGCATTTCTTTTGATTTGTTAAAATGTAAGATTTGAAAGCTAGTCTTGTTGGTGTCATCTCACCCACTGTAAAGTATAATGGTTATATTCTTAGATACATGTTAGAATTGCGAAGTCAAGCAGAAATCATGAAACCAAAATAGTAAAATGGCTTTCTGTATACAATTATTGTTGAGTAGTCACTGTGAAATGTACAGTTACTTCTAAAGCTTCTTAAAAAAAAAAAAAAAAAAAAAAAAAAAAGCAGATGAATTTTAACATCAATAGTTGTATGTCTTTGCTATTAACTTCATTCTTGAAATACTTTGATTTCTACAAATATGATACTATTTTGACTGATACTGAATATATGAATAAACAAAAATAAGCCCAGGCAAACATTCAGAATGATCAGTTCCATACATGTAGTACAGACTTAGAAAAAAACCTGCAAATAGCAGTCTAATGATGGCATTAGATCAATCACAGAACTCATAGATAAGCTGTTAATTTCTTTAAGGCTGTAGGCTCTTCATTGATCAATTTAGTATTATATGTGGTTACTACAAAAGGATGTACAAAAGCCTGACAGTCTAAAGGAAAATGGTAGGGAGAACCTGATCTTTTTTCTAACAGAGATGACAAGACTCCCCCTTGCAGGAATATTTTTTTTAAGTTCTGTAGAAACTTGCAAATTTTATCCATTTTGAGGCAAAGAAAAATACACTATTTTATTTGTTTTACTAAAAAAAAAACCAAAAACCAAACAAACCCACTAATGGTAATTACTTCAGGAGCCATCAGTTACTTGCTAATGGCATAGGAAAGTGTATAACTACTTAGCGTCTATTAGTAAAACAAGATTCACAATGAAAGAAGTTAAAATGCTATAGAGAGGTGCCATTGAAAATTAATTAAGAGCTATTGAAGAAGTTCTTTGACAGTTTGAAAAGCAGTTTTGTAAAAATGGTTGTGGCAGTCTGAATTATCTGCAGAGGGAGAACTGAAAGAAATGACAATAGTTTTGCAACCTCCCCTGCTGCTGTTAAGCTGAACCTAGAAGTTTTATTTTGGATAGCAGGATGAAATCCTGGGACTTATGAATTCTGCAGTAAATTCTAACTACAACATACTGGTTGTACAAAGAAGTTCTCCAAGATGTCTGTTTCTTTAATTTTCTAATGAGGCAACTATCCTTTCCAGTGTACAATTATAATGTATTGTCATGCAAGTGGCTAATGTCCACTGTTCTTAGAAACTTTAGACCTCAGTATGTTTATTTTTTACTCCTCACAATTTTGAAATTTGATGGAAATCTCATTTTAAATGTAATATGTCATTATGCTAGTGCGAGCATGGAAAGAAATGAAGGCAGTAGTTCAAAGAAGAACTGGATATCATTATAGATTTCATATTGTGAAGTCCACATTAATTCTGTCCACAGTGTACAGTTGTCGTTATTAGTATGCTTCAAATGAAATATTTACCTCCTGAACCAGAGAGAGCTTCTGAAATTCTGTTCTCTTCTTCATAGTTTTGTTTGTAAATTTCTGATTTATTGTGCTGTTTGACATTGGTATTGAGAGTTTCAGGAGAAATTTCTTGTTGGAGTAGATGTTACCTCATGTTTTAAAGTAGGTCAGCAAAAGGATTCTGTTCTAAAAAGAAAGTACAGCTTTCTAATTCAGACTCATCCCCTATCCTAATATGTACTTACATGTGATGAAAAGATGTTCAGATACTCTGATCTGAAAACGTATTCATGTTCAGTTCTATTCCACATATTCACATTACACAGCCCCAGAACTGTTGGACTGTAGCTATGCAAGAGATGAGGGATTGCTTTTAGAAGAGAATTATACCATTTACCATGATAGATCTATGTTGCAAAATGCCTGGAGAAGAGTATGGCTTGAAGGTGGAGATGATTACTGGAAGTTAATTACTGTTAAGGGATAGACTTTGGGATTTGCCATTATTTACCCAAAATTGAATGCTGAGCCAAGCAGATGTTTGACATATATTGCTGAAGGAAGGACAGGATGTTGAAAATCATTCAAGTTACTCAGGCCCCTAAAGTCTAGTTAGTTTCAAGGTGACTTTTGTTCCTAAATCTCTGAAAAGTCGTCTTTAACCTACAAGAAAAAATAGGTATGCTTTGGAGTCTCCTAAATGCAACATAGTGCACGTAAAATAGAGATATTTCCTGGAAAACTTTGTGTTTTGCTCTCAGTCTATGTTAAAAGTGATTCAAAACTCCTCACAAGGATGGTTGAATCCACTGGGGGAACACCAGGATGATAATGCCACTGGAAGCTGTTGCTTCTCAGCTTGCTGAGTACCTGGATTAAAATCAGCCCTCAGAGAATATAGGCACGTTACCTAATGTGATTCAGAATAAGAAATTTTCATCTTGATGTCTTTCTTCTTGTATTATTGAATGCACGATTCACCACTCTGGTGGGGGACCTCACCTAAATTAAACCAGAATTGCTAACGTAGTACGGGTTGTTAATAAAATAAAACCACTGTGTGCTGAGGACATTCTTATTGTGTTAAAGATAATTTCTGTATTATCAGATGTTGTGCTGTATTAGCAAGAACTGAACCATCCCACTGATGTTATGTTGAGGTTATTCAACTACTAGAACTTCTCCAGTATGGTAGGAAAAAATGTCAGTGCTGCTTTTCAGTAGGGACAGTTGTTGAAAGGACAAGCAGAGGACTGGTATGTCTATTGTGACCATCATATGAGTGGAAATTTGGAATTTCATTTTCGTCTTTTTCTAGTGTAGCACTGTAATAGCAGCACTTCAGCTGTGGATATTCACATTTGAATCTCTTAAAAGTTCTGTAGCATGTGAACCTCTGTGTTGTTCAGCCATTTCTTCAAAAATCCTAAAAATATGTCATTTGCACAATATCTTAACCTTTTTTGTTGTTGTCAACGGAAAAAGAAAGAATTTATTTTTTTTAATTGAAAACTTAAATTTGAAACTGCTGCTGATACAGCAGTGGTTAAAAATGCTACAGCAAGTATTGTATAGAACTGCATGAACTGTGTAGAAGTTGGTCAGAGTGGTAAAAAGGGCATGCAAAAAAAAAATAATCTCACAAGCAAACAGATGAAAAAAGGTAAAATTGTGACTTAAAAAAAGTGCATGTTTGCATGATAGGAAATTCAAAAAATAAATAAAGGACTGCAATCTCAGAAATAAATGACATCTTTTGTGAAAGTTATATTAAGAATATAAAGGATGTTACCTCTGTCGAAGAATCTTCCAGATAAGTGTTTTCCCAGTTATTGTAGCATTGTTATGTTGTGATCTTCTTTGGTTATGGTATGTTTTTGTTTGGCTGAGAGGCTGCTGATTATAAAATATCAATAGTGACTTCTTCAGAGAAGCACCTTTCAGGGAAAGCATAATGTTGATCTTTGAGACAGTAAGTTGATTTTTTTTTTTTAATTGTTTTTTCTTTCAACTAAATGTAGGTAAATGTGTGAACCCAGGTTCAGTGATCCTATTTAATAGCATTGGAGTATATGATAAACATGATCTGTTCCATTTTTCTTAGAATGTTAATGACTGACATTTCAAATGGGCAAAAGTTGCAACTAAACTCTGTCAAGTTTGAGATAAGAAAATTAACCTTAGATGTTAAGTATGAATACAGTAACATTTCATTCAGCTACTTTTTTTTTTGAGCTGGATGATGTGTCTCTTCACAAGTGTCTCCTACTTAATAGCATGAAGCCTTTGAAAACTGAAGTGCTCATTATTTCCAGAGAAGTTGGGTTCTGATGGAGCACTTCCCTGTGCAAATGAGCACAATTTTGTGAAACAATAAATCTGAAATTACAAACTGATACTGGGGAAAATCAGTCTGTAAATTGGAGAGAAATGAAGAATGTTATTGCCAAGTAGAACTGATTTGATGAGTAAGATATACATAGAAGCGAAAAAGCTTTTATTTGATTTAAGTATGTAGCTGTTCTACATCTATAGCTTGGAGCTTTATCGTAGGAGCTCATGCTGACCTATTTACCACAAATACTAATGTTTTTAACTGACTAGAGCAGATACTTTTGGAATAATATCTCACAGGTCAGTTAGCAGACTCTTCTCCTCTCAGCAACTCATTCATACAGAATAAACTACTTTTGTGATTTTTAAGTGCACTCTTAGGAATAGAATTTAATATTCATTACCAAATACACAAAAAAAAAAAAAAAAAAAAAAAAAAAAGTTTTGGCTTTTAAGGTGAATATTGTTCCTATCTTTCAGTGTGTTATTCCAGTTCTCTTTAATGTAGATACACTTAGATTTTCATTCTAAGTGGAAAAGTGGATGAATTGTTCCATCACTAAACCTTAACACTAGAAATTCAGCATCTAAAAAAGATGTACCTGTCATATCTCCTCATATTATATGAGATTTGCTTTACTGATTGCTTATTGCTTTCTGTACTGTAGTCTATATTGCAATTTTGACATCTCCTTTGAGCATGTATGCCCTCTGGACTAGGATATTTTATGAATAGATCTCCATTTAATGACAGTCTTTCAATTTTATCTCATTGTTCAAACATGCAATATAATGAAGTTGAGTTTGTTTTTCCAGTGGTGCTTTTTAAAGCACTTCACTTACACTCTTAAAATAATGCGATTAAGAACTGCTAGGAATTCTCCAGTGTAGGATGGAGAAAGCAGCAACATGTTAGCACGTATTTTTTCTGCATATTTTGTTGTAATGGGGTTAGAGGACTAGTGGATGCATACTCGACCAAAATGTTCATGTCCTTAAAGTATTAATTAATAGTTTATTCTGTGTTTTCTTTAGAATTCAACAAGAATTATGTACTTAGATTTTTTAGGCACCACTGAAAATTCCACTGTTAAATTTGGAGACCTTGCTGGGTATAGGTGAACACTTCATATTTGAGTGCCTAACATGGCAAGCTGCGTGTTGCATTTAGAAAACTGAATATATTATGCTACATCCATCCTGAAGTGTTGCAAATAATTTCTTGGTAAGTGCTATGAATGAGTTTTCTATACCCTATGTACATGTTTTTTTTGTTTTTTTTTTTTGAATCATGGATAATGTTGTTTTATTTTTGCTGTGTTATTGTGAAACCTTAGAAGTTAATTAGTTGGGATAGTTGGACTATTTTTCTTATCTTCATTCAGCAGGGATTACAAAGAATTTGAATGTAGCACCATGGTATGAGTCTGCTTCAGATACAGTCAATTATGTAAGTCTATCAACAGCTATTTTATTATGAGAACAACTGAGACAGAAGGCTTGCGTTCTGTGATGAATATAGATTAGAAAGAGGTCACCCTGACATACATAATTAGTTTCAGAATTTTAAATTAATAGGTAGTGTGCCCCTAAGGCATCCATACATTCAGGCTGAAGCTGCAGGATATCTGGTCCAGTTCCTGTCTGCTTTTGTCAGCAATGACATGGCTTAATGCACTGCTTGTATAATGGCATAAGATATTATGGCAGAACTAAATCACTATAAAAACAAAATTTGCATAGTACTTTATTCATAGTACGTACATTTCCCTTTGGAAACATTTGCACTGTTAAATTATTATGCAGATTACCAGTAGATCATTGGCTCAACCTGATATGTCTTCAGGTGCTTTATAAGAGCTAAGCAGATGTTTAAAAAAGTTTCTGAAAATAGTTAATTGAGAAGATCTAGAGGTTTATGGAGTTCCTAGCATGTCTTGTTAAATGAATACTAATAATTCAAAATGACTAAACAAAAGGTGAACTGAAGGGTGTTATCTGCCAAGACCTGAATGATACAATGAAATGCAGATTTCTGGCCCAAACTGGAGTAAACCAAAGCTGAAAATAGCATTTCCAAGGAATTTGATTCATATTCCACCTCTCATCTGTTTTATGGGTTCCAACCACTTCTAGAGAGAGGACAAAAGAACCGTATCTTCCTTTTCCTTTTGATCTATAAGCTTTTGTGGGTTACTTGAGTGTCTTGACCACTTTCAGATGCATTGAGTTTAAGTTTTAAAACTGAGCAGAATTTTATTTTTTTTTTTTGAAGCATCTGAGTAGCACATAAAATCTGATAGCAGTTGGTAGCTTTCACAATATAACTGCTTAGTTTATTCAGATGTGAAACTGGAAGAAAAAGAAGCAACACAAAATAAATCAACATTTCTCCAAAATGGAGAAAATATATCCATGCATTTTAATAACTGAAACAGTTGCTTTGCTATCGCTAGTGAATTGAAACATAGGAGGACAGGGTTTTTGATGGTATGCGTTTTCTATGTATTTGTTGACATGAGTAATCAAACACTTCATTATTCATTCATATTAAAAAGATGATTTGACAGGCACCTTACTACACTACAGCAAGCTTGAGTTGTGGTGCAAAACATGATTTATTGTAATTTTGTGTGTGTGTAGTCCAAAAGTCTACAGGTGAAGACAAGTGAGCAGTATTTAGTTAATTGTCTCTTGATTCCTGATAAAATAGTATTATATGTAGACAGTCAGTGTTGTTATTTAATGGAATGGAATTTGTGCCAGGGAAATCCACAAACATTCAGTCCTTTTTTTTTTTTTTTCTTTAGAACTGACTTTGCTGAAATAAAATGTCGCCAAGTAATGGGCTCCTACTGCCACATAAATGCCACAGAGAAACCATTTATTTAATTTATAATTATCTGTTTTATGGAAAATAAATACTAGATTAATCCTGAAATGTTGATTTCCAAAGTAGAAGATGCTGATCCTATGGCAGCATTCCATTATGATGTATTTACTTCCGTTATAATGCCAAATGATTGATGGGTTGCAAATTGAATCATTTTTTCCTGTGGGAACTGATATCATTGAGTGATTTTTCACACAATAATCATTACATCGAGTTTCTTTGTGACCTTCCTTGTGGTCAATTCCAACTACATCCCTTGTTTACAGAATGCATCAAAAATCACATGTTTTCCTGTCTATCTATGACTGTTTATCTTAACATTTTGCAGATCATTTTTTTACCTTTCTCTATAGCTTCACATAATTTGTTGATGAGAAGACTGCAGAGTTTTCCCTTTGCTGTAACAACCCCTTTCTTCAAAATTCAGTTTTTAAATCTTTCTATTTACAGGCAGCGTACTGACAGTGGTATTATATAGAGCTCCTGCAGAAAAATAATCTTCATCCCTAGCGCCTGTTTAATTCAGTAGATGAGAGCATGTGGGAGGACCACAAAAGATGATAGAAGAGCAAGCAAGGCTATTTGTTTATACTCCACATTAATGAAAAGCCTTAAAAAATATCATCAGGACAAAGGCAGAAGCACCTGGCAAACATTACTTTAAAATGACTGGAACTGTAGAAATACATACCTTAATTTCAGTTTATGTGGCTTGGAAGGGTGCATAGTAGCAAAGCTCTGAATGTATTATGTGAACTTACATAGAGAATTATTTTTTGAAAGTTTTCCAATGTGGTCCATAAAAAGCATTTTTAAAATTATTATTATTTTCCTTATTATTAACTGGTAGAGGCAACTAAGTAACTTCTTCCAAGTTGTGATAGAATGAGAGAATAGATTATAAAACACTTCAGAACTTCATCAGTTCAAATTTACAGTTTTGGAACTCATCTTCATTTAACTTATCCATTCTTTTGCCCTAAGTTCTCAGGTTTGATTCTACTTTTCTTTCATCCTTATTTAGGGAAGTCTAGAAGACTTCTGGAGTTTAGCTTTTCCAAGTTTATATCAATTAAGATAGCCATATCTAGTTCATGTGGGAGAAACAAACAGTTCAAAATTAAAACATTACAAATTTTCAAGGATAAATAATATCTGTCATAGAATATCCCCAGTTGGAAGGGACCTATAAGGATCCAACTGAGTCCAACTCCTGGTTCCACACAGGACAACCCAAAGAGAGAGCGTTGTCCACATACCCCTTAAACTGTGGCAACTTGGTGCCATGACAATGACCCGGGGCAGCCCGTTCCATGCCCATGATCCTCTGGTTCCAAATCTTTCCCTAACCCACATGTAGTCCTCCCCTGACACAACTCCGTGCTGCTATGCCAACATTTCCCAACATTACTTTTCTATCTGAGACTTAGAATTAATTCTAAGAATTGTTAAAAAATAAAAAAATTAAAAATCATGGCATAGAAAATCTTTTTGTAAAGAAATGAAAAATTCTATCATGTAGTTGCTCTTAACATACCAGTGATAATGCAGTAATAGGAAGGCAGGCTGCCTTTTTCATCATCACTGTAGGTATGTGTTTTTAATTTCAGTCACAATTTCCTGCTGTTACAAACATGCCATATAATCTACAGGGATCTGGGGAATTAATTAGGTACATTTCATTTCTCCTCTAACTAATCCCCTCAATTCTCTTAGTTTAAGGAGCTGAACACACCAATGACTGATAAGCCACAAGGGCCCTATTTACTTTACAGAAGGCTCTGCAAATCCCAGAGAGATGTTGGCTTGTGCTTAAATTTTCTCTACTTAGTCCTTGGGATGGTGGCATTTGAATGTGACCCTTGAAATCAAAAGTATGATTATACTTGAAAAAAATGAAAGGGAGTAAATTAATAAAAAGAGCTAACATAGCAGTTTAACAATAAACCTTTTCAGTAGTCAAATATTTTCTGCTTAAAGTACTTAAGAGAGAATACAAAATATCATTTAACATAAGCTGCATGAACTAAGCCCATTTCAATTCAAAAAAAAAAAAAAACAAAAACAAAAAACTCCAAAAAACAATGAAATATTCTAATGTTTACTGAATGATGTTACAACTGACTTGTTTTCAATCTTACTTTTTTAAGCTACAGTTTAGTACCAGGTTATCCTTCATTATCAGAAAATTCAAACATTGTACACCTATGAGGGCTGCTCTGAAAGTGATGCTGAGTGTTGGTGGGATAGCAGTAGAGATCGAACCTCCTCACCGATACTGCATTGTATTTTGTTGCCAAGCAACAGATGGCAGTGAAGGTGCAGAATTGAATTCCTCCATGTGGAAAAAAACTGGCCCTCACTGGCATTCATAGACACTTGCTGAATGTTTCTGGAGACCAAACATTGGATGTGAGCACAGTGAAGTGGTGGGTGGTACATTTCAGCTGTGGTACAGTGACAGTGGATTGTCTCCATTGGTGCAGTTTTTTATGAGTGTGGTACACAGAGTCTTGTTCATTGCCAGTGCAAATGCATAGTTATTGGTGGCTACCGTGTTGAAAGATGGTGTTTTTTAGCTGAGAATTTGCTTTATCAAATAATTTATTGTGCTCTTCATATCTCTCGTAGTTTCCATGGAAAAATGTAGGAGGCATTACTTTTGGTGCAATTGGCATATTATGTTATTGATAATGTTGAGCCTGCACCTGGGTATGAGTTATATTGCACCATCTCTCTTTCATTTGAGCATGCTAAAACAGCAATGTGCTCTCTTTTGATTCTGCTTAGTGAGTCCATAATGACAGGGAAGTCTGTGTGAGATATTTTTTTCATGGGTACTAAATTTGAGTCAATAAAACTTATTTTGTCAGATTCACCTGGGGCAGTTGCTGCATAGTCATATACTGAGACTATTTGGAGGCAGCTGGATGAATAATCCCATTGTTTTTGTTGAGTGTTGATTTGTGGTGTATGCACTTAAACTATTCCAGCACAGAAATTATCAGGGACTGTGTATACGGTATCTGTAAACTCCTCCTAAGAGTTTTTTGATATTATGATTATTTTTCTAGTTTTGAAAACCTACAAAAGAAAGAAAAGGAACAGATGAATATAATGATATGATTTGAACAAGCACATGGTGCACCCCAACATTTCTTGATTGTTGTACAGCCATAGTGACTGCGGACCTCAATACAAAAAAACAACAAACAAAACAAAACACAAAACATTCTCCTTTGCAGTAGACAGCCTCATGCCTTACGGTTTTTGTATCCAATTAATGTCAATACAGCAGTGTCTTCCACAGTCATTTATTTATTTGATTTCTTCTGACGTGAACTGTGTTATTCATTAGGGCAGAATCCCAACTATATACACCAATAGAAATATATACTGGCTTAAGATACATACCTTGCATTGCCGGTAATTCCCAATAATTCACCTAACCTGTTTTCTCCTGAGACTTTGCTGCTACCGTTGTGAAGTGCTGGGATGCACTTGACAACTGTGAAATATTAATATATTCACTTTCATCATTACAGTCAAAATGACATTTTTTCCAAAGTGGAAACTTCACATTAGCTTGTTATAAAAGACAACTACTTAAAAAAAAGATTTGTAAGTGTTGTCTCCTATTTCATAATTTCTGACATTACATATCCAGAATAGTTTGCCTGAAAAATGTCCAATACCAATAATGTACTTGCAGTGTTTATGACTGTTCTGAAGCTCGTATGAGGATTCTGAGGCATAATTTTACCTTCATTTTTCTTAAACCAATGCATTGGTTCTCCAGAAATGAAACAAAGCACCCATAAAGCATCTTTTTTCCATATTGATCTTTCCATGAAACCCAGAGAAATGTTATCTCACGCCTCCTAGATGTGGCAAACACTTTGACATTCATCTGAAGAGAGTAATTATGTCATCTGAAGTACTATAAAATCACCTTTTTGGTTCTCTGCATTTGAAATAATTGGTTTTCATTACATTTTCTTGCCTCAAATAAGGCTAGACCTAATTATTATGTCTTGCTAATTTTCTTTGTCTTATTAGCTAAATAGAATGCTTCAAGTGTACAATTTTTCTTAATGCTGCGCTTAGATATTAGGTAGGGTTCAAAGCATCCTTGTATTTTATAGTGCTGTTAGTGATGTTCTGTGAAGTTTGCTTGAATATTAGTAAGCAGTCAGCCTTTTTTTTTTTTTTTTTTTTTTTTTTTTAAAGATCTGACACTGAGCTTGAAAAGCTCATGTAATTTCTAATCTGCTAGTCACACCAATGTTAGTGCCTTTGCGCAGAAGCAGAAACATGCACCTTGCACAAGGTGTCAAATGTATGTGCAATCAGGGAGAAATGAGAGTGGTGGCATGCTCACAGAGATGTAAATAACCACCTGTCCAATCTGGATGGAGTTTTGTCACCATGCTACTTATATATCCAACAAAGCTTATTATTATTATTATTATTTTTCCTACTTCTGCCATGAGGTTATGCTACACTTTAATGTCTGGACATCTCAAGCAGTGGATTTTTTTTTCTCCACACATTATAACCATTTTTATTGTTAGCATGTCCTAAGGTGCTGGACACAGGAACAACAGAAAACAAAGAGAGTGTCAACAACCCAAGTATGGTTGTGACCATACTGATTACATGGAGCTTATCTTTCCTTTGCATTCTCTCGTGTGTAAAATAAGATTTGTTTGAGAAAGAGGGTGATTTAGCAGTTACAGTGGAAGTGGAAGTGTGATATAAAATATCCTCCTTTTAGCTGTAATTACTTGGTACTTCAAGGACAAAATGCGCTTTTATAGAATGTCATTCTCTCTCTACTCTGCCCAGGTCAGGTCTCATCTGGAGCGCTGTATCCAGTTTTGGGCTCCCCAATACAAAAAAGGCAGGGATCTCTTGGAGAGAGTCCAGCAGAGGGCCACAAAGATGACAAAGGGCCTGCAGCATCTCTGCTATGAGGAAAGGCTGAGTGACCTGGATCTGTTCAGCCTTGAGAAATGAAAGATCAGAGTTGATCTGATTAATATTTACAAAAATTTTAGATATGGGAGTCAGAGGGACATAGCCAACCTCTTCTCAGCAGTCTGTGAGAAAAGTACAAGGGGGAATAGCCATAAACTGGAGCATAGGAACTTCTGCACTATTATGTGAAGACACTTCTTCACAGTGAGGGTGATGGAACATACATTCTAAAATGCTCATTATCTTTCAAATCAGACTGAAGCTCAGAAATTAAGTGTAAATAAATTAATTCAGTGATCGAGGTTATATGAGGCTGTTGGAAATGAATAGTGTATCTTACTAATCCTTTATATTATGGTGAGGGTTAAGGATGATAAGAAGACTCCTCTATCAGTTTTTTTAAATCTGTTCAGTACCAGATGTAAGTTGTATCTCTGTCATTAGTAACCTTCTTTGCCCAAATACATGTCTGTATATACATCTGTGGTACTTAAATAATCAGTCACTGCATGTTTCTTGTTTTCATATTTTGAATTTTTTTTTTTTATGTTTTTTCATAGTACAAGTCTACACTTCTGATTTTAAAATCCTAGATTACTAATAATATAATCTCGAAACACAATTTAAAGAGTAGTATGGATCATTAAATCCTCTAGAAGTGTCTGACATTTGCCAAGTGAAATATGCGGAACTTAAAATATCCTCCTATATAAGTCTTCAATCTGTAATAGAAGTAACAACCTCATCATGAAGCATTTCCTAAAGATTAATGAACAAATGAAGTAAATGGCCCTAGACTATATTTTGGGACATCAACTTCTCTGAAGTGGTCATTAATCCCCAGGAAGCCTCTGCCTGAGTCATCAGGGCTTAGACCATTAGAATGTTGTATTGTTGATTGCAGTATTGCAAAAGGGAGTTAATAAGCAAATGACTAAAAGGATCAGCAGTGTAAGAGTAAGATGATTTCGATATATGTAATGGTATTAACCACAGCAGTTGTAAAGTAATGCTCTAATTTGTACCTCTATTACTTGAGTGGTGCTTGCAGCAAGCAGTCTGAACAAAGCAAGGAATACAGAACACGAAGATTTCTGCATCATAACTCTAAATAATTTTGGGGTAATTAAAGTGTGTATTTGATTCCAACCGTAAAATGGGTTCTGTAATGATTTTTTTGAGATGGTCTTATAATTCCATTGTGACATTTTATCAGATTTATGTCCTGCATAATCAGATGTGATTTCAGAAGGTTTATCTTGAAAAACAGAGTATTTTAGCTGCAGGAGATGTAAGTAGAGCTTTACAGATGAGGTTACTGAATGTCTTTTGAAACAGTGTCATCTGCATGAAAAGAGCAGAAAGCAGAGAATGAAACCCAGAACATACTCCTTTAGAAGTCGATACACGGCCAGAGAAATGCTTCCTTTTCACTCATACAGTTATTTTCCTGAGCAAACAATATACATTTTACTAACTTTAATTTCATACATCTGTATAAAATAGGCAGGCTTTCAGTGTTTCATTTTATTGTTACCTGCATGGAAATGTTTTCCATCCCTGTTTTGTTCTTTACAGAAAGTCTTCTGGGAATAGAGGTGATGAAAAAGCTGAAAAGCGATAGCATACCTTAGTTCATGACTAAAAGTATATATGCATCCAGTTTGCGCATAGTGTAAGTTAACTTTGGAAGGTGGCTGGTACAGAAGTATTATGTTATCAAGATATTGCTTTAAGTGAATAAATCTTCAGCTCAGTTTTGAGTAAGGAGGGCTCTATGAGCAGTTATGTAAAAACAGTTGCTGGCAAGAGAATAATGAATCTATATATAAATTGTTAATCAGATTGCATGAAGACTGGGATGTTTCTAAATCAAAAAAAGCTTGAAAGGTGAGCAGGGAAGACTGTGATCACATCTTAGCTTTAAAAAAAGAGCTCATGGCTTATTCTAACTTCACTGTAACTTCTCGGGTCTCTAGAGCTCTCAGCACAGCCAAAATACTTTGAATTTGATCTGAATGTATCAAGAGATTTAGAAGGCTCCTTAAATGTTATGTAAATTCTGCTTACTATCTTTGTAATGGAATTGTAAGAATAAGTAAAACTGTGTTTTGTGGAATCTAATACATGGCCAAGAGAAGCTGGAGCTTAACCCCTGAAACATCCTTTCTCCCACCTCACCGCTTTTTCTTTCCCCCTTAACATTAGAAGTTACACTTCCCTTTTTCTTCAGATAAAAGATACATTGTCAAAGATTTCCTACCCAAGAGTTGAGCAGTTCTGCTTTTTTTTTTTTTTGTTTGTTGTTGTTTTTGTTTGTTTGTTTTGTTTTTTGTTTTAATGTGGAAGTTTGAATCATCACGTAGTTTGATGTGTTCAAACATGATTTTAAAAACATTGTCATCAGGGTTTTATATTTCTTACAAAAAATGGGCTTGTCTTGCCCAGCTCTGCTTCATGTTATGATCAGCTTAACAGTATTTAATCTCTATACTGTAGTTTGACCATCTGTTCATTTTGGAGGGTGTTTCAGATTTATCTCACAGTGGTATTGTGAAGTCTGTTTCATCCAGTTAGTGCAGCAGGTCCTTGGGGCCAACTAACCAGAGTCAAGCAAGTATTGCAGCATCATTAGAAATGTTTATACTCTTTTATGATAATAAAGTGATATTTACATATGGAGTACTGTAATATGGAATACCAGTATGGTCAGTTCTACTGATCCAGTTTTGGAAGATAAAAAAGGGACATTAGAGTATCTGGACAATCTGTAGAAGTGCTTAGTTAGCTTCATTACATTTTTTTCCCCCTCGTTACTCTTTCCCCCCCCCTAATATTCAGTTCACTTTTCAGAACTGAATGAACTGAAGGAACATGTCTCTGTCATATCACTCTCTTCTCTGAACTTCACCTTCTGGGTGTTCTCGTGACATACTGAGGCACCCAAAGCAGGGCATAGCAATCCAGGTATGGCCTCCTGATGAGTACTCAGTAGAGAGAATCATGTTGCTTCCTCCAGACCTCTAAAGTCTTCTATTGTGATGAAGAAAATTTTAAAAGATGCTTTTTTGCTTTTTTCTCTCTCCCTCCCTCTTTTTTTTTTTTTTTTTTTTTTTTTTTTTTTTTTTTTAATAAACTGCATTACCTCAGTACTTCTGAGTCGAATAAATATAAGCAAACCTACAGACAATCGAATTGGAGAGATATATTGGTTTTCTGGATAAAAATGTAATGTTATTAAGGGAAAAAAAAAAAAAAAAAGGGTTTTCTTTCATTATCAGTTTATTTTCTATCATCTGGATTTCTCCTTCCCTAGAGTTAAAAAAATAGGGGAGCAGGATAATGGGAGAAGCTAAAAAACTCTTAAATGTATTGAGAGTCATACATTTCTCATTTTGATAGAAAGCATTTTTCTCAAACCAATCATTGATTTCCTTGTAAATGCTATACTTGAATTACCCTTCTGCAATAACATATTGGAAGAATCTTACAATTTATTAAATATCTGAGTAGATCTGTTTAGTGTAACAGCATCAACTGTAGCCCATACACAGCCATACATTTCAGGCATCGATTTTTTTTATTTTTTCAATAAACAGTATGTTTTACATTTAAAAAATAGCTCAGATCTTTACAGTGATATGCAGAATTGCTGTGCTTAAATTAATTTTGACTTCACTTTGTTTTTTTTCTTTTTGTTTATTTTTTTCACAAGGTGATTACCAAATGATCAGGTTTAAAATTAATTGATAGAATACTTTGACAAAGTATAATGTTAAGTCTGGAGTTTGTAGGAGTTGAGTAATGAAAGACGTGATGTATTATTCTGCATGGTAAATTCAAGCTAACCAGTGACTGCCAGTAACACTGAAATTTCCCATGTTTGTATGTATGCATTGTCTGTCTCCTTAACCCTGAATATCACAATGGAGACAAAATCCAGGATCAGACAGGTTGTTGGGAGTCCACTCAGCAGTCATATCAATATTCTGAGGTATGAACTATTACTTCAAGAACGATGTTTTTTTTTTTTTCTTAGATGTTTTTTTCTTATAGCTTCTGCAATAATTTTATGTTCTGACTACTAACTTACAGGCTGTCTGTAAAATAGTTATAAGTACACTGAAAATATACTTATATTACAAGTTGTTACATTCATTTCTTAACCTTACAGAATTAAGTCTGTTAGAAAGTTGAATGCAGTGATGAAATTAAGAAAGAGATTATACCTGAGGCTATTTATTAAAGTAAATGTGCGGTCTGTTTAGAGTGAAGGCAAGATCAAGTGAGCAGATGTTTTCTTAGTTCATACTCCCATTGATTTATATAGATCACTGAGGAAACAAGATATTGCTCACAATTTGACCGTGTTGGCAGTAAGTAAACCCTAGGTCCTGTGCAACACTTGCATCCTAATAATCCTGATTTAAATTTCTGTACAGCTGCCTTTTTAATGCATAAGTACTTTTGACTTTATCTGGATATAAAATAAAATAAAATAAATTCAGGATTATCCCTATCAGAAGGAATTTATAGACTACTTTGCAAATTAAAATAGGTTGAGTGTAGACTGGTCATCTGGATTCAAAGGGATGCAGATAGGAATTCTGATTCATGTATCAATCTAACCCCTACCTGCTGCATCTTGTTTAAGATCCAGAATTCTGAATATGATTTCTATATGTTTTCCAACAATATGTAATTTTAGTTAAAAGGAGAGATATACACCTGTGAATAAAACAAAAAGAGTGAATTAGCAAAAAACCTGAGTCAGTGCATGAATCCATACAATTTGTGTCTGTGATATTTATATTTGTTTTTAAGTACTGGCTGATGCATAACAGATTATTTTTATTATACCATGAGTTAGAATTCAGAGATAAAATAGATGACTTGCGAAAAGGTTGTTGTGATTGGAAAGGAAATTAAAAGGAAAGGAAATGAAGGAACTGATGCTATTTAGTACAGGAAAAGGAGGCTGAGGGGAGACCTTATTGCTCTCTTCCAATATCTGAAAGGTGCTTACACTGGAGTGGGGTTGGTCTCTTCTTACTGGTGACAGGTAACAGGATGAGGGGAAACGGCCTCAAGTTGCACTAGGGGAGGTTTAGTTTGGATATCAGGAAAAATTTCTTTACAGAAAGGGTTGTTAAGCACTGGAATGGGCTGCCCAGGGAGGTGGTTGAGTCACCATCCCTGGATGTGTTTAAAAACTGTTTGGATGTGGCACTCAGGGATGTGATTTAGCAGAGGGTGTTAGGAAACTTTGGATAGGTTGTGGTTGGACTTGATGATCTTTAAGGTCCTTTCCTACCCGAGCAATTCTATGATTCTATGAAAGCTGTGTATTTTCATTCCTTTTTCCATAACTTGTTTTGTTGAACAAATGAAAGCAATGTAATAAGGATCTTTATTTCCTTGATTTTTAATGTAACGGAGAGCTACTGACAAATAGTCCAGTGACTATTTCTGCAGCATAGTGGCCCTTAGCCATCATAAAATCATAGAATACAAATCCCATCCAGCATTATTAGTTTGAATGACTTGCAGTTGCTATAAAGTGTTATTTTAAACAATTGGAATACAGTGGTGTTTACTTTAATCTCAGTGTTAGAAATGAACCCAGAGTAACTCGTACTTTCTCATATTTGCATGCTTGTTCATTCATCTGTTTTTGATGGGTTAACCTCTGCCAAATGAGAGTTATTTTTAGGGCAGGGGGACAAAATATTTTAGAGGAATAGGGCAGACAAAGTGTAGATGAATAGTGCATGAGCACTTAACTTCTGTGCTGGTGAATTTCAGCTTTGGTCAGAATAGCACCTAGCAGAGCAAAGCAGTTTGCCAATACCCAGTTTTATCCTGGATATTACTATGCTTCACACTCTTTCAGAGATGGAATCTGCATGGTCTACATTGGAACAGTTGTGTGTAGAATCGGAGATAAGGTCTAACATCCGACAGGAGATGAACTGAAGACATTAAACTTAGGACATTTCAAAAGCATCTGATGATTTCCTTTTACTACACATGAATCTGGTTTCCAGTGTAGACCACAGCCAGGTAAGCCTTTAAAATTCAAGGTTTTTTCTGCATCTTTCACATGGAGGTGGGATTACAGAAACTTTTATTCATTAAGTTGCCCTAGCAGTTTTCACACTTCTGGCAAGATATACAAAAAAATTTGATTGAATAAATGAGTATTTGTGACAGTGTAGACAACATATAGAGAAAAAAATAAAAATCCTTCCTGCTCTTCATCTTACTTCTTATACAAACCATGAATAGCTGTAATGAATCTCCTGGAATTCCATCAGTGTAATGAAAAAGGTAATCAATTTATATAAGCTGGCTGGATGCAGGATATATTTTAGCTATGATCTTGGGGACTGATGCAAATCAGAGGCCAGCAATTGTCAGCTGACATAGGACTTCTTTATAAAAAAAGAATATTCTTTTTTCTCCTTTTTCTGTTTGTCCTTTCTGGCCTATGATACGAGGGTAAGCTTCTCTCTCTTAAGATTGTATCTAATTCTTTCTTCATGTCATGCTTGTTATTTTCTACTGTTATCCTTCAGCATAAGAGAAAGGAAGTTGCACATTTTCATTAATTACACATTTTGCCATATTTATCCTTTCTTCTTTGATCAAAACATTCAATTCCTTGCCTTTTAAGAACAAAAATTAATTCTTTTTTCTTGTCTAGTTTGTTACAAGTCCTAAGGCTTCAGATTTTGTTTTGACAAACAAACACAAGCTCCAAAAACACCCACAGTATTCTAATTAAAGACTGCTGTGGGGAGGTAAAGGATTACTGTTAAGTTCCAATTGATTTAATCTTGAATGGACCACAGATATGAATTCTTGAAATCTTGCATAAACAGATGCACATACAGGCACTCAGCTTGGCAGTGACATAGAGAATGCACTGAGTAAAATAAAGAGAACACATTTACCGTTTTTGTTATGTGCTTTCATAGAATATGAATTCTTTTCATTTTCCTGTTAAAGAAAGATACATATTATACACACAGAAGCTTTTCTAACCTGGCCGTATGTCTCTATGTATGGATGAGGACACTGGCAGATCTTCTATTACCAATACTTAATCCCAAGCATGAATGACTTGTATAATAGGGGTTCAGTGCAAGATGGAAAGTTAGTACTCAAAGTAAAAAAGAGCAACTTATTATGTGTTTTTCTTTGTAAAATTCAGATAGTAGCTGTGTTGTGTTGGCAGAAGAATCCTGCAAGGATCACCAGAGGTTAATTATTAAAATGCTAGCATTTATTTGGATTTTCATACTCCTTGTCTTTTCAGCACAATGATGTATAGAAATTAGAACTCACCCTAGTTTTCAGTGTTCCATTTTATCATAATTTCTATTATAAAGGTAACATTATTTCAGCAGTACATACTGTGCTGTAGGTGTAATCTCAAATGTCTCCCTGATATCCAGACCTTTTATATCCTAAAACTGGAAGGTTATAGTCCAAGGCAGCCTAGATCTCTGCCTGCTGCCCTATCTCTCCCCACTCTGATGTGATCCTAATGTGAAAGATTCGTTCTGTAATCTGGAGGCCTTGCAGGGAGATGGAGAATAGACTACATGATAAAGAAGATTAAAGATTTTCACTGGAAGATTGGTGCTTGAAAAACAGATCTGAATGTATTGGTTTGCTTTAATTAAGCACTGAACTGTGGTAATTAGACTTACAGGGAAAGAGCATTAGTATTTTAAATGACTGAATTGCTGACTCTGCTTTTCCTTCTGCCTATGCACCACTGAGTTCCATCCTTGATATAGCAGCGTGCCTGATCTCATTCAGTGATTATCTGCTTGTGTAATTTCAAGGCAAATAGCAATGAAGCAAATGATAGGTTAAGGCCGTCCAGTTTGCACACTTTCTTTCAGGAAAAGAACTTTATAAAACATAACACAGCAGTGTACTCATGCAGTGTCCTGAACTTTGTGTTGCATCCCAGCTTAGTGCAGAGAATTAATTGTGGCAGGAGCTTTTGTTCTCTTTCCTCAGATTTTTTCCTCTAACAGTCCTTTTCACTTGGCTGGGGTATTTGTTTTTAGTACTGTTTATCTCAGTTCACAAGAACAAATAATTGCCACCCAACCCACATAGAAGCTTCTTGGGAGTTTCTGTGTTGCTTCTGTCTGAGAATGGACCTTTTAGGCCTGGTAGCTACTTTGCCTGACCATAGTTACTGCTTAGCAAATACAAGGATTCTCCTAAAAACGCTAGACACAGATGTGCTCCCTAAGCAAGTCAGTACTTAATAACATCTATTATTCCCTACCCTCCTTCATAGCTGTGACAGGAGGGAGCACACGGCATTCCAGAGCCCAGCCTTGTAGGAAAAGATCAGGCTCTCTCTGTTTCCAAGTCAGAACATCAGGACATGATTTGCACTCAGTGCCTGGGGAGAAGAGAGCAGTTAGTACTGGTCAATCTGTAATGTCAGACAGGGAAAATTATCTTGCCAAAAGAAAATGCTCCCCACATAGCTAGGTGAAAAATATTTGCCAAATCTCAAAGTATGGAGGCATTCCCAGTCCTAATTAATATGAGGTATGGAAATGTTTTATTTTGATCTGCCTTGCAGGAAAGGAATTCACATTAATAAATATAAGTTTTGCTGCTGTGAAGAAAATCCCCTGTAGTTGGAACGTTA
Organism: Excalfactoria chinensis; assembly: GCF_039878825.1. Taxonomy (NCBI): domain Eukaryota; kingdom Metazoa; phylum Chordata; class Aves; order Galliformes; family Phasianidae; genus Excalfactoria; species Excalfactoria chinensis. The sequence continues at coordinate 9,144,188 of NC_092837.1, read as the reverse complement.
GGCAGCAAAAGGGAATGTTACTCTGTCTGTGGGATTTCAAAGGAATACGGGCATTAAACACTTTTGTTTTAGACTTTACTTTGTGGAATTTTCTATTTCATACTTTTAAATATTTTCTTATTGTAAATGAAGTTCTGCACTTAAAAAAGTGTGTTTATGTACATAAAGCAGATTATGCAGGGCTAGTGTATTGCCTGTGAGTGTAGCAATTTGAGTGTGGGTGACTGAAGTGGAAACTGAAGTTCATCACAGTTTCTGAATTTGTAGAAGGAGGTACTCTGTATGTCTTCATTTGGGATTTAGAAATGACTTGTTTTTTTTTTTATTTTGCTTATTTTTCTCTAATCCCCTCTCACTCCTTGTAACTGAGGAAGAGATGATGACAAAAAAAAAAAAAAAAAAAAAAAAAAAAAAAAAAAAGAAGAAAAAAGAAAAAAGATTCCTCTTAATATTAAAGTGAACAGCATAGATTATTTGGAGTGAAGAGATGACGAGCACTGGGCAAGTGCAGGTATTTAATATAGAGGTTGCTCACTTATCACCAGTTCACTGCTTAAGCACCTCTCAGAACATTCGTGCTCTGAAACTAGATGTTAGGATATAAGGATAAGAGCATAAGAAGGGGAAGAAATAACGGCTCATTAGTGACATGTGAAAAGGGCAGCAGTTTGCTGCAGGAAGTGTTCTTGCCCCCTCCTGGCTGAGAAGCTCTTTGGACCTTGTAATAGTGTGGGCTGTTCTGCTATGTTCTTTTATGCATTCAGCGTGTCCTCACAGAAGATGTGGTCGGGCTGTACCTGCAGATGAAACTGCTTGATGTGTAGAGAGCTTGTTAGACTTCAGTTTCTGCATGGAGACAAGCAGTGCAGTGTACTGCGGTTGTAAAATCTATGTCCTGTCAAGATTTGTTCTTCTGCATAAGGAAATGCCTTATAGAAAAAGTTATTTTTGTAACATTCATAATGTATTTTTTTGTGTGTCAAAAATTTCTAATGTTATTTCCAAGTTTTTCTTGAAAAAAGTATAGAAGAAGAGACACTTTAATTATTTAAATTACGGTAATTTAAGCCCCTTATCATGTAGGAAGCATCTCTAAGAAATCACATTGGATTGCTGTTAATGAACAACAGTGGATAAGCAGGATTAAAGAATCTGACATGTCACAGAGCTCAGAATTTGGCCCTCTTAGTCCAACGTCTTAAATGTGTGGCTTTCTCTTGGCAGTTCTTTTCAGACTGCATGAGCAACAGATGCTTTTGTCTCAGCCTTGCTAATCCTTCCAAAACCACATTATGCTGCATTGTATCATTTTGCCACTGTACTTGATAAAGCTTTGTGCATTTTACTTGGATGTGAAACAGCACAATAGGTATAATGCCTTTAGAGAATGGTGGCTCTGCCAGAAACCTTGTCCAATTATGTGAAGGAGTTTTTAAGTAAGATAGGAAAATGCACAAAGCCAACCTTTTTTACTGTATAGATTTTGTGGGGATTATCTTGACAGATTGCTAGGTGGAATTCTTTCAGTGTGAAAATTTTAAAGACTACTTTTCCAATTTGACATAGCATACAAAACAACAAAAGGCAGTTGCTTCCGAAATTCATAAACATTGCTGAGCTTTCCCTTGGTGATGCATTTTGTGAGGAAGGGCACCTATTTTACCTGAACTACAAAGTATTAATTGTGTTATGTCACTTCAACTGTGCGGCTGGTGATGTCGCTGTACTAGAAGATAGTGGTCTTCATCTAATATCAGCAAAGTTATTCACGTGCTCGGCAATATCCTGAATGAGGATGAAATGCCAGACTCCTGGAAGCAAAAGGCTAAAGGGACACCATGGTGGTTACTCCACTGTTTTGTCTGTGGATGCATGTTAATTTTCAGTGTTATAGCTAACCTGATGAGAGTGTGAGGACAGCTGTGGAGTAAAGATATATGAGGGCTGCTCTGAAAGTAATGCCTCCTATTTTATTATGCTGGTGCACGACATCAGAGGCAGATGTTGATGGGATGGCAGTAGAGGCTGAACCTGTGCATCAGCATTCTGATACATTATGTTGCTGTGTGACAGTTGACAGTGGAAGGCCGATCTGACATAATGGCATCTTCCATGGAAGTATGTATGAAGCAAAGGTGTGTCAATGCATTCTTCCATACAGAAAAAAGGGCATCCAGTGACATTCACTGGCACTCTTGATCATCACTGGTGAAAATACGCAGGTTTTGGTGTTAACTATGTTGGAAAATAGTGATGTAGTTCCTGAGAATTTGCTCTATCAAATAGTATCATGATCTTTGTATTGTATTTTCCATGGAAATAAACATGAGGCATTACTTTCAGAGCAACTTATATATGATGTTCTTCCACTGAAATGCACAAAATACATAGCTATACTGATTGAATAGTGACATCCTGAAAATGATTTAAAATGCACATTTTCATCTTTTGACAAAATGAAAAACATTTATTTTTTAAGAAATCTGTGTAACAAAGGACGGTTAGTAAAAGGTATGGAATTTCTGCAAATCCACTATAGTTCCATGTTAAAAGACCGAATACTTGCATCAGATCTGCAGCTGAGCCCAGTTCTTAGGACTGAATGATTCAGAGCTCTTAGTGCATCCTGTCAATTTATCCACTACTTAGCAATCAACTGACTAATGACTGCAGTATTTGGATTAATTGTATTAGCTTATACTTCAAAAAATGGCATTCAGGGATGAGTGAGAAGTTTCTGCATGAAATTTTCTGTTGACTCTGGTAATCAGTGTTGACAAGACAAGTTGATATTAGATAGCAAGTAGTAACCTTACTAATGTGTGAGATGAAGCACACAGGCTTTTTATTGTTTTATGAGGCAGGAGGATTGGATTAAATTGCTTTCCTCATTTTAGAATGGATGGCTTAAATATGGCATATTTAGGTGTAAAATAACAAATATCCTATTTGTCCCTTGTTGGTAACGTTTATTTGGTTAAACTTTGAAGAACTGGCTCATCAATTTCCCTGGAGAGCCATAACCTGAATCACTGAGAAGATGTCTGATAAATAGGCAAGTGCCTTTGGAGGAAAGACAATTTAAGAAATCTCAGCTTATCTTCCTTTGTGAGAAAAGAAATGTTTATTTCAGAAAATAAGAGGATGCAACTATTTTTGTTTGCTATTGAAATCCCTGACATTTCATGCTTAAGTGAGGCAAGATTATTCCCTTGTATAATTAAAGAATATGGACAGTAACGTAGTGTGTCCTTCCAGGTGACAGGCGGTGCCTACGATTAGAAGTTAGCAGTGGGCTGCATGTAAAATGAATGCAGGTAATCTTGAGGTTTTTTTTTTTTCCTTGCCTTCTTCTTAGAAATACCTCAAATTGACACTAATTTGGTAGTTTCAACTCCCAAAGCCCCTTTGGATAGTGAGGGTAGAATGTAAAGAAATTCTCCTTGGTGTCAGTCAGTAACTTTCTCCTTTCTTCAGGTTACAAAAGGTAATTGATACGAATAGCAGGACTGTTCATTGCTATCACTGAGTCAGAACTGAAAACTAGAGTGATGAGCTATGGAGACTTTCTTTGGCATTTTAACAATTAAAAACAATGACAATGAACAAGATGTGAAGAGTTCCTGATAGATCTAGTGAATGATGTATTTCTGTCTGGTGGGGGAAAAAGAAAGATGGTGAAAAGCTCAGAATGTTAACATAGTCTGCTAAATCACTTTCCCTCTTCCCTTGTGTGTGCATGTGTAATCTCTCCCGTGAACTAAAGAAAAAGGGTGGACTTAGCACCTGGAGGTGCAACATCTTTGTTACTCTGCTTGCTCTCTGCAGTGGTTTATGCAAAAGTAGGGATTGCACTCCATTCATCCTTATTTCTATACAGTGCAGCCTGCATTAACATACAGCTGATTGGGAATGTTGCATATGAGGAAGGAGAACAGGTTTCCTCTAAAGAGAGTTTTCGAAGCAACTTTAAGGTGGAGCCATTTATGAATGTGTGCTTTGCTCTTAAGGCTATGTTATTATGCCCCTTTTGGTAGAGCTTAACAGGAGCAATGATAAAATATAGAACATTGTATTGAAGTAAGTACGTTGGGTTGTTGGTATGAATTTAGTTGAGCTTAACTAAGTGTTTGGGAGGCTGTCTGCTTATTTCCATTTTAGGCATCTGTCTCTCTATTTTAAATGTATATGATCATATTACTGAAACTATTCCACTCTCTCACCATCATTTAAAATGTGTGAATGAAATATGTAACAGATTTATCTATGAACACTGTCCTCAGCTAAGGAAAAACATCAGGATGCCTCATCAGTGTCGTATCAGTGGGTCACACAATAGCAATCAGTTTTCTGCTGGGCTTCAAGGGTTCACTATCTTTGTTGCACTTGGTCTGTTGCGGTGCTAAATGCACTGAAGGAGGGAATTTTTGAGATTACAGAGCACAGCTGGTGATTAATAAAGTCCTTGAGATTTGGTTCTTTGATGTTTCAAAGAAATATCTTGGGGTGGTTTGTAAGTTATCTGTGAGGACCATACTTCGCCTTTAAGATTTTCTGGCAGATTTTGTATTTCTTATGAAGTTGTTATTTGGATTATATAATACTGTAATTTAGCAGGGATTTACGTAGTTGTTCTCTCTGTTGTGTTTGTACCCATGTGAGAGGTGAAGCTCATTGAAGAGTTCACTGTTGAGCAAATGACAAGCTGATAGTACTCACAAACAGTGTGTTCAATTCCATTCCTGTTTCTTGAAGAGGAATCTCGACACTGTACTGAAATGGTATTCCCAGTTTCCCTTGCTGGATGTGATGCTTTATTTGCAGTTACTATTTAAGTACTTCCAGCTTATGGTAAAGTGAAAGTCTCTTAACAGTCCAATTCTAAAATGTTCCCTCATGCTAAGGTGATTATGGAGCTACATTTCATGTAGTGTCAAACCAATCTTAAAAAATTAAAATACAGGTCTCCATTAGCCTGGGTTGTGAGCTGAGCTGTTGAATGAAAGTGAGGTTGCAGCATCTCTTGTTAAAGGTGTTTCATTGTTTATTGTTTGTCTTTATTTATTTAACTTGATCAAAAGTTCTGTCAAATTCTCTATTTTATAAACTGTCTCTTTACATCCTTGTGATATACACAGAAGTGTTGAACTACTTCCCTAAAGTGCAGAAACCCTTCCGGTTAATTGTGCATTCTCAAAACTGTTTGAAAAAATCACTTCCACCTACACTGCATACAAACTGTCAAACAATCCAGAAGATTTCAATTCCTTGGGGAATCACCCTCTTTGGTGCAGATGAGACCATCCTCTGCTACCTGAAATCTCCAGCTTTTTATTCCACGCTTCCGAGCTTCTGCAATTAATAAAGGACCCTGGAAATAATTGTAAGAAAGTCTTCTGTACTATGAGACTGTAATAAGGGACAAGATTAGTAGTAATGGAATAAATATATTTTTAAGGAAGGAAATCATTCCTTATAAAGCCATTATAGTTTTTTAAAGCAGTGAAAAACTGTAGTTAGGAATGGCTTGGCTGTTGTCCATGGGCAGATTTCAGGTTATGATAATTTTATTTTTTATGTAGTTTAAATTGTGTAATGTCAAAAGAGTTGTTGCTTCTAGAGATTAATGTCTGATTAAAAACAGAATAGAAGGTCTTGGAATACATCTTGGACTTTAGATGAAGTCTTGTAAAATTCATTGTAGGGATCTGTTCTAAATATTAATGAAAGAAATGGCAAGGTTATGAAGTTAAAAAATTATAAAAATTACTCTCATTAACAGCAAAACTAGAGTTTGCTCATTGAGTCACCATGGAAAGAAATGGTAGGTTAATTTCACACTAAGTCTGAGTTACACAGTACCTGTGTGCAGTTTCAGAAATACTTTTCATTTAATTATTTAGAGATCTGGAGTCACAATGGATTATTATGAAAAAAATGCCTACCTGATCCCTCTAATTACTAAAAAAAAAAGCAAGCACATTTTTAGAAGATGCTGTCCCTCTCCAGTTTTGGCAGATACTTCAGACCTGGAAAAGATCTGGAGAAGAATAATGAGATGACAAACATGTTGGAATGAATTCCCTATGTGGAAAAGTTAAATAGAATAGAACTCTGAAAGGAAACAACTGAAGCAGACACAAAATAAAGGTCTCAAAGTGAATGCAAATAAGAAATGATTATTCATTACCTCTTATAATAGAAGAGCCAATGGGCAACCAGTGAAACTCTCATAAAACAAATTTAAACCAAAACTCTGTATTTCACATGCCATGCATAATTCAAGTGTGAAACTCACAATTTTTAGGATACCAAAAGTATAAAAAGAGCAATAAGCAATTAGAGAAAATCATGGACCCATCAAGGGCTATTAAACACAATGATGCAGATGCAAACTCTAGTTCAGGAAGCTGGGACATTATTCTGACAGAAGTATCATCTGTATTTTGCTGTTTTTACACTTTTCCACACTTACAAACTGTTCTCCATGATGAGACAGGATACCAGATTACACATTTCATTTGATCTGATTAATCTGTTCTTATTTTCTATCAGATTTCCTGACTGAACCCCAAAGCAGTTGTTTTGTTTTCAGTACACTTAGTAAGGAAAAAAAAAACTTTGAAGACTGTAACATGCAGTTGTGCATTTGGAAAACAAACCAATTTTGCTATTTTTCAAGGCAAGTAAATTGGAGCAATGAGTTTCACAGGTACATTCTAAAAGCAAGGGAGAGATCTTTTGCAGGACTGTTGATTTTTCTTCTGGTCCTCAAAGTCTGTCTGATAATGTTCTTCTACTTTTATTTATTTTTATTTATTTTATTTATTTATTTATTTTTGCTGAAGTTGGATTAATTTAATCTATTGGTTTTTACCCCATCAATCTGTGACTGTAACAATGGCTCCTTGTCAAGTGCAGGTCTCCTACACATCAATATTTCTTTCTTAACTCCAAAGACATCTTAGCTCAAAATCTCCTGTTTCTGCATAATTCCACATCACATCTTCTCTATTAGCTCTTCTCCTCTATCTACATCCTTGTTCCCACTTTCCATACCCAGATGTTCATGGTCTACCTTTGATTTGTCTTTATGTTTTCCACTCCTTTATTTTTGCAGATTCCAGTATCAGTGTATGGAAATCCTCCTAGTGATGGTTTTTGTTGTTGTTGTTTGTTTGATTGTTTGTTTGTTTTTTGATAAATTTCATGGTAAGTAGGCTTCTGAAAATAAGAATGTTAGCCCAAACAGCTCAAGTTAGGTAAACAATGGAAAACAGGGTGACTGAGAGCATGTCAGTTTTTTCACTTTGATGATAGCGATGATAGGTGCTGTAATGCATGTATTTGTGACAGACGCTGTGACCAGGATGATAATAACTAAGCTGTTCCCCATTTCACGGAGCATGAAAAAAAGGCTGGAATTATTATTTCTGGTATATTTTTTGTAGCTGACAAGGGGCTTGAGTCTGCCTTACTTCCTGACACCTCTCTCATCTGGTAAGGAAATATCCAGAAGAGTCAACCTCTTCTCTGACTGTGGTTCCTCCTTTCCTGAGTAAAGACTAGAGCTACACCTTTTGATAGGGTAGCACAAAGAAGTATAAAGAAATGAAAGAAGGGAGAGAATAGACTTGACTCTTCCTCCCTGCATCATGCCACCTCTATCATTCAGAGATAAAACCAGAGAGGATGGTAAGAAATGCACTCTGATGCCATCAGACCATCTTACATCAAAGTAAAGCAAGAAAACAAAGTAAGATTAAACACAAACCACAAAGATGTCATGCTGCCCATGCTGTGCTGCCTGAGCTTTTTATTTCAATCCCTGTATTTTTCAGAACCATCTGTGCAAGGAATGTTTTGTCAGTTCTTCCCCACCCACACTATCCCTTATGCACCTTAGGCCTGTGCATTTATTGGCTCTGTCTTACCCCAGGTTCTCAGGGGCTTCCACTTCAGTCATCCAATATGTCAATGACTTGCTGTACACAGCACATTTCAGGAAAGCCTACAGAAGTGGAGTCATTTAGCCCTCCTGCTGCTATGTTCTTCCCTTAGATGAATGTATTGCCACACACCCACCATAATCTGCTTTAAAACATTTCATTTGCAATGGAAGAAAAAAAAATTCACATGGTTACTGCTTTCTGGAGCCAAGTCATTTTGCATTCTTACATTGAATATGCTTCATATATAGCTGCTTCTCTTCTATTTACTGTGAGAAAGAAGCATGAGCAGGCTGTAAGGGTAATGTTGTTTTAGCTGTGTTCTCTGACCTTTACTAGCCTCTTCATGGGAAATTCAAATGCATGTAAGGAGAGAAAAGAGCATTCCTCCTTTCTTTACATGTATTTTAGGGTGTATTCAAGCCTTTATGCAACTTCAGTGAATTTATCAAATCATCCATAGCCATAAAAATTGAGCTCAAACCTTTTTATTGAAGAAAAGATCAAAGAATATGCTTGTAAGATTCTTCGTTTTAGAAGGTCTTCCATTGCTCCTTGTTATATAAGGCAGTTGTAACTGGGTGCCACACTGGGAAACAGACTCCTTGATATATCTTACTTTTCTTTTAACTGTTTGTTAATTCATCTTTCTGGCAACAGTTTTGAGTAAACAGCCTATTAGAGAAAACATGCAAACAAAGACAAAGTTTAGAGACTTAAAACACAACTAGGAGATGTTCATCCATGGAAAACAAGTGAATAAAGAAATATAAAGAAAATATTAACTAACGTTCTAAAAGCTACTGAAGCCTGATGATAAGCAATTTTCCATCAAACTTCCTAGGAAAAGAACACAGGAAAAGAGTTAGTGAAACAAGGTATGCTGAAAAAAACCCACAGCCTTCTGGTAACGTGTGCATAGTAACAATTGTATGCTTTTATTTCGAAAGTTTGAATTAAGACTGAGACACTGTAACAATTTTGAGAAATTGTTCACCAGCTAGCCTGGACGTGACAAATAGTATGCTGGAGACCCAAGATTAGTCACTTTGATACCACCCTTTACTAAACCAAGGGACAGATTTTGGTATATTCTGCTGGTGATAGAATTGGGAAGCTGTCCTGAAGGTACTGAAAACTAATCAAAGGCTGGGATCGGAGATGGACCACCTAAGTGACTGGATTCATCTCCTGGGTAATGGCTGGAGCTGACAGGCTGATTGGACACAAGTAGCAGTGAAAGCTAGGTAGGAAAGCCAGGTTAACCTGCTATCATTAGCTTTCCATTAATGTGGCATGGTTTGATTTATTACATCACCTAAAGAGCAGAGCTATTCTGAAGTGGATAACTCTAAAGTTTAATGGCCAGATTAACTAATGCTGATGCACAGAGGTTTAAATTAAACCTCTCTTAGCCATCTTGGGCCTCTGCAGGATTCCACAGGAAGGATGTCTTTGAGACCCATTACGCGATGTGTTTAGCTTATGGCCATGCACCTTAAGATTTCAGTTTTTAAATGCTGTAAGGCAGATGTGCTGAACAGCCATGGATGAGGTCACACACTCTTTTAAAATGTTTGTTTTTCTTTTGATATGTGTAACTTTCTCAGTGTAGATATCTAGTTCTCTGAAGATACCGAATATCTTGCCTTTGTTTTTATTTTCTGTAGGATTTCATGTACATTTTTTGAATAGATGGGATTCTGTGGCTGATTTTCTTCCTGCTTCAATATACAGGCTTCTTATTCTGAATTGTCCTTCATTTTAGATATGCCAAAGTCACTTCAACTCCAGAGATGATAATCTCCATCTATGCTTTACAAACAAAGGGAAATGTTTTATTTTTATTTTCAGACTAACTGCAATGCTTATATAAGCTCCTGTTTTCTCTTTACCTCTGCAGATATGTGATAACTGATCTCTCGCTTTTCTTCACTTTTTTTTATTTCCATTATGAAATGACGGAAGTCCCTAAAAGCTACAGCACTCCCTTGGGGGCACATTTATCTGAGCTAATACACAAATGATTTAGATAGTAATAAAACAATGATGCATAATGAGTGCATTTAGCATTTAATGCCTGTGAAGGATCCCAGTAGCTCAAAGGCAGAAATGTTCTTGATTTTCTGGGTCTTTTACAGTCTAGGAATAACCAGGCTATTTAAAGTTACCCGACAACTTACATAATTGTAAAAATTTACTCGCAAAGTGTTTCTCCCCTGACACATTGTCTTTTCTGTCAAATACATTGTTCATTAAAAGGGAACATCACAAAAGCAAATGACAAATTTCTGTCTTTTCTGTTAAGAAACACTTTGTTAGGCTTAATGTAATTGCTTTACTTTGTGCTGAAAAACTAGTATCCTATATGGAGAGAACTTCCAACAGCTTTCTCTAGACTAAACTCCAGAATTTCCATCCCTAATGATTTTGAAGCCATTATTCAAATTTGGGACTCTAATATGTGAAGTGCACCAAGTGTGTTATGCTTGGGACTATTGAAACTCAGAGTCTAGTAGTTTAAAGGTACTCCTTTATAGCACAGTTCTGAAAAGCCAGATACAATTGGTTGAATGGATCATAAATTGTACAAAAGAAAGTACTTATTATTTGTTCTTCATCTGCCCGTGTAACCTTTTATGTCCCTTTATATTGTATGTACCAGAAGTATACAGAATTAGGCCCAGAATTTTGTTCTCCTCTCTGTGTCTGCAGATGAGAAATCATTCCTAAACTGACAATTTAAAACTATGCCATCCAGCTATATTTCAATATCCCTTATAAACCTTGCATACATAGCAGCTGACAAAATTTATGGTCTGGTTGTGTTTTCTATTTTGTTGAAGAATGTCCTTTATGCTTAGGAAAAGAACTTAAATATATATGAAAAAGAAAGCAACAACAGAGAAATAGAGTATGTGAAAAGAGGAAATTAAAGCTGCTCAAGAACATCCTACAATTAAATCCAGTATACACTCTGACTAAATACAATAGCACTGACAACTCATAGTGCTGACTGAGAGCATCTCCAGCAGCTGACAGGTTAAAATCCAGAATAGCAGGTATCTCAAATATAATAATTTTATTACATTTTATTTTGTTCTAATTTTATTACATTTTATTTTGTTCTGTTTTTGATGTTGACCTCTGGGCAAAAGTGGTGGAGGAGGGTTAATTAGGTCTTTGGAACTGTAAGCAGTATTTTTTTTGTAACAGCTGGCTTGGTTACTGAGGATCCCCATGTCTTGAACAACATTTACAATGCTGCAGCTGTGATAGCAATGTTACTGGTTTGTGTCATTTAACCTGGAACCACTGTATGTGGGACTGTTTCCAGTAAATAAGCTCAACAGAAGTAGGAAGGTAACCTGCTATCCTTTTGCCCTGTGTTTGACTTTTTAGTGAGCCTCCAGTTCTGGAAGTTTAGAGTACTGTCAAACTTTCTTTTTCTATCAACACATGAATCAGTAAACTACTCATACCTGTCAGAAATCACATGGAGTCAGTTAATCAGCTGCTAAATTAATGCAGAAGCACTACAGATCAGAGTATAGCAAAGCAGCTGGGGTTACCTCACCAAGCAGTAAGTAGGAATCTCTATTTCCTACTCTTTCTCACCCTGTCTCTTCATGCTCCTTGAATATGATGGTGGCATACAAGCCAAAGAATATTAATCTGTAAAGAAATATTCTATGTTTATAAATGCAAGAATGCTAAAGAACTGATAGGGGCTACGGTGCTGTAGTAGATGAAGGTGACGATCTAATGGAATATGCGATTAAAATATACAGCATCATTCTTTCATGTGAGAGTGTCTTATCAGAAAGAACGGCTACATCCAGCATGGTGATCTAGACCTGATTGTTGTCACACTTGCTGCTCATCATGGGCAAACTTCAAAAGGTGGAAGATTTTGCTTAGTTATTATGCCAGAAATTATTAGATGGATGATGAGGAAAGATTTTTCCAGTGGCTGGCAAAAATATTTCCATTGTGAAATAATTCTAATACTGATGAATGTTTATTTGCATGAAAATTTTTGTAGAGTCATTTCATGGCTGTGAATATTCATGAATAAGGCCTTCATGCTGCTCAGGGCTGGACATTAATTTGCTCTTTACTACTGACTGGGTTTATTCCCACTAACACATCGTAAAGAGTGAGAAATTCTAGAAAGACTTTGAATTTTTTTTGCAGTCCTGTGCCAGTGCATTTGATAGATTCTATTTTTAAACACCACTTGTAATACGAACATTAAAAGCCAGAAACATTTATATAGAATAATGAAGGCTTAGATTAAATTCTAAAGTAGTGGTTACATTTTAATAATCTCCTGCTTTTCCTTCCTTGCAGTTTTATCAATAACCCTTGGGATGTTGACTATAAAAGTAGAGGATTAATCGTGTTTTATGACTTAGGTCACATTCCTACACTGTATGTGATTCTGTAGTTGCTCAGCAAGGCAGAGCTGCTCTGAAAGCCAGTGGGAACCAACAGCTTCCTCTGGGAAAAATGGGAGCTGCTTTGCACAATGCAGCCTTTGGTGCACTGTGAGGTGTTTGAGTGAATTTATCTTTTGTATGTGTGTGTCTCTTTGCAGCAAAATTTACTATCATATTACGTCATAACAGCTATGCACTATTCAGTAGTGGGAAAGCAAGGGATCTCTGATCCAGGGTTCAAGTTTTCAGTTTATAGGAAGGGGGAGGCAAAATGGCTTGAGTACCAGTGTTGTTTCTCAAGCCAGCCCAAAGTATTTCTAAACACAAAGCTGAATGCTAACTGCTTAACATTTCCCTTGGGAACAGCAATTTCATCTTTAAATCAGGTTACCAAATAGCAGATGCAACTTACTTGAGTAGATCACTGGGGAAATAAATCACTATTTAAAGTTTTCTTGTCCCTAAAGTTCTTTTTTCTGTATACTCACTCATGAAGCTGGCACAGGCTGCTGTGTGCTCCATTTCTTTGTTTCCTTATTACTGAAATTCAGTAAAACAATTGCAACATGATTGACAGCTGGATCAGTTTCAGTGGAAATATCAGCCTGAGACAAATTGCATTTTTTGGTGTTTAATGCTTTCTATCTTGTTTATGCTTGTTATCTTTTCAAACCATACAAAATTGTATGTGTGTGTTTAAATTTCACAATAATTTCTTTTATTTCTGTAGTGTAGTGTAGATAATTCCTGTAGTGACCAAAGGCGCTTTTATTAAGAATAAAAGATCCACAGGGTATGTTGTGTATTATGTTACATAGTATGTCACGATTGTCTCCAAACCTGAGGGAAGTGACTTCATTCCTTATAGCTCCTTGTGCTACAGAAATCAGATGCCCTGTAACTGACTCCACAAGTTTGAATTTTGTCCCATTTCTGGGTTTCCATGTGATACTTTTTGGCTCTTCAAAAACCTAGTCATCCAATCTGGCTTTGCAGGACAATGGAGATGCTTTTAGGAGTCATTTCTGCAGCCTTCCTGTGCCTAACACAGCCTTTGTGAACACGGTCCAAGCACCTTGGTGTTGTGAGGCTTTGGGATTTCTGAATTTCAGAGCTGAGGACAGAGCAACATTTGGTGGTGAGCTTCTTCCAGTTCATTCCAAGTAGTTCAGAACATACTCAGGGAAAGCAAATTTTCTTTTTTCCTTCAATGCCTGCCTTCTTGATCCCCCATTTTTTTCTTTTTCATCTGGAAGATTTTTGCCTTGGATATAGAGGAATAAAGACAGTACAGTTTCATTGTAGGTGCTCAACCATAAATTTGCATATGACCATGTATATATATCCATATATGTCCCCCCCAAAAACAAACAAACAAAAAACGGTTATGTTTTTAAAGCAACTTAAATGCTTATCCTTTCGAAATTGCTGTAAGTCCACCCTTGGTAAACTTGAGACATTGTGTATTTTTATGTATTCTGCATGGCTTTTAAAATTGCCATTTGTATACAGTTACCATCACTCTTGTTGGAAACAAACAAAAAAGAATGAGGAATAGGGAACAGAGGGGAAAGCACAGTTTTACATGTGCAAAAAACTTCAGCAAGTATCCTGCAGGCCTAACTTCACTACAAGCCCTAAAACTGAAGCTACAGCGAGGATCTTACATGAATTAACTATATGAAAAAGTGTCAGTTTATCTATCCCATTACTCATGAGGCAGAAGGAAAGACTAGAATTAAATTGCTTTTTATGATTTAGAAAAACAACAAAACCATATAGACAGACAGTTCCAGAAGGCAAAGCAGAACTCCTGCCAGCCGCAGAGATGGAGCTGCCCTCGCAGGAGAGGTGTGGTACCCAACTGAAGTTACTGCAGTAAGTCCTCAGCGAGGAAAGCATGATGAGTTTGTCCGGCTGCGCTTAAGGCTTGTCTGCATGCTGAAGAACAGCACAGCACATCCTTGCAGCTCTTATCTACAGAGTGATGTGGTGCACTGGTAGAGGGCTTTGTCTTTATTCACAACACATTCAGTGTGTCTCTGCAGGGGAGGAAGCAACACTTGCCTGTCAGCCTGTCCTTTACCACCGTCTGCAGAATAAACTGAACTCTAAGTCACCATTAAAGAGAAGGAGTGAAAGGTAAAGGGAGAACGGGAGAGAAGGGGAAATGCTCTCTGGCTTATTCATACATTAGCTCTCCGCAAAGGCACAAAGCAGAAGGAGCAGCATCAGCAACCTTGCAAGCAGTGACTTTAACTATTTCTAATTAATACGATCTGAGCTACTTTGAGAAGCCAATTTATTACTTACGCATACAAGCTTGAGCTGTGCTGAAAACTGGATGTGCCACACAGACCTTTGCTTCTGATTTATACATAAAGACTTGCATCTTTCACAGAATAAACCTTATCAGGAGAGATTCTACTAAGGCAGGTAAGAGATTTCTGCATATGTTACCTTCTACAATGTTAACATAAGTTAGCAAATATTACTTCTGACTACAATGCCTGGCTGTTGTTGAGCAGTTAGAGCTACTGCATTTGTCCATATGTTATCTTACCTTTGAGCAAGTTTACTCCTGAGAACATCTGCAATATACTTTAAAGATGCACTGTGCATCTTTTTAAAACACAAAATAACAGTGTGGATTGTTCAGTTAGAAGTTAAAAGTGAATATGTTTATAGAATGTGTTTTGAGATATCTCTTGATGTTTTTATATGATGTAATTAATTTATAACATTTTAAAAATAATTTCCTTTGCTGTTCTGTTCAGATGCACAAGATTAGTGTATCATTTTTATTAACTTTTCTAACACATATTTCTAGGCATCTATATATGATCTAACTGAATAGTTTTAAGAGTTTAGTCGTGCTTATCCCATATGCAGAAATACAGTTATGAGCTTCTGCACGTGGCATAAGTGAATTTTTACAGTCAAGTTGGTATTTTTGTTGACATGTAATACAGGAAAAGTAAGAAAAGTAATATGGCAATAATAAAAATAAAATCAGTAGCCAAATATGCTAAATCAAGCATGATTTGGTTATAATTCAGCATTGTAAAATAAAACTGCTGATGTTTATCAGGTCAAATAATAACAAAGAACTTTCCTGGCATATAGTTAGAACCAGTGTTCTCTGAAATCATGAGTCTGTCTTATACCTGGAGACTAAGAGCAACTCAGAAAAATATATTGCCAAAAGTTTCATCTGTATGAAGTTCATAAGATAATTTTTTGGGCACTGGCTGGATGTAGTCCTACATGTCATAAATCATTTTGGAACTCTTTGTGCTTAAGATAAAAAATAGCTGAAATGAATCACTGCTATAGAATGAGAGGAGAGAGCTGAGGAACTGGAAAAGGATGTGTAATAAATTGTGCTTTAGTGACATAGAACATTAAATTTTTTTCACTTACTCTCGTAAGTGTGTAAATAAGCCTGTTCTCAAATACTTGCTGCTGATATGCAACTTTATTATTTTCCATTTCACCTGCTAGTAGTCTTTTACTGTAGAGTCATTTCTACTTAATTAGTTTGCATACATGGGATTTTCTGTCCTTTTGAATAAAAAACCAAACAGTGGAGTTTTCTGTAGTTTCTAATGTAAGTTTTCCACATTAGTATCAGCCAAAGTGGATTTCACATCAGCTTTCTCAGTGCATGTGGGCTGGGGTTTTATTCAGTGAGGACTTCTTGACAGAGTGTGAGGAATTCTCCCTGCTTGTCTGGACTTTTGCAACTTTTGTTCAATAGGATTATTTTAGCTCTGAGAAGATGTTGACACATTGTGCAGTAAATTCTAGGCTTTTGCATCATCTGTAAGAAACTAATGACTTTTTGTGGAACTAGTCACGTGGTTTTCAAAATGTAGTGTTGTTCTGTAGGGAAATAATCTGCAGTATCACAGGTATTAACTATCCTTAGAGAAAGGTAAACTCTGAGTCACAGTATGGACTCAAAAGAGGAAACACCTCCTCCAGTGTCCTACTTAGTGCCTACAATCTGCAGGCACAGAATATGGACCAAAGCAGTGAATAAAAGAGTAGTGCAAGAACAGAAACTTTGACAGTGCCTGGTAGTTCTTTCTCGCAGTTTCAGGACTTCGGGCAGGAGACAACTTAGGGATGGAGCCAACAAGTCCTTGACTTAGATCCCTTAACTGATCCAAACTAGTGTAGCTCCAGTGATGTGAAAGGAGAAACAGTTGTTGAGGATCTGGCTCTTTCAGTGCAAATAATGTACATAGTGGGATGCTAGTGCTGTCTGTGCTTCTGTGCACTACAGGGCTGGGTGAGCTGTGATGAGGGTGTTTGTGCGTGAAGGGAGTCAGGCTTAATTGAAAATTATAGGGTGGCAACCCATAAGTGCATTAACAATGAAATTCCTAAGGCTTTTGAGTCCTAATACCAGCAATTCACTTTCCTTAGGAAGGTGATAGAAGAGAAACAGAGGATGCTTTAAGGTGATATGTACCTTTAACAGTCTTGGGACTTCTTAAGCTCCCAGAATGTGGTCCTAGCGCCATACAGGAAACCTGTGCCATATGCCATCACATCAAAACAATGTCTTAGAAGGGAAACAAGGCAGTCTGCTGGAAAAAGAAGTTTGCTATGTAACTGTACCTACAGGAGCAGCTTTGGTACTTGGTTAGCATATCTCCCGAGCACCCTGTTGGAAAGAGTTAAGCCAGCAGAATTTATTACAAACACAAGACATTAATCACATTTGCAGTATCTAAGGAAAATACTTATCTAGTACAAAGCGCTCTTCTCTGTCTAATTAGAAAGCACTGGTAGAGTGACAGCTTATGGCAAATTCATACTTGGCCCAACATTTTATGGAACTATCCAAGGGAATGCTGCTTGTACTGAATCTATAAATTTGCATGTTTGTCATGGCCCCCTGTAGTTCATCAGGAGAAAAAAAAAGTGCACAGTACACAACACTGTATCTTTAATACATCTTCAGGTCAGCTTCAGCAGAGCACCTCATCAACCCCAGCCAAGAAGGCACCTTTGTATAACTGAGAATGAGAGAATCATTTTAAAGCTAGGGGTTTGATCAGGATTAAACATAAAATACTTGATGAAAATTCAACACACTTAGATCCTTCTCTTTTCCTGCTCTCTAAACCAGTTCTCACCTGAAACAGTCTAAGTGCTGGGGCCCGGTTAAAATTGTAGTTTGAGATGCCTTCTGGAATGGTGAGGTAGGTAAGAAGAGAGATGAGACACTGTGGAGGAGGTGGAAATAGTAGTTTCTTTACCAAGGTAAAGGTTGCTGTGAGAATAGCATGTCTGACTGTAACCATAAGGAAAAGCTTGCATTGAAGTAGGTGGAAAATACGAAGTGTTCCAGGCTAACTCAAAGCCATTTCTGCATTCACCATGAAAAACCATGTTGAATATAAACTTCAGAATGGAAACAAGGTACATTTCCTTGTTAGTAGCTAGGATATTTTTAATATTTGAGAGGACCTGAAGAGAGTTTTTCTGAGATGTGTTTGAGCAGATGTGTGAGCTGCTTCTGAAGTGACTGATCCTTGCGTCCCCACCACTGCTGCTTTCCAGTTTGTTCCCTCCACATTTTCTATGTCAGCACCAGGTATAATATGACTGTGTGGGAACCTGGACCATCTGAGAGTTGATTATGTCACTTGATGATCAAAATTGTTGTCCTAGTTCATTCTTCATAACTTTATGGAATCTTCTTGGCATTCAAACAGTTCACTGAACAAGAGGTGAAATGTGTTGGCTGTGACTGCATTCACTGATATTCTAATTGACTTTTGTTATGCAGTCAATAATACGGATCCATATTGCATGATTCATACCCTTGTTAAGCATTCATTCCATACCCTCTGATCACACTAAAGATGTAGGTACAGTGAGTGTTGTGATGTGCGTTAGACATAATCAGTGTGCGGATATAAAAAAGACATTACTCAGGCATAAGAAAATGGGGCTTTTGGCTTGGTACAAGGAAGATTTTTATTTCAAAATAATGAATTTGGAATGGCTCGCCATGTCTTTTGTATCTCTTTTTTTTTTATACAAACTGAACTCGTGTTTTCAAGTTAAGTTACCTTAACTGCTTCAACTAGGAGTATTTTTTATTTGTTAGTTTGTTTTTCATTTACAAAAATGAGTAATGAGTCTTTTCATGCAATCATTGTCTTCAACAAGTTGTGGCTTTTTGGATCACCCCATCACTTAATGTAATGAAATGAAAATTTCCATACTGAACCTTACATAATATTTACACCAGTTTTAGAGTTGTGGTTCATAATAAGCGTAACGGTGAGTCTTTAATCCTTTTGCACCAATGAAAACTTTGCAACTTTTCTTGTAGAACTTCAGTTCTGGACTTTATATATTGGCTAAACCTTTCAGCTGGGAAAAAAAAAAAAAAAAAAAAGATGTGTAAATGTGATAGCAGTAAGGTTAAAAAAAAAAAAAAGGATTAAGAAGATTAAGAGAAAACTCATTGCTGAGGCTATAAAAAAAACTTGACTTTAGTTTGAGAATGCAGAAACGGAGATAAGTATGCAAGCTTTGTAAGCACTTAACAGAACTTCTGGCCTCGCACAGTTCTTCTTACCATCTGCCTTAAAGACCAGTGTTAGGTACAGCTTTGTAACGTTTTTCATCACCTGCTGGAATGTTTACAAATCAGTGTCTATCAGTTTATGAATTTATGCTTTCTTGACTACTGAACTGATCATTTCAACATTACTTCGAGACCAGCATAGCTGCACACATCTCCAGCTACAGAGATGTCTGCATAGAAGTTAGATGTGCCATTCTATAGCCAGTCATGTCAAAGGTGAGAGAGCCCTTCCTGTCACGAGCTTCCATAACTAGGTTAAAGTCTCCTGACATTTTAGCAAAAGGATTTTCAGGTTAATTGTTTCTGTTTTCCTTTCATCTGTGCAGGGAAATATCGCTTTAAGGTTGCTTTGATACCAATAGATTGACAATTAATTAGTTGCTGTTGGCAGATATGTATATTGTAAATAAAAGCCAGAGGGTTCTTACAGGAAGGTTGATTGCCTAATGAAAACAAATGACTCCTGTGTATTTCAGGTCTGAATGCTCAGGTGACATATAACTTGAGCAATGGGTTTCCTTAGCACCTGTTTCCAGTCTATGATACTGAAATAGTATTTCAGGGAGGCATGTGAGGACAAAATATTGGAGTCCCTCACTAATTCAAGGAAGTCTGAAGACTGTCTTGTGATCACGATTACTCACTAAAGGCAGGCCGACTAGATCTTAAGTTTGTAGAAGAAAAATCACCAATAGGGTCCATAGCCAGATATGTATCACAGCCTTTAAAAAAATAAAAAATAAAAAATTAAGGTATTAATTTTTAATTAAATATCAATTATATACAGATGGTGTTGCAATATTATTCAAACTTCTAATCCGTGCAGAATCAGTTGAACTATGAAACTATAATTTACTTTTCTGCAGCAGAGATAAGCATCTCATTTTCAGTTTATTCCATAAACTTCTGAAACACAACTTTGATATAATCTTTTTTCATAATGTAGTAAATATATGCAACCTCATCTTTGTTGCCCCTTTTTTAATACTCAGAACTCATAAATGATGATTTATTTTCAATGGAAAACATGTGGTTGGGACAGATGCTCAACCAAAATGACTCCCAGCAGGCTGGCTACACAGGTTAACTCAAGAATAGATGGGTCTAAATTTGCACAGGAAAAAAAAAAAGCCATAATTCAAAACGAATGTGCCATGTCTGAAGGACAGGAAGGTATGAAAAAGTAGGAAACTGATTATTTTGTTGGTGTAGCTTTTAAGTATGAGGAATGCATTATGTGCCTTTTCTGTATTGTGGAGTTATTCAAATATATGTAATTTATTTAGTAAAGGTGAAAAAGTAATCAAATAATAGTATTTTTAATAACAACATTAAACTTGTTTCTCTTTGCATCTTTCTGGAAGGAAAATTCATATTTCCCTATGCTATTTTTGTTCGACAAATTCTATTTAATTTCTTGTCTCAAAACATTACAGTGACTGACAGTAACACCAGGAAGTTTAATCTAACATTTTTTAATGATTATTTAAAAGCCTCTTGCATAATCCCTCTACCTCACAGCTATAGCTCAAGGATAGGTTGCAGGTAAAATGTTTTCCTGATGAAAAGTTTGATCTGCATGTTTGTTTTAAGCTTTTAGAAATGTCTCTAGACAAGACTTGTTTCTGTTTTTGTAGTTGGTTTTTCATGCTTTTTGATTAGCTGTAATTTATGTATTTATTGAGTCGTGACGTTTTTGCACCCAGCATTTGTTTCTGGCTGCTCTGGGCTGCAGCATTATCTTATATCTGTCCCATGAAAGAATGAATCCTCATTTGTGTGTAGTAGTATTTAGAGTACACAAATTGACATCATAAAATGTTACCAGTAATTAACAAAATCTATTCTCTGACACCAGTCTGCTAATGCAGAAGATATTACCCACTTTGTGTGCAGAGATTCCTGCACCACTAACATAAGGAAGCTTTTTTGTGATCAGTATCTTTCAGGAATAGGCATATATAAAGCAAATGCCTTAATTATTTACAAACATGAGAAGATGCAATAAAAAAATGAGCTCAGGTGCCCTTTGCATCTGTGGTTTCCTTATTCTTTTGCTCAAAGTGGTAACTAGTAGCTCATACACAATATTGTTTTTATTTTCCACAGTAAGACAAAGCATTTGAACTGAACATTTTTGTCAGGAAGCCTTGCGGAAGTCTTTTGTTTTCTATACTCCCATGTGAAATATTTGAAGGAATTCTTCTAGAGATAGATTAAGCATCTCCAGAGTTCTGGTGTCTTTATAGTTTATATTACAGAATCACAGAATCTTAGGGGTTGGAAGGGACCTCCAGAGATCATTGAGTCCAACCCCCCTGCCAAATATAAGCTGGTATCTACACTGTTTGCTTTTATGAGACTGTATTACCAATGAAGGTCCATTCCTTCATTACTGGGAGATTCATAATAAAGTTGTCAAAGTTTCACTTGGTTTCAGCAAGCAGGCAAATTGATAAAGACAAGGTAATAATTGTCTCAAGCCATAAACCGAACCAGATCTATTGCTTCAGGCACAACATAGCTGTGCCAGTTAGAAGAATCACTGTGAGACTGCAGATAGAGCACAGTGCTCTGACAAGGTGGCCTATATAATTGGACAGTGGTGGTTGTCCAGTTTAATCCTCTATGCTAGATTTATCTTCTATTATCCTTAATTCATATCCTTCATTCCTCCTTTTCTCCTCTGTACTAACATTATAGCCAGTTGCCACTAATTTTTATCCTATCCTCAGTCTGGAGGCATCTTCTGTTAAAAAAAATTGTCACATTAAATGTTGCATTTACATAGGTAATGATTTCTCTTATTTTTTAAATTTAATTAAATTGAAAAGGAGAGGTCATGGAAGTCTTGAATAAGTATTATGAATACAAAAACAAATTTATATGAATTGTTTTTAGGATTAGTTTGATTTTCACTACAGGCCTTTTTAAGCAGATGTAACCGTACGGAGTCCTCCTACAGCCTACAAATGCTAAAGGTCAGTGAAGAAAGTCAAGCCATTTTCAACAGCTGGTGATCTTATAAGAGCTGCTGATGACATTTTACAGTTGGGGTGTAGTAAGGGATTCAATTATTCATTTTCATTATTCTTCTTAAAGGGAAGTCTTCCATATTTTAGAGTAGTCCCAAAGTATTCTCTTACAGTATAATTTTAAAGGAAGGAAAAATAGAGAGGATGTGATAAATGTTTAGTATTAAAGTGAATTATAAGAATTTTAATTGTTTGAACTTTTAGTGAGAGTCTGGGGAGCATCAGTTTGGGTTTATCTAAGAAAGGAAGCCAAGGAAATAAAATCTAACTGAAAAATTTTCTGGTAGGCTACTTTGAACATAAATCACTTGCAGCATCAAATATGATTCGCTACCCTTTTACACTGGGGAAACCAAACGGATAACGTTGTAAAGATTATCTTTCTATTTCATAGAGGGTGTAAACTTGCTGTTTACAATTAAGGCTCTTATTTTTGGATTTCTAGGGAATCTTGAGGAGTTCTTAGAAGATAAAGTAGTAGCTGTATTTATATATAATGATTTTGTCTCATTCGGGCCAGAGAAATATGTATTTTGTCCCACAAAACTTTAATTTGGGTGCGGTAAGATTTACAGACAATCATTATAGAGTACCTCTGCCAACTTCTTTATTATGCCATCCACTTAAACACTTCTAAGAAGTGAGGTATTGTTCCACTTTATGTCTGACAGAATAGATATGTTGGACAGACAGTTAAAGTAATACTGTAATTTGTTAGAGACTATCTTACAGAAAAAATTAGGAGCAAGCTATGAAGAACATAAAAGGGTGCACAGGTAACACTTCTATATGAAGCTTATGCCATACTGAAGAGCTGTGTTTTAAATGTACCAAAGTTTGATGATGGAATGTTTTTTAAAACCACTTAATCTTAAGTGCTCTGAACACAGCTTTTCCTATTGTGTACAATTTGACTACAATCGTAGTCTACAGTACAAAGTAATTAATGCATACATTTCTTGGTTCAGCTGAATGTTTGGGGTGAGGAAGTGATGCTTTTCTCATAATAACCTTTCAGGAAAGTGATATAAACACACAGTATATACAGTGCTTGCTTTGCTCCCTATGAATTTTGCAGCTCAAATGTATTCAGAGGCAACTATCAAATCTCTGTTCCATCTTCCCTTGCTTGATTCCTTGGTAACTGCAGGGTGGATTACACTGGTAATTTCAGCATGACTACCTGCTGCCTGTATCTGATTACAGACACAGTAACTTACCTGACCCCAAAATTCTAAGAGGAAGGTGGCAAACTTTTAGGGTGGTAGCCAATGTTGTATACAAGTTTGTAGTAATAACTAGAAAAGCATAAGCAGTGCAAATTGTATTTATTGTACTAATGACTAATGCAATCAGAAGGGTTGAAGTATTTTCAATACAGAAAGAAATATTTCTGTTACTGGAAAAAGGAGCTGCCAGCAGGTGCTGGGAAGAGTGGTTTTGTCTGAGGCCATCTGGAAATGTGCCATACCTTCCTTGCCTTTTGGATGGTGTAGCTGGACCTGTCTTATCCTTGGATATCGGTTGTATCTATGGAAGACATTTCAGTAGAAGTGATGCCTACATAATCCTGAGTGCCTTCCACTCAGAAAACTAAAGTTAAATATATTTGGCTGAAGAGTACTTCAATACATATTCATACTCAATGCAATATTCAGTGGCTTCTTAAAGGAATTAAGGGGCTACAAAGCCCAAGGGAGGTACATCAAAATACCTTTTGTCTGTAGAGCACACTATTAGTGTGATCTCACAGAGTTTAGGCAACTTTGATTTGAAGAGAATTTCGTTTTTCTTCAGGGGTGATAAGAGTGATGGTAACCTAGAGGAAGGCATGCAAACCACAAGATAGGTTTTTCATTTAACACCCTATTTATCACAAACTCATGATTTTCTTCATAATTAAAATCTCATCTCTGAAGAACAAGTAACTTCTGAAGAGCAACAATATTGTATATTGCTAGATTTTGTCATTCAGAAAAGAAGTGTTTATGTGTCTAGTATGAATTATGATTTGCTTAAGAGAGTGTTACTCCTGGCTTCTATGATTTAATGTGATTAGCCTTTCAGAAAATGAAAGCTATATTTTAACAGCTCAAAAACATGGTATGTATTGTGTGGGACATATAGAGTGTAATTATGAATCTAATGAGGGGTGGCTTACCAATGTGATTGGTGAAGATCTGCTCCAGTAGCTCCTGTTAATGAACTGTCTGTCTATGCCAGTGCTTTGCTTGAAAGAGTTTACGTACTGGGCAATTGGTTTGAGCAGAGTGAGAATCTTCTCATGATTCTATAAATTAGTTGGTTTTTATGGTAGTTGTACTTGCCTTCAAAACTAGCTTGACAGAAAATGATCTCTCTGCTAATTCATTGAGAATTGAAGCACATCTAGCACTAACTAGTGGCAGCTAGCAGTATTAAGAGGAGTAAAGAAGGGCGTGGTGTTGTCACAGAAGCAACAGAACCTTATTCTTGTTTCAGCCTATGACTGCAGCAAGATCATATGTGCTGATGCAGTGCAAAAACTGGTGTGTTTGTGGGTGAAAGAGCACAGCATTCCAGTGATCCATCTGTATCATCTCTGACAAATAAAAGGTACTTAAGGGAGCACAAAATAAAGACCATGATGAATTGTTATGGAGTTAGTTGACTGTAATTTCTTCCTAGCTCCAGCAGTTCATGTTTCTGCCTTCTTGCTTGCACACTAATGCAGCCCTATTGATCTCACTAACTCCAGTATAGCTATTAGCAGCTGTTTGGCAGCAAAAGTGTTTGATGCACTTCAGTTATAGGCCACTGGTTTTGATTTAGAGATTTAAATATCACAAGTGATTATCAAGTCTGATAAGTGTGCCACTGTAAACTTGACCCTAGTTTTGCAGTAGAAACAATATAGATGGCTGCAAGCTGTCTGGCAGCTTTAGGAGCATTGAAATAAACAGATTTTATACAGAAATTAATATGGACTTAAACTACCATCTGTAAGTAGTCTGAAAGCCATTATGTTGTTCTTGAATCCATATGCATCACTTTGTCCTGAAAATTTAACCTCTGAGGGTGCTGGAAATTTCAGTATCAATGATTTTAGCAGTTTTTGTAGGGAAAATACTCATTTCAAGATTCTCCTGCCTTTTGGACATGGCCATGTTAAACAACAGTAATGAGAAATTTAAATAGGCAGCTTAAATAAGCAGGATAAATCCATGGATTTCTTAACCATCAGATCTAAGTGATGCTAAAACACTTGGATCATCAATTTCGGGTTATGTACTTTTCTTCATAACTGTGTGTTTAAAGGGAACTGTATTTTTGTTGTTGTAGTTGCTAAATGAGAGCCTAAATAATAATATTTATTTCTTTTGCTAAATTTCAGTTCCATGGCAAATCCATATACATTTGAATTAAATGCTAAATTAGTGACAGAATTTGGCATTCTCATCTGAGGATATGCTATCTGGAGCAAAATTAAAAGGAAATTGGATTGCAAAAGCCATTTCAATTACTGAGTAATGGAACTTCTTGCAGTATTCTTTTTCCCTCCTGAAAAAAAAGATGTATGTTACCCATTAAATAAAAAGCAGAAAGAACCTTCCTTATCATTGAAGAGAATAGTGTCCACTAGAAGTTAAATACTGGTTAATGCACTTATCTTAGGTAGATTCCAGCTAAAGTCATCTTTACTTCTGGGTTTGTTATCTGTCAAAAACTGCTGATATATTTGGTTGTTCTGAGGACCAGTCTGAAAAATGTGGCTGTAAGTCAGGCCACTGGAAATAATCCAAGACTGACATAACAAGAAAGCATCAAAATTGAAAATTAATACATTGTATTGAATTGTCCTATGGGGAAAAAGGATGGGGGTAGTTGAATGATTTTCTCACATTATGGATGTTCCATTCCAAGCCAGAGCTGAGAAGTGCTGGCAAAGTATGGGTGCTTCCAGTGCCAGTAATGCTTCTAGTGCTGGAGTATGTTACATTTCACTCTTTATGGGTCCACATTCTGTTATCTTATATATGCAAAGCTTCCCCCTGCACTGATGTATGTTAGTGTCTGCAGTGCTGATAGGTTCTTTCAGTGATATTTAATTTCCGTGCAAGATGCCAGAACACAACTTAATCCTTTGAATTTCACTCTGAGTTAGCAAGCCGTATGTAAGCCTTATGTGAGGACACTTTATTTTATTTTACTTTATTTTATTTTATTTTATTTTATTTTATTTTATTTTATTTTATTTTATTTTATTTTATTTTATTTTATTTTATTTTATTTTATTTTATTTTATATAATAATGGATTTATATAATAATGGATTTGAATTCTCCAGAAGTTTTCAAAGAAGAAAATATTATTGAAAAATATTTTTAATGCAATTTTCTCCTTTTGACTTCACTCAAAGGTGAGAATTCTTAAGGGTTTTTTCTTCAGGACAAAAGAGTTTACTACTAGGATATACTCCTTCCCTGTCCTCTGCCTCAGCCCTGTGCTTGGGCTACTGTCTCCATCCTGAGACTGTCTACACCCTGTTGCTTCCCTTGCAGATCCTTACCACAAGCTCTGCTGTTCTTGTAGTTTGCAATGACCTGAGCTAAGCATTAAATGGCAAGCGTCTGTCTTTATGGTGATCCTTTGCCACAGCCTTTCTTTGCCTCTTCTATGTTTTCCAGTTCCACCAAGGGCCTGGCTGTCTCCAAAGGCCAGGGCTGTCTTTCTGGGGAGAGGCTAAGCGAACTAGTAGCTTTTGCCTACACTACATTCAGTTATATCATAAAAAACAAAAAACAACAAACAAAAACAACACAAACACAAATCACAAAGGAAATGCAAAGCTGATTTTATCTATTCTCAGAGGCAGCAGTTTACACTGAGGTAAGTGAAGGACTTAAGCATTATTGGAAGCCGTAGTGATTTTATACAGAACCATCATCCATGCTTGCTGCTGTTGGTCTTGCTAGGAAGAAAAATGAATGAGGCCATAAATATAAATAAATAATTGTGCGAAATAAAGAATGGGAGGTTTATAGGGTGTCTATAAGTCGTGTACACATGTGCTGTGAACAGAATTAAGACAGTGCATTTCAGACAGTAGCAGTGACTATCTGTCACAGTCGAATTAATTACTTAGCTTTAATTAAGGCTTCTGACACTTTAGATACTGAATTTTTTGATGGTCTACTTAGTTTGTTTATAAGGCCTAAATATTCTCCCCTGCGTAAATCTTACTTCTTGACATGCATACTGCTTGGCCTGAGTCCTGCAGGGGAATGTGTCACCCAGTACAGCTCCCTGCCAGGCCCTCTCCTCCCACAGGACTCCTGCTTGCCCTCACAGAGCTGCACAGTGCCCTCACAGTGCCGTGCTGCAGCAGTGCTGGTCGTGCTGCCTCTTTGGGGCTCTTAATTCCCTGCTCCCAATTTTACACCAGCTTTTGTCAATTTCTGATCTGCACAGTGTTTTACCAGCAGCAATTGCAGTGTAGCAAAAGCAGAATGTGAACCTGAGTTCGTTTACACAGATATTAATCTAGAGTTTCAATGTTTAAATAAGAGCCCTGGAATTGTATCTAGGCAAACAAGATCAGGTTTTGCAGCATTAAACTGCATTAAACTGAGTGATGCAGTTTGATAACAGCTTTCCTTTACTTCCCACAACAGAGAATGAGGAAGCTGGGAATCCTAATTGCACAAAAGTAGAAAATATGCATGCATGTGAATTGCCATGCAGAGTTCACTCTAAGTTGTTTACTTATGTAACTTGGCATCCAAAAGTAAGGCTTCCTTCTCCTGTATCTTTGCTTTGTCCTCTGGATGAGATAATGCTGTTTTAAGTACATGAGCTAACCTCTTGTCTTTCTAGCAAAAGGATAAAAAGATTTATCATTAAAAAAAGCGTGGAAACGAATATTGCTCATCATTTCAATCATAGGTCAGGTCATCAGATCTACCTTATTTCGGCACAGCCATATGACATTTAAAGCAAAGTGCTTCTTTTATGAATTAATAAGTGCACTTGCTAATTCTGTTCTTTGTGAGGGCAGAAGTATGTTAAACATTTTTTGTGATGTCCTGGGGATCTGTCTGCTTTCACACATGACTGGAGAGTCCTTACTTGGCCTGTGTTACTTGTTATGTCTATTAAAATGGTCTTTTTGAGAAGCTGGGCTGGCATAGATCTAGAACAGAAGAGCAAAAAGCTGCTGAATATCATCTCTTTTGGTTTACTGCACTGCTGAAATAGCACCTAAGCTTTTTAGTTCTTTTTAGAATCTAGTGTAGCATTGTCCTCCAGAATTCCCTCAGGAATTCTTGCTCTATTGATATTTTATTCTGGAAAGCAATACACCAGACATCCCATCAGTGAGCACAAGTACTCCTTTTACTATCGTGATCATTTGTCTTGACTCTTTAGGGGGATTTTAGCTGTAGCGATTTGCTTGAATTAAAAATTGATGACTTACTGAAAACAAAAGTTGTATAACATAGATGACTATTTTGTTGCAATTCAATTTAAACTGTTAATGGTACATGGAGTCCAATTCAACGTAATGTTTAAGACTAATTTCACATATGCTTAGCCTTGGCATAAAATCAGGCACATGCTTAAATGATTTCCTTAATTAAAGCTTTATAGTGGGACTTCAAAAATACTTTAACTACTTTTCTTCAATTTTATGAGCTTTTTTTTCCCTACAGTCTGGCACAGAGTAAAGTTAAAATATTGCGAATGAAGTAGAATTGGTGGAGATGGGGACACCAGGTTGGCAAGCACACATTCATTAAAAACAGATTAGCTAAATACAGACTGATAATTCTGTAATCAAGACTCAGTACACAAAACCTTGGAAATGTTAAACGTGCTGTAAATAAATAGATGATTAAATTCCTTTATTGCAGTATTTATGCCTTACTGAGAAACTGTATTTCTCCTAAAAGATCCTTTTCTTATTATTTTAATACTAGACCTCCTTCTCAGCTTCATGATGTGCAGAAATAAAGAGATAATAGTATGAAGGCAGTTAGCACTCTGAGGGAGAAAACTTGAAAACACAGCCTCATGCTTGCAAGTAAATACTGCAGCAAATGCCAGATACTTCAGGTGAGGGCAAAACATTCCTTTAGTCCGCTTTATGCCTAAAATCTTGCTGGTGGAATAGTGGTAGAACAGGGGGTGTATGGAAATCTGCATAAAGCAAAGGTTGATACTTAATACCACAAAGGGACTTTTTAGCTTCCTTCCTAATAAATTTGATTAAGTTTCTTGAGAAACATATGAGATGGAATGAAAAGGAGGGAGGAGTGTTTTGTATGAGAGATTTGAAAAGATTCATTACTGGAGATTACTCTTAATGAAATGCATTCTGAGTGTGAAGCTGTGTGGTTGGTGTGCTCGATACATACAAATTAAATATTCTCCTGGAAATATACTAATAAAAAACAATGAATTAAACACCAGGGCCAAGAGATTTTGGCTTATTAATACATTGTAACCCTATTTAGAGGATTCCAATTTACTGAACATACATGTTGCCAGTAAAATAGTTAGAGTGAAAACTTCGCATCCAGCAGAGTACCAAGTATATTAAATATCAAAGTTTAATAAAGATTTAAAACCCTATTAAAAGTTAGGTAAAAGGATTAGTGGTGGGAAATGTTAGACAGTTTTATGGTGTTTAATGTAACTCTGGAAAATGAAACTTAATGTTCAAAATCAGTGTTCTGAAAAACACATATGAAGGAACACAAAGCTGTTGCTCTTTAGCTGTGATATGTATAAATTTGATTTTTTTTTATTATTTTCTATTTATTTATTTATTTATTTATTTATTACTAATGAGAAATATTCTTAGTGGGAACTCAGGAAAATCATTGTACCATACGCAGTCTTTCTACATGCTAACAGTTACACAGCCCATGTCACCTTGCAGACCATACAGGACTAAGTTTAAGAGCCGCTGATGCTGAAGAATTCTCTATGTAATCCTTTATTTGGCTATGTTTTTCCAGCTTTTGCAAGGTTCTACTCATGCAGCAAAGTACTCATGTGGCTGACCTTTGGGTAGACCTCAAATCTGTATTTTGACTGGTATGCACTTTTACTGGCATGGAAGATAGATGTGACATTGAGCTGGCCGTGAGTTTCTTTTTGCTGTTATTTGTAGCTCTACGTGCCGGGTGTTAGATCACTCTGAACGTCTTGCATCATATTTTTATTCCTCCAACTGCTTCCACTAACTGAATTACAGATAGCAGTAGTCACTCCTACGTGTGTTGTCTTTGCAACTTCTCTTTGCCACACAGACACTGCCTGTCAAGGTCTCAATCCAGACTGACCTCTGGCTCCTGACCATGTGGGGAAGTGATGTCCAGAATGTTTTCTAGTGATACATCTCGCTGATCAGACAGCCTTTCTGGTGGAGCAGACTCTTTTAATCAGTTCTGTTGCCTATACTTACGGTGATTCTAAATAGCAATTCCTATGCATTCTTAAAAATGTGGGCAGTTGGAGGATGGACCTTTTGTTATAGTTCTTTGAAAGGATGCATGATTTTATTTTATTTATTTTTTCTTAGATTTTTGGCAGACTTTAAAACTGAAGTTGTGTATTTGACCAAGTCTTGCTTGTGAGTGAATGCAGAAAGTGGGGAGATGTAATAATCATCACTGAGCAATATGGCCTCTCTGAGCAAAGTATTGCTGGTCTAGAGATGTTACAGAAATGAAAACAGAATGAAAACATGCAGGAGGCAATGCAAGGAATGATAGCATTGCAATTCTTGACAGAAAATTGCAGAAATGGAGATGAAACAGAGGTGGGGAAGAGGATTCTGAGAACAAAGTATCGGTGTTAAGTCTTCTAAGAGAGCAGGGCAACAGAAAGACAGTATGTGCAGAAAAGATGTTTGAAAACAAGGAGAATTTTATAGCACAGAAATCTAAGAACTCTGTATCCTCTGTATCTATTCAAATAGTACAACAAAGCATCTTTTGAGCATCATTCCTTCTACTCTTAATATTATTAATTCTCTAATTTTTAAAATGTTATTATTTTTTTGAATTGTTATTATTTTAATTACATTTTTGGAGGCCTAATGAATATTCTAACTTAGAGTTACTCTAGCTCGTAATAATGGATGTTCATGATTCTAAATGGACCTAAAATGAACTTATAATTGTGACCCTTCTAACTTTTCAGAAGCTTTAATCAGCATTTATGAGGAGCTTTTTTGTCCTCATAATAGAATGGATGATATAATAAAGTTCCCTGGGGACGCAGTTACTAAAATTTGAGGTTGTAGCGGCAAAACTCAAGTAGAGGGAATTAATTTAGACCTGGTCAGGACATAATCATAGCATGAACTGTGCATCTTGGCAAGGCTGTGTGGATGGGAATAGGTAGCAATGACTGCAAGAAATTGGCCTTAAAACAGCACCGTCAGCTCTGAGAAATCCCCAGGCAGAGGTTTAGGAAAATGAAAATGTGTTGCTGGCAGGAATACTCATCAAATTGGAATTAAGGTGCATTGTTATAAGAATAGAAAATGAGCTTGTGAAAGAAGCACCGCTGGAGTTCCAGCAGCACCGTGCTGTTTACTGAAACAAGAATGCCTCAAATGAAGTTCTAGAAGTTGTCTGGGTGCCAACTCTATTATTTTCTAACTATGTTTGACATAGTAGCATTTTGATTAAACCTCCAATATCAGTTTCCAAATACTTGCCTTTAAACCTTTGTTTCCATTCCTATTTCCCAGATCCATCTCCTCATTCTTCACTTTGGAAACATCAGTATTTTCAGCAGATAATGATGAAATCAGGGAAAGTAATTAGGGAGTCTTCATTTAAGAACAGTCAAAATTTTCCAGTCTCACACTAGAGAACAAGAGTTTAAATTGCAAACTTATGTTAATGTTATTTTCTAGTACATACTATTAGCAAATTTGTACCGGAAGATAAACACCACTCATCAGCACTTGGTGTGTTATTAAGATTATTTATGTATTTAAAGGTGAAAAAAAAATGTATTTGTTTCCTCATTATTTTCATAATTGATAGCATTTACACTATAAACAGAAATTTTAATACTGAAAGAAGACAGAACTCTGAAAATGTATTAAGAAGACTGACTGACTCAGGAGATTCCGTGTGTTCATTAACATTCTTGATTTAACTGCGTTAGGAGAGCTAAATATATGGACTGCATAAATAAATAAATACGTGAGTTATAGAGATGATACCTCATCAGTTTGCACTTGTATCTCTATCTGGGCTTAACGCAGCAAACTGAACTTGTCAGAAAGAATTAATAATTTCCATACCTCAGCTAGGTAACCCAATTTTCTTGAAACTGTTTGAGAAGTATTCCATTTGCTCTTCTTTTTCTGAAATGAGTCTGAAACATTGTAATGAAAGGAACACAAAGTGTTCAGAAAAACAGGTTTTTGATCTCGAGTTGGTTCACTGACTGCAGTAAGATTCCAAATGCCCACCAGCCTTTTCACTGATGAGGAATACTTCATGATTTAGCACAACACTTTCTGTTTCCTTTGGTGTAAGAGAGGATGGCAACTCAAAATAGAAAGAATCAGCTTTGAATCTGCTGGGTTGCTCCCAGTATGATGCTGCTGCAGAGGATGAAGCTGCTGAAACTGCTTTGTTTCACTCTTCCTCCTTTCTCTAGAGTGTCTTCAGCCTCTGGCATCAGAGAAAGCTGAGAGTACACAAAGCTACTTTTCTCACCATTAGAATGCAGTTCTTTCACTTCATTTTCTTTGCCAAACTTAGTAAGGGATTGCACATGTCAGCTTGAAGTTTTCCCCTACCTACAAGGAGCAATGAATTCTGTGTATTTTTATGTGTATGTATATGTAAGCATTGTATATATTCCCCCCTTCTGTATACAGATCTGTAGCAAAATCTGACTGTTTTTAAATGGTGACAGAGATTACTCAGGGTCATATTTCAAGCTGAAAATGTTAAGGTTTCACTTACTGTGATTTCCCCACTCATCCCTGAAGTTAAAAGTAATGACTTTCCTAGCATACTCTTTGTACTGTAATACTCCCATTTTCTAGCGTGCCTCTTTAGTCTAGCCTGATACACAGTCCTGTGCTGTAATTGTTTTTTTTTGTTTTTTTTTTTCTTTTTTTTTTCTTTTTCTTTAATTCTTACATCAAATTAATACACTTAATTTCTGTTGGAGTTTTTCCTTTTTTGCAGCCTTCCATAAAAGATAATTTTTATAATATTCACTTTTGCTTTGAACTCTGTGACAGTTGTTTTGTCAGCCTTAATACTATCAGATGTACTAACAAGCTGTGTTTTCTAGATGTATGTGCAAAATGAATGGGAGGTCTGACTATCAAGATAGATGCAGAAGCTTCAAAGTGAAATGATCACTATCATACTCACATTGAAGCTGTGTTTAAAGCTGAAGCCAGATTAAAACAACCTAAAATACACCTAGATCAGTTGAAGAGTTATTGTGCTTCATAAAGTCATTGTGTTTCTGTGATATATCTTCTTCAAATTACCCTAAAGGTTAGCGAGGACTTATATCCACCTTTCTTTTAGAGGAGGATGCAGATCTACTGAAAATATTCATTACCCTTTTTGGAAGATGCAGATCTAGTGGAAATATTCATTAACCTTTGAAAAAACAGATTTGTGCCATCTTGCTAATACATTTTTTTTTAGTGCGCTCTGCCTCTGTTCTGGGTTTATTACGATGTCTGATCAGATGCTTGCCACAATTTTGTATAAAAGTGAATGTCAAAGCTAGTCAGTAGCCTGTTTGGTATTTGCTGGGTCTGAATTTCCATGAAATAAAATTAGGCTGTCTGATGGCTGGTGACTGAAGTTTACTCTCTTTTCTGAATAGGTTTTTTTTTTTGTTTTTTTTTGTTTTTGTTTTTTTTTGCTAACAAGAAATTGTCATAGTCCTGCTGCACAGAACCCCTTAAAGCTCTTGGAAATAAAAGCAGAACATTCCACAGTGCAAGAGTTGTATATCCGTCCCTTCCTTCTTCTCCATCTCTTGCAATACAGTTGGTGAATGAGCCATCTGTCTTTGTCAGAAAAGCTGAGTAACATCAAATCACTGAATTCAGCAGAGTAGATTCAAGTCTTCCCAGCTAGTCCAGTTTTCAGGCTTATGGATGTTATTAGGAGGTATTAATTGATTGTGCAATGTAAATATGAATTACAAACTATAGGGGACTTGTGCTTTGTATGGCATGTGGGGAAGATGGTCAAACACCATTTTTCAGAGTGTGATGGCTGCTTTGGAGCTAGAGGACATCATTTCATAGTAGTAAGAAATATACCAATTTAGGGGCTTCTCAGCCTTCTTTTTCTTTCAGTGAAGACAGATGTTTCTTAAAGGAAGAATTGAACCAGTTGTCAGTGGGGATTTACCAAGTACTTAAAAAAATGGAATTGTACTCTCATCAGGCATTCTCCACATATTGAGCTATAAAGAAATGGCAAAGAAGGATGACATTCCTTTTAAAATTGCTGCTTCAGCTCTAGTGAGACATTATATTTTAGCTGATAAGTGCTAGGAATAGTATTTTGCATAAATATTCCACAATATTGAGCAGATTTTGTGTCTGTAATTAGAGCTTTGATTTACTCACAGACAGAATTAATTAGGGAGTAATAGTTGTACTGTAATTCCTCTGTTATAACCCAAGTACATTTCATTTTCCTCATGCTAAAATCAAAGATATACAAATATTTATTTAACCCTCCTTAAAAACTGTAAAGATAATCTGCTTAGAAGAAAATGTCCTGGTAGTAAATATAAGAACATGTGTTCAGCTGCCCATACATAATTTTATGCTTAATTTAAACTTGATAGGGTTGATTCCAAGACTATTCAAACTCTTGGATGAGGAAAGATATGACAAAAATGCCTGACCATATTGAAATGCCTTTAAAAGAAATTTCTAACAAGTAAATTCCATGTTTATCCTCTGGCCCTTCGTGACATCAGGGTCCTGGTACAAGGCCTCCTCTCTGCCTTAGTGCTTACTCTGCTCCCAACTTGCTTTCTGTTTGTTTAAGAGAAACATTAGAGCTTAACTGGGATTCTCAGTACTTTGTGTCTTTTGCATACCCACAGGACAAGTGTGAGACTTCAAACTGTAAGAAAAGTTATTTGAGTGACCTGCCCTGAACTGGCCATGGTTGAAGCCAGATTGTAGCAGAGAATCTTCTCAAGGTCTGTTCTTTAGCAGATAGATCTTTTCTCCAAGCAGAAGCTCTGTCTGGTTTGGGAGCAGGGGCAAAGAGAAGGCAACTCTATTGTGGAAGGGGGAAAGAAGGTAAGTGAGTTGCTGCAGCAAAAATGGGATGTGGATTTGAACCATCTGTTAGCTCCAGAGATTCATTTTATCAAGCTATTATATGCTACAATAAAACTGAACAGCTGGAGGAATCAAAGGCAGGAGAACAGCTTGTACGATTAGGCCCATCCATTATATTACCACCTTGATGCAAGTGCAGCCTAGCAGAAGCTGAAGTGCATTCCCTGCTCTTCTCTGTGAGGAGCCAAGAGCTCCTCTTTGTGATCTGACTCCAGCTGTAATAATGGAGGAAGGGATCCAAACAGGAGCTGCTCCAACTGCTGGGACAGCTTTTCCCTGTAAACCTGGGAAAGTCTGAGAGCAGCCCAGGGTTAGAAATTCACCTGGGGGAATGCACCTTTTGCTATCTTCTGCAGCTTGCATTCGATGCACTTTTACAAGTAATTGATATTGAATGGACTTAGAATTAGCATCATTTCATCTAAATTATCTTAGTCACATATGTGAAAATGTTGACTTCAACTTCAGCAACTTTGGGGGCTTTTTATTTCCTTCTCCTCTTGAATCTATCTAACTTGTTTATACTTTGAAGTAATTGTTTTCAGCTGTCTTTGCTACATTGTTTTCTAACAGATAAAGAAATCATTTTGTAGTTCAGTTCTTTAGTCCCAGCACCAATAAACAGCCTGGAGTCTCCTCACAAACTTCTAAAACTGACTGTTCAAGGTTCTGTACTGTTTTCACCTTCCCTGTTTGACTAGCTCTCAGAATGGAGAAGTTAAGAGGAAAACTGTATTTGGGAAATCAAGTTCCTATTTGGCTGACCATCTAGTCTTCTTAGAGATGAACAATGGGATGCATTTTAATGTGGTGGTAAATTGATATATTTGTAGATACTCAATATTCATGTCAAGAGCAGCTTGCTCAGCAGATGTCCTATTTTCAAAAGCTGATGCCTAATGAAAATACACACCAAATGTGCACAGGCATCTCATCTGACATAACGTGATGCCTTGTGAGAAATATTCTTCTATTCCATCTTTCTACATCTAATATATATTGCAGTTTTTGCAAGGTATGCATTAGTACAAATGCCTGGAAAGCTACCCTGGCTATTCAGCCTCTCTATCTGCTCTTTTGTTGTCACATATTCGAAATGTTGTTTTTTATTCTGTTGATCCACTTATACAAAGGCAGCAAATACAAAGGTGCTGAATCACCATTTTATTATTATGCACTGATTTTTTCAAGTTTCCTTGGGGCAGTAGTATGCTGAGGCAATTAATACTCAGTGCTAACAAGCTAGAGGCAAATGACTGGTGACCATTTTGGAGGAAGGTCTCAGCCAAGCAGACCAAGAGCAGGGGATGCTAAACTGTACTCAGTGCTCAGCCCAAGCCTCATGCATGGGGAGCACTCAGGGCTTGCAGCTCATGCCAGCGCCTTCTCTTCTGTGCTTTCTGTAAGGCTGCTGTTGCAGCCCACAACCTCCCTGCTCCAGGAAGCCCCACTGAGGAAAATCATGCTGGGAGGGACCTGATGGGGATATGTATCTGCCTTTTAGTTATAAAAATAAAAACACACATGCTGATGAGAAGTGCCTCCATTTGATTAAATATCCATTAACTGATACGTTTGCAGGCAGCATCCTCATTTGCTGGTGGTGGATCCCAAGGCCCACTCCCCCAGTGGGAACGGCTCAGAGCACCATATCAGAAAATTGCTTTGATGAGTCACAAGTTTTCCAGTTTGATTTTAATAGAAAAAATGGAAGAAAGTATTTGAGTTATGATTGTGCTGGGCTTTTAAGAATGCATGAGCGTAGTTTCTATTCTTCACATTTAATTCAGGTTTCAAGAACAGAGAATGGTGTGAGAAATATAGGCATGATTTACTAGTTGCTTCAGAGCAGTGATGAAAATGCAAGTGGTGTACTGGTGATGTATGAGCAGAAGAGATTCAGTCATAAATAATAAAGAACACCTCTGAAGGTGACACAGATTCCAGTTGTAGCTCAAATATTTGATGATCTTATGAAAACTGTTTATGTTTAGATTTAAGAATGGTTATAAAATTACACTCCTAAAGTGTAATTAGCAATATTTCCTTATGGGATTCCAATTTATCTCCTAAATGAGAGTATATTGCTGAAGAAATACATCAGACTGACAACAGAGTTATCACTAAAGCCTCCTTGCACAGTTCTAATGTTTTTTTTCTTGGAATTATTGGAGGAGCCTAAAAGTCCTTGGCTGCTCTGTTATTACCATTCCTTGGGAAACCTTTGAAAGTCAGGGAGGTAAGTTCAGATTTTGTGACAGTCTCTGTAGGGTTTTCTGACACCTTTATTTTTGTAGATTTTTGCATGCTTTGAGAAATTAAGTTAATTGAGGTTTGTAGGTTCCATTTGTAAATCCAGAATTTCAAATCTGGATTAAATTAAAGATCTGTCTCCTTAGGCTTGTCCACATCAACTCTGTCTTGCATGCTCTTGGCTAGAACATGTAGGAGATGCCATGATGGTAGGTGGGTCTGGCATGCTCTCTAAACACTGGATGCTCAATGTCGGCTGCTTGGCAAGGCTGGAATTTGTACTTACATGTTGCCTGTATAGGTTTGTATTTCTTGGTCACAAAGAAAGTTTGTCATAAAAGATCTCAAATAGGAAATCTGGACTATGTTTAAATCCTAAGGTTTGAAGTGTATTGTCTGCAATCAAAGGACTGTTCACATAATTGGGGTTAAACTTTGTCATTGACCAATAGTTAAAGGACTTGGGACTGAGTGTATTTTTACAGAAGTACAGAAATGGGAATTTATGATGAATCTAATAATCATATACTCAGTGAAAGCTGAATGCCTAAGAATTTTTGGAGTTCATGCAGTTTACTCAATGTAAAGCTTTGGGTGTCCGAATGTTGGATCATTTTGATTACTTAAAGTGATCTTACAGCACTAAGACTCTTGGCTCAAGTCTTATGGTGATAAAGGAGAATCATATACATTTTTTAATTTTTAAATGAGGTATTTTACTTTAAGCTAAGGACAGACAGCTGTTTTGTTATGCGGGACAACAATTCAGAATTTTGATTTTTTTTTCAAGTAGTAAATCTGCAAAAGAAATTTTCATGAAGGTCACCAAATGCATACGGTAGCAGGTTCTCATCTCTGCTGAATCCAGTGGCTTGGAAGAAGTCAGGAAAGTCAAAGTTCTCCATGGATTTTCCATTTATGTCACATTTTTCTATTTTTAGATGATTTGATTTGCGCGTCTCAACACTGAAACTCAACACTTAATTTATTACCTTTCAGAATCCTGACCATTTCAGAGGCAGAGAGCTTGTTTTGTTCCTCACTTCTTTTCTGTACAAAAGGAGCTCAATTCAACCATAAAAGAATCAACTTTTACTGATTAATTAAAAAAGGTGTCTATGATGTGAAGTCTATTTTAGGATGTAACAGAGCATGTAGAAGATTGGTAGGAGTGTAATAACCTTGCTGGTAAGGGAGATATGGTAGAGTAATAATTTATTGGGAACAAAACCATTAACATGGCAACTAAAATGGGCCAGAAAATTAAGTCTGTTTCTGAATTAAAAAAAAAAAACCCAAACACTAACCCAACAATGTGTGCTTCAGCACTTGGATAACAGCTTCCTATACTAATAAGCCATGTAAAGTTTCTGAATTTTAAAACTTGTGCTGCCCATCATCATGTTCTGGAGCTATAGTAGTTGCTTACAAACTACCTGGAAGGTGAAATTCTTTGTTTGTTGTTGCCTTTTATGCAATTGTGTGCAGAGCAAATTCTGCAGTTGTCTTGTACTTTAAGCAACCAGAACAGTAGAGAGACGTGATCTGTAGCTCTTGAACAGTCAGATTCAGTATAAGCTCACTAAACAAAGATTTATAATCCAAGTGTTTCTGACAGAAACCTTACAGTATCCATGGCTCTTGTGATAGATGGAATTGGATCTGGGAAGAAACTTGATGAACCTCCTTTTGATACGTGCAGGCATCATAGGAGACAATAGTGCTGACTACTAATGCTCAGAAAAACAAAAGCATTTCTCAGTTAAAATTGCAGAGAGGTATTTGGCATAAAAACAGCTTTTCATGACTTACTGCAATAATGAAGACACTTACTTCATAGGTTTATTCTAATCACAATTCTCTGCAGGACTTGATAGAGTCTGATAAGTTTGTGAGTTTTCCTGGAGCACAGCTTGCATACGTTTAGATTGAAGTACTGTGGGACTGGATTATAATATTGCAAAGAGGTCTATTTGGCATCTGTTTTTGATGAAAG
Source organism: Excalfactoria chinensis (assembly GCF_039878825.1). Lineage (NCBI taxonomy): Eukaryota > Metazoa > Chordata > Aves > Galliformes > Phasianidae > Excalfactoria > Excalfactoria chinensis. Next base: position 9,104,535 of record NC_092837.1, on the reverse strand, counting down.
TTGGTAATTATGTTTTTGCAGTATGAAATTCATACACATGTTCTGCTACTGGATTTGTGCTCACAGTTCTAATTGAAGTTATGGAATTAGTAAAATTTTGCCTCAAGACTTGAAGTGGATATTTGGGGGGACTGTGGTTTCTGAGACTTTGATACATGGAGTCAGAATGTCCCAGAATTTTTAAATACAACTGTTTTTACAACTTTCGAGGTTTTGAAGCTTTGTGTGTGTGTGTGTGTGTGTGTGTGTGTGCTCCCAGTGCTTATTCCTGCAGTGTATTTGGGACACATGTGATTACTTGTGTACTGGAAAGACTGTAATAGATCTGCCGAAAATGTCAAGATGAACAATTCAGGTAGAAAGAGTGAGGAGGACCGTGCTAGGCCTCAAATATGTTCCATTTCTCAAGTTTGTGAACTTGAATGGTAGAGAGCACATATGTGAAAGAGAAAGTATTGCCATAATATATTGCAGAAATTCACACTATAAATCTTATCCTGATTGAGGGTGTGTGGAAGTTTGTTTGTTGCAGCCAGACTTTTATGCTGCTGCTATGGTTATGAGATCTGCAGCCTCCACTTTTCCATGGATTAATCACCTTGCAGTTAAAATCCCTCATCAAGATTACATGCCAAAAATGGCAATAAAAAAGAAAATAATAAAAAAACTCCAGCAACAAACAAACCTGGGAGGCTGCAGGAAGCTGTTAGAACTGAGATGATTCAAAATAAATCTTTAAGCTTTCCAGTTCCAGTCAGAATGAAGAAACCTTGTTTTCTTTCCAGCAATTTATATGGTTTATTCAAAATGGCTTACTGATGTCAGTTATTTGCCTTCCCAGTTTACCTCCCTGATTGCCAGCAAGGTGTGCAGCAACATGGCAGGCAAGACCTTAGTAGCATAACAAATTGAGCATGTCATTCGCTGGGTCATCTTACTGTACTGGCAGCAGAATAAGCAGAATAGACAAGGTACTGGCTACTTGCTACTTCTGATAGGACTTCAGCAATGCAAGACACATTTATTTTATGTCCACATTTTGTTTCTCTGATTTGAATTTATATGGTATTTTTTCATTTGTGAAGGAGTAGTTTTGGTGCTGGAATACAGGTGTGGTGCCAACTTAAATACCTGATCTGCAGAGACCCCCAGCAGTGCCAGCTGCACAGGGCTGGCTCTTGACCCAAGGCTCCTGGGGTTGTAGGTGGGTATCCGATGTGGCACTTGCTGTGGGTATTCAGTGAAATTCTATCCTAAATGTTATTAAATTGAGAATCTTTATTAAATCAGAGTCCAGCTAGATACCAGAAGTGTCAAAATTACTAGGAATAATGTTCTGGCCTGAACTGAGTATGGCTGCACCTGGGCAGTGCTGCTCTGCTAAAAATCCTTCTAGGGGACTGTATGTGTACACTGAGTAGGGTCTCTCCAGGGATCTGTGTGTGTGCTGCCTAAGGCTTCTGTTCACAAATGAATTCACAGCTCTAGGATTTTAATTTGACACGTAGTCACAGACTTGAGATATTGCCTTTAAAAGGGGTCTCTCTGGAGGAACTTGTTTTCGTTTCCATTTACAGAATCAGAATTAATGAACTGAAAGTGTTGGTAGGCATTAATGACAGGTGCTTCAGTTAAAGCAGGGAAAAAGTTGTGTAACTCCCATGCAGAAGGATAATTCTTTGATTTTAACTTTCTAGAGGAATTTACAAAGCTCTTACTCTGTTATTAGTATGGAATGCCTTCGTTGGCATTCTTTATATACCAATAAGAAAATGGGGTCCCCGTGTAAATAAAAAGTAAGCAGCATGTAAATAAAAAATGGAGGCAAGTTGCAGCAGTGAGCAAACTGGAATTTAACAGGTGCTTTTCAAGTCACATTCTTTTTCCTCTTTAGTCTGTTGAACACTTCTGAGAGGGATTTATGGACTTTCTTGAGGAAAGATATCCTGTGAAGCAACTTAATGCAGTGCTGAGACGCAGATTTGGATGGGAATTTTGGGCCCAGGTGACTCAGCAGGAGAAAACTTGGCAGCTCAGAATTTCAATGAGATAACGGCTGCCTGCAGGGTGTCTTTGGAATTTGAGGATTGAGCTCCTCTAAGTTTACAGAGACAACAGATGGAAAAAGGAAAAAAGAAAAACCTAAGTTATGTAGTGGCCTGTAGGTGGAGAGAATGCTGGAGCAAAAACATGTAAAAATCATCTGAAAAAAGGAGGTTTGGGAAGCAGGAATTGCTGACTAGAGAAATGTAGTAGTTATGTTAATCTTCAAAATGCTCTTTGATAAGTGAAAGTTTCTATTTTCAAATTGAAAAATGTTTTTCTGAAGGAAATACAGTGCTAGTCTTGAAAGCTTTAGGAAATGATATCTTACATGGAAAATGTGACACCTGTTCACATGTGCTTTTGGAAATGGGTTACTGATGGATGCGCTGCTGTGTGCTGCAAACACACAGGATGTTTTGAAGTTGATCATTTTTTCTGCACATAGAGCTCTTATTTACCTGAACACATGAGAATGACTCTGTGAACCAAATCAATCACCATAGGAAATTATTTGCTTTGGTCCATCAAGGACGAATACCCACATTATATAAAAATGAGTGAAAACTGTGGCACAGCTTCTCTAAGCTTGTATTTAAAAGTTCTTTCATTGTAAAATTAACACAGTAGGAAACAGTCATGAGGTTGCAGAAATAACTAAACGGAGTAATTATTATTATTAGTTTTTAAATGAACAAAATGTTATTGAGGGACTCACATCCATTAAAGGATCAACTGTCTGTTTTCTCTGTTGTCTGAAGCAGGAAGTCCTTGTGGTCTGTGCTCATGGTCTATCTCTATAATCACTGTGGTAATGAAGACTGAACATCAGCATTTCCCAGCCTCGACAGATTAAGAGGCCCAAAAATGACTTGTATCTCCCACGTACATAGATTTATTTTGTCCTTTGGCACAAAATATGTTCCAAAATCATGTCATTGGACATGATATTTGTTTGTCACATGAAACATGTGACATACACTTCTGATACCATGTTGGGATTTTACATAGATCATATTAATATTAATGGTATAATAATTTAGTAGTTTAACAATGTAATGTGATAGTATTAATATTGCACCACCAGATTTAATGGGTAGCCTCCTAGCAATTCACTTGGGAACATTATTCTTACAAACTTTTAGGTTGTTTAGGCATTGAAATATGAAAGCAAACATTTTGTTATTTTACTTCCCAAAGCAGGAAGCATTTTCTCTTCATGCAATTATCTTGTCTGGTTTACTTCAGCATTTCTGTTCAGAATTAGCTGCCAGGAAAGGCCAACATTAATTTGTTTATAGGTACAGGGGTGTAAGCCTACAATTCAACATAGATCAAAAGATTACAGCTTTCATCTGTAAATACAAGTGAATAAATAAACCAATGGCATTGCATCTTCCTGCTTTGGTTTGATACTGAGTATGGGCTGCATTTGGGAGGTTTATACTCTCTTCACCCCTTGAAGGAGATAAGCCAAAAAGTGCAGAAGCAGGTACTGAGCACCAAACTTCTATATTCCTTACAGCAAGTTTTCACTCTGCATTGTTATCTCCAATTGTATTTAAAAAGTACCTACATGTAAGCATTGGAGTCAGTGTATTTATAGGTATCCTTATGTTTATAGGAATACAAAATTAGGAATGTATTACAAGAAAAAAAAAGAAGAGAATTGTGGGTAGAAGGCTAATGTCTTCTTTTCATGAAACCTTGGAATGAAGCAGTAAATTGATTTTATTTCCTGTTATGGATGTTGCTTGTTTTATACATAATATAATATACATAATTTTATACATAATATACTATAAAGGTGAGGCATATCAAAAGGGATCATCCACATATGTATTTGAAGCATTTTGATGCTGGAGAAAGAACAACTGTAAGGAAGAATAAATTCTTCCAGTACTTTATGATTTTTAATGGCCCTTCATTCCACTTACTTGTGAATCACTTCTGATTTAAAACTCAGAATTCACAAAAACTCATATACATAACAGGAAATAAATAGCATGCCCTCTGCATACTTGGACAGCTCCCCAACCAAACAAAAAAGAATGACTGAAAAGACATTTACAGGACTTCACTACTGATTTAAGAAATAGATAAGGTCTCAGGCTGTGCCTATTCAGGACAGTACTTAAGCTGTTTTAAGTAGGATTATCTTGCTAAACCAAGGTATTTGCAGTAAATAAACAGCTGAGTCTGGGAGTAAAACCTTCAGTGCTAATTTCTACTTAAAGTCTTATTGTGGATCTTGCTCTTTGATTCTTAACAGAAACATGTTTTCATGCTTCCTTTTCCAGATCAGCATGGCTACATCTAGATATAACATGTTAAAGACACATTAGCTTTCAGGAAGCATCTGAGCAGATTTCCACCAGTAAAATGTGTTGGGTTGCTTCAGTGCCTGTGCAAACCATTTCTCAACTCTTAGCAGAGTGCTTTCATGTTCCTTTTTCTTCCAGTGAGCTGATGCAAATCAGGTTCTAGTCTCCCTCATCCTGGACATCACAAAGGTCCTCTTTGCCCCTTCTCATTTCTTTCCTCCAAAGCAAAATTATTTCCCTTAAATAATGATCATGTTTGTTTATTGGAAGAGACAGAAACAACATTAATAAAATAGCTGCTGATAAAGTAAAAATAGTAAAAGCAGAGAGATCTTTACACTATACGTGTTTGCCAAGTAAATTTTCTACATGCTTCAGAGTCACATACATTCTGTATTAGGGTAGAAAGACAAGCAGGATATTTTGGTGAATTTGTTTTAAGTATAGCTGTTGTCTCTACTTGAATGTTTATAGTGGACAGTTTACTTGTTGCTAATATTAGCATGGTTGAAGGTCAGCTAAAACTGATTCTCATTGTGCAAATTTTCTTGTTATAGAGAAAAAAAAAATGGTCTCACTTCTAGCACTGGCATTTTTCTGTCAAAATCAATATTTTGAACAATTCATTTGATTAATTGGCTTTTGAAGTTCAGTGTTGCTGTTTTACAAGCTAATGACATTAGAAGTATGATTCTTTTCTTCCTTTTTTTATTCTTTTTTTCCCCCCTCATTTGCCCTCATTACAATGCAAAATAGATAAATAAATAAATGGAAATGGTAGAGACATTCTATTAGCTGAAAGATTTGAGAATTTTATATTCATGTTTCAAATTTGCAGAGTTCTCTATGTGCTGTCATTTAATGAAATTATTGCACCAGCATTGAAAGACACACTGCAGACAGTGGGGTTTTTTTGTGATAAAAGCTTTAACTTATGAACATTATAATCTAAGTAGACTCTCTACAATATTTCCCAAACTTTTTTATCTGGCTACTTACATAAAACATAAAAAGCAACTCTTCTGCTCGCTCAAATTTTAATGTGAATATTATTTTCCAAAACTGTTTCACTTAGTTTGAGGTTATCAGTATCAGAATTTGGGAAATACCTGAGCACCATTATCTTTCCTTGTAAAAACACACCTTTTACTTTGAAGACAAAATAAGTGGAATGCATCTTCCATGCTTAAAAAAAACCCAACAACAACAAAACAAATCAAAAGGCTTGCTGGGTTTTAAATGAAAAGAAATTTAAATATTGAGTTACAATGTATTAAATTTCTTAGCCTTATTCGAAAACTAAATAAAGCATCTGCAAATCAAACTTCTATACTGTAGAAACACATTATGCATTATATTTAGTTATTAGGCTTTATTAAACCTTTTCATTGTTTGATCAGTAAAATTGGATTTTATAATATTGAAAATTTAAATATTTAGAATTCTGAATGTAGGAAGAAATGAAAATGAGAATATGAAAATGAAAATGAGATAGATGAACTTGGGTGGTTTTTTGTGTTTGCAAAGACAATCTTATTCTTTAAAGCAGCAGAACTAAAGCAAAATTTCTCAGCACTCATTTTTGAAGAATAGGGTAGAACAGTGTTGAATGCTGTGCAAATTATATGAAGTGATCTTCCACTTGGACTTGGTTGTAAACCCATGGAACAAGAGGGAAACCCTCCTTTCATTTCAACTTTAGATCAGAGTGTATCAAAGTTCTGTCAAAGGCAGCTCAGTTCAGGTGGTGGATGAAGCCAGGCCTGGATCTATTGATAAATGCTTCCATATCCAGATATCTGAAATCCTTAGAGTTCCTCCACCTGTTAGCATTACTGACATTTCACTCATTACCACTTTCTCTGAATTCAACCATGCAAATAGATTTTCTGGCTGAGCTTCCATCATTTGAACAATCAGCCTTCTGCTTTGCTGCATTGATTTTGAACTAGGAAGAAGAAGGGTGATGTGCACTTTAATACAGTGCTCCCTGCTGTGCTAAGAATGCTTTCATGGACTTTGTGGGCTAAACCAAAGCCCACTGTTAAAGTTTGAAACCATTAAGAATCTCTTCATTGAGATCCATTCGGATTTCTAGAAATCCTTTTTCTAGATTCTGCCATGTAGGGTTCTTCTCGTGGTACTGACTTTGAGATCTTAAAACAACAACAGTGCACTGGAGCTCCAAACATAAGGTAAAATACCTCACTGAAACAGAAGTCTCAGGGACAAAAATCATTCAGTGAAAACTCCCAAGTTTCACACAGCCTGGACAGAAAAAACAAAACAAAAAACCCAAAAAAACCCCGAAATATAAATTAGTCAGTACTTTTTTCAGAAATGAGTTCATGTTTCTTTATGTTTCTTCTAAGGTTCTTCAGTCTTTGTGAAGTTTGGAACAAAGATTTACAGTAGAAGATACAGTGAAATTAGTTCTGTGTGTGTTATTTCCCTTTGTGCCTCGTATGGTAGCACTTTATCTTAAGAATACAATTAAGATTTTTCAGAGGAGCAAAACATCTTCTAAAAATAGAATAGTAGTGGAGAAATGTAGGTAAACAAGCAAGTCAAGATGACAACACAATTTTTTATCATGAAACCTTTGGATAACTGGGAGAAGAAAAGCTGGTAAGTTGATTTAACTTTTTCAGTTTCTTGTACATTTCTTCTGAAAGTTTTGTTTATATGGAAAAAAAAAATACAACAAACATTAATTATTGAAAGGATCACCTTCTGTTGTGCTGCTGATAGTGCTGCTAGTCAAAGAAAATTGAATGCCACGGAAGATGAAAGCGGATAGTAACTTCTCTTGCTGGGGAAGTGTAACGGCATGAGTGAGAACTTGTCTTTTAAAGTTACTTTGTTCATCACTTGTCTTCTCTGTTTGTTTTCTGCTTTGATTTCTTCTCTTCTGCTAATCATCTGCAGGCTAACAAAATCTTTTATTTGTAAAAAGTAGTCACCAGTTGCATAAACTCATTAGCTGATACCTTTATAAACTTTGATATACAGTAGAGTACGTAGTGCAGCTAAACTAGGAAGGCGGTGCTAGGAAGGCAGTGTTAAAGAAAGAGAAAAAATAAGATACTTTTTGTTATGTATGTGTTGCAGAGGTAGTGTGGGATATATTCACTTCTCCTACAGATACCTCCTCTTCTTCCTGAGCACAGTTATCTAAGGAGTGAGGAGCTGGCACAACCCTGCTCAGTGCAGTACCTATGTACTGGCCAACTGAAAAAGGCATTGAGAAGCTCTGAGTGCTTGCCATGGCAGCACCCACTCTCTTAACATGTTGTCTGGCTGAGGCATGATTTCTGAATATGGCCAGTGTCAGGTATTATCAATCCTTGTATCTCCTGACATCTCTTTAGGGCATTATACAAGCAAAGGACAATTTCCAGTAAGGGGTTCAACTGATTCTGTGCCATTTTGATGAGAAGCAAATTCCCTTGTGTAATGCTCTGTGAAAGAACGGTTTGCTAAATAACCTCTAGGACCCTTGTTTAACTGAGGACAAGAATTTCAGTAAACTTCAGTAGACTGTTGTGTTTCAAAATGTTTTTTTCAGTGTCAGTGCCATTGCTGCTGATGAATATGAGATAAACTTTGTCCTTTTCTTCAAATATAAAGAATTCTATTTTATTGTTTTCCCCTGCTTTGTTACTAGACATCTAGAAGGCTTGCACAAATAAAATGAAGAGAAGATTACTGGCATGTCATTAGTAGAAATCTGTATTTAAAACCTTAGAAGATGGCCAAGGAGGGTTTTGGAAATCCCTGTACTTATGCAGTAACTTTTGACAGCTTCATTAATAGGAGACCACTTTAGTTTAGGTTAGCAAAGTACCTGCAGCTATATTTCCCTTGCTGTGCAGACAGTTGATCACTGCTGCTTGGTTCCAAGATGACTTGAAATTCACTGTGTTTCCCTTTTCTTCTGATAGACTTATATTTTGCTTTCTAAGGCAGTGCTCCTGGATTTGGATGAAGAATTTGGCTGTGGAATAGTTAGAAGGAAGAATCTGTAATTCAGCAGGTTGGATTTGGGGGGAAAAGACAAGAGTATAGTTACTGTTTATGACTTAGACTGCATTTTCCGGCCAAGGAAATGTTAAGGCTAGCACAGAAAGAAGAAAGGTTTGTTGAATTATATATGTCTAAGAATTATATAATCAGAATTTACCTGTTAAGCATGAAATGTGTGTTTCTGGGAAGGATACTTGAAATTGCTCTGCCTCTGAGCTCAGCTTTAAATGAAGATACCTGGCCCATGCTGCTTCATTATCTTTTGTGAGGAAAAGTGAATATTAGAAATTCTGAGGTATCCTGATGTTTGGATAATAGTGGTTCAGAAGTGTAGCAAGCAGTATTTTTGTTTATATTGAAATTAGTCTGTGTGTGTTTTGGAATTCAAAACTGTCAAAAACATGTGCATCAAAGAGATGAATGTTGTATTAGATCGATAGAATGACTGGCCCTGATTTATCTTTTAGATTTTTTACAAAATCAAGTTCTATTACCAGTATTTTGTGTTCCTATTTATTCATGGTCATAGCATTATGTTAGTGGACATTTAACTATTAAATTATTAACCTCCTGCAGGCACTAAAAGACTGAAGAATTATTCGAAGTAGTCACTGTATTTTTTAAGCTCATGCTACCAAATAGTTACTCTCCAACCAGTGGGTCAGGTCATACAGCACTTCAGCCAAACATACATTAAGTTTGACTGCCTCGTGCATCAAGCCATTATCAGTCTTGCAGTACATTTTACTCCATGTTATCCCATCAGTATGATACAAGCCAGCAAAGAGAGATGATTGACAGGAGTATTTGTTTCAACTTCACAGCTAAAGGATTTCTGATTTTCGTAGACAAGTGATATGATCTTCCTGTGTCCTAATTTTTCTCTCCAGTAAAGTCTGCTTCCCATCTTTTCCTGTATAATTTTCCATGTCAAAATACACTGCAAAGCTTGAGATACTGTAATTGTAGATATATAGTTAAAATTACACAGAAATGAAAGTTAAATCCTATATTTTCTAGGCCAAACAGTAACTCATTATGATCAGCCTCTTAACAACCTAAAATACTAATGATTTAATACAAATAACTTCAGTGAATTTGAACCAATAACCCTGTTTTTGCTTTTCCTTTATCCTTACAATTTGAAGTGGCATTTGCCTCCCTCACAGTCAGTCTCTAAAGATGTCATTTAGAAGTGTTTTTACAGGGCAGAGTCCAGGTTAGATGGTATATTGTTGCTATAGTGCACGTGTCATAGGTATCACTACTCTCTACTGATTATCTGGTATTATAGCCCATCTTTAATTAGAATTAATAATGGTAGAAATATATAATAGTAATCATCCACCTCTGTGACCAGGTTTTAAATAAATCATGTAGAATTATGTGTGAATAGTTCAACCTTAAGAGAATTACCATTTGGAAAACACACATTTTTTTCTCCTTTTCTGAAAATTGAAGAAGTGCAACAATAATTATAGCAGTCACACAGTCCCAAGTTTCTCTATTGTCATCTGTGGGTTTGGTTTCTCTAAGATATACTGCACATTCCTAAGAAGATATTCTGGTAGATGGCACTGCCATTCTGAGGACTAAAATAATTTTAATTTCCTACAGTATTTCTCCTTTCTTCTCCTTTAGTCTAAAAATGGCTATTCTGGCCTCATTTATGTGTGGAGAATAGAGTAAGATCTCAAAAGACTAAAAATTCTCAACGTATCTGGTACTAATGGAGTAACAATTGAAATTTAAATAAGAATGAGCACTGAAATCAACATACATCTTCTCAAATAGAAAATAAAACGAAAAGGAATAGGAATACTTATCAAATAAAGAGCTTCTGGAATGTTTCAGGCAAGATGTTTTTAGTAACATCTTTTTGAAATTTTATCATTCCCTGAACAGTATTTCCTGCCTTTTTAATTCCCTTTTGTTCTGAACCTAAAAATAACACAAAAGAGGTTTTTTGTTTGTTTGCTTGTTTTTGTTGTTTTTTTTTTTTTTTAATAATACTTGTAGAACTTAATATATCACTTCTTGATAGCAGATAACTAATACATAGATATCACTGAATTTAGCAAGATATTCTGTCAGAATTGTATGCTCTGTTACAATAACTTCAACATCTTAGGATCCAGTATTATGGTGAAATGATAAATAGAAAACTCAAAGGATATTATCTGAAGTCTTTTCTCACTTAAGACACATCCTCCTTTAGCTTCAGCATGCTCTCACTTTGGTGTATACTTCAAGAAAAGTTTGTTGGTGAGCAGGTAATCTTTAGCTGCAATTAGAGAAATAAAAGTAGTTCTGCATACTACACCAATGAAAAAACTGAAGTTCTTAGCGTGTCTCAGTTGTACCAGTATCCCTAGTATTCGATATGTGGTGCAGTAACAAACAGCAGTAAATATAATTATGCTATTCCTTATGGTAGTGATTTTCTAAAACACGCACATCTGCTACTATGGAGTGATCTGCCAGCTCTGGGGAAATATCACTTAGCAAAACATGCAATGCACACAAAGCAATTTCCAGCAAAGTTGTTTGCTAAATGAAGTCCAACACATTGGAAATAAGAAAGCTGTAGATGAGAAAATCCTAGCAGAAGTAAGAGCTGATGTATCTTGAGAGATGGCTGATGATGTTTTATGTTACAATATGGATCTTTCCAGTTGTGAGAAGCTGTGAAAAAACACTAAGAGATTTTTGAGCAGGATGGAAGCAGGTGAGCAGCTACCGGAGTGCCTCAACTGTACACAGAACCATATATTGTAAGGTTGTCATAGTAAAATACAAGTGGTGCTTATGTTGGATATGAATGACTTCTATTAGTTTTGGAAAGAGCATGGGAAAAGTTAATGGCCTTACATTCTTATTTGAGAAGAATAAACTTTCCCGTGTCTGATTATATATTTGAAAGAACTCCAACCCACTTCCCATGTGGTAATATCACCAAGGCTGATAAAACTCTTAGTGTTCTGTGTTGGGCTTCTTAATTCATCTAACTTAACTTACATGTGATCTGCAGTGTAGTATCCTTAGATCCAAAAGATGCCTGAAGTTAGGCAAAGACTGCAGAACTTGAGCTTTGCAATGCCAGGCACTTGCAGTGCTTTAGACTGCATGCACAGTGCTGCAACAGGGTTGTCTCCTTGTCAGCTTACTTCTCCTGGTAGGATTTAACCCTCCTGGGAGTCCCTGGGCTTTTTAAAATGGATGCCGATGGGAAAATATGTACTGTATGAGCTGAGAGAACTGTAACAAGTCTTTCAGTAAGCACTGTGTCAATTCTAAAGGTTAGAGTCTGCTTAAGCTGTATGGGGTGTTTGACTAGGACAAGCAGTTTAATCTGGTACTGTCCACATGTGTTATGAAGTCCTGGATATTTCCACAAAACCCAGATTGTGTGTGAAAGCTAATTGAATGTAGCCTAGTGCCATATGATGTCTTCTGATTAAGTTTTCATGTCCTTTCTGTCCAAACCAATGTTGCATAGAGCATTGTAAGGCAGTGTAACTCTATAGACTGTTCACTGTTCTCCTTGAAATTCCCCTGAACACTTTGTGTTTTCCCTGCACATGTGCCCTTTTGTACTCCTGTTCCTCCAGGGCCGGTGAGCCCAGAGCTGCTCCCTGCTGTGCCATCCTCACCTCCTACTCTCTGCAGGTGGCAGAACCTGCTGCCCTACTCAGAGCTTTACTGCCCAATGGGTTCTCATATAGCATGGCTGATGTCCCCTAATTATATCATAGGATTGTAAATCAGACATTTTCTGGGAAATTGCTGTTTGAACTTGTTCCAGTGGAAGTAGGAATCAAACCTCTGTCTTCTCACTTTCTGCCCAAGAGCTCTGTTTATGGGGATATTGTATGATACATGTGATGCATCATATCTGCCAAAAAAGATTATGTGTCAGCCAGTTCAAATCGTTTTAAGGAGATTAACTCCATAACCCAGAGCATCCTTCTTTGCAATCTAGAATAAGGTAAGAAGACCCATTGCTCCTGGTCTATGTAGGACCCAGGAAACTTCATCACTATGATGATAGACTGAGGTGCTAAGTTTTGTGTACATGTTGTATGTTAGGTTGATAATAATGGATGCCAATCTTGTGGCTGAAGCGCAAAGATTTAGGTGCTAAAGTGATAGGGTTAGAGTTAGAAATAGAACATCTGATGAACTGAATACAGAGAGGAATAATGTCATTACTGAAAGTTGAATTTCTAGTGGTTATAGCATTGACATAACTGTACTCCTGTGTGATGGTGACATTTGCATATCCTCTAAAGGAAATCTGTTCAGTGCTAAACATCTTTGAGAATGCCTACTGCATTAAAAACAGTGAATGAAATGGAGGCAAAAACAGTAGTTAAAGATTTAGGGTGTCCTTTACTCCACTTGCTTTTTAGAGAATAAGGGTAGAAAGAAGGAAAGGGTAGAAAAGGGAGACTTGCAGAGTTGGCAGAAATGGATGAAGAAGCAGTGTGAAGTTTATCACACCCAAACACCGGAAAATTAAGGCTGACTGACCATTTTCCCTTTGTTTTGGAGGCAATTCTGTTGTCACTTCTTTCTCTAGCGTGTTCTGTTTTTCTATTCCAAAATAGAATTAAGAGATTAAGGAACATTAGTAAAATATCATACAATTTTGCATGAATGTTATGCATAAAGTGAGAATTGCTAGGTGAATTATTATGCCACACTATAATTTGAATCAGCTGTGCTATACCAAGGGTATTTCTCACTTCACATTCCTCTTCATGCATTTGGCTTTTCCATGTGGATTGAAAATCAGAGTGAGGTGCTGCTTTTTGACACTGAGGTATAAGGAGGATCAAGAGCTATGACAGTCATGTTTTTCATGGAAAATACCTGATTGCAGCAGGTGCATTATGTGACAGGGAATATGCCAAAGCCACATGGACTTGCTCATATGCATTAGATTTCATGGCTGCAATGGAACTACTTCTTTATCCACACCATATGGCAGTTCAAGACATATTAAATAGCCTTTTATTTCTGCCAGGATTGGCAAAAACCCTAATCCAACAGCAAATTTCTATACAAAATCAGCAGGCTCAAACAAAATGACACAGTCACAATTCGGCATGGTATCAAGTGATGGCATTATAGCCATCCATCTGTTGTACCTCAGGAAAAAAGTCTTAAAGCAATAGCCACCATTCTAAATGACTCCCATTTTGTTTCCTGTAAAACATAGCTGTGTGTATAAATGGAGTGTCTTTCAACACAAATAAACTGCCATGAATGTATATTTATATGAACACATGCATGCAAGTTCAGTAGTTGAAGCTGAACGCTCCTGCAAACTCTTGACCCTGTGTGAATTCCAGTGCAAGTTAGTCCAGAGTCAGAAGGGTTGCAGAGAACATCATCTGTGAGGAGCTGACTGCCAAAATACTCAGCACACGGCAGTATCATAGCAGTATCATAGGATGCTAATGAGCATCAAGAGCGACTGTTGACCTCTTCAGCTATATAATCATATAAAATAAAAGAATCTCAAAGTAATGTCACATAAGGGATGCTGCACAGGTTTAATCAACAGAATCACTTATTCCACTAAACTGCACCTAAGTAGACATTTTTATTATTTTTATCATTTCATCAATAGGATACTCTAAAATGTATTTTGTGCACTATGTAGGATGATTAGGCTGTGTAAAACCCTGTTTAACTGTTGATGTTAGGAAAATATTAATACAGATTCACTTGAAAAATGATGAAGATTTCAAGATGTCTCCTCCCAAAGTCCTAAACTGTGTTTCAGATGCTGCCCTGATCTCAGTGGTTTGGAAATTTTGATTAAACTGAGCAGAGAAATGAAGGTTACAGTGGTACCTGAACTAACATCAGCCATTAACAGAGATTCTCTTTAATCTTACACAATTTTTGTAAATCAGATAACTTAAAAAAAAGCTATGGGTCCTTCTGCAGGAATGGATTTATGTGATCTTGTTGCTGAACGTCTGTATGCATTCTAAATAGTTGATGTTTGCTGCCATGTTTTTTTTTTTTGTTTGTTTGTTTTTTTGCATTTTTATAATGCCAGTGGGCCCTAAATAATTTGATATTTGCACTTTTAAGAGTTTTTTAGGCCTAAGGTGCTTGATGGAGTACAAGATTTCACTTTATGTCATCCCATAAATATCTCTATATAAAACAAAAAAAAGCAATGCAGAGTGTTTTTGTGCCATTTAGCTTCCTGTCATATATATATGCTAAAATTTAATAAGAATTTATGAAAGGCAGGCATGAGCTTAAATGTGCTATTTTCTAAAGAAATATGGAATGGCCCCTGACATTTATAATCTTTTATAAGTCTTGATTCATCAAAGAAAAATTTAACAGAAAGAGAGGCTAAGTATTGCTAGCTCAATACAATTTTTTTTTCCCTGGGAGAAGATTTCTGACTTTAAACTACTTAATGTTGCACTCAGTAGTGTAAAATGATCCAGAATACAAAAGAGCACATTAGAAAAATAGTCTTAAAAACTCTAAAAGTGAATGAAGCATTTATTTATTTATTTATTTGTCTTGACATAATGAAGTTGAAGTCGTCACTGTAAAATGCTTTTGAAAAGATTTGGAACTGTAGTAAGAGTTACTTAATGTAGTAATGTGACTTGTGATTTAATGGGAGATCAGGAAAATGAGTTTCTTGTTTCTGAATTTAAAGACAGTGAATTTTTCTTAGAGAAAAAAAATGGACAAAAAAGAACTTTGATGCAGATTGGAGGCATAGGTGTGGTGTTAAAATCAGGATTAATACTACTAAATGATAGCTGAATAAGCTGGATACAAAACAAAAACAGTATCCAAAAAAGTTATCCTTTAGTGAAGATCCTTGATCTGTCTTGGAAAAAGGCAAAAGGTCAGGAAAAGTGCAAGGCATTTTCCTTTCAAGTATGGTTAACTTAGTTTTTAGGGCCATAAAAACTACTTCAAGTTCCTTCCTTCTTAGTAAAAACTAAGTTGTACACTAGCAAGTGAGGGAACAGCATCCTGCAAAATGTTTACTGTGAACTGGTTTTTGGAAAGCAATTTAGTTTTCACATTTTGAAGCAGCAGAAATTGCTTTCTCATTGCTTTCTGCTCTACATTCAGATGATAGCTGTGAAACATAATCTATGGTGGTAGAAGTAACCTCAACTCTAATACTGCAAATGCTCAGGATTGCCTGTCAGCTGAGTCGTCCATGAACTCCATGACTCTTTCATGTTCTAAATGTAAAACTTTCAGTGATTTCGGTATCATTATTCATATAAATGAGGTTATGTTTGCAGAATTAAGGAATTCATGAATTATTTTTCAATTAAAAATGAAGCAGTGATTTGAAAAACCCAGGGCCCTTGTCATCAGACTTTAAGCAGCAGTGTTTCCAGTTTGCAAATTACTATCTTTCTCATTAAAATCAGCATTGAGATTGAACTCGAGTCTTGAAATATAGTATCTTTGAAAATGTAACTAATAATTGACATTCATTCATTCATCCATCATAGTTCAGACAGTATTGATTATCAGTTTTTTAATGTATCCTAAATACTATCAACACAATCTTATTGCTAGTGATATGAAGTATTCATGCTGAATAACTATGCAGATTTTTTATCTCGGTTGAAACTTTTACTTGTGTGTGTTTTTGTTTTAAACGGACAGACTTTCAAGGGTGGTCTGCTAAGCTGCATCCCTGGTAGCTTCTCAGATTTATAGTATCTAGTAAGTCCTTAAGTTATACTGATGAATTATGACATATAATAATTAGGGGAAAAACAAACAAACAAACAAAAAAGAAACAAACAAAAAACTGTCTCTCTCTCTTTTTTTTTTTTTTTTTTTTTTTTTTTTTTCCTTCTCTTTCTCTTCCTTTTCCTTATTATTATTTTTATCTTTCAGGAAGACAGTGTTATTCTGAAATGCCCTTTAAACCCATAGCTGAGGCTAGCCAAGGAGAGCTCAATATGACTTACATAATGTATGGGGCAGTGACCTCCTGAGGGCTTTGTTTCAAGCATATAATTTTTCAAGAACTCCAGAACACTACTTATTGATATTTTAGAGGTGCACAAGAGCTTGAAACTCTGACTATTTTGTAGCTAATTTATTCCCTTGCTGCACGCTAGCCTAGCAACCATACTCACTGAACTGGTGATATTTTTCACCATGGGTGAAGCTCAGCTTTAGGGAAGGCCTCATTCTGAAAGGCCTGCTCCAAAATGCACTGTGAGAGAAATTAAACTGCAGTTCATGGGAGCAAGTCTTCTTTCTGAAAGTCTGCAGTGGGCTTATGCTTTAACACACAAAATAACAAATGCTCATTTTGGGGGGGACTAGGGAAAGTACAAGAGGTTGAGAGGTATTTGTAGTTGCTGAACCACTGCTTTAAAAAGAAAATTCATCTCTCTCAGCCCCATTTCCAAGTAGAACCTAAAGGTATTTTCCTCCTTTTTAGTGTGGTGGCACAGTTATGCATTATTCAAAAAAGGAGGCTTTGTTAGAAAACAGAGAAGCTTTGAGAACACCCTTAGGTTGCACTTTTAGCAAGAATATAGGCAATCTTCTTTGCAAGGCTTAGGTTACAATTTGTCTCCCAGTTTTAAGTAATGTGGAATGATGAGGACAATGCACTCATCCTCATCATTCCACATTACATTCTAAGTTCTATTAAGAGCAAAATTGCTAATGCTTGTTATTTTCTAAATTATTTTCTTAAAATTCTCCACCTTTTCACCAATCCTACACAAGATGCATATGAAGTTCATTCCAGTGCCAGTAAGCATATCAGAACAATTATTTTCAATGTTTCTGGTGTAGCTAACCTTGCTGGATTACAGAGGAGACAAACCTGCTGAATCAGTCCTCCCTTTATTGAGGGTTTACTCTTTTTTTGGGTACCTTTGGTTTTTGTTTTTGTTTTTGTTTTTTTTTTTTTTTGCAACAAAGGTATGCACTGGGAGCGTAGCAGAAATGTTGTCATAGCCTGAAGCAGTGATTGAGCACCTGGTAGGAAGGCAGGGTCAACCCAGGGGAGTTCAGTGCATGTAATGCAGCTGAGTGACTAAAAGGAGTAGATCCTGGCTCCATCCCTTTCTGAACCTTTTTGAAGGGTTGGCAGTGGAGGTGAGGGTATCTTGCTGGAGATCTCTGTGTAGTGGAGGCCTTCTGAAGGTAAGCAGCTTTTTTCCTTCATTTCTGTGCCTATGGCTGTTGTGTTTAAGTAAATTGCACTTGCTGTAGCTTATGATTTTGCTACTCTGCTGTTATTGCTGTGCTTCCTATCATGTTACACAGAAATGTACCTGAAGTTGATATGTGAATTTGCATTGTCTGATAATAGTATCTAGTTTTTAGAGTATTACTCATCTTTTCTTCCAAGTGAAGGCATCTCAACAGGGATGTCCTTTTAGTGTCCTATTCATCTGACTGCCTAATGGAAAGAGCTGCTAATTCGCAGATCTCCACATTTGTTTAAGAACAAGTGCATATTATTTTTTGTTTATGATAGATGTTTGGGAAGATGAAGTGATGAAATACTAGTGTGAGAAAATAAGAACTTCATACAGGCTTGGCTGTATGTAGTCTACCATGTTCCTGCTGTAAATCCAGTAGTGTTTGCATAGGACATAATGAAGGTGTCAGTGAATTATGGCACTGTTGTTACTGTTGCCTGTGTTCTTACCAGCTGTTTCAGCCACTTCCTGAGACACAGACTGCATTCAGCTTTTGTGTCATGGTTCTCAGTGGGCACAGACATCACAGGTTTGACTGACTAGTTGAGCATGTACAATTTTTAATTCACGATATCCCACAATTTGGAATTCTAAAATATAACTGCTGATTTCTTTTAAAAAATGGATCTTTGTTTTTGCTGGTTTTTTATTTATTTATTTATTTTCCTTTTTTTTTTTTATGTGATTCCTATTTCATGATCTAATCTTCTATTGTATGAAATATATTCAGTTTTCCATTCATTCTTCCAATTCTGTGCTTTTTTTTTTTTTTTTTTTTTTTTTTTTCCTAAAGAATTTTATTGTATCACTTTGAAATGGGTGAGCAGAAGTTCTCTTCAGCTGGGAGATTTTTCAGAACCCTGAAATGATCTCCTCCAGGTGAAGTATTCCTGTAGAGGGAATGCTCTCATGTAAAATGTAAAGTTAGAAATACAACAGCTGTGAATGGAGGTGTGGTATGTTTGGCATTGTACTCTTTTGTGGTACTATCTTCTTTCTTATCTTGGAAACCTAGCCATAAGAAACAAAACAAAAGAAAAGAAACACACACACACACAAAAAAAAAACAACAAAAAACCAAAAACAAACAAACAAAAATAACCAGAAGGAGCAGCATTACTAACACAAATTTTAAGGTAAAGCATGGATGTTAGGTTACATTTTATGCCACAGGAATGGTGTGATGTCTCAGGTGTGAGCACCAGGAAATCTTTCATTCTTGTATTCATGTTCATTTCAGAGTTAATTGCAAGTGATACAAAATATAATAAAATATGTTATTCTTTGTCAATTTGTTACTCATTCTGATATTTTATCAATGATTTTCTTTTTCTTTATTTAAAAAGATGTTCTAAAAATAATTAAAAAAAAAAAAAAAAAAAAAAAAAAGAGAGATTTTGAAAGGAGAAGAAACTTCTGTTACTGTTATACTGGGCTTTGTGGTTTTGTACCAGTTGAGTTTATTCATAGCACATCTTCCACAACTCTGTGCCTTTGCAAGCTGAAATGTAAAGATGTTCCTGATATGGGAACACTATTACTGCTTCTCATTGTCAGTATATATTGCTTTTATTTTAGAGCTTCAGACCACTTTTGTGCTATTTTTCATCATGCAGGGAGCACTGCTTGATTGCTTATGTCTGTAGCACTCAAATGAAACAGAGACAGGAGCAGCTGCAGCACCCGTCCCTGTTCTCTCCTCCAGCTCTGTAGCAGAGCTCAACTAACACTAGTCCGCTAACACTGCCAAAGTACCTTTCTCTAATGTACTTTGTCTAAAGAGATACAGGGAGAAAGTCCTTAAGAAAAACTGATAACAACAAGCTGTCCCATGTGCTTTTGTTATTAGTAGCTAATTGACTTAGATCAGTCCAATAGAGAAACTTTCCTGAGACAGTAATGTAGATTAGTACCAATGAGGTCTGATAGTTAGGCTTTGATACCTTTTTATTTCTTAAAAACTGCCCTCTGCAGTAAACTTTGAGGGGTGGGGGAGCTGTTCCATGTTGCTAGATAGTTACCTTTTTTTGTTCTCACATGTGTTGCAGCATTATAGGGGCTATGAATTATGCCTCAAAGACTTGAGAGGCTTGAGATTATCTCTGGCTTTACGTTATTACACACCATCCTGATTCACTTCAGGACACACTTATTGTTTCCTGTTGAAAGCTGGATCGTTACTAATCATCGTGCTTAGACTCCAGATACAATATCTTCCTCTGATAAAACAATGTCATTCAGAGGAAGATGAAATGGTAATTACAATCAGAGTTCAAGCTGGCAGGAGATGGAGCAAAAATTAAAAGTGCTAAATCTGTAGCATTTTGATTATCTGAGAAGTCCCCAAATTTTGTGGCAGAGCTGCATTTAAATATGTAGCAAAGTGGCTCCTTGTAAATCAAGTCATAATTGTTCAGCTCTAGGTTTCAGGAGCTGATTTCAATTTTCTACTTCTCTACAGAATTCTTATCTTTGATTAAAAGCAGAGGTATGAATAATGGGCTTCCCTCCCATTAAAAACATAGACAGGGGAAAAAGAAACAACAAGCTCTTTGAGATGCATTGTACAAAGTCACTAGAGACATATAACATTTCTTTTAAAATTGAGATTAAATTGCAGAACTATAACTATATGATTTCACTTCTTCAAGTGAGAAATTAGAAGCATAATGACTTTCTGTAGTATGTGTATCTACCTTAGGTAGTTTCTGGGGTGTTCATACATTATAATGATCACTATATAGGGTATTTGACAATGATTTAGGTTACACTAGTTCAGAATGTATTGATTTTTGCTAGCAAATGAGACAGATAAGAATCATTTGACCAAAAAAATTGCCACTAGATGGCATGTAAATTGCATGGTTTGCTAGCGAACTTTGCTAAAATCTTTTATTTTTTACGAATGGACATTAGCTTTGTCTTAACACAGGCAAGTATATTTTCTGTGCAGGCATGGTTGTTTAGAAACCCAAGTAACCCCATTCACCTTATTATTGTTCTGGTTCTGTACTAAACAGGGCTTATTTTCATGCATACCAAGAATATATCTTCATATCTTCTAGTGGTTCCTTGACTACTTAAAATTACAGTGATGTTGCCATAGCAGATTTTACCTACTTTGCATTAATTTCAGAAGAATGTTGTCATTTAAAATAAAAGAGACAGTGTTGCAGTAGTGAATAGAGAACTTGAGAAAGTCTATTTTGCTTAGATATTATACTTTAAACACAACTACGGACATATGAATGTGCTTTTTTCCCTGATGGGAAGATGCTAGTATAAGTCACAGACTCATAGAATTGTATGATTCCACCTCCAAGATCATCCAGTCCAACTGTTCACCTACCAATATTTCTTCACTAAACTATGTCCATTAGTATTGCAACTAAACATTTCTTGAACGCCTCCAGGGATGGTGACACAACCGCTTCCCCAGGCAGCCTGTTCCAGTATGTAACTACTTTTGGATAATATTTTTTTTTCCCTAGTATTCAACCTGAAGCTCACCTGGTGCAACTTTAGGCCATTACCTTTTCCTGTCACTGGTACTGAGGATAAGAGGCCGACTCCCACCTTGCTACAGCCTCCCTTCAGAGAGCTGTAGAGATCTATAAGATCTTCTCTGAGCCTTCTCCTTGTCTTCTTCTCCCCTTTAGTCTGTGTCACATTGCTTTGAGAAGCTGTACGTCTGCATCTAGTGGGAGACTCCAGAAATGAGGGAAGAAGGACTTGAGAGGTCTTGAGCTTTGCAAGTATTTCAAATTTTCATATATGTGTGCCAATAAGAAGAGCAGCACATCAGGAATCATGCTGGAAATGCAGCTTAATTTTAGTGACAGTTTTAACAGTTTGGTAACAGCTATGTGAATTAAAATAACAATTATTTTATTGTCTAATGTATCAGCATGCAAACTGTTCACCTGGAGGACTTGGGCAGAGGAGGGGGGATTGTCCTCTTATGTACAGTATAATGTTTAGCCACAGATAACGTAAGAAGCTTTTGCCTGCGGACAGAATGCACTTGAGTAGGTGGAACAATGGTATGGCAAATCCTATGATCCTGTGAAATGTTCAAAACAATTAATTTTATTTTATTTTTTTAAAGTGAAGTGGAGAGTGGGGAATTTAGCTGCTTGATCCCTATTAATGCCAACCAAGAATGTTTCACTAATCATAACGTTACAGGGATTTGTAATTGATTTGATTGAGTTTAATTGATTTACTTCATCTACAGGAAGGCTTTAAAAGGAGTACCTGAGTATGCCTTGGGAGCAAAAGAAATAACAAGAAGCTTTGTGTAAATTGATGGGTATTTTGCTGTAAAGCCAGATATGTTATTCTTTAAGGGGAAAAAAAAAAAAAAAAAAAAAAAAAAAAAAGAAAGAAAGAAAAAAGAAAAAGAGAAAAAAAGAATTAGCTTTTATCTCTATTAAGAAAATCTTACTTAAGAAGATGTCATAATTAAAAAAACAAGTTAAGGGATTTTTATATTTTATTTCTATATAGTTCTAATTAACATTGTTACATATCTAGTGTAAAATAGGAGTTTCTTCCTTTTCCACTGCTGAAGCAGTGGAAACAAAACCCCTAATTTTACAGCTATATTTTTAAAACTTTATGTTCAAGAATATTAACCATTTGTTACCTTTTAAATATTCTCCCCTGTGCCTTGTGTTCCAGCAGATGCCCTTTACAAAATCAATTTAATCATTTTAAGCTTTTTCAGATGGCAAGCTGTAGGAAGAGTACAGTATTATGCAGGATAAGAAGTTCTTTGAAAGAGGATAACATAAAGAGAAAACAAACAAACAAACCACCACCAACAAAAACATCTTTGCGTACAGTCTTATACAACTTTTTGAAGTTCTCTGAATGCATTATGGAAAGCTACAAATGTTGCAGAAGAAAGCATTTTATACTTAATCTCTGCACCAGCTAATTTCATGAAGCAGTTCCTGAAAGAAGGTTACCTCAATGAACCTTTTAATTTCAGTGTACCTACCCACTAAAGTAGATCATAGCATGATCACAGATATCTTCATTGGAAAGTCTTCTCACCAAAGAGAAGCTCTCCTGCTGTGCACATGGCCAGAGCTTGTATCACCTGTTTTGCCTGCTGTCACAGCCAGATATGCTCTATACTTTGGGATAGAAGAATGGTTATCCATTTTGCAACTTTTACCTATGCCATTGTGAAGCAGGGGAGGTGGAGCAAAGCAGCACCTACTGTGCTGCCTGAACTGTGTGCTTGCTGAGAAGTTTCCATGCTCATCTAAGATGCACACAAACCTCAGCAAGGTCACGTCTGTAGAAACTGTTCATACTGTTCATATTTTTAATGAAATAAAAGCACAGGAAGTATTCAAGTTAATAGCATCAGATTTAAGCTAACACATTTTTGGTAGGTGCCTCACACCATTTTTTCCATTCACTGGCTTTGTCTAGAATTTGCTATCCCTATGCCATATTTTCCTGTGAAGAGTACTATAATACTGAATAGAATTGTAGTTCTGTATTTCCATGCTTGTGAACAGAAAGTATTTTCTGCTTCTAAGTACTGTATCAGGCAGTGGTCTGTTAACTGTCTCATGAGAATAGGCACTTCTTTTTGACATAATTGCACAGTTCTTGTTAATTTACATTCCAATCAATCTAAGTTGGCCAAAACTGCAATTATAATCAATGCTCTTATCAACAGAGCACAGTGATGATAAGGAACAGCAGATCAGTAACATGCTCATTACAAGCATGTTTTGTTGTTCCTTTTAACGGCTTGCAATAAAGAAGGTGAGTTCTACAGACTAACTCATAAACTAAATCCCAAGTTTAGGAATATTCAATGAAAGGAGAACAAGTTTTGCCACTTCTGAGAAGAGTATTCAAGATGGATGGGATAGGTAGACTGTCTTTTAAATATTCTATAGGCCACTTGATCTGATCCTGATCGTTTCTGTAGTATCAAGTCTGCTCACTTTCCAGCATAGCTGAAAATTGAAAGTGGTTTGATTACAAGATACAGAGATTGGAAACCAAATCTGTCCTTTGCCCTTTAACTGCCACATTAATTGAAATGTTTCCAGAACCTGAAGTAAAGAGTTGTGAGCTTCACTTTTACCTCATTATGTGTCCTTTTGGGGTTGCTTGTTAGACTACCTGTGAAAGGAGAACCACAAGATTCCCTCCCCCCCCCACCATTCTCTCCATTCTCAAATTGAATATCCAAAGAACACCCAACTAACTAAGAAAAGCTTGCCATGTCAGTTATCTAGTTGTGTCATTTCAGTGAGCACTCTGGTCACTGAGTAATGATGGAGGATGACACTGCTCCCTCTGTTGCTTACAGTGTTTTACAAAACATTCAGCATGTTCAGTTAGGCTGGGAGATTGCTGTGAAGGTCAAGGAGAAAGAATTTGCCTACATACAGCTTTAATTCAGATACCCAGACTCCAGGAATGAGCTTGAGATCAATGCAAGATACAGGCATAGGAAAGCAGTCATCTTGGGTTTAGAGGCATGGCATAATATGGTGACTTTAATCAGTTGTCTCAGTTAATCGCGAAGAAAAATAAACAATATTATGGGACAACAGCCTGCTGTTCGGCTGTTGGTGATTCATGCTCAGTGTAAGGATTTTCGGACTGTTATTGATAGTATTTGTATCTCTGTATTTTACAGTACTTGGGCTGTGGTGTTCTGAATCTTTTAGAGAAGTGCTGACACTTCTCTTTGGGGAATGATGACAGCTAACCTGGTGACACCATGTGGCTGCTTAGAGCTTGGCTCTAGCTGTGACGTGCTTGGAGGATTGAAACAAAGTCAAGCAGAAACCCTTCATCTCTCTGAGAAAGAGAAGTACCTCCTCTTGCAGGGTGCCTTAAAGCACCCTAAAATCCTGGAATTAAAAATCTTTGTCTGAATACATTTCAGTTTAAATGTTATCATTGTAAATCTGGAGGCATTCCGCTCAGAAGTTCTTCAAAATATGTTTCTAGTGCAGTAGAGCTGATGCATTTTGTGATATTTTTGAGTAAGTAGGAGACATATTTGAATCAGATGGTGAGTTTGATTTACTGTAGGAGAGATCTGTTTTGATAGATGATGCATCTTAGTGTGTGTTCAGTAAGCAGTGATTCAACAGGGATGCGACTGATTTGGTGAATGAAATATTGTATGTGATATTGATCAATTTATATTGAAATATACAGGTTTGTTTTAATAGTAGATGCATTTACTTCAGTGTGGAGATTATCAAATTGTTCATGTGGTTTTCTTTCTGTTGATGTGATTTATGGATTTTACAAGCAACAGATGTATGTTTCAATTAAAAGTAAAACACTGATTTCTGTCTGCCGTGTTCCAGCATTCCAGAATGTCTCAGATGCTGCTCGTGCAGGTTTTTGCAGTGGTTGGATGTTAAAGTAAGGAATCTATAGTGCATGAACAAAAGCAATTAACATTATTATTTGAGAATATGTACTTGTGAAAAGAAATGGTTTCTGTAATACCTTGCCTAAGAGATTCTAACTGTGTTGTAGATACTTAGAAATATTAATAGCACATGGTACACCATAATCATTGGCAACTACAGTTCAATTGAATAAGATTTTTCCCATTTGTGTAAATAGATGCAGGACTTGGGCCAGGAGAGGGGCAAAAGATTTTCACTGGCAGGGTATTACTACTCTGATTTTTGTAGTATCTTTGTTCCTTTCTTATCCAGGGACACAGTGATTTATAGAGCTTGTGATGACCTGTAGTCTCTACCTGATCAAGCAGCCACACAATGCAATTTGGTGCATCTTTTCAATAAAGGGCAAGGTAAAATAGATTTTGGCTGGCACCAAATTACCCTTGCTTTAAGTGTTTGAATTTTACAGGACTAAAGGGCATTTCCCTGGATGTGTTTTATAACATTTAGTATCATGCTATGAAAACAATCATATTAGGTTCAACCCTGCTTGACCTTTTATATGTTACTACTTTTATTTATTAGAAAACAAAAACTGAGATTAAAAGATTAAATTTATTAACCCATGTTCAGGCTAATACTGGTTTTATATGCATGTATAGCAAATAGAAATAGAAAGCCCGAACAGGATTGACAGAGATAATCTGGAAATCTAGCTAATACTGAAGTCTGGCACTGCCCAGCTCAGGCACTTCTGTGCTCAAGGCTGTGCAGCTCAGCCTGCCTCTCATTCCTGGTACTCACTTGGGGTGAACAAGTGTCCTGGGACTCCAGGAATCTGAGTTCTGCTTGTACTTGCACCGTATGAGAGCACATAGCCAAGGTGCCTTCGGCCTCAGCTTTGTTAGACATGGCTGATGATGCTGATCTCTTTTGTAAAAGTACTTCTGGAACTTCTGATGTCAGACTGATCTGTTTTAATGTTAAAACTTTGTTCTAGGTAAGGAGAAATAAGATGAAGAGATCAGATGTGTAAACGCTAACTAATTCTGATGCATACGTATGTATATGACTTCAGTTTTTAACATTGAAGTTTCATGCAAAATACTCTCTAATGCCTCAGACTGTGAGATCAGACAGCTGCCCTCAGCTCTGTCTGGTAGGAAATGTAGAACAGTATTGATCAGATCACCTCCCACCTAGTATGGGTGTAGCATCATGTTGAGCAAACACTCCCTTCTAGGAACTACATCTGGATTCCCACAGGAGTGTCTGCATCTGACAACAGCTCTCTCCTGAGGAAGCTGCCAGCTTTGGAAAAGGGAAGAACTAAGTGATATAAAGCAGACAGTGTGACTTTAATCTGGGAAAATAATGCTTTATTGTGTATTTTTCCTTTTGTTGTACATTTCTTGAGCATATATAGGATAGACACAGGATTTGGGAGTCAACCCTGATGCCTCTAAGCACTGCACAAAGGCATGCTGAAGGTAGGCTGACACTTCACTACAATCCTCAGCAGGGTTTCTCCCTAGCTGGAATTTTCTGGTGAGTGCATTCCAGCTCTCCTTGGGAAAATGCCCTGGGTGATTTTCTCCAGGCTCTGCGTGTGCCTAGGTTAAGTATGTGTGCATAATATACAGAATGTTATGTGATAGCTGTCCACTTGCCTTTTTCTGTGGCAGAAAGGTGACTGACTTTTGATATTTAGCTATTTTAGAATTGGATAGATAGATATTTTGAAGGGAGCAGTAAGTTAAGTGTTTGTGTCTGCAGCCAATTTTACTTCCAGTTTTAAAACACATCAGCAGTTGTGACAGTGGGTATTGCACCAAAATTTGTAAGATTTTATATTAAATTTTATTAAAATGCCTTAAAAATATAAACACGAGTTTCCATAAAAGACAAATATTGAATAGAAAGGTTTTAGAAATATCTGCATACAGAGAAGTGTCCATAGATATACTTATCTATTGCACTATGGCAAGTACCTAAGCTTGTAAAAAGTTTTACTTACTTTTTGAGCAGCCAGGCTATTAAATTACCTGGGTTGTTTAATGGACAATACACAGGCTGTTGGGAATTAAGTATAAAAACAAACATGTAGCTTTCTAAATTTTCTCTGACTGGTTACACTGCGGAACACTGCATTATGCCATATCACATTGGTGTGATAGGCAAGTGAAACAAGACAGTTCATGCTAATGAACAGAAAAACACAGCAGTTTGCTTGTTACCAAATTCACTTAGAGTATTTCAGGGCATTTGGAAATATTATGGGAGAGACAGTTATTGCTGAGAAGAGCTGAACTATAATGAAATTAGGAAACTGAAAACCATATGTTTGCCTCTGTTTCTACCAAAGCATGAAATGTGCTCTTACTGTAGATCTGTATCTTCTGCCTGCTTTAAAACAAATGGAGTGCTGCAAGATTATTTGACAGGGGTACAGGCAGATCCAAATATTATTTGAAAATATATTTGTTCTCAGTATGTTTTGGTTCAGACAAGTATCTGGCTTTATGGCTTGTATACCTAAGGCATACTTGTGTATTTTATACAGATATAATGGGAGAAAACTAACTGTACATTCTGTCCATACCTCAGGAAGATTACTATAGAGACCATTATGGAAAAACAGGTTTTCAATAGTTATAAAATTTTTCCTGCATGCTGTTGCCAGAGAACTTCAGTTCATTGAACTGGCCAAGTGCACAGTGTATATATATATATATATATATATATATTTGTATTTTTTATATGTATATATATTTGTATATTTGAATGTGAGCTGCATATTTTTACTTTTTGTCATTCCTCAATTGTTTTTCCTTACTTTTCAGACACATCCCAGTTATGTAGGGCATAGAGTGTTCAGTGTTTTTCATAAAATCAATCTCTGTTGTCTTAAAGAAGAAGCTGTTTTCAAAACTTTTAATATAACAAGGACAGCTGGAAGTGCCCTAAGGTCATACCTGTCTTTGCTGTGATCTGCCCCTTGCCCATTAGCTCCTTGAAGTGGAACAGTTTTCACTGTACAGTTGTTGAGCTGGTCAATTCAGGAGAGGGAAGGCAGTCAGCACCGTACAGAAACCAATTTTTACCTCCTATTAAACTCTGAACACAAAAGGCAAGGAGTACAGACAATCTTGTCATCTTCCTGTCTCTTTTGCTTTCTACCTACCTGGCTACCAACAGTGGAGCTCAGGACTCCATTCAAACTATTTATTACCCTGCTGTGCTTTTTTATTGTTGAACTTTATGAAGGCTAGGAACACTGCAGTATATGGGTGAGGGAATTTAATCACAGAGAATCAGAAGTTGTCAGCAACTGCAGGGGAGTCAGATGGACAGTCTTCCTCTGAAAAGATGGTGGGCAAAAAAGCAGAGTGTCTAAGAGCTCCCTAGAAGTGATACTACAGAACTATTTTTTTGGTAGGTGAAGACCCAGAAATGGTATTTCAGAATAATAAATACAGATGTAAACCTCATTCTGAATGAAGATGAATTTCAAAATCCTGTGAGGTGCTTGAGATGCATGCTGTATTTTTCACAGTTCTGAATTGCTCTCATATGTAGTCGAAGTGCAAGGTCTTGAACCTGAGTTGTGGCGAGCCCTGCTATTAGTAAAAGCTGGAGGATGTAAGGAAAGAGCATAGCCCTGACAAAAAGGATCTAGGGATACTGGTGGATGGCAAGCAAGACAAGCCAGCAGTGTGCCCTCAGAGCCCAGAGAGCCACCCATATCCTGGGCTGCATAAAGAGCAGTGTGGTCAGCAGAGCAAGGGAAGGTGATACTGCCCTTCTGTTTTTCACTGGTGAGACCTGACTTGGAGTAGCATGCCTAGACGTGGAGTCCTCAGCACAGGAGATATGTGGGCATCTTAGAGTGCATAGAGAGAAGGGTTAAAAAAGTGATCCATGGGATGGACAGACTGAGGGAGCTGGGACTGTGCAGCCTGGAAAAGAGAAGGGTCTGGGGAGGCCTGAGAGCAGCCATTCATTGTCTAGAAGGGGACTGTAAGAAAAAAGGGACAGACTCTTTAGCAGGATCAGTTGTAACAGGACAAGGGGAAATGGTTTCAAACTGAAAGAGTATAAGTCTAAGTTAGCTATGAGCCTAAGTTATTATTATTGTCACGATCCTTCTGATTTTTATATGTTAAGTCCACATGGTATGCATTGTTTTTTATCCTTGCTTAGTTATTAATACCATGGACTTGAGAGCATTTTGTCTCTTCATTGACCTAAAAGGGATTTGTTCAGACCTTAAATATGTTTTCATTAGCAGGAAACAATTTGTAGTTTTTAATACTACATTTAGAGATGGATCCAAAGTGAGAGGTTTCTACTAGCATGCCCTGTGCTTATCCACTCCAAGTCACAGTTATCAGTTTATAAACCTGCCAGCTTCACTTGGACTCCAGCTTCCTAAGGTGGATTCTTACCTCTGCCAGAAACTATTGTCAATACATTTCATCAAGGTCTATCCTTGTAGAGTTTTTCATGTTAAAAAGTACACACTCATTATTAAGGGCATTTTCTAACCAAAGAAAATAATGCAAGAGAGGTTGAATTTGAAAACCATATTCTTTCAAATCCACCAATTGTACTGTATGGCTCTGTAGCCAGAAACATACTGTATTTTCTGGAAACCAATTAAATATATTATATTCCATTTCCGAGTACATTTGGACATCTGATACAAGTATTTGTATACTGTAAAAGCAGTTGTGCACAGCTGGGCAGAAGTAGTCCCCAGTGAGATCTACAAGGTCATACAGCAAAAGAATATCAAAACTGAGCATAGATAACCTGTTTCTCAGCTGCTGTATATCTTTTATTAAGTAGAAAATATACTGTTATAAGAAAGTTTCTCTGAAGTGATATTGCTTGTTGAGTTTAAAGAGGTTTTCCAATCTCTTAGTGCCACTTTTCCTATTGTTCTGCTATGTAGAATCTCACTATGAATTGTGCAGCGATGTCATTTCTAAAGGATGGGTATATACAGCAGTAGCATACATGCTTTAATAATAGAAGACTTATTACTGCAATAGAAATGTTGTTTCAGCTCTTTTTCCTATGCAGCAGAACAGTGGCACCCAGTGGCCATTCATGCTAAAATCGTAGCCAATAATATTTGGAAACTTGAATATCAGCACCAAGAAAAAAATGAAACAGTAAAGAAATTAGCACTGTTGTGTCACTTGTTCTTATATACCTCAAAATATTCTTAAAAAAAGCTTCCTGGCAATCTTGAAGGAAATTTCATGTTCTTAACATATAAATCTGTGCTAATTTTGGAACACATATATGTATGCTTATAGAATATTTCTGTTTGTTAAGTTAATACATTTTTAAAATAGAATCTTCTTGCAATTGATTTTTCTATGTGAGGAAAAACAGCATCCCTATCATCATGACTTAACTGTCATGTTTTTTTAAGTGTATTTCCATAGTATGCAATTGTTACAGAGATTCTGAGGAATGTATGGGGGATTTTTTCCCAAGAGAATTTGGATGATGTCTTTTCTCTGTATTTCACACACATTTTAGTTTTTAACATGAATAAAGACATTTTTGTATGCATATAATTTATCTCCTATAATACCATTTCGAAAACTTTGTATGTTAAATACATGAGATTACAATTTACAAATCTGTTCTTCCTAATTGTGCAGTTGTAACAAACTAACAAATGGAAAAGACTATGTGTGTATATAAAAAGAATTCAGTCAAATACATGATAATTTGTCTTCAGAAATTTATTGAAAACCTGTTGAGATTTCCTCCCGTACAGTTTGGTATGAGGCACCTGATTTCCTTTCATTGAGGTGGGTACTTTCCCCACCACAATTCATGAGGTTATAGTGTGCTTGGTATATTTCTGTAATGTAAATGGGATTGTTCAGTTTGTTTGCTCCTTACTGAGCCAGTGCTGCAGGTTTGAAATGAAGTATGTCACTATTAATCTGAGAGTCTGAAATCTCATCTCTAGAATGTGCTAAGGGTTCAACAGGCTGCTAAAAGTAGGTCCTAGTCTAAGCTGTTTACCCTGCTAAGTGAGTTCAAGCTATGTGTTTGTATGGTGTATTTTTCTGAAATAAGATACTGCCTCATTAAGAGACATGCTAAATAGCTGTGATAGCCAAACTCACCTGTTTCCTGAGAAAATGAGGGCCACTGCCATAGATGATAACTTTGAAAATTTTCAGTGTTCAAGTATGTCTAGGAAGAGTTTACTCGATGGACTTGATGACTTGAAGGAGGGGTTATGAGATTAAAGGAGATAATTAGCAAGCCATAAATCTTTTTAGCTGAATGGTCTCGAAACAAATAGGTTACTCCCTCCACCTCCACTATAGCCATTCATGATCCATGTTATGATTCTAAGAAGAGTATCAAATGATGTGGTTTTGTAGTTTCCATGAAGAAAGTGTCTCCAGGTGAAATTCAGGATGGTATAGCTGTAATTCTTCAGCTCTGTGTTAGGATGAACCTGGTACTTCAGACTGTGCTGAACAGAGGGACACGCAAGGCGTGTGATTCAAGACTAGACTGCTGTGCAATTGGACTCTTTTTGAGGTGTGAGTTTTCATTTGTGCTCTCTCTCTGACTGCAGTTCCTTTTAGACCAAGAAAATGTTCTCTGCCAAAAAATCATTTGCATTTTCTGATGAACAATCTATCTTTTAACTCAACTCCACCAACATCTTCAGTAATTTATTTCCCAGAGAATACCATTTCAACATATAATATCTTCTAGGTCATGAGTGTTGAATGCAATCAGTGTGAGTAAAAAGCAAAACTTTCATATCTACCTAAAGTTACTGTGCAGTCGATCACTTTCAGATAAGATGTAGGCATGCATTTTGTCCATGTTTATGGTCACTAAATCTACTATCTACCTATTCCATGGTCTGAACCTCAAAAATGCTATAAGTAAAACACCTAAGCTCTACAGCAGTAGAAGGATTTTGTGTGTTAAAGTAAAAGCTGTTCTCCCTAGGTTATAAAACATTTCTACTTTAAAGAAAGTTTAACAAGCTCCGTTCACTTCCTTTTGTACTTGGAAGGAAAGTGAATTTGATGTTTGAATTGGTAATGGCTTCTCAACTGAAAACCTCATGTCTTATATTGAGGTATTCGAAGTCAGACAATAAAAAAGATTTGAAGGGAAATGCAGAAATAAAAATATGTAGGCTTTAAATAAGGCATGTTTGATGTCCCAAGAGTCAACAAAAATACTTTGTGATTTATGCTGATTTTATATTTTTAATAGAACTGTATAACTATTTCCTACAGAGCCATTACTCCATCGGTAATACCTTTTTCAAAGTACAAACATAGGAAATACCTATATAACAGAAAATGATAATTGTAAATTTAAGATCTACATACTTAGAAAATCTCCAAGTGTTCAGTTTGGTTGGAAAGTTCAACTCCTGTGTAAGTAATTGCAGTCTTATATGCCTTCTCTTAGTTTCATTCTGGACTTGGGATTAATAAAACTAAAATATGATACATGTCTAAGGGGTAATGTAATGATCAGCTTGTAAGGAACAGAGCCACAAGATGGATTAAAAAGAAATGCTACTGATAATGCTTCTGCAGACTGATGGGAAGGAAGTGTAAATTTTTCCCTCCGTTGTTGAAAGTAGTTCTCGGACTGCATATGTCTGAAGTCTTTCTTGGGTGATTTATACAAAAGTTGTCACCTCTGAATCACCGTTGCAGAAGGCTTTCTGGAGCACTTGCAGATGCTTCGTGCTCCAAGTGTGCTTGATATTGAAGGATTGTGAAATGATTTCAGGACTTTGGATGGCCAGGAACAGGAAATCAAGAAGTGATGTAAAGGTGATTGGCATACTGTGGTAAGCACAGCAGTTTTTATGTAAGTGAAAATGGATAGAAGTTTGTTCTTGCCTTTTCAGGAATGTTGAAGGTGCCATAAGGCTTGTTCCTTCAGAAGCCAAAACCCCACCAGTGGCAGGTCTGTCCCTCCACACTGCAAGTGAGATATGCATCTCAAAATAAGGAGTTGAATGTTCCTAGTGAAATAGACTGGAACACCTTGGACTGAGGACTTTGGGAATAATATTTGCAAGAATTTGCTCTGTCGTTTAAGATTCTAAACAAATCAAAATTCAGGAAGGAGAACTGGAACTTGAGTTTATATGAAGATATACTAATGAATGTGACACGGACATACTAGACTGTGGGCAGGAGTATGAGGGTTAAATGAAAGGGGAATAGTTGAAAGCTATAGATGAGATCTTTAGCACGGTGACAGAAAAGAGAAGCTGTGAAGTCCCTCTAGACTCAAGAATTCTCCTCAGAAGGAGAAGATTGACAGACCTTTAAGAAACAACCTCAAAGAAGGGCTTGAACTTGTGCTTTGTTTTCTTGGAGGCTGGCTACCTGGAAAGAGGATGGAGTTTTCAATGTGTCTGGAGAACTGAACTAATTAATGAGGTGAGGCAAAGGTTCACACATACTGAGTGTACTGAGGAAGAAAGAAAAGCATGAACTCTGGAGGAAACCTAGGCATGCCATCATCTGTAAGGCATAAGTTCTTTTTAGCTTTTACATGATTCTGAGATACATGGAATTTTACAAGTAGAACTTGATTTGTAAGCCTGCAAATGAAAAGCTTTAGGAACAATAAAAAAATGAAAGTGCAGAAAACTTCCTTTAAGCACATACGCTAAAGCAAATATTGCTTGCACCATGAGGAACCTCTGAAAAGGAGCTGCATGTTTCTAAATAGCCCCATCCTAGAGGTCACAACCTATCTTTACATTAGCAGCTCACAGATGCGTGCACACCCATGTGGGTACTCTTGTAGATGATCTAGTAGATTGTCACTGGTCCTTTGTTCTCATTTTGGTCAGCCTTTATCCTCCTCATCCTTCCCACCTCACAGAAGAATCAAGTAAATTAATCTTTGATTCCTTTAGGCCCTTACTTCTCATTAACTGTAATGATGAAGCTCTTAACATTTGTAAAGCTTGTAATATAGGTTTTAAGAGCCTTTAAGAACTTTAAGCAGAAACTGTGTGCATAGAGTTGGGCTTTATTTGAAATATTTTTTTTGTTTGGTGCTTTTTATAAATAGGCAGTAGTACAGTGATCATACTCTGGCTACTGGCTCCTCCGCTGTGACAGCAAGGGAGTGAGAAACGCTGCAGAGTGCAACAGCAGGAGATTACTTCTGGAGAGTTTATGATTAGTCCTAATACCTGTGTTTAAAAATACTGGCTTGTGTTACCAAGGTCACTAAAATGAATTGCTCTTTTTTTTTTTTTTTTTTTTTTTTTTTTTCCCCTCCAAGTCAGGCTTTTTCTTGGTTTAAAAAAAAAGGACAGACAAAAAGAACCTTAAGAACAGAAGTCCCCACATATGTCTGTTGGTGGCCATCAGGGATGATGGATCTGGCTATGGCTGACCACAAGAACTGACCTCAGACCCACTGCTCGACTTCCTGCCCTGCACCCTGCTCTACTGCTGCAGGGCAATACCTGCAGGTGCTCCCCTTATGCCTAGCAGGGCAGCTCCCTGCCCCTAGCAAAGCAGAGGACTAGCTGCCCCTGCCCTTTGTGATGGGCTTCCCACATCCCAGTCACGCACAGAAGTATTGGAGCAGCCCTGCGCTGAGCTAGCTCCTCTTGTTCTGCCAGGCTCTGAACTTCCTTGGGTTCTCAGAGAGAATCAATATATGTCGATACAGGTTTTCTTCTAAATCCTAAAGGTCAGCCCTGAGCAGCGTAGCATGTTATCTTAAGGAAATAACTAGTGAAAAATCTTCAGCTGGAGTAGATTACTGACTAGACAGCTATCCAGAAGGTGTGTGGCTTGTATTTTCTTTTGTAATTGAATGCTGAGGAAGATCCTTATTTACATTTCTGCAAATTAAGAGGAAGGTGCTTTGCAATATATGTTTTTCCCAGATGATTCAGATGACAGAGTCTGCAATGACTAAATCTCACTGCTAAGCCACTCTTATCATTCATGGCATGTCCAATAAAAGTGATTTCTTGCCTGGCTGCAAGTCAAGACACTTGATCACTATTATCATTTTTTTCCCCACACCAACCTTTTCCTATTTTATGCAAGTCCAAGCTAATTTAGATAAGGTCAAGATCTAGGCCACTCCTTAAAAGTTTTAACATGACTTTTCCTTCAGGTCCTTCCATCTAATTCTTAAAACTTCTTTTGTAGTATCCCCAAGGCAGGGCTGGAAGAGAAGGTTAGTGGATAATTCAGTAGTTAAGCTATGCTCCAATATTTGATATGCCTCCAAGGCATTACATTTTCACCTGTATCTCTTAAATTGCTGGGAACTTTCTTCTGTGGTTAATTATCTTTATGAAATATATGCGATTTGCGGTGATGCAGAAATGAAAAATTCTCATTGCTTTGTCTTTGTAAAGGTAGACAAACAGATGTTAGTGGCTTCATGGTATTTTGAATGTGCGTTGCAGTGTATGTGTGTGTACAGATGCACACGTGTATATATGCGTACAAATACATTTTCCAAGAGAGTGAGAAACAAAACAATTGAAAAGATGATTTAACTGTTCTAATAGGTGTGACATGAAGTCAAATCATCCCTTCCCCCCTCCTAGCTTTCTATGCAGGAAACCTCTCTGAATATTTCTTCCAGTGTTTAGTGCAAAAAGCAAAGCAGGAACAAGATTTTTAAAGGATTTTTTTTTTTTTTTTTTTTTTTTTTTCCCTAAACCATCCCTGCAGACATTTTCTGAAAAGGATAATCCATCTTAAAACATGTTGACTTGCAAATTCTTCATGCCTGTGGCAGATCTGAAGAATGCTGCAGCAACTGAAGAGCCACCTGATATAGTTCTTTCCTCCAGCAATATCCTGGAGAATTTTATAGCATTGGTAGCGGGCTTTGTGGACTGCTCTGACTGACCAGTTAAGCACAAAGAACAGCGCAAACATAGTGCAAGGAACTGAGACAACCACCCTCTCTTTATGAAATTCTGAGGATGGGGGGAATTACTATGAATATTTTTCTCTCTAAATTGTAGCCTCCAAGCAGGATAAGTGTTCTTTATACATATTCCTATCCTGAGTGCACTGAGACATCCCAGCTTTTTCTGAGGCTCAATAGAAGATTATTTCTGTGCATTTATTGGGTTAAATTCTTTCAAAATATCAGTCAAACTCTCTTTAAAAACCATGCATTTTGCCGGACTGATTCAAATCTTTTGTTGCACTTTCTGATGGTATCTTACAGAAAATGAAAGTAGCTCATTCACATAGCCACTTAGCATTTTCCATTCTGTTATAACAGCCCTAGCATTATTTATACTGGCACTGTTATGCAGTATAAAATCAATATGATTTTAATTACTAGTGGCCTGTGTTCTGTTATCTAAGGCTGCCATTGCACATATGGTGGACCTGAGGCAAATTTAGGTGTTGCTGAATTCAGCTTGGTTTGAGTTTATAAGGAAGGCAAGCTGTGCTGCATTCTGTAGAGCTGTTTAGAAGAAATGATGTGATTGTTTGATATTTCCTTGAAATGAATCTGTACCAAAAGACTACAATGTAATGTATACAAAGAGGGGCCAAAACAGGTAAAATGTGTACTCAAAATCCTTGAATTCACAAGGTCAAGCAGCAGATAGAGCCAGAATCTGAGACGCTTGTGATCATTGTACTGTTTCTCTGGAAGCACGTTGCTTATTATTATCTGTAATCAGCTTCACCAGCACACTTTTTTTTTCTCTTCTCTGACTCCTTAATTACCTTAGTAGAGCTGGGCTGGGCTGCCAAGGCCATCTTTCTGAGGGGGAACTGTGAGTGTCAGCACTTCTGACCAAATGCTTCTCAGATTAATGTATACAAGGCGAAGATGAGGCACTAATAAATGGACACTGCGTTAGGCTTTCTGCTACCTTAACTTTAATCCTATAAACGGCAAATCTGAACAATGGCTGAGCAAGCGAGAGTATCTTTAATTCAGAATGCTGGATGATGAGCATGTAGATATTTTACTCAGCACATTTGAGAATTGCTGAATATCTGTTCTTTACCATTCTGTAGATCTGAAAAGTCATGCCCTAAACCCAGGCATTGCCAAATGCTTTTCTTTTTAGTTCAAAGAACTACACATTGAGTTAATTTGCTTTTCTCATGCCCCTCCTGTTCATGATCATTCACATGGTACTGTTCTGCTAGTAAGTTCCTCAGGGGAGAGAAGGGAAAGGAATACACTTCAAAGTTTTATGAGGGTACGCTCACAGCAGCTTAATATTAAATTTAGACTTGAAGTTGTGCATGTCAGAATTGCAGTCCTTCCTTTCTAATCAGAGGAAAGGGAGATTAATATGCAGCTCTCTAACTTGGGGGTATTGAGCATATCAAGGAAGTTCAGAATCTCTAAATTTTGAAGGTAAACTGTTAAAAAAAGGGAACATACCTGAAATCACAACAAACTACTCAAGGACTGTCTATGAGAAAAAAAGAAGAAATATCAGATGAATTATTAGTTGTGAATTGTTTGACTCTGGCTGCTAAAACAACAACAAAAATACTTTGCCATATTTTTCATTAAATTTGGAACTTTTTTCTCATTTTAATTTCAGTATTTGTCTTATAAACTGCTAAGTGATTCCATGAGCAAATTTGTGGATTCAGCTTCCAAATATTACCTCCACAGTGAAAATTATTGAAGATTTAAGTTACGATGCTACCTATTGAAAGGAAAGACCACTGTTACTTTCATCCTGAGGCTGTAAGTGTCTCTCTAGCAACTGGAAATAGTGAGAGTTAGGCTTGCCAAGAGTTCCTTTTGAAGCAGATGGAGAGGCAACTGGCAATCTTACTGAAATCTTGTTGGCTAAGCCTTCTGAGTATCCATAAAGCCCCCAGAGTTACCTCTCAAATTAACTTGATCACTGCACTATATGAAAATATTCTTCAATCTTGTCAATGGCTGTTGTAATTTTGCACCCTTCTTGCTCCTCAAATAGACAGCTAAACTCTCAATTATCTCTCCATGTGCTTAAGAGTGATTACAGTCCTGGAGAACTTTAGACAGGAATTTAATGGCTGTGTGCATCTTCTTTTCTTACAGACTTTTAAATCTTTTTAGTGACATTCAACAGATAACCAAAACGTGATAATTATATGCCTGCAAACTTTTAACTGCTGCTTAAAATACTATTTATGTATGGCTGCATGCGCTGAAGGATAGGAAGGCAAATGTTTGATTGCTGGAAAAGACTTGTTTGCAGAATGCAGAGGAAGAAACAGCCATGGACTCTGCTGGCATTCTCAGATGCACAACATGATCCAAAATCTGATTGTAAGACGATGCTATCAGTCTTTCTTTTCTTGCTGCCTGTGGGTTCAGAATATAAATCACAAGCTGCGTGTGCTTCAGCTGATCCTGTTTGTTCCCACTGTGACCTTATAGTAAATGTATTGTTTTTTCATTTATATTTAAGAACAGATGAAAGTACGTTGGGACTTACTTCCCAATCCACACAAACTAAATCAATATTTCAGACAAATTCTGTGGTACCAATTAACTGTTGCCCATCAGAAGTAATGGTGTTTGTTTTAGAAGTTACCACACCATCCATTCTATTTGTTATTTATTCTCTCAAGTATGGAACCAATGAAAATAGAATCAAAAGTTTGTTTAATTGGCATTTCTTCCTTTTGAGTTGCAAGAGAACTGTGTGTATACAGAAAGCACACTGTGAACTGGGTAGTTAAGTAGGTATAAAGTCATTGATGTTCTTCCTCTGCTTCTGCTATATGGTACTAAGTATTCAGACTTGTGTCTGTGTGTGGGTTTAATTATTAAGAGCCTCTCACTCCACAAAGCCAGAGTATGCTCTTTGATATGCATGGAACCTCTCTCTCAACCAAGAGAAACCATAGTGAGTCAGTTGTGTGCAGCCTGGCTGCTGAGGACTGAAATGCTCACAGGCAACTTGGAGCAAAAGCAGCCGCATTGCCAGTCAGCAGGCTGCGGCAGTCACACAGCCATGTGCTGCAGCAAGAGGTAAGCAGGGAACCTCAAACCTGTCTGGAGAACACCAGTGGCCAGGCTGTGCAGGCAGCATTGAAAGAACAGCCCCAGACTCTGCACATTGAGAGCTGTATCGCTCCCATTTTCATTGTAAACTCAGGGCCAGGCTAGAGCAAGTTGCAGGATCAAGGTGATGGTGAGGAGGACCTTTTCTCTTGCTGTACCTAGGGAAGAATAAACCAGGAACTGTTTGCACCACAGAGAAAATTCAGCTGGCATTTTTTGCATATCTGTTTTATTTATTTATTTTTTAATGTGGGATATTATTTTGCAGTATTTACTCAAGATTCTGTGGGAAAAAAGCAAGGTGATATATTCTTAGAGAAGATGTGCTTGATATAAGAATGTGGGCTATATATATAGACACACAGGAAGTGATCAGAAATTGCAAAGTAATTCTTTATTAATATAATCTTCCAGACATTTTTGGAAAAATGTATCAGTTTTGTACTAAACTAAAATTGGTTTAAAATATTTAATTAACAGAAAACACTTTTAACAGGAAATGGGCTTTTGACCCAAGGTTATTTGGCAGAGGAATTGTGTGGACAAAGGGATTTCAGTTCTGTATGGAAAATGGGAAAATATTCATGGAAAGAAATAGCTTTCATTCCATGACAGGAGGTGAGAAATATCTTTAGATAAAAAGGGGCTGAGCAGACTTAGTCAGGTAAAGTGGTTATTTTCTTAAAAAATAAACATTAAAGAAAAAAATACACTCAACATGAATATACTTCAAGTTGATTGCGTTCAATAGTTTCAGATCAATTAAAAATGAAGTTTTTCAATGAATATGATGGAATTATTACGGATGTTACTTAATTCCCTTTATAGATCTTTCACTGTCAATAACATACAAGATAATTCTTACCGTTTGTGGAAAATTGTCCTCAGAGCCAATTTTTAGATTGCCTAAATGCAAAGCTTTTAGGTTACTTTAGTATATTAGTAATGACTTTGTATATGAGAAGTCATTTGTATATGTTTGTATATATGTAAATCTGTGTCTACCTGTGTATCTACAGATAGGCATATAGGTGAATATATCAATAATAAGCCCTTTCTCCCCTCTATACCTTTAAAATAAACCTGAAGCAGTTGTATAATCGATTGCATAGGTATGCTCCTGTCCTTCCCTGTTTGTGCACTAGGTTTCAATACACCTTCACATTTGTTCGAGTATTGTATCTGGTTCTGAGCTGCTATGTCAGCATGGTTTCAACATGAACAGTGCTGTAAGTCCTTCTGCTGGAATGTCTCATGAGGAACGCTCAAGTAACAGAAAGAGAGACCGGCAAATCAGTTCTGACAGTGTCAATGCTAATTTATTGCAAAGGAGCTGCAGACAAGTACAGGAATAA
Source organism: Excalfactoria chinensis (assembly GCF_039878825.1). NCBI lineage: Eukaryota > Metazoa > Chordata > Aves > Galliformes > Phasianidae > Excalfactoria > Excalfactoria chinensis. The sequence goes on along the minus strand of NC_092837.1, from coordinate 9,064,042 downwards.
CACAGTGTTTTGCGGAGTGGCTCCATCACAGTCATGCAGCCTATGTCATTCTTTAGAGGCAATCCGTGATGGCATTCCTCTAGTCAGGACATGGTGTATGTCTGTATGTCCCATGCACCACAGCAGCAGTTCTACTTTGATTCTGTCTAGCTTAGACCAAGCGCTTAAGGTGTGTTCACATAGTGACTTCTGTTTGAATGCTGTGTACTGTGTAAATTTATTGACAAAATAAGAACCTTTTTCATCTCTTGTTTAATCCTGCAACTGCAACCACAGAGAAGCATCATGCTTTACTCTGGCAAATTGATCTCAGAATGGTTAAAATTTCCTATTTTCTAGAACCTGTAATGAGATTAAGAAACAAAACAAATCAAAACAAAAAACAACCCACAAAATTTCCGTGAATTCACTAAGGAGATCATTGAACTCAAGCCCAACAAGCTTGTCAGTGTATTTCTTGTTTGTTGTACATTGTAACCAGAAGTTTTTGTGCACAATGTACTTGGTGCTGCTCTTCTTTAGACAAGAAATACTAATATCGACAAATGGAAATTCATATACAAATATATATGCGTGTCAAATGTTTATTTTTCTCGTGGAGAAAACAAATGTATATGCTGAAGCTATGCCGGTTTCAGTAAGTGTTGTAAATGATTCTAAATTTGACGAAGTTCTTTGGATTTATGCTGCAAAACAGCAACAGTGGCTTTGGCTCCAGGAGGTGAGCTTCCTGTTAAAGCCTGAAGCCTCCTGAGATACTGCTATAAGAGGGCATCTGTGTGGCCTGAATATCAATTCTGAAAAGCTTCAGGGTTGTGATAGAAACAAGTTGTCACCTCCTTCGTGCTTTGGAGAGACGCATGCTTTATTACTTACATGTATTTCCTTTGTAGGCAGTGCTTTAAAAATTGCTTCTTCAAGATACCCTGGATTCTCTGTTTCCCAGGCTGGGAGTATACAAAGAGGCAGCATTATTTTCAAAATTCCAGTTTGGAATAGCTAAGTGAATACTTCAAAACAGTTTGTATATCAAGTGTTTTTTACATGAAAGTGAAATAAGTTATTCACATTCATTTTTCACAAAGTAAAACCAAGGAAATACACTGTATTGTACATGCAGTTTTTCTCCTAAAAGATATGTCTTCTTGGCATAAATCACAGTTAAAATTGTGCATTAGTCTTTTCTCCAGGGCGAGATTTGCCTGCACTGGTTGGTGTATGTGAATCCATTCTGATGCTGCTGCCTGGATACATACCAGGTAATTTATTACCTGACGTGGATCAGGGAGTTCACTTAATGCTTAGCCATACAGTCTTCTGTTGCTGTGTTTCAGTTTGTCAGGAAAGTTTGGAAGCATTGCTTCTAATATTGAGAGTTGAGAGGGCTTGGACCTTACTACCTGAGATGACCTTACAGGTCTACAGAAATGCTAAATTCTCTTGAGATAAAAGAAAGTTTTTCATATAAGTATCTCTCTTCCAGGTGCTTGTGCTTGGCTTCAGCTTTCTTTTCTGAAGTATCTGTAAGGCTTTTTGCAGTTGCAGACTTTATGCTGTCTTGCTAGCAGGAAAACAGCAGGTTCTTCTAGTGTGGGCTTTTTATCTTGTGCTGACCTCTGTGCTGCTGTGGTCCTGAGTTAGCTAGCTTAAGCCTAGTTTACAGCTAAGTGTATATACTGCAGAAGTAGATTATAAATTCACTGCACAGTTTCTAGCAATTTTGTTGATTACAACATGCCGCAAATGGGATGAGGCTGGAGCCTAAGTGGATGGGTAGCATTTCTTTCTGGCTAGCAGGTTTCTCTCTAATAGTATGTGAAGGTTCTCTTGTTATGTTGGATTGCTTTTAACTTTATAGAGAATGTTAACTCTAAGAGTTTGTCTTGGGATGTCTTCATTTTTTTTTTAAAGATGTACTTGGGAATAAGGGATGTGGTACATCTATTCTGCAGACCTGGATTTCCCTGTTATCTCACAGCTTTCATTTCCAACCTTCAGTTTGGACCAAAGCCATGGTGATTAAACCTTTGTCTTGAGAAGGTTTGAAGCTATTTAAGAAATAATTAATACATTTCTTCTAATACCAAATGTTTCAGGATGTTAAAAGCTCCTTGGTACTAGGGAAAATTCCTTGTGTATAATGGTGTTTCCTTAAAGACTGCTGGGTAATCTGGTGGTAAGCCTTGGCTATTGGTAGGTCAGTTCCACACTGCACCAGTTTATCTCTCACAAATATCCAGGAACCTGTGACAGAGGGGAGTGCTTAGTGTGATCTTCAGATTTCACTGACAGGTGGGTAGTCGAGTGTGAGGGAAACATTTTTATTGAGCAGTCTGAGAACAGAAGACTACTATTTGGATTTTGTTTACTCAGTATTACAGAAAGTTTAAGTCTTGTCAAGCCCCCATAAAGACAAAGCTTGTGAGCTTACCTCTTGGCTTTTCTGTCTGTCACACCGCTTCCAGTGAGTTTGTTAGGCTTATTTCAAAGGAAGGGTTCTAAATGCAGGAAGAAATACACACCACTGGATTTGTTCAGTGTACAAGTTGGTTGTGCTCTTACTAGCTACCAGTAGTTTCACTGCTGAAATAGCACTAGTTCAAGATTTTTCTTATATATGTATATAAATGGTAGTTTTTAGTTATTATTAATGCTGTAGCTCTCTTCCCTGGGAGTCTTAAGCAGTGAAAAAATGCACACTGAAAAATGTTGGAATTTAAATGAAAGGTATAGCAATCAGAAAATAATTTAATCAGGGAAATTTTTCACATCAAAGTCCTTTCATGGATGAAGGATGCTGAGTGCAATTGGTATTTCAAAGTTCAGGATAAATTCAGCTCATGATGGCTGAAGAATGCAGTACATTGGTAGGGAAAGGTGAGTTACAGCTCAGATGGTAGTTGTGCGAAATTTTCAGGTGATGTATTGAAGGTTGCTTATATACATACATACATATATATATATATTAGTTATTTATAGCTGACCTTTATCTTTAAGGGAAAATTTGAATGGATATAAGTCTGTCTTTATATACTGTGCTCTCGTACTTTCCTGTTCATTATAAAAGATCTTACAACATTGATAGGCATTAATGGCTGCTCTGTTCATGGGAAGTATGAGAAACTGTCCCACTTGGAGAAATGACTGACTAAAAACAGAGTAAAAGTAGCACAGTGCTATCTGTCCATTTATTAGCAAATACATGCAGAAATGCTCAATTTAATTCACTGTTCTCTAAGGAGGAGTCACTTCCAAGAAGCAGTCTGAAATAGTGATATAAAACCTTTTAGAACCTCAGTCACAGCTGGGGATGGATGGGGCAGCCTCCCCTGCTTATAAAGAGCAGAGCCCTGCTAAACTGCTGCCTGGCTGCAGAAAGTGCTGACCTCCACACTCACCTGGAGAGGGGAAATGTGAAACTCCTGAGTTACTCAGCACTGCATAGGATTAAAGGCTCCAGCTTCAGTCTATTTAAATGCATGCTCAAACTTTCTTACCTTTCTTACCTTGAATTAGATTATCAAAATGGAATTATATTTCAGAAGACCAAAATTTGATACGAAATAGAACTCTTTTTCTTGCCTGTCTCAATTATGACAAAAAGACCACAGTGCTTTTTGTACTTCTTTGCCAAGTGCCCAATGTGAAGAAAAAGACTATAAAAAAAAATTAAGAGCATCCCTTTGCTGGACTCCCTAGTAGTGCTCTAACTTTGAACAAATTGGTATCCACAGCTCCAGCTTCAAACACTAAAAGAAAGTAGCTTTGTTTGGTAGTTTTATTATATGTTTTTAAACTACATGCAATGAGAGAACTGGTGATTTAGTGGTTCTGCACTACTTTACTGACTCTAGTTCAGATTATAACAGACTGCTAACCCCTATTTCTCACCTGTAACTCCAGCCTATAAATTATAAACATGCTGGCACAATCATTATATTATTATTTTTTTATAGCTCTCAATTTACAACTCTGGCTGTCCTTGAGCTGGTTCTTTGTATTTGTTACAGTCTCCTGAGGGAGGATTCATTGACTGGTGACTCCACATTTTAACTCAGAGAAAATTCAGTCCATTCTCTTGTCTTCAATTTTTTAGAAGACCTTACTGTTCTTCATTGATTATGGTCTGAGAATTAATTATGCTGTCACTTAGTGTATTTACATGGTTGAGCAATATATTGACTCACTTATTTTAGTATGGTCAGCATTTTTTCCTTGGTACTGGGCATGTTTCTTTTTTTTAATGGCTGAAGAGCAACATGTTGCCATTAGAAAGAATGGAAGAGATCAGATAGCAACTCTGTATTTATCCCCTCAATAAATCTCTGAAGAAAATTTCCTCTTACTACTCTGGAAGCCGGAATGCCTACATCTTTTGCCTTGAAAGATTAAAAAAGAAAAGAAAAAAAAGTCTTCTGTGGAAGAAAATTGCTCTCTTGTACACTGTTTCACACAGACTAGTGTGCTGTCCAATTAAATCTGGTATTATCTGGATCTGTTTTTTTCAAATACATGAGAATAGAAGTCTGATCAAATGTGAGAAATGTGTGGTATGGGTTCTTATTTTTAGGAGTTTGGTGCTTCTGGATATTTCTGTCCTTCTTGCAGAACTTTAGAGATAGAAAGATTGTTGGATGTTAAATGTTCAATCTAAAATACTTCTCAAAGAAGTTCCAAAAGGGAAAATAAGTTTTAAAATACCTGAGGTTTAGACATTTTGATGTAATGAAACTACTGGTAGTTCTGAGCCTAGCCACCCACTGCTCCAGGAAGCCTATGCACAAGCTAAAAGAGGGGATGTCCCAGGAGGTTCTCTCTGTAAGATTTTCTAATGTAGTACCTTTGAGGGTGACAGCACAGTTATCATTGTTCTTCCATCTTTTTTTCCACTGAATGTTTTGTATTGGCTGTGAGTCATTAGGTGAATGCTTGAAAGCCTATGCCATTTACAGAAAAGACCATTTCCCAGTACAGCACTGCATCTCCACAGTCAGATGCATATACATCTTACAATTTATACAGTGTACACCAGTGAAAAATGTATTCCTGTCCACGATGTGTACTGTGGAGAAGCGTTGAGATGAAATATCATTGAGGTATTGACTGACATTGTGACATATTGCCACTTCAAATTGCATAGAGGCTACTGAGAGCCATATGGCTTCCAGGCTGAGTTGGCAGTGTCACCTGCAGTTCTTCCTTGTAGTCTCCCTTTTGGATCTCTGGACTTCTGAGATCTCATGTAAAAAGGAATTCTGCCACAGTTGAAGTATGCAAAGATGAGCATAAACTGCAGAAATGTACTCTGAAGGTCATCTTAACTTGGCAACAAATGAATGTTGTGTAGAGATTGAAGTAAATTAGAGGTGAGGAGGTGGCATATCTTTGCTTCTACTGCAGGCAGCAGACAATGCACCACAAATGTTTTCTTTTCCTGAAATGGGTATGTCATAGTTCCTTGAACACTCTGGCAGATGTTTTGTTAGGTTTAAATCCATTGTAGCCATAAATCCCAGACTACTGGGATCCCTAATCCTTCTCCTTCATCTACCTTGTAAAGTATGAAATTGTTACTTCGAGTTAAGGAAGCACTCCAAATAGACAAAATAATCCTTTAAATTTTTAAGTCTGTGTTATATAGAGAGAATTTGAAGATTATTCTTTCACTTGTTTATACAGGACTAAGGCAGAATTTGTAGCTGACTGTACTGTTTGTTTTCTCAGTTTGATGTTAGTTTAATTGGATTCTAGTTCTGTTAGATGTTTGGAAGTTCCAGGTGTAATGTTATACACAGAAACCCTATCAGTAAGAGAAACTATTCAGTACATCTTTAAGCACATTCAAACTCTTCTAATGGAAATTAACTAGCTTCTGAAAATAGTGTATGTACTTATGCTAACTGGGTATCCTTAGAACTACTGGGTGAAGACGTTCCTACGCTTAATCTCACTTTTATTGTAATTGATATTTCTCATCAGATTTCTTATCCTAAAACTGCATTTTACAATTAGAAATTACAATAGATGAGCAGTGATGTATTTCACTAGATTTTCTCCCTCAGGGATCTGGTGGGAGACCTCAGGCTGTGTCTGTGCAGTGACGGTATGAGTCACGCAGGCTGTTTCCTCCACTGTGGAGCCCCAGTATACAAAAGCAGGTCTTTCAAGCTCATCAACTTCTTCTTGTTGTTCTGAATAGGTCTCTCTTTCTCCCCGTGTTGTATGAACAGCCAGAAAAATTTTATCCAGTGATAGCACTGTCATTGGATGTGGAGGAATTCTAGTATGTGCACACACAGCTCCAGGGAAACACTATCACCTTACCAGAAGTGATAAAATGTACCTAGGATAGCTTAGAGCAGTTTGATACCTTAACTATCACTTGACAAAATGTTCAAAAAATAATGATTGACCCCAAATAGGAAATGCTCATTCCATCAAGAGACCTGAGAAAAGAGGAGGTGGAGTCTTTGTGAGTAAAAAGAGGGAAACCCAGCTGTAATGTGCCTCAGAAGATGGGGAGAAAGGTGAGAAAGGGAAGATGGTACAGATCTCTGAAGGAGAAGCGAGGGAGAACCACAGGAAGACAACTGTGCCATTCCGAAAGCACAGTAGGATTAGCTCTATGCAGTTCACTGGACAAGAGCTGTACACTGACTGTATGACAAAAGCAGTCTGTGGTTATTCACTGTCTCATGTTTTTTATTTGTTCATTCTTTTAATTTTTTTTTCTTAGTTCTTTTCTGCCTTTACCAGCTCACATTGTTTTACTTATCATGTGTGTCCTGGGGGATTTTTAAGGAGGATTGAGAACTGTTTGTGTCAGATGGAGCCTGAATGCTAATTACCATCCTGACAGGGTATAATAACACTGTAAGAGCATCAGTGAAGGAAAAAAATGAGCAGAATATACAATTATTTTATAAAAGATTTTCTTTCCTTGAGGGAAAAATCTGTACATTTACGATCTGTGACAAAGGAGGTGTTGAACTATGTAAGTGAATTACCCATAGCTCTGCGTACATGTGTGTATGGAAGAGGATGAACTTGAAATGACATTAAGCAATTTTGTTATTGCAAGGAAGGACTAGAAAATGTAGTGAGCTGCAAAGCTGCATTTTCTTCCCTTTCCAAAGCCTAATTCAGGCTGATAAATGAAACTTGATGTAAAGCAGAAATACTATATAGGCTTCTGTGGAAATATTTATTATGCTGCACAAAGCTTTCATTTTTCTTCATGCTGTATTCTAGGAAGAAACTTACATTATGTTGAAAGAAAACTGTAGAGGACCTAAGTTGTGTCAGTATTAATGATATGTTTAGGTGGAGTTTATTCAAGTACAACAGAGGATCATCTAGCAATGATAAGGGATGACTCCCAGCAACAAAAAAACCCTTACTCTTAAAATAAGTATATTAGACAATTTTTTTCTCTCAACTGATTTAATAGTATGTACCAATATGTGGTTTTCATTTTTCACTTTAGTAGCATTAGGAAATTTGGTGATGTGACATTCTGCAAACTGAATTCTGAATTTCCTCAGAGTTTCAAACTAAATTCTGAGCTTTAAGCAAAAGGAAGCGTTTTACTCTGTATATGTTGATCAGAACTCTTAGCTTAGGTCCTGTATGTGTTGCCAAATGACAGCTGAACCTCTAACCTTCTTCAGCTTACAAAATAAGGTAATATGGTATATTAGATATCTAAATTGGATACCAAGAATCAGAGCACAGAAATACCTGGCACGGGCTACGGAAAGCAGTTATGGTTAAGCTCTACATGAGTGAAAAAAGAACTTTTCTCAGAAGGCTTCCTATGGGGAACATCACTTACAGTTATTTCTATAATCTTTTACCTCAGGCCATACATAAGAACAGAATCATGAGTACTGTACTAAATACTCATTTGTAGTCACAGTAGATGAAGCAGACTAAAAGGAATTTAATTTAGGAGAAACCTGAAACATAGAAAAATGAATGTTTGTAGTTGAAGTGGGAGTTTGTTGTATAAGGAGCTGTAGCCAGGTGGTCTAACTACTCCTGCTGTGAGTAAACCATTTCAAAACCAAGTGAAAGGGTTGTGTGTGTATATATAGATAGATAGATAGATATAGATATATATACATATACAAGGAGTAACAAAGGTAATTTCTACATAACACAGGAAGAATAAATGTACACTGTAGACTCCAGTACATTGATATGCATTTTTAGTATATTCTGTAGGGATAGAAATATTTAAAATAGTGCATATGCATTTACTTGAGTTATTGTGTTATTTTCTCATCTTCAAGAAGGACAAAAAAAGAATTTTCTTCTATTCAAAGGAATAGTTTGGGAAGGTGGTGCACCTAACCTTTAACAAGATTCTTGATTGTTATGCACTGGAACAGGTTGCCCAGAGAGGCTGTGGATGCCCCATTCCTGGAGGCATTCAAGGCCAGGCTGGATGTGACTCTGGCCACCTGGTCTGGTGGCTGGTGACTCTATACATTGCAGGGGGTTTGAAACTAGGTGAGGCAAACTTCGAGGTCTTTTTCAACCCAGGCTGTTCTATGATTCTGTGATATGCAAGTGCTATGGCCATCAGTTCACCACACAGTGGTGTGCCTGTAAAAATAGTTTTATTCTGGCTTCAAGGAGTGTCCCCATTGCATAGAATATAGTGGTCACTTATGATGTGCTTAGCATTAAAAAGCTTCCATTTGGCCTATAGTTTCTTTTTCCTATTCTCACATAAGTGTTTTTAAGAAAATTTTCCTTTTATGTTACTTCACTAGTCTGAATTTTATGGCATCAAAGACTAACAACCAGAAAAGGCCAATCTTTGTACCATAGCAGAAATACATGGAGGTACTATTACCACAATACTAAATTGCTGTACAGTCACTGCAAGAATGAAGGAACCTCATATGATAGCACCAAAAAGATCAGTTAATAGAAGCCACTCATGTCAGCAGTCAGTCATCATTACTTGTTTTAATACTAAATCAAGTAGTTGAGTAACATGTCAAATATTTTAATGATATAGTTGAATTTTTAGTAAAAAATTTCTTGCAGTTTGTTGTCAGATAGAACAGAAGGTATATTATTTGTCTCCCTGCATTTCATTCTGCAGTGCAGGTTTGACAGCAACAGTACTTGCACAATGTAAATGATAGAAATGTAAATAATATATGTGCTTACTACATCTGTGGCAGATATGTGACAAGTTGGCACACCATGAATTAAAGTACTTCAGATATTTTTGGAAACTCATTTGGAATTTTTTCCTCACTTGTAGTTGATGGTCATTTCTTGCTTTCAACTGATGAATTACCTCCAAACTTACTAATATAAATCCCTGGAAATGTTTGCCATTTATGATCTTAAAAACGTGCAGAGCTTTGTCATCCCAGAGATAAGTACTACATTTGGAAAAGGGAACATCCCAGTTGCATTTGACTGGTTATAAAGTCAATAGTGTCTACAATTACTCTGCGATCTAACAATTCAAACCAATCTGTTTTTAAAGACAAATCTTGCATAAATTCAAGCTAAATAGTGATCTCCTATGATTCTGATTCATGCTGTGCTGACAAACCCTCATAAAAGCAGATAAGCTATATCAAGAACTAATTAAGAACAGTGTTTTATGCCTCCTTTGCATAAAATTAAATAGCAGCATTCTGGAAGAACTAAAGCAACAAAATCAGTGTATTTTTTCCTACTTGTATCATAAATTATATCCTAGTGTTTTGTTTTGTTTTTTGTTGGTTTTTGTTGTTGTTTTTTTGAGGGTTCAAATATTATATGTAATTCTGGGTTCAAATGCCAGAAATGAGCCATAGGCAGCAGGAAATGAGGATTTCTTATTTCACCAAGTTATATCAGTCTGATTAATTGAGGGGTGTGGTCATTTAGAATAACAAGCCTTCACTATTCCTTATGCAATTAGGAATAATATGATCGGCTTCCCTTAGTGAAGTGCTTATTCCAAGAAATACGTTGTTTAATTTTTAGGGAGGAACATATTATCTGATTATTCCAGTAACCTTGATCATTGCAAAGTAGTAAAAAAAAATAAAAAATAAAATAAGATTAAATGATTTAAATCAGTTGCAAGAACTTTGTTCTCTACTCTTGCTTATCAATGTAAGAACAGTCTCACTTTTAAATTCATAGGAATGTTGTCATATACATTGGAAGTAAGTTGTCAGAAGTTGTTGGAACAGTGCATGAAAGACTGTGGTTAAAATTAGCTTTGATCAGAATCAAATCTCCATCTAATTAATATAATGATCTGTATTACATGATAATGCATGTTAATCTTTTGCAAAGACGAAGTAATGTAATAACAGTGTTTTTTTCAATTTCTGGAACTCTCTATCTGAATATCGAAAAATACTTTACAAAACTTAGGCTTAGCGATACCACCATGTATTAATGTCAGGACTATTTAGAGAAATGAAAGAGGACTGACTATAGCTAGGATGGCTTAGCATTCAGAGTAAGATTTGGAGAGAACAGTTAAATGACTTATCTTAGAAATAATCTTTATTTTTTCCCCTGGTTTCCTCTGTAGTATGTTTTTCATACAATTCATTATGTTTTACTTTTTTTGCTGAGTTTTAAAAGGTATTCTCAGATTTATTTACACTCTAAATAAATATTTGTCCTCTGTTGTAGAAAATTGTTTTCTGTAAAGAAACAGTGCTGCCTTCTTTCTGCTTTTGTGTCTTCTGTCTCTTTTTGACATTTATCTAAAATGACTCCAGTGTGTCCTACGGATTTAAGTCTTGACAGTACATGTAGAAGACAGTGGTCTCAGAGTAGTTTGGCTTTACTCCCAATGGAAAAATAGAAAGTAGTCACAGTTCTGAAATGGTACATTTTGACTGCAGACACCCATAACCTCAGGCTGCTGAAAACAAGAGAACAGGGGAGCAACCCTGAGAAGGATAATTCTCTATGAAATTCTTTGTTGTAATGCTGGGATTGTCAACTACAGTATTTTGGTGGGGTTCATTAGGCTAGAAGTTCAAAGCATCTGAACCATTCTAACCCGAGGAATGTTTGTGGAACATGTGTTTCCCATGGTTCCTATTTGTAATTTTCACTCATTAAGATGAGAATCTCTGCTTTTTATAGAAAAGTCCCCAAAGAATAATGTGTTGAATTGTCAGTAGAGCACAATATTAAGAATAGTTTTTTCTAAATACGTTTTTCAGATTTTTAATAGTTAGTGCTGAGCAAGTCATGTGAATATTGGTTTTCTTTTGCCATTACTGTAGCTCCTATGACCTTGTAGCCTTTTTCCTGAATGTTCCTTAAAGCTCTGAGGCACATTTTTTGTTTCAGTTTGGCATCTGAAATTCAAATACGTATCTATACACATCTTAAAAATTATTACTCATATAATTTGATAGGTGTTTTTCTTGTTCCCCAACTGGTGTGAATGTTCACAGAAGGATAAATTTAAATTATCTCTTCCTTTGATGAAAATGTATTTTCCCTGAACATCTGTGCTTGTAAACTGAATGCTCACGAGAAATGATTATAAATGAACTGTTCAGATATTTAATTCAAATACAGCTAAGTCTAATCCATTTGAAGTTTTAAAATAAAATTCAATTTTTGTTTCTTTTGGATATATTTGTTTGACTTTGGTAGGTCCTGATAATAACTAGTATGCCAAGCTGTCTTTTGTGAAGCTTTGTGTATGTCTAGTGCATATGGAAAGCCAGTGGGAACATTACCTAGCAGCTGAAGAAAGCCAATGGTAAGATAGTCCTACAGGCAGAAGCAGGCACTGACAACAAATAACAGCTGAAACAACAGCTGATGATGTTGTATTTATGTTATCATCACAGAAAGACTGTGGATTACCTGTGACTGTGTCAACATCTAATCTGTTAAAATATATGGCTCCGAAACCTACAGAATATGTGGCATAGTAATGTCATACAAGTTTCTATGTAATTGAGGAATAATCTTCCATTGTAGAGAAAAAAATTACTCCTTTTTCTTTTGGCAAAACCAGAGAAGTTGCCAATCTCTGAAATGCAAAGTGGCTGACTTCCAGTACTTGAGGATTGATTTTTGTTAGGTGTATAAATGGAAATGTGAGGAATATTTCTTAATAAATATCAATAGCATAAAGTTGTTGAGGTAGAAATCTTCTTTCATGAAACTTTTTTGCTGTATAAGATCTGTAGTCTTGCTTTCAATTACTTTGCAATCTCTACTGAAGTCATCACCAAATAAAAATTGGAACATGTTGATAAGAAGGGAAATGCTGGTACCATATTTAAGTTTTTGTTTTATATTGTTTTTTGTTTTTTCCCACAAAGAATTGTGTAGCAGTAGAGATGTAGCAAAGAATTTTCTACCGTACTATTGTCATTTTTATTTTTTATTTTTAAAAGATTTGGTGCTTTCTTTCAGCTCTCTGGCTTAATTGCCAAGTCTTGTGGAAGCAAAGTGCCATAAACTTGGTGTTTAAAGTAGTGTTATTGTTCGTGCACAAATGATCTACTGCAGTACATTGTAGGTGCTCATGTTGAAATCAGTGGTGCCATTTTTCACGTTTCATATTTATTATCTTTTATTACACACTCTTTAGCCCAAACAACTTTTTGCACATTTGCAGTTCTATCTAACATCTGTATTATAATGTGAAAAAGCACAGCTCAATTTAATTGATGAGATGAGGTTCAATTTTCAGTGTGTTTTCCAGGACATGTCAGTGGGTCTTATATTGAATGAGGAGAACAGGAGGTGACTTTAGTCACTGCTGGGGAATAACAAGGTGGCACAGTTCCAATTTTCCAGAAAATATAACAACTTGGAGTTGAAAAAATGTCTTACATAACTTTTTATGTTTTATTGATATGAATGTGTTTGTAATGCAAACATACCATAATACAATATGCAATAATACAAAACAGTGACTGTTCTGTAGTTTTGATTATTATAATATGTTCTTAAGGTTGACCTTTGTTATCTTACTTAGTTTGGGGCCTGGGCCAGCTGTTACTAAGTACAACTTAACTTTAATATTGGTATATTTTCATTTTACCCAAAGATGTACCTGATCGATGATAGTTTTCAGATTAGTCCAAATTTATTGAATGGTTTCATTTTTCCCACCATGAAGGTAATGCTTTCATTCCCTGGGAAGTTGTTTTCTTGAACCAGAGCATTTCCTAAAGTTCCTCAAATGTCCTTTATCTTTTCGTCTTTTTGGTGACAGAACAAACGAAAGATTAAGCTACTTATAATGTTAGTTTTGTTTTTCTTTATGCATTTCTGAGGTTTTGTACTCTACTGAAAAAGCTATTCTACAAGGGTTTTTTTGAATACATTGGCTAACTGTCATTTTGTTAAGATTCAACATATTGACCAGTTTAACCAGCTGTGGAGTAGAGTCCTCCACAGGTTCTGTCTTTGTTTCCATTTTTTTTTTTTTTTTTTTTTATTGTGTGTGTACGTGAGTGCATGTGAGAATGCACATGTGAGTAAATATAGGTAAGAATAGCTGTAGAAGTGGATGCACGTATGTGCATATACACACATAAAATATAGTCCTATTGCTTGCATTGTTCTTAAGATCCAAATATCAGGCACTGAGCTTGGTGCACAGATGCTGTTTTCAGTAAGATAGTTCTTGTCTGTTTGAATGTTGTGGCAGATGTTTTACCTCGAGGTTAATATCTGACTTGCTTTAAATTCATGTGGGAAATCTGAAAGTTCCATTTCCTATCTCAAAAATCAATAGAAACTTAATCAGAGCTGCTAAAAACAAGTCCCAGTTCTTTTGTAACAGAGAAAGTAAACAAGATACAAAATTAAAAGTGACAGAATATTTTACATGAAGGACATGAAGTACACCACCAACTAAGCTTCAGCTGTACACAGAGTGTCTTTCAAGTTGAGATTTGACTACAGAAAGCTCCATCTGGTTCTTTTTCCTTACTGAAGAGCTATAGTACATTTAAGGTATTCTTCACGTTTTAGTATAACATAAATACATTCTACATGAGCTTTTTTACCAAACAGCTTGTGTGGTAACCTGAAAGATTTTTTTTCGATCAGAGTCTTGGTTTTTAATACGGATTCCTCTCACATGGATGTAATTCATAAGCATGAGAATCCAATTCTTGAATGCTCGAATGCTTTATTTCATCTTTGTGCACCCCCCTTTCTTTTTTGCTCCCCACCCCAAGAACTTCATATAGGCAAAGTACTGCCTTCCATTCCAGCCTATGCTGATTATCTCCCTGTTGTTGTTTCCATTTTCTTTCATCTGGACACATCATGAGAAAAGAAAGTGATGTTATTTATCCTGTATCTGAGAGGATGCTGGTGGTACAGTATAATCTCAAAGGCTAAGAGAGGATAAGATGACTGTGTTCAGTTTTTATCTGCCTAAGTGACTGAGCATTAAGCTCTTTTGGTCACTATGTGAAGCAGCTGGATTCACTTGGGAAACAAGGAGTTAAAATCTTGTTCTGTTAGCAAACTGGACTATTCTGCCTGTCAAATAAGAATGTAAATAATTGAAAGTAATATGGTACCACTGGAAAGTAATATGGTAGTTGCAGTCAACAGATTGAAAATAAGGCTGGGCAGGGCATAGCTAAGCAAGAGGTAAGAAGAAATTCATGAGATGCTCAACAGTTTGCTATAAAATGCATAAGGTCTGGAACATTCACAGGGCAAGACACTACTTTAGATCAGTGGACTTCTCCATTTTCTCTACTGTCTCAAAGCCTTATCTATTTTTCTGTCACATTTCTTCAGCAGACCAATCTATTTTTAGTTTGTGGATTGTGCAAACAAAACAAAGCAGGAAGAAACATGAGCGCTGCATCAGACTTTCTCTATTTGCTTCACTGATTTATTGCCAATGACTTGATAAGTCATTTCAACAGCTGCACTTTTGTCTTAATTTTTTGAGAGGTCTCCATATTCTTGGAAGAAATTATGCTTTGAAAATCTTTGTATGTGTGGCATCCAGAGACTGTGCTGCTGGCTGCTGGTGGGTCAAAGTGACTACAACCCATCAACAGATGGCTCTCTGCCATCGTAATGTACCGGTGCTTTTTTTTATGTTGCTTGTGTCTAGCACAAATTCAGTTAATTGAATTCAGTAGACTGTCCTCCCAGCCCTGAAGCTAGAAATGCTTCTGTTGTAGGAAGAGCTGAACATGTTTGATCCTTTTATTAAGAGATCTGTGAGAAAATATGATATACTTTTTGTGTCACCTAATGCTTTAAATTCACCAGTGATTTGTTAATCAGCAGCCTTTTCTTGGCCATCTTTAACTGGGAAATGTATAGTGAGAGGCATAAAAAAAATCAGAGGATACCCAGGGAAGTTCACTATGACACAAAGCAGCTGTTCACACAACAAATGTGCCAGATTCAGGAAAGTCTTTAGTAAGGTACACACATCATCTTATCCTGAAATAAGTGGGTGAAACCTATCAGACGTGTCACCTTCTTTCTGTTCTTTGCTTATTCATCAAAAGAGAAGTGGTGCATGATTGGCTTATTAGTTGATGTCTGCATGGGCTGCATCTGCTTTAACAGATGAGAGCTGATAGGCTTTGATTTGTAGAAGCATAATATTTGATAGAGAGAACCTACTGTTCAACCTGTATGTATTTCTGAGTTTATTTGTTTTCACTTTGGACCAGCTGTGTTCTGCTCCCTTCTTATACAGCAAATGTATCTGCAGCTGGAGTGTGTATTCCAGTCTGTGCTTTGGGACCGTGCTGTGGCACAGCCACAGTCCAGTCACTGGGGAGGGTTGGAGGACTGCCTTCATAAACCACATTGTAAAGTACCAGTGTTAGTGCTCCTACTGTAGATTGACTTCCCGGAGGAATCTTCAGGGACTGTTTCAGTGAGATCTTAGTTGTTGTGGTTTAACCCAGCAGGTATAATCACTACACAGTTGTTCACTCATTCACTCCTCCCCTTCCTAGTGTGATGGGGGAGAGAAGCAAGGGAAAAAGCAAAGTAGAACTCCTGGGTTGAGGTAAAGCTTTTTACTAAAATAGGGAAAAGTAAAAGGATAATAAATATTATTATTTATTACATGTAAATGTATATAGCAAGTGATTCACAAGCAGTTGCTCACTACTTGCTTGCCAATGCCCAATTAGCCCCAGAGCAGTGGAAGAGAAGATCATGAACTCCCACTTCCTTCAAAAACCTTTCCACATGCTGTCAGATGTTATGGAACATCTCTATGGCCAGTTTAAGTCAGCTGTATTGATTCTGTTTCTTCTCAGTTCCTTGGGCCCTTTGCTGTGGACAGACTTGGCTCTGTGGACGGACACAGCTTTTCAGCAACTGTAAACATAGGTGTGTTACCAATACTGTTTTTCTCTTACAACCAAAACAGCATCCTACAAGACTCTGTGAAAAAAACAATTCTGTCCCAGCTGGAAACTAAGACAATAGTCAAACAGATTCATTCATGAAGGTTGTGAGGGGAGGATGAGGCATGGAGAATAGAAACAGAACACCTTACAAGGGGTCTGGTGACATAGGAGAATGCCAGCAGGCACCTTCAGGATCTGCCATTGCTTCAATAAACAACAACAAAGAAACACATAGATGGATCCAAAACAATAAAGATGCCCTTGTTAGAATACAGGCTTGAAACCATTTGTATGATTAAAACAAAAAGTTTTACTTAATTTGCATCAGAGAAGAAATCCAAAGGAGCCAACAGTTTGTCAAGTGGATTTGTTTTAAAAATAGAAGTATTGTCATTGCTATCTTTCTTCTTAAAAACCTCAGAAATTTTAATGAGTATGCGAATAAGTAGTGAAAAAAGCTGTTAACATTCTTGTCTCATGACTTAATTTAAAAAGTTCTTTTGCTTTCATTAAAGTTAAATTTAAGAAAACAGAGCATTAATATGTTAATTAATAAGAAATTCAATAGAGTTCTAGAAAGTAAGCAGTTAAGACTACATTTTTTTCTTTAGTAACTCTGAAGCTCATTAAATGTTCCTTGAAATGTATATGCATAGGAAAGAAGTACAGAGAAATCTTCTTAGGATGAGCTTGTGAAGAAACCTCCTGTCTTAAGAGACATTGGTATTCTCAAATGTATTGAGCCTCCTCTTGGAAAATCACATTAATTAAAGAAGTGATTTTGTTTAGTCTTTTGAGTTAATACTTGAGACAGTTCTCTTTAGGTCCTAGAGCTGAGTGGAATATTGACTTTTAGATCAATGGTTGAACTTAGAATGCTTAAACAAATACATATTAGTCTGAGGCTTTTTAATTTTTTTTTGCTTTTACATCAAAATAAATTGCTCAAAAGTACACTTGGAATTGCTCATCTGTAGCAATAATATTATTGACTAAACACAACTTACATTTTCTTCTTTAATTTTTTTTTTTTAATTAAATAGGCTTAATCTTGTAAAAAGTTTCAGACCCAATCACTGAAGCATTATTCTTTTTGAAATGTATTTCCAAAAGCACCACTTTCATTTCCTGTACCCTCTCCAAAACAGAAATATTTCTGGATTTTAGCACAGGCTTTAAAGTGGGCATCAAAATGAAGCTCTGTTTTGTGTGTGACAAACCCTTAACCAGAAAATCAGCTTCATTGATTCAGAGCCAAAGATGAGCAGTGTTCTTGTTCAAAGTGTCACAGTTCTCTGTCTTCCTGAGTTCCCAGTGACACCTTTAAACATGTGGATCAGTGTAGGGCATAATATGGCTTTGATACTATAATGATGGTATCATTTTTGTTCTTCTCTGCCTTTATGATCCTTTGTGATCAAATCTGTCTGTACGCATTCAGTCTGTAAAAAGAACTGTCCTTCCCAGATCCCAGTCTCAGCATGTGACAACACCTGGATTCCTGTGGGGTCCCAGAAGTGAGAGTGACTCCTGTCTACTTCATCATCTGTGCAACTGTTCTGAATAGCATTTTAGTCTGTATCAGATGCGGAAATGAGTCCATAATCACAGCCACAGCCAGAACTTGAGTTACTGTGCTATTTCGAGCCCATGTCCATGTTGTATGAGTAGGAGCAGCCATTCTCACAGTAACTAGCTCTACTGCCTGTGGTATTTGCTGAAAAATCCTGTCTTCTGAAAACACATTTTTGTAGTGAAAGTAAGTACAAGGCCAGCCCTTGACACCAATCACGACAGTGGAGGCTTTCAGAAAGGGCTCAGGCATTGTTCAATCCTCTTCTGCTAGCAATTACTGGTAGCATGAATTATTTTTACTGTGGTTATGAATGTGTAACTTTCAGAAGAATCTGATGCTAAAAGCACCTTTAGGTCATTGCAGTCACTTCGGGTACATTGAAATCACCGTTATGTAAGGACACACAAAAGCAGAACAGGCTCCTGCGGCGCTCATCGTCCTTGTCTGCTGTCTGTGAAGTATGTGAAAGGTTTGCCTGGTTTATGAAGAGAGGCTGAGCCAGCTGTCCTTACCTAAGAGTCTGAAGTTATTGTGTGCTATATGGGAAAATATATTAGAAACATTAACACTATATTAGCTGTCTTCTCGTTTTCCGTTCAGAGCCTAGGCAAGGTTGGCTGTGTTTATATAATACCTCCCAGGTATTTATTGACACTACAAATGTTTAAATGAAATGTTTCAGTGCAGGCTGACAATGTTTCAATTTATGAAGACCATAGGGAGATGGCCCACTCTTCAGTGTTTATCCAAGCCTACTATTTGGGTAGAAAAACTCTCTCTTAAGGGGATGAATAGAGCTGAGAGCAAGTTTGAGTCTTGTTTGGCTCACTAGCGGTAGCTGAGAAAAATGGAACAATTTGGGAGAAACCTGCTTGCTTCTGCATGGGGGTCCAAAATTAGACTGTGCTCAGAACAAGCAAAAAAGAGGTAAAAAATGGGGATTCAGTGAGAAAATAAACCGGCTCTTCACGCCCGGTAGGTGATAAACCAGGCAAATACTGAGATCAGGGTCAGTGATTGGAAAAGATTCTCTTAGTAAACAGGAGAAAATAGCCGTAAAAGAGTGCTATTTCTGAAAGTCCTCTTGTAATTCACAGCCATATTCCTTGAGATGCCTGTTTTGACTTTAAAGGAGACATTTTTAAAAATTGTAGGTAAAATAATATTCTGATGCATCACATAAGATCTATTAAACTGAGTTGTGACTATTCATCTGAGTGAGGAACACAAGACTAGGAAGTCTTAGTAGTTTTATGTTAAATGGAAGAAATTTCTTCTAAAAACTCTTGATTATTTATTTATTTATTTATTTATTTTGGCCAAAGAACAGCAAAAGCCTGGTTGTTTTCAAACCTCATTCTTCAGTGGTTTGAATCCACTTCCTAGTTAGAAGACAATATGTATTAGGTTTAATAGTCTTTTTGGTTATTTGCCCAGTTTGTGTTTGTGCACTTCAGTATGACTAGTAAGTTACAATCCTCTCTGTTGTGTTTCTAATCGTCTTTTCATTGAGTTTTACCTTTCCCTCCTACACCTTTATTGTACCATGCAGTTTCTGTTCCCTTGTTATTATAGGAATAATAGCCAAGTTTATGTAAGATTGAATTTTTCCTGCTGAGGTATTGATGATCAGAACTGTGCAGAATATTCCATATGAAATCGCAAGTATCTTGCTCAGTCCCTACTGTAGCTTTTATAATGAAATATCTTTTCACAACCACCTTGTTCACAGTTACCGTGTGATTAACCAAGACACTCTTACCTTATGTATAACTTTTGTTTTTAAATGAAAAATCTACACAGAATTTTTGTTTAAATGAATATTTAGAAAACATCTTTTACTTTTGTCAGTTCTGTCACACTGGAACAGAGATCTTATTGTCTGCGTAAGACAGTCAGTGCATTTTACTTAAATTATTTGCTATTCATCTCTGTTCGTTTCCTGTTCTGCACATTCGCAGTTATGTCAAGCTTTGTGTCATAGTCAGTCTAAGTTCCTTGACTTTCAATATTGACAATCTCTGTAGTCATGTACAATTCACACAAACCGCTCATTATCGAGAATGTAATTAGCCATCTCTATTGCCTGGGATACTGCATGACACTCAGGCGATTAACAAATGGTGAATGATGAATAGTTGAAGTGAAAATTGAAAGCAGTGTGGCAGGAAAAATGAATGCTTCATAGGGTGTGACCTGTGCTGAATGCCTGTCTTTCTAGGACAGTCGTAAGAGAAATAATGTTGTGTTTTGTGAGCTTGGATGAATTATTTGATGATGTGAGGATGTTTCAACTTTACAGTAAAAGCTAAAAATTTGATTTATGTCACAATTCCATCAGTCATATTTTTGCTGTAACCCCACAGGTTTCAGCGAAGCTATTTTGGGCTTATTCTATTTAAAATGATACCAGTGTCATGTCTGAAATGCAGCATTTTTATGAACTTTGCAGTTTCTGGCCTGGAATAAAACTGTGATGTAGCTTGCAAATACTAGTGTCTGACAAATCAAGATCTCAAAAATAAATGAATTTTGCTGGCAGAGCTTTTTGTCTTCCATTCTCCCAAAGGGGTGATTAGTGTAACATGTAAAATGTTTCCAATTAAACTCACAAAAAAGAAAAATGCCAGCTTTTCCTAGGCTCTAGCTCCCGTGGACTCAGACCAATTCAAAGATTTAGTAAGGTTTAGAAATACTGCAGGTGTATCTGATTGCTTGATAAATTCATTCTGAAACCATCTCTGAGTACAAATCTTGGATCTAAAGAACTCTAAAAGCTACATATGAACACAGTCTGTCTGAGCTTGGATATAGCCTGCTCTGTACCAGCTTTGTGTTCTGTTTAATGTGTCTGCCAACTGCACACTGATGGTACAAGGCAGAGCAAAAATCCAAGCCCCATAATTTGAGATGACCATTTCAATTTGAAGACTGATGGAGGAGGACAGAAACCTGATCTTCATCTTTGTCTTTGGATCTTCCAGGGACATGGTCTAAACCAGTGTCATTGCCCATCTCTAAAGCAAATCCAGGCATTTTGCTCTTCCTGATGAAATCTGATATTTCACACATAAGCACTGGAAATACATTCTATGATGTCATCATTTGAACTGACATATTCCCCCCCCCCCCCCCTCCAAATATTATAACTTGTAAGACATAAAGAAAATAGCGCAAGGGACAAAGGCAACCTAAAAACTCACGTAATTACAACATGCACAAGTGACTTACCTATAAATTCATTTTCTTTTATACAGTACGTATCAAAAGTACAGAATCCTTTCTGCCTTACTTGACTTCTATCAGAAGGCTGTACTTTTACAAAAAACATTTTAAATAGTGCTATTAGGTAAAGCTAATATGGTGCACCAGCTGCATTTAAGTAGTTGATTTTGACAATAGATGAAGAAAAATGAACACAAAATAAACTGGTAGTCTTCAGTGCACTGCAAAGACAGCCTCTCTACAGATTTCCAGCTGTGTGAAACAGTAAAAATAGCAAAATAGCACTATTTTTTAAATTCTCTTTTACCTGGTGCTGTGTTGTATTCTGTAAAGAACTGATTGTTATGGTTACTAACCTAAAGACATAGAATTGATGTTTCATATCCTGTATTTGGGCAAAAAAGTTTGCAATATTCATAGCACCTTTTTGACCTATCAATATATATTTCTGACTGCATTTCAAATTGTATGCGTACATCTAGAAACAAAAAGGCACATGATGGTTCAAACCAGCTCTTTAAGCTCCTCTAGTCATATCTTTGCACTGTTAACATGGTCAGAACAAGAAAAAGCCTGAGAAAAAATCTCTGGTAAATTCTCTGGTCTGTTTGTAATGTGATAGTTGACTTTAAACATTTCCCTCTGTCTCTGAAGACTTGCAGAAATAACAGATAGCCCTAGTTTTCTGAAGACGGACTTTTTTGTATTTACAAACAACTGAGAACATACAAATTGGATGAAAAAGACTGGAAAATAGAATGAAAGACAGAACTTTCAGGCTTTCTGTGTTTAAAAGATCAGTTTCCAGAAGAGGCAGGAACTGCTCTCTGAGGAAAGTTGCAGGCACAACTCTGCTCATCCAGGCACTCAAAATGGATGTGTGGTGGTGGCCCTGAGGGCCAAGGGACAGTGTGAGAGACAGGGCTCTGATATTCCCAGTTGCTTGAGAGGTACTCTCAAAGTGCAGAAGCAATTTAAGGAAAAAAAAAAAAAATCTTAAAAATCTGAAACATGCAAAAAAACTAATCAGGTAGCGAAGGTCAGCTCTTTCATGGGCCCAGCAAGAGCTCTCTTTGTCCACCTAACTCCAGGTAACTTGCCATAACTCTGCTCTGTGTTATAAATATATATATATATATATATCAAAAGTTGTAAAACAGTAATTTTTTAACCATTTTCCATTTGTTTTCATTCCTACTTTCTTTCATGCGGACTCTATGAAGTGCAGAGCATTGTTAGGGTTATTGACGTCAGCTATGAGACACGAGCTGTGCTCTGATCAGGTGCTTTGCCAGTCTCTGGCTGTGTGCCGAGCCTCCTGTAGCTCAGTCTTTTGTTAGTTGTACTTAAATGCTGATTTTTTTTCTTCTAGTATGTGCTGCAAACTCCTTCTGACAATAACAGATTATTTTTATTACTCAGTCCTGAAAATGAGCTCTTTGTACTAAATACTGTTGCTTGGTGCTACTATAATAGCATAACAATTAGAAGTGATAGAGCTAGTGTGAAAAGTGAAAATTCTCTGCTTTATCAACATGGAACAAAGGACAAAATATTGTATCAAAAACACTGATTGTCTTATTTGACTTCCATTTGAACACTGGACATTTGGACAGCTAGTCCAAATAAAGCTTGACATCTTTTGATTAGAGAAAAGGACACGTTTTTTTTTCAGTCTCTGTATAAATCGATGCCACTTTTCTAAAGAACTGCTGTCCTGTATTCCGACAAATCTAATGAAAAAATACCTCTCTAGAGGGGTGGGGGGAAAAAATTAAAATCCTTGTTTTCTGTACTGGAGATTATAAGGTGATGGAGTTACTTTGTTCCTAGATAACAGCAGTGAGGACAATTAGGTACTTGTCCCTTCCTTGGGCTTTCAAGGGACAGTGATAGCACAAATAATAATAGATCAAAATACAGTTTATATTAAAAAGCAAAACAAAAATGAGTAGTCTCACAATAGGTGCATATCAGATTGTTATAGCTCTGATACAGAATTAACTTTGACAGGATATGGAGGAGGAAGTAAAATTGAAAAGAAGGTGAACTCTTTCCCGCAGAACAGAGGCTGTCACAGGGAACATGCCTGAAATCAAAATGACAGGCAGATGAAGGTCATTTCTC
Organism: Excalfactoria chinensis; assembly: GCF_039878825.1. NCBI lineage: Eukaryota > Metazoa > Chordata > Aves > Galliformes > Phasianidae > Excalfactoria > Excalfactoria chinensis. The sequence goes on along the minus strand of NC_092837.1, from coordinate 9,040,738 downwards.
CCAGATGGCCGTAATTTGGAACAAAATACATTTGAGAAGTGACACAAAGGGCACAAAGCCCAGAACTGGCTCTCTATAGAAAGGGAGAGCTTCAGTTGGAAGTCCAAGTGCAGCGTTGGTGTTACGTGATGGTTTTGTGCAAGATAATGTGTCTGCAGTAAAAGCCACCATTACCTAATGATGTATTTGGATATTCTGTGCTTCAGACAGCATCAGTCTTTTAAGAGAAGAGGTTGCAATCAATCTGTTACACCTCAGATCACACTTTCAGGGAGGATCTAAAAAGTACTGTAATGTGTGTGAGTACCAAGTCTAAATTAGGAGAGATTCATTCTGTGCACTACTTGCACTAGCAAGTTTAAGGTCTTGACTTTGCATAGTAACAAGATTAGAGAAATGCCTGAAGGACAGTTCTGGTATAAAACCAAATGTCCCCAGGTGATTTAAAGTTGAAAAAATAATAATAAATAAAAAATAAAATCCTTTTATCTCGTTATTAATTGTATAATTAATGCGTCCTGTGTACTGATAACAATAATGCCATGTAATTAATTTTTAAGAATTAAAACCTTGCCTTTATCCGGTCTCATGGTCCACTTTTATGTTTATAGCTGTGAATATAAATCCTCTTATCTAATTATAACATGACTGGCTTCATTGTTCAAAAGGAACCTTTTTTAATTCTTTTTTATTTCATTATGTTATATTTTACATTATTATATTAATTACATGGCTTTCTATATTCTTAGAAATGGCCAGTGAGCATAGAATTTTAAGACTTCCTAAGCTCATCAGAGAAAATTTGTGCTGGTTTGGATAAGGTGTGATATTTCATTTGTTTTCTGTATCTGTTTTTGTCTTCCGTGATTACCCATTCTGTTTACAAAAAGGCTCAATTAGCATTTGAATAGTAAGCCAGAGAGCAGACAGGTTGAGAATTCTTATGGAACTAATTTGGCAGGCCTTCTGTACCCCCCACCTCTCCCTCTCTCACGGAGCTTTTTCTTTCTCTCTAATCAAGCTGCAGTTATTAAAGCCAGAATAAAAGAACTGATTTTCCATTACAATGATGCATGCTGAACAGTGCTTTGCTTTGCTTTGCTTTTTCTTTCAGCTATGCTAATTGGACTCAAAGGAAATATTTAGTTTATAATAGCAAATGAAGAATTCATTAAGTTCTAGCAAGGAAAAAAAGTCAAGCAATGGAACTGGACATTATGTTTTGAACACATTCTCCCTTTCAAAGCACTTATCTTAATATTTACTTACAAACAGCAGCAACATTCTTTAATTTTCAAACAGAATTATTTTGAGAAAATAAAAATTTAGCATCTGGGGGAGCAGGGAGGGATTTCTTTAGAGTAGCAGATCTGCAAATCAAAACTTAGAGCGAGCAGTTGGCTTCCATGCAGTTACACAGGAGGTCCTAAAGAAAAAACAAGCTGTTCTAGTGTGTCTCCAGTTTGTGTCTTACTGCCCCTGGGGTAAATCAGGAGTGGCTGCACTGGAATCAAAAGAGTTACATTGACAAAAAATTCTGCAAAGCCTGAAGCCGCACAAGAACAATGTTTTACACTGGATTCCCAGAATTTTTGCCTCTGGTCATAGCTGTATGTCTCGTAAGAATTGTCTAGTTCTGATTCCTTACACACTCAGATACAGTAAGTGGCAGAAACCCATTTCGTTTCTTGTGATTTTATATTTGATTTTTTTATTTGAGAGCATAAGTAGAGCGTTTAAATATGAAATACTAATTAGATATGAGATTCTCACACTGAAGAAAATAAAATGAAGTTTCCTTGATGATGGAAAAGCACTGCCCAAAGCAAGGACTTGTGGTCTAAAGAAATCTCATGAGCTTATGCTAGTTTGGTAAAATCTGGAAGAGCAGGAGTGCTCAATCTGGGTAGAGGTGATTATTTGGATTTAACAGAGGCTCTAGAGCTTGATCAGAAAATTCTGAGTGCATGAGTAACCACTTTGACTCAAACTGAGATTTAAACAGGTGGATAGGCTAAGGTTAAACCTACACCCGGGTTATTTGCTGGAGGGGGGGTTTTAAGTAACTTGTGACTTCTAGGATTTGGCAGGGAATTTTTTTCTGGATTTTTTTCTTCCAAATGCCGGTAAGATGAGATAATTTCTAGGAAAACAGGAAGCTGAAACTACATTATCAAGTAGTACCTTTATGCTGCTGCGCTGTGACTGCCTTCATTAGAGGCAGAACTAAATTACGTGGATATCAGTGTAGTCAGAACTGGATTCAAGATCTGAAATATTTGGTTGCTTCTGTGACTGCAGACCTAAGCAGAACATCGTCACCAATCTTCTCATTCATTGGTGTTTTATGGAAAGCACAAAATGAAATGCTTTTACAGACGATGTATTATCTGAAACATGCCTGGATAAACCAGAGAGCTCCTGTAATTCTCCCAAACCCCCTCCCCGGACTGCTTTGATTTTGTGAAAACCTGAGGTTTGCTGACTAAACTTTCCATTTGTAAGAGCTGGCATTGCTGTGTTGCTGGAGCACAGGGAGGCAGTTTACATTGCTGATAATAATGCATTTACTCTTAAGCAGTGAAAAGCCTGAAGTGTACCGATTCTCACCAAAGTAGCGTCTTTTTCTTTCATAACATAGATGCATATTCCTGGCTTGAAATTTACCTGTTCCCTTAAAATATGAAAGTTGTTTGGTACAAGGCTCTGGTTTGTATACTGAGAAATGTCAGTACTGTTTTTGTTCTTCTGTGCTAGGAGCGTTGTGCATGTTAAATAGGACCAAACTGCAAAACTAAATGAAATTTACACTGCATTCTTTTGAAACGTTCTTATTGCTCTTATTATCATTATTATTATTTTAAATCAGTGGAGATTTCTTCTCTTAATATATTGGGTTCTATCCGCATGCAGGAGAAAGATGCTGCACGTTCTTAGCACGCACCAAATACTGTTTGTGCCATTCATGCAGCCAAATAGTAAATTGTCTCAGAAGATTTGTGTTTTTCTCAGGGCAGCACAGCTCTGATGAGAACAGTTTGCCTTGTGATGTATGAGTGCCTCACAGAGGCTGAAGACAGGCCCATATCCCCCTATTTACAGAGGATGCTTTTTTCAATGTATTGAAACCTGAGACAGGCAGATTTTAAAGCACCTTGCTGGAAGTCTGTTTGTTAGTTTGTGGTATGGCTCAGAATCAAAGATCTCTGCAGTCCTGAGCAGAAGAGGGGTTGTTAGCATGGCAGTATCCGCGCTTGACAGCTGAAATCAATAAAGTCTGAGTACTCTCACGTTGCTGCTGTGTGCAGAATAAGCCAAGGACTGAAAGGTCTCTCTGTGCTTGTAATACAGTATTTCTGTACATGAGGAGTCAGTTGCTCCCTCTGATAGGCAAATGCTTATGTCATCTTTGTAGCCATCATCTATGAGGTTACTGCGGCAGAATTATGACAGTACAATGGTTAAACCATAAAAATTGAGTTTATAAGCTCTTTAACAACCAACATTTTGCTGTTCTCAGCATGTATATCATGACAATGTAGTAACCAAATAAGATGGAAGGGGTTTGTTCACTACTGGCCTAAACTGCTGATATCTGCCAAATATTAAAAATGCTGCTGGAAGTTGAGAAATCTGTGAATCTGGGTACTTGTTAGGACTTTTGTTTCTAACCTCGGTTTTGAAGTCAGCTGCTTGTGGACTCCTTTTCAGCAAACAAAGCTATTTCAGATATTCATTGCCAGCCTGGCACTAGTTTCAGAATGTGGATTCGAGGGGTCTAAGTGTGCATCCTGGGCTCTATGGAACCTGCCTCCATTTTTGTACTCTGTGCTGCCTGGAGCTGCTGGTGACCCACAATACTCTGATGCAATTTCACATTTCACTTCACAAGAAGAGTGAAGAAAATGCCTTTTTCTGCCTGCCAGTTGTTTTCAGTGATGGTTTGTCCTTTGTCAGTGATGTGCCATTGCTCCTTTTGCAACTAGAATCTTTTACATTTGCTACCCTTTATTAACTAGTCCTAAAAAAGATTTAATCACTGTCTAAATGAATGCAGGCAAATTCCAATCTGCCTCCTGCTTCCCTCTGTTGTAACCACTCAGCTTTCCCTTTGCTCCTGTACTACTCTGACTTCCCAGGGCCCTGCATTCCTCCTCTGTCCCCTTCTCTTTTCTGTCCAAGCCACTCAGTACTCTCATGCAGCTCCCCAAACTCCTGGCAGCTTTGGTCCTGGGCTGCTCACAGTGTCCCCACAGGTTCCACAGCACTGCAGGTTGTATGCAGAGCTCCTTGCAAGCCCCTGGCATTCTCTGTGTCATGCTGCTGCCATGCACACTCCTGCAGGTGACAGGCAGTGACTGGGACCAGAAGGAATCAGCACTCTTTCAGAGGGGGATTTTGGACAAGAATTAATATAAATAGGAAACTCTTCAGTGTTGTCAGCTGCAAATCTTTCAGATGTTTCCATTTCCCCCAGTATTTGTCTGTGAGTCACTCAGGACCAATCACCACAATGAAAGTGCTGCTCAGATTTGTGTGCATACAATTATGCTTATTTAAAATAAATGTAGGAAAATCTTATATTGGATATTTGATATCATATTCTGTATAATTATATTTTGGTATATGTATAAAATACACAATTTATATTGTGTATTTTTATACAATGTTAAATAGGTATAATGATGTCTTTCCAGAAGGTGAATGTCTTAAATCAGAGTGGGAAATGAATGAATCTGCCTGCAGAAGAATTGTCAGTCTTTGTACTCAAGGGAGAGGCTTAATCCCACAGGATCAGACTTTAAACAGTATTCAGAAACTTAAATAAGGTCTATAGGATGCAGAATGTCTTTTAGCACCGGCTGTAGGCATCTGAATGACTTTCAGAGACTGGTCATGGAGAGATCTGTGTCCTGGAGATGGCAGCTGCACAGACAGCCCTCTGCAATGGCACTTGAGCACCAAATCTTATCACAGACACTGGAGTCTCCTGAGGCTGTTGTTTCTGAGTGGTGTTTCCTGCATTATGTTGCAGAGAAAGTTGTTTTATATGGGTATGTAATTTTTACTATTGCAATTTGCAGTCTACTGTAGTGGACAGCTGAACGTGCAGACTCTTACGTGGTTAGCAGCGATGCCACCAGCCAGTCCTCCCATGCACTAGGTACGCTGCTTATTTTCCAAGCCTATAAATTGATTTGTATTGCTTTGAATCACTTGCAAGGGAACCATGATGATAATCAGAGCAGTCTGTTTTTCTCCAAAAATGCATACAACATTTGACTGTTTTTATTTGGAGTGTGAAAATGATCTGTGGTGTGTTGTTGTAGCTGTTTTCTAAACAAGGGGCATATCTATGCCCTGGGAATGAAAACAAAAACAAACAAACAAAGTGAAATCTTCCCAGATATATTTTTATAAATTTGCTCAGGCTGAAAACGCCAACTAGAATAATGATTTAGCTGAATAACAAATCCTCTTAAGCCTTTGTCAAGAAGACAGACCAAACGCTGACGGGCAGCTGAAAATACTCTATCAAAAATGCAGATCCATTTTCTCATTTTCTCACTGCTCTGCTTTCACCTAAGACACCTGTAAGCTGTAGAAGCCTTAAAAATTCCTCTCCTTTGAGAGTGTGGAATTCCGTGCTTTATTCTGCTCTCTTGAATGCTGAAAACAGCTGGAAAACTCTTGACTGGCTTTGCTCATATAGGGATTTGATGCTGGTTTCTGCTCGTGAATTGCAGTTTTATTAAACATAATGACAGCCAACTAGGAACTCCTGTACTATAAACAACCTCTGAGAAGTGATGGAAGTTTACCTTCCTTCATCAGATAAGGGCTGCGTTTTTCATACTTAGTTCCATCTAATTATCATCTTGACAGGAGTAGTTTCTTAGATCTGTCGTTAATTAACTTGAACTTTTCAGGGCTGAGATGGGACTGAGAGATTGAGGCTGATGATTTAAGTACAGAACCCAAATTTTGAATTGTTTTCTTACTCAAATACAGCTGGTGGAGAGAAACAACCAGAATGGGGTCAGCTTCAAGTCTGAATGTGGACATTAGACTGAGAAAAAACACAGCCTTTTTGTCATTCTTGTTTTGAAATACAGATGAGAAGGGTGGGAGCATCTTTCTGCAGCAAGATTCAGGCTAAAATGCCCCAAATTTAAGGGAAAGGTGCAGTTAGGCATACGCTGTGATTTGATCTCCAGAGTAATTTTGCTGAACAATTGAAAATTATGTTCAATAAAGCCATCCTTTCAATATAGGCTCTGCAGTGGAACGCATGCAAGCAATGCTGCACAGATGAGTGAATGTATTGCATTTAATAGTCGATCTTACACTTGAGAAGATACTCACGTGCCTGTACGGGTGACAGCTTTCATCATGATACTGACATCTCATACATTTGGTTAATTTTCCTGCCATTGATTTCAATGGAGCTAATTGCAGTAGTAAAGTTAAGTGTGTGAATATCTTGGCAGTGCTGCAAGCTCCATAATTAAATCCTAGGGTTTGTCACAGAACTTTTCCTTCTAATGCATCGAGGGATAAACAGCACAGTCCTTTGTGCCTGGAGCACCTCTAACAGCATTCGGGAAAATGGGACAATAGAGATTTCAATTATCTAAGGACAAAGTGTGTTTAAGCTAAATCTGATTGCAACCAAGTTTCATTTCCATCAGGCTTTCTTTAGCCTGGGAGGTTTTATGATAACTCGTACAAAAATGCTGATTAATGATCGTCATTTACAAATAAATGTTTTGCCTTCAGTGCCAGTGGGAAAAATGCTAATATTTATTGCTTTCCAGCAAAGGGCTTTCAGCAGGCCTGTCAGCATAACTAAAAATGCTTTACGGTGTTAAAGAAGATTAAGCTGACAGCAAACCATTTTCTGTTGTCACATGAACAACCTTACATGAAGTTTATTCATTGAGTCGAGTGAAAATTAATTACATATATCAAAAGAAAAAAGTGTTGATTTAATTGGAAGATTTGTTTACCTTTATTTGAACAGCCTGAAAGCTCTTTTCAGGATTAAATATTTTAATTAAGTGAATTTATAAAATAAAGAGATTCAGGGTCATTTTCTAGGGGAGAGTTGTTACAACTTTAGAATAAATATTATTAAAGTGTGTAATCAAGTGACAATTAATTATCAATCCCAAAGCTGACTGTATCACATAAATCTCTGTATTGTTTCTTGAAGAGAAACACCATCAAAATAGTATGGTTAGTACTCATTATTGTAAAATTTCTGTTCTCCTGAAGATTGTAAAAGAAGGAAGGCGTTATTTTCAGGTTTAATGCAAGGCAGAGTTTCAGCCACTCCTGCAAAAACTGACAGATGGTGATTTATTAATAGTCAATGGAATATAATAGAAAAGATAAAAGCTACCAAAAGTTTGTCATAGCAGCTTCTCCTTCAGCAGTAGGTGTTTAAAAAAAAAAAAAAAAAAAAAAAAAGGAAAAGAAAAAAATGTATATGCTGGCATTTTATTATAAACATTTAGGAGGGTTACTTTATATTGTTCTAAATAAATTAACTTTTCTGTCTTAGAATGAAAAAAGTCCACCAGAATTATTTCTGGCTCTTTGTTCTTCACATAGAATTCCCAGCTGTACAGGCCTATATTGAATTTGTTTCAGAGATCTCCTAAATCAGGACTCTGTGTTCGTATGTTTTTTGAGACAGCTCTACTGCAGAAAAAAAGCTGCAGTCCAGACTTTTACTGACATGGTAAATCCAGGTGGAGATGTGGTAATGCTTTTACTCTCTTAGACAGAAGTCACGTTCCTTCACTCTGTCCCCATCATTGAAATTCTTCACGGCTCTTCCAAGGCTGAGTAAATACACAGTGCCTCCCCACTGCTGCCTGTGCTGTATTTTGGTGGTTGTTGGCACTCTCCTATGAGGAGAGAAATTTGAATTTTGAATCCCTTCAGGCAGGACAAGGAACTGCATTTTAATCTCCCGTATTGTGGTTGACTTTTAGAGAGAAGCCTCTAGGCTGTTCTTTAACACTTTTAAGGGAAGACAGATCCCTGCTCAGCTGCAGAGTACAAGCATCTCTCTTCTGTACTAGATCTGTAGTGGCACTTTCTGAATACAGTGTTGTGGCATTGGTGGCTTCAGAACAGAAGTATAGACTTACGTAGGTACCGTCCAAGCCAGTCTCACTTTTTCAAATCTGACTTTGGGTGACTAGCTCAGTACTCAGATTGACCTGAATCTCTTTTTGATGAACGGAAGGACGGTCCCAGGCACTATAAGTAGAAGAAAGGGAGAAATTTGGATTTCAGTCTGGACACCAGATACCTACAAATCTCTGTGCACTTTGATTCTTAGTAAATTGAAATCACAAAAGCTGCCTGCATCTGAGTTGCAGTGAGAGTGACTGTACTGTGCTGAGGTACTAAAGTAATGGAGGCCACAGAGGACCACATATTGATGTATATGCTGGAAGAAATATCTAAAGGAGCCTGGGGATAACCCAACTCTATTCGGCCTTGAGAAGGAACAGGAAATAAAAGCTATAATACAAAGCTGTAAATACCAGAATTCCAATAGTTGTGCTCTTTTGTCCTCTAGGCCATCCATATACTAGTACCACTGTTTGCTTTTACAAGACAGTTTTTCTCATGCTGTCAGGTTTGATGGCATCTACTTCAGTAAACTTCACGGACTACTCACTGAGTTAAGTATATGGTGAAGACACAGAGAAAAAGAGGTCAACATGGAGTCAGCAACCATTTTACAGACCTCTCAGAAAGGCAATGGTGAAAAAATACAGAAAAAATGCAGAGAAAATCTAACATAAAATGTCATGAGATGACACAAACCATCTAAAAAGCATAGTCTGAAAAAATGACTAATTTGGTTTTTTTTTTGTTTGTTTTTTGTTTTTTTTGTTTGTTTGTTTTTAAAGGGGAAAGCTAAGCAGGTAAACTTAAACTTCTCAGCTCAGATGGGTAGACAGAAATTCACTGGGCTTTACTTCAGTTTGAAAGAGAAACTATTAATAGAGCTGGGTGTCTTGGGTGTCTTGTGGTGTCTTAATCCAGAATTGTCTTATTTATAGATAAGGTATCCAAACAAAACTTTTGGACATCTTTAATGAATGCAGCTGCCAGCCTTTTACAGCTGCTGCCAGCCCCAGGTCCCCATGCCCCAGCACTCATCCTCATATGTGATGTTTCTCTATGGCTTCTTCCACCTCTCCCTCCTACTAGGTAACTTACCTTCCTCCTGTAACCGTAAGATCACCAGCTGTCTGAAATAGTAGAGTATTTAGCTTTGCTCAGCTGGAAGAGGGGATGGATGGATCTGGATGGATCAGATTCAACTTAATTTACAGTAAGGAGTGTGGATTTGCTATTCCTGAACCTGACTGTAAAGCCTTCTAGAGCCAGCATTTATGATGTCTCCCACTTCTGCCTCTTTTTACATGAACTAAAGCCATTCCAAAGTTTGCCATGATATTAATCTCTTGGCCTCCTATTCCACACATTGAAATTCTTTCATATTAGAGAAGTTTTGGAGAATTAAAGTCGTAATGCCTGTACAAGAGTACAGGACACCTGTGCATTTAAAAGCATGTTTGTTCCCACGGTTCTTCCCAAGTCAGTGGAGTTTCTGTTTTATCAATTCTGATTTAAAAAAAAAAAAAAAAAAAAAAAGATGCCCAGTAGCTAGAAACAACCTATAGTGCCCATCTGCTCAAGATGAGTGATGTGGTGTTCCACCATGGTTTTTGTTTCTTCTGTCTGCAATGTACCATTCTCATACGTGCTGATGAATATTGAATTCATAGAATTAAAAGCAAAGTGAAAAAACATTCCAGGAATTTCTTTATCTCTTATTTCCTTTTTTTTCTGAATATAGAATTTTCCAAGTTAAAAGATACAATTTTATTATATATGATGGCATTGTTGTAACACTCTGTCTAGAAGATTATATTTTGTAACAGATGGGAGGGGGAAAGAACAGATTAAAGTTCAGAGGTTTCCATGGTAAACACACGTATTAATTATCTTCAAAACAGCACGTGTGTCAGGAACACAGGGGAAGAATGGAGAGAGGAAGATTTAGTACTAATTTTATTAATTGTGTAGCTAATCAAAAGGTTAGAGGTTGCAGTGTGGAGCAGAGGGAGAGAAAAGTAAGGGATGACTGATTCTACAAAGGTACGTTCTCAATTACAGATCAAATGAAAGAGAGTGGTATGGTGAAAATGATTGGCTAAATTTTAGGGAATGGAAGTAATGATTTAACATTAAATAGATTTGTTCTTTGGGCTTCTGAGCAGGAGTATGATGGGATTCTGTGGAGGGAAAGGTGAGAAATCATTTTTAGATTTGTCCTTTTAAAATATACCAAGCTCCCCCTTAAGTATAAATTCATAATGCAGACTTCTCTCAGCTTCTACTACATGAAGATTTACAGAGACAAATGAGACAGGAAATTAAAAGATAGGAAAAAAGAAAAGAAAAGAAAACAAAAACAAAAAAATGGCAAGGTGAGTTACCTCTTGAATTTGTATTGGAGGGAAGAATAAGAGAGCAAGGGGAAAGAAGAATGCTTCCCCAACTTTTCTACTGCTGTCACAAATATGTTATCTACAAAGATACAGAGGAATGTCATTTTCCTCTGATATGTTTTCTGGCATTCAGTTTAGAATAATTCTCTTAATAAATTCCACTTCTGCTTATGGTTCAGAAACCATAAATGAGAAAGTGACCCAAGCCATGATAAACTTAGACAATGGTTGCAGCAAATATACATCTATATAAGTGAAGTTCTTTTCCAAACAGGTTTGTTTCCTGAGCAGAGCTGGGGAGGGAGATTTGAGAATAGAAGCAGAAGGTATTTTCTTCTTCATTCAGATTTGGAAACAATTCAGATAATAAAGGAAAGATTCAGTATGAAATCTAGAAGTGATTTGTTCCGTTGTTGCTAATGTCTTTCCATTTCCCTGGCTTTTAACTGAAGTAGGAAAACATATTCTGTAAGACTGAAACTTCTGAACAGTGAAACAGTGCTAAGCCTGTGTTGCTCTCCGTGTAATATACAGTATGCCTTTACAGCACATTATGATGGTTTGGACCCATCTACTTCAACATACTGCATTGATGTTGGCACATACTTCTAGGTGAGCTATTTCCAAACCATGATTCATGCTAGGATTACCGTGTCTCAGAATGTTTAGTTTCTGAAGGAAAACAGAATTTTCATAGACTAGAGCTGAGTGGTGAATGAACTGTAGAAGATATATACAAAACTGGGATTAAAACAGCATAGCTTCTAAAGCTATGTGATTTTATCAGGACCTCATGTTTAGTTGAAAGCAATGTTTTCAGCTCTTCTGTTTGTGAATAATATTTTGATAACTACAATCAATTTTATTTTATTTTATTTATTTTTATTTTATATAATTGATAATGTCTTATTAATTTGCATAGTGTCTACTTGAGAAAGGGAACAATTCTTTGATCTCATAGTCACCCCTAGGACAGTTGCAGCCTCCTGCTGCACTTCAAAGCGCTCTCTGTACCTCTGCCCTCACCCTCAGTGCCTCGAAGGGCTTCAGCTCTCTCTGCTTCTGCCTTGGTGGATATTGATTGATGGTTTTAGCACAGTTCAGGGGAACAGGTTGGTTCTACCACTATTTAGGTCTAGATACTCTAACACTGTGGTTTTGTTTTGTTAAAAAAACAACAAACAAGCAAACAAAACCTCTATATTTACCCATATAGTGTTTTCCAGATACTCTGAAAACAATGCACTAAAAAGTACCTTTAGGCTGAACCTTTTTAATTTTTTCTGTGGGATGTTACACTCCTAGTCACAGTTGGGAGTTAGAAGACCTTTGATCTACGTAGTCCATGAAGCTAATTGTAATCAAGAGTCCTCACTTCAGCAGTTCTCCAGTCATTCTTAACTGTCTTTGATAGAGTCAAGTGTACAGTTTCAGGAGGAAAATGCATTCTGGAAATACATGTTTCCTTGCTGAATTGAGTTACGAAAGTGTCTTAGCCAAACAATAACTTTTCTCACATTTAGAACCATGTTAATCTTCTTCCTATTAGATTAATGCTGAACGTAAGTGGTATTTGCTTATTATGCTCCAGGAACTTGGCAAAACAAAACATCGTGATGACTTCCTGAGGCTGTAGATTCTCTCAGTTGCTTTGTGCTTACAGAATGAATTTCCATAAAAGCTTTTAAGAAATTAGTACATATGCATGTGCTTCAGTGGAGAAGTTCCATGTCGAATAGTTACTGGTATTAACATTGTCAACTTCATATATCCCTGCCAAGTACTCCAGTTTGGATGTGCGGGAGGCCACTAGGCATTTTTCCACAATTAGGCAAACTTTAATCCCTTTAACTGGTATTGTGATCCATGGTGTCGATTGAGGTCTTGTGTTCTGTGATATGAAATATTGATTCATTAGTAGCAAGACAAACAACTTATTTCATACAGGTCATTGAGCAGTTATCCAACAGTAAATGCCAGTACATTATTATTTGCATGTGATAAAGCAACCTCTGTAAGATACCACAGCACGTGTAAGTTCAGAAAGATCAAGATGAAGTGCTAATATTCAGGAGTTTAAAATTCCCTTTTTAATGGGAGCACAGAAATAAAATGTATTTATTTGTATCTCCTTAAAATGTCATAAATAGATGTTTGTTAGCTTTTTAACCACGGAATTATATGTGAATTTTTCTTTTAGCTGTGCTCAGGTCTGCCAAGATTCTGTAAACATTTATAACACTAAAGATATGTGAGAATTTTCAAGAAAAAGAAAACCAAAACAAAACACAGAAAGACTTTCTTTTCCTCCCATAAAATAGTGGTTAGGTTTTTTTCTGCCTCTCTGGTCTTTTAAATGTCAGCACATATTCATCAAAATGGGATAAATAAAATGTTATTGTGCCTACAGTGAGAGGTGTTTTCATGTGAAAAACCACAGCTGTCACACCTTCTTCTTAAGCTGACTTTAGTAAGTACACTCTGGGACTCTCCAAGGTGACACCAAAAGCTTTTAAAACAGAGAATTAAAAATGTGTCATCATGTTGGGTATTTCTCTGTCTGAGCACAAATGAAAAATCTTTGTATGGTCCCTTGGAAAGCAATTCATTTTCCTTCAGAGGGTAAGTCCTAAAAATTCAAATAATGTGCTCCATTTCAAGCAGTGTTTTACCATTGTCCTTGCTATGCTAAAACCAGAAGTATTGGTTTTGTTGTCTTAAAAGCATACATAAATCATTGCCAATTTTAATAGCTTGTCAGCATGTATATAGATGTATATCATTTGTATGTGTTTGTGTGCACCACTCAAATGGAAAACGTGCCTCTTGGAAGTAGTATAGTGCATGGCTATGAGTGGTTTGTTCTGTGTGCTATCTTGACTGCAATATCCTAGAAATAAACATTCTAAAGTACTTTTAATATCCATACTATTAAGCACATATAAGGCTGGTTACTAAACAAACTGTGTTCTAGGAAGTCCAAGTTTATTGCAGCTTATTTTGTTTCTTACTATTTATTTGAATTTTTGGTTTTGCTCTCCAACATAGAATGAGATAGAGCTCAACATTCAGTTCAACTTAAGTGATTTCCTCCAATTTTTCTGCTTAAAAATAATGAAGTGCTCACTAGCTTGTAGATGTCACACAGTAATACTTCACTACAATGAATTATAAAAAGTAATAATTCAATGTAAGCTGCAATCACTATGTTCTGCGATAAGATTAACACTCATAGCATGATATAAAATAGATTTATCTACACATACAGCATATCTGTAAAGTGCTTGCCAAGGTAAGTTTTTTAATTGTATGCTGTCCTTGTTCAGAAGTCACAGCTGGTTGAGGTTGTCCAAAGACAGAGAGGTTCCTTTTCTGATTCCTCTATTTTCATTTTAAAAATCTCCAAGACTGTGAAATATTATAATCTGTCCCTTTCTTTAGGAACTGAGAGTAGCTACAGCATTTGCATTGGAGACTGACTGTAGCAGGACTCTCAATGTGTGATGGTCCCAGTAAAGTACCAGTTCCTTAGCTGTGCAATTCACTTGATTTGAGTTGTTTGTGTAGGGGTAGTACAGTTAGGCAGTGTGAGGCTAATAACTTGTGATGATGGCTCCTCATTCTTACAGGTCCTCTTACTGATCTGATGAGCATTGTAGTGGGATTCACTCATGTTTTCCCTCTCTTTCTGAGGGTGTGGTGCACTTTGTGTCCTTGATTCCTCCATGTATTTAGCTGTTTTTCTCAAGAACATCTCATGGTTAGTGCCAGTCTTAATGAACTTGTCTGCTTTCTCTTCAAATTAACAAATTTTGATTTCCAAAGCCCTCTCTGACAAGCTCCTGTAGGACGATTACCTGCAGAATGTCTTTGTGTTATTTATTTATTTATTAATTTATTTGAGAACAAAGGAAGGCCGCTTACTGTGTTAGTACTTTCTGTTTGCTGAAAGAATATATGAGTTTATTCTTTTGTCCTTTGCTAACCATTACCTGCAAACAACAAGAAACTGCACTTAGTACTTCACCTTTTACTTCTGCTATTCAGTTGTAAAGAATATACCACCCACCCAAACCTCACATATTCAAAGAACAATGAACATAGCTAAGGCAGAAAAATAGCCTTTTCTCTCTTCCTTCTAATTGCATAAAGAGGAAATAGCAAGGTGCATCCAGCAATATGGATAGGGGGAAAAAAAAAAAAGCTTCAAAAATGAAGTAAAAATGATTAAACTTGCTATTTATAGTCAAAGGTACTTTCGGGAAGTTTGATAACCCTTTTACAATTTATTTTGTAAGGAGTTACTGATCAAAAATTTACAAACAACTTTTACTGTAGGAGTTCTGCTCCTTTACACAGTTTTTTAACTGTATGCTTTAGCGCATTCATCTTGATTTTGTGGCAATGAACTTAAATCAAAGGTAAAAGATCAGTCGCATTTACTGTAGAACTGAAAGTTTCTGTATTAGGAGCACTGGCTGGACTTGACTAGACCACCTCCAGAAGGGGATCTCTTCTGAAATAAGATGAAAAGTCAGACTACTCGCTCTTTCATGTGTCAAGGGGGGTAAAATTCTAGTGAACTGTGCAGTAACTGTCTATTCCCTACTGTGTACTAAGATTAAAATATCATTTTGACTGTGATCGTTACCAATCTGAAACTTCAATAGTTGTTCCTGAGAACTGAAGATGCATTCATCTCTAATGCCACGCAACATCCAGCTCTTTTTCTGTGCTACTTTTGAAAAGATCACTTAGAAAACCTGATGGGAGAGAAGTGTGTATTGGTTAGGATAAAACCGTATTTTGCATTTCTCTAAATATTTTCTGGAAATCCAGGTTGGCGAGGAAAGAAATACTGTGGGCTGTTAATGGAGAAGTGCTTTTGCAGTGCCTATAAATACTTAATGTAACATGGAAAAGAAAGAGTAATAGAGAGATGGAGCTAACCCACTGATTGTACTGCTTGGGATTAATAGATTTAATTAAAAACAATAAACAAAAGCTGGGATTGTTTACTCAATAAGTACAAGAGAACCAGGCTGGATTTTCTGGTGTCTTGTAACAAATTCAGATGTTCACACAGCTGAGGTAAGAAGGGGATCAGTGCTGATTGGTAGCATTATGTCAACTGGAGACACTCATTAGTCGGGTCAGACAAAATACAGTAAAGGTACAAAGCAACAGACACTTCAGCTCTTCTTTGTTTAAAATGAAGTGTCCCTATTATTCCATTTAACATGCAGTGCAAACATTGTTTAGTGCATTAGTCTAAATAGGTAAGCAAATTTTCTTGCCTTTTTGTATGTCAGAGAGGCATTTACATAATAAAAACTGTGAGATGAAATAGGGTCACTGTTATGATAGCCAGCATAGGATATCCCACTAGTACCTGTGCTGAACTCATCTGATCAGGGCTGCTGGTGTTAATCAGCAGTCTTCATAAACTAATTCCATCTCGAGTGTTTGTAATTTCTATTTACAGGATAACACCATTCCCTACAAGTTGAATATGGCTTTTTGATATTCATAGAATTTTTTTCAAATGTCACTGAAATTATCTCAGAGGAGCAGATCTGACAGGTCAATCACTGCAGATGGCAAGTGCTTTGTTAATTATACAGAAATTTAAAAACAATTGTAGAATGTCTTGCCTCAGGAGGAATTTCTCTCTTGCTCTGTTTGAGAGTAGATTTCCTCTACTGAATTAATTCTGTTTTTTGTGCAGATAACAATCTCTCTGCTGCATTGTAGGAATAACTCCTTGCTCCTTGTTCAAATATGCAACTGTAAATAAGCAGAGGATATTGCAAATAAACAATGCCATGCTTTTTAAATAATGCAATGTGTGTAATTAGGACGATGCAATTACAACAGTATACAGCTCTCAGTGTAACAATTAGTTTTTCAGTAAAATGTAATTTGTTCCAATGTAAATGTTTTCCTTCAATTCAGAAGATTCCCTTGAGTTGTTACAATAATAAGCCTATTTCTAGGAATATATGCAGTTGCACTGTATGTTCCAACACACAAATCAAAGAGGACAGCTACATTATAATAAGCTATGGGAATTATAAAGTCAGAGCAAAATGATATCAGTACTACTTTCTGAGGGGAAAATATATCTGAATATCCTCTTTCCATTTTGATTTTAATCCCAGAGTTGTCGAATGCATTTTGCCAGTTTGTTTCAAATATACTTGAAAAAATATAAATGTTTCCTTGTGTTACCCTGTTGCTGTGTTACCTTGTCCTCCAGATGATGATATCTGACTACTTTCCAATCTTTTCACAGTTTGTTCTTGCAGATAAAGAAGTGCTATTATTGTCATTTTACAGATGAGTAACTCAGTTGCACAGTGCAAAAGAGACCTGTGTTAGATTTCACCAGAAATTTGTTAGGAAACAGGATTTCAAACAGCCTTCCTGTCTTCCCCGTTAGCATCCTGCATTGGAGTCCCTCTCCCTGGCACTGCCTCAGAAGAGGCCAGCACCACAGTGTGCTGTGAGGAGCCACAACTGTTCCTTCACCCAGCTCCCTTCATCTCATTCAGAACAATCAGTCCCTCATTAACCTGCTCAGCAGTTCACCATAATGTCTATAACATCGCTTTTTTAAAAAATCCATACTTCCTCCATAGCAGAATGTGAAAAGCAGAATATGAAAGGCATATATCCCACCTTCATAGGTGGAAAAGCACTGGATAGTCAGGTTTGCATTTACTGATAGTTTTCCAAGGCAAATGCTAAATAAAGGGTGCCGTTTTTTGTGAAAGTAAACAGCACAGTGCTATCAATGTGCAAAAATGTTAGTTCTGCTGAATTAATACTAGTGAAACTTTCTGGGAGGTAAAACAGAAGGGGTGAATGCAATTACTTAGTACAGATGGATGGGAGTGCTCATCACATTCTTGGAAAAGTTAATTGTTTGAACTTGAGTTTAAAATTTGCTTTTCATTCTCTTTGTTCCAAAGTTTGCAGGTTTTGAGTGTTTTTCTTTGCTAGAGTGTCCTATTGGCATTCTGGAGGTTGCATGTTGATCTGATTCTGAGCCTGCAAGTTATTGGTTGCTTGTAAATCTGGCAATGTATCCAATGGATAATTTGAAAAAAAAAGAACAACCTGCAGTAGTAATGTGTAATGATTGGAGGGCTAGGTGCTGCAATAAGCATTGTCTGGTTTGGTTAAGTCATTGATAATGAAACATCACAGCTGATTAAATGGGCAGGACAGGCAGCACCTAAGAGCAGGCTCCTTTTTCTCATTGGATCTTTTGATATTTTCATTTCTCTTTCTTAAAATGCAAGGTGTCACTAGGACAAACAAAAATATACATTTAATTCTAAATCATGTTAGAAATCACATTTGATGATTGGTGACATGCTCAAGAGAGCCGTTCTTAATTGCATGTGTAGAGCTACATTCCTTCCTCTGAATTCCAATGATATAAAAAGTAAAGAAGAAAGGGAAGGGAAAAAATGGAACGGAACCTCCGTATGTACAGCAAAACAAAATTGATATTTACATTCATCCTATAACCATGTTTGTGCCTCTTCTTGAATAACAGTAATGGTGATCAAAGCAGAAATGATCTTTAGGCTTGGTGCTTTCAAACTGCTCACTAATTACTGTAATTCAGGAGAAAATTGGGACAAAACTACCCCAACAAACACTACAATCATTGCACTCTGAGTAGAAGTGGCTCTCATCAAATAAAGAAGAGCCAAGGTAGGTATTGCTCTATTACACACTATGTCAAAGTTAAACACAGGTCTAAATACATTCAGAAATTCAGAGCAGTCAGCTCCCAACCTGGCAGTGCACAAAGGCAGGCTGCTTTGTTACGTGAATATCCCTTCCTAGAGCTGCATTGGCACCACTGCTGCTGTCAGCAGCCTCTGTTCCTACACAGGCCTGTCGAAACCTTCTCTCTGCCAGACGTGGTAGGGGAAGCATTTGCTATAAGAAAATGCCCTTCTAAAGAAGAACTGTGCACCTGGAGGAACTTCTGTCTCTAATTCCTTTTCAGTCTGGTCTTTTTCTGTTTATGCATGGAAACGAGACTGCTTTCAGACATGAAGCTGAACAGTAGCCAGGTGCTTTATAACTGTGTTAGCCTGAAGCTCTCATGAGAAATATTTTTTTTTCTAGAAAATAAATTATAACATAGCTAAGTGGTGCCTGACAAAGCTAAACAGGAGCCATGCTGCTCTACTGCAAATTCATCTGCAGTCTCTCGGTAGAAAGACAAATAAATGCACTTTATCAAAATCAGTCAGAAAAGAAAGAAGACTCATAGGAGACCACTAAACTCTAAATACCAATCAATTTCACCAACTTTTTTTTGTCAAACTTGCAAGTCCCCTTAAGCCCTTTCATGTAGAACCACCAGAAAACACTGCATGAGTGCTGCAGGAGCAGAGCAGCAGGATGCAGCTGGACACCTCTCACAGTCAGCATGTGGGCGCATGGAGCTGCCTGGCTCCAGGCTTATGGATGCCGTTGGGTGCGTCTCTGCTGACATTAAGGTTTTGTAACTAGGCCTAAGGGCTTGGAGACCTAATTCTACATTTGAGAATTATGTTCATGGTTCCTTTCCACTGCATCGGCTATTTTTCAGTGACCTGAGCACATCCCAGAGGCCGGTAGGCATTTAGGCTGCATACAGTGAGAGTGCAGACAGTAGCCTTTAGACTTCGTCCTTGAATTCAAAGTCACTGAAATAGAAAATACTGAGGGATTCTCATCAACATATTTGCACTGATTCTTTTCCCTACACAGATACCAATATTGTGTTATGGCTGATGGGAAAGCAGGGACTGAAGGCTGTTGGTTTCCCACTCCCTGTACAAGTATGTGGTGAATTGGGTCTAAATTGACGCTACTCAGAACAAATCTGATTCTTTTGGATACAGTTTGCTTAGAGTAGCAAGATAAAGTCAGGAGTAATTTTAAGCTGTTCTTTACTGCCTTTAGTTTTTAAACCTCAAGGCTATGTGTATTGCTTTTTGAATATTCTGTAGAGCATATATTGTAAGATGAGCCTTGCAATTTCTGTGTGCCAGAAGAATTGTATAAAGGTGAAGGGAACATGAGAGAAGTTGTCTGAAGTATTGAGATACCCCCTTACAGGGCTCTGTAGCACACAGCTCTTGCATATGCTTCTAAATATTGGGTGTGTGAAGAGATATGTCTTATTCTTTCATAAGAAAACCATTACAGAATCAGTCAGTGTTTCTTTCACTGGACTTACAAAGGCAAAGTGTTTGGATGAACGTTTTGCTGTGGTTTCATGAAAATGCATCACACAATTGTGTGTTGATTCATGTAAAACAAATATGTTGGTATCAATTATCTATATAAAATTACAGTAAAGATATCTGCATTTTCTGACAGTGTTAAATGATAACTACAATAACTAATCTTAATTTAGAAATGAGACTCTTAGTGAGAACAAAGCCTTGATAGAACTGGAGAGTTTGGTGTTATTCTTTGAGCCTTAATTTAGGTGAGAGCAGTAATTCACCTGTTCTTGAATTCCCAGCAGTAGAGATGCAGAGGAAAATGAATCAGTAGTCTTCCTGCAGAAGAGTGGTCTAATCACATCTGACACCAATTAGCATCTTTGCTGATTGTCCTTATTAGGACATACTTGAAGCCTGAATTATATGTCCCAGTGGTATGGTGGCCAGTGGGTATGTAACCAAGGTCAAAAAAGGATGTTAGAAACCTCTCTCTGAAATGAGCCTGTGTTTTTTTTTTTTTTTTTTTTTTTTTTTTTTTTTTTTTTTTTTTTTTTTTGTTGTTGTTTGTTTTTGTTTTTGTTTTTTTTTTCTGTCACTGTACTTCCAGCTGAATCATATTCAACACCAATCTGGCTTCAGTGTAAGAAGTAAGTTTTGGAAAATGTGGTGAAGCATGAATCTAGGTCACTCAGAATGGGATATTAATCTTCACATTGTGTTTTTAGGGTTAGTCACTGCAAATGACCAAAGATGATATCTGTGTAAGTCACTGGGTATTTCAGCCCTACTTTGCTGCACTTATTCGGTATTGAAAGTATACTTCCAGAGAAGATCTGTGATTTTCAAAATTTGTCTAGTTGGCATAAAAATGTATTAAATTTCTTTAAATGCCACAAATACGTCAGGGCTAAGGATCAACTGGTTAATATGGAATAAGTTATTTTAAGAATATTTTCCTATTTTAAAATGTTTATGTGAATTTCCAGTTTCCAGAGATTCGCATAACAAAAATGCTACTCTGACAAGATGTCCATTGGCCTTCTTGCAAGTTTAGCTCTCTTAGGACCCAAGAACTTCTTGACCTGTCTTACCTTCTCAGGTCTTAAAACGTATCCATATATTGAAATGATGTCAAGAAACACATATTGCTTAATTACAGAGGAGTGTTTTAACAAGAGGAAAAAAAACAACATTTCCCATGCCTTCTTCAGCTTGTAATGATTCCTGCCAATTCTCCGCTACCATCTGTCTTAAACAGCCATTTATCTGTTCAGCTGAAATATGGGTGTAACTGATTCCAAAATATCATAATAGATTCTGGGTCCCCTCTGTACTGCATTTTTGTGAAGATAACTACAGAAGTATGCAAATCTTGCTCAAGGTTGCCAGTAGCTTTGTCACTTTTCAGTGTCAAGAAGAAAAGCTCATCTGCTAGAACAACTCATGACAACCTCATCTTCCATCACTGGGACAGTTTTCAAATTATATACGTCCTCTCCAGCACCTGGAGAGTTTTAGATCTCCAAAGATTCACAATGGAATTTTGAAGCTTAAATATGTCTGTTCCTGGCCCAGGAAGGTCATTCTTCTCTCTTTTTCTTAATTTCATCATAATGATTATATTTCCTTCAGTATTTTTGGTTGTATTATTTTTTTCTGGTGATGAGCCATAAACAAACGCCAAAGTTAGTGACACTTGCTACATGTTTTAGAGAACCAGGCTGCAAATATTATAGTTCATGTTAGTTAATCAGCCCTTACAAGGAGCATGGATTTTTTTCCCCCTTTCCTTGTTAAACTTTACAACAACTCCATAATTTCCTTGCTATATGGACTGATTTGGTAGAAGGGAGGAGCTTCACCTGTGCATTCACTCCTTAGGGCAAGGACACATCAGGCACAAGTGTAGTTTGTGTAAAACCAGGGATCTCTTGACCTGACTTAGCTGACCAAGGATAACTAAAGGAGTACGTCAGCTTAAAGGAAATGAATGACAGATAGAAAATACAAACTAGGTACACCTGGGACACAGTTTTGAGTTGTTGCCAATCAAAAAATGACTGTAGTTTGTTCCTGCTTGCTGACTACAGGCAGTCTTTAGGGATATAAGCCACATCTAGTCTTTCAATTAGTAGGATGAACTGTGTAGATTTCACACCAAACATATTCAGCCATATTTCAGAAGAGGTCAGTAGAGTGAAAGAAATTGGTATGTCAGTGGTCTACCAAAAAAGCCAAGGCTTCTCTTCAAGGTGGGGTCACACAAAACTAACGAATTCTGCCTTGAATGACTGAGATGGCCTTGAAAAGAAAGTTTTACTGTCCTCACTGGAGGCTGAAGTTCTCCACCCATTCATCAAGTACAATACGTGACAGCAACAGAACAAAAATTCCTATTTGAAGCTTTTTCGTCCCTACAGTGTCCAAACTCACATATGCATAGATGGGCAGTTCAGACAAAGTCCTTCATGGGCTTCAGTGATAGAATGATCTGATGCCCAGAGCAAGATGTGCTTTTGTCTGCTAGCAAGCATGCTCATCATTTAGTAGTAATAGGGGTGAATTATAGTTGTCCCTAATATAAGCTTAAGTCTGAAGTCAAACTGATGCACATAAATGAAATTATTAAAATTGTATTTTTCTGAGGAGTTTAAACTGTAAAACTGGAGTTTTTCTGTAAATTGTACTTTTTACAGACCTAAGCTCTTTTGGCAAAGATTTTGCATCTGGATGGACTGGAAAACTTCTTTAACAAATGGTTTTCAGTCTGCATTTTGCAAGTTACTTTGATTATTCAGCGTCATTTGTTCGATTAGCGTGTTGCATAGCTTTATTATTTCTGTTTTCTGATTGAACTTGTTCAGAGGAGTAACTCATACTGTCAGTACTGTTCAGTTTCAATATATGTGTGTATTAAGCCAGTATTACCTTAGTTTCCAGACAGAACTGTGGATTCTGTGTGGCATTTAGTGTTTCAGGTACCGTGTGGCATTTAGTGTTTCAGCCAAATCATTATTTACAAGTACTGTTGAAAATGTAGTTATTAATCAGTATTAACTTAAATAAAATGTGTGTTTTGGAACCTGTATACACGTGTATACATGCATACACACTCCCTACTCTAGATGTGGAATCTAATTAGTAAATCAAACTGCTAATATATCATTATTATCAAAAAAGCAGTGTTTCCATATAATTAGGCAACAGCAAGTCAATCATAAAACCTGGCTTTTATTCTTGTCTTCTGTGATGTTTGCAATGAAATAGAAAAGACCTGATAAATCTTTAGAGGCTGGTGTTTTCTCCAAATTATTTAGCTACAAAATGTGTTATTTAAACCAGTGACATCAAAAGAAAATCTTTGTCAGAATATGGTGCAACAAAAGCGTGCATTAATTAAAGGCAAATTCTTGGAATTTTGTGAATATTCAGCAAAATAAATGTATTATCTTTATGGAATTTCTCTACCTGTCAATTCTGATCCATGTCATTCTGTGTAAGAAATTATTTGGACCGCAGCAAACAAGTCATAAGTCTTTCTGCCAAGTCTTGCTTGAAACAACAGCTTTGATGCTTTTCCTGCTGCTCTGATCTTTGCAGAGGCTGGTACCTGCATATGACAGAGGCAAACTGGGTTATGCATTTGTCCTGATGCTGAGCTGCAGAGCACAATGACGCTTACGGTCTGTACTCTGAATTGCACATTTGAGGTGCAAGCCTCAGCACCTGTGTAAGGTGTGGGAACATCCATGGTTCCTGGGAGTACTGCTATCTTCTGGTGTCCCAGAAGGATGCAGCAGAGCTGACATAGATGAGCACATATTTTTAGGGTCAGCTTTTAGTGACCCTCTTGATTCCATGTTTATGAAATTCTGCTGTAGGAGTTGTCCATTTTGTATAAAGATGGTCCCAACCAGGGTAAGTTCTTTTGCCATGTACTGATGACAAGATGTGCTTTTCTTTCTGTTTTCATGATTTAGTTTGCATTTGTAATAAATCTATTTGCACAGAGCATGAGGAGATAGGTTTAGGAGAATTGCTTTGTCATCACAAAAGCCAAAAAGAAAATTTAAAAAGAGATTCAAGTTGTACTAGAGGAGAGACTTGGGTCAGGTTTTCAGCTAAATGCCAAAACCAGGAAAGGAGTACACATGAAATTTTGCATATATAGCAGCCTGAATAACTGGGATCGTGACCTAATTAGTAGGGTTAATGAGATAATCAAAATAAAGAACTGTTATGTTTATAGGATTCTTTGAATGAATACAAACAGTCTTATGCATCTCCCTAGCATGCTTGTAAGCAGAGATCGTGCAAGTGTGATGTTGACACAGTGCCAAAGCCTTGCCACAAATGAATCAGTTACTGGGGGCACTGATCTGTGCAACATGGGGATGCCAGCACCCCCTGAGAATTGCTATCAGAAGCACAGAGCTTCTTTACATAAACAACACTGCTATCGGGTGTTGCTTGTGGCTGGTCTCATGGGCCAAGTCATGACTGTATGGCTTAAGTACTGAGTATGCATTACTATCCCTGTGCCACACTTGCTGTCTCATAGTCTAATACTTAAATCTATGAAGTACGCAATAGAGACAAGGGAGGGAATGAGATGGGAAGGACTTGTGTACTGTTAGTAATGGGAAATGCTGATATCCAGATTTGGCTGGTAAGTTTATTCTTACTCTGATGTGCACGTGAAGGTAGATAAGAAAACATATATTGGGGGCAGAGTAGAGGTGGAAGATAAAATGAGTGTGAGTGACAGGAGACTTAAGATGGAAAAATAAAATGAAGATGTACAGTAGGAGAAGCAGTGTGTTAATGTATTACATGATCATCTGTTTCCTATAGACTGAGAGCATCACATTTAGGGGCATTGTTTGGTGGCTAGGGGCGCCATTTAGTGAGCACGTTGGGGATGGGTTGATGGCTGGACTAGATAATTTTAATGTTTTTTTTTCCAGCCTTAATGACTATTGAGTTGTCTTCACAATGTGTTTACAATGCAGGGAAAACACATTCTTATTCTACAGAACAGGATCTGATTACAGCAGCAGGTTGATTGATTTGATGGATGTCAGTTGTAAAGCTGGGGAACTGAGGTGTGCACGACTTATATTAAGATCCTAAAATTCTTTGAGCTTAAATGTGTGCATTGGTTAATGCTAAAAGGAATATAAAGGAGAAAGAAAGGTAGTTTTATATGTAACATTCATTGAGTTGTTGTTTACTTAAGCATCTTTAGTGATTTGATTTCACAAAGGATACACACATGTACTTGTTAGGAAGGTAACGGAAACCTTTCTTTGTGAAATCTTAAAAAATTGAGAAAGTCACTGACAATCCCATATATTTTTCATACCTGTAAAGTATATCTACAAATACATGTATCCAATAGCAGGACCAGCCACAATTTAGTCTTAACATTAATAAGGACTTCATGTTATGCTGAAAAAATAAAGGTAGCATCCCAGACTTTTTTTTTTTGTTTCTGGAGAGCTTAAACAAAGTAGAACATCCAAAAAATGCTTAACAGTCAGTGATGGATTTTTAAATCAGGAACAAAGTCCTCCTCAAAGATGATTTTCCTCCAAGCATCAACATCAAAGAGCTTTTAATAAAAGTATGACATATGACAATCTCCCTTGTGAAAGGAGCAGCCAGATTGAAAGTCTCTGTTTCCCTTACCTGATAAGCAGCCTCACTGACTTTTCAGTGGGTAGGGAAGTTTCATACAGGAATGACATTTAAAAGAAATCTAACTAAAATATTGGAGGCTCCTATTTTCTGGAGGGAGGGGGAAAAAAAGGTTTGATTTTACTGATTAAATGCTTAAAGCTGTAAAATGAAATAATGTAGTTTAAATACAGAATGAAGAGTAATATCTTACATCTTATACTTGCTTATAGATTTTGAGTTTTAAGGCTGAACTAGAATGCAGGAGAAGCAGCAATGTAAAACCCTTTTTGTTTGACATGAAAACATCTCACAAATGTTTATTTGGATGTGATTTAGCAGAATCTTGAAGGATGCAAATACCAGCCTAGAACATTTTTATGTGGTCTTTGCTGTTCTGGTGCACACAGAGTTATGTCACCATTTAACATAGAAACAACTTCAAAATTTAAAAACAAACAGCAACCAATAAAACTCCAACACACCAGCAACCTGCCCTAGCTTTAATTTGCATCTCATTGGAATGATTGGTTGTATGGGAGATTGGTAATCACAGCCTGAACCTCTGATTAATCAGCTGAGGCAAATATGGGGTCAGCTGTGGGAGCACAGGTGAGAGTGATGTAGCTGTGCTCCTGGAAGGGGTGGAGCTTGACTCCATCCCCTCTGAGACCTCATTTAAGGGCTGACTCCCACTGAAGCAGTATCTCTTGGAGATTGCTCACCAGTGAGGACTGCCCCAGCTTTTTCAGCCAAGGCACCTCCACTGGTGAGTTTTCCTTTGCTTATTCCTTCTGTACATTTGCTACCATCTGTATATTAATAACCAATACATTGGTGGTCAGTAGAGATGACTTTTCAGCATGCACTGCATTACGTTCATTGTGTGTCTCCCTAAGTCCAGGCAAGATAAGGTTAGTAATTCCTGTTCCAGAATTTCTCACATATATTGTCATTATATAGCAAAATATAGAATATAAAATAATAGTTTTCAGTTGAATATAGTTGTGCCCAAATACTTGCCAACCACATTCACGTGAAATTTGAGAATTTTTTTATTTGATGTGCAAGCAAGAAACCACCATTAACTGCATGTGGAAGGTCTTGAATTTTCATCTTGGAGACACATTGCTGAAAAGAAAATCTAAAGAGGGAAACAGAATTTGAAAATTCTTCTCTTTTTCAGTGCGATGAGCAAGTACAAGGTAATGGAATTGTTCTCAATTGCACACAAACAGACCTCTTCTGTCCTTACGTGAAGGCTGACATGAAAACAGAAGAGGCCTTTTACTCTTTCAGGAACCCATAGGAAGGTGATTGTTTTTCTGCTAGTTGTCAGATTTTTTTTCTGAATACTTATAATGTAAATTCCATTTTTTGTGATGAAATCAACAGTATTTAGGGTTTAAGGTGAAGCAAATAGTGATGAGACAGCTGAATGAATGATTTCCAGTAATAATTGAATTCTCGTTTGCTTTTATTTCTCTTTACACTTCCAAATGTGAATGTATGCTAAGTTTGCATTTTGTATATTTTTCTTCAGTAAATGATTTTTTGGCTCATTCATTATTGAGAATAATGCAATCAATAGTTTAGTATGATTTATTACATTTCAAATTCCTTTTTCGTCTAATTCAGTGACATACACAAGAAACCAAAACCATCTAAGTTACAGAAATGGCAAACAAATACAGACACAGTAATTCAGTTTACAGAAACTAATTAAGCTAAATCTTCATTTTCTCTGTGGTCTAATTGCAAAACAAAACAAAACAGCAGAAACACTGCCACTATCTACATGCCTGCTCTCTCACATTCTTACTGCTTTCTTTCTGGCAATCTTTTTTGAGTGAGATTCAGTAACAAGAAATCACAGGTGCTATGAATTCCACTTTTCTCATTCTTACTCTAAATCTAACATCAAGCATATTTGTTTTGTAAATTTAAGTCTGACATTTTCTTTGGTGAATTAAACCTTGAAATGTATCAGTCACACTGAACAGAGTGAATATTATAGACATATTTTTCATATTTCCATAAACAGTGGAAAGGAGTCATGTGATTACACAACAACAGGGTTAAAACTCAACAGAGGAGAATCAATATGTTTGGAATTCTAAAAGAATTTAATACACAAGAACTGAAATAGAGGGAGAATGGTAGGAGTGAAACAGCTTCATGCTCATGCTTCTCTTTCTGGTGTGAAAATAGCAAGCAATCTCATAACAGGAAACACCGGATGTATCCTTTTCATTAATGGTAGTATAGTTATTTGCTTTATTTTAGTTGTCAAGAATATCCACAAAAAAAAAAAAAAAAGGAGAGAAATATAATGTGCGTAGCCTCAAATTTTCCACATCAATGTGAAGAATAAACAGCGGGAGACAATACTGACTGTAGTATATAAAGCGGATCAGATTTGACGCTGCCATCCTGGCTTTCCTAAATTGGTGCCAGCTGTGAAAATAGCCATGCTTACTCAGTTTTTGTTTTCTGTTTTTCTTAATCCTGACTGCTTCAAGTAGAATTTCAGCACAATTCACAGTTAAAATAGCGTAAGTTCTTCCATTCTATTGCTTCTTTTCATTTGCTAACCAAAGCTTTTCTTATTGGAGGCAAAATTTCATTCTACAGTTAACTGTTTTGCCCAGAAAGGCTGAAAGTTTGAGTTTTTGAGTGCAGGAAGTACAGGGCAATGAAACTTGTCACTGTCATTTAAAATGAAGCAACACATTCTTTGCCTAATCTGGAACTGCAGCAGCTGGGTTCAGGAAGCAAAACTGTACCAAGAAGACACTCCAAGCTGAGTGAAGTTCTTATGAGTTATGTTAAATATCAGATTTCTCAGTGTTCTGAGCCTTGCAAACATATGTGTATGTACAGTTGGAGTCAGTATGACATTTGAAAGTAATATGTACAGTTGGAGTCAGTATGGCATTTTAAACTAAAGTTGTTTTTTCTTCAATCAACCTTTAAAGAAAAGCAGAAATTTGGAAGTGCCATGGAATCAATGGAGAATTTCTACCAGGCGCATTTAAAGTTGTGGAAATTCTGTGCTTTTCTACCAGGGTAACAGTTTGAGGATCAGCTTATGAATTACAAGTATGTTCTTACTATGTCTTGCAACCTTCTTGTTTTCTACTGCCTTATACTAAGGAACAGGAGAGTGATGCTTTCAAAGACAGATTTGTGGCTGCAGTTGAGCACAGGGAAAGGTTGATCCCTGGTTGTTGGTAGTTTTTTATTCCCCATAGTGAATACATCTTTTCTGTCAGATCTCTTGGTGTAACTTCTTAATCCAAGACTGACAAAAATATCATGCTTTAAAAAAAATCTCTACTGTTATTTTATAAACTGGTTACTGCCATTTTTATTTCATTGACTTGGAGGAGATAAGAGAGTGTACTCTCAAGTTTCTTGATAGCTCCAAAGTGGAGGACTGATAGATATGCCTGAGAGCGTGTTTGCAGTGCAAGTGGACCTAAACAAACTGGAGAAATGGGTAACTGAGGCCTCAGGAACTCCAGCAAGGACAAATAGACAAATGCTGAATGCCTGACCTGGCAAGGAACCACCCTTTGCAGCCAATCTGAGCCAGGAAGCAGCCCTGCAGGACAGGCCATGGGGTTCCTGGCAGGCTGCAAGCAGAAGGCAGCCAGCAGTGGGCTCTGGCAGCATTTGGGAAT
Source organism: Excalfactoria chinensis (assembly GCF_039878825.1). Lineage (NCBI taxonomy): Eukaryota > Metazoa > Chordata > Aves > Galliformes > Phasianidae > Excalfactoria > Excalfactoria chinensis. The sequence goes on along the minus strand of NC_092837.1, from coordinate 9,011,581 downwards.
GTGGAAACAGAAGCATAGGATGTCAAGTGAAGCAACTGTGCTCCTCTGCTGAGCGCTAGTCAGACCAAACACACTTAATTGACTCCTATTTTGTGCTTTCTTAGTATGGTAAGGGTGCTGATAAACTTAAGTTGATCAGGGGCTACCAAGATGTTTGGAGGCTTGAGCATGTGCTTTGCAAGATGAGGCTGAGAGGAACTGGGAGAAGATACAGCTTTGCAGGGACCAAATAGCAGCCTGTTGTTACCTGTTAGGAGATCTTCACAATGGTGTGTGGAGAGAGAATAAGCAACAGTGGGTGTAAGGTGAAAGAGCTTCAGACTGGCAACGTGAAAAAGGTTAGGCACAGGAATAGACTGGGTTATGCTGGAGAGGTTATGCAGTCTCTGTTTTTGTAGGTGTTCCGGAGAACACTGAGCAATCTGGTCTCACCTCAGAGCTGCTCTGCTTTAGTCAAGAGGTAGATCCTAAGGTCCTTTCCAGCCTGAAGTATTGTGCAGTCCTCTGATTTTGACCAAATCGACTTGCTTTGTTTGCTCAGTTCTCTTGGGGCGAAAAAATAATAAAATAATAATAAAACAAATAATAAAAAATCCAAACATAGTGTAGAAATGAGTATACAGGGGCAAAAATGTATCTGTCTAACTGATCTAAACCTAAAGCAGCCTATTTGAGTGGAAGCAAAGTTGTTGCTTTTTCTTAACACCAATGATTAGACAAAGTATTGTCTAATATCTTTTGATGAGTCTACTTATAGAACTCTGGAACTGAACAATTGTGAAAATTTTAGGCCCTTTAAACAGAATATCATGTTCTGTTATGATTAACATGGTCTTAATTCAATTATTGAATTTCAGTTTTATTAAGTAAGGTTGATGGAATAAAAAGGAATTCTATAGGCAGGGTGATTTTGCAGCTTGTATGTTCCATGTAAATATATCCCCCATGGGCACCAAAATATAAGGCAAATAAGGACTGCTTATCAGAATTGAGATGATCTTTCTGATTAAGCAGACTGCTCTTACATTGTATCCATCCATGCTCTCTTAGAGTCTTAACCTGCAATTTAGGAAGAAAACTAATTTGAAAACCTCAAGAAATGTCATCTTTCTTAACAGCACAGCGGTCATTTTCCTAGCAGGACAGAACCTAAGTAGTTATGCAGTCCAAGACAGAAGTACTTAAGAAATGTTGTTGAATTATACATACTTGGAAAAAAATAAGGTGGTGGTGGTCTGTGGTGACTCACCCTGATAAGAGGCATTTGAATAAATCTATAGTTTTGTTTACTCTGATTACCAAAAATACTGAGTGATGTATACTCCTCATGCTCTTGTAACGTAACAAGTGTTTCTAGCCAGCTTTTCACAGTTGCATGCATACGGCTTTGAAAGCAAGACATTTCCCTAGTAAAAGCAACATCAGTACTTACTAGACAGTAATTTTTCAATTATTCCTTCCTCTTTTGATCAGATGTCAAAATCACGCTTAATTACAGGGAGAACAATTGTTCACCTATATTTTTCTTTGATATGAGAATCTCTTGAGGCTACAAAGTACAAGGTAAAATAGTCTTATAACTACTTAGAGGACATAATCATTCACACACCTTGTAGCTGTTACTAAATAAAGGAGCACAGTCAAACACACTGAGAGATCCTCATAAAAAAAACTTGATTGGTTGCTTTATCTTCTGCCGGCATGAATATGACTTCAGCACATTTAACAATGTTAACAAATCTTTTCTAAAAAGCAAATGCCAACCTTGCATTTACAGTTTCGCCCTTTCACCTCCAATCATATCAAGGATAACAGCATATTTTACAATTTCTTCTTTGGTCCCAGATAAGTAATAATTGTTACTAGAATCATTAAACAAGTTAAAGCATTTAACTTCATTATAGTAGTTCCTGTTAGTCAGGCACGTTGTGTCATTATCAGGCCTTTTACATCAGTAGAAACAATTGATAAATCTGTAATAATTCTGTGTCTCAAAGATTGGATAATGATCCCTTGTAATTCTGTGACATGACACACACAAAGTACCTCTTTTCAGTGTGTAATTTCTCATTTCAGAGAACGTTAACCAGACTCAAGAAAAAAAACGCTTTTGTACAATCTGTTCACTGGAATGTAAATGAGTGTGGAGAACAGTTTCCTAATAAATGAGCCACCATTGTGATTATTTTTGGTAACATTTGCTGTACTTAATGGTATCATCCATCTAAGGATTTCTGCATTTATCCTGTTTATAGGATGGTTAAAACCTTTATGGAGGAACCATTAATTTTCTCGCAAATGTCACTGACTTCAAATGCTTTGATCATCCCAAGATTAGCCCAGCCCCTGTCATCAGTAGTCTCTGATGAGTTCAGGCTGATTTGCTTTGTATATCAAAGGCATAAAAGGACCACTCTGACTCTCAGTTTTCTGGGCTACACTTTTGAAGTCACCTGAATACACATACTGTTACAGGAGACTGAAAGGCAGAGGACCATTGTGCGTATGGTGGGCAGTTTGCTTCTGAATTTGTTTCCTTTCACCAAAGACATGGACTACCTCTGGAAAAACTGTCCCCATGGGTACAGTTACTGGGTCATAAATACATTCATACTCATTAGTATTAAAAATGAAACAAAATAAACCCTCAGACATCCCAGTATAAGATAATCCAAGCTGTGCCCTGTGTATCTCAAGACAACAAAATATATGGAACTGCAAAGTTCCACATTTTTTTAACATGGTAAAATTTGAAATAGGAATTTGATGCTTCATCTCATGGTTTTGTGCTCAAGATTTTAATCTCTTTTCCCATATTTTATATTTAACTATGTTTGTATTTTAAAGTATGTATAGAGAAAAGAAAAAAAAAAAGGACAAAAAAGACAAAACCGTGTGTATTTCATTACATTGTAAATAGTTATCTTTTTTTTGAAATAAGTGTTGTAACTCTCCTTGAATTGCCTGTTTTATCCTGAAAACCAACCCAGTAATTAGGTACAGTTTTGCTCTACATTCGTGAAGCATTTATTAAAAAGTTTAAAATATCTTCATTTTCAAGAACTTTTATGTATATTTTTCCATACTTGTAGTTCTATATGTTCTCAAAACAAGCATCTCAGTAAAGATTTTAAAAACCTGTTCTTAAAATTAACATCTGGAATGCCTCTTGGAACTCCTAATAGACGTTTGGGGTTGGTTTTCTTTGTGGAATTCCTGAGTGTTTTCCTTTAAAGGGGAGACTTCATTCAGTAATGACATTATTCAAAAGCATAAAACAGAATAGAATAGTTCAGTTGGAAAAGCTCTTCAAAGAGCATTTACTTCAACTGTCTGACCACTTCAGAGCTAACCAAAAGTTAAGGCACGTCACTGAGGGCACTGTTCAAATCTCTCTTGAACACTGGCAGGTATCAACCGCCTCTCCAGGAAACCTCTTCCACTTGATGAGATGGACGGTGTATTGTTATGCTGTGCGTCTCATACACCATTAGGCAATAATAGTAAGACCATGACAGACTTTACAATAGCAATAATGATCAGTGAAGAAATAAAGCACAGAGTGCAACAAAGAAAAAGCAGAACTCTGTATCTCCAAAATATTGAGTAGGCTGAAAGCTTCCGGTAAAAAATGGAGGATTTATAAGACAGCATGGCTGAAAAAAGGCTGTTGTATTTCTTTATATAAATGGAGACATCAAGTCACTGACAGGTGAAACTTTCTCTTACATGCTACAGGTTGCACTTGGGATGCTCCACAGTTAGCTGTTTAAAAATGTAAGTCAGTTCAAATGCAGTATTGGAGGCTTTAGGGAATGGAAGAACAAAACAATGTGAAGCACTACTGAAAATGGTTAAAAGAGTGTTAATTAGTATTAATGAGATGAAAGTGAATAAAAAAATAAGTGTGCAGTGATGTTAATATTCAGGTGAGTGTTATGGAAGGAAATAATCTGCAAATACAGGTAGACTTTGGGTGCCACACCACATGACATCCACAACTATTTTCATCTGGCCAAGTAACTGTGACTTTGCTGTTGTAATTCATGGAGAGTCTACTTCATAGTCAGTCTACATTTTTTAGGCATAGACATAGTTATTGTGAGGAACTGATACTTAATTAAAGAAGCAAAACTGTGAGAAGAAGGGAAGGAAACAGGAAGAAAAGAGGACAGAAACTGGTAGAAAGAGAGGATGTAATGTAACTGGAATTTTAGATGTGCAAGGTATACCTAGCTGGCAAGAGTATTTGCTCTTTCTAACTCCAGTCATCTACTGTTTCCCCAAGTGTGTGGATGGGAGCCATCTTGTACCAATAGGAATGTGGATGAAGTTACCTATTTGGCTATTGCCAGGCTCTCATTTCAACATTATTTTCACATATTATTCTCCAAATTAAAATAGGAGCTGTGAAGAGAGCAATTATATGGGTTTTTTTCCACACTGACTAAAGTCTTTTCAGTCAGAGCACAGATGGCCCCTCTACTAGTCTCCTAACAGTGCTCTACATACTGCAATCCCGTGGGCCAGAACATGTGCTGCTTGAAAAGACAGTCTTCAAAGGGAGCACATGCATTAGATTGTAGTAGCTCTCTGGAGTGCCAATACATGTGTTGGATGCTTCATAATACAGAATTTTTAGGACAATTTACTTTCTTTGTCAAGAATTAAAAAGAGCTTATTGCTGCATTCACTATTCGGTGGAGTACTGCTCTGCGTACTGCAAATGTTTTGGTAAATTTTAAGTGTAATACCTGTCTCTCCCTTCTGGAACCTCTCTGGATATTCTTTAGTCTCTCCCACTTTAACAACATTGACATTTGAGTGGAGTATTTCTTACTTTTTTTTTTTTTTATTATTATTATTATTATTTTTAACACTCGTGAACAAAACAGCTTTAGCTCTCTGTAATCTCCCTTTTGTGAACAGTATTTGATGGCTGAGTCAAAGCACAGCTATGCACACTCACCTGCAGATCTCAGTGAGAATTACGGTGGGTTACTTTTATGATAGAAAACATAGATGTCATGTGTACTCACAAAACAGCTATAAAAAAGTCAAGACAATCAAAGCAAAATTTTCACCCTGCTGCACCCCAAAATGGGCTGTTATTAAGTATCAGAGACTTCTTCAACTTTTCACTTGTAAATATATCTAAAGAAACAAGTGCAGAAAGGTGTTAATAATATGAGAGAAAAAAAAAAAAAAAGCATTATTTGGCTCCAGGTGCTACATTTGGGTAGGCATCTTTTGTTGTGTCACGTTGTCACAAGTGAAGTCGTACTGTGATGCTTATACAGTACTGTCTAGTGAAAGAAAAGTGGCTTCTTTTCACAGATAATTTAAATGCTTGGCCTAGTTACATGGGTGATTTCCATCATTAACGGAATGGGATTTTTTTTTTTTAATTTTATTTTATTTATTTATTTTTTTTGTGATTGCTACCAGAAGAAAAATGTTGTGAAGCTTGTGGGAATTTTCTGGCACAGATGCATTTAGATAGTAAGAGTTGTTCTGGACTGAATAAAGCAAGACATTTTTTGATTGTTTCCATGATGACTGAATGCATCATTAACCCCTTTATTGTTGACATCCTACAGAGACCTGATATGTAGTCTTAATTATTTTAAAAGGCACTTCTTTGTTACTTAGCTGGTGATTAAAAGTAAATTAAAAGATGGCAATGGCAGACTATTGTTGTTCATTAACAGATCTAAAATCCTAATCATCTAGTAAGGGACTAATTTTCACTTAATTTTTGAAACAATAAGAACATTGATGTAGAAATTATTTGTTCTGCTTCTATCAGCTAATTAACCAAATCACTAGAGAGGGAGACTGGGAGAGTGATTATTTTCTATTAATCGAATGGAGAAATCTAAAGTAGGAATCCAGTTAAAGCTCTTAATAATATTCCTTTTAACAATAAAATGATTTTGAACTTGAGGTTCTAAACAGTGTTGAGTAGCAGGGGTGAATGCAAAGGGCAAATGCAAGAGCAAGGAGACCAGAATTCTTATTCTTGTTTTCAGAGTCAAAAGATGTATTATGCTGCAGGAGGCAGTGATGGAGCATACAAGAATATTGCCTTAAATTGCAGAGCAACTGGAAAGAAGAAAAAAAATAAAAATGAAAATGAAAGCACGTGGAAAATTGTCCTTTCACAAAAATTTGTGGACTTTATTGAAAAGCAAGACCTCTAATTTGTTGATTCAAATAATGTTCCAGTCCTCAGCATGAATTGTAGTTAATACTTATGTTCCCCTTTTTCCTTCATTTTCAGGCTTTCATCTGGCAGATGGTGGTTCTTGCACTGAACTGCAACAACAATTGCTGAAGTTGGAGCCCTGCATCTCTCTCATATACTTCCAAAACACCTGGCAGGTAGGACTGATGATCATAGATGATCTTGGAGAATTCACATTCTTATTGAGAAAGTATCTCCTGTCTGAAATAGCAAGTGATATTGCAGAATTGGCAAAAGATGTAAATGAAACAAGATTTTAATACACTTCTAACATTGAGAATAAAGTATTTCAGCATTGATACACTATATGGAATTTTGAAGGAAAACAAAGGCAAAATACATAGGTTTGGAAAATTTTTTATTGGCAGATAGTCCGACTAATAAAAAAATTACTGAATGTATTCAGGTTGCAAGAAAGAAAATGTTTATTGCCTGCTGAATTTTGGATATAAAAGTATAGGTATGAAAAAGGATGTTCAGCTGCAATGGAGGGAGAAAATATTGGATGCCACGAGACATGTGCCTGTCACTAAAATTCTAGAAGTTCAGTTGCAAACTCCTACGTAGATTCATTGTCATTTCTCAACTCATACCAAAAAATGTGTGACTTTGCAACTTAAACAGTTTTCTATGTCAGCTTGCATGTGGTGAAAGTAGGTTAAAATTTAAGAGTCAAATATAGAAATACTCCTCTGTGCTCTTAGGGCTAAACACTGTGGGGTTTGGTGGGATTTCACTCATGATAAGGAGTTCTTGTAGCAAAGAAGAGAGAAGCAATTTTTGAGCGCTGTATCTTCCGTCTTCCTATTTGTGACTGTTCCTTTGCTGACAAACTTTCTATTTCTTCCATGGTTCTGGTTTACTAGTTCTGCCTGCAGCAAATTGCTAGACAGTTCCTAAAAAAAGTCAACCAAAACAGTCAGAAATGAAGTTTGAGCAAAAGGATTCTTTCAGTCAAGTGAATAATAGTGTTGGCCCAGCCTGCTGCTGTAAGTGCATAGACTTTCTATTGAAAGAAGAAATGCATAAAAGCTAAAATGAACTCAGTGTTATCTGGAGTAATAAAAGGAAATACTTGGTCTGTTACTCGCATGTGCACAATTCTCTAGATGATGCTATTGACAGTGGCTTTGAGGTTCAAATGCCTGTTCTGTATTATTGTTTCAAATAACTTGTTGCATTTAGCTTCATGTCATTTGTCGTTCCTAATTTTTAATGCTAATGATTTTTGCTGACCTTTGTGTACTGTGCAGGTTAAAGTTTGTATGTGTGCATTTATCTACATTTTGATATGGCTTCTTACTGGACTGTATTTTTGCATTGTTTGTTATGTATATTAAAAATGAATGGGAAGATTTATTAGAGAAACAAATACTGATTATATTAACCTTGGCTTCATTCTTACACTACTGGAGGATCTTTAAATGGCTACAGATTTTCCTTTCCTTTGTAATCACAGACAGTATATTTATTTTTATTTATGGAAGCTATTTGAGACAATCGGTTAGTGCTCAGATTTAAATGAGCTTTATGTTAAAGTAGCCGGCTGAGTCAGTAAAGAAAAAAATGACCAGATGGCAACCTCAGTGCAGGATAGAGATAAATGTGAATCTAAAATGAGGAATGTCCCAAATAATGAGGGTCATTTGAGAGTAAGATGGTATGTGCACTTTGTGGCCATGAATAATGCATTCATGTACGTACTTCAGTAATTGTGATGCATGAGTTCTCTATAGACATTATCACAAGATCAGTTTTACATGGGAATCAAGTGCTTTAGGTACGTTAATTATTTATAATATGTATCTGAGAGAAGAAAAATGTTTAAATTTTCTATAACTGCTTTTAGTCTTGGTGTCAAAGAAGGGGACGGGTGAACTGCAGAAGAAATCCTTTATGACCTTATCATGCTCAACTCTGCCATGGCAGAAACTGCTCTCTCAATTCCTCTTCTCCTTTCTGCCCATTTTAATGGCAAACTCTTCTACTCTGCAAATCACCGAGATCAGATTTGAGTTGGGAAGACTACACCATCCCACCCTGAGGAAAATGTGACAGTCAGTCTGTCCCACCTGTTATTTGCCTCGTGAAAAGTTACACATGGAATTGGCACAATTCCCTGTTGCTCTGCTTTGTTTTAATTCCTAGCTCCGGTTATAGGGAGAACTGTTGAACGGTTGAAGCACAAGGCAGTTGAAACAATGAGAAGGAAATGCTGGTGCTATCAAAGTGATTCGTTATGGGAGATCTCCTGCAACATGAACACTGCTTGGAGCTCAGTCTGTGAGTTGGTTGATTCTGCAGAAATTTCAGGTTCAGGCTTTTACTGACTGTTTCTCTTATGCTTGCTTGTAGCAAACAGCCAACAATCAGGCTCTTGTGATAACAGAAAGCAAGCAGTTGCCAACTTTGCTACTTGCAGCAATAACTGTCCGAGAGGCACCTTTGCACACCCCTCTGATGCTCTCTGCTCTTCTTTGTCTTCCCTTTTGTTCCAGACTGTTGCAGAGCAACTACACTGCTCTTTGTTTATTTAAAAAGTGCTCAGCACAAGTGTAAGAGGCTGAAGTGATTCACAGAATTTTTTGCAAATGAAGGAAGTTGTTTGTTTCCCATAACAAATGAATGCTCTCTTCTTGATGAAAAGACGTTCTTAGGGATCTTCCATAAACAAAGAAGTCAAATAGACAGAGACTAGTACATTAGCAGCATGTTCAGACCAGGAATGATCATAATCTTGTTTTTCCGCAAGTTATCCATTGAATCTTATGAGTAACTTCTAACCTATCAAATCTCGTCCCCTGAATTATATCAAGTTCCACTAAGTCCAGTATGTGGATTTGATGCATTATGGATTCAAGATGTGGTTACTTCCATTCTTCTGAAATCAAAGTACTTTGGTAGTGTGCTTGACAGTTAGTTAGACAGTAGTTCTATTTAAAACTTTTTTTCCTGAGGTTTGAGACCCCAGAGGGGAGACCAGCACCACCTTCCTCAGAATCAACACTCATTTGAGTGTGTTTTCCCATATTTTTTTGTTTGTTTGTTTGTTTTTTGTTTGTTTGTTTGTTTTTGCAGGGCTGCTGGTTCAGTTTACTTCTGTCACAATGCTTTTGGAGCATGCATTATAATATTGCCCCAGCTGAAGAGGTCAGGAGACTTTAAAAAGGGAGAGCAGATTATAGCCCAAATGTTAAGGCAGTGATCTGGATGACCATAATCACAACCATCCTGATAACACCCTTGAAGACTCTTTGTCCACTTGATGACTGGAACCCCAGTGGGTGGGCAGGAATCACGTTCTTCTGATGCATTTTCTTCTGTTCATCATTCCAAGTGAAACAAAGCTTTCCGCCTGCATCCCAATATTGAAAATCCTTGCTGCTTAGCTGAGCACACGGTTACCCCCTCAGCTACATAAAGGCTGATCCACTGACCTTGTTTGCTAAATTTGCTAAATACATAGTTAGAAATAAGGGATTCAAATGAAATGAATCCAAAACACAGAAGAAAAAAAAAAAAATCAGAACAATTTCATCTCAATTATTTGATAAAACAAACAAACAAAAACGCATCAAAACAAACAACAAAAAACACCATAGCAATAACTTTTACTTACTTTTCTGCCTCAGTTTCCATAACACTCCTGACTCTTGCTTAGGCGGTAGGTATTGAACTCTAAGGAGTTCAAACTGATTTCATTTCTCCCCAGAATGCTTAGGTCTTTGGAACAGAAGTCAGTCAGGCACGCAGTGTGCCTTTGGCCCCCAAGCACCCTTCTTTTCCCACACCTTAACATTAAGGCCATTTCAAGTTCCAAGTTCTGGATTTAATGCTTTGTTAAATATTTACTTTACTTGGTAATTTATTTGCCAATTGTTCTTTGAAAAATACTTGTTGTTAGTGGTACATAACATGGTTTGGAGCTTCAGAATGCAAGGGAAGACAGAAAACAGACATATCCTCCTTTCAGGATTAAATGCCCCCTGACACAGGATCATGTCTCCTTGCTGAGTCCTACAGCATTTCCTCTCATCTTCTGTATGGTCATTATATTACTATTTCTGCTGTGTGTGTAGCACTTTCTTGGCTTTGGGTTTCAGACTTTCTATGCTTGCAGCCTGTTGAATACATATAAAGCTTTACCAAAATATCTCATACTGTAAGAAATATTAAATATATTCTCTGCTTAATGGTTTTCTTTTCTTTGTGCATCCTGTAGAAACAAAACAGATGGTGAAACTGGGAACAGGATGTTTTTCTTGGGTAATACTTCAATTCAAATGCACTGTTAATTTTAGGATCCTTTGTGGGGATCCCGTCTTTTTTTAGAGTACAAGGACAAGTTATCCTTAGAAATATCAGCAGGAAAATTATGAAGAGTCTGAAGGAAAAATTTCTCTGTACGTTTTATTTAATGCCTGTTGGATTTGTGCCATGGGGAATATGTTGCAACTGGAATTTTAAAAAGCTGGGATCATTTCAGGATACTTGCAGTTCTTACTAAAATAACACTAATAAAATTTCATGGTTGAGAGCCTACAGAGATCACAAAAGGACTGAGGAAAGCACTTCCCTCTTATCTACACAATAGCATAATTGGCTTAGTGCATTGGTGGAGATGTATCATCCCCACACAAGACAGCAGGTAGCTGGCTATTTACTGAGCTGGGACTGAAGGGACGAGCAAGCTGGTCTGACATAGCAGCGGCATTTGCACTCTATGGGCAGTATTCCTGAGACTCAGATTTCCTGTGCTGATACTTCACTATTAAATGTTTTTCCAATATCATGAAAACAATTGAACTGAAATTCCAAGGCTTCTACTTTCTTTGTGAAGCTCTTGGTAAAATGTTTCTCCAGCTTTGACTGCTTCCTGAGGGCCCTAATCTAAACTGACTTGGGGTACTGGGAGCACTAGTATTGTTCCTGCTTTTCTGCTCTAGGAAATGCAGGACTTCATTGAGCTGCCAGCCAGCAGTGCAAGCAGCATTGCCATCCTGCTGGGTGCAGCAAGCTGCTGAAGGTGATCTCTCCTGAGCAGGCCTGAGAGCCTTCATCCAAACATGCACTGATGACATCATCATTACAGATGAGCAAGAAAACAGCACTGCAGAGAGAAAGTTCCTGCACTGATCTTCCCTGGCATCTGTATTAAAATCATTCTGAGAGCCCACTGCCTTATCCATGGATTCTCTATGGTTAAGTAGGACATTATTACCTCAGGCTTTCAGGAACATTAGTTAATAGGAAAGTCCAGTCTGGCTACTTAGGTATTCCAGAGGAGAGTATAATTTGTTATGGCTGGAGGTGTAAATAAACAAGCAATTCTGTGCATCCCCTACTTAAATTCTCCAGATTACATGCACTTAAATTGAGGAAGCTGTAAAATGTATTTACCAACATTCTTGTGGTCAAAAAAAAAAAAAAAAGAAAGAAAAGAAAAAGAAAAGCATTTTCCTCACATACCTGAGTATCTGAGGTCTATTTCTACCTTACATGACATGTTGTTCTTTTCACTTCTTACAATTATTTTGATTTTTTAAAATGTAGTTCACTTGGACAAAGCACATGGAACACACAGCTTTTCCACTTTGTCCTGAATATGCCACCTGGCACATAGCACCTTCCAGCATGTTTCCCAGAGTCAGCCACAGCCTCTTGCATCTCTTTTGACTGCTGTCATTCTTCATGTTGGCTCCAAGAGTCATCCTGCCAGCTGTCCCACTGCTGCTTGCATTTGTGAGGCTGACAAGCAATTGGGCTGTTGCACATTTTATGAATGAGCATAAACTTAGACTTGATGGTGCTTGCAAAAGAATTCAAAGGACAGCAAAGGCATTGCTCAAGCTCTGACATGTCGTCAGAAGGGCAGCAAAGCAATCTTCCCTCCCTGTAATCCTATCAACCAAAACCAATCAAACTACAACTGTAAAACAAAAACATGTCTGAAATAGATGTTCGGTGTCTTACATACTGATATCTATTTGCTTTTAATTCACAAGCCTGCTGCCCGTTAAGTCAATTTTTTTTTCTTTCTTTTTTCTTTTTTTTTTTTTTTTTAAATCTTTTTTTCAAAAACGTATCTTTGCATAGTCTAGTGTTATTGTTCGGTAATTTGGAAGAAACCTAAGGGGAGGACGTATTAATGACTGTGAGGTTAATGACATCTTCAGTCTATTGGGCTGTGTCAGTGTGCTACTAGGATATTTCCCTGCAGCAATTGAACACATCCTTCATACTAAGGAGCAGTCTCCCAGCCTAGCACTGCTTCTGCTAGTAGTGTCAGCTAAAAGAGTTTGTATAGAAGGCATAAGGAGATCAGTATTTAAACAAAAATGTACGTCACATGAAAACGGTTCCAGAATGGCATCTGAAGCAAAGAAAACAAAATTTTGCATCCTGACCTTCTCTTATACTGTACATTACAGAGGCAAACTTCTGTTTCAGAAGGATAATGAGATATACAGTGTGATTAAGCTTTCATCATTATGCGATTTTTGAAAGTGTGGACTGATTTTTATGTTTTTTAAAAAAAAACCTACCATGTCTTCATTTTCCTTTTATCTTCACTTTTAACCTTCTTAACACAATGATAAAGTAATAACAGGACTTTCTAATTTGAAATTAAAAAGGGATGCCATACTTCAGAGGGTAAGAATCCAGTAAGTTTAGTTGACTAGGATAAATTTGTATCAGCCTATATTAAGTGCTAATGACACACATCACTAGAGGCCTTCAGGCATCTAAATCCCTTTGATATATCTATTCATACATCTTTCAAGTGCTGGGCATGGATCTCATTAGAGTAAGCGATGCCATCCAAATAGTGGTTAATTGTTTGTTATTGAGTGCATTCTTTATTCCCAAAAGGTTAGGGTTATTCAGACAATTAGGTTTTAATACAAACTTATCACTAGGCTCAATAACAGAACTGTCAATGTGTAATGTGATTTCTTTCATTCTGACTATTTCTTGGCTGTAAAGGAAATGCTACAGAGGAAAACTTAGTCTTTCTGACTGCAGATGTATTTCCTTCAGATTCCCTGAATAGCTAACATTTTTAACATTTCCCTCACCATAATCTCATCGTGGTTTTCCTTTCAGTGAATTTAAAGTACTTATCAATAGCAATTCAAAGATGCCTAATTGATTGTTCCCAACATAAACCTAAGGAGGCTGAAATCTTCATTGTTTTGGCAGTTCTTTGGCTTTAAGACTGTAGTAAGAGTTGATATTATAATTAAGAGAGCAGTTTTGCTTTGCTGCAGATCTCCTGATATCAGTTATGGGTATCACGCAAAGGAATTGATCTGACTATAGTATAAATATATATAGATAAAGCTTTAGGCTGTGGTTGTTGAAGCCATAGGACATAGTGGTGCCATTTCAGAGCATCTGCCTTGGGTACAGATCACAAAATAGTACAGTAGTTTGTTACAGTTACATTTTGGAACAGACTTGGTAGTCTTTCACAACTAATGCAATATCCAAAAGCTTTGCAATCTTTGAATTAGCAATTTCCACTGATTTTAATGATCAGAAGAAATGAATTGAAAATTTACAAAACTTTTTTTTTTTTTTTTAATATGGGTTACAAAATAAGCTCTTCAGTTCCTCTGAAAGGGCATATAGTTATGGTGCTAAGGAGAGCAGATGAATAAGCTGATAAAAGGGAAGATGGTATTTCCCCGTGGAAGCTGAAGTTGGTCAGGTTTAAATTTGCAAGCAAATGTGCAAGGTTCTCTTCATTAAACCCCTCAGGAACAGGACTCTGCAGCTTTCACATAACTGTTTTGTTACAAAAGAATAGATGTTAGGAAGACTGACTGAATACAATGCACATTCCTTTCAGATAATACATCTATCTGCCATTTCAGTTTGAATTTGGATGGCTGACTTTTGATTACTATACAGGTCTGATGTCTGCTGGTATGAACTACACAGGGAAATAGCACCTATCCTCCATGTAGCGATTGTCAGCTACATATTGGTATATGCTGGTGGGCTGCACAAAGTCAGTGTGATCTTGTCTTTCATAAGACAGCAAAGAGTTCATTATGAAGTTTGTAAACTACCACTACAAGCCTAAACTCCCCTGTTTGTAATGCAATAATGAAACCTGATTATTATTCTGATGTATCTTTTTTCTGCTAGAGTGAGTCTGGTTTCAAGGGCCCCAGGTAACGTAAGGTGACATCTGAAAAGATGCAGGAAGTCCGGGCTGACGCTTCAGCTCAGCTTACTAGATGATCTATGAAGTGGGACATTTGTGGCAGCTGCACTGGAAGCTATTCATCCATCTTTTTGTATAGTGGTAGTGAGCAGAGATAATGGCTAAATCTGTGAAAAGAATCTGTGAGAACATTACAGAAGACAGAGTGAAGAGGCCCTGGGCCTTTGTCTAGGTGGCTTGGGACTTATACTGCTGAAAGAAAATGAACACTTTTCAGATGTGTGGTATAAAAATGCTTTATTTTGCAGGTTAAAATTCAAGTGGCTTTCTTATGATAAGTGAAACCACCACTGAATTTCCTGAGATACAATTAGATCCAAAAAACAAAATCAGGTTAAGCATTTTGGTGTCAAAGGAATTGCAGAGTTTTCCCTAAAATTTGCATGCTGTTAGAGATAACAAGGAGTCTTTAATTATTACCTACTATCAGATAAGAATTCCCTCTGGCCTATTAGGTAGGCTGTTAGCCATGTGTTTCTACTTTGCTTCACACCCCTAACTATTATCTTTTCCTTTGAAAATCCATGTTGGCATCCTCTAGGAGGCGTGCTCACTGGAAACATTCTATGTAAGTAATGAATATTCACTTTACCAAAACTGTAGGATTTTTCTCTGTTCTTATTCACAAATTATTTGACCTTTTGACCTATTAGAAATACCTAAACAGTTTAACAGTTTTATTGTCATGAATTTAGTATTATTTAGATGGGAGAACTGGAGATCAAAGAACTAGTCTAATATTTCTGAATGAACAGGGTAACTCATTTGGTATGTGCACTGTTAGTTGACACAATTAGTTTTACTAAAAAACTTTGCAAAGCAGGAATAATTAATACAATATAATTGTGTAAAATTCTGTTTATTGCATATGAGGGACTTGCTAATCCTTGCCATTCTGGCAGATTTGGTTGCAGCAGCGTCTCTGATTTTAAATGTTCAAGGAAAGTGCAGAGTGGTGAGAGTCAGTTCAGAGCATAGAAACAAATATGATCAGAGAAAATATGAACTGTGAAAAACAATTGACAGTACTGGGCTTGTTTAGACTGGAAAATACAACTGACATGGAGGGTATACCAGTCTAAAAAGCAATAAAATCTATCACAGAAAAGAAGGTAATAAATTGTTTCCCATGTCCATTGCAGACCAGGATAGGGGATAGGACAGTAAGTAATGAGATTCGTTTTCAGTGAGGGAGCATTAGATTGGATGGCAGGAAAGGAAAGCAACCAAAGCCACTTTTCTAACTGTAACAATGGTTAAGCACTTGGATATGTCATCCCAGGAGGTCATGGTCTTTTTCTCATATTGGAGATTTTCAAGGACAGATTAAGGAAACATCTGTCAGAAATCATTTTGGTGTAACTTATCCTGCTTTGCTGAAAGAGGTGGAGCTTATGACTACCTAAGGTTTCTGCCTGCTCCATATAGAAGACTTAATTAATGGTTTGGGGTTTTTGTTGTTGGTTCTGTTTTGTTGTGGGATTTTTGTTTGTTTGTTTGTTTGTAGAAAAGAAATCATTCCCTAAATTGTCACCGCTATCAAATTTATGTTTCCATGGAATGTGTGGGCATAAAGGTAATGGAAAGCCAGATTTATTGAATTGATTCCATCACTGCTAAACTATTATCCAAGCTATTATCTCTGTCTTCTTTTTCTTATAAAATTCATATCTTAGTTTTTCTTTCTGACTTTGTCTCTAAGAAATGGGGAACAAGAATACAAATGGTAGATTTTAAGTCTTTGTTACTTTGTCAGCTGTAACTACTGTGCAAAATAGGATCTTGGTTGTGTTATACAGGTAAGATGTAAGAAATAAAGTAATTGTTTTAATTCTAATCCAAATTAAATATAACAGCCAGCTGTAGTTTTATTATTTAGCAGATGTATCAGGCTGTGAAATGAGTTCCGGTTTTATAATTTGCTGTTTTTAATCAATAACCAATGCTTGGCATTTCCTTTGGAATTCAGTAAAAGTAAGCTATAGAAAGTAGAACATTTTAACACTAACTATGCTTTCCATGGCTTGGAAATGGCAAACAATCGTGGCTGTAGCAAATTGTCAGTTTTCATGTAGAACCACAAGGCTGTGAATTTAAAAGAACATTAAAAATACACATCTCCTAGAGGTGTAATGATCACCACCAATGGTAGAGCTGAAATAAACAGATCACAGTGTTAAGAAAAGGCTATCATAACACTAAACACATTTCTGAAACTCTTCAGTTTTCTTGCAAGAACAGAACTGCAAATCAGTAGAGTCTGTGGCCTTTCTGTTTCTCCACTCTGGGTATTTATATTCCAGAATATTTATTAATTTTCTTGGGAAAAAAAAAATAAAAAATCAGATTCAGTTACAGGATCACATTTGTACAGAATTGTACTATTGAAAATAGAACAGCTGTGGAATAAATCTTATAGATGAAGATGAGTTCCAACTCATCTCCTTGTTCTGATCTGTACTTTTATTCTTTATCTTCTTGTGAGGTTAATTCTTGAGTAGGGGCTTTTTAGCTGATTCATACGTGCTTAATGAAAGGGTGTAAATTCCAAATGTACATTCCACTCATCTTTAAGAGAGACTGAGTACTAATTGTCTTAACCAAACATCGATATATGGTCTAATTATGTATTTATATAGTAATAGTATATACAGATACACTGAATGTACTCAGGTATTGACTGACATTAATAGCCATTCTGTCTTAAAAAAAAAGGATAAGATGCTATTTAGGAGGTACTGTTCACCAGCATAACATGATGTCCTGCAGAACAAGATCCTAATTATCATTACATATTCAATATGGGACCAAAGATTCTGCTCTGTGAACTTTGGAAATTGAGAAACTTTTTCTTGGGGGGAAGAAAGAGACCTTTTCCATGATTACTTTATGAAATATCGTATGCTCAGAAGTTGAGAGCAAATATATTTGCATAAATACATACATGCACACAAAGGTTGTTAAAATCTGACTTAAAGAACATGTTGGTCTTATATACTAACATTCTTTTTGTATTTGATTCAATTTCTCCTTTCACAGCTTTAATGAAATGGGAAACTAATGAAAAATGTTTGCAGTCCTGATTATAGAGCACTGAGCAGCACCATATCTCAGCACATGTACATGTGAATCACAGCTCAAATGGGTTTTTGATTGCTCGTGTCGCTTTATATAGTTTATGATTTGTGATATCGGAGAGGACCAGAAATCATTTTTGATACATTACATTACAGCCCAGTTCAAATCTGCTGTGGAAAAACAAGTCAAGTGTTCTGCAAGCCAATTGCTTTCCCCATTATTATGGAATGCTCCAGGAGGTTTCCTTTTATTTGCAGCAGTTGTGTGATTTAATTTAAAAATAATACTAAGTATTTAACTTGCTCCATTCATTTTAAAAGAGTGCCTCTTAAAAACTGTGAGAATTCAGTAAATGGATGGAGACAGACACAGCATTAATAAGATCTGTCAATGCAGGTCTGATGATTCCTGATTTAAATAATTTTTTATTAAATATGAAATGTCCAAATTACCTAATCAGTGTTAGTTGCATGATAAACCATTTTACAGTACTTATGCTCCAGTATCTTATCTCCTGCCGGCAGGATGTTTGTTGATAATACTTTTTTCGTGTTAGACAAGCAGACAGTAATTTGATTTTGTTGTTTGCTATCTTATGCAGAACAGTACTTTAAAAACTCTTTCATGTTTTGTGCTCTAAACAAAGTCTCTTACTTTTATTTGTTGATACACTGAAAAACCTCAGCATTAATACTGTGGATTTTCTTCTTTCTCTTTCTTCTGTTCTTTTATTCTTTTTGCTCTTCTCTTTTTCTGTCTTTTTTTTTTTCTATATGTTTCTTTCTTTCTATGTGACACACACATGCTAAATGAAGAGCGCACAACTATTTGTCACTTGATCTTCAAGCACTCGCCAAGATAGCACGAGATGCAAAAATTGTGGCATGTTTGTTTTCCAATGTGAGAAAGTAGGATATTGTCATCATAGGTTCTGGTGGGTATAAATTTTTCAGTCAAAGTGATCATAGTTTTAATGTCTTTTGAGGCCACAAAATATTGTGAAAATTTTTGTTGGTGCTGTTGTTTGTTGTATTTTTTAATATTTCCAGTGGTAGCCTAAAATACTTGAGGAAATATTAAATATGGCTGTTTTGATCACAATTAAAAAATAATTAAAAAAAAAAAAGAAATCCCCCAAGCACATTTTCAGATAGTGTCTAATTGAAATGGCACCAACACTTCTTTATTACTGAATGTTTCACAGTTTCATAAGAAAATGTTAATGACAGTATTTCAGTTCAGACAATATTTTCAACTATGAAACTATTTTCTGTTAATTCTGATCTTAACAGCTGGTGCTCATAGTGGATTTCAGTTTTGTCAGGTTATGTCAGGCACTGTCTAAGCTTTTTAGGGGATGGTCTTGGATAGCTTGATTTCCATTCCATCAAAGCCAATGAGCAGTTTCCAAATTATTTTGGCAGGTATACTCATTACAGATGCATTTTCATCATTCTAGAAGAAACTGTGCTGTTTGAATACAAATAGTGGGTTATATTTGAACTTCCTATTACAATTCTTCTTCTGGTGGTGAAAAACATGATGGGATTTATTGACACTCAAATGGCACCAGTCTTATTCTGCACCTATGCCTGAAAGTATGACTATTTCTCAGCTTCATCCCAGCACTACTCTCTGTACTGAATGTCTTCAAAATGAGAGGTAATGTGGCATCTACCTCCAGTTTTGGAAACCCTCCCAGAATGTAACCTGGTAGGGCAAAAAGATGAGCTATCTGATTTTCTCAGTGTGGCAGGTTATGGTAATGGTGCTTGTCTACTACCTGTGTTATAGTGTGGCAGAGATTTCATGCCCACCTCATTTCCTAATCTACATATGCTGTGTTGGGCATATACAAGTAGCTGCCCCATCTGTAGTCTTGTTTATTTGTTTTAGAGAATTCAACTGGCATTAATTTACAAAAACGAGGAAGGGTTGCCATCTACAATTATTAATTAGCATGCACATCTGCCAAGAAGGTGTTTCCATAAGCCTGTCTGAAGTACTTTATTGTTGTTGTTTTTTTCATTTGAGGGGGATCAATGCTAATTTTCAGTGTTTACCAGCAATCATAGATGACTTGCAGTTAAAAAGCCATCAGCTCTGTCACATTTTTCAGTGAACAGAATCCCTTTCCAGATGGCCCTTCATTTGGATAATGGACAGCCTAAGGGGATAAAAATGTCACCTGTTGTAGCTAGTCAACAATATTAATAAAAACAGGAGAATAGACCATTCATAAAATGGGCAACACACCAAAAATAATCTGTGAATTGTACAGAGAATGTTTTTGGTAGCAATCTTGCCTTAAGAATTCACAGACATCCTCAAATCTGGTCATTATTCCCTTTGCACTAGCTGTTCCTTTGGAGTATAACCATGAGCAAGTCTAATTCTTCTTAATGTATTTCCAGAGAAATGAGAAAATATGAATAAGGTGTGATTATGCTTACAAAAGAGCCATGATTACAAATAGGTAAATAATAGATTTCTTGGCTTCTTGTCTCCTGCAGAAAATAACACTGGAACGTGCTTCAGATTTAATGAAACATTGAGATTTAAATAGAAATAAAATCTCTGAGTTGCTGCTTACTACATGAAAAATCATATTCCCCCATGAGTCTGAACAATGTTGAAAGGTGACTTAAAGTACTTTTGTGGTCTGTAAAATAGTAGTTATGAGTTATGCCAAATTTGGTTCAAAGTCTGCATCATCCAAACTGGCAAAATGAACGGAAATTTCTGAGTTCTTTGTCTACATTTAGCATACTTTTTATAGTGTATACCTATTTTTTTTCCCCTCACATGCACTCTTATTTATGTTTCTCATGAAAATAAGACTTATTTTACTTGTAATCTATCTCTTTAGAACTTGAATGTACTTATTGATAAACAGGTGATAATACACACAGGAAAATAATTAACTGACTGCCTAGAAGTGCTCTCATCTTAAAAGAATGCGCTGAAAAAAAAAATGGAAGGAGCCATGTACTTATTTTATTTATATGTATTTAAAGACTTACAGAAATTTAGACTTGGATTCCATGCCTTCCCATCCAGATGCCCCTCAGGTTGCTGTGTAGAATAATGCCGTTTTTTTTTTTCTCATCTGCTAAGAAGTTCATTCAGTGAAGGATAAAATTTTGAACTAGGTTACTTCACCAGATTTCTCAGTAAGAAGAAAAAGCCATGTTTTTTCTGTAGTAGCAACACTGATTTCCAAAGGATAGTCTTCTGAAGAGGAAAAATATATATTTATTTCACTGAACTGCTCTTCATTTTTAACTCATAGTCAAGAAATAGATCATGAATATATAAAATGTACCATAGAATCCATTTTCACTCACAGATGCATGATGTTTTTCAAGTGAAAAATGTTACTTGTGCCATGCAAAGTATTTTTACTAATTGCTAATAGTTTCAAGGGACTTGTGCTGGGTGCTTGATTCCATCCCCTTTAAAAGAGCTAAATTTGATTTCCTGAGTGTATATTTACTTTTGAAAAATCATACCACAGCCTTCTGAAAATATGTACAAGATAAAGTGATGAAACCAACAGTTACTCTGCGTTGTCCTGGAGTAAGTAAATGAACATGTCAGTAACAGTGCCTACAGCTGCCAGCACTTCATTTGTAATAAATTATTTTCTTTTTTAAGAAGTTAAAGCATGTTAATAGAAAGTCATCTTTTCAGGCTGACAAATGGTGATCTTGTGTAGATATAATCCTCCAACCATCTGAAGGGACTTGTTCTTGATATTTAATGACCCCTGGTTAATGTAAGCTCTGTCTATGGACTTAAGTCAAATTAGCAATGAGCTATTCATAGGTAGAAGATAGGTTGGGTTCACTTAAGTTCTGTGTGGTAATTGAAAAAAAGTAGTGTGGAAATCCTCAGAGCAGTGGAAACTGTGGGAAGCAGTTTTCTCAGAAAAGAAAAGGAGACATAAAGCTGTGAGTTGCTGATGGACTCACAGCAATGTTTGGAGTCATGCACAAGAATAGCTGTGTTGCGATCTTCTTTTAAAGGATACATGCTTTCCAGA
Source organism: Excalfactoria chinensis (assembly GCF_039878825.1). Lineage (NCBI taxonomy): Eukaryota > Metazoa > Chordata > Aves > Galliformes > Phasianidae > Excalfactoria > Excalfactoria chinensis. Next base: position 8,989,975 of record NC_092837.1, on the reverse strand, counting down.
GCCTCTGGAGTCTCCATTCAAATCCAGCAGAACTCACCCTAAGCCACCTGCTGAGCTGCTTCTGCTCTGAGCCAATGGCAGGACTGCAGGGGTCCCTTACAGCACCAGTTGTTTTATAATTCTATATGCTTGTGCACAGTTTACAGAATACCTTCCTGTTTACTCTAAAGCCAATCAGTGTTGATATTCTTTTAATGATATTTCACTTTTTCAACTTGTCTGACACTTGAGCATGGGAGAAGGATTTAAAGGAGAGAGACCATTGCACTTAATAGTTCTGGGTTTCTACTTGGTGAATAAACATAGTGGTAAATAATGCTATCTGTCTTAATTAAAAATAAGGTTATAAAATTATTTTTGATGCCTATTGTAAGGGATCTGTGTGAGTGAGAGGCTTGTTTCAAATATACATGGGTCGTTCTGAAAGTAGTGCCTTCTTTTTATTTCCATGAAAACTGCAATAGATACAAAAAGCAGAATAACGCTGTTTGATAGAGTATATTCTAAGCTACAAAACACTATTTTTCAACATAGTCGCTACTATTAGCTGTGTATTTTTGCCAGTGATGAACAGAAACCTGCATGACGCACTTGTAAGAAGTTTGCCCCAGTGGAGGTGACCACTGCTGCTGTTGTCTCTGCTGAAACACACCACCACCTCCACACTGTGCTCACATCCACTGCTGGTTCTCCATCAATGTTCAGCAGGTGTCCATGAATGTCAATGGGAGCGCTTTTATCCACACAGAGGAATTCAATTCCATACCTCTGATTCACATGCACTTCCATGTCAGATGCTGTTGTGTCAGACTGCCCCTTTACTGCCATGTTTAAAAATGAACACTGAGCTAAAATTTCTGCTCCATTCCTATAGCATTTCCCTTTAGTTTAGGTCTGCATTTTCTGCACAGATGGTGCAGCAGCAACATCACACAGTGCTATCGGATCCCTGATATACACAGTGCAACACCATGAGTGCAAGATAGATGAAAGGCTGAGCTTCACATTTCCCAGTGTTTTAGAGATTAATTCTACTCTTTATTGATCCACCAGTGCTTCTTGGTAAACTTCAAAAAAAAATCTCTATATTAGAATACAATTCTACATCTGTGCCATATTTAATGGTGTCTTACTTTTCTTTAATCACTTTTCATAACTATTGACACCTCCCTGAATTTATGTGACATTTTTTTATCCTGAGGAGTTTGTCAGCCATGGATTTTGATTCCATCAGATATCACAGTCATGGTTAGCGAGGTCAGACACTTCTGCAATTTATCTCTGCTAGCACTGAGCCGCAGTTCACACGCTTGATTTTATACAGCCTCAGGTAATTTTCAAATTAAAGTTAGGAAGGTTTGTATTTTTATTTCTAAGAGCTCGTGTATTCAGAAGGTTCACATGTATACTTATTTTATCTATGTATGTGTTACGGATAAGCATTAATCATTTGGTATAAAGTATGCTGCACCAAGGCTAATACAGACACAGCAAAAGACTGCAATTAATGGCTGCAGTTTGCACTTCTCAGAGGAAGAATTGTTTAGAACCAGTTGGAGCTTTTCCTTCACTATAAAATGGACTTGGGCTTCCTCATGCACCTGCCCAGCTTCTGTATGAAGTATTTTAGTACTGTCTGGTGATTGTTCATGTCTTATTTGTATTATAATGTTTTTTAAAAGCATTTCTTGCATATTTGTGGTGAGGAAACCCTGCCTTTTAAAGAATTCAATGTTATATGGACAAAGAGAAGAAAAAGATCTTACTTTCTCTACAATATGGAACACTGTTGCAGAAATATGGGTAATTTTTTACACAGTGAACTGATAGCTGGTCTAACAAACAATTCCTTTTCTGCAAAGTACAAAACCTTAAGTCCTTCTTTGCATCTATTGCCACATCTGTGCAGATATTCACATTGCAGTGTCACCTTGCTGACATGAAAAAGTGGTACCAAATGATTGCCAAGGTAAGGCAGCCAAAGATGAGGCTGGCAACAGTCCATCTCCAGGGCAGGATGCCGTGGCATCTCTTGCATATTTTAAAAACAATGTATCATTTTCTGTTTCTATTGCAAAATGAAAGATCTGAGTATTGCAGGTTATTTGAGGTGATGTCAACTCACTGAACATAAATTAAAAATAAAAGTTTTGCTAGTGCCAGATGCTGGAAATAGTAAAATATTTATCATTCTCATGGGCTGGTGTTCAGCCAGCAGTCACAAAACTTTAAATTATACTTAGTGCATGTTATGGCTTCTATGTTATTTTGCTTGAAGGGAAAGGGAGATTTTGCAGGATTTCAGTAAAGAGTTGATGCTGCAGTATTTCCTACCTAGTGTAGTATACTGCTGCATATATTTGTAATGTGTAGCATTCCCCAGATGATTACTGGAGGGTCTTGTTCAACATGCCAGGGCAGCATGATAACAGATACGGTGGCAAAGTTAAAAATAAAGTAGAATGCAGAGGATGAATATTAAACTGACGTTGCAGCAACACAAGATTTTCCATTGAGTCAGTGCTGGACTGGCTTTTCTGAGGCAATCTTTATCTTTTTAGGTATCTTTATACACTGAGCTAATCTAAAAGCAAACTCTGACCTGTGTTACCCTTAAAGGGCTACAAAAGAAGCAGATGAGTTTCCTCAGAAAAGGACGGAGTGGACAACTGGGGGTCATCATTGCTACATCTATCCTAAACTAAACCATCCTACCCTTCAATTTAAGTATAGAAATAAAATAGCAATTAAATGATCAACATGAACGTGGAATCTTTAAAATCATCTGCTCAAAATGGCAGTGAGCTGGTCTATATTTCATCTTTTAGTTGTTTTGCTGCAAGTTGTGTAGCTAACGGTTTGAAAGAGTACATCATGAAAATCCAGCATGCATATGGGAATGATGCTTCACACAGTCATGAGAGAAAATAAAATGACAATTTCTGCATGAGCTCACAATTATGTACAATACTTATTTTTATCCAAAGCTGTTTTCATATCTGATCTCTTTTTCTGCTTTATTCAAATTGGCTTTAGCAGAACAAAATGATTATGAAGCCCATTAATCTTCATTTTTCACACTGAGATTCATTTTACAGAACTGGAAGCTACAGAAGTGGAACCATCCACCTCTCTGTCTGCCACTAGGATATCAAAATGTAATGCAGATTGAAAATTAAATGCAAGAGCTAAGATAGCAGTTCTAATAATCTGGTAATTTCTAAATAAATAAACTTTGATGGAAGAGGAAAAAAAATCTGTTTTCCCAATAATAACACAAGGTAGTGTAATACTTGTATACGAAGGCCTCGCACCGACTAGAATTTTCTAAAGCTTAATATTTATTCCTCCAATCTCTTTAAATATGTGTGAAGTAGAACTGATCCTTTCTTTACTGTCTCATATCTTACTCAGCTACGTATAGCAGGCTGTATACTGTAGCAGATTCTGATAGTAGTATTTCTAAATTTCCACTGTATAGCTATGTTGAAATGGCAAGACAATTGAGAATTCGGCTCACTGTGTTGAATAAATATTTTTTTTTCCTAAAATAAAAATTCCATGAGATCCATATTCCCATTTAGTAACATAACATGGAATGCTGTCATCTCCTAAGAAAAATCCTTACATTTTCGTTTGCTTTGATGGTCTGTATTATAATCTAAGCAAATTACAAGAGAACATTATTTCCACTTACATTTTCACAGAAGTAAAATAAGGTTTGTGTCTTGATTGGCTACTGAATAGCAGGTTCCAATACAGAAAACTGGTAATTTAGAGACAACTGATGTTTGTACCTTCCTGTCTCTGAAGAAGGTTTTGTTTTCTTTTCTTCTTCACCATTTAACTTTGTATCTACTCCTCCACAAAAACAGAAATAAACATCAACAAAAAAAGCTTAGTGCTGTATACTTTCATCCAACTACATGTTAAATTATCTAAAAACATAACTTCAGCTGATACTGCCCAAGGTATGTTTAAAAATTGGCATTTTCACAGTAAAGTTCACAACCTCTTTTAAAAATTTCAGGATATTAAAGAAATCCTTTTTGAAAGTGTTCCTTTTTATTTTTTTTATTTTTTTTTTTAAATAATCTTTAGAGTGTGGACTTTGACACACCTATTATCTGTTAGATATTACTGGGTATATTCAGTAGGAACTTTGCATCTTTTGTTTTGATTAAGAACGCGTTAACACACTTAACTCATGTGAATGCCTATGAGACCTTTGGATATGTCAGAAGCTTTTCAAATTGACTCTGCTGCTGGATGATAGCAAAGGTGGACTGGAATCATGTTTGAGTGCTTCTGTTCCTTACTTTCAGAGAGATCCCAGAGGAAGGGCTGGGTAATTGCTCATTCACTCTGAGAGCTCTTTCTTCATTATAAAATAAATAAATGAAAAGTGAAAGAGGAAATTGCACCATTTGCTAAGTAGACTAGACGTTACTTCGTAATTGTTCATCAGAGAAGAGGGTAAACCAAATCCTGTGCCTAAATCATGCAAGCATAGGGAGGAAATTAAGGAAGCTTCTATATCTCTGTTGTAGGCAACTGTTTCATCTACCCTCTATGTAAGGATCTTTCCTTTTGTAGAGCTATCTCACTGATCACCATTAGGCTGGAATAAAGAAATAAGACTGGAACAGAAGGCGTAAGCTACATATCTGCTCAAGTTCTCTTCTTATAAATTAGGCCATAATGAGAGGTTTTTTCCCGTCAATTTTATTATGGCAGAAATGTAAGGAATGTTAAAATGGCATTTGAGAAGGACATATTGCCTAAATGTAATGGTAATTTTATTCCATCATTAATTTTTATATTTCTTGACTTATTTGGCTTAGTATCCAGTAGTATATTAATGTACGCTGTGCATTAGTGTATGATAGAGTAGCAAGGACAAGTATCTCACTGACCTGTTCTGTACCTCACTGTTCTGTTCCAGAGTGTTTTGGCCATTCCACTGAGCAAGGGCAGATATCAGAAGAGAGTCTGCTCATGTATTGAAGATACTAGGCAGCAGTGGAGGAGAATACTGAGATAGAGCTAATGTATCATTTGCTGTCTAGGAAAGGGAAAAGCACTGGATACTAAGGACAATAGGATACTGCTGCTGCTCTTTTTCTGACTGTGTCATGTGTCTTGTAGTGAAGTAGATGTGGCAGGGTGGCTCAAGGATTGAGCCTATCAGGATAAGTTTGGGAAGAGAGAGCAGCATCTAATTTGCTGCTTTCCTATTAAAAGATGTGGAGAACAGTAATTGTCTGCTGGGCTGTTCAGTGGAGGAACAAGCATGAGACCTCTACAGGTGTACAGGTGTAGAAAAAAACATTATATTTGTGGTGTTGCCCGACAACAGAAGCAAAGGTAGTGGACTAAAGATTTCATAGTGGACAAGTTTGGATGGGATCATTTTAAAAGCTGTTTAGACAGATCCACTCAGGGCTACAGCCAGCTTCATGATCCGTGATGCAAATAGACATTTTGCTTTGCTATTCTTTTGGAGTAGAATGGCAGAGTTGAATTAAATTTGAAGTTTTTAGTTCTGTTTTAGGCCCCTTACTGTTATGTTATTTTAAAATCTTATTTTCTGCTTTCTTCTTATAACATTTACTACTACCAGATTTCAAGTTTGAAAACTTAGGCAATGAATCACATGGTATTTTTTTAGTCACTGTTTGAGCAGACGACATGCTAATCAGTCATATCTCATGGACAAGGACTGTTTCCTGAATTTGTGCAGACAGGGCTGGGGTTCTGCACTGACCAAGGAATATAACATCCCCTGGAGATTAAAGCCTAAACAAATCAATAACATTTAGCTGTGAAACAAGAATGCTTCTTTGTTTTCACAGCATTCATTGGGTAATATGTGGGTATCAGATAAGACTGGTGAAAAGAGACCTTTAACGTACCTCACAGATGATTGGGAAGAAACAATAGCAGGACATTCAGTTAAAATGTGCATGCTTTTCATTCCCCTCTCCAATATTTTTCTGCTTGTAAAATTGTTTTCTAATGTTAAGCCAGACAACACCAGTACAACCAATACTATGTGGCAGTGTGAGACCAAAACATTTGGAGTTCTGAAACAAAGTTAAGCCTTGCTGTTTCTTGAAGGCTCATCCTGCATAAGGCAGAAATTATTGGGCAGTTTCCAAAATTCTCTCTTATAACTCAGATATCTTTGATTTTAGCATGTAAATTAAAAAATAACAATAATAAAAAAAGTTTCTTAGAGTATATTACAGCAGTCCTAATCTATTTCATATTGAAATATGCACATTTTTATTTCTATATTATCTTATCCTAAAGCATTAATAGCGTCCAGTGATGTGAAGTCAAATGCTTCTAAAAATGGCCTGTTAAATATATTACAAAGAAAACAACATTCTAAGAGTTGTTTCTGCTGGAGTGTAGGACATTAAAATGCTGCTAGATGATATCCCAGCTTGGGTTTAAAGAATTAATGAAGAACAAATGTTCTAACTGACATGTGAGCATGCAATTCTCTCTGTGGGTTGACCTTCATTCTTCTGCAGTTAGTTAATGAGGATTTTCTTTGTTATCTTTCTTGCCGAAGAACCTCAGGGCCTTGTATCATTATTGAATGAACACAATGTCACCTCAGTTGGCAGAAATGTTTTGTCTTTTTTCAGGAAAAGAAGTTACCTCATGTCAGCTGCTGGAAGCACAACACAGAAACAAGCAATTGAGAACAGACATTTCAATTCAGCTAAGTTAGCCCAGTGGAGATGTTTAACCTGCTGCAGTTGTTTTGATCAGAATAGTTAGGCTTCATTATTGTATGATTCTTGCATCTTCATCTCAAGTTTACAACAATTGTTATAAATTAAACAAAAGCATTTTATCTGGAGAACTGCTCGCAATTTTCCCCTTTTAACAATTAATTACCATTTGTTGCCAAACAGTATGTGTTGTTTTTTTTTGTTGTTGTTATTGTTTGTTTGGTATTTAATGAGCAGTTAAAGAATAGCTGTTTTTTATCTGTTGCATAACAACAAGTGTATTGTAACTATCAGTGGATCTTGTAAGGTGGGGATCACATCTGCTCAGAGTACTGGAGCTGTGACTTTGAGCTTCTCTGTGAGCCGTATCATATTCAGCAGAGCTGTATAAGGGGTGGAATGACAGTTTCAAGTTTCATCAAACATCCGCCCATTATTTGCAGGTTCTACAAAATACTTGTACAGGTTCTCTGTTGCTCAGTATGTGGATTTTCAATGTGTGTCTGTACTTAAAAATGGCTTTGGGATGAGAATTCATTAGTGGGAAACAGTATAAGAGAACGTTATTCAGGAATTGTTCATCCAGGTTCATTATGTTCAGGATAGCTATAGACTTGATCACGGACAGAGCAGAGATCTCTAATGCAGCTACTGCTGAAGGAAGTACTAGGTGTGCACATAGCAAAAGTTTACTGTGAAGAGTAGCGCCCTGGTATAATCCATGTCATATAGCAGTGATAAATGGCAAATGAAATCTGAAATCATCTGATGTTTTCTGAGGTTTTGTACTGCACTTTGCCTTATAGCCACTTTCCCTTTCTTGAGGTAAGAGGACTTTTACCAGTTTTAGAAAAACATACTACCATGAATCCCACTTGTAACTATAATGGAAGGGAAGGGCATTTGTACAGTTTTTATTATGCTAATGTTCAACTTATCCTCAGTTCCATAAACTACATTTTTTGAGTGGATAGGCACATATGTTTTGTTAAAGTCATTAAAATAATGTTGTATTTAATACTTCTCTAACATAACTGAAGTACAACTGCGTTACCTTCTGGTTATTAGGATACATATGTCTAATATACATTCATTTTGGAGTCCCTTAAGGGACAGCCTTGTTATTAATACAGCAGAGAACAGCTGAATGAGCATATGGTTTATTAAGACATGCTTATATTAATTACATGTGGATACTATTTAAAAGGGTCACTGGTCTATAACTGAGCGACCTGTAGTGATCACTACTTTGAACCTCAGAGCTCAGTGGGGTTACTCTTGATCTGAAAAAATCCTGACTGGAAAAAAATGTTAGATGTGTGTCTGAAGTTAGAAAATAATGAGAGACTTAAGAGCTCAGTACCATAAAAGCTCAAACAATGAACATGCAAAAACAAAGGAAATTTTGAAGGCAACATGACATTGCACATCAGAAGGTCTAGAGCTCATGCGTTTGTATAGTACTTTATGCAGCTGTCTGATCCATGATGGGACCTAACATATTGTGCATGATCAAGAAGCTTAATAATTCCAGTTCCAAATTTAAAAAACATTAAAATCATGTCTGCATGCCTTCCAGTCCTCCTACTGCCCAACTCAGTTGTGAGATGTGGCAGAACAAAAGTATGTCCATACAGCAGTAAAAACAAAGTAATTAATCCTGTATTTTCATCCCTATCACTGTCTAAAAGTATTTGTGAGAACAAGGCCATGTGTGCCTCCTCGCTGAGCTGCTTCTTCCCCAGCTGCAAACAGAGGCTGGACAGGACCTCCATGTAAAGCATTTTATGCCTAGTATAAAGAAATACAGCTCTTGATCTGAAGCATTCATAGTTATCCAAAACATCTCTGCCATTTAAAATCTTTCTTTTCAGAAGCATTTTCAGGAAATGTGAACTTTAAAACAGCCAATAACAAAAAATAGCCCTAATTTACAAATTCGTAGCTTTTGTTCTCAAAAATGATCAAGTTCAACTTTAAAATTAACCACAGAACAGAAATCAGCAGTAGGATTTTACTGTACTATTTCAGAAACAAGAAGAAAACCTAAGTGGACTCTCTGTTCAGCTGGAAAGCAAAGAAGCCACAGGTGTGTGAAGGAACAGACAACAGTGTGCTATTAGTGTGAAACAGCAGGTGTTCAGTATTAAGCTGAACATTTCTTTATATAAGCAGCTTGGTAGCATAAGTTTTTCTCTTCAGATTAAAATAGATTGAGTTTGGTTTATTTTGACCCATTTCCTCAAACCAAGAATGCTACATGTAGGGGAAAGTCTGCTGGTGCTTGCAGCCCTCACTGTGGTACTTGTGCCGGCTTGGCCCACCCCTCACTTAGGGGCTGATGGCTACAGGGTCGTTGCTGAGCCCCACAGCTGGGTGTGATTTTTAATTGGTTTTAAGAAGGGATCTGCCTGGTGAGACCTCAACTGTACTGTTGGTTTGGCAGTGCTGATCCAGGAAAGAAGACCTAAATAGCTCCCTGCTGCTCAGGTACAAACAGTGATTATTATTAGTTCTAATTTAATTTGCTAGCATTTTTTTGTTGGTTTAAAAGGTGCTCCTAGGAAGGGAGCATGTGTTTTTCTTCAGTTATTGTTTTATTCTTCTGTAATAAATTAAGTCAGGGTTTTGGTAATGGAGTTACCCAAGTCAGTGTGGTTGTGGTGTACAGCCTGTGTGGGGGGTAGTTCCTGTATTTAGCAGTTCCATTGTGTGCCTGAGGTACAGGTAGGTTGTGAGAGACATCATGACTAACACTGAGTTTAAGTATCTCTTTGTTATCTTTTCATAAAAATCTGGATTATTTGTTGGGGAGCTTCTTAAGAAGTATCAAAAAAGAGATATTGGGGATGATTCATGTGTAAGGAACGAGACTATAAGGTGAGGTGGTGTCCATGCAGCCATATTTAAGTCCCGCCATAACAGGAAACAATACTGTGGTTAACCTGATGTGCTCATCTGTGCTTATGAAGGCTGATGTGGCTTCTCTGGTTCCATGCTGGCTCTGGTTGTCCCTCTGGGCTCATTTCTCTCAAAATGGCTGCCAGGAATATGGCAGTGGCCTTCTGACCTGGGTGCTCCTTGCAGTTAGTGAAATGTTGTATTTTAACTCTGGCTTGGCCTAAGTGATCTGCTCACATCAAGATGGCATTGTTGTTTTTTTTGTTTGTTTGTTTGTTTGTTTTTCTTTCTCCATGCTTTTTGTTAGCAATGGTAAAGGATTTCTGATTACATGAAATAGACACCAGATAGGATTAATTTAATTTTAGTGGAGGAGCTGAAAGTGTTCCATTTTTATGGAAAGCAAGTGTGATGCAAATATGTGTTTGTGCTTCCTTTATATGGATTCTGTTCTTTTATCTTCTACTTACAACAAATGGAAGAATTAAGTGGGCCATTTCAAACTCATGCTCAGAGACATCAGTTCAGACATGCTGGTATTTTGAGAGCCTTCTTCAGTAAAGCAATGACCAGGATCAGAATGCTGTTGGTCTCATTTGAAGTGGAGCTGCATGTTTTGGTTATTCTTTTACTGCCTTCTTTGGGTGTGGAGGGATGATTTAAGGTTGGCAAGTATGAAAATGGAGCTGTTACATTGTTGTGGGGTTGAGAAGGTGTTTGTGATAACCCTCTGAAAGTCGTCACGAGGTGTGATTTGTCACTTAGCCAGTGATAGTGTGAAATAGTAAAACTCAGTTTTCCTTGGATTGTAAGGAAGCATACATTTGGAGAATGCTTGTTCATTAAAACTGAATACATCTCTCTTATCAAGTTTCAGAGTTCGAACTCTTTGGGTTCTGTTAGTTTTTTCTTTTTTTCATAATATAATTAGGAAACACTGCTGGTGTCTGACATATTAAGTATCCTGCAAGTCAGAAAACAAAGCTCCAGAACGATGCTGTGGTTGGCAAAGAACCGAAATATTCTGGGACTTCTAATCCAAAAATACTTGAAATGTAACAAGCTGAGTATTTGCAAATTGATTCCATAAAGTTTTAATAGCAAAAAAGAGCCAGGTGTTGTACTTTAATCACACTAGAAGAAGCAGCTGATGCATACTGCAACAGCAATAATTCTGGGCTAGAAGCTTACAAATGGTCTAGCTACAAATTATATTGTCGAGGGAATCCAAATACTTTGTAATATATTCTAATACATATTAATTTCAGAGCCCTATAGGGGACAGTCTTGTTATTAATACACAGAGGAGCAGATGTGATAGCATATGGTTTACTAACTTGTATTTATGTTAATTCCATGTAAATAGGATTTTAATAAGGTAATGTTAGTCTATAGCTTCAGTTTCCTAGTATCTTTATTCTTTGAAGATCATAATGGGATCATCTAAACTGGGGTCTAGGATCACAGGAAAGGTTAGATGAGAGAGATCAACTTAGTTAAAATTTGTAAGTGGGTAAAAAGTAGCAATACTTGAGCATTTTGTGGTCACTTCCAAGAAGAACCTCAACCAAACAAAAAGAATACTGAGTGCAAATACAATTGGAACACATCTAAAATGACTGCCTGACATCTAATCTTACTGGTTTTAAATTCTGATCTATTCTATGTTGATTGTTCACAGTTTTAACTTCCATCCAAGTGCCTTGGAGGAGCTTGCACAATCTCATAGAATTCTAAAATGAAATTCCAGTATCATCTTAAATCTGCTGTCTGTTGATCTTTGTATACAACTCATCTATTGCTCTGGGTTGGAAAAGCTGTGAATGCAGCCCTGAGTTAGCTCAGTCTTCTCAACAGCTTTCTCTGGGACACAATTGGCTGAAATAATGCTCCCAGTCACTACAAGGAGCCACCGCAGTTTGATGAGAACAGAGTAAGTGTTCTGTGTTCCTGAAAGCAGGTGATGAAACAAAGTGCTAATCAGCTCTAGTGCTTCAGAGAACTTGAGGGAATGTTCTCTATGCCATTAGGATTTTCTGTTTTCAACAATTCTTACCTCCTGCCTACACCAAGTCTACAGTGTTTTCAGGTCACTATGAAGTCAAGTTCTTTTCCTGTGGTTTTGTTAGCCACTAACTGTTGCTTGTAACTCCTTGTTTAGAATTCTAATGCTGTAGGTAGAATTGCAATTTAGACATATGACTTTTCTTTTTAAAATGGAGAAAAAAAAGTCTAAAACGTTTCTAACGTAAAGACCTTTGAGTTCTGTCTTTTATTTTAATTGGTTTGGGAGTGTCAAAACAACTTCTGTGAGCTTAAATTCATTTTATTAAGTGATAGTAAGACTTTGTATAGATATGTCAGTAATGCTTCATTCTTCATCTTATGTATGCCAAGCTAAGTTAAGAACTCCGATTAGAATATCCCTAGGTTTCAGACTTTTTGGAGTATGTTTTGAATAAGTAAGCCAACAGTAGGATTTTGTAGGTGTTTGAAAAACACTGGCAGAAATGAAACTTGAATGATACACTGGCACAAACATAGGGTACTTATTTCTGTTCTCCTACTAAAGACTTGGGAGTTTTTCAGGTCCCGGACTTTGACTCCCATAAGGTGTACAGTCAATATTGGGCTACTATAAGCACTGTACAAGTGCTGTGCATCTGTCTTTCTCATGATTTTACACAGAACAGGATCATGAGAACTTCTGATGTATGAGAGTAGATGCAGCAGATGTATGTGTTCCAGACTTGATGCTAGCTGCTCCCTGCAGCAAGACAGCAACACGACACAGGGTTCTTGTGCTTAGAAGATGTCTTTATTGTTGTGATGATCATGATCCTGTCTTGAGTATCCATGCTTATTGTTCTAAGCAAGCCTTTTATATTCTAACACCTGCATTCAGTATGTTTCCGCTAATCCATTGGCTAGAAAACAAGAGTTTGAGCTGACCTCTCCATCTCCCACACCTCCCTAGCCTAGAACACTCTTAAATGAAAAAGATCAGCTCATAGTACTGGAGAATCTTGCACTGGAAGTTCCACTGACTTCTCAGGTCCTAGTTGTATTTGTGGTGAATTACATATTCATATAATGGTTTTGAACACAGACAACAGATTTGCAAGCTTCAGCTGCTTTGCTTTCTTTTCTTAATGGAAGAACTTAATTTGGTGAAACGGTTGGATGTTTGGCAATTGTAGAAGACATTACACAGAGCCAAATTCTATTCCATGATCTTTATAATATGTAACAATGAACATGCAACAGTTTGCTTCTTTTACAGAAATCTGCTGCTAGGAACTTTTAAGTAGTAGCACTAACAAAGTACTCACTAAGAAAATGTTTGGAAACAGGAAATAAGCATTTGGCAACAGATTATGGATACCACACTTGAAGGAGACAATGAAAATGTTTTTATGGTTTTATTCCCCAGGTAGATTCTTTCTACATTGTTTCAGTGCATTTGGCTAAGTAAAACAATCCAATACCTAGAATTGCTTTCAGTTTTTATGATAAACCATGTTTAAAGTCATCAGCAAGCAATATTTCTCAATATGAGCTACATCTTCACTCATAGAGGGAGGCACTGGAGATTCATAATCCATCCAAAGTGAAACAACAGTTTGAGTCATCATCAGCAGAGGGATATCAGATCATATATCTTTGCTTGACAAGAGGTGGCAATTTAATCTGACAAGTTTCCTGCCAATGAGGACAGCTTTAGGAGTTCAACTGCCTTGGCAGAGATTTGACATGTCATTGAGGGATGTTGTGCAGAAGCCTGAGAATAAACTTGAACTTGCTAATGCAGTTTAGGATTGCTGTAAAAATTTATTAGAAATCAGAGACTGTAAAATTACTGTATTCTTCCAGAAATGTTTTTCTTTCCTTGCTGAATATATATGGGATGTTTAATGCACAGTATGTGTTTAAAAGCTTGTTTCCTGATGATGTAAAACAAATCTATTACATGGCATATGAATTGGCAAGGAATTCAATTAAATGCATGCGAGAGTAAAAATGTCCACTTGTAAGCCTGTTTTGTCAAGGTATTTCTATGTGTTGCTGCCTTAAGAGGATTTGGAGGTGTATGTTATCAACACAGGAACAGTTTGATTCTGTATCTTTCTAATTATAGAGGTAGGTGAGATCTTGGGTATTTCAAATGTGGGATAGACTCAGCACTGTCTCCTTTCCAGAAGGAAAGAGCAGCCCTCGAGGGTTAAATTATGCTGAATTGGTCTGTACTTCTCAGTAACAGTGTTTATTTGGCTGCAGAGACACCTAAGTGGCTTGTGGATTTCAGAGATCAGCAAAACCCCAGCTGAAGTATGGAGAGCCCACGTAATTGCCTACTAGGTGCCTGTGGGTTCTTGAGCTGCGCTTGCAGTCAACTTTTTGGCAAGGCTTGTTTTTAAGTGCTCTTTTAACTCTGGCCACAATCTGAACACAGTTAAGATCTTGGATTTGTTTCACAAAATAAACTATTCCAATATCAAGTGAAATCAAAAGCTATTTAACATGCAAATGAGGCATTCAAGTTTGATCTGGGGATTTTTTTTGAAGGCATTTAAGATGGGATGTTCATTATCCCAAATGATGCAACAGCTCTCCTGGCAGTTCAGCACTTTGGGATGTGTTGACAAATGCCATCTGGAAGGATACTAGTTATGCTTTCAGAGAATTTGTGAATGAACTTCAGACTGTGAGTTGTGCTTTAGAAAAAAAGCTAAGGAAGCTATGAAGAATCTGCAGAGATGCTTTGCAAGAAGTGTTGTAGGACGTAAGTTGGAGCCTTCTTGAATTGTTTCCTTATTAGCTCTTGAGAACTGTTGAATAAAGAAGCAGGTCTGGTTTGTGCACTTATTTTTCCTAATGTGGATTTCCCTTTAACATCTAACTAGACAGGTTTTTTTGTTTGTTTGTTTTATATATTTCTTGTTAACAGAAAACAGTATGGTAGCTTGAAAACATCATTGAATGACAGCAGATGAATAATCATCTTTTTTTTTTTTTTTTTTTTTTTTTTAGCCATACCTTTTATGAAGCTAGCGGAGATGGCTGAATAGTTTGTAATTTATATTTGGATAGGTTTTTGTAATCCTCGATAATCATATGGGCCATTGTGGTGTAACCTCTCAGGCAACTCAGCACCATGTGGCTGCTCACTCACTCTCCCCAGGTGGGATGAGGGAGGGAATAGGAAATCTAGAAGTGGGAAAACTCATGGGTTGAGATAAAGGTAGCTTACAAGATAAAGTAAAAAGTGTGAGTGCAGGAAGAGCTGTACAGTGCTTTCATTTTCTGCTTCTCACCAGTGGCAGGTGTTCAGCCCCTTCTGGGAGAGTGAAACTCATCATTCGTAAGGGCTTATTGTGAGAATAAATGCTATCATTCCCAGTGTTGCCCCTTCTTCTGTAACTCCAGGTTTACTTGGTGAGCATGGAGCTTTATAATGTCGGGTATCCCTTTGGTCAGTCTGGGTCAGCTGTTCTTGCCCTGTGCACCCCCAGAACCAGCACAGAGAGTGGAAATGTCCTTGGTGCTGTGAGAGTACTGCTCAGCAACAATGAAAATGTCAGCATGCTTCCACTACTATTTTCAACACAAATCCCAAATGAGGCATTGTACAAGCTTCTGGGAGGAAAATTCTGTCTATCCCAGACAGAACCATGACAGTCATAATGCCAAAATTCTATGTCTTCTTTCTAATGATTACATTTAGTTGAAAGGGAAGAGAACTAAATGACAGCTTCTGTTCTGGTATACAGGAATACCTGGTGCATGTGAAGTCTGGGAAAATCCTAGAGGGGTGTGAAGCTGATTTAGCTTGTTCTATTACATCCCTTTTATTCTGTTAGTGCAGAGAGAACATACTGACCTCACAAGCTAATGAAAAGCTTAAGATGCCTTCTGAGAGTCTTTACAATTCCTTTCAAATGCATTAAAACTAATTAGAAAACAGAAATCAATCTCACTGACACAGTGGCCAAAGTAAGTCAGGGAGAGTATTAGAGTGAGCTGTGCTCAACCTGAACCTCCTTGTTTGCTTTTTAAACCTGCTTTTGCTCTTGACAAAGGCTATGTGTAGCTGTAACCTCTCACTAATTAAGCACTTAAGCAATCCTTTTAGCATATTCCTGGCATGTACTGACATTTCTATTTCAATCATATTTTAATTTGGTGTGCTTCATGGCCACTGAAGGCAAATCTAGGCAATTGGGATTTGACTGGGGAAGAGGCTTGAATGGGAATTCAGTTGGGTGGGGTAGCTACTGTTTGTGATCAGGAACCCTTTTAATATCAAAATTCCTTAGACACTACTACTCTGTAAATGATAGAAGAGCTGGGGTTATTATGGAAGTTTGAGATGTATTTAATTTTATGGCATTAAACTTGATGGTGTTTTTCCCCCTCCCCAGCTCCTTAGATACTATCATGATTCTACAATGTAAAATGCAGCTAACAGCAATGAGTGATTTTTGTTCTATGCCAAGCTGTGCTAGATGGGATTGGTATTTTGACAGCAAACAAGAATATCCTGTTTTGTGTGTAGCATAACCACTAGAACATGCTCTTTATTTATTATATTTTAAAATAATAAAATATAGGTTATGTTTTTTCACTGAATATTGTTATGATACAAATACTTAAATTGTCACAAACATTTGGTTTTTTTTGGTAAGTCAAAGGGTATATCTAATGAGGTGGCAGGTAAGGGAATGTTTGTTCTAGTGGGAAATGGAGGGTGGAGAATGGCCTTCCCTGACAAATCTTGTGGTCACCTGTATGTTTATGTATGTCTATGGTTGAACGAGTTTGCAGAGTTCTGTCATTTCATCCTGAGTCTTCAGTCACTCCCCTACTAGAGGGGGCCAGCGAGCTGCAAGAGCAGGTTATCCAGAGAAGCACTCAGAGGTGTCTTGCTCAAAATGTCTTATCCACCTTTTTGCTCTTTATTTGTTTGTCTCCCCTGCTGCTTCAAGGGGATCAGCTGCATGTTGCCAATTAGGCTCATCAGCATTGTCAATAACAGATGTGGAGCTCCTGGTAATCTCCCCCCTCCTTGTTAGTGGACTGTAAGGGCTCCTGGCTGTTTGTGATGAGACTTAACCCTTATCCCCCTACAGGGAGCCAAGCCACTCTGTCAAAGACCAGGAGGAAGGTTTTGCCTGTTCTGAATTGTAAGGGTTCTTTTCTGCCATCATAGCCCCAGTGGGTTTGATTAGACTGTGTTTTTAGCTATAGATGTCAGCTTGTGGGAAAACATAATTAATTTCAACACAGATCAATATGGAAAGGATATTTTAAGAACTCAGCTTCAAGCTAAAGGTAATAGCACAAAGTTTTATTACCTGTCAAGCAGATTACTTGGGCATGTCTTGAATACAAGCTACAAGCAAAACTTTTGTGTTACCAGCCAGCATGTTGTTACAGGATAAGTCTGTAAGCATGTTCATTAGACAGAATGTTCAAAGACTCTCAGCTCTTGCAGTCATACTGTCACCCTTGCTAAGGGCAACCCCTCAGTGCGTGCTCTTTATTTTTTCCTGTATGAGGCACCTTCAGTGCTGTGGCTACTTTCCTCTTCCCAAGGGAATGATTCATTGCAGGGGGTTTGTGACACTTAGTGACTTCTGCAACCTATTGGAAATCAAACCAATCTAGAGTAATTTTTTTTTTTTAATTATTATTTTTTTTTTTTATTTTTTTTTCCTCCTGTAGAAATCTGTCTTGCAGGGTACACCTTTTCTTGACAACTATTAAATATGAACACTTTTTGGCATTAAGTTGTGGGGAAGAGGAGGGAGTAGTCTGAATGTACTGCAGTGCCTGTGGTTGAATAAGGAATCTACACGTTTGTTCCCTGACTTATTTTGGAGTAGGGGAAGATCTCAGCCGTGTAACATTTCTCTTCTAGCTCATGAGGAAATTTGGAGGCTTGCAGTGATGCTGAGTCTGGATTACTGTATGATTACTAATGGTCTTAAGATGTTTAGCATCTGAAGTTAATCATTTGTGAATGAAATCTACAGTATGAGCCATTAGAATTTTTGTCCACAACTGTGAACCCCAGAAACTGTAAAATTAACAGGTAAACAAAATCTCAACAGTGTTTGAGCTATTTGCTGGTTTCTGAGCAGCAGGCAGTGGCAGAATAGCACTTGTGGGCATTAGAATCCAGGTGCTGGTGGCAATAAGCCAAGAACATTGGAAAGTGTAGCACAAAATTGAAGTTCAAGTAATGTCTCTGTGCATCTTTGTGGGTTATTTTTCTTAATTTGGAAATGAGTGTAAGGAACGCTGAAAGACTATTGCTAATGGTAGCACTTTCTGCATAGGTTTCGAGAAACACATACCGATCTGAACTGAGTAAGAACACTTGATTATCTGAAACACAGCTTTGCGTAAGGGCCCTCAATACATTTAACTATTAAGATTATGTGTGTCTGGGGATCTTTTGGAAACTAAAGTAAGAATAAAAGAAAGTGCTTTGATGCATTTTTATTGATCCCTGCAGTAGTTTCTTCAAAGCTGAACAGAACAACCCAAGTTTTTGTTCCACTCAAAATTGGAGTAGAAGTTAAGGTATCGATAGCAGATGTGCTTTACAGCACCACATCTGATGGGTTATTGATTCATAATGAAGTTTTAATCCTCTGCATATTGAGTAAATTATGAAGCTACTAGACTGATATCACTGCATTTCATCTCATTTGTCATTAGCAAGTTGTGAATTATTTAACTTCGATGCTTTGTCAGCAAAGCTTTGAAATTAGTTTTTCAGAAATTAACATGTACAACAACTTTTAAAAGTGAGTTATGAATCACTTAAAATGATTTGTTCTCAATTGGCAATTGGCATCTGCTTAGTAGTTAGTGTTTAAATTATGAGAGGAGTCTCTAGGTCTTTTCCAGGTAAAATAGATAATGCTTTAAAATAAGCTTTATATATATATATATATGTATATATTATATATTATATATATATTAAAAATTTCTTTCAGTATGAGTGTGTTATGAGTGATGCTTTTTTCCCCCCATGTTTGCTATGACAAATCCATTGGGACCTGCCTGGTGTAAGCATTTCATAGGGTAATGCACATGGGTAAGTGTACAGGTCTGTGTATGCAGCTCTGGAGTTGGGTAGCACAAAGGAGTTTCTTAAAGATATTCGATTAAAACAAAAACCAAGTGGCCACTGTATCTGGATTGATCAGCTGTAGTTACCAAGTTCCAAGATCATACCCTTGCCTAAATTAAGATTAAATCTCAGTTGTTGTGTTGCCCTAAATATTGATTTGTACTCTGTATGTTTGGAAACTGGGTTTTCGATTACTCTGCTACCAGTTCCTGGATTTTACATTCTTCCGTTTCCCATGGCAACAGATTTCCCTGTGACTGAGCAAGTATAATTTTCCTGCTTTGGATGTTAGCAGTGTCAGACTGTTCTAACGTATGAATGCATAGCTTCACACAAAAGGCTGGTGAGACTTAATTTATAGAGAATTACCTCTGATTCTTAGTGGTATTAAAAATAAAGCAAACAAACAAAACCCAACAAAATTTAATCTACAGTTTAATCTACAGATTAATTTATAATTTATTATCCGTATGGTGTATGTAAGTGTTGCAGGCTTTGGTAAGACTTTTTGAAGTGAAATGCCTTTATTTAATGCTTCAAATCAGAACCCTTGTGAAATGTTGAGACAATGGCTCAGTTTGGCTGTTTGCTTCTTGCTTTTTGCATGGTTTGAAGTTACTTCCCTAATGCTTGGGAGTGATTACATTAATTATAGAATGTGTGCCACCATTCTTCTCTCTTAATAGAAATATCCATCGTTGTTTTGACATTTGTAGTTGACTTCTGTGAAAAGGTCACCCTTTCTCCCAAATAATTCCGTTATGAGAAAAGCTTAGCTATGCCCACTAACACTGTCCTGATCTAATAGTGTTGTTCTTTCCCCCCCTCCCCCCCCCCCCAAGACCTAAATTCCCGAGCATGAGCACATACAACTGAAAGAGTAAAAAAGCTGTCTTCCAAAAGGCATGTTGATGGATATATATTATAGTGATGAATTCAGCTCTACTTTTCCCTGAGTCATTTCATTATGCATAATAATCTGCCAGGAAGAAGGGCTAGAAGTTGCTCTGCTTGGTGCAACCTGAAGAATCCAAACCAATGACTAGATGCTAAGGCTTGGATGCGAGCTCTGCTCACTATGCTCAGTGAAATGCATGTAGATGAAATGGAGAGCCAGAAACATGTAGTGATTAAATCCCTAGAAGGTACTGTGGTGTTGTAGGACACTGGTTGACTATGGGTTGTTGCCAGTTTTTTTCCAGTTTTCTGGCCTTGAATGTTGCTTTAAGGGCTTTACAACTTGATCATTCAGCCACTTGATGTTTTTATCTTGTAATATCTTCTGCAATTGTTAACTGAGCTTATGTATGTTGAAAGTGCCATTTTATAGCAGAGCTTCATTCTGAAAATGTGAGTAGGTTCTTCTTTGTGTTGTTCTGCCTTTATTCTCTCACTTCTAATGTAGAGATTAGAAATCAATGACTTTGGCTACATTTAAGTTCCAGGATATTTCCCCAGTTTTCAAAAGGTTGTACTGTATTTCTGTGATAAGTAACATGAAAATGCATTTGTTTATTTATTACTTTCTGAGGGGTTTAATGTTTGGGGTTTTTTTTTATCCTTGACCTGCAGCTCTACGTTTTTAAACTTGTGTTACCTTTAGCTTTTAAAACGTGACAAACAAGGAACAGTTTGGGTAGTTGTTAAGAAATATTGCTTGAATAAATGCTGATATATTAGTTCAGCCCATTTGGAAGAAATAAGCTACATTAATATCTTTGTTAGTCTGTTAAATCATTAAGAGTAAAACCTGATTGAAAGGTGGTTAGCAGAGTTCTGTATTTCAAATGGTATGTCCACTAAGATACACGTGTGTGTTTGATATGCTTTTTTAAACTATCTTTGGTAAAATAAATACTATCATTTCTTTACTGGTTCCCACATCTTAGTGCTGAATCTGGTTTCCTTTCAAAATAGGAAATAAATTTTAACTTAGCAAGTCACTACTCAGACGCGGGCTTCTCTGGAACTATGTGACTCTAAAATATATCCTCCTATAACAGTGTTCATTTCTAAAGCTCAGCATTTGTGATGCTCAGTATTTAGCATAATTAAAATTTTTATATTTTAACTGCTTCAGAGTAACTGTGTCATGTTGTCTTGTTGCTTGGGCTGGCTAGTTCTGTCTTATGCTCTTCCTGCATAGGAGCAATTTTGCAGAACTCCCAGGCTTTCAGTGTCCACCTAGAACCTACTAATATGTAATGAAATGGAAATATGGAACTTGAAACCTGTATCTAAAAGTGTATCTAAAAAATCACGTTTTGTTGGAGTGAGTGGATGGTACTTGCTACTAGTGGTTTTCAGGTGTGCGGTATGGATGATTATGCAACATTGCTAAGAGGAATTTTCAGTGCTCTGAAATATACTTTATTCTTCTAAGATTTAGTTAGTGTGATGTTTCTTATGTTTTAAATTGTCATTTGTTTTTCATTCTCAAAGAAACTTGCCAAAAATGCGCGATAGTCAGGCAGTGATCGCTGCCAGCATTTGAAGAATATAATTTTTCAAGAGGGAGCTACGGCTGGGTGTAGCCAGTACTGGCCAGCTTGTACAGTTGCAAAGCATTTATTGATCAGAAGGTGAAGAAGGAAGCACATCTGTTCAAGTGGTGATCTTTGTTATTAGATATTAATAGCTATCAAGAAAGAATAAAACTTGAATGTGGCACAACAGCCCACCTCAACTTTATCTTTAGATAATATTGTATGAGTAAGGCATAATATTGATAAGGCATCACAATAAGAAAAAGATGAAAATCTTTGTTTAATAGGGTTGTTTTTCACCATATATTGAAGTCTCAGAATTCGGTATCGTAAATCTTAGTTAGAAAGGGAGGATATTTCCTCTGCAGGTGTTCTGATCAGATTTGTGCAAAATTGCAGAGGTGTTAAGAAAACTGGCTAAAAGAACAGAAGTATGAAACACTTGTTGTCATCATTCTGTTGAACATTATTTCCAAGTATGACTTTAAATTAGCATCTTTATGAAAACCCAAACCTGACACACAATGTAAGACATCTACATCAGCAATCACTTGGAATTATTTTGGCATAAAATTTAATGGAATGGTTCCTGAACTTGCCTGGTTGTTTTAAAGATACTCAAAATCCATCTTTGGATTTCTTTCCCTTACATTATTAGTTAAGAATTGAAGCCGTGTCTGAGCTGATTTTTGTGTGTGTGACTGTCCTCTACAAGTAAGAGGAAAATCCTTTTTCTTTCAGTGATACTATTGTATGACAGAGCCCAGCTTGCTTAGATTTTCAGAACTAGAATTGTGTGGAATCTCATTTTAACAGTGTTTAGTTGATGATAGAGGAAAACTGTCAGTCCCCAAGAACTTCATTGTCCACTACCTAGAGGATGGCTGCAGGGTGCTTTTAGAGTATTAAAGGAGTGTTGATAGTTTTAATGTTCAAATGTGTTGGGTTTTACCTATGCAAAATGCTCTGCTTGTGGGTCTGAGAATTCCATTACAGCCTTAAAACTTTACATGAAGTATTGCAGGTATCTTGTACTTGTATTACAAGCATATGAATGAAGACAGTGAATTTTTTTGTTCCTGTTTTCCATTAGTCCTCAGTCAAAGATTTCTGAAATACACCCTTAAGAATGTCCAGCATTTACAAAAACTAGAAGCAACCATTAGTTATTTCTCACACTTCTATGCATCTTTCTTCACCTCTTAAATACAGAGCACTTCTTTTCCAAGGAGCAGCACACTTTATAGTGTTTTCCACCAGTTATTTTAGTGTTACCATAAAAATTGCTTTCCCCTTGCACCTATAAAAGTCATAATTTGCTGTAAGCTCAGTGGAGCTATTTGTAATATTATTTTAGGTTCAGTTTTTGTCACAAACCCAATGGGCAGATTTACTGAAGAAAATGAGTCTGCGGGTTGAATGGAAATAAGCTTTTAGGGTTTGAAGAAGAAAAGGAGTTACAGTAACTTGCAGGCAACTTAATCGTGTGTCTTTGTTTATAGGCTTTATGATGACTTAGAGAACATATTCATGAGGAATGCTCTTTGAGGTCACTGCAGATCTACAAAATGGTCAGGCCTTGATGTTTGAGAGTAAACAAGTCTAACTGAGCAACCAGAAATACAAACTGAGCTGTTCTGTTGTGTGTGGCAAAGTAAAAACTAAATTTGGGCATCAGTTCATTGTCGCTTAAGCTTCACACCTAAATCTCAAATATGTGGGCATTTACTGATTAGCTTTGTGTTTGCCTGCTAACACTGAATAGTGGACATCTGTCTTTGCTTATCGTAAGAGCATGTAATGTGAGAGGGTTTCCTTTTATGACATTTGCTGCCTTTGGTGGTAACAAAACTTTTTTTTTTTTTAAGCTCTTTCTGTTTCAGGTTTTCAAAGTTATAGATTAAGACCTACCCTTTAAATCCTAGTCAGACTGCAAGATGTGCTTGTTTTTAACTCTATTTTTTGTTTTTCCAGTGGTAAAAATAAGTCTCAACTGTGATTAAGTTTGTGTACTGACTTAAGAAATTGGGATGTAGAGGAAGGAACACAACTTAGTTCCATTCAAAAATCACCTTTTCATGTTAAGAATGCATGTTGAATGGAATAAGAACGTAAAACACTAGAAGCATGTTTGTAGTGTGTGTTGGTTATAATAATTCAGTTTTGAAAGTGGGCAGGGAGCTCATTCAGGATTCCTGCTTGCTGCTGCTGTTGGTCTTTACAGAATGGGAGAAGCAGCAGCTATACTTCAGCCTGCTCTTCAGTGATCATATTTGGAAATACATGCAATAACATTTGACTTCATGTGGTTAGTGCAACTTAGGCCTAGCTGGATCATGTCACTAATGAAAGGAACTTTGTAGTAACTGCCATCGTGGTCCCTAAGCTGGTTCTACGTTCTGACAGTCAGCTTTTTGGATCCCCTTAGATGACCAGAAGTCATCATGGCAGGGAAGCTGAAGATGGCTTTCATTCCTATTACTGTAATAGCCTGCTCCTAAGTGAACTGTTCTCATACGTAGCATTAATTGTGTGCCTGAACATGCTTGGTCTGAAAACTAGGAAGTCCTTAGAGATTGCAAAGAATGCTAGGAAATAAGTACCTATAATGCTACTTAGATGATTGTTTCTGTCTTTATATTTTCTTGCTGTTAAGCTCTTCTAAGACTACAGCCGTGTATCCAGAGCTTCTCAGTGCTACTTGCTTGAAGATTTCCAAATCCTACAAAATTAATATTTTGCATGGGGTACTTGCTTGGCTTAATCTAGGGTATCTGGTTTGAGCAGCCAAACAAGGAGCCTCAACTTCCTGTTAGAAAAAGGAGCCTTAGGAAAGCTACTCCTTTCTCTTAATGGCAGAATTAACCTTGTGCTACTGCTAGTCTTCAGTGGGATCCCTATTGGAGTAGAACTATAAACGGTCACTGATTGTGGGGAGTTCATTATGTTTTTCTAGTAGCCCTTTAAAAAAAAAAACAAAACAAAAAACAAAACAAAACAAAAAAAAAACAAAAAACACCTGAAAACAAACAAAAAAAACCTTCCCTTTCTTACTGGAGAACACAAGATGTGTACCATGCACTGAAGGGCTCAAGTGCCACCAGGCTGAGCTGTGCTCATACTTGTGTTAGTTAGCATGCCTGCTGTCCCTTTACTAGTATGTCTATCCTGTGCTGTTACTGTATTGTCTGCAGTCTGAGAGCAGTAGCTTGTTTGCAAGGACAGGTGTCTGGCTTCATGAGCAGATGTTCCTGTATCTAGGTGCTGTTTGTCATTATAATGAGTTGGCTCCTTACCATCTCATCTCCAAATGGCCTTAATGTGCTCGTAACCACCAGTCCCCATACTGTAGCCACAGACTGATTTATGTGTTCCTGTCTTGTTGACCACCCTGCTGAAGCTTCCTGTGTGCTGTTTATGCATTTGAAATGTTTTATGTGGTTTTCTTTGTCTGGATAGTCTCAAGATTCTGGTTGCCAAATATGGACTTCTCACTTAGTGAGTGAAACCCTTCACACCCAACATATCCCCATACGCTCCTGTATTGGATAGCTTGTCCAAAAATAGATTTTGACTGTCAGTATAAAACAGTTCCTGAAGCTATGGGACAGACTGATTGCTATATATAAAGCTTGCTTTGTTTTCTTTGCAGATAAGCAAGAAGATAAGAGTTAAGGTAACAGTCCATTTACTCAGCTCTGCAGTATAAATAGCCGGCACATGTATCATTTGAATTAATTGCATTTGATCTTGATTCATTGGGCCTTCTTCAAGAGGGGATTTGTCTGACTGCTGGCAGACACAGGAGACGGGATCTTTTCATTAGGTGGACTGAGGAAGTGGTTCTGATGGTCTGGAAGGGCAATGAGAAAAGCATACAGTATGTATTATGACTGATGTACAGTGGTACCTTGTCTTTGCTCTGAAGCTGGCTCTGAGTTTAAGACTGCTAGTGACTGCTCTGGCTCCATCATTTAGGCTTTGAAGGTGGCTGTTCATTTTCCATAATTTTATATAAAATGTATGTTACAAAACTAGGACTCAAGCATTTGTAGAAGTTTATTTCACAAATTAGTACTTGAATAATACTCTTCACTGCAGCTGGTGTGAAAATAAGCTTATAAATATAGCTTATGCTTTTTGATTCTAAAGAAAAATGGCTTCAATATGAACACTGTTAGGAGATGCAACTTCTGATGATGTTGTTAGTAGTCAGTTTCTCAGTAGTTTCCCTACCTGGATTTTATTTTTTTTAGTGAAAATCCCACAGGGGAAGGCTTCCAAGTGAATGGTGCTGAATTCTAAGGATGACTTCTCTATATTGAGTTCCTTCAAACAATGTTAGTGAAGCTACTGCAAACAGTATCTTTGGGAAGGAGAGTGTTTTTATAGCCAGGTGAAGATAAAGATCCAGCACCATAGCACTCAGTGCTGGCTTGGGCAGGCCCTGTGTGGTCTCTTTTCAGGATGTGCTGTGGGGATGTGCTTCTCTTGGCAGTAGTACCTGGGGAGGTGCCCTGGAACAGGGCTGAAGCAGCATTCTCTCTGCAACAGCAAATCTAATGAATGCAGAAGTAGGTTGTACCAAGAAGTATTTCTTCAGATTGGTTGATATTTTAGGCTTCCTTGTGGTGCTGTTGAATAGAACCATAGACCAGTAATTCTGATGTGCGTTGCTACTTGACCAACTTGACCAATTACCACATTGATAATGTGGCTCTATAATCTGCCAGGAAAAGTCCTTTATTTTTATTACATTGTTTCTAAATAATAATTTTCTTAAAAAGTGCTTGGAGAAAGGACAAGTGATTGGGATCACTTATACTGGTCAGAGTTTTTTCCTCTTGAAGATTTTTAAAGCAACTCAGCGCTCTCCAGCCTCTGTCCTGGATAATGAAGAACAAAACTTCCCCAGGCAGTAGTACCTGTCACAATGAAAAGCATGTGCACATTGCATGCTACCTCTGATTATTTCAAGTGAGATGTGAGACTTCCTGCAAAATGGCTTTTCAATACAGACAAAGTCAATATTTATGTTTCATGAAATTTCTGTGAAATTCAGGTTCTGTTTTGAACTGAAATATTAATGTTAATGATTTCTTGTTTAACAGTAGGAGTACTTTGACCCATTTGTCAACAACAATGCATTGCTTTCCTTTCTCATAGTTTTGTCTCATAGGCAGAGTAGTTGTCTAACAACTAACTGGAAAATAGTACATTATTCTAAAGAGTTTTGTATCATTGGCACATAATGTTCAGTAAGGCCTGAAATAGATCTGTGAGCAGTTAAATCAGTGCTCCAGGAAATGGCTTAGAGATGGAGAATGAGACCAATTAAAACAGCTTCAATTGACTTCTCCAATCAGCATAGCTAACAGAATAGGTTTGAGGACAGAGGAGGAAGAAGCACCACTGTGTTGCACTGATGCTTAGTGCTTCTCCAGAAAATTGAATGGTTGTGTGTACATATACCCATAGCTATGTTCTTGCTGGGAACAATTCTGTAAGATATTACAGTTAATTCTGGCAGGTTGTTAGCAAAGACTTCATGCCAAAGGGAAGCTTGTGGGCATCTTGTTTAACTGAATGTGAGGGAAAATAAATGTGTGGGGAAAAAATAGGTCTAATTTAACCTTTAAGTAAATAGATAATGACAAGAATTAGTTTGTGTACTATACACGTTTCTGTCTATGTAATGTGTGCAAACTTCTTGCCAAGTTCCCAACTCATCAGACAGATGGTAGGTGACAATGATAGTACTCTAACAGAGCATACACAACTCAAAATTTAGTTTGTTTAAAAAGTCAGAAATGAAATTTTACTATTTAAGAAGGAAAACAAAGAAAACAACAAAATACTTCTGGACTTTCTATCCAGGAAAAGAGAAACAATTCTTATAGAGTAACAGAAAGCATCTGGATAAACTGTTGTGAAATGTGAGCTTCAGTTAATGTCTCTGATAACTGTTCATATAGGTTGTATGCAGTGACAAAAGTAAATGAGATTTAGATGTCTGGGTCAAATAATCTGATGGAAGATGTCCAGCATGCAAAGGTGTTCCTGTGAACGTGTGCTTTCTAATCTCTTGACTATCTTGAGTTTGAATGAGTAACTTCTCACATTTTCCCTCTAACCACATTCCTTTTCTGTTTGCAACTCATTGTGGAAATTTTAATGCTCACATGCAGGATGATGGTGGCTCAATTAGGTTTTGTTTTGACAGTGACAAAAAAGAAACAAATATAATAATCAGTTTTGACATGGAAATGAGGTAAAGATTTGACAACTGCATAGGTCCACAGAAACATCAGTGAAGCTTCTGACCATTAACCTGTTTTCTCAGAAATCTGCAACTATTTCAGATTCCTCCAGGTGTGCTGTGTTACCATGAAGTTAAGCGGTACCATTCAATATATATTTAAACCATCTGTGTATATGGTTGTGCATTTCAATGGAACGCTCTATTCTTTTATTTCTCATTGATTCTTATTTTGGCTCTCTACAGAAATTCTTCTGGAGGTATTTTAAAACTAGAAAGAGAAAAAAAGTGCTGTAATTTTGTCTTTAAATGCTTTCTTCTTAGTACTCTTCCTCCTCCCCCCCCCATTTTTTTTTTTTTTTGTCCTGCCTGTTTTGAAATTGTGCTAATTCTAAGTTGTGAAAACTCAGCAACAAACAAAAGGGATGCTGGGAGATGAGGAAAATAAATCTTGTTGGTGCTATTAGTTGCTATCCCTATTTGGTTTATCTTTGCTTTACTAGTTACAGGTGTAGTGGTATATAGCCTGCACATTAAGTAGTGTGCAAGTAGGAAGTATCTTATTTCTTGTGGAAGTGGCTTCAATTTGTGTTTTTTTTCCCTGTACAAATTCTTCTGGAGGTGATGCAAGTCTTAATAGACAAGACAGTGATGCAGTCACAGGTCAGTGAGTTTGCAGGCAATGACTGTGAAGAAACTAATTCATGAGATGTGGTCATAACATTTTTTTATTGTCCTGAATATGTTGCTTCTCTGCATTACCTTGAAAATTCGAACATAACTGCAAGGCTGAGACAAGATATTTGAGTACACATCTTTCTGTACTACATATGGATATGATATGATTTGTTTCATGAAAATGACTTCGGAGAAAAAAATCCTCCAAACTTGTTTTTGAAGGGCAAGCATCTCCAATGACAAAGAATGACAAAAATCACCCATGTACAGGAGTAGTAGATAGCTGAGTACTGAGGTTCATTATTGACAAAAGGTGTGATAACTTCAATAAACTAGTTGTCTCATTTGTGTGAAGCCAATTTGGGAGCACTTGTAGAATGAAGGCACCTTGAGGAAAAAACTGTCCTCAGGGAAACTGTAGGTATTTATGGAAGAAGTAAGTTTTCCTGTGAAGAGCTATAAAACTGCCACAGGGCATAAACAATGCTTGAAATGCACTCAAACATTCTACTCATGAATTATAAATGTTTTTGTGACCCTTTCTCAGCAAGTTGGCCACTGGGGTTAACTGTCATTTAGTCAGGGTTTATGACCCAGTGAAAATGTGCTTGCTTTGGTCCTGCAGACCCAGAGGACCTAACAAAAGCTGAGGAAAACAATTACAGATGGAGATTTAAAGAGACGAATGAGGGAAAATATGGGATTTCCAGCTTGTTTTATTGTTACATTAATCCATTAAAAATTAAATCACTCCCTTAAAATTACAGAAAAAGAAACTACTTTAATCTATGGATTGAGAAAATGTCATCTTTGAGGGTTTTTTTTTGTTCCTGTTACAGTTTCAGGATCACAGTGTTAATTACTTTAATTCTTTGTAAAATAACTGCAGCGGATCTAGCAAATCTTCTATCCCTTTATTATAAAAATAAATGAATTTTAATGGCAAAAACCTCATTTCTATTAAGCAGCAAAACTAGTGCTTAATTTTATGTGGATCTGGGAGGCCTCTGCAGCAGACTGGAGGCTGATATGGTAGTAGTGATATCCACAGTAAAATATAGTTTAATTGAATGAAGCAAGACGTGCCTCCCTGTGATTATAACTTGCCCTTACCATAAGGGTGGGGGTTTAATACAGAGAACACCACACCAGTTACCCTGTGTGAAGTTCCTTAAGGGAATTATATTTTCCAGACCTTTACTGGGTAGGTGGTCAGAGATGTATTTAATATTATCAGTTTAGCTAACGTTAGAAGCAGGTGAATTCTGTGCCTTGTAGGCACTTCCAAATGTAAGGGCTGCTCCAAAAGTAATACCTCTTATTATATTGTTTGCCCACAGCAGGAGGCAGATGTTGGTGGGATGGCAGTTGAACTTTCCCACTAAAATTCAGTTATATTTTGTTGCTGTGTGACAGATGGCAGCAGAGGGGCAGTCTGACAGCATGTCATCTGATGTGGAAGTGAATATGTAGCAAAGGTGTGCCACTGAATTCCTTCATGTGGGGGGTGGAAAAAAATGTCACTTGTTGATTTTTATTGACATGTGCTGAATAATGTGAACCAAACAGTGGATGTGAGCTCAGTGAGTGGGTGGTTCGAGCATTTCAGCAGTGCTTTCAGTGGCAGTGGATCACCTCTGCTGGTGCAGATTGTTATGAGCATGGCATGCTTTGTTTATCACTAGCAAAGAAAATAAATAAAAAACCCTGCATAGCTGCTGGTGGTGACTCTGAAAAAATGTTTGTTAGCAGAGTATTTCCCCTATCAAGTAATGTTATTCTGCTCTGCGTCTATTGATACAAAAATAAATAGGAGGCATTACTTTTGAAGTAAATTGAAAATAGATTGCTTATAATGGTATCAAAAACTCCCAAGCAAAGCCATCAGTGATTGGGGTGTATAAAAATTTGATAAACATCTAGTAGTTGTGGTCTCCAGAGAGGCTTGAAAGTAAGGTGCAGACTTGTGCATCCTGAAAGCTAACCACAGCTTTCTGTCTGTCTCGAGTAGCTCCTTACTACCCTGGTTTGTGCTGGTGTCCTGCATGTTATCCCTGGGAAAGTAGAAACACTCATGATCTTGTACAGTTCTCTCTCAAAATGGAGTTAGTCTTTGGCAAATCTTACTGTTCTGGAAAAAGTGCTGGGAATCTCAAGTACTTGTGAGAGTTTTGGTACTCCGGTTGGTATCTGCAAATGGATGATTTAATTTCATAAAACTCAAAACACACAACTCAGTTGATAATGTTTGTATAGAAGGTATAGGTAAAAAAGCAAAAGGGAAGAGGAAGAAGGATGCGGGGGAAGTGAATCTGAAAGGTTTTTGTTTTAATTATTTTTTCTTTCCTTTCTTTTACTTTATCTATTTTATGTGCAGTTGCTGCTTTCCTGAGCAAACCTTATCAGGGATCTTCTTCTGTGTATTGCATGTCTCACAGAGCATTTATCAGAAAGTGACCTCTTGAATGCTCTGGAGTACTTTTCATGGTGTTCGTTTCTGTACAGTAATATTTCAGGGTACTCATAATACAAAGTAGAAATGAATTTGAAGTAGATAGATAACAGCTTTTTTGTTTGTTTTTAACACCCTGCTGGTTGTGCCAAATGAGTGCAGGCATCTCTAGTATTACCTGATGTATGCATGGTAATCAGGGAAGTTGTCATCTTGGATATCCTGCAGTTGGTTTCAAGTTACTGGTGCTTCAAAGGAAAAGGACTTAGACATTGCCTCAGTAGATTTATTCCTAGATATGTCAGCCAATGACCTTCCATTCCCCTTGAATACAGAAATGCATTAGTTACTCAGGAAAACTGTGGAGATGAAAATTAAGGTCTGCTTTGTTCCCTTTCTGGAGTGCTTTAGTGATGGCAATGCATATTTCGATATCATACCTGTTAAGTCTTATGCAACATTTAAAAAAAAAAAAAAATAATAGTTTTTTGCGAATACTTTCTTTTCCAGAGTTGAGCCATGAGAAATGGATGCTTTAATTCTGAGGGTGACTGCGTTTTGTTAGGTTTGGAGATGTCTTATTCGGCTGATAATGATATTTGGTTTAAGTTACTCTTGAATATGCTGTCTTCTACAGAGTGGGGTGAGGGCCCAGCTGTCTTCTAATTCATTACATCTTAGGTGGTGTGTAGCTAATGCTTGCCTCTTCTGAAAATGTTTTGCTTTTGCAACTTGCATGGTCTTTGAGCATGGGAGAAGATTTTGAAAGAGAAAGACCACTGCACTTAAATTACCTAGGTTTCAACTTGACTTGATGTGGGTCTGGCTCACTATCTCGTTTTTTCCCTGATTAATAAGCACAGGGCAGTTTGCTAACAAGCAAATTAAGTACCAGTGTTTAAAAAGTAACTAGGCTACAAACAGGTCACGTTGAAGCATGCCTACCAATGGATTTTTTTTTTTTTTTGTAGTAAAACCAGTAGCGTATGGCAAGTGAATCTCAAACTACCAAGTAGCTTAAAGGGCTAATACTGGGCAGCAGTTTGTTGA
The DNA here is from genome assembly GCF_039878825.1 of Excalfactoria chinensis. Lineage (NCBI taxonomy): Eukaryota > Metazoa > Chordata > Aves > Galliformes > Phasianidae > Excalfactoria > Excalfactoria chinensis. The sequence continues at coordinate 8,958,255 of NC_092837.1, read as the reverse complement.
TTGTGTTATTGCTCTGAATCCACCAGTCACATTTGTCAACTAACTCCTGGTCTGTGCAGAATAAAGTGAATTTGTCACTAAACTGAAACTTTTCTCTAAAGTCTAGCAATATGAATGCAGCTAGGTTCAGCTGAATATTATACTATGCATCCTCTGCTGACTAATTTGTCTATTCTAATTCTGTCTCATCTGGTATCTGATTTATTTAACACTGGAGGCCTGAGTTAATAATGTCCTTAGGGAATTGGACACTGTGCTATTGTTAAACCATTTTATTTGGAGAGTAAAAAGGGGACAAGGTATCTTTTTACACTTTGGGACCTTGGTAATAAGTTGCTGTAGTCTGCATTCCTACTGTTAGCCTAAATAGGATTAGTTTTGGTGTTATCAAAAGAGTAATTAACACCTGCAGATATGATCACAGATGGTATCAAAGAAGAGGAACTCAATTTTACACAGAAACACAGCTCTGATTTTTGTATCTGAAACATCAGTACAAAATTGGCTACACATTGTGACCATCTATTTATACTTCTAGTTGTAACTTGTAATATCATGATAAAAATAATGCAATTAGTAGGAGTAATGATCTCATTACAACTCACCATGGAAGTAAACATGCTAAATGAGAAGGAATTCCTCCCTGGAGCTGGGGGAGCTAGCCAGTTGTGCTCTTGAACATAGCAAGGTTTGGCAAAAATGATACTGCAGGAAGCAGCTATGAACTTGAAAAAAACAAGATCAGTAACTAATGGCAGCTGTAGGAGCTTCTGGGAAACATCAAATCTGAATAAACACTTTATGCAGCACTGGAATCTGGGATCTTTGGAATCCAAATTTTTCAAAAAGAGAAAAGAGACTCTATTGGTGCCCCATCATTGTCTTTCAGTTCAGTTATTCATTCTTTCATGTACACTATGTCCATCACCTAGTCAGTGCTGCTCTGTGCTAAGTATTTTGCGTAGGTTTTGAGAGTATTTTGAGGTCCTTCTGGCAACCCACAGGAGGAAAGCATTGGTATAGCACGGTCATGTGTGCTTGCTAGCTATCAGTAAGACTCTTGGGCAGAACAGAGCTCAACAGAAGCTGCAAAAATGTTTCAAAGATGATAAATCCTGTAGCATAAGTTCTCTGCTATTGTAGATCAGCAAAAACTAGTTAAAAATAAAAATAAAAATTAAAAAATCCTAAATATGAAAACACTTACTGAAAGTCATGTCTAGTTCAAAGTTGTGATAAAGCAAGAGTTAAAAGCTCCTATTGTCTTTTCCTTTTGGGTAGTGTTATTATAAGATAATGCTTCCTTGCTTTAAATTTGTGAGAGATACTGTATTGTTTAATCATGTAATATTTCTGGTGATCCTTGAGATCAAATAATTAGAGACAAAATGCTTTCATATTCATTTAAATGGTGCTAATGCATCAACCTTTAAGAAGGAAGGTTAGGTATTTACAGTAGTTATAAATAAACAGTGACTCGGTGACCAGAAATAAACTCAATGTTATTGTTAAGGTCATCTTTCTTGGTAAAACCTGCTGAAAACAGTCTGCACAAGGTTGCAGATTTATAAATCAACTGACCAATCTGACCTGAACAGTTCAAGTTCATTGTCAGCTTGCCCACCACGTTCTGCCTGTAAATGAGTGAAGGACACAAGACCAGAAAAGGAACTTGTGTTAAGGCCATGACAAAGAAGCAAGAAATTGTTCTCAACTAATGTTTGTAAAACTGTTGATATTAGTGGGAATTTGGCTTGCTTTATTTTTTGGATAGTTGGAACTGAATATTTCTCTGACTGGACTGCCTGCTGCTGCATGTGATGCTGTTGTTCCCATGCTGTCTGACAGATGCTTCCTCATTCTTTTCAGTCATAAATAGATATACCTTCCATGAGGTATTTCAAAATAATAAATAACTGAAACTTAAAGTTAAAATTCACTACTGAGCTTCATTCACATGACAGAACTTGCTGAACTACCAAGAAATTCTAGTAACCTGCTCCCTCTGGAATTCTTTTTTGGTCTTGAGTCTTGTGCCATTTGTATATGAGCACCTAATATGTCCTTGACTCTCATCACTCTCCACAAATGGAAGTGTACTTGTGGGTATGGGGTGTGGATCTTTCTTTTCTATCTCAGAGTCAAGAAAAGAGGCCAAGAATTGGGTGAGGACCAATCTACTACAGGACATGCAGGCTGAATGTTAGTTAAACGGAACCAGAGTTTCCTTGTATGCCCTTTCTGAAGTTATTCTGGTTCAGGTAGTGATACGTATAACTCATGAAAGGTGGGGGACAGCCTCTGATGTACTTATCAGGGGATATAGACATTTGTGTTTGCAGGTTCATTATGTTGTCATTATTTGTTGGCAATTAATAGACAAGTGCTTTTAATCAACTGAGAGATGAATAGTGCATAATTCGTCACCTGCTTAGGAAGAAGTGTCTTGGAAAGATGAGAGCAGTATTTGAAGCAGCTGATGCTTGCCCTTCTGGTACACTTTGACTGAGTTTCATATTATGCTGGGGTACCTTTGTGTGCTCCTCTTTATCAAGTTTGTGCTTGGCATAGGCTGTGCCCGGGACCTTTGGTTGCAGTGAATGTGCACAGGATTTGAAACCTTCCAGATACTAACAGGGAGAATCCTGTTATGCCATTTTGGTGGAGGCATGACACTGAACTTTACCTTGAGGGAGTCAAAATAAGCTGTCAAAGGTTTAGGGGAAAACAGTCATGGGTCGAATAGCAAGAAAAATACCTACTGTGCTATTTTTTTCCAAATAAAACCTCTAATTCTTCAGTTCAGCTTCTCTTGTATTATTTCTGATATTTATTAGTTAAATCTCTCCTCACTGTGTATTCCACAGTGCTATGGATATAGCAGATGTGTCACTGCCAGTGGGATGGGAAACTTGGGTACAGACACAGCATGGTTTTCTGGATGTGCAACTTCTACCAACCAGAATAATTTGACCCCAAATTTGTACCCTCTTATGCATCTGATGGAGGAGGAGTTTTTTTGCAACTCGTGACACTTTTCTGTGTTCTACATGAACTCTGTTTTTCTTTTCTACACCAGTCAGAGCAGCAGCAGAGAGCAGGCAACAGTGGTAGGTTGTTGTGCAATACTCTCTTCTAGCAGCTGGGAACTTTATCTCAGTGGCTTGCACAAGTGCTGTGTGTGCAAAATCAATTTGGATGGGGAAAAGATTTGGAATGTTTGTAATGAATAGTGTTGCAGGTTTCAGTTTGGCTCCCAAGACTGCTGTCTCTTGTAGGTTCCAACTTTGCATGTAGTGTAGAGAATAGGTATGCTGGAAGACTAGGCATGTCAGTCATAGTCTTGTGCCACACTGTATACCTCTGCCCAAGCATGGAGATGCTGAAAGTATGCTGAGGAGCTTTAAGTGATACCTTCTGTTGTATCTGGAAATATATATATCTGTTAAGAATAGTAAGGTAGGGTGGGTTTATTCCAGTTTGTAACTGGGCCTGGTGAATCATTTGTAGTAAATTAGCAGTGTTTTGGAATAATTTCAAGTTCTGCTTGGCTTTGAATAACAGTTATGTTTTAGTCTGCTAACAGTATTGAACAAAAAGTGTAATTCCAGAGGAGCTACTGAAAAATGTTATTTCCTTCATCTGTAACAAATAGAGAAGTAGAAAATAATTACTTGTATCACAGTACAGATGAACATCTTGAAGGTTCCTGAACTATACATTTAATGAGTTGCACTGTAACTAGCTTCTAACAGCAACGCATTTAGTTTCTTGTGGAGTTTGTATACCTCTTGTTAATTAACAATATATATTCACAGGAAAAAAAAGGCAATTAAAATGATGTTGTCTGTTACTTCTAGAGTTCCAGATTGAGAGACTAGTGCCTTTCTCTTCTGGGATTTGTAAGGTCTTACATCATTAAGATCAAATTAGCTGGTAGATGGCAATAGTGATACTTCTTTGAAATATCACTTACTTGCACTATTTCTCAGTGGTAAGAGGGAGTCAAATCCTGTTCCTCTCAGTGCAGTTACCATACAGCATGAATCATTGCTGCAGCTGTGTGTATTCTTGCTTGTGTTCTCTAGCCCTGTTGTGTCCCTGTTACTGGTTCTTTAGAACCTGGAAGCAACGTGTTCATGCAAGTAAATGGTCTCTCACTGTAGAACCATTTCTCCATAACAGCTGACTAGGTGTAGTTCAGATTAAATGTGGTACAGAAAATGTTATGTAACTCCAGTATAATATGCAAAACATTCAGCAGGAAAATGAGTAAAAGTATTTAATTCACAAATGTACTCTTCTCAAGTGGAAAAATATGGAATGAGAATTAAAGGTTTTGCTTTACTAAAGCAAAATATGCAGGTTGCATTGTCATCCATCCCTGTGAAAGGAGGGCACCTTCAGAATCCAGCTTTCCTCTTCAGAGGGATGGGACATGCTGTGCATGGACACCTTGTTCAGTGCTGGTGGGTGCCAGCAATCAGGAGCTGTGTTGTGTTGTACAAACGTGCTCAGTCTTTTCTTGATAATCTTCTGGATCACATAGAATGACTTTGTCTTTTCAAACTTGAAGTTATTTTTTGATGGCTCTGTAGTTGTTTCTAAAATAAATGAAAGCTGTTTAGAGCAACTTTTCAAAATGTTGGAAATAGCAACAATATGTTATGTGGGGAAAAACAACCATGGTACAAAAATGCCTCACCCGTGGTATAACAATGCTGAGGTGTAGCAAGCAGGCACCTTAGGCGCTGTCGCCAGCTTTTGCTCCACGTCGGTGGAGTTTCTATTTCACTGCACTAAAAAAGGAACTCCTGTGGACTTTGGAACACCAATAGTAATGTAGGACTGCAAAGTTTTTAATGAACTTCAGGAACAATCTGTTTTTCTTTTAGAATTGACACTGACTGGCCATTTAGATTTGTGCCTCCTTCAGAGAATGAAACTATTTCACTTCTTTCACTTTGGTTTAGCCTTTGTTTCTACTTAGAATATCTTATCAGATTTCTTTCTATGGTCAAATTCACCGTTGTCTGACCTCAATAATTCATTGTCTTTAAAAATTCAAAGTATGATTTTTAGGCAGACACTTAAATTTCCTTCAGTAAAAAGATCAAATATTAAAACTGTGGATTTAATAGAGCAGCTCTGAGATGCCTGCTTTTTATTATTATTATTATTTTTAATTATTATTATAGAGTTGGCAGAGGTGGGAAAGTTGAATGTAATAAAACATTGAAACAATGGTATTTCTTGAATGTATGGTACTTGTCAATATCACAGTGTGGATTGAGCATTTGACAGAATTCTGTGGAGGGGCAAACAAAGCAGCTCCAGAGCACCTCCACAGCAAAGAGCCCGAAAGAAAATAGGAAATATTGCTTTCATTGACCACTAGGGGACACTCTTGTTCAATTTATTCGTTTCATCAAGGTCACTTATATAAAGATCAAAAATGTGGCAATCTGAAGTTCTTAAAGAATAGGATTTGTGGGGAGGAAAAAACAAAAACAAACAAACAAAAAATATTTCTTCTCCTGTATATCAAATGGAACTTGACTGTTTTTCTAGTTGATAAATATTTGAGTCATAGCGCAAGCTTTTCCAGTACAGCTTTGGGTTTACTTCAGTTTCATTATACCTGAACCAACTTAAGATGGTACACAGTAAATGAGAATATGCTTTCCTTATTATGCTGCCTCCATGACACCATGCCAGTTAGAACTGTTGGATTTGGTGTTCATTCTTTACACTGAAACGTTTGCATTTTAAGTTTGCTTGCAGTTACTAAACCTAATAGCCATAGAGAAGCTAAAATATTTTCCCCCAATGTACCTTCCTTGAAGGACCTTTGCTTTATGTGCAGTGTTCCATAAGAATGTTTAGATTCCTTGAAAAGTCTGGTTCATATCAGAATTTTGATAGCTCAGAGCATTCAGTAACTTAAATCTCTCTTCAAGACTGATTTAATTTCTGGAGAATTTTTAAGGCACATGAAGATCCTACCAGTGATGGTGACATTGTATGTGGCTTTACCAAGCCATGTGGGAGAGATGCACTTCTCATATGGGAAACAAAGTTAGTGACTCTAATATTACTCTAATTTATTTCTTAGATTCGATCATGTACTGACTTCAACTTTTGAGTGCTATTTCTTAATTTTTAAAGTTACTGCATCTAACACCATAATTTTGCTTACATGAGAAATGAAAGCTGCAAGGTACCTTTTCAAAGGCATTATAAAACAGGGAAATACTTTTAAGTTGGTTTCAGTACAGCTCTACTCTGAATGTCTTTGCTTTGATCTGCTGATGGTCTGACACTGAAAAAGTATGTCTATTATGATTATTTTTTATTTTTTTTTTTAGGCCTACAAATATCATTAAATAAAGCAAGATATGTCAATAAGGTTAAGTGACTATGTGGAAATAAGTTAGTTCTTTGGAAACCTAATGAATACTGCTGTAGTGTTGGGATTGGAAGAAGGACTCTGGAGAATGTACTGTAGTGCATATGCTATGAAAAACTTGTCCTTAGAAAGTAGCTTCAGGTTTTATTTATCTTCAAGCTACCTACTGATTGCTCACGCGAGTATCTTGACTTTGCCAAAGCTCATCTGCCAGTGGATAAAATTACAATTGTAAGCCCTTGAGATTTTCTTCCTGTGAATCTCAGAGCTGTAGGTTCTACAAATAGGGTAGAGTTCTCATAATCTGGAATTGACAATCCATTAACGACACCTGCATTCTTGTTCTAATGCTGGAAATTGTTTTGCCTCCTTCCCCTACCTGCAGAGCATGCAGGTGCTTTCTGAAAAACACCCAGATGAGCTATTCAGGTTGTTTTAATCATTGGCTTCTGTTGCAAGTGCTGATTCCTGGTGCACTGTCAGTTGATGCTCAAATATGAGAGAGCTGTCTTTCTGCTACTGATAAAGAAAATATGGATTCCTTGTGTTTGCTGTAGGAAAGTGATTTAACTGAGAACATTATTTGAAAGGCTACTAATTCTGGTATTGAGATTGACCTGTTCATGAGATTGCTTTCTTTAGATACAGATAGATTCCAGTCTTCTGTAAAAAGGCCATTATGTGATTTGAGACTGTTTTTGCACGACTGTCTGAACCAGAGTTTTATTACATGATATCTATTTTGACCCTGTCCTGCCACTGCTTGCATTGCCTCATCATCCATACCAGATTGGCTCAATCAACTTGAAAACAGGTTTATGCAAATCCATAGAACACAGAGCTCCTTGAAGGAAGCAGCTAGAACCAGCTGTTCCTAGACTTGGTCCAGTCAAGGAAAAAAATCTGACAGTGAAAAATTTGAAATAACTGGAAGAAAGAGTCAAAGAAGAGACTTTCAAAACACTTCTACACTAGTTTTCTTTTTTCTTAGCTTGAGGAGTCTCAGTCTTCTATCAAAGCTATCTAATCCATCAATGTATTCAAACTTTAGCTGAGGGAAGATGGCAAGGCAGTAGCAGCCAAAAGTAAAGAATCAGGAAAAATATTGCTGTGACACTTTGCAAGGAGTCAGGAAAATGAACATGTGCAGCCCTGAGTGGTTAGGCACTCTGTGATGAGCAGCTGGGAAGAAAGTTAAATGGCATCTGCAGTTACTGATAAATTCAGATATACAACATTATGTTCAGAATATGACTTAGAGTCTCAAACTTGCCCTGTTTTGTTTGGGTTTGTGTTTGAGTTCTTGCTGCCACTGTGGGGGGGGTTGTGTCTGGCCCCTGCAGTGGAGAATGGAAGCATCTTCCTGCATGCTTACCCCAAACCAGTAGGCTTTGGCAGAGTGTTGATATCAGCGTGTCAGTAGATCTTCTGGAGGTTGGGGCCAGCAGTATGGTTTCTGCTTGCTAGCCAGCTGAAATTCTAATTTGCTAATGTAGGCAAATGTTTTCTTCATTAAATTTTGTATTTTAGTTGGGAGTTTATTATTTGTCTCACTGCAAACAAAATATTAAGTGTTGCTGCTTGCAGAGAAGCATGGAACTTGAGTTGGGAGATCTCAGTTCATGAAAAAAGAACTAGTTTTGCTGTCATCCTCCATAATTCAGTTTCATTTTGCTGTCTTCTCTTTCTCATAGGTGAGGATAAATGAGCTTTTACTACTGCCTGTAGAGGTTTTAGTTTCTCATGATTTTCATGGTGCCATGTTTTTGTTACCTGTTATCTTCAAACCAATAACTGAGCAAGATGAGACAACCAAATCACATCCTGGTGAAGAAATAAGGACTAAAAGTAAATAAGGCTATAGTTCAAGCTTTGTTTTGGCCCAAGTGTCCTGAAGCTGTTTGATTACTACATACATATATTATAAATATACATATATAATATATATAATGTATAGCATGCCTTTCCTTAGGAACAGCTTCCTCAAGTAGCCTGGTACTGTCTGGAAAAGACCTTAGAAGAGGCACTTGTGGGATTTGCATTGCTCTTCTCAAATACACAGCCCCAGGCATGTCCACAGAACAACCATGCTTTCCATGCTATGCAAATAAAGCAAACAGCAGGACAGGCTCAGTTCAACCTGAGATCCAGCAAACGATATACTTGCAGATGCAAAACTGCTCTGAAGATGGCTGACAATTTGCTCTTGTGAAGTGAATGGTGAATTTCTGAGTTGAGGATGAGAAGGCTGAGGCTTGGTCAGCTGGCTGACAGGGAGCAGTGCAGCTGCATGCCAGCGGCTGTGTATGGGATCTGGCTCCAGCCCAGCTGTGTGCACTTGCTTTGTCTGATCCTTACCTCTCCCAGGTAAAAAGTTGGTACCAACTGTGTTTCTATGGCCTTTCTAAGGAAACATGGGAAGTTTGAGCTTGGTGTTTGTCTGGGAAGAAGTCCCATTTTGTATAAATTCTGTGAATAGTGTGCTTCTATCTTGGCATTACATTCACCTAGCTTGGCTTTCAAGAGATGGTGTCTTTTCCTATTAGTAAGTTAAGAAACCCATCAACTACTGGGGAGTTCATTTTCATATGATTTTAGTTTCTGGTGCATGTCTGTCTTTATTTTCATATGTATACAACGTTCACTTGACAGAACTCAGTATGCATGCAGCTGTTAGGAAGCATTTCAGAATTTCATTCTCTTACTGTATTCCACACCACTGAAGCTGCACAAAAGCAGCCTTTCTGTCGTTTGTAACTCTAACACAAACAATAGTAATTTCTCTGCTTCAACAGACTAAAAAAATGTATATATACTGTTATTGAATAAAATAATCTATTAACAAAAGGCTCTACTAAGCAACCTGTCAGCCCTCCCACCCCCCACTGATCTTCTGTATTTCCCACACCTACCATTGTGTGAAGTATCCTAAAGAGCTTGTGAGAACAAAAAGCCTATTTTTGAAGCAAAGTTTTCCTTCCCAAAGTTTGAGTATTCTTTTAGGGAGAGAAATACCACACTTATCCTTATGTTGTTGATCTCATTAATGACTTAGGCTTGGAAATACTGGTGATTAATGCATCTGTGCACTAGTCAGTTTGTGGCTGACTTGTTTTTATCCTTGAGTAACTCAAATTATTTTTCTGTGTAGCTGGAGCACGAAAAACACTTCTGGAAATTGAGAGATTTGTTTGTACCTAGAGTGTGGGTTTTTTCTTCTGATTTCTTTCTGGAGAGGTTTCAGCTGAGAATTGAATGTGAATGACACCTTTAGTAACAGCTATTTGTAATTATTGTTCTCTCTGCTTACTGAAGTCATATTTTTAATACAGATTTAACTAGGGGTTTGCATCTGTTAATTTTTCAAAGTGAAGATGTGTTTGAGGCACAGGCTTTGTGTGAAAAATACTGGCGATTCAGTATAATGGTGTAAGGCTTTCGTGTTTTGGCCTCTTCCCAAAGTAAGGTATGGAATCAAATTTAAGTGATAATAATAATTCTGTGGAATCTGATGTTGGGTTGCCACAATGTAGATGGTAGTTCTGAATTGTGCATTAAAAACATAAAATAAAAAGCTGGTTGTTCTTTGGGGGTGTTCAGTTTTCTTTTGGGAATGAGATGCGTGTGTCAGCATGAACTTGAAAAGTATATTCTTTGCAAAACTGTCATGGGCTAAGAAACAATGTTTTCAGGGTCAGGAACTTTTTTCACTTTCAATTTCACTTAATGGCTCGTGCTGTAAACTCCTGTACTAGAATGTCATGTTTTCTGCAGTGATAACAAAAGCTAACTGCCATCAGATAAACTTGAAGGATACTCATTTTTCTTTGAAACATACGCCTTGCCTATTGTATTGTCACACTATTTAATGTATAATGCAGCTTGTAGCGTAATGCTGTCACATATGAAAATAAAAGGACTGTGAGCTGGTAAATCTGTCACTTTGTTTGTGTTCAGTGGGATGTAAGGCAGCACTAGAGCATAGGAGGGATCCACAAGAACAACAATATGAATGATTATGGTAAACTTTGGGCATCTTATTTTTTTTGAGTTTTCTTCATATTTACATATACAGTGGAAAGGCGTTGAGAAGTTGGTTAGGTTTTTCAGTAATGATCTAATGAGTGAAAAATTTGACAGGTGGTGGTAGAGGGAGAGTCAGACCTGAAGCGTGTGCAAGTGACTTGCACAGAGGTGTGAAAATTGTGTTAGCAAGTGGGCTAAGATGAGACACAGAAAATGGAACTAGGAATTGTCAGCTACTGTGAGAAATGTTACTGGTGTCCAGGATTGCTTTAAATAAATACACTTGCTCTGCATTCAGTTACTGCTTAGCATGCAGAAGCAGCTTTCAGAAGTGGCTTGTCATAGGGCTTGAAGAGAAGACACGTGTCTTGATCGAGTTAGTGCAGTCAGTCAAACACAGAAAGGCTCTGGCATGAGAAGAATTGGCTGTTACTGCAGAAGGGAAATATGGACATAAAGAGTTCATTTCTGACCTACCTTATGGAGAAACCGAACAGCCTCTGGTTAGCAAGGGCAGCATGTGAACCTGAGTATAATGCTCCATTAATACATGTGACTGCTTCATTAAACTTGTTGCTATGACAGAACAACTGGGCCATTTCATAATGAAAGCTGTTACCTTGTGATGGACATGATAACAAAAGGTCAATTTCTGATGACCACAAAACAGTCTCTTGCCCAAACCTCCTTTTTTAGGAGATAACTGGAGAACAGCTATGGTGATTCCGGTGGATTAATCTCCAAGAGTGCTCAAAGCACCATGTTTGCATATAGCCAAACCATAATATTTTCTACTTTCAGGTTACGTATTGTTATTGCATGGCCATACAGTGTAGCATGATGGCAAACACACAGTTTCTTCTCTGCCTTAATGCTCTATTGGTCAGTGTTTTAAACTAGACAGACAAGTTTAGAATAGGAACGTAAATTATTGTCAGATTAAATCAACTCTAGTGATTTAATTCTAAACACCTAAAAATGTAGAAAACATTTGTTTTGGGTTGTTTTCTTTTAACTGTTATCATTTCTTATGTCTGTACGTTATAAATACGAGGTGCTTTATGTCCACATCTGCAATCTCAGATTCTCTGCAACAGAAACAGCAAATAAGCAGGCATAATAGCTGCTCTGCCCTTGTGTAAATGTCTGCCTTCCCATGAACTTGGTGGAGAAATACTGTTACAGAATAAGATTGATATGAAAAATGAATAGTATAATTAATAAACATTCTGATCCCTGAATGGATCCATACTAATGCTACATAAATAATGTAAACTACACTTAAGTTTTGACTGGTCACTTTTGCATCCCATTTCCTAATGTACTCTTTGTTTTCTGCTCTTTCAGGTGAGAAGTTAGCTACTTCACGTCAGAGAACATCAAAAAGCACTCCTTTAAAGGTAAGAATATCTGATTAATTTACTTGTATTATAAAATATAATTCTCTGACATCTGACACTCAGAAGGTTTTAATTTTGGTAGCTGCATTTAATAGTCCCATCTCCTTTGATTCTTTTGTTTTCATCTCCTCTGCTTTCTGAATTTGTTCTGCATCTTCATGAACAATTCCATAAATCTTTCTGCAGTCAGTATGTCAGACAGTTACAAGCAGCATGAGGTGTGTGAAATCCAGGGCTTCCAGGACCTACCTGTTCTTTATCCTTTTGTGCTTTTATTCATTCTGTGAAGTTTTTGCCATCATTAGTGGTGTCAAATTTGAGAGTGTTGCCCTAGCAAACCAAATATAGTAATGAATTTGTGGTGGAAAAGGAAAAGATATGAGACTCCTTGCTATCTCTTCTATGCGTTGCCATTCAAAGAACATTCTACAGCATTTTTTTCAGTAATGTCTGATCCTTTCTTTATCCAGGAGCATGTTATATTTCTGGTTCTTTAGTAAATACTTATTTCATAATTACTTTCAAATCTGTTCTATTTTGCGTTCTATGTTTTGTGCAGTAAACTTTACGTGCTACTGTAGAATGTTGTTATTGCATTTGGCCATGGTTCAGTGGCAAATAGCACTTCAGAATTAAGGTAATGTGAAAATGAAGTATTGATATATCCATTCACTTTTTTTCTTGCTCTGGAGAGCTGGAAGCTGGCAAGGGATTTTTGTGTCTGACTGAGGGAAAATAAGTAATGGATGACTCTGCAACACACTGAGCTTTGTTTGGCCATGTTTTACCAGAGTTAAGGGCTCTATTTGTTGTTGTTCTGGTTCTTTCTCTCTCTCTCTTTTATTTTTTCTCTCCTTTTTTTTGTTACTATTTGATTTTCTAATGCTAAAAAAAAATCACATGGAAAAAAAAAACATTGTCTAATCCAAATAGCAAAGCTTCATGTCATTCAGTTGCTTGAATTTAGAAGAATAGCTTTCTTCAGTAGCAGAAACCACTGCAATACAGCAAAAACATAACCACAAAACAGCCTTCAAACTTAGCTGAATTCCTTTTCTGTAAGACAAGTTGTAGCTTCCTACACAGCACTGAACTACTCGGCTTATGCACCTCAGTGTGCTTTACCAATTCTGATCATGTTGTTTATTTAATGGAATTTAGTTGAAAATTCATGTCTTATGAATCTTAGCATTACTAGGATGTTTTGGATGTGTGGTTTTATGTGTTTATTTTCTACTGATGATTTTCCAAATGTAGCTACTGATTCAAGTTCTTAATAATAGTGTAAAGAACTCTGAAATAGTATGCATCTCTTTCTTTTGAGTACTGTTTGCTTATAAATGAAATACTGCAGTACTAGGTGGCCATCATGGCTCACAGAAGCCCATATCAAATAGCTATGAAGCTTATGTGCAATTCTCCATGAAGGGAACAATTCCTGAATTCGTAAGTTAAAAGGGAGTTATGCTTACAGAGGTGAACTGTTCCCTCCTAAATACATGCCTACACACATCGATGTAGATCACAAGTGCATTGCATATGGAATCGACTCAGTTTTCAGGCACATTAGCACCTCCCAAAAACCCTTGACAATTACACACCAGCACTTCAATATATTAGTAAATTAAATCTAAACTAGAGGAGTTCAAAAAACGATAGCAGTGTGGTCTCTTAATGGAAATATTCATAAGAAATAGCATGCTGTCTATTAAATTGGAAGGGATACAATTGAAATATATGGAAAGAATTAATACATACTGCTTAATTTCCAAATGCTTTTTTATTTTATTTTCTGGATCTGTAGAAGCTTTTTCATATGTTCAGAAATGGAGAAATTGAATGCTGACCCTAAACAAGACCTGATAATTTCAGATGTGCAGGTTGGAGGGTCCAGCTTTTTCATTTTCCCTGTGCTAGTGACAGCAGAAATTCGATTTCTTTCTAATTTGTCAGTGTAGGAGAAAGGTGTTCCCATTTATTTTCATTTTTTTTAATGACTGCATTTGTTGACTTGTGTTGGTTGATCTCTATTTTGATGCCCATTTTCTATTACACTCAAACAATTTATTCGGAAAATACAAATAGTGTCCCTGCTGGTGCTGCAGCCTACTTAGTCTGTGGGAAAGCCTGTGTTTTGTCATATTTGGGGATGACCTGATAACTTTCCAACCTGATTTATTCCATGATTCATATGAAAGTACAGTTTTGTGGACCTAAATTTTAATGAACAGTTTGCTAGTAATCATGCTGTTTTGAACTGTACTCTTCCTCTAAGTAGTTCAGACAGGATTTGGCTTGTTCCAATGAGTGAATGTCGTGCAAATAAAAAACTTGTCACTTTTTTCCCCCAGTTTTGTGACTTTGGCAATAGAATATTCCACTTAGAGTTAGGCCCAATGCCTGATCTTAAGTTTGGGGCGATTACATTTAAGCACTTGGATATACACTGGCACTTATGATCCTTGCTCTGTTTTCTGAAGAACAGTACAGAACTGAGCTGGTCTTTAGTTTGCCAGTGGTCACAGTCTGCTTACAGATCTGTCTATAAAGTCAAATAAACATAAATGCTGGCAATGAGCTAACAGAAGATTCAGAGAGAGTCACATGTTTTCCTCGCTATCTGCTCTTGTTTCTTTTTTCTTTAATATCTCTATTGTGTCCAAACTACCAGCACAAAAAGTAGTGGGGAAAGCATTTATTATGTACTTGAAATGACTTACGAAAAGCACGCAAATGATCTCCCTGTTCTTCTAGAACTACTGAATTTGGGTAAGGGTTTGGACTGAAGGCTCTTAACTTAAATCAGTATTTTTTGCTTTCCTTGCAGTTGAGTTGGTAAAAACAAAGTCTCTATTTCCTTTCTTCTCTGACAAAATTAGTAGTCTAGAAAAGTCTGGCTTCCACTACTTTCAATATATCTCAGTGACAAAATTTGTATTCCTTCTAATTCCAGTGAGTGTATAAATGCATTAATCTTTTTTTGTACTCCTACACCATTGTTCATCCTGTAGCCTATTATTACAAAACAATGAATTGACTAAGCCACAAGGCGTATCAATTTTGTAAGATATATAAGAAAGATGCAGGGGCCACATCACATGGCACTGATGTTCATTTGATCACCTTTGGAACAGAGAATGGCAGCTGTCTAGTGGTGTGCTCTCTGGTGATCGCTGTATCCAATCAAAGCTTCATTCAGAATGTAGGGAGCTGAGAATGTAATTATGAGTACTGGCACTTGGCCGATGTGCTGAGGTTAATAATGGTCTTTTAGAAAGAAGAACTGGATAATTTTTTGTCAGACAAATGCCAAAATCTCATATACTACTTTTTAAAAAAACAAAAGCAAATAAAAATCTAAGTCCTTCCTGCTCCCCTCCCCCAATAAATAAATAAAATGAAAACCACACCTAACTAACACATAATAACCAATTAAACCATACTTTGAAATGACAGTGAAGTATTGCCTGCTAGATGACTGATACTCCTCTGCATTACTCAGGTATTGATTTGAAGTCTCTCCAATATTGACTGAATTTAGCTCACGATATTTGACAGGACTTGAGCTCAAGACACAGGATGAGTCAAAATGCTTAGGATACATCAGAAATAAATGCTCGATATCAGCAGGTGACATTTTATACCACTGCTATTTAAATGTATCACAAATCATTTGGAATCAACAAGAAAGAGTAAAAAGTGGAATTATTAATAGGATATTGAATGAGAGAGCATCTGTTTGTCCAACTGTTTATTTAGATAGGTGTTCACCCTTCCACTAAATAAAACAGTGCTTTTGTATTTGTACTCTTAAACTCTTTTCTTGTTTTCTCATGGAAGGAAAAATGTCCTGTCTCAAAATATTGGTGTTGATGCAACTTGACTCAACTGAAAGTGGTGAATGAAATACCATTTCTGTGGAAATTTTAGAAAAGAAACAAATATTGCTTATGTACAGGTTAGCTATTTTACTGTTCATTCCAGAAAATTATTAATGTGGACTAAAGTGAAGAACTTAAAGTTCTACCTGGAAATGACAATAGAATAGCAGTGATGCAGAAGCATCTTGGTAATGGACAGGTGTGTTAAAGAAGCAGGGACACGTGGCTGGTGTGTGCCCTGCCTCTGTTTGATGAAGGAAGTAGCATCGTACACCCTGAACCAGAGTGTTTTAAAGGAGATATATCACAGGAGCTGAGACAGAACAACTCCTAATGGAAATACCTGCTGGGTCAGCAGGGCAGGCTGAGGAAGTTTTTATAAAGCTGGAAGCGGGGCTGATTCTTCTCTGGTGAGCACTTCTTTACCTGTACAAAAAGAGCAGCTCCCAGCATGGTGCATCAAGGCAGACCTACTTCTTGTAGCTTGCTCCAGATCTCCCAAGAGTAACACTGTCAGTGTTGTTCACTAGACTGATTCTGAAGTGCTTCCTTCCTGTTATTTGTGAGTATTCACTTATTTTAATAACAGGAAGAAGGAAAAACTTCACTATAAGGGGATTTTCATCCTTTTAAAAGCAAGGGAATTATTGTGATCAGTGTGATGGGTGTAAATATGTAGGTGCATCTTGTCCACTACAGCTGCCTAATACTCACTAGGTTCCTTTAATTGCGTGGGAAATGAATGAATTCTTCCTTTTGGAAGAGTCAGCAGCAGCTCAGATTCTGCAGGGTAAGGTGGGTACTGGAGCTGAGCTGCTGTGCATGTCTGCCACTGTTATGTAAGCCAGATATTGCCCAACCTCCATTAGTTTTGAGATTTTACCAAGTAACATGAAGGAACATGAGTTCCTAGTCATAATTAGGAGAATGCTTTTGGGTATTAACCATCAGACAGGACAAGGGGTTGCACTTTCAACCTTTTTAAGAGAAATAATCTTTATGCGTTGTGTTCACGGGCCAGCTTGGAACTCATTCATGTTGAATGCATTTCAGTAGGATTTGTACAGTTAATGCTAGTCCCTTGAAAATCCCATCTCAATAAGTGTGACATAGTTTCAGAGTTCTTTCTGTAAAATGAAAGATTTTCATCATTTCTGGTGACTAAATTCCATAGAAATTCTTCTTAATAAAAGAAAATAGTAATAATTTTCAAGAAATAATTAGAAGTGGGGGAAGAAGGGATATCAAGAGACAAGTATTTGCTTTAATCCTTGAGAAATAATAAGGAAATGAAGAGCTAAAACCGTTTATGATCACAGTCCTGTAAGAGCTAAACAAAGGGGGCTGTGAAAGATGTGATAATGGCTCATAATGGATCACATCCTCCCTGGGGAACACGAGCAATTATCAGTTAGGTGGTGGTTGTTATCATTTCGATTAGCCGCGCTGTTATTCAGCTCTAAAACTACAGCACGAGTGTTTCCTAATCCAGCAGCGTGAGGCAGCGGGGCTGGCAGCCAGGGGACGCGCAGAGGTAGCGGCAATGCCAGTGCTCGGGCTGTAGCCCGCTCCTGTCCTCGGCTCCCATTGCTCTCCTTCCTTCTCTCCTATTTAGTTTTCACCGTGGCTTAGTGAAACTCAGCAGTAATTCAATATGAGAGCTAGCTCTCCAGGAGTGAAGTTTTTTCCCAACTTCCCACTCTCTCCTTTTAATTCATATTTCTACTTCATTTTTTCCATGAGATAAAATGATAATCCTCTCTGCAGCCCTGCAGAATAGCAGCTAACATGCACTCTGTCTCACTGAGCTTTTTGGTTCTCCAAACACATTAATGATGCCCACAGCATTTATTTATTTATTTATTTTTAGGGCAGGCCATAGTAAAGAAAGGAAAACAGAAATCTGGGTTGTGTGTAGTGCAGACCTTTTGCAGTCATTTGGAACAAGTCAGCCACTTTGCATTCAGCATTCCTCTTTCCTGCTTTGCTCACAACAGTGGATGGCTTGTAGTTGGAAACTGAGACAGTGTGGTGTTTAAAGATCCTAAGTTTCAGCTTTGTGCCTGACACCCAAAGTGCGGACACTTTGGGCCTTTCTTGAAATAGAGAAATGCTCCAAGGTCAAGGGATTTGAGTTCTGTAGGATTTCTATTGATAATTATAGCTTGATGACAGAATTCTCTGAAGGTCTCCCATCATTAGTTACTGTTCCATGGTGTGGTTAATTTTTAATTCCTAAAACTTTATTTTAGCATCAGTTACACTGCATATCTACATAGGCGGTGGATTATGATCCCTATGTGCTTGATTAGTTGAGGAGAAAAAAATATTTAAGATCACTTTGTCAGGAAAAAATCTCTCAAAAAATGTAGGTAATGTTTAGAGTTTATTCCTTGTATTCAGGCTGAAGAGGAGGCAGAGCTGTGGATGAGGTGTTCTATGTTTCTTTGGGTTTTTTAGTTGGTTGTACAAAGTGTAAAGAGATAAAGCTATAAGTTTGGAGTTCATACCATTCCTACCTGTAATGTTTCATGCCCTTATTGTTCTTCTCATCACTAAATTTAAGTTACAGCAGAAACAGCTGTTTCTGGAAAAATAAATACTTTCTGATATAAATTTTAAATTGGGAGTCTCAAAAAACATTTTTTTATGAGGTTAAAAAAAACTCAACACGTTTCTGAAGTTCTGGGAAGAAATAATGTAATGAGAAGTGACTCTCCTATTTCAGTTTGGCATTTGAATACATAGTTCTTCTCATTGGATTTAAAGTTAAAATGTCATTTCATTTTGGTTTGGTAGTTTAAAAAAAAGAAACAAAATGACATTTCAAAATGAAATAAAAATATCATTTTGAATCAATGTTAATATGAAAGGTCACTTTGTTTTTATAGCCAAAAATCCCTCTGGAACAGGATTTTTCTTAGTTAAATTAATATTTTTTTCAAAATGTCTTATGAGGAAATGGGAATTATTTTATACATACAAGTAGATAATCAGCTTTGATTGAGATGATTTGCATGCAGATATGCTGGCTGGCTGTATCAAAAGCTTATCTTCTTTGAATTCTATCTCTGCTCTCTTGGAAATGGTTCTCAACTCTTGCAGTTAAGCCCTGCATTAGAAATGTGGATGCAGAGCTTCTACCTGGCACACTGAGCAAGGTACTTCGCTACCTCACCAGCCAGTACCCTTCTGCCTGCTAGTGCGTGCTAGTGCCTGCCCTGCAGGGAGTCCCCTTCTGCCTGCCTTGACTCTGGGTTCTCTGCGTGGGTGCCAGTACTCAGTGTTGCTGGGATGGCTGCATGGCAAGAGAGCTCTTTCCACTACTCGCAGTGTGGGAAGATGTTGGGGTTCCTTTTCTCCTCGTCTGAGTTCTACATGGAATTTGTAGCTGTTGGTCTGCATTTGTGTAGTTTGTCCCTCAGCTAGGCAATCTTCAAAAAGCAAGATTTTAATGAACAGTGGAAGAGCTTAAGCCTTGCGTAGTTGCCTCCATTTTTTTTTCTTGTTTGTTTGTTTTTGGTTCTTTTTTTGTTTTGTTTTACAAGAGAATCTCATATCCTGTTTTGCAGTCTACTCTTGCTTGTACTACAAAAATGTTTACCTTTTTTTTCAGCTTTTACAAGCAATTACTGAAGATGCAATTTTGTGCTTAATGAGTAGCTGAGCACTGAACCTTTAAAAAAAAAAAAAGCTTACCCTTTCCAAATATTAATTAGTCCTTCAAGTTGAAATATTTTAACCCTGGCATCCAAATTTTTAGTCAGACTCAAAATACCATTCTCAATTGGTTAGATTACTGATTTTCTTTGAGGAGATGAACTCAATGTACCGTAAGGAAGGAAAAAAATAAAATCAGAAAGACTTGAGGGCTTTTTGTTTGTTTTTGTAAGCTGAGTCCCTGGTATATTCCTTTTTCTGTCTGCAATCTTCAGCACTTTTCCATGTGAAGGTCTCATTGTCTAGCAGCACAGGCTGAAGGCTGACCAGCCGTCCTTGCATTGCCTGACCTGCTGTGGTGCCATTTGTTGGAGTTGTCCTGGTGGCTCAGCACTGGCTGGGGCTGGTCAGCTGTCCATTCACTGTGGCAGCAGGAACCTTTTCAGCCTGTCTTGCTGAGTCCTCAGCTGCTCTCCGGACTGACACTGGCATTACAGAGGGCTGCCCAGGGCCTTTTCCATCCAGATATCAGTACCTCCAAGAGCAGAGGTAACTTTTGCACCTCCCTTTTTGGTGATATGCAAGTATTAACAGATGTGAGAGTGAGACAATTTGTAGCATCCATTTCTAATTAAAATGGACATTTACTTCACATGATAAATTACTTTGCTTCTCTGCTGTTTGCACTTCAGAGGAAAATATTCTGGTTTGGTTTTTTTGTTCAAGGTCTTTTGGCATCTCTAGGAGCTTTTGAGTATACTTCAGAATTTATTGGTTGCCAATGAGCTCAAGCAGGAGGTGTATGAAGCCAGTATTGAAACACTAGAAGACAAAATAGGTGCAGATAAATCAATTTGAATGAGTGCTGCACTCAGACAGTGACCTTTGCAGAAAAGAGGCATATAAAGCAAAGTGGGCACTCACAGATGGACATCTAGTCCAGTAAGTGATGATGCAGATGTGAGCTGTAGGAGAAATGAACTCAACAGGCTTGTTCTATCTTTAGCTAAATTTGCAATACTAGAGTTTATCTCAAATGAGGAAGTAAAAACGAAGTCTATTAAATGTACTTCAAGAGAACAAAGAATACGCAAAAGAAATCTGCCACTGTGTCCACCAACCTGCACAGATGGCAGCTGCCTAAGCTGGATGTATCCACCAGAGCTGTGCAAATAGCTGCTCTGAAGTGCATGCTTTGTATGCAGAGGCAGCTGCTTACTGAACAGTTCCACTACAGCAAGGAAAGCCTACAGTGCACTAGGAATTGTGCATGTTTTCATGAGCACAGCAAATGCAACTTCTAGATGCTGTGGTGTTTGATAAGTGGATCCTTTAATAAGTGCTAAACATTTTCTCATTTGTTTGGTTCTGTGCTGGTTTCCAAGCATGCTAATGACATTACCTTCCATCTACTACAATTACAAAATCATTTTTCAATGTCAGCTAAT
This sequence comes from Excalfactoria chinensis, assembly GCF_039878825.1. Classification (NCBI taxonomy): domain Eukaryota; kingdom Metazoa; phylum Chordata; class Aves; order Galliformes; family Phasianidae; genus Excalfactoria; species Excalfactoria chinensis. The sequence continues at coordinate 8,937,431 of NC_092837.1, read as the reverse complement.
GGAGAACTAGGGAGGAAGATGTGATTATGGCATGTAGTAATCTGCACTGACATTTTTGTGATGGTTTTGCAAATCTGGAAGTGTAATGACCAACATAGTTACACTGCATGGAGATTCCTTTGGTTTATTCAGCCTTACTGGCAACAAGACAACTCAGCTTCTATTACATTTCTCTGGGAACACTGAGAGCAGGGCAAAAGGACAGTCCCGTGTCCTTATTTATGAGGGGCATTTTGTTTAGTTTCCTTTTCAACAGGCTTATTCTTGTAATTAAGCACTTGAAATCAAGATAATTTTAGAAATATTGGTATTATTTCACAGTTGGTTAATAACAGCAACACTCCAAATGTGACATCTGTGCTCTTCCAAATGCACAGAATGAACTAAATGTGATCTTCTCTCTCTAATTTTCCTGTTAAGGATGAAAACACCATTAGGTACAACTGCACAGGGGAGGTATTGGTAAGGTTTGTGAGTTGTTCTGCTTAACTGCTCTGCACTTCAAGTTATAAATAAATAAAACAAAAAAGTAGTATATTCAACTTGTCAGCCTCTGGACAAAGCTCCTTGTGTTGTTATAGCCTTCTGCTGTTACATTTCTGTAGGTACTAAGACTAAATAGTGTTAGTGTTTAATACAAAATACAAAAGTGAAAATACTTGTTTTTTTCTTCTTTCTCTTTCATTCACAATTTGATCTTGTATTCATTTCAGAGCTCTGTTAGAACTGGCTGGAGGACTAAGTTATTGATAAGAAGTTAACGTTTAGTGTGTATGTGGATCATAGTTACTTACACATCAGTATGCGTGTGTGTTTTCTGGAGAAGCTCTTACATGTTTAAACTCAAGTAGCAAAAATACTTCCGATTTCCTTTTTTTGCTTTCTTAGTGCATTTTTTTAAAACTAATTGTATGTATAAAAATATGTCTTGGAGATAATAAATTTCCAAGCAAGATGCTTTAATAGTTTATTGTTTTTTTTACATACTCTAATAGATTTTCTCAATGCTATCTAATCTCAAAACTGTAACAAGCAGTGATATGTCTGTGAATTATTAATTCCTAATAGGGTCATCTCAAAGAACATCTTCTATGGGATGGTTAGAAAATCAAAGATCAGCACTAGACAGGAACGTGACTGCTTGAATGGCATTAAAACTATATGACATTGTGTAACATTAGCCTTTTTTTTTTTTTTTCCTCCAGGAGTTGTGTGTGCATTTTCTATTTTTTTTTTCTCAAAAGCTATAGGAGTTCTCTCTTTGTTTATTTTCCACTCTTTAGCAATCCTTTATTACAAGATCTGAGTGTGCTTTCTATTATAAGGCAATTCTATTTAAGTGAGTTTTTCTTATCACATATTACTAAAACTCAAAATAAGTTGTGCATCCTTACAGAAATAGGAGAAGGTAAAATATTTATCATATTGCTTGTGCCTTATAGCAAGGCAGAAGTTCTGAAGTCAACTGCTTCTCTTATGAAGGGAAGAGCATCTATCTTTGTGTTTCGTGTGATGTTACATTCCTAGAACTGGTTGAAAAGCTTGCTCTCCTAGAGGTAAATATGCCAAAGAATAAACTAATCTGTGTGACCATATTAGCAGTAACTTCTGACACACTATTTCCAGAATTATAGAGTTTTTTGCTATTAAAAATATTGTGTTGGTCTTTGTGACACCTTTAACAAGATGAGTAATAAAGAACAGACCTTAGACCTGCATGGCAGGCATGGGCTGCAAATGCTTAGCTGTGCTTATGCCTGCTAGAAACTGAGAGAAGAATGCTGGCAGAACCCAGGGCTGCACTTTTTCCGGAGAACCCTACAGTGATGTAAGCCTCCCATTGCAGAAGTATTTGGACATCTAACTGCTTTTCAGTGCAACAAAAGTTAGATGTTTTAAACATCATCTTAAGGTTATACATTAATGATTTTTCTTGTATTTATCTCCATATTTTGTTAAATGCTTGTTCCCAGTGTGTGGAATTTTTCCAAGAAGCTCTTAAATGAGCAGATGAGAAGGACTATTGAGCCTGTTATTGTATGTAGTAAAGAGACTAATTCCAAATTAGATTTCTTGGTTATGTGCATAAACTCCCGGACTGCTGGATTATTGCAGGATTTTTGTTAATGATGTGGGGGAAATTGTTTGCATGAACTGTCATCTGTTCATCCATCTTATTTTTAGGACTTTCCAATTCACTTATGTCTTCACTGGAAGTTTACAGAATTGCAAAGAAAAATCTGAGTGTGACCTAGCAGTAAAGCCACTGAGTATTTATCCAACATGGATATCAGCTGTGCTCGGTGTGGATTAGCAAAACATTTTAATTACTGAAACAGATGGAAAGTGGGTGACACTTGGTCACCTTTGCAGAGTATTGGTTGACAGTGGCAAACAGAAGTAGGTTACATCTTTGATGTAAATACATAAATAGGTCTGCAGCTTCCCACATTGACCTACAGTGATGATAAGCATCTGTAGTACGCTTCATGTTTGCTTCTGAAGACTGTTGCCTTACAATTTTCTTAATGTGTTTGTTTGTATGATTGTTCTCCTTACTTTCCTTCACTCATACTTGGAATCTAGTTTCCCAACTTTATCAGCTTTCAGTTTTTATCCATGTGCTTGTAGGGTAGCATATGTTTTAAGAATGTGAAGAATCTGTCAGTGTTTAAGAGGTGAGATAAAACAGAGGTTGTATTAGCTTCAGTGGTATAAGCTATGGAGCTCTGCAGAGCCTGCTCAAGCTTTTGTGCTTATAAATAGGCACTTAGAAGTTATACCATCACTCAGCAATTACAATAGCAAAGAAATTGTTTACTAATTTGTAGCAGAGAAACAAAAGGAGGAACATTAACTTGTAGCCTATGCAATAAATAAATCATTTATACAAGATAATATAAACACTTAGCTGCATCCATTTATGCTATTTTAAAAAGTTGAATTGTTTCCCCCTCATTTTCTAATTATGAATGCAGCTCTTATTAAAAAGAAAAAGATCTTTATCTCCCAACTTTATTTTCTTGTTATTATTCATTGGTCCAAAAAAGCTGAGATGGGCATCTCAGTTTATTTAATCAGTAGCTCACTGCAAGGGAGGTTAGGAATCATCTCTGTGCATCAGAACAGATATGTAGCAATGCCTGCCAGAAGAGATTAGTAGCTCTATGTCGAAGTGCAAGCAGCAGGGTAGAATGAAACTTGAAGCTGGGTTAAGTAATTGGGTTCTTGTTCAATAAAAGTGCTTGTTTGTGTGTTGTAATGAAAGATCTTAGGTGCAATGGATGTCTGAATCCAAATATCCTCTGGATTTTCTGATGGATAAAGCAATAAGAGTCAAAGGGATTTAATTTAGGACTACTGAAAAACTTTAAAGAGATTAGAAAAATTCGTAAATGTACTCTCCCTTATCATGGTGGTGTTGTGACTTAGCTGGACCAGGTAGAGAGGAGCGACTGGAGGAATTCAGAGGGGTTGATTTGGGACAGGTGTACTTTTGGGTACTTCCACTATTCACTTCCCCTCAAGGAAAGATAACAAGGGAATGTTTTCTTTTGTGTTCACTAATTAGGACTTAGGAATATGAATGCAATTTCTTGGCCAAGCTAAAGTTCAGTAGTGCTAGCAATATTTTTTGTATTAAATATTTTCCTGTTTCTTCTGTGCTTTATTATTAGAATTATTCCAATTTTAGATTACATCATTAGGACATGATTCTTCAAGCTAAAATGCAGTTTCTTTTTTTTGTTCACTGTAATGAGATAGTCAAGAATTTAATCTGATTTGGAATGTAGATCAATTATTGAATGTTACCATTTCCTTCAGATTATGACATCTTTCTTCTGATCAGATCTTAAAATCTGAAATTTGGATTTTTCTGAACACAAACCCTTGTCAAGACTTGTGTGTTCCAGTTCACATGATAGCATCACACAACAGTCGGAAGCTGTCAGAATCTTTTCCTTGGCTTGTGAAATTCAGGATGGCTACACAGCTCGTTAATTCAATCTGACATAAGATACTAAGTGCTTCATTTTAATAGGTGTTCAACTGTTGCCTTTGTCTGCATGTATGAAAGGAGATTTTCAGTATTTATTTCTCTGTATTAATGGGGAACTGAAGGCTCAGCTGACAGTTTTAAATCAGGTGCCCATGCCTATCAATCTTTGAGCTGCAGAGGATAACCCAATTAATGTCCCTGCTAAAGAAGTGGCAGAACCCTTCTGTCTCTTGCTGAGGCAGTTTTCTCCCAAGCTGGGAGCCAGGAGCATGGATGGGCTTCTTTTTGATAGATACTGCCACAGGGAAAAGCCTGACTGTGACAGCAGTACTGCAGTGGGTGCAGCCTGTTGAGCTGTGTTTTGGGGCCAAGGGAAGTAGAGATTGCCACTTAACATAATCATGGAAGAAAAGAAGTGTGATCAGCAACAATCTAGTTACTGGAGCAACAGGTGAGCAATCCACAAGGGATTCATGACTCCAGAGGGAGAGAAAACTGCTTTCCTCAGCTCCCTTGTTACGCTTTTTAATTGGCACCTTGTATCTGCTTCTTTAATATGTAGTGTTTACTTTGCAATAAGCAACCCTGTAGAGTGAACTCTTATTCAAAACTCACTGTTTTGATGAAGCAAGTGCTATTTTCTATCGTAAGGAGGTAATGCTGGTAAGATTGGCATATAGGTCATTTATCTGGAAATTACAAGATCTAGAAATCTGCATACCTTCAGAGATAAAATTGAACCTAAGCCATTGTCAACATTTTTCTGATCTACAATATTGTAAAAGCAAACTCTTCTTCTGAAATGACCTTTGTATTGCTCTATTAGCCTCAAACTGGAAGAAATGTGAATCTTCCAGGATGAATGAAGTCTCTGCAAGTAGCACAACAAAGATGGCCGAGTGCAAGATGTCTCAAAATGTCATTAGAACTGCTGTCTGTCAAAATGAGCAATTGGGGGAGCAACTCCCTAGATCATAGGAGTAATTAATTTCCTGGTTCTCTCTTTAAGTAAATTTGACAGTGCTGAAAACATGAACTGACTTACAGAAAGTGTTAAGATTTTAAACATCTGTAAAGGTGGGAAAAGGGGACAGTTTCACAATTCCTGTTAAGGTCAGGACGAATCTTCCTGAAAAAACAAAACTAAAATGCCTTTTGGTGAGGTATATTATGTCTGCCATTCAGTACTGAGACTAGTATTCCTTTGGCCACTAGAAAAGTGGGAAAGGGAGGCTGCATAACTCTCATGCAGTTACAATTTTACTTCTGTGAGTAAGGAATTTAAGGTAGAAGGAAATGTAAAATTCTACTATATCTACTTGACATGAGAAATAGCATGTGTGCACTTGATAAATGCTGCCTCTTACAACCTATATCTGCATAAGTATACATATTTTTTAGTGAGATGTATCAATAACTTTTCTGAACTTTCTTACCTATTAAGAACAATCTTGACATCAGCTAAATCTAATTGTATCAGATTACTTAAGAAACAAACAAACAAAAAAACCACAAACCAAACCATTTTAGTAAAAGCAGAACTGCATTTTGGGTGTTAGTATTTTTTTTTCATTTGCTGCTGAGAGTTAGGAAATGTGTTCCAGTATGCACATGTATACATTCTCTTATGCATCTTTATGCATTTAGAAGAAAAACTGTTTCAAGGGAAAAAAATTAATTTCTCTCATTTATATCATATCTTTTAAGCTTCTGCTCATTTGAAAATTACGAAATTACTTGATAAATAATTATAATTTTGGTTGGGTCAGCTAGTGCAGGAGAAAAAATGCGTTGCTCAGTATTTGATTTCCGGAGATAATGAAGTTTATTACTGCAGTAACAGCTTGTGAGTATTTTGCTCATAAAAAAAATAATAAATAAATACATTCTTCCTTCAATCTCATGAAAAGTCATCTTTCAGGAACAAAAAATTTATAGTGCAATCCTGCTTCCATTTCTGCATTTGTACATCTGTGACACTTTCACGGTGATGAAAGGTCTCCCATGATTTGAGCCCACCCTAACTGGCTATCAATATGCCACCTTACTAATATTGTTTTTGAAGGATTTCACCTACATTTGAGCTGGCTGCTAAAATATGACCCAGCATAAATTCAATGCAACTTCATTTTTCTTGAGCTGAAACCCTCACAGGTAGCCAGGTCAAATGTCTCCAGGCCAGCTGCTTTGTCTATTCTGCATTATTTTAATCCAGAAAACTTTTGTGAAGTTTTTGATGTGATGAGTTGTTGTTTTATTTTTTCTTGGCAGAACCCATTAAAAACTGGTGATCTGTTTTCCAGCCAGCTAAACCTGTATGTTATATTTACAGCCTAATAGACCCCATTAGGTAAAGTAGTTTTACACTTCTAAGGAGAGGTTTGGGTTTTTTTTCACTTAAAACTGGGCTTATTGAACAGCTCTACAGGGATGATGACAATTTACACCAGCTCATGTTCTGAGTGACAATGTGTGCAGGCTGAGATGGTTAATCACAGGCAGAGAAAGCTGCCTTTGTAATGAAACTGATGCTAAGAAAGAATTTTTAGTACCAGAAGAAAGTAACCTTTAATGTAATTGATGATCAGTTCAGTGGTTATTTTTCAGTGCCAGCTGAGTGCCAATCATTTGAAAAATATGGATAGAAAAATACCAATGAAAGTAGCATCTTTTTTTAAACCTTTTCAGCAAACGTATATAAAGCTTCCTTTTCAGCATAAATTCCTACAGTATTATGCTCCTTCATACAACTGTTTCATCAGAGGTGTAAGCTATTTCAGCTTTCTCAACTTCAATCTCAAATGCTATTAATATTATCAGCTAAGCAATGACTCTAAAATCTATCCTCCACTGTTGGAAATATGGGCGCTTCAGATAGCTATAAGTAATGGTCCTTCCTGGAATGGGAAGTTTCCCCACAAAGTGAACAGTTAAATGAGAAATCACTTTTGTTCCCTTCCTCTGCAACTGTTCAAAGAATGAAATCATGTTTTAATAAGTAAGTATCACACAGAGGAGAGTCACCTGCAGTACGTTTCCAGGCACCATAAATCATTTGTCAGAAATACAGCTAAGAGACATAGAGACATATGGCCATTCATAATTACAGAAGGTCTGATAACAAAATGGTAGGGCAAAAGGAAACCTCACAAACCCATTCCCCCTCCCACCCCACCTCTCAAAGTAATATTAATAATAATTAAAAAAACACCTTCAATATGCACCTGAAATAGAACTACTGTTTTCTTTTTTAGCAAAGTTAAGGCTTTTAATTTTTATTATTAATGATATACTTATTAATAGTGTTGTTAATTAGGGGAAAACAATTAACAGTATTTTTCTGAAGTAAATGGTCTATTACTTTACAACTTAAATCACATCACAATATTTGTGAAATTAATTGTGTTATGTTGATTGATGGTTGGACTTCATGATCTTAGAGGTCTTTTCCAACCTTAACTGACTTCACTGAAGCTAGTGGTTGTTGCTGTTCATGGTTTTAGAGGTTCAGACATGGATTCAAGGGGATGATCTGGCAGCTAGTTGCACACAAGTGATACCAATCTGTTTCAGGGCCTTTTGTGTGCTGCATGTTGCCCTAAAACCATTGTACCAGGGCCAGCATGGAGGAGGACATGAATGTGATTTCTATGCTAAGAGCAATCAAATAAAAGAAACTGGATTGACAGATACCTGACATCTGAATGCAGGGCATAAGATTTTTTGTTACATTTGATTTACAGGAAGATACCATGTATATAAGGTAATAGCTGAGAGAGGTTGTATTTATGCGCTATCTGATGAGTAACTGATTTTCCACCAATCATGAGTCTCGAGCTGTGGAGAGCATCTGGGAAGCGAGCAAAAGATAAGCGAGTATAGTCATGAGAATTTTTATTTACATGTGGCATATGAAAAAATATTAACTGTATTTTCACTAAAAAAAAAAAAAAAAAAAAGGTCTGCAAAATTTATTCTGTAAAAGTTTATTCTATATAGGATAAAACTACTGTAACTGAGTTATAAGTATTTCTAATTTCATCTGGATAAAGGTCAGTGAAAAGAAAAAAATGTTGGTGTTTATTTCTTAGTTTTTCTTTTTTTTCCCCTTCCTAGTGCTTGAACAGATGACATCTGCAAGCTTTACAATAATGATTAGGTAAAACATACTGAGTGTGAGCCCTGGTGCTCAGGAGAGCCTTTTAGGTCTTCTTTGCTTAGTTGGTTCAGGAATAAAACTGTCTTGGTTTGTGTGATCCACTTAGCAAAGCAAAGTTCTGGCTTACTGGCACAACACTCTCTTTTTATGTAGGTGTTGTCTGAAGGAGCTGTATTTGCACAGTACTTTATGAACTCTGTAATACCTCCCTAATATTGAACAAAATTCAGTAAAAAAGTCTCAACTGCATCTGGAATCGCAATGCTTTTCTCAGTCGGGCTGTGCCGAGTCACAGTACCTCCAGCTCTTAAGTTTTAAGACGATGTACTATGTGTTTCTTATCGGTAGGGGACCTTTCTGTATCCATACGTGTTCTTCAGGCAATGCTTTTGGAGTCGGGGTTCTGTGTGAAGGGTCGTGTGAAACCTGTGGTAGAGGAGAGGAAAACTGAGCTATGTTTGGTTCTGGTTTATTAACGTTCCTCATTTTTATGGAGGACATGAGATCATAGGAGCAATAGGTATAACAGAAGGTCCAAGAAACCATAGTGATTTGAAAAGTCTGAGTGACATTGACCCAAATATAATCTTGCTGGTAGTTTGTTGGATGGGAGAAAAAAAAAAATTGATTTTTTTTTTTTTTAAGCTCCTGCTGTATGATTTCTTAACTCTCGCAGTTTTGCTTTTGCTTATCGATTGCTACTGATGGTTATCTCACAGCCAGCATGAAGCCTATCCCAAACAGTTATCTGCTCAACCCTCAAGTCCACCACATGCTTTCTCCAGTTGACCTCAGTTAACCCTTCTTACTCTGTCAAACATCAAATGCTAGCAGAAGTCAACCCTCTCCCTCTGGGACTGTGATTATGGCTTTAATGTACAAGACTTTGGTGTTTACAGAGGCCTTTGCTGGCAGTGTTATAGTCCAGACAGTTGAGACACTTTGGATACACGATGGTATTTCTTTGCAGTGATAAAGAACTAGCTCCAGGCTTGGTCCAGGCAGGTACACTTTTCACTTCCCATCACATCTGCGGAAGACTGAAGAAGAGATTCTGATTACATGGCTTAATCTGGAGTAAATCTTCTGAGCCTAATGCACTAATATTAGTATAAAACCAGTTAAATGGAGATCAAAATCTATTTCTTGAAGTACTAATTTTATAGAGGAAAATCCATATCTTTTGACAGCTTGAAGTTGAAGATGTATTGATTGATTCATTTAGCTGTTCTTTAAGGTCAGGAAAATATTTTTACATTCTTACTTGGCATGCAGGTTATAGATTCCAATTAATAGTAAAAGATAATTGGAGTAAGTAAAATAGTAAAAGATAATTGGAGCAGATTGTTATTATTGTTTTTTTTATTTCTGGTTTCTCGGATACTGAGCTAAGGGTACTATGTTGAGCGTAGTTCTCTGAATGTTAACCTATTTTGTAGGGACTGGGGAGACATGTAGTACACTTCCTTTTATTATGGCATATCTAAAATAATGTCAGATTCTACATCTTGTTAATGTTAGCTGGTATTCTGCAGTAGAAATGGAAAATCAATGACAGAAGTAGTAGTGTATAAATACATACAAGAGAGCTCTTGCTAAAGGATTTAGGAAAAGGATGACTGGACAGTGACAGCAGAAAGTGCAAGTGCATAACAATTTAGTCCTTGATGCTCATCCAGTTAATCACTTCCCAAGATACAGGTCTGTTGCCTAAAATCACTCTTCCTGTTCCAGCCCATCCGGCCCCTGCAGGATGTTGAGAGATGTGTACCTTTGCTCTTAGTAAAGCTGGTGAAATGTAACTCCCTGATTATATTCTTTGCTGAGATAATTTGGACTTAAGCAGAAAACAGAAACTGTACTTTAATACTGGACTTTCGAAACAAGATAACCAGTTTGCGTGACTTTCAAAAATCCATAGTTTGTCAGAATTACTGATTGTACCTCAATATTCTGTTTGCATGTAATTAAGAGTTGTTCTGAAACACTTTCTGTGCCCTTATTCAAGCTACAGCTCTTGTATGAGAATTAACATAGTTGCTCTACTTGGATATTTATAATGAGGATGTATTCGTGCCTTGATATTCACAATGTGTGAAACAAGTGCATGCTTTTAACTTATACTTAGGAACTCTGAATGAGGCTTGTTTTCAGTATGAAAACTCTGTGGATGCTGTTTATCTGTACAGCTACTTCAGAGTCTTAGATGCTGTACTCCAGATGGAGCCTCTTGAGTACAAAGTAAAAGGGGGCAATCTTCTCTCTCTCTCTCTTCTGGCCATCCCTGTTTTTTGTGCTCACTGATGGCTCACATCAAGCTTAACAACCACCAGTCCCCCAAGTCTGACTCAGTTTCCTCTTTCCAAGGATCATCCCCACTCAAAAGCAGTAATTTACTAGCAACCTGCTGTTAAAATGTGAATTGGGAGATGTATAGAGAATTTCTTCATTTCTTTAAGAAACTATAAACAACTCTATTATGATAGCAAGAAAGCCTTGGGGAGATGAGTAAAAGAAAAGTATGCTTGTGTATCAAATATCACTGAGAAATGCTGGAACACTGACTTTATAGTGAACATTTATAATGCCTAAACTATTGAATTGCAGGCATTCCATAGCCATGAACTGGCTGAGTTTTGGATTACACCATTGACACAAGGCATGATAAATCATCATCACTTCTCTTATCATTCAGAGAATTATCTCAAGTGATTCCGGTTTATTCTAGTTGTCAATAATGTGTCACAATCATAATAGCCCGTTGTAGCTGTTTAAAAAATGTGTTCCTATTTATCTGAAAGTGTTAATAATTACTGCTTTACTGTAACAGCAGTAGGACAAAAAAAAAAAAAAAACAAACAACAAAGCATTATTTCGTTTATATCTTTGAGCATGTTTTTATGATAGTGTCAAATTTCATCACAATTTTTTTTTATTTGCTTTCAAGTTTTTAATATAGAAATGTCCTTTCAGCAAATGAGCATTTGCCAGTGAAAAATGATGTCACGGAAGTACATTCCCTTTTCCCAGTGTTAGCTGAACTACATTTAGAGAGCAAGCAAGTATGAGCTAAGTGTAAAATCAATAAAGGAAGCTGATTGTTTTGTGATATCCCTCCATTTCCTCAGCAAGTCATAATAACTTGTTCTGGCTTTTGCAGTACAGAGTGCGTTCCTGCTGCTATAAGCAAAGGTGTTTGCACAATACTTTTAAGTGTGTAATTGGAAAAAATTGACCACCTAAAGGTCATTAGATTATTTTGTTGGTTTTGTTTTGTTCTACAGATGTTTGCAATTCACGCAGGCCTGAAGTTTTTAATCTGCATAACTGACAAGTGCTAAAAAAAAAAAATATTGTCAGGAAAACTTGTAGCTTAAAATGTTTCACAAATCTCACTAATGTAAATATAAAATGATCAGTTTTGAAATAATAGAACACAAAGCATGCTCGTATGGTCATAATATTGAAAAATTATCTTTTTGAACCAGTTTTTATTTGTAGCACTGAATCCCAGCAACTGGTGATGGGAGTTTTTCAAGTAAAAATAATTTCAAGTAAAAATAAAAAGGGCTGATAATACCAGGACAAGGGGAAATGGATGTAAGTTGAAAGAGGGTAGATTTAGGTTGGATGGTAGGGGGAAGTTCTTTACTAGGAGAGTGGTGAGGTTCTGGAACAGTCTGCCCAGGGGCACTGTGGATGCCCCATTCCTTGGAGGTGTTTAAGGCCAGGTTGGATGGGGCCCTGGGCAACTTGATGCTTTCTAGTAAACATGGAAGTCTGGTGGCCCTGCCAGGCAGGGGGGTTGGAATCTCATGATCCTTGAGGTCCCTTCCAACCCAGGTCATTCTGTGATTCTGTAAAAATCAGTTTGAGCTTTTCTGTCCTTTTTCTGTGATGAAGGGAAGTTATTAGAGTCTATTCTGTGGGGTATTTCAGGTGAGTTCCCAAAGTTACGTCCTGTCCATGCTTTTGCTCAATTTTGTCCAGAATCTTCTGTGTAATGGAATAGAAAACATGGATGCTAAATGTTTTTGGATGATACCAAATTGATTAGAATTAATTGTTACAAGTATGGAAGGATAGGATTAGATTTCAGTGAACTGGAGAAGAGTTTTATGTTGTTTTGACAGAAATAGGATTTGGTATGGTGAGCTTATTGGATGTGAGGACAAGAAAATAAGTTATTAGGAGAACTCAGCTCTGGAAACTGAGTACGTAAGAATGATACAATATGCATTAGCAAGAAAGACAAAAGTACATAAACCAGAAGCTCTCAAATAAGAACATAAAATTAAACCACAGAGAAATCTTTGGTAAAAAGCATTTGTTCAGTTTGGGGCATCATGCTTGAGAAAAGATTAGGATCAGTTGGAAAATGTCCAGAATAGAACTCATGAATGACTGGAGGTAGCAAAATTGTTATTTCTTTTGGGCAACAGAAGTGGAAGCTAAGTGCACTCATGATAGTCCCTTAGATCTACGGTAGCCGCTGCAACAAGCAATGAAGATGATCTGTCAGTGGTTATGTGGCAGACAAAAAACATGTAGAACATATATCAAGGGGTGATTTGAGTTCTTCTGGCTCGCTAATAGGAGTGCAGTTGCATTGCAGTGTTTTTTTTTTTTTAGGGTACCTGAGAAAGCAACATTTTAGGAAGTCTTTTTGAGCACGCTGTGCAAATGTATTTCTGATTCAGAAGATAAGAAATTGTTGATTAAATGATCTAAGTCTCTTTCTACTTTAGATTTTTCATATTATGTGATTAGTATGGCTTAATACGCACACTATGTCCTTATGCTTAAACTTCTTTGGAGCCATCACCTATCTCACTGAAATAGTGAAACAAAACTCTAATCCATTAGAAACTGGAATAAACTTGTCAGTTAGGACTTTGAACTACTTGTGTTATCCTTCAGCAGATTAGAGTGAATTATTTGTACAGGTAATAATGATAATGTGAAATGATTGCTCCCTCTTCACTGGAAGTAGGCACGATCTTATGGAATGTATCTGGCCCCAAATAACCAGGGAATCCTTGTTCAGTGTGCTTAGAAACATAAACTAGTCTGTGAAATTACTGTCATTAGTGTGTGTAGGATTTATTTCCTTACAGTTCTGCTATATTTTTTACTGCATTGATTCATGCTTTTTATATTGTTGGGCTGAAGTGATGCTGAGTTTTACCTTTTTAACTCCCTTGGTACTACAGATTGTGTGGATAAATGCCATTTTCTCCCATTAATCTTCAGTATACTTCCTCTGCTCAAAATTGCAATATCAAGTAGTGCAGTTGAAAAGTCTTGCTTAATGGGAGTTGAGTATTTTCACAATTGAATGCAAGAATGAGAAAATGAGTTTGCTTATGTGTAGGGATATTCTGCTACAGACAATCCAAATGTATTTTGGTTCAATTCAGTTTGGAATGAAACTTGAGAAATTAAAGTTCTGTGTAATTTTTCAGTTCTCTGTTCTGTTCCATGTCAGTTCTGCAGTACCTCTTAATTCCATCCTACTCTTCAAAAATGATACAAGTACTAAAAGTGGGTTTCAGAATAGAAAAATAAATATAAATAAATAAAGCTTAGTAAAAGCTGAATCCTACAATTCTGCTAAAAGCAACTTTGTATATGGATTGTAAAAATCAGATACAGTTTTTAGTGCCATAATTCTTGAATTATTTTGTTCTAGTTACTGAAAATGTAGGATCCTCTGAATATAAGTAAGGTGGAATGTACAAAATTGTGCTTTGGAAAAACTGTGTAAGCCAAAGATTTGCAGCATGAATGAAGTATCCTACCATGATAGCAAAGTGTTTTGGTCCAAGAAAACTGAGCCTAAGGTGTTGGACATTCTGTACCATGTTTGGGCAAAACAATGAAATGCTAGACTGGAATGCTTTCTAAAACCTCTAAAACCCAGCTGTATTACATTTCACTTTGCGGCTGCTAGCACATTCACACTGACAGAAGCTTTCAGCTACGCTTGGCAGCAACCAGTATGCTCTCTTCTCAAAGCTGGGGAAATTTGCTCACAAAATATCAAGTCAGAAAAGGTCATGGAACCAAACCCATCAATAGAATCTGCATGGAAGTTTGATCTAGGAAAATCAGATGATTACGGGTCTTAACGTAGCTATTAGAGTTTCTTAGTAAGCTGCTAATTACACGTTAGAGAAGCAATTTGTAGTTGTCTCAGAACATCTCCAGGTGTCACAGGTGTTGCCCACTTGCTGACTGTACTGTCTGATCTCAGCTTAAAAACAGAGGAAATAACAGCGTAAAGGAAAAGAGCAGTGCTAATGTGGATTAGTAGCTAGTATTGGTGATATCTTAAAGATATATTTGTATGACATCTGTGCAGATCTGTAAACACTTTACACGAAGGTAATAAAATATTCACATGCAGTAATACATTAATAATGATTTTCTATATATGTATAATATTATATTGGGTGGAAGTAATATCAAGTGCTTTGTTGCTTTATGGCTATAAATTTTGACAGAGTTTAGACAGTTTTATACAGAACTTCCTATGTTTTTGTCTGTGCCCATTGCCCCTTGTTCTGTTGTTGGACACCACTGAAAAGAGACAGACCCCATCCTTTTGGCACCTTCCCATTACATATTTATAAGCATTGATAAGATCCCCCCCCTCCCCCTCAGTATTCTCCAGGACAAACAGTCCCAGATTTCTCGGTCTTTCTTCATAAGGGAGATGCTCCAGGCCCTTCATCATCTTACTGGCCCTCCCCACTGGACTCTCTTTAGAATTTCCCTGGCTTTCTTGAGCTGTGGTGCCCAGAACTGGACACAGTACTGACTGAAAGCAAGCAAGAGTTATAATTTGTTCTAACAGCTAATTACAGCTTTGGAGGCCCTCTGCTCATGACTTCAATTGTTTGTTTCTTCAGCAAAGAAAGGAAAATTTTAGATGATAGGTGGATGTGCAAGCCCAATGAGCTCAGTTACTCAGTGTATTTTCAGTATCAATTAATTTATGTCTAAACTGATTATAACTGCATTAAAAAAATCCCTTCTCGGCTCAAACAATTAAAGATGCATTTGCACATAGTTTTATGTATTTCAAAATGCACGTATACTTACAGAAAGTCAGTACAACAGCATAGAAGTATGATGGGAAGCAGCAGATATAACAGTTACAAAAAGAAAATATTTTAGGGTCCATGTCCTAAATTGAATGATCTTTTTTTCCTTGTGACTCTTGTTGATTTTGTGAAGATTTATAGGAGGTGACAGGCTGAACACATATCTGAGCATTAATACTCCTAAGTATTATTGCTCTAAACTACTCTGTGCAGGTATCAGCTCAGAAAATTTCTGCCCTACTCCAGCTTTGTTTTGTACTTGTTTACAGGTTGTGTTAAATTGTAGTCAACCTAAGAATGATGCCTGGCTATCTCTAGCAGTTGGAAGCAGTGCCAGAACTTCCCAAGCACTGAACTTGAATAAACAAAGCATATTCTTCATCTAGGAAGAGAGAAACCCACTAGGCTACAAGGAGAACACTAGTTCAAAGCTTTCAGTGTAACACTGCATTCTTTTAAAACTCTTGCAGGTTTCAGTGGTAACTGCTTTTGAGAAAGCTGGACTGTAAGAATTTTATTTCCTGGTAAAAGTCTTTCTCCAAAAGAGAGACCTAAGAAAGAACTCTTTGGAGACTCAAATTTTGTACTGTATTTACTGCTGGCACTTGGTAGCACAGTGTTTACCCAAGAAAGTGTAAAAAACACATTTTGTTTTTCTTTCAACTTTTAAGGGAGGGAAAGTTAACTACTTCTAAAAGAAAAGGAAAAGAAGAAAAAGAAAATATTTTGATAATTGCCCTAAATTAGGAAAATATTAGAAAGATATTGTGTTTATTTTTGAGTTGTTTGGCACTGGGAAGTTAGAACATTTGATAGCCTGTCCTGCAATTTCACCCTTTTTGCTGTCCTCTGCATTATTTGCATGTAGATTGTTTTTTGCTGCGCTGAACCCGTTATTCAGAAACATTTCATTTTGTATGGTGATTTCTTGGAATATACTTTTAATTTCAGGAATTAATGGCAAATTGATTACGCAAACATTTCATTTGGATAGCCGCCATCAAGTCTGTGATTTGAGCTGTGATTGGCTAGACATATCATATTGTTTCTGGTCCCAGGGTGAATGAACACTTAAAACACTTCTGCTGTGAACAAACTTCATTATGGATGTAAAATTAATTGCCTACGAGTTCTTTCTCATAACATCTTTGATGTTCAATTTCTATGAACGTTCACGCCAATTAAAATCTGTCTCTCAAGAAGTCCAAAAGCAGAAAAGGCCAAACATTACAAAAGCAACTTTCTTGAAAAAACCCTTCTGTGCAATCCTAGAACAATTCTTGGAACATTAGAGTCTAATTTACTGCTAATGTTGAAAATATTGGTATTTCAAAGTTGTCATTGTCAGCCACAGCATATTTTGCATGTGTTAGAAAATTAATAGTTACAGTGATGCTAAAAATATATCAAAGCCTCCCTCCCCTTTCAATAGAGTACTGTTTAACTCTCCTCTAGGAGTAGAGGCCTCTGTATCCTTTGTCACTGAGTAAACTGGCAGTGTGCTGCTATTCCACTGGGCAATACATGTACAGCCACTGAAACGAGGTCACTTTGTGTGAAACTGTAACAGCAGAATCCTCCAGAAAACCAGTCATTTAAAGCTTCTCTCTCCACTTGTTTGTGGCTTTTCTTGTAACTGGAATTGGGTAGTGCCCAGGTGGCAGTGCCTGTGGGGCTACGGCAGGTGAGATGGCAGCTTCAGTACTGCACAGAACCCAGCTGGGAGAGTCAGGCGAGGGATGCTCCACAAGGTGGGACTGAGCATTTAGCTCACCCTTGGGTTTGCAGCAATTTGTTTAAATGGCCAAAGCAAGCACTGCAATACAACTAGAGAGGGAGAATAGGTTTGCAGCCTATGAGAAGGCAAAGGATAACTGAACTGGCTTTTAAGGTGTTCTGTACTCTTCCTTTTTCTCAGAATGCCAAGGTGTTGACAGCACAGACTGCTTGTAGGATTGAAGCACTGGAAGTCAAAGTTTTGAAATAATCTGCTTTCTCTCTCGCTTGACCTTGTTCACAGTGCTGATGGCAGAGGTGAGTTGCTGGCTCTTCTCACTGACGCTCCTGGCTGAGGGGGCTCACACAGCTGACAGGGCAAATGATTGAGGCCGCAGTGTCAGCAACATGATGGGGTAGAAATGCATGCTGCAAGAGGAGTGTCTGATGGAGGCAGGGACAGGACCTGGGACTGTCATCTGTGTCATTCAGCTGACCTCACCAGACCTGCAGTTTCCTTAAGACCGAGTTGTGCTGAATGCGATTAATTTTTTCTCTACTTCTGTAATACAGGGTGTCGCTTTTCCGTATAACTGTTGTAGAGCATATGCAAGCTTTACTCAATATTTTGTAACACGCAGTGTCACTGTAATTGTCTGAACCTTAATCATCCAAAATTACTTGTTATCCGAAGAAGGGTCTTGTCCCCTGACACAACTGTTGCTTAGAATGAAAACTATCTTGATTATTGAGATGCTTTAAGCATCCATTCCTCTTCACATTTCCCTCTGGGAATGTGCTGTAGTCCAGGTCACTTCTTACTATGCGTAGGTACAAAGTCATGCAAGTTAAATAGTTTTAAACAGTGCAGGTTGCTGAACAGGTGCTGCATAAATAACTGAGCTTGTCCTCCGGAGACCCGCTACAGCAGTCAGTGTGCCACTTTGTACATTTTGCATATACTTTTCTCTGATTTCTGCCTGGCATGATTTACCCGCTTTGTGTTTTATTTTTTTTGATCCCTTTGCTCCTCTTATTCTCTCAGTCCCTTTCTAGGGAAGAAAGTGTGCTAATGTTTCATGGAGTGTTTTCAACACAGTAACTATTTCACCACTTGTATAGTTGTTTGGTTTTTGTCCCTTTTTTATCCGTCTGAGAAACACCATTTTCTTTCAAGCAGATGTTCACTTAAACAGGTTTCAAGCTCTCCTAGACATGGTTTTAATAGATTTTTTTTTTTTATTTCTTTTATTATTATTTTTTTTTTTTTTTTTTTTTTGTACTGAGAAGGGCTGGATGTGATAGTAAAAGCTGTCCAAACTTCACAGTCTTTCCAGATATAATGAAACTAAACAGAAGGGTGTGTTGTAAATGTCTTATTCTAAAACCTGAGATGCACTCTTTTATAATTATCATCTGACTCTTGAAGGGTGAGAATTTTTTTTTTTTTTTTAATTTTACAAAATCTAAAAACCGGTGTGAATTTTACATATCTAATATGGCAACATGTTTGAATCAATTCATACTGTCCAAATCTCATAGAAAATGATGGGAACCAGGAATTTAAAGCATGAAATCTAGAGAAAGTGTAATCTGTTTAGAGAATGTCTTTTGAGCAGAGCGTAAGATAAATTATTCAATGTGATGTGATTTATTTGCTCAACTTGAAAACCTTCCATGATGTTACTTTTTCAGTTCTACAAATCTAATAATTTGACTTTTAGGAGCATCAACTTATCTTCCTCTCATTACATCATGATGCTTTTACAGTATGTCCTGCTTGTTATACCAAGTAATTGTTTCTATCAGCATTATTTTCTCCCTTCTTATCCATCATCTCTCTGATAACATCCCATTTCTTTGCCAGCTCTGTTTCACAGCGCCTGCATCATATTAATAATAGCACAGATGGGAAAGTTCTGTGAGGTCATCCAGTACAATCCATTTCCTGATGCAATGTTGGGCTTTTATATTTTTTCCAATATATATGTAGCCCAATGGTAAATGAGTCAAGTGACTGGATTTTCACAATCTCATTCAAGTCTTAATGCAGTATTTTTTCTTCTATCTTTCTCCCTTTCTGCCTTTTAATGCTTTTTTTTTTTTTTTTTTTTTTTTTTTTTTTTTTTTTTTTTTCTCAGTAGCTAAAAAGTGCTTCTTGACAGATAAGAAACTGCACTGGCTTAAGAAATCTCTGGCACTGAGTCAAGCACATCATATTCTTAACAGCATTATTAGTATGTTCACAGGTGGAAACTTATTATTCGTCAGTGCTTTAAATTGAAATGTCTCATACTCTTTTTATCAGTTTTGTAGTTTACAGTTAATGTGATTAACAGCTTGGGCTGTTAAATTTTAGAAGTATTTCACAGGGCTGAAATGCAGTAGTAGGCGATTGTTTTGGTTTTGGCACGGGAACATAACCTGCTTTTAGTTTAGGTTTAGCTTTTAGTCTTCATGAAATCTTAACTGTGAGACTTCTTACAGGTGTGGCGTAACTCCTTTGTGTTCTTTTCTAATAAAATGGGCAGGAAATAAAGAAATGAGAAAGGTAGGGAAAGTCACAGCAACTGGAGTAGTTGCTTGCTCTGATTGTACATAGATGTCTCCTGTTTCTTGTCAGCATGTAGAGGATCAAAATAAGAGTTTTTAGCAATTCACTGACTGATGCAGCTTCTTTTAGTCTTTTTCTGAAACAGCTGTTTATGGCAGTGAAAACTGCCACAACAGAGATCTGGAACAGAACAGGAGGTATGCCGTTCTGATCAGGGTAGCCTAGGCATGTGTTCTCGATAATATTTCCTTCTTTTGAGTCTTCACCTTCCTTTTAAAGAATATTATACTGCCATTTTTTTTTTTTTTAAACCACCTCACCTGATTTCCATACAATGTATATAGTGACAAAACCAAAATTCTTGTTTAAGGCTTCCAAAAATTATTTAGCAAAGTTGTAGAAAACTCAGAGATAACATTTTCAGCCTTGAAAACTGTTATCGTGTCTCCCTCTTGGTGAGGAAACTTGATCCACTGACCTGACAACCTTGGCTTTGTGCCTGAGATCCTGACAAACTTATGCTCACTGCAAGCTTATTGGGCCAGCTGCCCATACCAGTGCCATTCCTTTTTGTTCACAAAGGTGATGCTTACACCAGCAATTTGGCCATTCTCTGCAGTAGTCCTCCCCCCACTGAAGGTACAAGTTATGTAGATGTGTGTATGCTGGGGTGATGCTATGCGTCCAGCTCTTTCATTCATGTAAACAATTGAGTTTTTATTTTGAGTACTCCCTGAAAACTGTAATTATTTTCCAAAAGCTCTCTTAGAGTATTGATATTGGTAAATACAGTGTACGAATTAAGCGTTTAAACATAAAATTCTAAACCCACAGATGTTCTTCTTTTCAGAGGTAATCTCACCATGTCACAAGTGAAAGAAATTTTGGGTCTGGCAGTTGTTCTTTCAAGTGATCTTAGCAAGGTTATTTTACTTTAAAATATTCAGTCTGTTTTGTTTTCTCACGCTCTTTTTTGTAAAAAGATGTACAGGAGAAAATTCTCCCTATACAGGGTTTTCAAAGTTCCTAGTAGAACGGGGCATCGGTCAGTTGCCTACTGGAATATAAATTTCGTTTACAAATATAAATCAGGCAACCTATAGCTATCGTACACAGATTTCCCTACTACATTTCACTGGTTAGTCTGAACTGGAACTATCCATCTCAGGTACATGACAGAGAAGCCACTGTTGAGACCTCACCCCTCGCCCTACCCTGAGATAGGCAGTGCTTTAAACACACGTATTTAGGGCTTTTTGTGTGTCTTGAAATACAGGCTACTAGAAGGGGTAGTTTTGACTTGTGTCAGAAATTCTTGTCACGTCAGAAATTTTATCAGTTCAGAAATATTAGATAAGTCCATTATTTAAATAAATGAGTTAATCAGTGCCACGCAGAAATATATTTGCAATGTATGTGTGAGCATGGTTTTACTGAAACTGCTTTATTTTATTTGTGAACTAGCACAATCTCTTTCTCTAGATACAGCATATAAACTGTTTTGCTAACAGAATGTTGTACCTACAGCAGACATGATGATAGTTATACTTGGTGACATTTTAAGGCTTATTATAATTTGCAAAAGACACCTATTCAAACTACTTGAAATGCTAAGTATATGTTATAGTTCCACAAGCACTTAAATGTAATATAATCCTGCCACTGGAGGGAACTTTTCCTTCCCTTCTATCCACTTGTGCTGACTGTGAAATGAAACCGGATGAGACACTGCTATGGTTCAAACTGTCTTTATTCCTTCCCTGCTCAGTTTGTTTTCAGTCCATCAGTTCCCTGAAGGGGTCATTTTGCAATGGTTTGAACACTTGCTTAAAGGAGGGTGTGAATTGAGGAGCTGAGAAATGAGAAGCTAAGTACCAAAAGGACATTTTTCGCATGAGTTAATCAGTGCCAGATGAGGCTACTTGCAAAACTGAAATGTTGAAGTGTTACCTGTGTTACCCATATGCAGCTTTCAGGGGATGTGAATCATCTGGGAAGAAATAAGTTCAGGAGGCAAAGTAATTCTATGGATCCTTGAAATGTCTTGTTAAAAATTCTAATGTTTCCTATTTTCAAGTTTCATATTGGATACTTGTAGGACGTTATCACTCCATACACTTATTTATGACACAGACTGTTATTAGAATCTTCCAACAAACTGTATTAGTCAATTCTTCTCAAGTTTCAAAAATACTCTGCATATTTTAATAAATCCTTGGACATAATTTAGCTAATGTTGAATTTTTATCTAAGTTCATTCATTTCTTAAGACACAAGGGTTCTGTTACACATTATCTTCTTCACTGGCTATATTTTTTTCCATGACATTATAGCACTGAGCAGGTCACCCTAATCACTTAAAGAACTGGCTTTGAGATTCTCTGGGTTTGCCCTTTTAAATTTTTGTAACTTGCACCAAAGCAAATATCAACTTTATTTGCTGGGTTTTCTTTTTAGGGACAAAAAGTTTCTGCTTGGAAGCATAAGCGGGTAAAAAAAGATCCTGAGATCTTATTTTATATGATGCATATACTCTACATCTATAAAAACAAAAAGATCAAATCCTAAATTAAGAATCATTCAAACCTTACATTTCTGGTATCAAAGATAATATCCAGGGTGGTTAACAGATGGAAGGGGAAGATGGTTATGCATTGTCTGTGGAGGAAAGATTACTGGCAGGCTCTGTCATTGTTTCCCCTCAGACATCATGCTTCACTGGGGTCTGATACATGGTCAGGTTGCTGAGGTGCAGGACTGTGATCAAATGCTGAAACAAGGGAAAGCGTCATTTGATTCACAGTGCATTACCTGTGAGATAAAACAGTTTAGCACAGTGCTCTCTCATTTCAAACAAAGCAAAGTTTTACTGTTTCATTTGCCATATATTAAAAGAGGAAACTGGATGCTAATGAACACACTGAGCCACCATATATGATCAGGTAGCTTTGCTTTCTCTGCTTGCATTTACAAAAACATGGTAATGGTTTCTTGAAGAATTTTTGTAGTTGTCAATGGTTTACAGGCTGGTCCAGCCCACCACCTCTTGCATGCCAAGTGAGTTATGATGTGGAATACCAGTAACCAAAAATCATAAAGCCATGATAGTGGTTCTTTGTGACGTAATTTTAAAACAAAAAATCCATTGAAATGAGGAGTTATCAAGTACTAAAAAAAATTATCTCTTTTATTTCCAACTTGATTTCTGTTTTTGAATGATTAGTTGGTGAAGTGCCTTATTTCTGATGCTTGAAATTAGAACTACTTTTTAAATCCCGGTCTTAAACATCATTTGTATTAAAGCATGTTTTACAAAATCCCTCCTTCCACTAGTCACACAACTGTGCCTAACCAGCCCATGTCAACAGCATGTTTCATGCCTGTGAAGCTGAGCTTCATGATGATGTGGTTATTTTGTTCTGACAAAGATAGAAGTCTACTTAATGTAAATGTTAAGGCTCTATAGGTAAAAAATATTTGTCTGTTTTTTTGCAGTGGTAAATGTGACAGCTGCCACTTTTTGTTCTCTTTTGATGTTAGCTTGTCAGTGTTGTTCTTTTGCAATATTTTGGGACAATAATATTGCCATTATAAAATATTGAAATGTTTAAATATTTGGGCCTGAATGCATCTTATTTAATGTCTAACTGTGTAGTTGCTTAAAGTTCTCCTACAACCAGCAAAAGGAGTTTTTCTTCTATAATTAGTGGTGAGAGAAGGGAGGAAGTTTGAGAGGAGGTTATAAACAAGATGACTCCTCCAGCACATGCTGGGAAACACAGGAGGGAGGATTTGGAAGCCACTCATATTTTGTGAGCACGGGTAGGTTTGGTGGTTTTGCAATACCTTAGGCAGATGAAGAGGCTCTGAACAATGCTGGATGCTGGAGTCCTGGCATGCTGAGCAAGTTGCTATAGCTACTGGCACTCAACAAGTCAGGTGCTGAAATCAGGGAAGAAAAATGTAGAAACTGTATTCAAAGTTATGACAGTTGCTATTTTTCTGCTCTTTCTTTTAAAGTTTGTTAACTCTCATATTTCATTTAAGCCATGCATTGTTTTTTTGGTGATGTACTGTATGGAATTTAGACTCACATATGCCTTCTGCGTGAATTCCTATCTGATGCCCTACTTATTTTTTGTTTGGATTTTTCTTCTGAGAGAGAATAGAAT
Source organism: Excalfactoria chinensis (assembly GCF_039878825.1). NCBI lineage: Eukaryota > Metazoa > Chordata > Aves > Galliformes > Phasianidae > Excalfactoria > Excalfactoria chinensis. The sequence goes on along the minus strand of NC_092837.1, from coordinate 8,913,721 downwards.
GTGGGAGGGGAACAAGAGAGAGAATATACTGTGGAGCTGATCATTTTTTCTGTGTGTTCTAAAATAGTACATGCAGTGTTTGTCATGATTTAAAGAATAAGTACCCCATTGTTTACTAGAGGTTGATATATCCTAGGCTTGTGTTTTTGATCCTGTGCATAGTAAATGAAATATTAATTTTGATTTGGAACCAAAACTATTGAAAGGATTACTCCTTTTTGAAGAATGTTTAACAGCTTGCCCTATACCAACATTCATCTAAACACTGAGATGGAGACTGTTAGATCTGCTGGGCAGCTACAAGATTTGTATAATTTAATTCATTGATTATGGCTCTGACTGCAAACCTTTTCAGTGGGCTGGATCATGAAGTAAGGCATTTCTTGCATTTGGAGGAGAAGTTACAGTTCTATTCACAAGGAGAAATTTTCTGAAATTTACTAACAGATACAGATATGACATTGCAGAGGTTACTGCAGGTGATGAATTACATACACTTGAATGCTTAGTGGTAATTTAAGTGGCATCTTTCATTATAAGGACATAATTTCCCTTCTTGAATGGAATCCATTGCAATTCTTGTTTAGTGAGAAAGAGGAGAGGAAATAACTTCCAGTTTCTAAGTGAAAATATGAGCATCTGAAAAATGAAAGGATTGGAGCTAATGATTTGGTGTGTGTGATGTCACTTCTGTATGTTCTGAAACATGTGCAAACTATGAGGTTTTTTTCACTTGGTAAAATACTGTTTGATTCTGAGGAAGTCAAAACAATCCCTTTATTCTGCCATTATGTCCTCTGGCCAGCTTCCTGGAGGAGAAGAGTTATTCTCTGTGACACATTGTTGTCCTTAACTCTTTGTTGAAGTAATGTTGGTGAAGATCTCAGGAACATTTGCCCAGTGACAGCATGTAGTCAGAACTCTCCTCCAATGATTGCATAACGGACATTAAGTTTTTGTGTATGATAATCATGCTTTCTTAGAATCTGTACAAATAATCAGAAAAAAATATCAGCTTCTTTCTGGGTTACAATATTTTAGAATTATTAAAATAAAAACACACCAAAAAACCCACTAAGGATTGCATCATCAACTTGTGTAATTGTGATTATTATAGTATTTATATTGTTTTGTACATACTTTGTACATACATATCAAAAGTTTCTTATATATAAAAGTAATCTAACAGTAGGTATAATTTTAGTGTTAAAAACAAAACAAGAAACAAAATTCCTAAACCCAGGCAAATGGGTGGGATTTGGAAACAGGATTTTTTTCATTGTTGTTATTTGTATATGCATAGCTAAAGATAAACTGTCAGGGTTTAAATGAAATTGCTGGCAGGGTCAGATCATCTTTTTAGCTTCAAGCATCAACTGGCTTTAAAATGCGTTTCCTCTATTATTTTCTCTTTGTGATGTTAAGAGAAAATAATCCTCTTGATAACATCAATTAAGTAATGCATCTGAGATGGTGTTGAGGTCCAGCAGCGTGATTTATCCATGACATTTGAGCAGTTATTGTTTAAGCACCATCTCTTTAGAAAGCAGAGACAAGAGTCTAACTTCTTTCTCAAGCTACTGGAAAAAAAAAAAAAAAAAAAAAAAAAAAGACAAAAAAACCCACATTCATATTCCTGATGAAATGTTTCTTTCTATGAGTTTTGGGTCTGAGATTTTCAGCAAGATACCAGTATCCCAGGACATACAGTAAGAATTCAACCTAAAATCCTTTGCAAATCTTGGTATATGTTACAGGACTATAATCTCCAATGATACTGGTGGAAATAACAAAAATAATTTTGTTCTGTATCATAATTACCTTTCTATTTAAGGCAATGCTACTATCTCCTATTATCCCTTTATTGATAGTTTTACCAAGTATTTTCTTTCCTTCTCAATCACACCAAACTCTATAGAAATTACTCAAAAAGGAAAATAAAAACAGAAACAACAACAAAAAAACCTTAAGTTTTTAAAATACATAGCTATCCTGTGTAAATATTTTGCACTCCTCTTATGTGATATTTTGAAGTGTTATTATAGTGCAGAGGAATTCTTTCAGGTTCATATTCCATCAGTGATGCAAGTGTAGCTGACAGCAGCAAAAAAGGATAGTGCTAGACAAGGAAGCAATGGGGACAGAGGAGGCAGCATGGCTGTGGCCCTCAGGAGGCACTTGGCTTTCTGCTTCTCCTGCATGCACCAGGAGTAGAGGGCTGCTTGTTACATAGCTTCTGCTGACTGAGCAGAGAAGAACTGAGCAGTCTGCTTAGCTTGTGGCTTTCATGAGGTCCTAAAGTGATAAGACAAAGCCCTGTGGACCTAATGTGAGATGGAGGTACCCTATAAGTTATATATCCCTTGTGTGATGGCCAGCTTGTTATTGCAGCCAGTTCTGTACACTCTCTGGGGATAAAAAAGGTTGTTCTCGCTGTCTGGAAGCTGGTTAATGGTGCCTTTTCTCTTTTTGGTTATAGCTAAAATAAAGTCTTATGGTGTTGCTTCTATCTCCCCGCTATTGTGGACAGGGCCATCTGCTTTGCTTTGTTTTTCAAAACTTCAAAAATAAGCTGAAGGGATAAAAGAAATGTCATGTTTAAATGGGTCCTTCATGCTTTCTGTTCCTTGGACAGCAATTGCCACATCAGAAAAATGTGTTATGTGCCAAGCCCTCTTTAGAACAGAAGAAAATATTGAAACACTTCACAGTTAGAGCAATAGTAGCAATAAAGCAAAGCATTACTCAACAAACTGTAACTTCATGTTAGAACTGTTCATGTAGAATCAAAATCTTAGAACTAGAAACCTGTACGCATGTACCTGATAGCGCTATGTGGGTAACACTTTTGCCTGGTTCCTCAGTGCCTACATTCATGTCAAGCAGCTCATCAATACACAGAGTGAGTTACAAATTGTGCACCTCTGAAAAGTTTTTCCTTAAATTTGTCAAAACTGCCCAAATATTTGTGATTTTTTTACCCTCTTCACTTGGTGCCTTTTTAGTCTGCTTGTCACTTCTAATTCATGTGTTTTCTATAGCCACAGCCTTGACGGTTTTTGTCCTTGTGGTTTAGTCAGTCTTTATCAAAGGTTTCTTTCCTTCTTGTTTAAAGCCACAGTCCATCAGGCCAGAGTGGCAAGCATTTGGATTGGATTTCTTCCTGGGTATTTTCAGTTATGTGTATTTCATTCCAATACCTGTCCTCCCTTACTTCACCTTCTGAAAGAACTGTAGCACCCCCTAACATTTGTTCATACCATTTGAGTGAATTTACAATTAAGAGGTATGTAAATTAATTTCAGTTTTTAAGGCTATTGAGTTCTTAGCAGTGCCTGGGATCTCTGAAATACTTCCAAAGCAACCCTCATCTCCTGCTTTACTGAATAGGTTTCTACTTAGTCATACCGAGTATGTTCTCTGTAGCAGTAGAAAATTATGTACATTTAAGAATTCACTTGTGAGTTGGACAGCTAAGGGCTGTCATCATCATTTAACTACACTGTACTGGTATTAGAGCTGTATTTAGTTTTGTGGAGTTGTATTACACTCGTGAGAAAGACAGAAGGCTTCACAGAGTTGTGCATATTTCAAAAACTCTGGCTATTAAAACTATACAATTGCAATAATTTCTTGTCTTTTGTAGGATGTGAGAAGTGCTAAGAGTAGGATTAATTGAGTACAAATGTGCTCCCTTTGATTTACTTCTTGGGATGATAGGGATAACTGCTCATGAGGCAGAATCACATGGCAGCTTGCCTGTCAGTGATTTCTGGGCTGGTTCAGCCCAGTTCCGTGACTAATTGTTCATGCAGTTGTACTGCTATGCTCCTGTTCTTGAAATGCTAATGTGCAGGTTAATGAGAATTCTCAGATTTCTCACAGTTGTTGAAAGGTCTCTTAAAAATAATCGCCCTATTAATTCATTTTATAGGCATTTGGGAGAGATTGGTTTAAGCCATTTAACATAAGAAGCAATAGCAATGCTAACTTTGTGTAAACTGCATCATACATGCAGGTACATAATACAATAATTGTGTGTCAGTTAAATGCTGAAAGCAAAACCTCCCATTTGTGGCCTTTTGTGAGGCTTTATTCTTTATATCCTGTCCCAGTACATGTTTTCTGAACAGCCCAGTTTCCATCTCTGCATGTGCACTGGACCCTTCTGGCTCACGCAGAGCTTCTCCCCATGCCTGTCAGTGAGCTGTGTCACCAGCATCAATGCACTGTCATATCTGGTCCCAGCTGTCCCTGTGAGACTTACAAATGCTGAGGTGTATTAAAAACCTCATGCTGGCTCTGGATGAATTTTGGATGAGTTCAAATCCCAGTAATTCAGCTGAAAAAAACAGTTGATTTCAGCCTGCTCTGGGGTGTACCTTTGGAGTGTATGAAATATATATGTATGTTCTGTAAAAACTCTCACTATATGTGTACTTCTTCCAAGAGTGTTTAAATTCTAAATCAATACTACTGAAGAAAATAAGATCAGCTGATTTCAGTTCATCTTGTACAGGATAAAACAGATTTTTTTTTTTTTTTTAGGACTGTTGCTTTAGTGATAAATAATATGAAAAAGAAGAAAAAAATGTAATGTGGGCAATCAGCTGCTTGAGTCAAAGTGTGATCTGTGGCAGGATCCATTGGTGGAGTATGTTGATATGGCTGTTACCTTCATGGTAGATACAATGTCATGTAACAACTGAAACAGCACTTTCAATTATTGTTTTCCTTCTTGAACCAATTGACACCTGAAATCTTCATGAATTGCAATCAATGAAAGCACAGAAAGATATTTCATGTTTTCTTTTTCTTCCTCCCCAATGAGGAAGAAGCTGTATATTTGTGTCCAGTACTTCCTCAGATGTGAAAGCTGATGCTCATGACCAGAGACGTTTATCCTCCAGAGCTGATTTTTTTTTTCTCTCTGGTGTTGATTTCTTGATCTTCAGAGAAAATTCCACCCTATAATCACAGCAAATACCAAAGTACTGCCTTTCTCGGGCAGCCCAAGCAGTTCAGCAAGCCCTGAACAACAGTGACATTCTCCTTGAATGTCAGGATTGTACAGGAGGATGGTGCAGGTTTGCAGCTGTGAGGGACATACAGAGACAGAGGGCTTTTCAAGACTTACATGTATGTGTTTAACTAGAATCTGGACTAAATGCTTTATGAAAAGAAAAAAAACAGCAACAAACCCATGGTTCTGAAGTAGCTTGAGTTGTAATAAGTGCGGATCACTTATTTATGATTTTTTCCATGTGAAAAGCCTCACGTCATACTTACAACTTGTTGGTTGATGATTTTTTTTTCTTTCTAAGAAATGCTGCCTTAAAAAGAGTGATTATTATGCACAGTAGGTATTAATGAATTATTTATCAAACATATTTTCAGTCTTACTGAAAACACAGTTGATATGTTTTTCTAAGTGTTTTATTGTTGTAGTCATTTGCACACCAAACAAGTCTTTACTGAAGTTAATGCTTATGTATCACCATGCGCATGAAAAATGAAAGATACATTTCAAATAGAATCGGTCACGCTTTCTTTTTTTTTTTCTTTTTTTCTTTTTTTTTAATCTGCTCTTCTGGGGTGGGAAGTGTGTTTTTGTCAGGAGGAAAAAAGAAAGAAAGAAGGAAAAGCACATTTGGTGGTAAGAAATCTTTGTCAACAGATCTGCTGTCCAAAAAGTTATCCAGATCATGGATGGATAACAGCACAGCAGCACTTTAGTGGGGAGTTGGTGACTGCAGCTTCCGAGCCAGTTTTTACTTAAGTACTCTGTCTAGCTGTTGCCTTCTTGTGGATGGGAACCTTTCCATTTCCCATACTGGAGCTTTTTCCTTCTGCAAAGAAATAATCAACAATTAATGATTTAATACTAATCTGTGAAACTTCTGTGTACAACAATAGTTGTTCTCTGCAAACCAGTTAATAATTTAACTCAGGCTTAAGTACAACACCCTCAAAATAAGTGTTGTTTAGCTTCTTAACCTCATAGACAAGCTTGATTCTGGCATGATTCTGGTCATCCTAACTGATTTCCTAAGTCATCAGGCTGGTAGGTAAGCAGAGACATACAGTGATTTTGTGAGAGACTTTGAAGGGTTTTGGTTCATCTTTGCTTGGAATAGAACCTTTTGCTGCCCCATTCACTGTGCATAAAAAGTGTGGTTTAAGAATAATCACACCATTTCATAAAACTCACAAACAGGTCATTCTCAGTGTTCAGCATTAAAGCAGTATTTTAGCACTTAAGCAAAATTTTAGAAATTCAACTTCTTAAGGAAATGTATGTATCAGTCTCTCTCCTTTTCTGTGAAAGCTATTCAACTAACATTACAGAATTTAAAGAAGACTGAAGGCAGTAAAAGGAATCAGGCAAACAGACTTTTATTTGTAAGAAACTTACCTAGAATAAATATCTGAAATTGAATTGTGTGTCCTGAAGTTGGCTTAGGAAATGGCAAGGCATATGCTGTGTGTATGCCTAGTGTGCATGCCTAGTGTGCGTGTTTCTTCAGGAGAAATGGTGATAGAAAAGGCTTGGGTGTATTTATTGGTGAGATGATGGAAAGCAGGTAGAAATGGCAACAGCTATCTTGATGTGGAGCATCAGAAGTGTTCAACTGTGGAGTTGAAATTAGTACTCATGAAAAAATCATTATTTTGTGTGAATTGTGCTGTTTCACTGAATGCTGGACTCTGAAGAGTAAAATGCAATCACGTGGTGGTAAAAAGGGAGAAGTGTGCTTCTAGCTTTGTGGGTTACTGCTAATGCATGTTACCAAGTAAAGTGAAGCTTGATCCTCTAGAGATCAGAGAATGTCACAACAATCTGAGTTTGTGAAATTAAGTCAAGAAAACAGGATCATATTGAAAAGAATTTTGGTTATGTGGATTTAATGCAATCAGAAATAATCTTTAAGGTGGTAGGAACTACATAAACCTTTTAGGAAGGAAGTAATATAAATTTTCAACTTTTCAATGAAAAAAACTAAACCTGTCAGTTTATTTTTCACGTCCAGGCAAATGGATACCATTTATGGTACTCAAGGAGTTTGGACTTTGAGGGGGAAAGAGTGGGATGTCAAATCAGTTCTGATGAGCCCCAGAGGCAGAGAAGTTTGGGGTGGGGTGAGGGAAGAGTTCCACCTGTCCCTGAAGAGCCTGGGCTGCTGGAAGGGCTTGGGACAGGCAGGTCTCACCAGACCTGGCTTTGGGCAGCACGATGGTCACACATTTCAATTTGTTATGTTGTCTTTTAAAGGATAAAACCTAGGTGACAACCATGAATGCATTTAGTTACATTAATTGACCCATGCTGTGATTTGTAGTTTTAATAAACAGCAATGTAATAATGAACCAAAACAAAACAGAAAAAGAAAACAAAAACAAAAACAAAAAACAAAAAAACCCCACCACAAAACAGCAGCAAAATGTTCCACCATCTCTTTAGAAAACTGTCAGCTGCTAAACACACATGAAAGATTGTTACCAGGGTTTTTCACAAGCTGATGTTAGGCTGTAATAAGGAATTTGGAAAAGACAGATAACCCTTCCCCAGCAAGTTGATTTTGACTATGAACTTTAATAAAACAATTTGCTCCCAGGCATTTTCAGATTGTAAAGAATCCCTTTTCCTACTGAAGAATTTCCTAGATATGCATAGATACATGCAGAGTGACCTCTGAGACTGAATGAGTTAATGGCAAATGTGGGCACAATGTTTAGATCACAGCACATTGCCTATAGTTTCTTGCAGAGATCTTGTATCATGTATGATTATAAAACCAGGCATTATGGAAAGATGATTTTTGTTGTTCTGAGTTGCAAAGAAAAATATAAGGAATGACTCGAGAGTAAGGAGAGAGGAAGGAATGTGCAAAGCTTGTGTGTGTCATGCATGGAAGAATGAGATGCCATCAAATGCTTTTATCTTTGAGCTATTCTGGGCAAGGAAAGAAGACTTTTTGCCTTCAAATATGATATCCCAGTTATGATGTAAATGGTGATTTGTAAAGCTGCAGAAAGTAAGTGACAAATGTTTGTCGCGTGGTTGTCACGGTGTTCGTTAGTACTCGGCTGTGTGTCAGCTAGAGTAAAAAGATTAGAGATCCTTGTTCTAGTGGGGAAGACTTTCAACAACTGTCTGCTGATTTCTGACACCTGCAAGAAGCCAATTATGATAAATTGAGGACGTTGTTGGGACATTTATAGAGCTGACATTACGCACAGTAAAATACGTAAATAAATAAATAAAAATAGAGAGAGAGGAAATCATCCAAAAGAACTTGGACATAAGTTGGAACCTGACACTGGCAACTTAACTTGGAAAGAGCAAAAATCTCAGAAATAGGCAGTATCAAAGAATACTGAATAATACTGAATTCCGTGGTATCCCTTGAGAGTAAAAGTAAACTAATGCTGTGTGCAGGTCAGCAGCTACCTGTAGTTTTCCCTAAAAGAATGGTTCTTTTTACCTTCACCATCTATTTGCTTGCTATAAAAGGAACAGGTGTGAGCCACATGCATATACCTCAAGGAAATAATAACATAAAACAACACAAGGATTTATCTGTGGAAAAAAAAAAAAAAAAATCATCATAATCAAAAACAAGTAGAAAACATGAATACTGATTATCAAGTGAGTTTGCACATTTTTGTTTCAAAGATCTGTGGTACAAAGCAGAAAAGTACAGGAATGTGCGCTGTGCCAGACGTTCTATTTAGATGGGAAAACTTAGGATACTGTCAGTTTCACAGGCAGTTTTTGAACATAGTAGAGATTTGGCAGGGGCTGTGAAAGAGCACTTGGTGGCCTTTCTTTTGACCTTCATAAAAGACTGGATAGCCAGACCTTTCAGAGTAAAGTTTCTCGTTGGTTTAAATTAATTTTAGAACAGCCAGCATTTAATAAGCTTTGAATGGTATATTCATGCCGACATCATATTCTGCTGAAGTGAAAGAAACAGTAAATCTTGTGCATGAACTCATGCTAACTGGTTGGCAGGGTTCTCTGGTCAGAATAGCTCACTTGGAGGAGCAGCGCTGTGGCCGGATCTGACAGGGCTGCTGCATAACACAGCAGCTAAAACTGACTTTCCAGGAAGCACAGATTCATTCAAGCTCAACTCTGTTCTTTAAAAAAGCTGCAGCAGTGCAATCTGGAGACTTTGTTTCACTTGCTCAGGAGCTCTGCTGCTTTCAGTTAAGCCCTCTCTCAAATCCAGATTCGCTGTTATTCATCCTCCACTTCACCTACCTTGTTTTCTGAAATTGTGTAGGAACTTTCTGATTCCTCCTTGAAATTAAACTTCCTTTGTAACATCTACCATAAACTGAAGGGAGCACATTGCAACCTGTTACAGTGATATGGCTTGTCTGGCCTGAATTGCTATTGATTTTAAAGCAGGATGTAGGTTGCTATATAAATCCTTTTCCTCAACATTCAGAAAAGAGAACACCGCTAAACCTGCTGCTGTATATATACTAGAAACTCAGGTTCTTGGGCTGAGAGTTTCAAACATCTCATACCTTTTCTATCACATTTCTAGTGATATTAGGCTTCAGTTGTAGATAGCTTGTATGATAAATATGTAAAATTACAATGTTTTGCGTATTTTCCATATATGCAGTACCCAAAATGCTTTATCTGTGACTGGATTGCCACAACAAAGAGAAACAGGATTAGTTTCGTGTATGTATTCTCAGGGCAAACTTGTCACTCATGGAATAACAATCCCAAACGGGTGACAGCACTCGCACCAGCTGCTTGACATCCCGGCAGGTGCAGGAGCCCTAGGAAATGTCACACTATCAGATGCACCTTCAGAGTGTGCAACTGGAAAAAAGCTCCTGGCCGCAGCTATCACCCCAGGCCATAGCTAACACCCCAGGCCACATCATCCTGTAGCTTGAAACTATTGCTGAGCTGTCAGTTTAATAAATGAGTAGCCACTTTGTTTTGATCAGTATTGTCAGGGCTTATTTCAAAAGTGATTCTGATTCCATCACGCAGCCTAGCCCAGCCAAAGTCAACTGGTACAATTTCAAGGTGAATTTATTCATTCTTTATAGAAGTTCTATGCACGAATATATCAAGACAGTTGAATAAATTGAAATAAATAGACTTGGCGTTGCATAGTCTCCTAATAATTGAAAGTGTTTCCCTCCAGTATATTTGTAGTAATACTGCTACCTTTACTAAGAGTGGATTGTCTATGGTAAGGGAAAGTGGGGAATTACCATATTGATAACATATTTGGAAAATGGAATTGGGGCTAATATGTAGAAAAGGGCAGCTGAAAGTTGTCTTTGCCTTCAGCTTAGCACTGAAGATTAAGTCAGAAGAAAGCCTGCTACTAAATTATGATGCATAATTAGCTCCTTCTTCCACTGAGAATAACTTTCAGTAACTTTCTCTTTTTTGTGCAGTTGTTAACTTTTACAGGAGAGAATCTGTAGGTAAATATAAGAAAAGTTTATTTCTTTGGAAATGTGCTGTGTGGACGGCTTGTTACCCACAATCTCAGACTACAAAAGCAGTAGAAGATGTCAAGTTTGTACTTTTCTAATTTTATTTTTATTTTTTTACCTGAATGTCAATTACTTGTGTTTTTTTTTTTTTTTTTTTTTTTTTTTTTCTTCATGTACAACAGTACCAAATGTACACAAGTCCTGGTCTTTCTCCTTGTTTCATTTAAAAAATGAGTCAAGGTTGAATATTTTCTGTTATTCAGAAAAGAACTTAAGCGGAAAAAGAGTTCTTACTTTTCCATCAGAGGGGGAATGAATAGATGGAAGGGAAACAAAAGGCATCAAGTAGAAGGCAACAGTTCACTGCTCAGGTGGCTTTTCAAAGTAGTCTAGTACATCAGCTAGCAGAAGTGCAATTCTGATTTGAGTCTTTCAAGGGCTCTCAACAGGTGTTGTTAAGATAATGGAGACTTTGAAAGCTTTTCAAAAGAGGTTTTGCTGTTTCCATGTTATTCTTCTAAAACAATACCCCAAACTAATCAAAAGGATTATCATGGCCATATGAGGTGAAGACATTCTTTTCTTTCTTTCTTGATTTGCTTGCACTGACTTAGATACAGGAATAGCAGTTACCACAATGAACTTCCTCCTCATCATGATGCTGCATGCCCACCTGTACATCCCAGCAGACCAGGACTCGGAGTGTCACCTGGCCTCCAGGGTCAAGGGTGGATTGGGATACATTCTTTACACGAACAGTAAGGAGTCTGGGGCTGGTCCAGGCTGTAGCTGCCATTATGCATAGTTAGGAGCCTCCTTCCCACCAGGTGAGAGTGTGAGAAGGGCAAGGCTGGTAAGAACCTGTCAGAGTTGTAGCAGGGCAAGGGGAGAGGATAAGGGCTAATCTCATTCTGGAAACAAGAGAAAGAAAGCAGTTAAGTAAGTGAGCACACACTTAGGAATAGGCATGTGCTTAATTTAGGGAAGACAATGAAATACTGAATATTTGGCTTTTTTTTTTTTTTTTTTTTTTTTTTCCTTCTAATTCCTACTTCACATTCACAGTAATCTTTTTATAATCCTTCTTAATTAGCACATTCCAAATAAGTAAAAGAATGGATTAGGTGCTAAGATATTATCGTCAGCATCGGGAATTAAAAAATGGGATTCTGATTTTTCCACAGAAGCTGGGGAATATGTAACAGTACTGGTGCTCTTATTTTATTTACATTTTAATGTGTTAATTTTTCAACATGTTGAAATGTTAATATGTCATTAAATATGGCTAGTTACTTATTGATTAAATAAACAAGTTTTTCAACAATTAGCAGCCAGTGTTATGAACTACTGACTGAAAATACTGTAGTTTAATAAATGAAAACCTTTGATTAAGAGAAGAAAGAGCTGTACTAACAGTCATCCCTGAAATTACATTTTTGTATTCCTTCTTTTTAAATTATAAATTGGATAAATAATCTTGCACAGTAAGTTTACTTCTAGAGAAAAAATTTATGGATAACTTACATATCTCCTTGGAAATCAAAGTTTTTTAAAGGTAGCATCAGCTTTTTAATAGGAGCAAACTGTGCTGCTGTGATAAGAGAAAAATATAACTTTGTCTTCGGGAGATTAATCTTTTCTCCAAATCTTGATTAATATGTGGCAAGACAATATAGTATTGAACTATATGCAAAGATAACCAAGATTTAAAATATGAATATTTTACCAGTGTGGAAGATGAATATGACAGTTTTAATCTCTTCAGATTCATGATTTACTTAAATTTTGGGCAAGTCTGAAGTGACTGATGTTCTCTAGGCAAGATTTACTGATTTAAAAAGCATTATATTGCATTAAGCAAATGAGAAAACTTAAGGTTTTAGTCCATTGTTATCTATTGCTTGTACAGCTCAGGGCAGCAGATCTCCTTTTGGAATGTAAAGGAAAAATGTGGAGTTACTGTAGTAGAACTACTGTAAGATAGTCTTTACATCATCTTTTGTACAGTGAGCTATGCTTAGTAATTTGCACAGCCCTCGAGAGGCCAAGAATTATTCTTTCCATCAAGAAGATCAGTCATGGCAAGCTTGGGTTAAACACATTCATTAACACATGTTATCACATGATAACAGTGCAATTAACTTATAGACCCAAAATATTTGCATATTTCAATTCACTGGTCTTAGTATATCTTGAGAGAGATAAATGAAATAGTTCAGTGTTAATTATTACCATACATTTGCATGAAACTTAGGACATTTATTAATCTTCAGTGAAAGGGAAGTTCATTGCATCTCAAGTGTGAAAGGTGAAGGGTGGATGTTTTTTTTTCCAAATTAAACCATACCTCTGCTCTGTCTAGTGACTGATTCTTTTAACTAGGGCAGGCCCTAGCAGTTAGGGAGCTAACTCACAGCAGCCAGGAATATCTGTTACAGTCTCTTTATACAATTCTGGAAAACAAAGATTGATTCTGATCAACTGTTCACCGATTTACTACTGAAAATTAATTCTCTTCAGTAGAGACAGGCTGGATATATTTTGGGTTCAAAATCAAGATTGCCAAAATGCTTGCAAAGTATTACACAAAATGGTAAATAGTATCTCCCAAAAGTTTACTTTCCCCATAAGAATTTTGACTGTTTTATTTCCCTGCTAAATCATTTTGGATGCAAAATATGGAAATGGATAGGGCCCGAACCAGAAAAACTACCTGTACCTCAGAACTGGATTTGAAAAACACTGAAGCTTTCATCTGCATTTAAATCCAGATCTGTTTGAAGTCTCATGGGAGCTATACAGAATTGACTTTTGTCACTGTTTCATTATTTCTGTAATCAGCCATCAGCAAATATTAGAAAAAGCTCATCTAGGCAATAGTGAGCAGAAATCCAAGGAAGGTACCTATTAGTAATACAGAAAATTCAACAAATTTTATATAATAGCCTGAGCAATCAGATAAATTAATTTTTAAAGTTGGTTGAAGAGAAAAATTAAATAGATGAATTCAGTCAACTGTGACCAGTCTGAGTTTTGTGTCCACTGGGGTGTCAGTTCTGACACATTATTAAAATTATCAGATTAAAATATGAAGAAATTTAGCTAATAAAACTGAAGGGAAAAAAAAATCTGCACTATAATTGCTTGTTACAGTTTTCAGCCTCCTGTCTGCGACCTGCCATGCTCTAGTAAACTGTTTTTTAGGAAAGGCCATTGCATAATAACTTTTTATATTGTAACAAGATTATGTTTTCTTGCACTGACATTCAAGCACAAACATTTATAATTAAATGTGGAACTATGCCTAAGCTGTACCTTGTTATGAGCGATATAGCTGTTTTCAGAATGTGTACCGTACCATTGCCCTTTTTAGCTCTATCTTTAGCATGAATAAATGCATAAATTTTAATGGTGTAGAGAACAAAGGAATTGAATAAACGAGAAGTTTTGAGAGAGGATTTGCTGGAACTTTGGTTTCATAATTGAGAACTCATTATCAATTAATGTTCTCTGTGATACTGTCCTTATGAAAAGGTAATTATAAAAACAAAGCCATTTAGTGGTCCCATGTACTGCCTTCTGAAAGGGTGGCTGGATTTTTCTTGTTATTGTTTATGGTAGTTATGCTGCTTCATCAAGACTGAGTAGCTTTGAAGCTATCATACATGGCCACCTACACCTTGAGAATTTTTAAGAGGCTGTTAATAGTAAGACATTTTCTCATCAGTATGTTACAGCCAAAAACATAGTTGTTTGTGAAACAGTTTTAAACATAAGAGCAAAAACAGAAGCCAGTGTGAAGATCATCCCCAGATTGACCCCAGCTCCCTGCGATTCAGATTTTCCCCATGTCTTTCCATCCTTTATCTTCTTTGCATCATCTGAACATATTGCAAATTAAATCTTTAATCCAGTGACGAGATAGTTTGTGTGATCCTAAATAGAGGAGATAAAAAATGAGAAAGAAAGCAGAACAGTGCTGAAATTAAGGGTGAATGCAGTGTAACACTCAAAAAATACTAAGGTAAAATACAGTGCCTTGTCATTTACCTTAAAACAAATCATCTGAAAGTAACTAATTCTCAGTAATCCATTGCACAGGATACCATAACTTGCTTGAACTAGCAGAATATAGATGTCAAGTGAAAGATAAATGATTCATTGAAGTATTGCAACTCCCTGTCACATAAGGTACAGGACAAAATAAAGCAAGAGAGAATTTTTTTCATGCTTTGTGCCATGCAAGAACTATAAATTCAAAGATATTGAGTGCCATTATGCAAGCATTTGAAAAGCTAATAGGAATCCCTGATATCCAGAGGTTTTCTTTGATTTTGAAATGGGATTTCTCTCAGACATGGGGTAAAATTAGGTGATAAACTCCTTATCCATAGGCCATGTTGCTATCAGTACCATTTGTTTGAAAGTCTGCAATCATTTGTCTTACCACAAAGCCATTGGTGTCGTATGTCCTTGCCTCTGATCTAAATTCTATTCTGCAACATTTCAGTTTCAACTTTCAGTACCACATCTGCAGTACTTAGCAGTATTCTGGGTACATGGAGTGAAAATATAGCAGAGGTTCCTGGTAGGCATATTTCAGAAAGATTTTTACAATAAGGTGTAATGGCTCTTGGAATATAAATTTAGTTTATTGCCACATAATGTCAAGATTTATTTGATGTAAATCAATATTGCTTTGGAAACAAAATGTAACTTCAGAAATCTTTGGATCAAAAGTCATTCATGAGTGGAAAAAAAACCTCTAGTTTGAGGCTTAGGATGATTAATTCTTTATGCCAAGATAAAAGTGGTGCACTTCTCTTTTCGTAAAGAAAACAAATGACCATCAATTCTAGCACTGACTTCTGTTTACAATTTCTCCTCTTTGTTTATTTCACAAATAGTGTACATAGATTAATATTTACAATTCACAAGTCTAATAATTTATGCATTAGTATTTAGCCCTTGTCATGTCTTTAATTTTTGCAATTAATTGTTTTAATAACGGAAAGGTTAATTGCACTATTCATCAGAACTGCTTGCTGTGAAATGGTAGACAAATAAGAATCTTCAAAGATAAAGGGCACACTGAGTAGTCAGAGCTGTCATTCCAGCTGAGGGAAATTTGCTGGAATAGCCCAGCAGATTCATGTGACTGCTGAAATCTTGGGGATCAGAACTGATTCTGTTCAGACAGGGAGAAATGTACCAAAGTGTATCTTACTAGAAAGAAACACCATCTTCTTTGAAGATTATACTATGTTCTTATATATGTATGGTGGCATGATACATAGGTGGGAGTTCCTCCTCAGCTTACTTTGAATGATTATGTTTAAAAATGTGTTTTTAGGGCTACTGTGTGGAACCTGAGTGTTGTTTATATCCTGATTTTTCTTCCCTACCAAGCCAAATTCTCTTGCTGACACAACCTGCCAGCTAGCTGCTGCTAAGCTGTCAGAGCTCTGACAAAACCAAAACTATCATTAACTTCAGCTTGTGGTTTTGTGTATAGAAAGTGTTCAACGGCTATTTAGCATTAAATATAAATTTAATGTGCAGGCATTAATTGCTGGTAAAAATGACCAGATTTGTGTTTTCAACACCATCTTCCTTATTAATTTATTAAAATATTCATGTATGAATTCAATCGACACAGTGATGCTAACTTCTTTCAAAATATACACCATAAACTCAACAGTAGGATGTGCTTAAAAAGGAAATGGATTATCATTCTGGAGCCAATGCAAGGCACTTTAACACAGACTTTTGATAATCTTATTTGCTCATGCTCTTAACTGTTCTAGACATAGGAAAAGAAAACTGGTTTTCAGAGCTGTCAGTCAGATCCATCAATTATCAATTTAAACTTTAGGATATGCAAAATTTTTAATTTAATTTCCTGCACCTATTTAGTACTCACTTTCTCTTTTACCAAAAATGCACTATTTATACTTTTTCCAGTTTGAATAAAATCCTATTTTCACATTACCGGATTTGCCGGCTGAATGAGAACTGCGTTTTCTAAACCCCCTATTAAAACTGTGTCAAAGTTTTGTTAAGCTTGTAATAAATTACCTATATCATCTTCAGGCAGTAATTTTTTGCTTCAGCTGGCATGTACTGAAATGAAGAGCAGATGGAAGATCAAAGAAAAAGTGAACAGGTTAACCATGTCAGTGTAAAGTGTCAGTTTTTTTAATTGTTGTATTTTTTGCAGATAGGATCATAAAATGACAGTTTATTGACACCTGTAGCTTCGTAACTGTTTTTTCGGTTCATCTGTGTGAATGTTGTAATTTGCAATTGGCTGCAAGATGCCACTGGTGTTAAACACAGTGGGAGAAATCAAGACAATTCTCTCCATCAATCTGACAGAAATATGTTTACCTTAATTGAGAATTTTGTCAAGAAATATGCAAAAAAAAAATCCACACCAAAACAAACAAACAAAAAACCACAACAATTGTTTAAGCTAAATCTGTCAAATTATACCGTAGATGCTGTTTTTATTTTCTGCATAAGAAGCTAGCTGAGTATTGCTGGAAAGTGACAGACTGATTTCTAATCCAGCCATGAACACTACAAACCATAAATCTCCAAGTATGGGAGTGTTTTCATCATCCAGTTACTCAATAGGGTCCTCTCAGGAACTGCACACTGTCTGGACCTCAGTGTAATCTATTTTGGCCTCAATCAGAAGGACTGTACAGACAATGAAAGCAAGGGACTGAAAAGACAAAAATAAATATAAAAATACCATGCTTTCAAAAGTAAATCTGATCGTAAGTACCCACTAATTAATTTTTGTTGGATGAAAACCTTTTGAATTGCCTTCTTAAATCTGTATTTCATAATGATTCCTGTGATGACACTTTAACAGCAGAGGTGCCTTCTTTAAAATAACTGTAATTAAGGGCGTCTCTGTGCAGACACTTCTGACATAATTCTTGTTCCATTGGCACCAACATAGACATTTTAACTGATTTTGCTGGGCTCCAAAATGACATCTGTGTATTTTTCTTGAGCGCTTGGGCTTCATTCCTCTCTTTTGTGGATGAGCAGTTCTTTTCATTCCAAACACAGAAAGTACTGTAAGAAAAAGAACCAGAGGAATCAAATACTTTCTGGAGTCAAATACAGATACTTTTTGCAATCTGTGTATATGCAAACATATATGTTTAATATATTGTACTGTAGGAATTATTTCCAATCTTTTTATTCTTCCAGTCACCTCCCAGAAGCTGATACTATCAGGAACTGACAAAGGCAGAACTCTAACTGTTCGGTCACTTTTTCCTCTATACATGATAAAACATACAGGATCCTTGGCTCCAGAAGGAAATTGGCTGTGATACATTCTGCAGCATGCAAGCATGCACCAGGAGGTCACAAACTGATACTACATGATCTTGTAGGTCCTTTCCAACCTTGTGTGATTCTATGAGGGACTGCTGAGGCTGTCGGCTGCTCACCACTCTGTGCTGCTGGGCAATTCTAGGCTTTAAATACCAGGTTCTTGGGATACACACATGAAGCAGGGCTGAGATGAGATCCAACTAGATTAATGGTAAGTTAGCAAAAGCAGGCAAAGTGGCAGTGAGTGTTCTGTAGCCTTGGGCTCCCCAGGCTATGCCCTGCAGTGCCCACCCGAGAGTCTGTGTGAGCACTTAGGTTTATGGGTCACGTTCAGGCAATTCAAGTTGCTGATTAAGCAGCTATCCACAGCACAATAACATGGGATTTTTTGAAGAGCTGGTGGATTTTGTTCAGCCATTGAATTTTCACAGCTATGTTGCTTAAGAAAAGCTTTTTGCTTTTTTGTATCTGATTCTAAGTGATCATAAAGCACTCTTCATACTTCTTAAAACTTGGTAAAACTGCAGAATTAAAAAAGACCTTATAGACTAAATAACAGCTGTTGCTGTCATAGTTTCCAAAATGATTCTCTACCAAGTAAGCTCTTCCAGCAGAGCTGGAAGGTACAGTTTTATACAGCATTGTTATTGGGGTTGGTCATAGCCCAAACATAGGCTCAGCCTGATAAAATGGAACTGTATAACCATTAATCTTTCCTAAAGATGAAATATTTTATTTATTTATTTATTTATTTAGGTTATACCATAATCTTCTGGTAAGAAAAACCCTAATACCATTTAAAAATAAAGTTTGCGTGAAGTATTTCTTGCTAAAATAGTTTGTAAGCATATACTGATATTTTTCCTTGCCTTTCTACTGCATTATGCTTACAAAGCGTATGTCAGAAGTTGGACTTCCTGGTATTTATTAATACCTTTAAGTGATAAGCAAAAATTACTTATTGGAAAGCATGATTACTGCTTATATAAAGCAGCTATTCAACCCCACCACAAAGATGGGCATTAAGAACCAAACAGAAGGTTTTGTACTTTGGCAGTGCTAATGCTGAAGGCATCATTTAAATTAGAATTCTTTGATATGTTAATTATTTATTGTTGTGAATTATGCATCCTCTAAAATCAAAGGGACACATAACCTATAATTTATTATTCATTTAGCATGAAAACTTGTCTTCATGTAACAATTTCTCTGTTAGGTACGGAATTTGGATTTGAAAAAAAAAAAGGAAATCTTTTAACATGGTTTAAAACGTAAGATGCTGAGGTTTTCCTGATAATGTGAAAAGGATCTTTAAGACACTGTTTAACCCCTCTAACTTCTTTATGATGCTTCTGAGTTCACTGAGAGATATGGAGATTCATTAGACATAGGTTAAATCACAAGTTCAATTTGTGTACCTCTGTTAGGAGATGGGCAGCTGAAGGTGGGCTTTGTTAATGCAAGAGCAGTGAGGAGTATCTGCATGTTTTTTCATATGCACTGAATTTTGCAGATCTTGATTCCTTTTACATTAAGAAGGAGGCTTTGAAAATCTTGGACTGTGTCTCAGTTGCTCTTTGACTTTGTTTTATTGCATTTATAACTTAGAACAAAATTACAACTTTTGAATCAGTTAAAAAAAAAACAAACCACCTGCAGATCTGTTCTGCAAGTTGAGAAGCCATACGTATTTGTAAAGCTGTGACAAAACAGTTAGAAAAATGGTAAGGTCTTGGGACCAGCAGAAAGATAGAAAGGTGTTACTGACTACCTGAGTTCAAATGTTCTTGATGCTAATGTTTTGCTTTTTTTTGTTTTGTTTTGTTTTGTTTTGTTTTTCATACAAATGTGCTACATGACAAAATATTTTTGAGTTTTAGTCTGAATGAAGAATTAATAGAAATTCAGTAAACACAGATAATGCTGATGTTCTTTAAGTGGTCCAGATCCTAAATGCTTGTGGGTAATTCTGACTTGTTACAGTAGTTAGAACAATACTATATTGCATATATAGTAAAATATTTGAAAAGATTTTGTTTGATCATGTCTATACTAAAGGTAAAATCTTTGTAGACAAAGAGTAAAAATTCTATGCAAGAACTATTGCAGGGATAGGGCTCATTTCAGCCTGTGACACCCTCACCTGGTCAGGTCAGACCTCACTTCCTTCTAATGGGAACAGAGTTGTAGCGCAGAAAAGAATGGGAGTGGAGGCAAATGCCAAAGCCATTACTGGCAAGTCATGTGTTCTGATTGGATTAAGATTAATGGTGCACTGAAGTTCATCGGATGAGGAAAAAGTCCCCAGAGATTGGTTAAATGGTTGCATTTATTCTCTTTGGCACTTTTCTAGGCAAGGACACTGGACAAAATTCTCTAAAATGGAGGAATGCCTGCTCAAGAGTGCTCACATCAGTGAGCAGTGTGCCTCCTCTTATGTTAAGCATGTATTTGTAAATGAAATTTAAATAAACACTTGCTAACAGTTCCTATTGAAATAGGGAAAGTGAGCCTGTTCCCCAGAATAAGAAATGAAGGAAAATAAGTTATAGTTATGGTACAGATTCTGCATTCCTTGTTGTTTTACTCCTACAGTGAAGCAATGCTTTTTTTCTTTCAGCAATACATCCCTCTAAAGCTGCTTGTGCACCTACTGGTTTTGCACGCAAACTGATCTTGTTGAAGAGAAAAAGGATATAAAATAAGAAAGGAGTTTTCCCTGATAGTTCTTTCAAACTCAGCAGGGAGTTGGGGTCTACATATGAAATATTTTGGATAGTTGCAGAGCACAGCTAATGTTTCTAGGGCTTCCTTAAGGAAAGGTCAGTGCAAACTACAAGGCACTGTAGGCAGGAATCAAAATAATAGAAATATATATATATTCTTCTTTCCATTTGGTATTGTAACAAGCTCACTTACTCAGGGCTTAAAGTGGTCAGTGTCAAAGCAAGAGTATAGTCTACCATCTTGCAAAGATACTGCAGGTTTTCACATACACAAATGTAGGCGGTATTCCTTTGTACATGTATACATTTAGACACTACTTACACATTCTTCTGCTTTGAGTAACAACTTGCTGTTTCTTCTCCACTAAAGAAGTTTAACTGTTTGCTAGTTGACCTTGGAAACAAGCTTGTTTCTTTATGCACTGAAAAATTATTTGCTAATACTCTTCTCTGTAAATGATGAAGCGATGTGTGTTAGGAGCTTCTGCTACTTGTGGTCCCCTGGTTTAGTTAGTCATTGTTTAGGCAATTGTCTATATAAGGCTATTCTATACTTGTTATTTTTCTGTTGAGCTCAGGTCTCCCTGAACATAACACTGTAAAAAGAAATTCTCGTCATCAAACCATCTCCTCATCGTTTTATATAACGAAAGATAATAATCTTATCTCATAATCTAGAACTATATTCTCTGTAGCATAAATCTCTAAAATGTTAAACCTTAGTATTTATTACATGTTCCATCTTGCTGCTGACATTCCTATTAATGCTTCGCTTAGCAAGGCAGAAATGGTACTTCTTTATAATGCGGGAAAAGATTGAGAAAACTCTTTGTGCACAAATCACAAGAAAGCATAACTTATCTATTACAGAGCAGGAAGATTAAATACATGGCCATAAACTCCTTGCAATCATGGTGACTGAGTAGAGGTTTCTTCTGATTGCTTTAATAAATCCTTTGAGTACGCTTTCAATCTCTCAACGATTCCTGACAAAGCTTGTATGCTGTTGTTGTGCATCTGCCTACATCTAAAGTTCCGGTTATGAATATTTTATATGGCTTATCACTGCACTTGTGTCACTGGTTCAGAAGATGCTGGTGTGCCATTTGTTAGTGCTTTTTAATGCTGTACTAGGCAGAAAAAGAGAGATATGTAGGTTTAGATTCTAGCGTCTCCTTTTATGGAAGATATAAAAATAATAATCTTTGTGAATGATTGATGAGGTGATTATGTTTCACAGATTTTGAGACCTTGGTCCATTAGCAAAATCATTTTGAGGACTTGTCTTAGCATTCTGCATGCAGTGCATAAAGGACTAGGTCAATGATACTGCAGTATGGCAGTAATGAAATGCTGTGCTGGAAAAGCTGCTGTGTCCATGACTGCTCAGCCTCTCCTTTTGGTGTGGGAAACTGAAGCATAAGAAATGAGTGTCCTTGTAAAAATGTGCTTTCTGGTCATATTTACATTTACAGATTTCCTTTTTAGATCTTTACAATTACTGAGATATTTGCTACTAGATTAATTTAAATCAACACCATTAATCATTTAAATATTGCTAGGCACTGAAGTGCGAAGCCCTAGGAGTGCATCAGATGGTTCCTGTATACTCACACTCAGTCCTAGCAAACTCCACCCTGATGTCTGCTAAGCAACATTTACACAGCTCCATAAAAGCACTTCCTCCTATGTTCATGGATGGCTGTCTCTTGGTAGAAGGTGGGAGAAGAAAATAAATAATCATTTTCTGAGGTTATTGAATAATTATGAAATTATTCAGGTTATGTTCAAAATTTAACAATGATCAAAATTATCCAGTGAAGATTAAATACTAATTAATAAAGGAATATAATTGAACTTATCTTGGTTTGGGGTGTATCTATTTAGATTCTTTTTAAGAAATACTTTGTCTGATTGGCGTTATTGCTAGAGCTGTTTGCAGAACAATGTATTTCAAATCAATAATAGTGAATGTAGAACACAAAGGTTGGACTCCTGAGTGAGAATGCTTTAAAAATGTATTTGGTGGATTAAGATCTATAGTGAAGACATGACTAAATATTTTTCCACTATAGATGCTGTCTGTAAAATAATAACAGTTGTGGCACTAAACCAAATGATTTGGGTTAAACAGATTTTGAAAATGAAGTAATAAACAGCAAATCAGAAAATGCAGATAAATAACATAATTCCATGCAAATAGAAGAGAAACCAGTGCATGAAAACTGCAAATGTATCTGGGTACATGAGAGAATTGGGTTCAGTAGTTCAATGAGAGCATTACCTAGCTATCTGCATTTGATGATGTAATTATATTTGCTGGTACCTGCTTTCAGCACATGCAGATAACAGATCTATGTAACTGTACTTAAAATCAAAGACAATTTATTGCCACTCACCTTTAAGACAGGATTTTCTTTTTACCTGTCATTATTTTTCTTGGCATGAAACAGAGTTTCCGGAAGAAATCAGATTTGTGATTTCATAAGGTTTTATAAAAGATGATGATGCATTTGGTAATTATAGATTGAACAGGCCTACTTATTTTCACTGTCTTAGGAGAGCTCCATTGCAGAATTATCAATGACTGCATTACTTTCCTTGGTCTCTGTTTTACTTTCTTGCTAAAACATGAGCCAGATTCTTCACTGTACTTCTGTTGTTGAGACATTTGTCCAGAATGTGTTTACTCAATTCTTTCAGAAAGGAATCATTCCAGAACTGGAATATCTTCCAAATATTAAAAAATAACTTGTCTATTATCTTGCTCACAAATGAGCTAGTAATGTATCAAAAGCAGATGGACAATTGTCTGTTTTAATCTGGCCATCATTTCAATCCAACTGTGATGTCTCTTAGATGAACAACAGTGTTTGTACAAATATTATCTTGGGAACAGTGCATTTTTATTTTCTTGCAAAAAAAGAACAAGGATATATACAGTACTCTGATAATAAAACATATCTCTAGATTTTGATGAATATAGAACTATAAAGATGATACTTTGTGATTTTCACAATGGAATGAAGTATTTTGGGTGAATATATAAGGTAAAAGAGTGTTTAATTTCAAGGAATTTCTGTTAGTAGAAGCCAAGAATAGAAATAACTGATTTCTGACAATGGCAGAAGAGATGAACAACATAGATAAGTTGTTTTTATTTTCCCTTGAAAACTGCTTTTTGCTTCTTTTGAAATACATTAATATATAACGATTTTAAATTATTTTGTGACATCTTGCCAGGCATTTTTCTTTTCCTCTATTAGTAGTTTAGAATTCAGCATGCAGTCACAGGAGATTTTTCAATTCTTGGAAATCTAAAAACTTCAAACTGAGGAATGCAGAAATTACTTCATCAAGTCAATTAATGGAATAAGTTCATCATTAATAAAACACTTTGTCTCATGCCCTGAAGTCTGTTGTAAACTCCAGTTTTATTGTGATTTCACATCCAGTTGTAAATCCCCAATGCATTGTGCTTGACATGCCTTCTTTATCAATATCTCCAATACTGGAGGCCAAATCATCTCACCTTAAGTATATTAATATTGAGAAAGTTGTTTTCAAATTAACCCCGTGAGATTACTTGCATGGATAGAAGAAGAAAACTGGTAGAAAATGTCATGATTTTTAGTAGGCTCTGTCACCTCTGAAAGGTCTAGTCTGAAAACTCTAGGTTTGTACTTGTAGCACAAAGGAAGAGGTGCTCTAGATGCCCAGGGTTTTATTGCTCTGGAGAAGACCTGTGCAGAGAGAGAAGCAACTCATTCTGTTCTTTTTGTTTCTCACTAAAGCATAAATTCCCCCTGTACTTTCCTTGTTCTGGTTCCTCAGGATTTCTATTAAGCCTATGATTCCCATAAGTTTGTCTGATTGATTTCCTTCCCACATTTGCTCCTAAGGCACATTTGAAGAGTGTCCTTTTCATCCCTGGGCTCTTGGCTTCCAGTAGGGCTTATAAGGGGTTGTCAGCTCATCTTTGCTGATCCCTCCAGCCGGCAACTTTCAGCATCATTTCTCAGTAACAAAGCCTAGTATTTTTCCTAAGACGCTATCAGCACTATCACAGCTATTTTTCTGTATTTTCTATTATTAATGAATTAAACTTTGACTCTTGCACCAAATAAATAAATAGATAAATAAAAATTAAAAACCCACAAGTGTTTGGTGGGGTGAGGGTTGCTTTGTAGTTGGAAGTGCATCAAATGCTTTATTTTTTTTCAGAGGCAGTGAAAACTAAGTATAATCTGCTATGCCTGAAATTTTTACAGCTGGATGAATGTGTACATTTTATACGATTCATAGTTATTCTCTAAAGAGATACACATTGATTTGGATGCATCCACACATGCACATAACCATTACTTTTTTTTTTTTTTTTTTTTTTTTCCCAGTAGAATATTCACTGGAAGTGAAAAAGAAAAAGATCTCTATTTCCGAGTATTAACAAAATCCTTATGTTGAGAGAAGAATATTTACCTCCTGCACAGGATAACATAAAGGGGATGGAAACTGCAGTTGTTTTGTTGCTAAAAAATCTTTGACAGTTTTTCTCTCTGGAGTACATCAAATTATTGGCAGAAGACAGTGATTGGTATATTCTTATATACAGGCCATAAATATGCATGGTGTACAGGTGAGAAGGGAAAAGAGCACAGAGCTAGATTAGAAAAATCGAATACCTTAAATTGGGTGATGATGGGGATAGAGTGTCTTGCTGAGCTGAGAAACCAATGGACATCTTTGGTATAAGAGAAATTAATTCTGTGACAAGCTACAATAAAATATTCTTCATGTTAAACTAGGAAAATATAGACAAACCACTTTTCCTTTAAAGTAAGCAGAACAATTAACCACTCAGTAAAAAATAATGAAAAATTCTTACAATAGTTGAATCTGTGTAACCCTTTCTACTGAACTATCTTGGATTTTCATTGTCTGTCTTCTCATACTGGATGAAGTTACTGTATGTCATTCTTGTCCAGCCACATTTAACCTACATTCACAGTTTTATAATGTGTATCCGTAACACTATTTGTCTATCTGGGGATAATTTAGCAGTATCTCAAAGAGTCATAAAAACATCTATTGTTTACTCTCTCATAAGTTATTTCAGAAGCATCACCTAAATTCGTATGTATTATTCATTCAGATCTATTGTATGCTGTTTCCATTCACCTTTTACTTTGTGGGTCTGTATTTTGTCATCCTCCTTTTTTTAACCAGTTCAGCATTCCAAGTTAAGAACCTGTAGGAAAAGATATTTCTAACAAGAGTACTTCCAACAGTTATTGTTATGAGAAATGCTGGTACAATAAGCCTTTCAGTCATCTCTGGAGGTCAAGTTCTCAGAGGGAACTGCAAACAAGCAGTTCTAACTCAGCTTACTCACACAGTCCAACTGGACAGCTGCACTAACAAGACTGGATTAGCTTGCATAGTCCATAATAGATTCCCTTCTCTCAGTTAAAACTGACTCTGCAGCATCTTCTTTTTCCTTCTAAACACGGTTCAGTCTGGTTTTAACTGGATTTGCTGTTTTTGCTTGCTTGATGCTGTGATGATATATAGGAAAGCAACCATTAGGAAATCAGATTCATACCATCTTTTACTGTTGTTTGAAATCCCACTCAACCAGTAGTAATACTGGAAAATTTACATCCATAATGGTAGAAATGAAAACTAGCAAATTGCTTAATTTGCTGCTGCTACTATTACTGAAATAAGCTTTTGTCTAAAGTGAGCATTCAGTACATGAGAGACACAGAACTGAACTGCTGGGGCAGTCATTTTTTTTTTTTTTTTATTAGCTTGACTCCAACATAATTGTTTTTAACTGAGAGCATCTTGTATGTGATTTTAATTTGCTTTCACCACAGATAAAGCATTTTAGAAAATAATAACAAAGTTAATAGGATAAAGAATTTTAAAACATTTTTCTTTCCAAGATAATGTATAATGTGTCTAAACTTACCACTGAAATCTGTAGGACCAACTATAGGAAAAAAAATGTGTAGTAGAATGAGGATTTATTTGTTGGTCAAAATTGAAGAATGAGGATACAGGGAGACAGTTGAGTTCAGACTAATCTTGTATTAATCCATTCAGCTGAGCTATATGAGAGTCACAGGCACTGTGCACTCTTCCTGGGGGGAGTGAGGACATCACTGGAGCTAAGCTCCTGGAGATAACTGTTGCTGAATGGCTGCCAGGACTGCGTGCATCCTCAGCTGCTGTCATGTAACCAGGGGTGGTCAGCAATGCCTTCAGTTGCCCCCACTGGATCCTGCAAGTTTCTGATGCATACAGCCCAGGTACTCTGGGATCTCAGCTTCTCCTCTTCACTTGTTGTCCATGTGTGTCCACACCTTAATGTCTGTGCTCCCTTGTCTGCCCAGGAGCAATCCTTGCAGGAGAACAAGGGCTTGAGCAAACCAGCTAAAGCTGCTGTAGACTAGAGATATCCTACTGAACTGATGTCGGTGAATGTGAAATTACATTATATGTGACTTTTAAAAGAGTATTTGGAAACCTGTATTTAGTTTAAATTCTTGAAGTTGCATACATTAAACATATGCCATACTGAAAAAAATAATAATAATTCAATATCACAGTATTTATGAGCATGGAATTGTTAATTTTTTATTTCTTACCTGCACTGCAGTAAAATACATTTCATTGGATCTTTAAAGTATCTGTCATTTACTGTATTGTTAATTTATCAGTTTCTCCAATAAATTTAAGTTACTTGTAGTCTGTGCTTCCACTTATGAAAGTTGACTGCTCTTCCATAATAGCTTGTGAGAAGACTGAACAGAAAACCAAACTAATGCCAGCCATTTTTCAGTCTCATAAAATGATTAAAGCTGATGTAAAATGACTCATTAAAACTGAAAACATTAGGATCATTAAAAAGCCATTAAACCACCTCACTCTTCTGATTTATTTTACAGTAACCTTATTTGGCCAGTGTTTTAAAGTCACAGAATCCAATCTTTTGTCTCTAATTATTGGCTGTATATCCACCATGCAGTAGGAAGATGTGTTCATTATGCTTCCATTCTTTCTAAGTCTCCTTTTCAGCTAATTGTTCAGTCTTTGCAGATCCTACTATAGCAGTCACTTTGGCCTTGTGCTTAAGTTTAGACATGAATAGATCAATTGTAATCTGCACAACTGGTCGCCTACTTAAAGACTATGTTCAGAGTATCTGGACCTGTTCAAATAAGCTGCACTGAATTCTATTATTACTGTAATGGATCATGTTTAGTTCCAAGTGCTTTGCTTACAAATGGCATCAGAATTTTAAACAGTGTTGTCTGAAAAAGCTCAAATTGAGATGTTTTGAAGCCTACACAATTCCTACATAAAGAACAGAATTTCCTCAACCCAGTATAACACTGAAAATCTCAGGCCATGAGGAAAAAAAATACCTTTATCCCAGTTCTCATTTGATCTTGGCCCTTGATACTTAATGACTCATACATACAAATAACACTATATATAGCTGTTGTGCCAGGGATTTCATTGCAGCTATTCATGTACTTAGTAAACAAGTATATTTGTATTTTTTTATGTGGAGAACTAGACTTTTCCAAAGGGCTTTCATGTTTCTGAGTAGGCTCCTGATTTCATCCAACAAGAATTAGGAAAAAATCTTGTTTCCTTTTCTCAAGGGATACTACGAGTAGTTTTTTATTTTTTAAAAGTTTTGAAAATTAGTGAAAATTAATGATTTTGAAAAGACTGCATTCAAATTAAAAACAGAGCTTTCAGACAAACCAAGAGGAATAAAGCTCATCTTTTTAATAAGCCTTTTCTGATGGATTTGTAAATCAATTATTAATTCTGTGAAAAGCATACTTTAAAAAAAAAAAAAAAAAAAGAAAGAAATAAAATGACTTAAGGAAAAGTAGGAGAATTTTCACTAAATACTCTCTTGAAGGAAAAAACCTTATGAAAACTTACATTTGATGTAAACTTGCAATTAAATAAGCCATAAGTAAAATTGTTCATTTCCAAAAGTATGTGTGGCTGGAAAGCTGTATGAAAGAAAAGGGTCTGGGAATGTTTTTAATTAAGGTATTTAATGAAATCTAGGAGCTTGTCTAATACTGTTGAAAGGAGAGCATAATGCCAGCAAACAGCTATTAACTGTAGTTTTAAATACAAATATCTCTACTTTTTTGATGTAAATATCTCTAGATATCTGTTCCTTAGAGTATATTTGGAAATCTGAAGGTTGCTTATTAGCTGTAACTCCGTCAAATAGCAGGAGTATTGAGTCTTTTGTCTTCTGAAAGGGAATGTGTCAGAGGAGTTGTGTTTGGTAATGAACATAGCCTGGGTTTAATAGGACACGATTGTTTTATGTGCTTTATGCTCTTCACAAACACCATGACCCTAAAAGGATGTAAGATATCAGTCTTTTGTGCTTCTCTAAAATTCCTCAATTCTGCCAGAAAAGCTAGATGAAAAAATTAAGCTTTGTGGCTCATTTTAAATTGTAACTTAAAGAATAATCCACCTATGTAAAGATCTAACACTGGGGACTGTACAAGATGACTTATCAAACCTGCTAGCTGATCCCTGATAGTTTCCTGTACAATTTTTCTGCTTTACTTTCTGTAAAACTGTTGAGCACCCTATTGCTTTTCCTTCCTGATGTTATACCTTGTGCATATTTCTGCTCTTTTCCTGCAGGTCATTTGACTTGACCTGTAAATCTACTGCTAGCAATAACATTGGAAGATTACTGCCATAGGTAAGTGCTTCTTAAAACAAAAGCTTCATGTCAATCATTTTCTAACAGGGAATTGAATGGAATCTTTTTTCCTCATGCCACTGTAGGGAGAATTCATGCCATACTACTGATAAAGCTGTCATTTCTCTATGAAGTGCTCCTGGCTGAAGTGATTGAAACGTGGTTCATTAGAATATATATTTTAATAGCACTTCTTTCATATTTTCACATTTTCTAGCTACTGAACAACCAAGTACAGTAATTAATGTCCCAATTAACTGAATGCCAACTGCTGGCTGGGCTTGTTGTGTTGACATCACAAGACAAATCCTATTGTGGATGTCATTGTCCTCTTGACTGTGCTGCTAAGAATTGGGATGGCCTGTGGCCAAACACTTGTTCATTAAAAGAAATTCTTAGACATTCATATCTGAGATCTGCAGGGGCAGAAATTAAACCTGAATACATAGTAAGAGAAGACTGTAAAGCTGAGCCAACCTGAGCAGTGCTCAGTTTTGTCCTTATTTAAAGATACTGATGTTTTAAAATGTGAAGATGATTGATTGAGAAAAAGAACCTTAGTGTAGTGATACCCTGGTAACATCCACACTGTATGTGTCAAAGATGCTGTGGAAAAGACCGGTAACTTCATAAATATTAAAGTTTATAAAGATTGAGCCTAGTAAAAAGAAATATTATGACCTTCAGGAAGCCTGGCTGAATCTCCTTTTAGCAGGTGACCCAAGATTATAAAACCATTCAGCCTCTTAGATTTTGGAAAGAAGGGTTCCTCTTCAGAGAGTTATAAGCAAATGCTGTGCTCCATTTTAAGACTGCTTCCAGGTATCCAGAGATACTCAGTTTTAAGTTGCCAAACCTGATCCAAGAGTCTGTTTTTCCTATGAATGAGAATAATCCATAATCTCTTCTTACAGTATTATAGTATATTATCAGATAATGGTATTTAAGTTGGAGAAGAATGCTACAAAAGAGTGACTGTGAAAGTGTTTAGCACTCCTTCTCTTTTCTGAAGTACAGTCCCTGGTCTCATCATTAATGGTGTCTGTTATAATAAATTAGGATGAAAATAAAAAAAAAAAAAAAGGAGAGATCAAAGAATATCTTTGAATTGGGCATGTTAGTTGTACACTGGACTGATAAGGCTAATGGATTATATTTTTGCAAGAGTACCATATGAAAAATTGATGCACTTTGTAGCCATTGATGTTAAGCACATCTTCTGCCTTTCTTGAAAATTAAAGTAGCTGCTTTTTCTGTACCCAGAACAGCACAAAATGGACAAAATAGAAGATTTATTTTTATGCTAACTTGTGACAGTGTACTGCAGGAAAAGATGAACATTTTTTTTAAAAGATGGTCACAAAGGTGAGGTCCTAATTTGCTCCACAGTTTTATTTTAGTTTAGGTCTCTATTGCCACAAGGCATTTAAGTTACTGAGTTATACTATATTCACCTCACGCTGGCTTCCTATCAAACAGAGTATCGGTGGAACACCTCCACTGAGTTCTCTACATGAAATTGTCCTTTTGTACATCTCATAATCGGCTGCAATGTGACCAAGCATCTGGTGGTGACAAGCAGACGTCTTTGATTTATTGGCTAATATCACTGCTTGTTAGTGGATGGTTGAGCAGGAGACTAAAAGAGCATAAAATCAGAGAGAATAAATTATGAAGGCACCGAACTGTGGCATTATAAATCCCTCCTTGTCACAGCTGTGACATCTCCCATGAAATGTGGGATGAGAGAGACATTCTCTCTTCAAAGACAATAGCCACTGCTGTATGATTTCAAATAAAATAAGGAAACATCTCAAATCCACCAACATCTTACCTAAAGAGTTGGTGTTTTCTCCTGTTGAAGTGCTCCACATGAAATATAACATCTGCTTGGAAATTCAGCTGATTAGCATCTCATTCAGAAATGTGGGGAATTTGACGGATGACGGGGGGAAGGATAACTCTAAGGCAATTGTAGATCTCTGGTTTCTGTTAAACGCTACCCAAAAATTGAATCAGAACCCACACCAAGCCAAGTTGAAGGTGTTCTGCTTCTTACTTTCAACATTAATATTCACACTAAGCCTGCAAATATGCATGGTCCCTGTAGTGCAGAGTGATTACCCTGGCCTTGTCCCATGTAACACATGGATAACATGAATTAGCTTCCTGTTTTTGTGTTGAGGTGTGTTCTGTTTCGTAAACAGAAAATAAGTAACTAAGATGTTTAGGTCTATTTTGAATTGCAAAGATTCTTTGTGGACTTGCCAGGAGGATTTTAACAGGGTCCCAGCATTTAAGAGATGCACATAGCATTTTATATTTCCTTTTAAATAGTAGGTAACAAATTTAACAATGCATTTGACTGAACACAGTGTTTCTGGCTCCCTCAGGACAGAAATGAAACAGAACTCAACTATTACTCAGTGATGACAATTATTGTGAGCTGCAGAGCAGTGATAATTGTGATTACTCATAATGTCAAATAAACATTATGCATATGTTTATTCAATAAATTAGCTTCAAGGGTGAAAGAAAGAAGATGATATTCACTATTTCACTCCTGTGCAGTAAAGAGATGTTTAACTAATTAATGGCAACAAGTCATGCTATGGTTTAGAAGGGAGCCAGTTAAGAGATTTAATATCTTCAAGGAATTAACATGGACAAAAACTATATGTAGTTGATGGTTTTTGACTAAAACCAAATAGTGTCCACAAGTGCAATTATGCAAATAGTGTCAGCAAGCAAAAGACTGGGAACTGATTCAAAGGCAAAAATTTGTGAAAGAATGTTGTGTATGTGTTCAGTGAAAAATTTAATTTTACTGTTTCAATTAAAACCCAGTGAGAGTTCTTGCAAAGTTTCCTTTTACCTATTCAGTGTTAGATAAGCTGTAGCCATAACGAGGAGATATTCCTAGTACATTTAATGAGCAACACCAGTAACTAGTTCTGACTTACTGAGAAGTAAAAGGAAACTTTTAAGGGTGCCCAGTGGAATTATTTTCCTACTGTGGTTATCTGAGGGTATTAGCCTTGAGCAGAGTCTGGGAACCACAGAAAGCAGCTGCACAATTAAAAAGACAGGAACAAGACAAGTAGTAGCTCTTAGTAGAAGAGAAGAGGAGCAAGAGCTAATGACATGAGACCCTCAGGCAGAAGTAAGCCAATGTGGTACTACATAGCAGTTACATCAGAATACCCTAAAACCATTTGTTCAGGGTTTTCAGTTTATTGGGAAAAAAATAAAAAATAAAAAAATGGGAGTTCCCCAAAAAAAGAAAGAGTTTGTGGGGTTTTGTTCTGTTTTTTTTTTGTTTGTTTGTTTTGTTTCTGTTTGTTTGTTTGTTTTTTGTTCTTGTAATTTTCTTGGTTATCATTGTTTTGGTTTTCTTTTTTTAACAATTTCGTGATAATCATAATCAGAATCTGAAGTCTAAAGATTTTTAATATATGCTATAAAATTTATCTTCCACTGAGAATTTTAGACTAAGAACTTGACAAGAAACAGTTGCAGTGGGTGAAGTTGTGGTGTTTATTGTTTCAGTACATTTCCCTGAGCAGTCTTTTTTAATTTTAAATTCTTTTTTCGAGGGAGAGCTGTTCCATCTAATGGATTTGAATGTATTGAATTGATTTGAAAGAAGTTCCTTCATGTTTGCTTTATTTCTTAAGCAGTTCATCCCGTTTCTGCTTAGAGTTACTAAATTGAACAATGAGAAAATCTCCATAAAATTTGCATATAATTTTTAATAATGAGTCCCAAAAATCTGTCCTTATTTATATAAAAACTACTGACCAGATCCTTGCGTGGATATTCAATAAGAAGTTGAGTTGGTCTCCACTGAGCACTGCAGAGGACAAGTGATACTCTGACATGATACTTCAGCGTGCACCACAGTTAATACACTCTAGAGAAGCTGTAGGATCATAGTTAATTGCTCTTCATAGTTGCTCAAAGTGAATGCAACATCCTGCGCATTAAGAATGGCAGTACTTTATGGCGATGTAGTGCTGAAGTGTCTGCTCTTTCACTTAATAATTATGGTTTTAGAGAAAGTATTTTGACTCAGACTGTCCCAACAAATTAGTCAGCATAACTGCAGTTGCACCTTCTTCATAAATTGCAAGCTCTCCTCTGAAGTGCAGTTAGATATAGATGTGATTCATTAGTAGTTCAGCACCCATCACACTGTACATATAAGCAGAATCAAATCCCAGGAGTGCAAGGACTTACACAAAAGGGGACAAGTATTCTTTTATGCTTAGCTCTTTGCACTGTACAGGATTGTTGGAGAGACTGCTCAGATATACGGTAAGATACCAGCTTGTTTTTCAAATCAGATAAAAAGCTTCATACCGTGAGTAAGCTTTCACCATCAGGTATTAGTCATTCTTCAGCATCTTTGCAATTAAAACATTACTACTGCAAAGCCATAGAGGCTTAGGAATAGGCATTTCTGGTATCCTTGAGTGAATGCGAGCGTAACCATGTGCAGCCATGTGTGGTGAATCTGTCAGAACTAACAGCAGGAACTTTGATAAGAGTTCTCCATCAGTAAACCTGTTTGATAGCTCAAGGTCTTTGAATTGTTATTAGAAGTGGCATCCAGTAGTGCTGCCGCAGTTAAGGGTCTATCAGATTTCCCCACACGCATGCTTCCCTAGGGATTTATTATACCTCAGCTTTTTCAAGTTCTGTTGGGGCTAAAACTACAGCCAACAACTTGTCAGGACAGACATTATTTTTTCTCCCTTGAATGATCAAACAAGTTAGCTTAAGATTTGAAGAGGGTGAGGATCAAGCTGCTGAGTGTCCTTTGTTTATTAGAGTGCACTGGGGTAAGAATCGTTAACAGCAATTAATAGGAGTAAACACTGCTATTCTAGGAAAAGAGAGGCCTTTCACCATGAAAAGATCTGCCACAAAAGGAGATGGTTGGGGGCAGGGAAGAACTAAAACAGGCTACTTGAAGTAACTTGTTTCTTAGGGGCAGTGACGTCATTGCTGTATGACTCAATATTTTGAAGGTGGAAGGGCACTATTTAAAAAAAAATAAATAAATAAAAATTAGAATGACTATTAACATAATTCACTGATAATAAGCTGGTACGTATCCAAAGCAAAGGTGAAAGTAGACAGAAGTGTGGATGTTTCTCATGTTTGAGGCTTTCTGTCCTTAAAGACAATCACAAAGGGAGACATTAAAGGGGCCTGCACTCCAAAATGCAGAGGTTCTGAGCTGATACCTGACTGGGGAGGGGAGACATGGTTCCCCTCTAGTGACAACCGAAATAGTAGCAATTAATATTTATGTCAGGCATGTAGAACATAGAAGTATTTAAACTATTTAAACTACCCTTACACTTGGCACAGCAGATTTATGAATGTTTTCACTGTGGCTGCAGAATTACATTTTTGAAGATGTAGAAAAATAAAGAGAAAAAAAAAATGATAAATTTCTTGCAATTGTTCTGCTTGAGGACTCTCTCAAGTGTAGGGAGGGGCTGTGTGACATTAGATGAAATAAGGGACTGGATTACTGGTTCACTAAGTTAAAATCGTGTTGCTGCTTTGGGAACAATGACATACACAAGGGTTTTCATTTTTTTGACATCCCTTTATCTGCTAATAAGTTTTACATAACAATTTCTATATGCTGCAAAGTGCACCCAGAAAATAAAAATTACACCTAGGAAAGCATAAATGACGGCGCATATTCATATGTTGTATTATGTCAAAAGTTTGTTCCGAGTCTTGCAATGTACTGTACGTTCTGTTCAGCACACGGAGCTTTAGTTCTATCTTGGTTTTGTTACATACTTTTGTTTTAGGATGGCAGCTGATGATAAGCATTCCTCTTAGGGGCAATAGGATGCTTCTTAAGAAGTCCTATTTTGAAGACAAATTCCTCCTTCATAGTCCTACCTATCCATTCAGTTCAGTGTTTCTAGTACTTCTTCAACACTTGTTTGCTTCTTTTCTTTAATTTTGTTGTTCATTTTTTTCTTTTCCTATCAGTTTTACTAGTCTGACTGCAACTTCTTCAGCTCTGGATACATACCCTGCATGCCTTCTCAGGAGAGAGAAATGGGGGAGGACAAGGGTGGCTGTATAGGAATTTGGCTTATTTCTGTCAGGATAGCATGCTAAAGAGGCCCTAATCTTGAGATGCCCCCTACATCAAATTAAGCCTGTGACAGGGTAGAGATATAGTCCAAACAGATCAAAGGTCTGCATTCGACCTTCCCTGCCCAAGGCAAGCTCTCGCCACACAAATAAATCCCAGATGAAAGCATTTATTCAGCTGCTTAAATCAGGCTTCTTTAAATCCATATTTCCAAAGCCTAAATAGTGCAACTTTTTTATCTTATTGCAAGAGTTAGAACTTGTATTTCAACACAGCTATAGAAAATACAGACAGTTTGACAGCAGCTTCCATAGAAAGGTTGCAATTCAGCAACCATGTCTTCGGTTGGTCTTTGTTGTTTTTGTTTGCTTTGAGTACATTTTGTTTGTTTGTTTCTGGTATGAATTGGTGTTTAAAATATGAAAGCTCTGAATGTAATGCCTCCCCTATTTTATCATGTTGGCTCACCTTATCAGAGGCAGATGTTGGTGGAATGACTAAAGAGGATGAACCTTCCTACCAGTATTTGACTACGTTTTGTGACTGTGCAACATAGGGAAACAGAGGGGCAGTTTAACATAATGGTGTCTATTATCGTACTGTTATTCTCTTTCTTTTGCTGGGCCTAAGATAAAGGCCACTTCAGTTGCTCCTGTCCCCAGTTTTCTGCATAATCTTTCTCTATATTTCCATATTTCTTTCATGGGACTAGAACTGGCGAAAGAAAAATGTCTTCAGAAACACTATCTTTTATTGAGCCAATAAAAAAAGAAATCCAATGAGAGATGTGAAAGGGTTATTTTTTTCCATCAGAAGTGAAGTGTTGTGTGAAGTTGGTGTAATTCCTGTGAAGATTCTGTGGAAAGGGAAAAGATTTTAGCTACAACCCTGTCTGATTATTAGCCAGCTCTTCTGCTGAGCCCTTCAGCATTCCGTTAAGCCGGAAGCCATAGAGTTGAGAGCCAATACTCCTGGGCTCTCAGTTCTCTGTTGGCCAGGTGTGTGGCTTTGAATCTTGGAAGGTGCTCCTGCTGTGGTGCTGGTGATGCTGCGAGCTTTAGCAAGCTGCAGGCTGAAGTCAGATTAAGTCTCTCAGGTTCAGCACTGCTCCCTACATGGAAATGGTAAAAGTGACCAGAGTTGCTGTTACTGCAGGGTGGCAGCCCTGGCCTTTTTTCTAGCAGCTTCCTGGACTGTGCACCAATCTGTAAGCGGGCAGCAGGGGTGCATGGAAGGAGCCATCATTTTCAGAAGACTGTGTTGTGGTGCATCCAAAGCAAAAGACTGCAGATTTCATTGCTGAAATATCTTATTTGTAGTTTATCTTAGTTCAGTCCCCCCAAAAATACTGGTGAAAACAACAAAACTTTTAATGGAACTAAACTGCAGATTCTCTAACAGTTGAGGCATTGCTGTGGTGATTATTCCAGTGAGTGTGAACTTTGTTCTCCACCCTTCTACACAGAAATCTAGAATTGGATTTGGGCATGTATTCTATATTGATTAAAAATAAAGAAAAATTATTGGAGTTCTTCAGAGTATTATATGAATTTGTTTTTTTTTTTTTTTAAGTAGGTTGTGGGTTTTTTTTTTTTTTTTTTGTTTGTTTGTTTGTTTGTTTTTCCCCAGTTATTATAATGTTTTACCAAATCGTTATCAGCTACAGCAAAGCAGTACGTTTTGTATCTGCTTAAAAGCATAGGATGGGCAATGTGCAATGGCTAGAGAATCTTCAGCTTTATTTAATCACTTCACTTTACATTTGAAAAGTAATTCATCATTGAAAGTCAGTGGGGTATAGAGAGCACTAATTGCAGCAAAATATCAAGGACAGTTTTCCTCTGTCTTAATTAAACATTAATGAGTAAAGTTATTTGCAAATGCATGCTGCAGGGATGGACTTGTCTATCCAAGTTTTGTAAATACTGACACCAGGTGTCAAAATAAAACACCTTAATTGATTTATACAGAAATAGTTTAAGAAGAGTGCACCTGGAGTGACATTTCTCTAGCTTTTTATAGAGTAGTTTCCTGATGAATTATTTATAAAGAAACTTGGCCTGACCTATCTTAATTACAGAAGTGATTGTTTCCAAACTAATCAATTTTGTAAGTGAAGCGAATTCTCTCCACTGTCAGTCCTTACCACTTTAAAAAGGAAAAAAAAAAGTAAGAAATGCATCTTTTAACAAAAGTTTCTACTGTATCTATCAGTGGACTGCCAATAGCATGCTTGAAGTTACTTCTGAGCTAAACAGAATGCTACTTCTAATCTCAAGTTATCCATTCATTAATGAGGATTGCAAGTAAGAAAGCAATACGACAGGCTGTGAAAAATCCAGTATCAGTACCTAATTCTTAGAGCCTAGCCATAAGGCATATAGAGAAAATAAAGATAACAAAGAAGGAAGAGGCCAGATTGTTTGGTATTAGAAGGCAGTTGCAATTGAAATGTTCTGTAGTAAGTTTTCGGTGTTTCTGAAACACGCTAATGAGACAAAAAAAAAAATATTCAAATAACTTTTTCTTCCTCTATTCCTATTTATTTCCTGAATATTGCTGTATTAGAGATATATTGCTTTTATATATTCCTGAAGCTAGTATCGCTGAAATGTTTTTCATGTGTGTCCTATATTCACTGCATTCATCACATGCAACTTAATTCTTAAAATGTCCGATTATACTTGGACATCTTCCCCAACTTTGGAAAAGGAAACACCATGATTGACAAAGACTTTGATGAAACAGTTCTCAGAGTGATTTTCAGCAGTTCTCTGTTAGATTAGAAAAATGTATCAGGTATGTTTCTAAAGAGATTTGTGACACAACTGAACGTTTCCATTAGACACAGGCAAAAGAATTACGAGTGACTGTATTACGTTTTTTGTGATAGCAGATGTATACTTAGCAGGATGATTAGAATGTATGGTGATCCTGAGGTGCTTGGAAACAGCTCTCCCTAATTGTTCAAAATTCCTCTTCTAAAACACTATGTTCTGTATTCAGGCAGGTGAATAGACTGCACAAGTAAATGATGCAGAGAAACAATCTAAGGCACGGGTCTATAATAAAGGATATAGCATCGATCATGAAATAGCAGATGAAGATGTTAGACAGTCTTTGTAATATTGTTGCTAGTAATGCCACAGGAAGAATACTAGCCTGATTTGGGGTGTCATATTTGAAAACAAGTGTGTGGATCAGGGTAAGAGTTCAGATAAAAGCAAAAGAGGGAACAATATTGTTAGGAAGCTTGAAAAGACTGAAAATGCTGGGGAAAAAAAAGAAAAAAGAAGAAAAAAAAGTGTTTTTTTGTTTTTTTTTTTTTTTAATTTTGGTATACACTAAGTGGAGACTTAAGATATGGACCCCATTCAGTTACCTTTCCTAAAGGATTTAAATGGTTTCCTGAGTGCTGTTGGTCTGGATATGAAAATGGGATGTTAACGGAACTTAACAAATGCTAGAATGATATCCCAAAAGGGATATTAAAAA
The DNA here is from genome assembly GCF_039878825.1 of Excalfactoria chinensis. Classification (NCBI taxonomy): domain Eukaryota; kingdom Metazoa; phylum Chordata; class Aves; order Galliformes; family Phasianidae; genus Excalfactoria; species Excalfactoria chinensis. Next base: position 8,874,762 of record NC_092837.1, on the reverse strand, counting down.
ATAGTCCTGAAAGTTTATGAATACTTGGGTTAATACATATGTTTAAACTTGTGAAATACTGGGTCTGAGAAGTCATTTAACAAGTCAGTTTACTAGAAATATTGCTAAAGATTTACCTTTTTTTTTTTTTTTTTTTCTTTTCTTTTTTTTTTAAACTGTGCTACAAGTCTGCAGTGTAAATTATTTTCTTTTTAATGGCATAGGTTTTCTGTAGTTATGGCCATCACTTGTGTACTTAATATTCTTATTTCCATCTGAATTGTCTGAAGATGTGGGTAGATTCAGAATTAAGATTTTATTTGAAATTTCTTGCCAATGTTATCTACAGAGATGTCTTTACTGTGAAATAAATGGAGTCCAGAGATTCCTCAAGATAGCAGAGGTCTTAGCTGTTAGATCCATTTTACATGGCATAGCATCATTCAGACTTCCGCAGGTCAAGTTGCAGCGTATCTACATTCTCAACATGTTTCAAGTCAGTTAATGCATTATACCAGGGAACACAGCATAAATAAACTACTGCTTATTACCAGTCAGCCTGGGGACTTCTGCTGTTTCTCATCTCCACTTGCATACCCTTCCAAGTCCTGATTAGTCACTCTGCAACATGAGTGTAAGTTGTTACATTTCAGGGGAGAGCAGTCCTTACAGCGTTTTCATCAAAGTTTTTCATCAGACCTGCTTAGGTTTCCATATTTTTTTACTGTGGCCTTATAGAAACTGCCTGCAGCCATACTACCTTGTATTCAGAGTCTTTGCCTCATTCCCCCTCAGTTCCTTAACTATGCAGAAAAATCAAAAGGAGGAATTAGAGATTACACAGATTTCTAAACAAAGACCCTGATTAACTGATGTTTTACTTCTGGCACAGAGGAAAATTCCTCAGTATGAGTAAAGTTTATATGTACGGAAGGAGCGATTATTTAATAATCTGAAGGTATGGAATAAGCCCTCCCACCATCTAAATCCAACGGCTAACCTTCTGTTGTTTACTTCTTTTTCCTTTGTGTCCAATCGTTGTATGAATTTTTAAAATACCAAAAGAGAATACTGACATGGATTCATAGATCCAGGGTGTTTTAAGGATCAAATAGTGGGGCTTTTTGTGGGCATGAATAGAAAATCAACCCTACTCCATGTTTCAGGAGAGTTAAAATGGAGTAGCGTTACTATAATGATTAAAAAGGTTCCATGAAGCCATTTGCAAGATAAAGGCTGTGAATCACAGAACACGGTTGAAATTCAACAATTCAACATTTGGCCTATTTTTTGTGTGCCTTCAGTTCCTTTTGCACTGTCATTGGGTGGTGGTGTTAACATAATTGGCACATGGAGCTGAAAACCGAGGGCTGTACCATTTTTCTCATCTTGCAGGCTGGAGATGCATTTACATGTTTTCAAAGTCAGCTGTATCTATGGATAATTTCCCATATGGGTTATGGGATCAGGGCTCCAGTAAAGTCAGTTTTTTAAGAGTCATTCTTTTTGTGTATTCATTTCTGGCCTCAAGCTGTAGCTCCTGAGCTAGGACCCGAGGGGCACAGTATTTGCATTGCTTGTTCAAGCATCTTGAGCTGCAGTTTTCCTTTCCATCTCCTGGCAGTGCAGGAAAAGTGAGGACACTGCACTTCATTTTGGAATTTGTGGGGTCACAGGTACAGTGCAGCATTTAAAACCATGGGCTGTCCATGCAGCACCAGAGTGCATAAGAAGTTTAAAAATTACTGATAATTCATCTAGAAGGCCAGAAGGCGTTTCTTAATATTTGTGTTATAAAAATATCATGTAACCAAGTAACATATATAATTCAGGCACTGACTTTGTATATGTCAGCTCTGTTGTGTGTTACACACACATAAATATTAGGGATGTGTAGAAACCAGTGACAGAACAAAACAGAAAATATCTAAGATTATTTTAATCAAATCCATTTGCATGTTTTCTTGGAACAGAAAAGTCCAAGTCCTGTTTCTGTGACAGTGAAGACAAGAAATGGTAGAGGAAATAAATGAAAAGAAAATCACCTCCATTAAAGTGGTCAAATTAGCTGGGAGGCAGTAAAACACAGTAATGGTATCTTGAGTGTAAAGCAAAGGTGAAAAAAAGGTAGCTATAACTTAGATATCATTATACAGAATAGGAAGGAGGAAACTGCTGGTAGTGCAAAGCATTGAAACATTGAGTTTAAAAGAACTCAGTCATCTGAAGTCCAAATAAAGCACCAACTCCACGCAATGGGCAGTCTGGTCTGGTGGTTGGTAACCCTGCACACAGCAGGGGATTGAAACTTGATGATCTTTGTGGTCCTTTTCAGCCCAAGCCATTCTGTGGTTCAGTGATTCTCTGTAGGTCAGGTGACTATAATGTTGTTACTGGCATTAACTCTAAGACATCTGAATGTTTGCTATGTGCATATTTAATTTTTTTCAATTATAAAATGGTCATTTTTATGTTAAATGTTCCCATAAAGTACTGAAACTGTAAGTAGGAAGCTGTCATAGATGGCAACTTACTCTTTAACTAGTGTTCAGTCTCGGATGTTCATGTTTCATTTCAGGGCATGTACTTTCTGTCCTATGAAATGGAGTCCTCCTTATAGAAATCTATGGTTTAATGGAATTCAGGAAAAGGATATTTCTGACTTCTTGTTATTACAGTTTTTTTATTTATTGATAGTATTTATGTTTCATTTGGTTTTGAATTGTGCTTTCAGTTTTTTTCTGTTTGCATATGTACTGTGTGGTGATACCAAACCTGCTGTTAAAAATACAGGAGAATGAGCTTCATCTCCTAGACAACTGCACTTCAAAGGCAGGATGTCTTTATGCCAAGCTGTCCAATTTAAAGCTCCTTCCCAATGCCCCCTTGAGAGACTTGTTGTAAGCCCTAACCTCTTACATGACTGATGGTTTAATGAGAGAGCTGGAGGTTAGGGTGTGGGAACAAGGCAGAGGTAGGAAAATGATCTCTTCCTTTGCTATCAATATTTAAAGATTAAAGTGTGTTTGTATTGCTTATACAGTAACTTATCAGGACAGAGCACTTGCTGCTGAGGCTGTAATACTGCTATGAGCTACTATCCACAGTAGCTCACACACGATTGCTCTCCAGTCAGTTTTGTACTGCAGATATACTCAGTGACTGGTGTCACTTGTATTTTATTTGCATGATAGTCTAGTCACAGAAAGCTGTTCTGCTGTCTTTGCTCCTGTTCTGATTCCCTAATTGCATTATCTTGACTTTGAGGGCTTAAATGAGCAATAGCTTACTAAAAGATTATGAAGATAAGGTGTTAGATGAGGTCCTTCTACTAGACATAAAACACAAGCTAGGCACCAAAGAAATTGAGCTTTTTGAATGAGTGGATAAATTAACTTCTGAAACATGCCTTTTTAACTTCTAGTTTTACAGGCTTTGTATTGCCTCTAATCTCCTATGTTTTGATAATGTAATACTGTAGATAAATTGTAATGTCCATGGTAAGCTTATGTGAAAAATTTTCAGTTAAAATCCATGTGTTTCTCTTGTAAATCTGATGTTAAAAATTAGTTTAGCAAAAGTGGTTTGCAGTTTGTCTAATGTCCCAATTCAGATTTCTTTTTCTTACAATCAGTCTGAGCAGTTTCTGTTACCTTCCAGTCTCAAATGAATAAATCAGCATCTGACACAGCCTTGTAGATCCTCAGCCCTGTTTGCCCAAGGCAATGGAAATGAAATCAAAAGCTACCTCTATGAGTAGAGGGTTGTAACTTGACACAGCAGAATAATGTTGTATTCTGTTGAATAAAATAAAATACACCACGAATAAATTGGGCTATTTCTGCTGGCTGTGAATTGTGATTTATTTATTTATTTATTTATTTATTTTGAGCTTATGGAGGAATTGAATCCATCCAGTCCATTAGGAAGTGGTTTTTAAATAAGTCTTTCATAATGATCTGAAGGGATGTTTGTTACTTTCAGTTTTATAGCCCAAAGTTTATACTCTTAATTGAAATTTAATATATTACCTCTGGCTGTGATAACTCCTCATTATAGTTTCTGTACCTTAGCTTTGCATATTCCTGAGAATAAAAGAAAAGATAGAATGAAAAAAAAGTCTTCCATGTCCTTCATTTAGAGGTAAATGTTGTATGCCAACTTAGAACCATTTTAGAAAATGCTAATGACTTAAAAAATGCATTGTGTTAATAATATATTCATTTACATTTAAAAAAAAAAAACAGTGATAGATGTATCACTGTATGACCAACGTATATTTCTGGATACCTAATTTGCTTTTGATTATCACAAATACTGAAAAAGTGATTATGTTGTCACCTAGTTAAATAGATGAATGCAAAGGGACTAGTCAGTGATCATACCCCAGGGAATAAATCTGCCCAAGTTACTGAAGCTTTGAAGAAAGGCAGGAATTTTGAGAGCTTGCTGTACAGTTGGCAGGTAAAGTTGCTATAATGAGAACGGTGGAGCCTCAGCTGAACAGGAGAATTAGCAATTTAAAAGACAGCAGCCTTGTGTTGTGCATCAACTCAATCACTTAGCTTTACCTCTGTAGTGTGGTAGGGCAAAGGAGGGATCTAGCATCCTGCGTAACAGCGCTGCTATGTGCACTGGCTCTCTAGTGGAGAATTATCTGAATCCTGTTAAACACAACCCTGAGGTATTGGAGACTTGGCTGTATATATCTGAGTGATTGTGGCATAGGCAGGAACAGAAAGGTCCAGGAAAAACTCTCCTGGCAAACTTCAAACCTAGGGATAACAAAGAGGGAAATGCTTACAGTGAGGCTGTGGTTGCATTTCAGTCCCTTCAAGGACTGCCATTTCCAAGCTGATGCAGGCACATTAGCCACTTTATATTATCTACTCCTATGAGAGTTTGTATGAAACAATTTAAATGGTGGTGTTGTTTGCTTTTTACATATCTATTATCAATATTATATCACTTGAAGTAGTGGAAGAACTGAAGAAAGTGAATTAAATATAAATAGGACCTGAAAAGAATGAACAGACCAATAATGTGTATGAAAACTTTCCTAAGTCTGTGTCCACTCCAGGCCAGCTTACATGTCATAAAAGTAAGTAAGTCATGAAAGTTGTTCCCTGCTGACTAGGTACGTGTATGTTGTATTTACTGTTCTCCTTTTACAAGGCACAGATTCCAGTTGCTAAGAATTCTGTAATGAGAACACATTCTATGATTAGAAAACAGTGATTTTAAAAGGCCTGTCCTTTTTCTATAGTTACTTAACAGGAAATAAAAGCCTGTAGTTAATACCTGAGGCATGCTTATTTGGCTTCTGTGTAAAGAACCTATAGGGTTTTTTTTAATTCATAAACTGGAAAGAAATCTCTGAATATAATTTGATTTTGAATGCAGAAATATTTCAGAGGTGTCCACAGTAATGTAGATTCATTGCCACTTACTTCAGAAAAGCCAAAAAATATCCTTTGTGTATTTTATATTTTTATCTTTTATTATTACTTTTACTGTATTTGAAAGCGTGAAGAATATAATAGCACTGTGGAAAAAGTACTGCAGGACAGATGTGTAAGTAATGGCAGCAGTGTGCTGTGTAAGTGCTGTGTTTTCCTATGCTTGAGTTTCTGCTGAAAAGGGTGAAGCATCATTTGGACCATAAATGGCAACTATGAGACATACAAATAAAGCATTCTTGTATTAGTTCTGGTGTATCTGGGACAAGAGATATACATGAGCACTTTTCACTCATGGAGTGCCAGTCAGCAAAGAGCATCATCTCGTGTAAGCCAGCAGTTAGCACAGTGCCCAGCTCCCCTCAGGAGTACTCTGAGCTGGTTTAGAGTTGTTCAGCAAGCCCCAAGTTGGGAGAGGGGTAATAACATATTCAGCTTCCTGTTAACAATTCTGCTGAGTACTATTGTGTCTTTCAGTACTCTAAGTTATCATCAACTCTAAAATCACACATGAATGGAATGACTTGGGCAGAGAGCAGTGGAGAGCAGTTACTTGTGAGTGGAGAGGCATAGATGAGAAGCATTGCAGTCTGCCATGTGTGCCTCAGCATTTCCCTCCACACATCTAGCGGTGAGGTCTTGGAGAAAACTCCTGGAGTCTTTTCTCCCACTGAGCTTCAATTTCTTCCTAACAGGATCTGCCTAACAGGTGGCAATAAATTCTGCACATGATAGGGTGTAACGTGAGCAAGTGGGAATGGCCTTTTGAAATTCATTTCATAGATAAATGGGAAGGTTCTATATTCTGTTATTGATCAAGTCTTTCAGAGATTAAACATGTCGATTAACACATTTTAATTAGTATTTAGGGGCTTAATGTTGCCAAATCCAATTATAGTTTCACCTACAGTTATGGAGGTTAAATATTTGCTGTAGGAAACAATGTGCATGTGAAGTAAGGGAGGTATGTTGCCAATGAAAAGTATCTGAGGGATACTGTCAAATACTGTGTGGAGAGCACAGCCACGGTACCACAGTACATCAGCAGCTGTCAAATGGCAGTTAGTCAGATGTGCAAGTCATCATAGATTAAGATCACATGCGGGTAAATATTTGAGAGGCTGCTTTAGCTGTTCTGTGCACTCATCAAGAAAATCCATCTTCTGAAAGTAAGGGAGCCTCCACTGAAATTCTTGGTCATATCTCTACTGAAAAGAGGGATGTAAGTTGCATCACTCATTTTTGTGGTCTGTTTGAAATCTGAGTTTCAATTTTAATCAGGGGTTTTATAACCTACAAAGCAGGTTGGTGGTCAGCAGCTGAGCCCAGAAACCCACAGTACCTCCTGTGGGATTATTTTCACCAGGGACTCACTGAGCTGTGGTACTGCAGAGCAGGCTGAAGGAAGAGTTCAGCCTGAAGGGCAGCAGGTTACAGCAGTCCTTAGGAAGGGTCTCTGAGAAGGACTGATTCTGCTTTTGTTTTTCTTCAGGATTCTGAATGTTGAAAGCATCAAATGAGAAAACCAAGAAAGTACTTCTCCATAGCTCTGTTGGATAATATTTATTATAGCTTACTATGTACGTTTTTGATGTATCTGTAACAGTGAAAAATATTAGACAGCTTATGGTACTTAATCCCTAGAAATATGCTTCTGGATCCAGTGCTACAGTAACTTGGCAGGGAGAGGACCACCTACACTTGCACACTTACCTCTTATAACATGGAAGTTGCAGGAATAAAAAGAAGTGAAAGTGACCACCCTGACCCTCCTACCAGTGCTGAAACGTTCAGAACAAATGGAATTTTGACAAAGTAGTAAATAGTCAAAAACAGCACGAAAACCAGAGGACATCTGAAACATATCTTTGGGCCATACATGGTTGTGGGGATGGTAATGAGTCTCCTCACAGAGCTCAGCATTTGGCCTCAGAGACATTGCCGCAGATCCTGCAGCAAAGCCTCTTCCTCGAGCCCCAGCCTGCAGAGGAACACCATCACGATGGTTTGCTTTGTGCACACGACCCACCATTTGTTCCCAGAGGTCCTCCTGAACTCTCGGTTCAGCCATCATTGCAGGGCTCTGAGGTCTTCTGGACATTCTTGGAAAAAGGCAGCCCAGACCTCGGGGGGGAAGTTGTGCTCTGGGGCCACAAAAGCTGGCTCTGTGAGCCCCTGCTCATCCTGCAGACCATCATCCAAGCACTGTGTGGGCTGCAGAACAGGACACTCAAGGTAATTATCCTCTGATCTCACTGAGTATCTGATGGTCCTGATGTTCTGCCCACAGATGGCACAGCTTGACTTCTTGATTTTTTTGTTCTCGATTTTAACAGTCCAGGGTTCTTCAAAATGCACTCAGAGTGAGGAGAGAATATATAGTGAGACTATCCTTTACCAAAATGCTTGATCCTCCTGAATAGCAGGGATATTAACTTAACTAATGATCCTTTAAATGGGTATGTAAAATATAATTTAAGCTACTTGCAACATGCAAAAGAGAGGTGTCATTTGTTACTGCCAAGCTCACTGGCATGTGGAAATCAGAAAATCATTAGCCTCGATAGAAATAGTTTAATACAGCAGGGAAGAGAACACATTATTTAGAGCAGTTAAATGGCAATTGATGTAACTGCTGGGAAAATGCAGAAAAATGAGTGTGATATAGCAAATGATAAATACTGCACTTAGAACTTATGCATGCAAAAAATGAGAATCTTTCCTCGTTATGCTGCATATTTAGCCCAGGAGACTAACTGTTCTAGAATGTAACATTCGGAAATCTTGATTTCTGTAACTTTATTTCTAGACAAGCCTCATCCTTTTTCAGTGCATGGAATGCCTTATATTGCATAGAGAGTAACTTAGAGATCCCATCTCTCATTCTGTAATTGCAGAAATACATTAACGAAAGACATTTTTGCATACTTTAACATTTACTAATAGCAGTTCGGCAGTCCTCTTCTTGATGAGGTCAGCTGGCTCTGAAGTGAGTTCTACCAGTGAACAAACCAGATCCTGTTCTTAGGTATGTGAGAATGATTTTCTAAATCTTGAGAAAGGGATTTCACAAGGAATGCAAATGCAATTTCAGCTTTCTTTGAAGCCTTTGACTGGTGTAAAGTGACAAAGATAACTGAGAAGCAACTGGATTCTTCTTCCCTAGAGTAAAGCTTTCTGTACTGCTTAGGGCAAGCTGAAGCAACAAATGCCTTGTTCAGTAAAGGGAAAATGTAGTTGCATAAAAAAATATATTAAAAAGGGAAGAATTATGTCGGCATATAGTCTTCCTCTATACATGTGTTAAAACAAACAAAAGGAAAAGCAAACAAACAAAATGAGAAAGAACCACAGACACTACCATGTCCACCCCCACACAAAGCTATGCATTTCTCAGCAGAACTCACTATGTACTTGTCAAATGTGCTTTTCTGTGTCACTGAATTTCCTCTCAAAGGCAGGTTGCAATGTCAGGTTTCTTACTGTGGCTGTCTCCTTTGAAACTTGTAATGGACACAGCTATGTGATTTTAGGAACCACTGCAGAGATGTCCTCCTCAACTTGCAAAAGCTTTATACCTGCTGTTGTTTTGGAGTGTTATTCCTGCATTGTACAAGAGATCAAAATGTAGCTTGTTGCTTCCAATATCCATTCTTATCTTTAATTATTAAGTGGCAGGTTTTCTTTGGAGAGGAAGGAATAATCAAACATTTGAAATGCATGAGTATCATTTGTCTGAGCATCAATAGAAGTTTGTGTAGATCTTTTGTCAGCTCTGATAGTAAGTGAAATGTTTGTACTTAAGAAGTAGTTGTCCGATGTAATCTTCTGTTTTACTGCAGAAATATGGGTATGGTAATTATCTTAAATATTACAAATTAGCACCAGAATTGCAGTTGCTCAAGATTCTGTTATACATGAAGACCACTTAGGAAATAGTAAACCGAGAAGTATTTACTTCAGTGCAACAGAATACTGTTTATGACCAAAAGTATCTACTCCACTATGAAGCTGCTCTAAGTAATGAAGTTGAGAAGTTGCTTTTAACAACAACAACAACAAAAACAAAAGTATCAAGTTAACCTGTTATAGGTTTCTATACAAAAGAAGAGATATCATTTATTTATTCTTGCCATTATACGCATTTTTTTTTTTTTTTTTTTTTTTTTCTCCCAACTTTCCTTTTCCCCCTAATTTTATGCATTTGAGATCTTAGAAGTCTTTGGAGAAAGCAATTTGACTTCTCTTCACAGATACTACAGGAATTGTGTAAGTGAGCTCAGTTTTTGTCCCTGTCCTATCAGGAATGGTGTGGTGAGCAGGACTAGGGAAGTCATTCTGCCCCTGTATTTGGTGCTGGTGAGGACTCACCCCAAATACTGTGTTCAGTTTTGGGCACCTCAGTACAGAATGGACATTGAGGTGCTGGAGCAGGTCCAAAGAAGGGCAACAAGGCTTGTGGGGCTTTTTAGTCTGGGGGAAAGGTGTCTGATTGAAGCATGCCATAAATTTGCAAGAAACAGTTTTCAAAAAGCACAGTACCCATGTTTTTACCTCTCCTTACATTATTAATGCTGGCATTGATGACAGTGTTTACAGTATGAGCATCTATCTGGATTCTGTTTCTTCTTTCCATAAACCCTCCCAAGTAATTTTTGACTCACTCTTGCAAGTTTCCTGAAAATAAATTCCAGCCAGGAGAATGCTGCATGCCAGTGCTGAGAGAGAAGCTGCATTTCAACCATGCACATCAGCTGTCATTGAAGCATAGAGCAGTCAGGTGGTTCTTTCTTGGATAACAATCAACTGAAGGGTGAATAAGGGGGAAAAATGTGCTGAAGAAGAGTGCAGGAATGCGCACGCACACATAATTACTGTTTTGTTGTATTCTTTTAAGACATTTTGCATTTCAGAAGTATTGTGGCCTAGGAAAAAAAAAAAAAAAAAAAAAAAAAGATGTCAGATGATTTTATAATTATGCTTCTTTTCATAACAATGCTTTCATCAAAACATCCCTGCTAGAAGTCTTGGTTCTATTCATTCCTATTGTTATATAGAAATAATACGGACATTTCCTTAAAAAAGCAGTATTCTGATTGTGGTTTAGATGTCAGAACTAGTACAAACATTGCAATTAAAACAATATTCGTTTTGAGAATGATTTTTTTTTTTTCTTTGTAAGATTCTATTCCATTCTCCCTTATTTGATTAAATTTATTTTTCAGGCTTCCCAAGTGAAAAGATGTACTTAGGTCATACTGAAGGTAAGACCTCCAGATTATTTCCATGGAAACTACAACAGATGCAAAGAGCACAATAACACTGTTTCAGAGCAGTATTTGTCAACATAGTCACCACCATTAGCCACACATTTTCACTATGCATGTTCACAAGAGCCTGCATTCCACTATTGCACCAGAATCAGTGACCCACTCCCTCAGTCACCACTGCAAACACCATCTTTCCCATCTTTCCCATCTCAGACACAATGACTTTTCTTTATTTGCTGACTAAATATTGACACTGCTTATTTCAGTAAGAGTTCCTTACAAAAAACTGAATTTATAGGACAAGACACCAAAAACATTTAAGTGCTGTCATTGCTGTTAATACAATTTTCCATTTTACTGGATTTATTTAACATTTCCTTTTGATTCAGTATATCGCAGAGGGAACCAGCATAGTGAATTCACTTGCCTCTGAATATAAATAGAATGTACTTGCACATTACTTGCTATTAAAAAGATAAGTGTGGATTTTCTATGTGGAAAACATTGTAGATCATATAGCATGACATATATTATCTACAAAATTGGCCTTTATTAGTTCTGGTACTTATGAAACTATTCTTAAGAGTTGGAAATGGAGGATACTAAATCAAAGTATGTTAGTTAATTGTAAAAAAAAAAAAAAAAAAAAAAAAAAAAAAAAAAAAAAAAAGTAAGAAAAGGAAAGAAATGATGAGGAAATTCTATATCCTCAATCAAAATAGAAAATTTAATGGTAAATGAAAAATGCTTTTAAAATATTATACATACTATGGAGATGGTTGAAACTTGATTGGGCTAAGATTTCCTGTTTTTAATACTGTGTTTTGAGGTGCTAAGGTGTTTCTTTTTTTCGTGCTGATGTCATAAGGATTCAGTTAAAAGTATAATCAGCATAAGCCTATGGCATCTGTGAAGGATTCTCCAAAAGTAATGCCTCCTTACTAATTCCATGGAAACGACACCAGCTACAAACAGCACAACAACAATATTTAATAGAGCCAGTTCTCAGCTACAAAACACTGTTTTCCAGCACAGCCATTGCCATTAGCTGTGCATTTTCACCAGCAGTGAACTGCATGCTGCTGTCATCAAAATCTGTACCAGCTGAAGTACAGCCTTCCTGTGCTGACATCCACTATTGGGTCTCCATAAACATTCAGCAGTGTGCAATTTTTTCTGTGTGAAGAAATTCAGTTTCACACCTTTCATTCATGTGCACTTCCTTGTCAGTAATTGTGTCAGACTGCCCCTCTGCTGCCATCTGTTGCACAGCAACACAGTGTTATGGCATATTGATGGGAAGGTTCATCTACTGCTATCCCACCAGCATCTGCCTCTGACCTTGTCAGCTGAAATCACAAAATAGAAGTCATTACTTTTGGAGCAGCCCTCATACAATATATGATATAGTTAATGTATGTTAAAAATTACATAAATATCAAATCTGACTGTAATTTTTATATTTTTTTATTGAAACATAAACAAGAGAAGCAAAGCCATAAAATTGGTGGGATATGTGACCTTTTTGTGAAACTAATGCATCAGACTGGTTCAGTGGCAGTGGTGGCAATTCTTAGTGAGTTCTCAAGGGGCTTGTCAGAGATTTTTGATGAAATTTTACTCTACCTGTACTTCATCCTTGAAATCTGTTGCTCACAAATGTATACCACCAAAAAGTGGTGACACAGATAAGGTGTGGCTGTGAAGTGAGGGATCTTTCTCTCTGGTAAAATGGGGCTTAATGTCTGGTAAAGTGATGCCCACTTTTTTATTTCAACTCTATACATCCATTTGAAAATTCCCAGGTATTGTATTTATGTTTACTGAAAACTAAGTTGTAAATACAACAAAAAATCTGACAATTATTCATCAGTCTTGAAATCTGCTCTCAAATTTCTTTATCAAAACAGAAAGTACAGCTGTACCAAAATCCATCAATTTTCTATACATAACTCAAGTTAGTACTGCACTGTGTCTTCTCCATGCCCTGCTTTCAGCCCAGAAGGTGTTAATAGCATGCTGATGTACAGTTGGTGCTTTGCAATGGTTGTGTGCCATCACTCAGGCCACGGGTTGGACATTCCTGAGTTAAGTGATAGCAGAAGTGTGGGAAAACCATTTTAAGTGCCGGGTCTGAAGCCAAAGAATAAGCAAGGAAAGCTTAGCTCAGAATTTGAGAGAGTGAAGACAAGAAAACTGTTGGTAAAACTGGAGCTACTGCTGCCTGCTGCAGTAAGCTGTTCAGCTCTTCTGGCTTCTTTGAGTCCCAGTAGGATTCTGTAGACATCCGACTGGAGCTTGGAAGGTGATACAGAATGACAGTACAAGAACATAAAAAAATTACTAGCGGGTTTCTGAGAAGTTCTTTAAACTCCCTAAGTCATTTCTGGATCTTGGTTTGTGGGTTAGTTGGATTTTTTTATTTTTTTATTTTTTTATTTTATTTTTTTCCATCTATGAACAGGTGACAAATTTTTTTGAAGGATTCAAAAAATGCCAATCAGGTCAACACATTTTTACACATCTTTACACGTGGGCAGTGTGAAATCTCCAGCTTTCACAGCTGGAGAGCTACTCTCACAGCTCTTGTGAGTAGGAATATTAACCCAAAACCTATTCTTATTGCCTCCAGCAAATATTTATTGTTTAGTTAAGGATTAAAAAATTGACACACTGGGTCTGTCCCAGGAGTCTGGCTTTACTACCATTTTTATTCTAATCAAAATTGTCTGCTTCAGGGAAGATCAATTAAGAGTCACCTTCCTCCAAGAGTCTAGAGGCAGTTTTTGTAAATTAATCAAGTTCCCAAACACTGCTGTGAAATAGGTAGAATAATGCTTCTTTTAGGAATGAGGAAAATGACACACTTTAGTCTCATGCCTTGCTTATGGTCACCAGGTGAAATCGTTGGCACAGCTCATTAAAAATTTTCCTGTCCTGTGTTATTGCATCCTCTGGATCACACTCTCCAGCAATTACTTCAGCATCCAGTCAAATCATATCTTCTTTCTTTGACGTGTTTCTCCATGTAGCCAACTGTTCCATCAATATCAAGAGCTGTTTTCAAACTTCTTTCTCGGTCTCTCCTTCTGACTGACCATTTAACATTTTAAAGGTCTGCTTTGAGAGTCCACCCAACCAGCATCTCCTGGTTCTGCAAAACATTTTGCTTCTTTCAGTGACTGTCAGTTAGTAATTCACATGTCAAATGCTTCAGAGAGTTTTCCCAGCAAAAAGATAGATAATAAGAAGATTATTTTTTTTCCTGGAATTGTTCTTTGCAACTTTTATGCTTAGCAAATTATGCCTGCTGAAAATCTGTACTTCGAGTTTGCAAATGTAGAGTAGAGAAATTGCATGTTTCATGCTTGTTTTCTATGGTTTACAGTTGATACTACCTTCATTTCAGCACTATTTATGAGTGATTTTTTATTTTTTTTTTTTTTTGCTTTTCCTTACTTTTGTCATCCTTTCACTTCTTTGCTTGATGCTCTTTCAAAACTGTGACACCCTGTCTCTGGCTGACAGGACAGGTGAGTTTCATTCCTTGAGGAATATTCCTCCCTGCCTCAACAGCAGAGGATGGATAGAAATCCTCCTCCAGAGAGTCTAAACATATCATTTCTTTGACGTGCTTAGCCTTTGCTGACCAGACAGAATCCCATGAGCCAAGGTTTGTATATGGGTGATAGCGTATTACCCTCTCATTGCTCTCTCTCCAGCTCCATTATGTTGTCCCTTTTTAGGGAAGGAGTTAACATTTCATGGCATGAAAGACTAGAAAAGCAGAGAATTGTGTCTTGGATCCTTTTAGTGAAAGGATTAATTATTTAAAATGTCTTTTGAGCTTAATTTTAACAGTACCTTTCATAAATTTTGGAATATTACCTATTGTAACAGAAATTATTGCATCGAGATTTATGAAAATGAAGCTCAGTCCTTGTCTGTGCCTACTTTCTGTGGATTGATTGGCCATATTGTTATTTAGCATCTGACAGAGCATGGAAGAATATTAGGCATGAAACATTAATCAGGAAATTATGCATTGCTTTCACAATTAATGTGCAACTGGACTTCACTTTGTAATATTGTATTAGCTCTTAACATGCAAATTATTGTAGGTAATTACCTCATTTTTCAGTGGCCATTTGATGGATTGAAGTTTCATACAGAATGTTCTGTGTAATTTAAAATCTTGCAATGATTTGCTTCTTTCCTTTTTGGTAATAATTTTACTTTTCTTTATCATACACCAGGCATGAGGAGCCTTCAGCGCTGTAAAGCCTAGTGTAGGACATTCAATTTTTCAATTCTTTTAACTGTAACTGGAGTTGACAATTTGGTCAAGTTTTGTAGTTAAGATGTCTCTTGCTGCAGTATGTTCAAAACAATAAATAAATTAATAAATAGCCCGTAGTGCTATTTGTAACATATTCCTTTTATTCTGTGGTATATATTAATGTATTATGTTCAGTACGCTAAGATCAATCAAGTAATATGTTTCAATTTGAATGATACAACTATATGATTAAATGTTAAAATGCTTCAGTGGATTTAAATTTAACAATCCTGGGCTTTTCTCTCTTTTTCTTTTCTTCATTTTCTTCTTGGTGTAATGTTCACATTGCTACATGTCAGGAAGTCATTATCTTAACATATACAGTCTATTAGCAGGTCTCTGACCTGTGGCAATATTTTGACATATGTGAATACCTCTGAAAATTTAGATATTCTTTCTTCATGTTTCCTGATCTAACATGTCAAGTAGTCACAAGAATTTGTTGTGATCTAGTCTAGTCAAAATCCTGCTCCTGTAAAATAGCTCCTCCATGAAAGTCAAGCAATACAATATTGAATGCCTATATTTAAATAGGTTTTAACAGATAATAAAACTCTTGAGATTAAAATAGTTTCATTCACTGAGACAGTTTGCTCTGCAGCATGCAATTTGTGTCACATTATGTAAAATACATTAAAAAAAAAAAAAAGAAGAAGAAAAGATTTGAAATAAAAGCACAAATAAAAAGAAACCTATAAAATGAAACCAAGTCAAGTAGAGAGTGAAAGCAGGATATGATATCCTGCCTTTAAATAGTGTCTTTCTATGGCTTTATGTTCTTTCCTGCCTGTGTGACTGTGACACTCAAATTTCAAGCCCTGCTACCAGGATTTCTCTTTTCCAACATCCTCTATACTTTTCCTATTTTAAAAGAAAGCTAAAGAATTAGAGTATGTCAAGCACGAGGGAATTGCTTTTGCCTTGGTAGGCAGCAGTTTGGCATTTCACACTATATGGCTTACATCACATAGTTGGCTTAACAGCACAAACTTGTGTATTGTGTCTGTTGTGATAAGAGCTACTGTCTGTCATTTCCTCAGAAAATATTTAAATGGGTGTATGAATCATTCTTTTTTTCTCCCATCTAATGCTGTAATGCAAATGCTGAATCATGGCCTGAAGCAGTGACTGAGCACCTGGTGGGAAGGCAGGGACAACCCAGGGGAGTTCAGTGCATGCAATGTAGATGAGCAACCAGAAGGGATGGAGCCAGGATCCACCCCTTCCCAAACCTCATTTAAGGATTGGCAGTAGAGGCAAGGGTATCCTACTGGAAATCCCTGCATACCTGAGGCCTTCTGAAGATAAGCAGTTTCTTTCCTTTGTTTCTGTGCCCATGACTGTTGCATTTGAGCATATCCTCACTTGCTGCAATTTGTGACCTTGTTGTTCTATTGTTATTGCTGCACTTCCTATCACGATGCAAATACCAAGTCAAACCTGCTGTTACGTGGTTTTTAGTGCCTTGCATACAATTTCTATTCAGAAGGTAGGAAAATAAAGAACTGATGAACATACTGTTTCTTTCTCAGTGCTTAATAAGTAATGGTGTATGGGAAACTGGTAATCACAGCCTGAACCTCTGATTAATCAGCTGAGGCAAGTGTCAGGTCAGCTGTGGGAGCACAGGTGAGGGTAATTTAGCTGTGCTCCCGGAAGGGGTGGAGCTTGACTCCATCTCCTCTAGACCTCATTTAAGGGCTGACCCCCACTAAGGCAGCATCTCTTGGAGATTGCTCTCTGGTGAAGGTTGCCTCAGCATTTCCCAGTGAAAGCATCCATGTTGGTGAGTTTTCCTTATAAATAACCTTTTGAATATCTGTTACCATCTTTGTACCATTCCGCCTTACAAATGGCAAGAAAATAGATGAGAGTAGTGATATCTGAATGATGTGCTAATTAACAAAGCATTATAATTATCATGTGAAGATGGTTGATTTTCAGTGATAAATGTGTCTTGAAGAGCTGGATAGTTTGGGAAACTTCTTAAGCGAATGCTTACGTGAAAACTGTTACATCTGTGCCAACTGCAGCTGTGTTTATATTCTAAGAAAGTGGCACATCTCATCTCAGTATGTATGGAGCTGGAGGGTATATACTGGAAAAAAAAAAATGGGAAGAGATCATTAAAGGTCACTTTCTCTGCCTTTCTCCTTTGCCCAGCACAAAGCATTGAAATAGATTGCCTAGAGAAGTTGAGGTGGCTGTCCCAGGAGATGTTCAAGAAATGCATGAAGGTGTCATTTAGGGACAGGGTTTAGTGGGCCTGGTGATGGTGGGTTGACAGTTGAACATTATGATCCTAGAGGTCTTTTTCACCCTTAATGATTCTGTGATTCTATGGAAGGTATGCAGTGTGCAGGCAGTACGCTGCAGGTATTGCACTCCTCACCCAAGTAAAATGGTGTTTAAGAACAAAAGAGCAACAGCAGGAGTAAAATTTTGGATTCTGTAATCTGAGCAGTAAGGATAGTTGAAATAGGTAGGTAGCAGTTTAAAATACTTTACTGTTATTGACAATCTCTGACATATTTTGTAAGTTAAGTAAGTTATTCCAGACTAAATGAGAAAACAAGCAGAACTATCTTTCCAGTGACCTTATTTCTCTGAAAAGTAGAAACTGCTTTAAATGCCTTTTACAGTTGTGTGCATGGAATTTAAGATGGGAGGTGAGTTGTGATATATTTCATGACTATGTATGCTGATACCTCTGCACACAGCAGAGAAGTGCCCTATGAAAATACTTTCTATATCTAGAAAGTGGCGCTGAATGGCAGTTCATGCTTCTCCTCAGGTAGGCAAATGTCCAACTTTATAGTTTTTGATAGCTTAACAGAAAGTACCATAAACTCTGTCCTGAAATTTAAAAAAAAAAAAAATAAAAAAAATATTGTTATTTAAGTTTTACTTGTATGTCTTGATAATTTTGGATCATGCTTGTTTATATGCTAACTGTATAAGAGACTGAATTCTTGGATTATATCTTGTTAAACATATATGTTGACTGCTTCACCCCAGCAATGATTTGCTCGCAGATAGAAAATGCATATTGAACTTTTCTATTTGAGTAGTTAAATAGGCAAGAATTCACTCAAAATATACAAAACAAGGACTTGGATGAATGTTGTCTCTGCTATTTGTGCTCTTTTTTGGATATTAGGAGGCATCTGTAGGCTCAGCTGTGTATAAGTGGTATGTTCCCTGTAAGAGGATTTCAGTATCAAGTTCTGGAGGTGTCTTTTGCCTCCCATTTGTCACTCATTTTTTCCAAGAGTGTGGTTTCAACCCTGGCTTTCCATTATATGGAATGTAAAGTGATATATAATGTCACCCTGTTGCTAAGACTGGGGGAACAATAGTTATCAGCATAGCTAATACTTCAGAAACAAGATCTGAGAAACAAATAAGAGAAAAAGGGGAAATAAATCTTTACAGAGTTAAGAACAATCCAAACATTTCTTCTTTTAAAGTCAGGTTCTTAATTAAACTCGTTTTTAACCTGTTCTAATCCCCAAAGTAATATTACCTTCAGAATGTGAAGCATTCTTTGAATATGAGGTATTATGCTTCCACTTAATTATATTTTTTTATTGCTAATTAAACTGCTCTACTTGTGGTATTTCATTTAAAATTAATGACAGCTAACCTGACAGAAAGAGAATTTTGAAATAAAAAATATAGGCCGAGAAGCTTTTCTGTTGCCTTATCAATTAAGATTTTTCACAGGAACTGATTGCCTCAGTTCCCAGAAACATTTGAACTGACACATATTCCATATTGTCAGCATTAGAAGTGCAACTCAGATTCATTAAAGTGCTTTAATTATATTTTCCTCCTGAAGTCATCCTAAAGACAAAATAGGTTGAATGTTTTGTATTTGATATAGATGTGATAGTATCTCATGAATCCCTCTCCTATCTGCATAGACCTATGGTGTATTGAGCCCCTAGCAGAAAACACTTAAAAATAATCTACACTCTAATTCACTTTACTCAAATATTAAAGCAGAATACGACAATTTGGATGGAAAAGGTAATGCAGGGGTTCACTGGAAATGGTACAGGTTTTTTTGTTTGGTTGGTTTTGTTTTGTTTTGCTTATCTGGTCAGATGTAATTCTGTCTTGTTTTGAACCATATAAAAAGTTACACTTTATCATGCCTCTTTCATCACCACCTCTACTCTATCCACAGTTGCATTTGGGATTACTGATATTTCTCCTTTCTTTGTTATGTTCAGAACTGCCAAAAAAGAAGTGATTGCTATGTGAGGGAATAGTTAAGTCATTTATGTTCAGCAGGAACTCATCCCTGGTGAGGTTGTGTGGTAACACCAAAGAGTTGTTATCGCTGTGAGGAAGGCCAGCTTCATACTGTGCAGCATCACTGAAAATGCAGCCAAAAACTACAAGGAAGCTATCCTCCCATTAAAATGGCACTTGTGACACCATACCTAGAATCATGGAATGGACTGGATTGAAAATGACTACAATGATCATCCAGTTTCAACCCCCATGCTATGCACAGGGTCGCCAACCACCAGAACAGAGCCACATCCAGCCTGGCCTTGAATGTCTCCAGGGATGGGGCATCCACAACCTCCCTGGGAAACCTGTTCCAGGGTGCAGGTTGGGGTCCTTAGTAAGGGAAAGGTATGGATGTACCAAAGAAAGTAAAGTGGAGTGCTGTTTCTTGTTAATGTGACTTTATGGGAGAGCCTACTGAAGCCCTATTTTTTTCTTAGTTAACTTTTTAACTATATTTGGACTGGATAACTTGGTGGAACAGCTAGACAATCCTGTGCACTCAAAGGATTCAAGCAGTAAAACTGACAGCCACTTACAATCCCTGCCACTCAGGGATAAATACAGTCTAATGTCAGTGTCTTTGTTAATGAGGTGGAGTACAAGTGGCTGAGAGTAGGAAGTTTAAGCCTGAAGCCCTACGAGGAGATGGGAAAGGGGGGGATACTGTTGCTGTCCACAGTTGCTTGATGAGAGGATATAGAGAAATTACAGTCTTGGAGTCCCTTGGTGAAAGGAGAAGAAGCAGAGTCATAAATTGCAACATCGATACCAGTTAGATGCAAGAAAAATGTTTTCACAATGAGTGTGGCTGAAACTAAATCTGTTTGATAGTGCTTTTGACTCTCCAAAATGTGACAGAATGAAACTCTGAGTAACCCAACCTACTGAGAATCATCTAGGCTGCAAAAGGCCTTCAATATCATCAGGTCCAGCCTTCAGACCTGAAAGGACTTTGGGCTGGACATCCCTCCCAACATGAATTGTTCAATGATTCTCTGAAATTATATGTTACCTTAAGTTACAAATAGAAATTCAAATCCATTATCAATAATGAAGTTTCTTATAAAAAGAAGTATATGGATATTTTTGTAATTTTTATTGAGACATTGGATAATCTGCTGATTTCACCATATTTTCGGAGTGGCTGGATTCAATTCCTTCCTTGTGTTTGAAAACAGTTTAGATATGCAAGTAACGTCTGTCATTAAGCACACTTATTCCAGGACAAATTAATTTTATGGCAAATGAACAAACCCAAGAAAGATAAACGCAAAAGAAAATGAACTAAATTTCTCTCTAGCAGGATCTTTAGCCCTCTACTCCTCTTCCTTCCTCTGCTTGACCCTCTGTCCAAACAACTCTCATAAGTGTTGACAAGACTGTCAAGTTTAGTTAGCTTTTCAAGTCTCCTGGCATCCTTTTCCTTGTCAGAAAGTGTATGAGGGAGTGCTAAACTATTATGAAGCTCATTGTAATCCATCAGATGTCCAGGAGTATCTGAGACTTACAGCAGTGTCTGAGTCCAACAGAAGCTTTCAGTTCAAATGATATGTATGATTATGTGAACAAGGGAACATTCTTTGTTTAAAACAGTACAGAAATATAACTTTTAGATAGTTAATGTCAGCCGTTAAAGGAAAAAAGAGTATCTCTAAGAATGTGTAGGGGTCACTAGGGAAGAAGGATATAGTAGAAAGTTTAAAGCAATAGATGAATAGTGAAGAAAAATTAGTGTTTTTAATATCCATGAAAACATACTGTTGAGTAATCTTGAGCTGATACAGAATTATATTTAGTGGAAAGTTGGCATAGAACTTGCAAGAAATTTTTACAATCACTAAAAGCTTTCAAGGTTTAATTTTGTATATTTATTTTAAATTAGAATGAAAGCTTCTGGAAAAGATGTGAAATTGTCAATAGCCAACCACCAACAGCTTTCATTCCTACTTCTTGTTTAACTGAGAA
This sequence comes from Excalfactoria chinensis, assembly GCF_039878825.1. Taxonomy (NCBI): domain Eukaryota; kingdom Metazoa; phylum Chordata; class Aves; order Galliformes; family Phasianidae; genus Excalfactoria; species Excalfactoria chinensis. The sequence continues at coordinate 8,853,445 of NC_092837.1, read as the reverse complement.
TATTAGATACTCAAAATATTGACTTCCACATCCAATCAGATCAAGATGTCAGCTCCCATTCTGCACTTGTTAAATTTTCAGTCAAGCACTTACACATTTCTTCATGCATGCAAAAAGACTTGCATAAATTATGAAAAATTGTACTCCTCTGAGGAAGGGGTGGGTGGTATGGGTTGCACAAAGAGAGGGAGAACCTGGCGTTTGTAATACGTAGGAAATTTAGCATTCAAGGTCATATTTGAAGGTTGAAAACTTGAAAGTTAGTTCTCTCTCTTCTGAGCTACTGGCTCTTTGAGTGATAGAAGAGAGGTGATGTGTCAGGGTGTCTTCTCTTCATCTGCTCAAGTGTATTGTTATATGAAGTATGTGTAATATGCATGTGGTGACTGGAGGTCAAGTTCAAGAGTCTGGATTCTCTGTCTTTATTCATGTAACCCAGGTTCACTTGTTTCCCTACTCCCCATGAACTCACAGTTAAACCTACGTCAATTGGATAAGAATAGTGTTTAGATCAGATGTGCGAGTCTGAGTCGATGTCGTTATCTGTAGGTTCTATGATTTTGTGTAGTTTATAAATTTCTGTTGGTTGCTTGCTTAAGTCCTAGTTAGTGCTTTTCAGAGAGATATTATTCTTACTTTATTAGGTTCCATCAGCAGAGGTTTCTATATCTTATGCTGTTTATAATGTCTGATCCATTTTCAAGACTAGAGAGCATAACTTCTTGCACAAAAGTTAAAAAGAAAGAAATAGTTTGTGCAACTGTAGGATAATAGCTTCAGCACACAGACTTCCTTTGAAGCCAAGTACCGTGTGTATTAAAGCTAAAGGACTTAGGAAACTTAATGTTCCCAATTAAGAATTTTCTTATTTCATAATTATTTTCCCTTTGCAGTCTGTGTGGAGAACAATGTCCCACATTACTTCATTTGTAATTTGTTACATTACTCCTCCATTCATGGGCTGTTTCTGAAAGTTAAGTGCCCATGTCTGAGAATATTTATTCAGTTGCTTTGTGCATTAAGTCTTCCTGTCTTCTCTGTAGAAAGGAGGATTTAATTGTTACAGAAATATGTTGAGAAATAAAGACTGCAGCCTAAATTATAATTATTTTTTCTGCATTTTCTCCTGTTGCTTGCATGGTTTACGTTTGTAAATTGAGTGTTAATGAAATCCAAGTGGGGTAACAGTGTGGAACATCAGAACTGCAATTGACTGGAGAAGGCTGAATATCTCCAAGGAAATCACTTCACTTGAGTAATAACTGTGGGATGTTATGTGACATGCACAGAAACATCACTCAATTACAGAATTTATCTCAAATAAAAAAGAAACAGAAAATTTATCTCATAATAAATTGAACTTATTGTGTTTTTCTTTAGGATGACTGCTCTTGAAGTTTTTTCCTTGTAGTATTATTACTTAGTGTTTACTTTTCAGATGAACAGCTGTTGCATCTATTACAGTTTATGTTCCTTTCACAAATGTTTTATACTCTAACAGCCTGAAATCACCAAATTGAAATTTCAGGTATATTTTGATATAGGGGGATTCTATGCTCTGAATACATGACATGAATGTTAAAAAAAACACTGGTTTTAAGTTAGTAACTTTAGAAATATGCTGTTATTTGTAGAACTTGAGGGAACCGTGTCGTGATTTTAAATTTCATACACAGTTAAGTTCTTGGTGGTGTTTGCCAGAAAAAATACAGGTTATTTTCTACTTTGTAGAATGCAAATACAGTATAATGCCTTAAGTCTGAAGTTACATATTTGTGATATTCTAAATATACCTGCCCTTCTGTTATTTCTTACTTGTCAGTGTCAGATTTTTGAGAGTAGCCATCATTTTATGATGATGAAAGAGTGAATTAGAGCTGATTTGGTATGTGGAAGATAGCTTTAGCACAGATATCTCCTTAAGTCATGTTGTCACTACAATATTTTCTCTAGACTGTGCTGAAAGTCTTCTTCCACTAGGATTTGCCAGAGTGGAATGAGAGTGGAAACAGGTGAATTTCAGCCTGCTCATGAAACTGTCTGGAGAAGGTTAAAAAGCTGATGTGGACTGACAAATTAGGTTTTTCATAGTTCTAATGCTTCTGATTTGACAGGTGTAAGAGGATTTACAAAGCTCTTGCACCAAACTGTCTGGGTTTGGGTAAGAATAAATTCGAAATTAGCAGTGGCTTAAATAAGGAAATTTATATAGTACACATTACTTTTTCTCAGAGTGAGTCTGTGAAACTAAATCAGACTTGTTTTATCTTCTGGGTGCTGGTTGCTCCAAAAGAAGAACAGCCTTGTTCCTAACCATGTGATATGTATGTAGATTGTTCCTATAATCACAAAAACCTGTCCATCTCATACCCAAGGAACAGTGATAAGGTAAATAGCATATTGAAGGCTGTATGGGAACTGCCAAGTCATGGCCTGAACCACACTAACTGAGCACCTGGGAAGAGGTCAGCCCTGGGAGCAAAGGTGAAGGCAATTCAGCTGTGTGGTTGGAAGGGCTGCAGCCTGGCTGCACCTTTTCCAGACCTCACTGAAGGTCTGACTGCCACTGGGGAATGATCTTTTCCTGGTGATCCTTCCTTGGTGAAGCTTTCCCTTGCAAACCTGAAATCTTCTGATACAGGTGAGCAATCTTCTACCCTTTCTTTATAGCACCTTTCTATCATGCTGGTCCTTCAATCATCACACCTTTGTTGTAATGCCTTTCCCAACATATTGGTCTGTCCAGTTGCTACAAAGGCAATTGTTCTTTCTCCTTCATTAGGATTCTCTGTGACTCCTATTACAAAAGTGTCATTAACATGTAAAGAGCATATCTATTAATATGAATCTATTAGGTTCATGGGCTAAAACATTTACATTAGAAGAGCTGAATGCTGGAATGGTACAGGGTAATCATATTTAGTACTAGAGACTTGTGTTAGACTCTATAAAAACAATGTTTCTTAAATATTTAAATATTGCAAGCGCAATCTGCATAATAATGTCTTTAATAAATTTGTTATGGCCTAAACTATAGAATTCATTATGTCTCTGAAAAAGGATTACAAAGATGTTTGTAGAAAAGCAATTGTAGGACTGAAATTAGAAATTCAGGTTCTACAATTTAATAACATTCATTACCTGAAAACATTAATTCAGATGACAAAACATTTAATTTTAAAGGAAAATTACATGCCCCAGAATGAAGCAAATACAAAAATAGGAACATAAACATAATGTCTTTTGCAGTTATGGTAGTTTTAGTGCATAAGATCTCTGATCTTCAGCAGTGCCAGTGTCAGATGGGTGCATTAAAGTATAGGAGGTAGAACAGTCCAAGATGCCTCCCAACATCTGCAACTTATGGCAACAGATGGTTGATGGCCTGATTTACTTAGGGATACAAAGGCTACTAAAAAACTTAAGTCTGTCAATTTGTGTTGGCTTTAGAACACGTTAACTTCTAGCATCTTTGAACAGGACTGCATGCAATATCTAGCATACAAACTCTGACATGTTAGAAATGGACGGAAAGGTAGAATGCCTTTTCTAACATTTTCTCTTTACTCCCCTTGGAAAAAAACGCTCTTTTTAAATCCCCACTGTTGGTTTTATTTATTTATTTATTTTTCATTCCTATTTTGGTGGCCAGAGTGTATTGCTCCTGCTATATCTGTTACCTGAGCAGAGATTCAGCATGTTAATCCTGTTTTCCCCTTTCTCTTAACACAACATCCCATCCTGAGCTACTTGGCACACTGATGACCTTTTGGTCAGCTCTTTCAATAGCTGTCCAATCTTTCTGAATGGAAAATGAGTTTTTTTTTTCCCAAAACTGTGGGGAAATATCCTTTGTTAATAACATCTTTATCTCTCTATGATTAATCCCCCTCAATTTAGGGCGCAATGAGGTAAGGATTTTAGTTAAAAGGAGTGGTTAAATGGATGGATTACATGAAGGTAAAGGTTCACAAACTAGATGGGATTAAAACAAAAGTTTATATATAATATCACACCTTTGTACAGCTATTGTGTGACATAGTGGTTTCTATGTGTTTTCAATTTAAATATTCAAATCTGTTGATGTCTATGAGCTATAGCTACAGATTTCAAACAGAAGTATTTTACCAAGACTAACATCATTATCTTAAGTTGTGTCATGTTGATCTATTGGTGGGCAGGGCAAATTCACAGTAAATTATTTTAAATTTTTCATGTCAGTGCTACTTTGTGTTGAAATACAGTTAAGTGCAATTGAAAGCAAAATTAAACCTAGCTAATTTAAATGCATTCTGGTATGAATATTTAAAACAAAACAAAGGCACTAGTGAATGAAAGAAAAGAATTTCTTGCTATCTGCCTCCCTGTGTTTGGAGGCGTTGTATTGATCTTTTCAGGTTTGCTGGGAGAATGAACTAATCAACTATTCATGTTTCTGGAGTATTAAATTATTCAACTTGTTGATTTACTCAGGGTGTGTCTGTGGTATTCTCTCTTGAATTCAAAGCAGATGCTTGACTGGTACAGTTATATTATTATTATTACATACCTAATCACAGGCTAAGTCATAGGAGACAGTGGATACTCTTCCCTTATTATCATGAAGGGATTTTGAAGAACATTAGCTCATCATTTGCAAAATAAATAAATTAAATAATGTTTATAAAAGTGGAGATTTTATTATTTTATTCTAATCTTAAAGAATATCAAGTATTACCCTGGAAAATGCTGGTGGAAATAATTATTTCTGAATTCAAAATCATTTCTGGTAAGATTAGTTTATCACTTCACTTAATAGAGTGAAAATACTGTATAATATTTGTTTCCTTTTCATCTTAAGCATATATGTTTCAATACATCGACCATAACACATTTTGACACCTAATGAAAACAATCTATTGCTTAGTTAGAATTTTGAGTAAAATCTGGGAAATCTTACATCTCCACGACTGTGTAATTTGTCAAACTGTTTGTGGAAAAATTCAGACCTGGAAACTTATCTTGTACATGTCTCTGGACATATCAAAGCAATGGAAGTTAATAAGGAAATACATAGTAATTTTTTTGTTTCAATTTAAAGCATATGCTATGACTGGTGCATAAGTCAAACAATCCTGTTTTGCTTTTTCTCTGAACTGCTTCTCTGATGAGGAATGTAAATCGAGTTTTGTTTCTTGACACAAATTATTTTCTCCCATTTTCTCCTTCACTTAACAGCCTGTCTTCCCCCTTTCTATATGCTAAAAAGAAACACTTGGCTTTTTTTCTGCTTACTTCACTGTAAATGTTAGGAAATTATGAAGCATTTTGTGAATGATATCGTAACTAAAGCATATCTGACTATTCAGGACAATTTTTCTAATATTGAAGTGCTTCTTTGCCAGACTCTTGTTTTAGAGACTTATCAGCTTCTAATTGCAACTTGAATGTAGTTGTCCAGTGTGGAAATAATTGTAATGATCTGTTTCATTTAAATAAGAAGAGCTGTATGATATTTGAGTGGGGGGATGGGGGCGGGGGAAGCAGAGGAATGAGAAGGAATTTCTTGACCAAACATTATACAGCATTTTTCTATGTTCAAGAAGTAAACCTAGAATTCAATGTCTCTAAACAGTGAATTAAGAAGGCTATATATATGGCTAAAAATTTTGTTCATTAAATGACAACTTTGGTGATTATTTCTGTAACTGTGTTTAAAATGATAGCAAGTCAGTAGTTGAATACATCTTTGGTAAGGAGACACTGACACACTGCAGTCATCCACGTTACAGGGCCAGTCCCTGTGCTTACAGGGATTTCAGTTACAGATGCCTAAGCTCTCCTGGCAGTGTTGTTTTAAGCAGCAGATTTTTGAGTGCAAACCAATGAAATGTAATAGAAGTAACTGGTGAATCAAAACAAACAAGCAAGCAAACAAAGTTATCCCCACTTGCAGGCTCCTGTTTGCCTGCAGTAATGTTTTTATTGGAGTTTAAGCAAAGGCCAGGTACAGAAACAGCTGACTTGTGGGCGTGTGTTACGTTTTGTCAGTGCTCTGCAGAGGGATGAGAGAGATTCTGAATACACTCTTGATGCATTTACCAAAACCTGTCTGTTGGTACCTTTAAATGTGCTATTTGAATTCCAGGAGTCCAGCATGTTATGAAATGACTGTGAAGTCTGGGTTTCTGACAGCGTATTGGAATGAGGCCTGGCATGGTATTGAGAGTACTAAGGTGGCTCTTGGCTATTTTTATGTAACCAAAAGTCATATAGATTCATCATGCTTACTATCTGTAAATATTATTTCTGCGTGCAAAAGCTTTGCAGGGCTGAGAACTGTCAGGAAGATCATGTTGATTGGTTGATTACAGCCAACATCCTTTCTCTGCTCTCCTTGTGAGACAGCAAGAAATCTGTATTGATGGAACAAGCAGTGACTTTCCTTCTGATGTTTGCTTTTAATATTGTTTACAGTGTAATAGTGAGTCTTGAATATACTTCTGTCCTAGGAAATTCCTTTTCTACTCAACTCTAGGTATAAAGCAGCGTATAGATTGTCTGAACCAAACATGGATAGGAGGTGGCAGGAGAACTTTAAATCAAGTTCATTTAATGCTGATGGGTAATACACACTGTGAGAAGAGCCATCCATTGCTTCATGTGATTTTTTTAATCTTCTAAATTTTGTTTTAGAAGGGATAGTGGCTTTCCCTTAATTCATTATGTTGCATATAAATGAAAAGTAGGCAATGGATAAATATCTGTTGTCACGACAAAGAAAGCAGTTGTAGCATTTACAAGGAAGAATGTTAACATGTGTTTACTATTTTATTATTGCTTTCACATCCTGAGCTAAGCAAAATCATTCATTGTGGATTATATTGTTTGTTTCTATTAGCACATGAATCAAAGGAAGTTTGGTTCAGCCAAACAATGGGGAAAAATGGATGTCAGTGTCCATGATTAATTTAAACAATAAGTTGTTGAGTGTCCAGAAATACATTTGAATGTCAAACATGAAAAGAGGTACTGTGTAATATAACAATTTTTAAACAGTGGCAGTACCTCTGAGAGTGCTTATAGCATTAAATAAAAATGTTGCATCTGTTTGAGAAGAGATCAGGGTTTAAGTTCCCTGAGGGTGGGAAGGGAAGAAAATGATATGTGCTAAGGGCACATAAATGATTGATTCCAGTCACATGAAATCAGATCTCCCAGGGATCAGTCAGTGTCTCCAATAGAAAAGTTCTATGCTTTTGTTTGTTTTTACAAATAAATCACAGATAAAACAAGTGTTCAGAGTTGTGCACCTTATCCCAAATGCACTTTAAATCTGCTATGGATGTGAAGGAACCAGGGAACAAAGCCACAGTACTTATGGAAGTGCTTATCAGCAGCGTGGAAAGCTCTATGGAAACACATCTGTACCGTTCCTGGACTAGGCACACTTCTTGTACACTTATGTGTTTGGTGCTCTATGCAAGCTAATATGTTTCTGTAAGAATCATAATTCTAGAGAGAAATCTGTAGGTAAATCCAAGCATCTGTAAAGCTTTGCAGGCAAAGAGTTTTTGGCTACAGGCTGAGCACATGGATCTGCTGGAATAAATGTACGTTGTGCTGTCTGGTATAATCTGCACCTGCATTTTATTGGAGATTTACTCCAGGCAACCTGACCCCCTCATCCTATGCTCATAAAGAGGAAAATTCATTCAGTATTTTTCAGCTTCCGAAGAAACGAAACTCTTAGTTTGCTTGTTTTCTTGTCTTATTCATGGCATTTTTGATTAACTATGCTTCTGGGGGAGGAAGTTACTCTGATTAGCAAAAAGGTTCAGCTTGCTATCTGGATCCAGTCCATTTCTTCATTCTTACATATGTTTTGATCCTCCTTTTAAATCACTGGAAAGATCTCCTACTGCTTCTACTAAAGAAAGAAGTTATTTTAGGTCATGTAATCATGGCATGGAAGTGAATTACTGCTGCTCCCAAGTATGATTGATCAGGAATGTCTCTTGTTAAAGGCGAGTAAAAGCGTGCTGCAGTATGCAGATTAATTGCCAAGACCTCTGAACTTGGCACAAGCTAATAAAGTAACACACTGATAGAGGTACGAATGCTTTAAAGGCAACAGACTGCTCTTTGAGCTCAAGGTCTTCTTAAGGAGATCTCCACCCCACAGTCAGTTCAGTTCTTGGCAGGGTGCTCTCCTCTGGAGCTGTGAAGCAATTAGTATATTTGAAAATGAGTGGGTTTTCCTCAGCTTTGTCATTTGACAAGTTTGGCTCAGACAACAGCCCGGTGGCTCTGCTACTTCAGGTGTCTGGAGAACGGACTGCAAAGAGGTTAAACTGAATCTGCAAGCGGGTAAGATATGAAAACAGCCTCATCAGTAATTCTGTAGCCTTTGGCTGTGATCTTATCTCTATTTCCATTCTAAGTAGTAGTATCATATTTAGTACTGTAGTATGTGATCATAACAGGGGAAAAAATAATTCCTGCTCTTCTGATTCATGCTGATACTTCACAGGCTTTTGAAATAGAAACTATTGTATTTTACTTCATACTACCAAGAGAACTGAGGATCTAGAATGCTTATAGGTTCAGAAGCAGATGTTCAGAATAAACTAGTTGTCTTCTGTTAATTTTATACATTTCCATTTCTTCTGAAGGTTTCCTTGAAAATGCAGTAATACATACAAAGTGAAAATTGAGATCTACCATATCCAACTATCATTTTTCACCTGGACTCTAGTGGATGACCAAATGAACTCTACTTACATTTTACACACTACTCGTAGTCTGAGACTGAAGCATCTCTGGTTTTTGAAGATCTGCATTAACTGATGCACATATGAACAACTTCATATATTAATTCTTTCTTTGCCCTTTTACTTCCTGGGGGGAAAAATATCTCAGTCAGTGGAAACCAGCTTTAGGTTTTCTAAAGACTTAAATTTATACCAGGAAAGGTGTGTGTACTTTGGTAAATTCAAAATTCCATATGGGCAGTGATAAGAGGCCTTAGTCTGTTCAGTAGGGATTTAGCAAAACATTATGCAAATATGTATTTGAAGTGGTGGCTGAGAATCTTATGTATTTATTCCCACAGTTGCATTCCAAGTACTGTGGCTATTTTACAGTCTGATCAAGAAAAAGCAGAGAATTGCAAGGATGCTAGCTCATTTTGTTATGCAGAAAATGTAATACAGAATAATCCTTGAAAACAGTTGGATGTGAAATTCAAAGGCATTACCTAAGCTTAGGAAACTATAAACATTTTGAAATTGATGAATTTCTAGCTATGGTGTTCTGTAATTTGAAGATCAAGATACCTTAAACTTAAAAAAAGAAAAAAAAAAAAAAAAGATGGGTACAGGGAAGAGAATGATGTCTGCTGTGCTATTTACAACGAGACTTTTTTTATATTAGCGCTCGCAAAAAATTAGTTTTTGTGTGTGATGTTGTTTTTGTTGTGTTTGAATGGTAGTTCAATTCTAGGATAAGTTTCCTCACCATCATCAAATAATCCCAGTAAATAGCAAATTAGCTCATGCATAGAATCATAGAATCATCAAGGTTGGAAAAGACCTAAAAGATCATTAAAAGATGAGGCATTGCTTGCCTCAACACATGTGCTATCCCATGAAGAGCATATAGAAGCTGAACACTTAATCATTCTGCACTCTACGACGTGATGGTCTGGATTTTCAGCCTGGAGAAGAGAAGGTTGCGGGGTGACCTCATTGCAGCCTTTCAATACCTGAAGGGAACTTACTCCCAGGAGGGGAGCAAACTCTTCGAAAGGGCTGATAATAGCAGGACTAGGGGAAATGGTTTTAAGTTAAAAGAGGGAAGATTTAGGTTGGATGTTAGGGGGAAGTTCTTTACTAGGAGAGTGGTTAGGTCCTGGAACAGGCTGCCCAGGGAGGTTGTGGATGCCCCGTCCCTGGAGGTGTTCAAGAACAGGTTGGACGGGGCTCTGGGCAACCTGATCTAGTAAAGGCGTATGTTTGGTGGCCCTGCTAGGCAGGGGGGTTGGAACTACATGATCCTTGTGGTCCCTTCCAACCCGGGTCATTCTGTGATTCTGTGATTCTGTGATTTTGGTATATTGTCTCTCTTAATTTTGCAGTGTACAGTCAGATCTAGTAAGTAAAAGGCATACATAATGTTAGATGATTTCATCAAATTTAAGTAGTACATGAGTGCACTTTGCTTGCACAATGCAGCCTCTGTGTATGGACCAACCCTGGGGGCAGTTCCATTAATATGATGGAAGCTATCATTACTCTCCTGAAATGTTTCTTTTCAAGATCAAGTAATAGAAAAGTCCTGGACTTTGCTAAATGTTCTTGTATGTGACTGTGCTGCTACTTAATATCAAATTTTACTAGCAACCTCCAGCTGGTTGGTTCTTATTTCTGTACAAGTTGTTGCTTATTTCTTTTTCATCTACACATCCTTCCTTCTCTTAGAGGTATGCCATTACCTTGTTGCTTGCCACGAGACATTGCCAGATTTCTCTTTATATTACAGAGATATTGGAGTGACTCCATGTTCATCATAAAAATCTGATTGTCTTGTTAAAGGAATACTACCTTATTCTATCATGGAAAGATTGCTCATTTCATGCTTGGTAAATCTTTGTAGTATTTTAATTCATTTTCCACTTAATCCTTATGCTTTCATTCCTTTTTCTTATAAAGATATGAGCAGTTGGAAGGGACCTACATCAAGAATCCAACTGTCAGATTACTGCAGGTCTACCCAGAGTTGAAACAACAATTAAAAAAGAGTATTATACAATTGCCTCTTATTCACAGAAAGCCAAGGGGTGTCAACTACTTGAGAAGACTGTTCCTGTGTTCTCATGGGAAAGTTTTTCCTTACATCTAGTCTGAACCTCCCCTGACACAGCCTTGAGCCATTCCTGCATGTCCAGTTTTTGGGTTTCTTTTTTGTGTGGATGTGATAAAATCTTTAGTTAGCCTGACCTGATTTTTTTTTTTTTTTTATCTGCTAGTATAAGTGAAAGCAACATATTAACTTTGTGTGTAGAGCTGCCTCCAAGCAAGGTAGCCTCAAAGGATGAGATGCTTTGAGTCTGCTGTAAAGATTCTGCACTCGACTCAGTCAACATCTTTGAACTACTGATCAGATGGAAACTTCTTCATTAGAGTGACTTCTGTAGATGATGGACAGATATAAATCATCACCTGATATATTCATGCCGCATCTTTTGCCTTCTTTTTATTAAATTAAACATGTAAGCTTCAAGCTTCCTTTATGTTCTTGAAACAAGGGAGTGTTCCTTTCCATCTCTGCAGACTTTTTCTCATTTTGACCAGTTAACCTCTTCTGAATTGCAGTATCAGTGGTGAACAACAACTCATGAGCTAAATCACTGAGAGCACGATATCACCATTTTCTTTTCTAGGTGTGGTGTATCAGAATATTTTTAAATTTTTTAAAAAAGTTAAGTCATGTTAGGTTTGAGTTTTTTCTGTGGTTACCCTCCTGCATGTTTGACAAGGTGAATGCTATTTTCAGGGTATTTGTTGTTAAAGCATCAGCCCAAAAGTAAACCATTTGCTGAACAGGACAAGATCGTTTCAACTGATAAGATGCTGACAATGAGAGACCAAGTCTTTTTTGACAAACTGACCTCATAAGAGGACATAGCACCAACAAATCTTTCAGTTGTTTCTATGAAGTTAGAAGGTACTATATGTTATATAATATAATATGTTATATTTTATATAAAAATGTTCAAAGTCACATAAGGTATGAGCCAATTTTTCCTACTACATTTACCTTATGTATCAGCATATCTATTTATTTATATAAGGAGTTTTTCTAGGTTGTAGAGGATTGCAAACAGTGAAGATACACAGATTTTAATGTGTAATGTAAGTTGTAGTCTTGGTTGTACTCTGAGAAGTAAAAATGCTCATACAGTAGATGTTTTTGCTTTGTGAATTGAACCTACTTCTCAGTACAAAGGACTTGAGTGTTACAGGTCAAGATCAGAATGGAGAAACAATGGAATAATTCAGTTTGTCATCTGATGAAAAAATGGATTTGTTTCTTTTTAGTTTGACAGAGCCAACAGGTTTTTTGTTTTTTTTTCTTTAACTCTTAGCAGATACAATTTTCAGTGACAATATAACCATACTGTAATACTATATTGATGCTAATTTATCAAAGTGTTTAGCGTGGACTTACTTTAAAGGCAGTGTATAATTTTGTGGCAAACCTTTTAGTAGGTCTGTAAATTGACATCTCCTGTAATCAGCATCTCAGAAACAATAGTTTTCAATCAATCAGTGGAAAAAAACCCTCTCTGTAATACACAGAATTCTCCAGAGAATCAGTGTGCTTCATAATTCAACCATGTACTTTTCCCTTATGAGTCATAATAGAACAGCGACCATTTGGAGCCCTTTAAAATGACAAAATAAAAGGAGTTCAACACTGAAAAGAAAGAGATGTCGGTTAAAAGCTGAAAACAATTTCAAAATGATGCTTTTTCCATGCAATGAATACTCAAACTTCAGCTTAGACTTTTCTATTAAGCAGCTATTGTTATTGGCATGGATTTCTACTTCTCTGTTTAAAGAATCAGTGCACTTAGGACAAGATTTGTACCTTTTAACTACAATAAGTGCATTAGTGAGGAAAGATAGTACAATTTGTCATATCCAAAACATATTTCTACTGTGTTGTCCTACATTTTTATAGCCATTACAAGGGTATTTGCTACAAAGGCAGTGTTCATATTTCTTTCATTTCTCTGTTAGCGTATTTGTTTTCTTTCAGTGTTCTTCATTTAGGTTTTGGCATACAGCACTCGTATTGTTATTGTTACCTCTGGAAGAAGAATTGAATATAAGATTAATGATACTTCAAATAACCAGAAGAAAAAACAAACAAAACAAACAACCAAACAATATTTTTACTGACATCTATGTGTCTGACTTCTGTCGGTGAAGGTGTTCCTCAGGCTCTATGAAGTCAGTTGAGCATTAGCTGAAGCAGAAAAGGCTGACCTTTTCATCTGTTGTTAGCATACAGAAGTTAATTTAAAAGATTAAATCATATTGCTTGACGAATGAACATACTTAACAGACCAGTATGTGCATAGATGTATTTGGATTATATAGAGTTATTTCATTTATCTATTTCATTGACAATTAAAGTAACTTCTCTTGAGCAGAAGAGTAGAACAGTTAACCTTCCTGGTTTGAGCAGAGGGTGCCTTGAAAGCAACACATTTTTACTGAAATGCATGATAACTATGAACTTGGAATTTACCAATATGCCGTCTTAAATGTTACATATACAGTTCAGAAACAATTAGTTTCGTTTGTCATGCCTGGAACTGATGAATATTTTTGCAGGGTGCTTGGTGATCTCGCTTACTTGAAAATGAAGCCCAAACCACTTATCTGAAATGTCATCTCTACCCTTTTACTCCAGGAATGATCAGCTATTAAGGGCACTAGTTGAGAGTGAGGCATGTGCTTGTTATGTAGGTAGGGCTTAGGCTATTCAAGTGAATGAAAAGGCATTTTTTATCCTTAGAAGCCTTCTACACGTTACATTATGAGGCTCTTTCAACCTTAGTATAGCCTGATGAGTAAAGCTGATCAGACAAAGGCGGTGAAAAAGGGTGTGAAAACTTGCCTTATGGCAACATCAAAAGCATAAATAGGAAGTCAATGAGGTGAGAAGTAAATATTTATGGATTTGAACTATTGGCTTGTCTTGGTAGAATTAATCACGGGAATGCAGTTATGTAATGATTCACATAAAGCATTAAAATCTTTTTTTTCTTTTTCTTTTTTTTTTTTTTAAATCAGGAACAAGTAAAGCAGGAATGAAATCTGACACAACAGAAGTTTGAATGTGTAATCACGAATGCCATTCATTTACGTGTTCATTTTATCTTGGCCTTAGCAACAACGTTATCTACGATTTAAACTAAGGATGTGGGTGAACTATTGATGTGCCTGATAGTTTATGTTCTAAGAATAAATTTGGCTAACAGTCATGATGTTAGGAAAACAAACATAGCATAGCAGTGTCAATTGGAATTGCTCCAAAGCTTGTCCCAGTACTCCTAAAGCAGCACGTGTACTGTACGTGTCTGTAGGGGTTGCTGATCATGGTTTAAGCTGACTAAGCTGAACAGCCTATTGTATTAGGACTTTCTCTGTTTGTTGTTTAGGCTATAAAACAATGTATTTTCCCTTATGATGACATATTAGGTTGTTGTTTTTTTTTTGTTGTTGTTGTTTTTCAGTATTTTCTGATTGTGTTTACCATGACTTATGTTTATTAAAAAAAAATAATAATAATAATGCAAAAGCATTTTAGTATCATGTGTGCATTTTTGTTTCTAATATTATATATATATATACACATATACACCAATATTCTTCATCAGACTGTTTCTTTTTGAATGACTCTGTTGGGTAGGTGATATTTTGATGTAAGTATCATATGTTCATATTTTTCTGGTATTGGTTGTTTAAGCAATTATAACATGTATCCGTGGTGATGGAAACACTTTTTGTGAGTGCAACAAGCTGTGCAAAGCAAAATGTACATCTCTAGAAGTGGATTACTACATTTCAATAGGCAACATTTCAAAAGCTTCTGTCTCAATCTTTCTTTTTTTTTTTTAAATTTTACTTTTTTATTTCTTCAGCTATTTTTTCTCAGTAGGCAAGATAATTAGTTAATTTCAGTCAGTGTTCTGTAACCTGTGCTCTCATCCCCTGCTGAATCCTCTGAGTGAGAGGACACTTCACTGAAAATAATAGGAAAGAGATTAAATGAAAACCTAGGCTTTGCATGTCTATGAGCAAGCTCTCAATCTGCTTTATGATATGTAGTTCATACCTGCAAATGGAGTGTGTTCCTGTCATTGTTTAAATATGGGAGAGATACCACAGCCTGCAATCTCATGAATGCTTGCCAAAAGTTTTATGTACAGTGTATTTTCAGCGTGTGACCACTCCTGTTGTGTTTCATCCTTGTAGGCTGTCTGCAAAGAAAGTAAGGAAAAAGAATTGTACAATGGAATACTAATATTTTTTAGGACAATTGAATATAGTAAACGAGCAAAGTAGTTAGATTTGTGATCTGAACAAGTATCTTTCTAGAATAAAATAATATATACTTCTTTAATTACAGGAAGTTTACATCAGGCAGTGGCATCTAAGAGCTCAACAAGGTTAAAAACAACAAAATCATCTTAAGATCTAGCAAATGCTCCTTGGTATTAGAGGTAGCTTTCTGTTTGGCGCACTTTGAGTTTTATTGCTATTATATAAATGGCAGCAATTTTGTCTGGAAAAAATTAGTTGTATGAACAGTGATATCTGAGTTTATGGGCTATTAAGTACTCTTCAGCACTTTGCACTTTAAATAGCTTCCTACTATGTTATAGATTTACATATAAAAACTTGATCAGTGCATTTCTTTCTGCACATACACCTTTGTGATGGGTCACACAAACCATTTTCTCTTTTGGAATGATTTTACTTCTAAATTACCTAAAATCATGCCAAATAAATTTCATTAATGGCAAAGCCAGCTACTATACTATTGATATTAATCACTAGATATGACATAAACAATATTTGGCAGACTCTAAATAGGTCCTTATGCATTGGAATTCTTTGGCCACTGAAAATGTCTTAGAAGTTTTTTTTAGGAGGGAATGCTGTCATCAGTCTGAGAGTGAGTTTCACACTTGCTATATTAAGTAAATGTTGGTATAACTGTGAATAACAGATAGAAGATGAATGCCAGGCTAGTATTTGATGTTTTTGTTGTAGCTGAGATTCAAAGCTGGTAAAGGCTGTGGTAGTCTTCCATAGGAATGAAACATTAACTAATCTACAAAAGCTCAAACTTGTTATTGTGTCCACATCTATGTACAAAAATACTGAAAAAAAGACTATGAAAACTTGAAAGTTGAGAAATGCATGTGCAGTTTTATTTAAGTTACCCTGAGTATGTTCAGGATATAATTAGAAACTGATTGTAATCTTTTCTACCCCATTTCTGGGATTAAAGCAACATGTGATGCACTGACTCTTATCAGTAGGATGCTGCCTTCAGGCATCATGAAAATTATATGGTGTGGATCAGACATCAGAAAAATGAGATGGTGAGCTTAGAGTAAGGCATAAGCTTGTAGACAGCAAGCAAATACCTTTGCTGTTCAGGAAGCAGAATGCTCTGTCTTGAAATAGAGTTTCTATGCATTGTTTAATTCACTTAAAAACAAATTATCTCCAAGTGTTCTTTATTCTTTTTCATTGCTTATTTTTTATCTCTATGGCTTGAAAATTTGGAATGTGGCTTGTGAAGGTACTCTAGTTTTGAAAGACCAGATCCATTCATCAGAAGTTGTACTTGGAAAGCACAGGAGACCAAGTATTCAGATGAGCTTAGTCAGACTGGTCACAGCTTCTAAGAATGAGAGGGGCCTGAAAAATACAGGGGGCAAATCATAGAGTGCAGCTGGAAAATGTGTGGGAAGTATGAGTTTCTTGGAGGAAAGCAGACTGAGCGCTTTGAATCAGAGATTCATATAAGTTTGAAAAGCCAGTGAGCACAAATGAGAGTCAGAATCTCAGATCTGACTGCTAACATCATCTTGGAGAAAGTCTGAGTTATTCACCACAGGGATGGTGTGTGAGTGGTGTTGATGTTTGAAGAACCTGCAGGGATGAAGACTGAGCAGATATGATGCAAACCTCAAAGGTCACAGCTGTGAAGCACTAACCTGAGTAACAGATGTGTTGACCTAATATTGTCACATGCTCTGTAGGCTGGTAAATTCTGTTGTGATTCTCATAATGGATGCAACACAAAGTCTTTGTGCCACTTAAAAGTGCAGATTTCTTAATTTTTTAACTTATGTTACTTTTGTCAATAGATCACCTTATGTCTTTCCTTTATTTTTGAAAAGGCTGATCTTTTTAACACCATTCAGCTTCATCTATTGTGGAAAAACTGGCGGTTTCTTTAATTGATGTATCCATTTAATAGTAGAGCTTATCTGTAAATCTCTATGTTTCTGTTAGTCTCTTTTAAGTAGTCTGCTGGATGAAGATTCTCCTTTTTTTTCTTCTGTGTAGTCTGGAAACATACATAAAGAAACCTTACCCTTTCAAAGTTCCCTACGCTAAAGATGTACATACATCAAATACTATCTTCACTGTATTGCAGTCAATTTGCAAAGACAGAGGACATTTTGATACCCTTCCTAGCTCTGTAGTATGTTCTTTTTGTAAAAGGAAGACTGAGCTAATGTAAGCCAGACACCTTCCCTGATATTCTTGTTCCCCTTTGATTTGCATTGAATGCAAAGTGGTAACAATAGCAGCTACATTCACTAATGGTATTCTAATCTGTGAAACCTAATTATAGAAACTTAAAATCTCCAACTCTAAAGACTTTAAGAAGAGTTACAAGTCACAGCTTACTTTCAATTTGTATTGTGGCGAGAAATATCATTAACATTCACCTGCTGCAGCTCGTGTGTCATTGTAGTTGGGTGGCTGGGCACATGTTTCATCAGAAGTAAAGCAATGAGCGCTATTTCCAACTATCAGCGACATTCAGGGTTAAACAAACAGTGTTATGATTCACTGTCAGACAAGGTATCGCGATGGGTTTTCGGGAGAGAAAAAAAATTGCAAGATGAAAGCACTTGCTCTTATTGAATATGCAATTTACAAATAAGACAAATAAGAGACAAGTATTATTGTATGTATTATATTGTAGTAGTAATTGAAACAAAAGAAACAGGCCACATCTGGAGTATTGTTTCCAGTTCTGGGCTTCCTTGGAAAGATGAAGAAGGGATCTTATAAATGCTTATAAACATCCAAAGGTTGGGTGTCAAGTAGATGAGGCCAGGCTCTTTTTGATGGTGCCCAGTGACAAGACAAAAGGAAGCTGACAAAAAAAAAAAAAAAAGGGAAATTCTTTACTTTATTCCAGTGCTCTGTCACTGAGATAAACTACCCAAAGAGGTTGTAGAGTCTCCTTCTACAGAGATACTCAAAACTCATCTGTATGTATACCTGTGCAACCTACTGTAGGGAACTTACTTTAGCAGGGGTTGGACTAGATGATCTTCACGTGTTTGTTTTTTTTTCAACCTTTATCATTCTGTGATTCAGATGCAGAGTATTGGTCTACATGGGCAACTGGCTGTTATTGTGACACAGAATTTAGTGCAGGTGTTCCTATAGGATTATATTTTATCAGATTTAGCTAAGCCTGGTTCTATGAGGTTTTACTAGATATTGCATAGACTTTAAGACAAATTAATGTATACAGTATTTTTCTATGCTACAACTGTCTTCTGCAACCTAATCTATAGTAGTAGCTTGTTTTGTAGTAGACTGTATGGAACTCTATTTTCTATTATCTTTGAATTCAGAACTCTAGTATAGGTGGAGATTGATAATGACCACATAGTAAGTAGTAGGAGTGTTTGTGCTGTGAGAAGTCATTGCAGAAAGGGTTTCTTAAAAGAACAGTTTTACACAGTTTACAGAATACACCTTGGCTTTTTCTAGAAAGCATTTTCTAGCTACATCCTCAGGATAAAGAATCCCTGAAGTACTTTACCTAGTACAAATATTCCATCATAACAGTGTAGAATTGCTGATGAATCCAGGTTTGATTTATGAGCTCATTTCAGAGTTGAAATCAAGTCTTTGACTAGCATCAAGTAAGTGAAACTCTAGTGGAACGTAAATGTGTACCTGCTGCAGCCTAATCCACGAAGAAGACAAACATAAATTCTTTGTTAACAGGTGCTATGCCTTGTGTCTATGTTCAGCAAATAACTTAAGCCTAGAGATAGGACCATTCTTGTATAAAGAAAGCAAATAGGAGTGAGGATAAAACTAGAATAATTTTTGGTTTTTTATAATTTGCTGTTTAGTACTTGATCAGACTTTTTCACTTATAATACCTATTTTATATGTGCATTTATATTGTATTTAATTTATCTCCTGCTTCCATGAATGTGGTGATCTAGTACTTAGTGACAGCATGACCGCATGACCTAGATGTTATTAGTGGGAGGTAAAAGAAAGGCAGAGCAAACAAACCCTGATGTTTTAAAATAGATGAATAAGAGCCACATTTTTGCAATTGATTGTGAAGTAATTAACATCGGGTGTAGAGAAGTATGACCCTGTGGCTTATGAGAATATAGCTGTCTTAGACTGATTTAAAGAATCAAAGAGAATTCTGAGATGTTGTATCCTCAGTTTGCTTCTTTGCACTATATTTTCCAAAATGATGCTCTCAGACTTTTTGAAAGTATTGCTACATACATTTTTTTTTAAGGGTAGTAAAGTTGAGGTGTGATCTTAGAAAGGAGAAGGAAAGCAGTTGGCTTGATGTCTAACTGCTTTGCACCTGTTACAATATGTCTCTCTAGAAGAACCACATAGTATTGACAAGTATGAGAATTTCTGTCTGAGTCACCTTTAGAACAGCAGCATCACTGCTTTAAGAGTTGGAAAAGCTTTTGGAAGAATTGGTTAGAAGTGATATTCCAGTTGTTCCATGAAATAGGACTTATTTATTCTAAACAATGAAGTGGCTGTTGTTGGTAATGCTGGATTTTCAGTTGTCAGTGACCTGGGTTGCTCTGTTTGAGTGGTAAAGCATCGGCTGTTCCTAATAGTGTTTTCAAGGTCTTCCATTAATTTTCAAGTCTGCTTGAATGTTTGCATTGTGTGTCGCTGCCAATGTTTGGTGTTGTCCTGTAACCTTTAATCACAGCAAATTAGCACCATTTTTATTTTAGTGAGGACTAGTAAACAATACCATTTTTATGATGACTTAAGCTTCTTGATGACTTTTTTTTAGTGTGCTTGACAGGGAAGTTAATAGCAAAAAATCTATTTATAATTCCTACAAATACTGTAAATATCCCTTCACCTACTGCAATTTTTTTCGAAGGTAAGCAGTAGTATCATCTGAGTGTGAAAGTTCAACAAGCTGAACAATTTAATCATTTGAGGTCAGCATAGCATAAATCTACCCGTTAGAAAGCAGAACTTGTATTGCATTCTCCTGTACAAATCAGGCTAATAAAATGGCCAATGCTATTGAGCTGAAGTTGTAATAAAGGGATGAGCGTAGAATCTTGGTATCGTCTATTTTACGTGTCATTGATCTGGAGAAATCTCTGCTGTAGCAAGGTCATGGGCTTAGGGGCATGAGAGTAAGAATGTCGCATCACTGTTGTAGTAATTATCCATTGGTTATGAATTCAAACAATCAAGGTTCTATTCTTATTCTCTGTGCTTATGTATCTCCTTCTTTTAGGATATCATTACTGCCTATAACAAAACATTCTGAGATTATTTAAAAAACGAGATGTGTAATGTACAAGGTACCTAGTACAGTGCTCAGTAAACTGGATCTGCAGCAAACAGTACAAAATGTGCCTTAAAGAATCCCAATTAATTTAGAACCACAGTAAACAAATTGTTTCTTGCTTTCAGTTTATATAAGTATAAAGAAATGTAGATGTTGGGGTTAGAAATACTCACAAGAGCATATGCTTAAGAAACCACAGCAAGCAGAACAAGCCAGAGAAAGTCTAAGCAGAAACAGAGAGAACCCTGGCACCATCAGCAAATTTTGTATGGCTACAGTCCAGAACACAAATAGGAGATTGTTCAGACAAGTCCTTATATTTAATTAACTATGGCAAAGTGTTCTGATAGTGAGAGTGTATTTTAATATTGTGCAAATGCCACACTAACCGCATACTCAGCCCAGTTCTTCTGGAGATAGCTGTAAAACTTCACTGACTTAAAGAGTAATGAGACAAGATGCTGAATATTGAAAACTGTGGTTATATTGGGTACCATTAAATCTTCAAATGTGTGAAAACAGCAGACTGAGGAGAGTAGAGTATGTGCTATTGTACTATAAATCTTGGCAGTTTCTCTTTTTTCTGTATCTCATATTCTTAAATAGTTACCATTTCTTTAATTATTTGTGTATTTTACATCATTAGGTGTGTGTACATACTTCTATAAGTTATAATATGTGCATATATACCTGTATGTACACAAACATAGAAATGTTTCTGTGGAGGGGAAGATCAATGAGGGGATATTTGGTCCCTGTTCTGGCCATCAGGAGGTTTGGAGCCAAAGCTGTTTCTGTACTGTTCTTGCAACTGTGTACTAACTAGCAAGTGACTTGGTGCACTTGGAGAGGAAAGAGAAACTGGTTTCTGTCTTTTGTTTTTAATGTGAAGTGGAAGTGAGATTTGAGAAGAGGACAACCCATGTTGCCTCAGTGGAAGGTATGCATCCCCAGCAGATGCAGCCAAGGCCAGAATGGTTCTCTGTGTGCATTGGGAAGGCCAGGTTAGCCTTCAAGCCAAGCCTGCTCGGTACAAGGTGCAGCTTCACAACCTATTACAGCTGGTCTTCACCCCCCCCCCATGGAAAGGCTCTTGCCCAGGAGGGCTGTGCTGCCTTTTGCCCAGTGCCAGCCATGCTGCTCCTGCAGCTGCTCTGATGGTTCTAAGCAAAAGGAAGATGGAAAGCAAACTCAACCAAACAAATTCATTTCTGAGTGCTGTAAGGTCTATCAGCCAGCTTGTTTCAGAGCCTCCTGGAAGGACAGGAAGGAACGTGGCACAGCAGCACTAGTGCAGTTGCAGGCTGTGTGGCTGAACCCAGCTCTTATACCATGTTACCAGCTCCACAGTGGAGAAGGGAGTCAGTCTGAGTGCAGACAGAAGCAGCTGAAGGGAGAGGAGGAGGGGTAGCCTAGGGGTGAGACGAAGGGCTGGACAAGGAAAGCCAAATGCTGAGTCTTGTGATTTGTGAAACACTGCACATTTTCTAAAAATAAAGATGTCACTGAGAATATGTTGGAAACAGTTCATCTGTATAGTTCCTGTGCATCATCAGGCTAAATGTCACTTGCTTAATCTTGTCAACAAGGAAGTCTGAGACAGATTTGAAAGCCTTATCCCTGCTTAGCTGTTGTATACCATGTAAGTATGGATTCATTTGCCTAATTTAGGTTACTTAAATTTCTCAACAGTGATAAAAGCTTCTTTAAATATGAAAGATGTTGTCATACTTCTTTTTCAACTGAAAAACATCACTGTCAGGCATTTTTTCCTTGATGGGATTGTTAAGTAGATTGAATAGTGGTTTACTGTTTTCCCAAAGGTGGAAAAATTAATTTGAAGGAAAAATAATGTGAAATATATAAACCACTCCCTACTTTCAAATAATTGTACTGATAAGCCCACCTTTCAAGATAAAGTGCTTGAGTACTGTCACCCACAAGAGGCAAGAATCTGCATGTGTAGGTATATATACGTGTGTGTGTAGAAATTATTGTTTTTAAAATGTATACAGGACAAGGCTTGTGTGTAAATTTGCCAAATGTTTTTTTTAAAGGCAGCATTCATATTCCCTTGTCTGAGTGAGAAGCTGAGCCTGCAATTTTGTTGAAGATTAGCAAAGTTTTCGGGATAAAGGTTCACTTCCAACTGTTGGTGCTGGGCTAGCATTGATAGAACAGGGCTATCAGGAAAAAATGAGAGACAACCTGCCAGGCCAAACTAACCACTCATCACAAGTAGCAGGCACAACTGCTCAGCCATTAATCTCTCCTGTGTAGATACATTCCCATCTCTGAGGTAAAGATGTTCACCCTGTCGTGGAACATGGTTGTCAGAATGCTCTTTTGGGATGCAGGTCATGTGTCAGGGCTGAGAAGGGAATTAAACACAGGGCAAGGCAGTAAAAGAGAGCAAACAAGCAATTACTTGAAGGTGCTCAGAAGTCTGGAACCTGGAAACAAGCAGTGGGTAACTCCAGGACAGACGGCATTGGGAGTACCAAATGCAGAAGATGGGTTGATAGAATGATATAAGATGTGGGATGCTTCTGGTGCCTAGCAGACTCAAAGAACTCTGTTTGGTTAAGGCAACCCATGAAGGGTTGAGATGGAGAGTAATTTCTTAGAACTAAGTGGAATAAAGATATAAGGGAATAAACATAGTGAATACAAAAGGCATGTTTAAGCAAAATGGTGATGGTGGCATAGCAGCAACTAGTTAGCATCAGACTTGGAAAAAAAGCAGTGCAGAAATTAGAAGATTTATTGCCATGAAAGTGGTACAATGTGGAACAACCTTCAGGTATAGTGAGGACAGGCAGACAAGCAAGTTTTATGATGAACCTTGATCAATTTGTTAATAGCCTTATGGAATGTGAATCTCTGTGATATTGTAAGATTGAACTTGATGACCAAGATGCCTGCTTAATTCCTTTATTTTTGCAAATCTTGAAATTTATGCAAAATAATGTAAATTTTCTGGATAGTCTAGCACCTAAATGTGCACAAAGTGTGTTTAAAACCAGACTCTCATGCTACTGTATTCTTACACACTGCAATTATATACTGTTGTTTTCTTTTCTTTTATAAATCAACAGCTTTGCCATATTTTCCTGAGCAAATACTGTATATTGTAACACATTGTAACAGAATCACCTTTGTGGAGTTTCTTCAGCTGCAACTACTTTAAATAGTACACACTTCTCTAACTTTTCTCTTCCTGACCTTATGTAGTTCTTCCAAATGATTATGCTAGAAATGAATATGCACTGTAATCTTCCCCAGGCATAACAAATGATTGATGGGAGTCAGAAGGACTCATCCCCTCAGAAGATATTAGCATGTTATCTCAAGACAGAAAAACGTAGATTTTTCTCCAAATCAGTGTGTGTATATTTAAGGATTAAAATAATCCAGATATCCTAAATTAGTCACAGCTTTATTAAACAGTGATAAGCAAGAAAAGCTTTTCATGGTCATTGCTAGGGTATTGCTACACAGATTCTTCTTCAGGTCCTTTGGAAGTGACTGTGTATATTCCAGGTGCAGATAAAATGGCTGATGGGGTTCTAACCCCAGGCACAGTTTCAGGGACAAATCTAGTGTGTTTCCCAGGAAAATCTGCTCACTCGTTAACTTTGTAAATCAGAAGTTATGGGATTACTTTAAGTCTGTTCAGTAGGGTGAAGTGTTGTCTGCTTGTGCATATTGGAATTTACTTTCATAACTTAAGATCGTTGTTGATTTACATTGAAATGATACTTATCTTCTTCTTGGACAGCAGAAATTATCATAATTCTAACTACCTGCCCTATGTGTGGAAACGAACGAGATCCTTTATGCCAGAAAAATCGTTAACTTACAACAGGCAGGCATACTCCTTTCTGTACTTTCTGCAGAACTATTGGACAATACATTTCTGAAGAGAACAGCAAAGCACAGTATGTGAGGACACATTGTTTATATGTATTTAAAGGTTATCACATTCTATTCACTATATGAATAGCCCCAGCTGACATTTTCTTGCTCTTCTCAAGCGATGCATGTCTTGTTCATTGTGCTATGCCGAGTCAGCTGTCAGACACTGCATCAGGGGACCAAAAGCTATTTTCTTTCACTGTTTTGTTTGCACTTCAACTAAAAAGCTTTGAATCTCACTATTTCTTTGCAATACAAAAAGTAATATACAACCAGGGATAGCAACTTTTAGCAGACAAAAAAATTCTGTAGCACTTCATTTCATGTTTCAGCCATGCCTAACAGAATAGTAAATATAAAAGGAAAGCAGACTTGGAAAAAGGTGCCTATTTAAAAAGCATTCTGTCAGCTAAAAAGTCTAAACTATCCAAACCTTGATTAACTTAATTAAAGATTACAAAGAAATTACAAGGGAGAGATGCAGGTTTATTTTTACACTTACATTATTGCTATAAGATACCTTTTCAACTTGATCTAGCTAGATTAATTGGAAGTTATGCTGTTTGCAGATGACATACTTAGGAGTGACAAAGAAGCCTAACCAATGCTGTGTCCACGTAGACCTGGAGTATGAGCAGCGTTTCAAGGTATCCAGCAATGGGAACAAGAGCTGTCCCTTGATGACAGTTCAGAGAGATGTAGGTTAGATGTTAGGCAGAAATTCTTTGCTCATATGGTAGTGAGATTCTGACATGGGCTGCCAAGAGATGCTGTGGGTGCCCATCCTCAGAGGCATTTAGGTCCAGGTTGTGGGGTCCTGGGCAGTTTGAGCTGGTGGGGAGCAACCAGCCCACAGAAGGGCTTGTGACAGGGATGGGCTTTAAGGTCCCCTCCAGCCCAAATTGTTTTATGATTAATGAGAAGTTCCTTACAAATCAATTTTTTTTTTTTTTAATTTTTTTTGTTTAACAAATTCCAACTAGGAAACAGAAGTGTCCCTTAAATATCTCTTCAACAGCTGAAAAATGCTAGTTTAATAAAACAATTTAATATTGTTACTGTAGTACAGTGACAAGGTATTCCTTTAGGCAAAGCAAATCAGAAGGTAATAGTTATAAGCAATTTGCAGAACAATTATACTTCTTTTTCAACTTCTATTGCTTTTTGTAACTACTGATCATTTGATATTTTCACAAGGACATTGTTTTGCTTAGAAAATCAATGTGTGAATCTTTGCTAGTATAAAATATAAATAATAAATATTAGAACATCTGCGTTACCAAATAACTTTTCCTAATTTAGGCTGGAATGGGACAGCAGTAGTTCTGACATCTTTTTGTTTTTGTTTTTCTCAAAGCTGGAACTACATTAAAAAATATATATATTTGCTTTCTTTCTGTAGCCAGAGTTGAGCTCTGTATACATAGCTGTGAACACACAGAATATTCCATTTCAGCTAGACATCCTAATGTAGCAGCTGAATTCTCAGTGCCTTCCGTCAATTCACTAGCTTTGGTCTCAAAACCTACAGAATTTGATCTGCCCACCAGCCTGGCAGCTTTTAACTGTTTGTCTAATGAGAACATTGAGTCTAGGCAGCATATATCAGATTAAGCAACTATAAAATAACTGCCTTGTTAGAATGGTGAATTTTATCTGTGTTTTGTGTAGTATTTCCATTCAAACAAAAGGGAGCGATAGGAATCCTCAGTTTTGATGAGTAGCAAGGAGATGTAAGGTTTCTTTAGAGTAGTAATAATAAATAAATAAAAAGAAGGCACTGCAAAGGAACTTTGGCAGAAGTCCCCCAAAGCTTTTATTGTAATAAGACATACCACATTCATTGCTATTAAATGAGGTATATGTATTTGCTGAGTAAAAATCAAACCTATTTGCAGAAGCCTAAACAAGAGGGTGACTTATTAATACATAAATTATCTTCCTAGCTAGTCTGCTGAGAAGAAAAATCTCAGTAGATTTAAACATATTTTAAAGATACTTTTCAAACATTTCATTAAATGAATGCTGAGGAACTCTAAGCATACCTAAATTAATCACACGTGAAAGGAAGGTCACTTCAGTCCTTAATGGCTTTTCCAGGGGGTACTCTTGCAATCATTGTTTTCTCTCAGGGATGCAGAATCCTCCTAAAACATTTACTGAAATGTTATTGTATGAGGTTGTAAATTGCAGCATATGGCTATTATTACATTTGATTCTTAGAGCACAAAAGGCTCCCTCACGTGATTCAGCTTACATTTCAAAAAGGTGCTTGTTCATCTCTACTTCGGAAATGATTTTAGACAATGAGAGTACTTCTTACTGTGACATGGATGCAGCACAGACACACACACAGTTATCACTTCAGAATAGACAGCCTCATTCCTTGAGCTATAAAGCTGGATCGCAGAATAAGTACTGTTGTTCAGTGGTATGAAAGGAAAATGCAGTCGATGGTTCCGATTAAGCAGCCTTTTGAATTCTCTTTTTCTAATGGGGATGAAGAAAGCACATTTTGTGTGGAGTTTTGTTTCGACTCAGTCTGCCATAAAGCTGTTTGAATCTAGGATTATGCCCATGTTATTCATATTGCCAAAAACATCAAAACAGGAACAAAGGGAAAGCTAACCTTGAATTTTCAGCATGTATTTCAGTCCTTGTAAACAAGTTACCATGGAGATGGAACCCATGTGAACTGCTGCCTTCCTTGTAACTGCTGCAGGCTTTTGACTGGCAAGAAAATGTGACGTGGCATCGGTGCCATTTGTGACAAAAACTGTATTTCAAATACTTAAGCATTTCCCTGCAATGCTATCAAGTGAAGACTTAGAAATTGTTTAAAAGCATTGAATTGCTTCAAAAGTAGGCAACATAGATGAGAAGCAAACTTTTACCTGTTTTACTTTTCCATATTAAATAATCTTCTAGAAGATAAAATGATGCAAGATTACTCCACCTGCCTTGCTAGCAAGTTGAAAGTCAGCAAAGACAGCCTGATTGCGATTTTAAATAATTTTCACTAGCAAATGGTTTCCAAGAAGCAGAAGTTGTGACACAAAAAGACTTCTTATAGCAAAAGGGAACGTAAATATCCAGTTATTGATTTTCTTGTTGTTCTTATGTTTTGAATGGAGCTGCAATTGTCATGTCAGAAATAAGTAAGGTAGTAAGTATGGTATCTGTTTTTTATCTTCCATTTACAGAAAAGGAAAAAAAAGTACAAGTTCCATTTTTCTTCATCATTTTGATCTCTGGGTTATCTCTTGTTTAAAAAATATAATCTTTTGTTTGCTGGTTCAGTCAACTTTTTGTTAAAACTAAGTGTTCTCATCATCATGATCAGTAATCCTCTATCCAAACAGCTCCTAATAGCTTAAATCACATCCCTTGTTTACTCCCTGTAGTTGAAAGAAAAAAAAAAACCAAAACAACAGCCTCTTATCTCAAGATGAGCTGTGACACAAGAAGGTTGTGAATCAGACCACATTGTAGGTGTCAAAAATGTGTTGGATTCTGCTGTTGTAGTCAAGTCAGTGGAAGTAAATAGCATAAAAGCTGTGATCCAGTCTCCAATTCTCCCTTTTACTAAAGTTTAAAAGTGTTGTTTCCTTTCACAGTGTTAAAAGGTGGAAATTAATACTTAGTTGGCATGCCCTGTGGTTTTGTTGATTAGCCTGGTAACAAATACATTTGAAGAGCAGAATTGTCTCTTAATCTATACTGCTTTTCCAGTAGACTTTGTCCTTTTGCAAGTACTTCCTAATGTAATGCAATTATTAGCCAGTTCTCTTCATCCTTTGAGTTTCACTTTTCTTTTCCTGATTTAGCTCTTGCAATTCCTCCTTTTTCCCTTCAGTTCTTTTTCAGAAGTTCTGATTTTGGTTATCTTTCTTTTACATTTTTTTTTTTCCATAGATGTCATCCATTTTTATTAGCTTGGTTCTTATCTCTTGCCATAAGTCTAGATTCAAAAGCCACTGAAAACCATGGCAACATTTCCTGATTACAGTAGCAGTTGGCCCTTTTTCTTTTATTTGATGACACTTTCAGAAGTTATCAGTTCTGCTTGAATAGTTTAGACAGTGTAACCAAATTGCCACTGTGAGATGAACCAGTAGGTAAATATTCTATTACAGATGCACACATTTTATCCTAGGAAACTATCAAACAGGCATACAGCAGAACATCAGGTGCAGTCAGAGCAGTTTCTTATAGAATAAAAAGATACTGCATTGAAGTTGAATGTTTTCATAGGGATAGTACACTGAAAAAAAAATCCCTAGATTTTTCCCCTGCCAAAGGAAGTGTCCAGCCATCTATACCATCAGCATTCCTGTGTTAGAATGCAAACAAGATTTTTGCTACCCAAAACAAAGCAGTTAAAATTATATTCTCCCAAGCTGCATGGAGATACACTAATTTGTAACTTTCTAAAGCTAACACATTTATGCTTCACGGGTAGATAATTTAGCAACAAACAGCAGACTGAATTTTGATCAGGCTTATAAATGGATACAATAGCCTTCAGACTTCAAATGAGCTAGCAAGGTTCTCTTATATCTGAAATTTAAGGGGTAACTTTGCTTCA
Organism: Excalfactoria chinensis; assembly: GCF_039878825.1. Taxonomy (NCBI): domain Eukaryota; kingdom Metazoa; phylum Chordata; class Aves; order Galliformes; family Phasianidae; genus Excalfactoria; species Excalfactoria chinensis. Next base: position 8,824,518 of record NC_092837.1, on the reverse strand, counting down.
TGAGGATTCCTTTTAAAAAGTAATGAACAATACAAAAAGGCTTGTTTATTAATGCCAGTATGCGAATGGCTTGTTAATGAAGCTTTCTGGTAAGTCCAGGCAATGCTTTTCACAAAGATTTCTCGTGTAAGTGATAGAAACTGTTCTACTTGTCACCCTATTCTTGTTAAAATAATGGAGTAACTGAATAGATTAGAAGCATCCCTCAATCAATAATGCTATAAAATTCTATCAACTTCATTGTTAAAAATACCATAGTGATTTCTTAAGTCTGGGACAAATGTGGAAGTTATGATTCGAAACACTAAAAAGCCTTGGATGTAATGGATTAGAGCCTAAATGAAGCAGGTAAAATTGCATAAATGTCAGCCTGATGTCCAGATTTAATTAAATACATTTTAGGTATCAAAAGCTTCCATACTGTGAGATTTTTTTTTAATTCATGAGTTTAGACTTTGAGGATCTTATACCTTATCATGCTATAACGTAAAGAAAGATAGTAATTAATAGTATATGTAGGAGTTGTGTGATAAACAAGGCATGGTGTGGAAATTGCGCTGTGAACAAGAAATTTTACCTGAACAAGCCTGACCATACTGGTGCTGCCTGGGTCAAACTTGAGCTCTGGAATCCCTCACATTCTACTGTGGTATTTTTGTCTGTTTTTTCACCTCTATAGATCATTCAGTTACCTTAATTAGAGTAATAACTTCCTTGTATGCACATTTGTCATTTGTTGGCTTGGTTAACTCATGAATATCAGGAATCTGTTGTGCAACCTAGTAGGCATTGCCATGACTTGCAAGTGTTAAGGGGCAGAGAAATGACAGTCCAGTAAGCAGTACAGAGATTTCTATAGGTATTGAGTTATTTCTGTCATAAATGAATTAATTTCATGAAGAAGTTAATTTCTAAGCAATTCCTCTCTAGTTTTGTTCCTTTCCTTTGTTTTTCCTTGACCTGTTGACTCATCCTGACTCTGAAGTTAGAATCTTCAGTGCTTGTTTCATATCATGTTAAGTTTAGGGAGCAGTTAAGTGAATGAACAAATTAAGTTGTAGGAGCTAAAGCAATGTGTTTTCTGCATGAAGTGTGTAGTCTCGCTCTAAACTCACACTAGTCTAGACACAGCTGTACTGCTGAAGCCAGCTGACAACTTTCTAACCAGCCATCGAGGAAAATGCTTTCTCTGTCTTTGTGCCAGAAGCAGCACCTTCCATCACTGACATCTATGACTTGCTGCTAGAAAAGACAACTATTGGTAATCAAAGAAGAAACTACAGCTAGTTTGGAAGGCAGTTTTGCAGCACAAAAATGGTGTTTTGTGGACACTTTATAGCAGATAACATTTTCAGTATTGCTTTTCAGAAGAGTACAGCAGAATTGAAAACTTCTAGATTGTTAAAGACTTTGAATTTCATCTTCTTGTATAGGTTTTATAATCTTATGGTAAAACTGTGCAGGGACTGATGATAGGATCTCTTTTTTCCTTTAGATCACCCTTGTGGGAGTCTGGTGCATTTAGCTTCATTTTATGAAAATCTTTATTGCCTGTGAGCATTTACACAACTGATTTTTGTTAAACTTATTAAAAACATCTCTTTTTAAGATTTATCTTTTTTTTAAGATTCAAGTACTCATTTTTATTTTTTGCCTTTTTTACAAACGTGGAGTACACAGCATGTGTAGGGTTTGATGTTTCAAATCTGGGTGAATAATTAGGTAGGCAGTGCAATCTTTCATTTCTTGCCATGCTGCATAAATATGCCTCCATTTCTTAGTAATTCAAACACCAATAATAATAAATAACAAATAGAATTCTGAGAAAAATCATTTATTTCTGTGTTTCCAGTTACAGAGAATAGCAGTCAATCAGTCCATTTTTGCATAGCAAATGCAGACTAATTGTGGAATTGATCTCTCTTTTCATCTATTTTTAGTATGTTTTTATGTAATTCTTATGTGCATGCACCAGCAGGCAACCCTATGCTGATACTGTTGTGTGGCTATGCTTTAGTAGCCATTGCTACAGAATATAAGGAGATCTGTATGAGGTACATTCAGAGATCTATTTGAAAATTCTCTGAGCATCAGCTTGTTGAAATCATGATGTTGCATGATAGTGCTTTATTTGGATGAAAACAAACAGTCAGCATAGTTCAACCAAGTAAAGTGTTTGTCTATATAGCTGACTTAATTTGTCTCTCTGCCATGATGGTGTGGAGTCTCACTCTGACCTCAGTTTCTAGCTGGAAAGGTCACTGAAGGGGCTGGGAGTGTGTAGGGCTGGCAGGCCCCTGCTGTCCTTCATCCAGTTATGTGGCAATCCTTGAAGTGTTAAGATGGAAGCATGGAGGAGGCCTCGTAGATGAGAAGCCAGGAGTTTCTCAGGTTTGTTTCTGACTAAAAAATGTAGAAATAACAAACTTGGTATTTACTGAATGGATGGTTCCTTTGTCTGTGCATTTCTGACTTTTTAATGCTGTTATCCAATTTCTGTACTTTATTAGGAGAAATAAAATGCTTTATATATGATAATCGAAAGCAAAGAAATTTTAAATGTTTTAAATCTCCATCTTTTTCTAAGGATAAATAGAAAATTCCAAGCTGAAGTTTTCTTTGTAAGTAACATCATTACAGTTCTCATTTTCCCCTTAATGGAAGTGGGTATGCTACATTTGCAAAACCTTTGGAAATAATTTAATGAGTTTTTTTTTTTTTTAATTTTATTTTTTTATATATATTTTTTTAAAGAACGTTTTTGCTGCATACAGTGAGAGGGCTAATATAACTCAGACACTGAATCTGGAATATTGTCTGTCTTCTGGCAGTAAATACTAAAGTACAATGTGTTTTATGGTCAGATATGTGCACACACACATATCTGGCCATAAATCAGTGCCTCAAGCTTCCCTCAAGGAAAGTTGAAAGAGTGCATCTCGCAAGAGAGGAAAATGCATTTAAAATTACTGCAGCTATAAAACAAACTGACATAACCCAAAGCAACATATATGGGGAAGGAAACCTTCTGGGGCCACATCAGTGCTCTGAGAAGATTTCCACTTTTTTGTTTTATTTGCTAACAGGGATCCAGTGCGGTTTACAAATGAAATAAAATCTATTCGTTATGCCCCCTAATATTCAGACAGCGATATCCCATCATTGGAGTCATTCCCTTACAGAAGCAGTATAACCCTGCTCAAAGAAAATGATACTTGATCTTTTTCCTTGAAGATTTTCTCTTCTGTCGTCATCTTTGTCCAGTTCAGCTTGTTATGGGTATGGGCTCCTTTGCAGAGGTTTTACCAAGTTTGAGTGCATGTGGAAAGAAGGTAGAAGAATGAACTTTATCATAAATTAAAATAGACTCATAACTGCTCATTTCAGGAAAAAGAACTGAGGGTGTTTCATCTCATTTCTGCCAAAGGTCTTTTTCAGCACCATTTTCTCATTTGAGGTTTCATCCTCAAAGGTTCAGACTGCTCAGATTACATTATTATATGGCTTATTTCATTATAACTGCATCTAATTGATGGTACTCACTTAAGATTTTATCGCTTGTACTGATTCTCAGTGGCATTTAGAGAGAAGACTGGGCAATTTGGATGGAATTCAATTTTTGCATATGAGTTCAACCTATTTATCATTTATTGCTGTTTTCAAGATGGTGGCATTCAAAACTGAAGAAGGTAATTTGTGAATAAAGGAGGAATGTTCTGAATTTGATTTAAAATTTATTTATATGATACTGAAGTTAATTGATGCTAACTCGTGGCCATACGTAATGGTTTAATTTGTTTTTTTAATCATCACTGAAATTTTGAACCCTGGCAATTAACATTTTGCATTGAGGATATGGCTTCCTAATAGAACCAGTATGGAACCAACACATTTTAGGAGTTAGCAAGAAACATTTTTGTAAAGTTCTCCTTAGAGCAAAGGATTTAGCAGCACTCACAAAACTGTTGGATGTAAATGGATAGTGAGAACTGGCAAACAGCGCCTCCAATAATTAAAAGCTTGCCTGGTTACAGTGTCTGATTGAATAAAGCTATGAAACAACTGTATGTATTGCCTTAATACTATCTCTAAACCTGTCGCTGAAACAGGTATTTTAGACCTTAGTGAGCTGTTTTCACCACGGTGTACGTATTTACACATACAAAATTTCACTGAGTAAAGCAGCAGAACTGCAGCATGTAGCTGAATTTCAGGATGTTTGGTTTTCTAAGACTTACTTCACCACTTGAAAGCTGATGTTAAGAGTTTGTGCTATCTTTTGTGTTCTCAATTGAAAAGCTGTCTTCTCATCAGCATGGGTGTAACTTAAGAGAGTATATTTTGAGTTACTTTTTCATAATTGGAATAGAAAGGAATCCTCAGCTGTAATATCTTGTTTCCTGCCCATTTAATGCTGTTCTGAAATGAGTTCGGTAGTGGAAACAGTGCTAATTCAGGTCTGTGGTCACATGTAATGACTACTAACAGAAATGTATTTTGCTACTAGCTTTTCGTATTCTTCACTGTAATGAAATCTGTAGTAGTGTATTTAATATACATAATTGCATCTCTGAAAAGACAGGAAGGAAGCAAGCCTCTATGACTTCCTATCACTCCTCCTTTACACTTTGTGAATCTTCATGGGCTCAAGGTCTCAGTGAGCACAAAGTTGTTTTGAGTGTCTGGGGAAAAAGAAACAAACAAAAAAAACCACTCAGACCCAAAGCTTTACCTTTACATTATTCTTCTTTCTGCACATTACTATGTTGGGCCACTGCAGTCTGACCCTTAGGAAAGTTCAACACAGCAGCTGCCTTCAGGTTTTCTGGCAGACAGATTACTTTAGAGCTGCTGGGAGAATCTATCCACCATTCATCCTCTGAAAATAACAGTGGGTTGATTCAGACTAGCCTTGGTGAAGCTCAATAATGTCTTTTCATTTCTGTGACAGTTTATATAAGATTAAGCTCATCTTTGTTAAAATTCCATCCAAAATGGATAGGCACTCATTGATTTTTCTATCCAGCCATTACTGTTGTTGCTTGCTTCTTCCCATCCTAACAGTGATTATGAAAAATGGATTGTGACTTCAGACAGCACAGAGTCTTCAGAAGACCTCTTGTTGCTACACTTAATAGCACGTTGTTAAGAGTGTAATGGCTTTGGGTTGTGACTGTGTTATTCAGCGATGAATGGGTATAAAATATACAGTGCAATAGCAATCATTGCCTGCACTGTAAAAACTGCCTTTAGAATATTTCTTCCTTTTTCTAAAATTTAATGAATCACTTCAGCACTCACAAGTGAGTGAATGGCAGTTGCCTGCATCAGGCAGAACATACCCACATGATTCATAAACTTGCTTGACTACAAATCTACTGAAACTCATACACTCCTCTGAGATTGCATTGTGTTTTCAGATCATTGAATGAATGCTGAAACACTGTATATGTTTCTGTGCAGGGTTTTATAGTTCTTCAGAACTGGGAAGCCATAATGTTTTTGCTAATTTTTTCTTAACTTAATCTAAAACTGATTTTCTGAACCAAAAGCTCTATCTGAAAAACAAAGTCCAGCTCCTTAAGCCTGACCCCATGTGATCTGCCAATCCTTTTGAACGTTCACTTTGGGGGGGGGAGGGGGAGAAAGGTCTAAATTTAGAGTTTACTCTCATGAACATTAACTGCCTTTCAAACTGGAACTCCCTAGAGGGATGGGAAATATTTAGCTACTTTCATTGTAGCTGTACTCAGTCAGCATGGCTGGCTCAAAGGAGGTATCTGCCAGACTTAACAAAGTTCTTGGCAAAAGGAATGAAACTTGATGTATAAGTGAAAAGGACTTGCTCTGAGCAGTCAGCAAAGATGACAAGAATCATAAAATTGAGGCTTGAAGAGACGGAAAGTTGGGAGCAAAGAGAAAAAGAGGGGTCTGGTTGGGAAGGAGAATTGGAGGAAATTGGTTTTAAATGTACCTTGGGTGTGGCAAACTTTCAAAGACTTCATGTAAATGAGCATGTTCCCTAAATCTAGAAACGTATTTTAGCAGCTTTGTGTTCGAGATTTCACAACTAAAATAACTGTACACACTGATCATAAGCCTTTGTGTCTAGTATCTTATCCCCAGAGCTTTGGGCTGTATGATAAATTTGGGCATCCAAATAAACTCAGGGCAGAATTAGATTCAGGCCTAACATCATCAGTTCTTCACTAGATTCTCAGAGTAGTTGTTGAAGGCTCAGAAATCCAGGTTTACACCCAAAATAACTTTCTATTTTAGTTGATATTTAGGGCTGGAGATTGAACCTGGAGATATTCAGCTTTCTTTACTTGTGAAGCATATCGCAAACTATTGTGGTGACCTGTGCCACCACAATATTCTAAAGAAACTCCTACTCTTGTGCCAAAGCTTCTTTTTTTTTTTTTTTTTTTTCTTTTTCTTTTTTTTTGCCACAGTGGGATGTGTCTGTCCTACTTGTTCCTACCCTGTGGTTGCCTCCTTGATTTTGGTCAGGAGCTGAGCAAATGAAATATCTTCTGCTCCTGACTATGGTGTGAGCCTTCAGTTGAAGGGCAGAAAAGCAACAACGCTCGCATGACCCAGCTCTCTGATAGCTACTGTTTCATACCCAGTGGGTAAACAAGTGGGGTTGGGAATATGATCACAGACACCTGTCTGAGCTAGTTTCAAGGCATCATCAGAGTTTTTAAAGGTGTTGCCCTAAATTTAAGTTAATTCTGAGGTCACATAGAAATATGAGCTACATGCGCGCTGAAACTTTGTTATTTTGGGAGAGGTGTTTTTAGATGAAAGAAACGGGAGAAGTAGGGAAGGCAGTAAGAGTATGTCAGCAACAGTATTGTGGCCCCGAGGAAGAAGCCAGAGGACTTAAAACCGTGAGGGGAGGTATGTAATGAGCCTTTATCCTGAGTGGATTTTTCCCTGTCTGATTACAGGACTGAGCAAGTTCTTTTAGAAGCTGGTTTGTGTCAAGGTGTTATCATTCTGAGAGAATTTCTTCTGCTCTAACAGCCTTAGCATCTTGAAATTGGGGTGTTTGAGATAGAAAAGGGCAGCACCATCCAGTCATCTTTGCCAGACCTTTCAGCTCTCGGTGCTGCCCTAGATTCCCCTCAGACAGTTTTAAACAGTTTTCCCCAGATGTCCATGGCACACTGATAAGGTAACCAACTAGTCACTTTGTCTATTAATGTTTTGTACCACCAATTCCTTCCACTGTCTACCACCACAGCTCCATTTTTGATTGCCTGTGGGCACTCCTGTCATTTTCTTATAAGCTGAAACTGGGTCAGCAGCACAGTAAACCAAAACACTAATAGCAATAAATTCAAGTTGAAACTATTTGGAATTATTTGTCGTATTAATTTCTGTCAGGGTGTTATTTCAGATAAGTTGTCATCCGTGCACGTCACTAACTTTGTGCTGGATTAAATACTGTCTTTTGCAGCTGGCCTATAGCCTGTCTAAGACACTGTTGCTGTACCATGCTCTCTGGTGTTTGGTTAGGCAATGCAGTCATGTGCCTAGAAGCCATCTATGGTAAACAGACCAGCTGTTAATGATTCCAGCTGTTAAAGATGATATGCTTGCTTCTTTCCGCTTAAAAAATGAGATAATCTTTTTCTCTTTGCTGTCATATTCTTTGCTATACAACTATTTTCCTCTAAAACTCATGATGGGGAATCAGGACATGTGCGAGAGCTGGCAGGCAGGAGGTTGGGAAATGCAGAGGTAACTGGAATTGATTTAGGCTGTCCTGTTTGAAATGTATCATAGTCTAGTGATGCTAGGCAATGGATGAGTCTTTTCAGCAGCTTGGTACTCATATTTGGGCTGTTTGGGGCACTCTAAAGGTAGAAGTAAAGCCAGTCTGTAATTCTTCAGTTTTGTTAAGTTGAATTAATCCATGGTCTACTATTGCCTTGTCAGACATGTTTCTTCTGGAAGAACAAAGAAAAGAATGACTTTAAAATAATAATAGTAAAATAATCACTAATCTAATGATAGAATTAAAGCTAACTGATGTTTCCATTTCACAGTGGTTTGTAGGAGTTAAGTCATGTGCACTCTATTTTCACTTTCTAAATGCTTTTCTCCAGCGTGCTCCTACCTTCAGAAAGATACTGAGAATCCTTCCCAGAATCACTACTTAATTATTGTTCACTCACCATTTTTGATCCCTTAGGAGTAAGAAGGCTTCTGGTGTTGCTTTCAAAGAAGTACATTTTTTAAGAAGAACTAAAAAAAATATTCGTGGTTTTAATTTAGCTTATGGTCCCTTTTGAAGTTTGAAGAACAATTTCCTTTCATGATAGTAATTTCAGGTTGTCATTTCATGTTTCTTTTTCATATCTAGTTTATTAGATCACTTTGTGCAGATTTTTCCTTCAATCAAAGTCAGTACCTGTAATTAAAGCTGTCTATAACCGATAATAAGTAATTTATTGCACAAAAAAAATTTCTTCAAAAAAAAAAAATATATATATGGTAAAGATTTATGATCTTCCTTCCTAATTGCAAATGGACTCATGTAGATAGAAGTCCGAAAAAAAATAGATTGCTGTTCTTGTTGGCAGGTTGGTTAATTTACACAAGTAGGGCTTTATCTAGAGCTGACCATGTTTAACAGAGGTGAATTCACAATGTTCGGTGATAACAAGCTAGGAAAGGCAAATTTGCTTTTGACAGCATACAAAAAATCATTTGCCGTAGTTATCAATTCTGATGTTGAAGGCTTGGAAGATGACCGCCACCTAAGCATAAGGTAAAACTGTTGTTTTGTGTAATTAGATAGAGGAGGTTTTAGGTAGCAAAATATTTGTTCTGACCAGCCTTGGAAGTGGGATATTGAAGAATGTGTTGAACGTATGTTGTTCAGTACTGTTTGCTGGTTTAGACTCTAGTTAAATGTGTTTTTGAGCAGAGAGAGTAAACACAAGCAAAAGAAACTGTATTTCCCATAAATATCCCCAACAAATTCACTGCAAAGCTGTAATGAAAAATTCAAAGGTAGACAATTCAAACAAGATGGGAGATTGATATGTTTCTGTGGAGTTAATTACATTTCTGTGGCACCAGCTGGATATGATATTATATCGTGTAGTAGGCCAAAATGAGAAAAATCAAAAGTTACAATAGAGATGGTAAAATAGTGCCCTGAGATAATCTGAAAAATAATAATAATAGAACTTTGTATGGTTTAGAACAAAAAACAAGAGCACAGCGGCAAAGTCTGGGGCTGTGATTTTCAAAGAATTTAAAAGGAAGTGCCCTGCATTGGATGGAATGCAGCTTGAAGAAAAATGGAGAGAAATAATGAACGTTGTTGAAAGAGTAATTTTAAAAAGCAATAATCTATGATAAATTGAGAAAGGAAAGTAACTAACTTGGAAAAATTAGAACTTATAAGGCAAGAGTGTGTACGTGGAGCAAAAGATATCAGGGAATTTATTTTTTTAAGGTTGAAGTGAAAATACAAATTTTTAGTTTGAAGTTTAGTAACTGGCACAAATATAGGAAATACGTTCCACAGAAGCTGAAATCTGTTGTTCTTCAAGGCACTCTTTCTATATACTGTTTTATTTTTCTCTTTTGTAAAAGAATTATGGTATCTTGAAAACATTGGTGCTTCCTTGTAAGTTATATAGATGTTTTCTTGACTGAATATTTAAGATGTTAACCTACTAGGTGATGCTTGGTTGATTATGCAACCAAGTAAAATGAGCAAGTTTAGGAAACAGGCAAGAAAGTTTTTAGGTAACAATCTGTTTATCCTTTGAATTACTGTTCTTGAATGCCTGTATTCAGCATTTGCTTGGTTCAAGTATACTATTCATTTGCCTTTACTGAGGGCGTGGCTGTGTGCATCAGTGGAAGATTTATGGGAAACATCAGTTTGACTTTTTTAAGAGCTGGCCAAATAGAATAAACAAAGTTTGCCATATATTTACAATTGAGTAACAAGTTTGTTGAAAAATGTCAATAGTTCTTCTTTGTTTGTGTAAATGTTGAGGTGTATTATTGTTTAGAATGCAAAACCCTCCAGCTCTTGCATGCTGTGTTACAATTTTAACTGTAAATACAAGATAGTATCCTATTTATGAATTCCAGTCTCAAAAGCTAATTTAATTGGTGCATTCCAGCTACTATTGCTTATTTCACACTTCAATAGGTAAAGATGCATTAATAATCGAAGTTTCAAACTGTAATTAACATTAGCTTTAGGCTCCTGACAATGAAATGATTACATTTTTATATATGGCTTGATACACAAAGTTAATCTAACCTGTGTGTGAATACCAGAAGGAACTTGCATTTACTCTCTAATGTAAATCACTACATGTAATTATGAGTCCTCTGCAACTGCAGAGGGTGAGAAAAGTACAATACTAGTGGCAGCAAAATCTGTATGGATGTCCTTCATTCAACTACTTCAGCTCTGTAGGTTATTACAGTGAACTGAGGATGGTGTTTCATCTCATTTGTTTTCACACTGATACTTCATATACCATTCAGTTACAGAACAGTGTTCGTTTTCTTCATTTACATGAGTTTAAGTAAAAGGTGACTGGGTAGCTGTGTAAAGAATAAAGGTGTGATTTTTCCATCATGCCATGCAAGCTTTTTACACAAAGCCCCACTAATACCCCTCCAGTGAAAGAGTCTTTCAGAATCCATTTTATTACATTTCCCTTGAAGCTGCAAAGTAGTCTTCCAATTACATTTATGATTCTGGAGTAGTTAGTCATCTCTTGCTCTTTTAATATAGGGCAGGGAACATGCAGCTATAAATCACTAGCAAGCAGGATCTAAAAACGTTGAGGCAAAGAATCTGTTTCTTAGTCACTGGATCTGCAGTTCTGCTTTTTTTCTTTTTTTCCCCAAGGATGCCTACTGTTGATAAAGCAGGCTAAATATTAGAAACTTGACAGATTGTATCACCTGTTATGTTCATTACAGGTAACGTGCACTCCAAAAGCAAAATGATATCTTAATATGCTCTGTTAAACTAAGCATTTGTAATAAAATTAGAGTTGTGGTGTATGCAAGCAAGGCAGAAGTTTTTAACGGTAAGATATTTATTAAAAATGTAAGCAAATATGATCATATTAAATGTTCGTATGAAGATACTGATTTTCTAACAAAAACTGGAAACTACATTTGGCTCTTTAAGTAGGAAATGTGTAAAAAGTATTTTGAGAGAACCATATTCTGTTGAGAAGACACGTATATATAGGAGGGCAGTTAATATTTATTCTTTTGTGCATGGTCTTTGTCATTCTCAGCTCCTGCCTGTTTTCATCTGAATTCCCACTGATACCTTTTGTTCTCCCTTTAACTGCTCGCCCGATTTTTGTACCTCCACAGACTTTCTCCCTTAGCATATTTTCTGTAGGGAGCAGTGGCCACCAATGCTTTCATTTAGAAATTCCATCTGGGGCCTTCTCAGGGCACGACAGGAAGAAAAGGAAAAAATAAAAGGGAAGTTAGGCAGGATAATAAGCTGGGAAATCAGCATATCTCCTGTGCTACGAAATTCTCTTAACAAATCAAATGGTGCCTGAGGTACTAAAATGCAACTCTCAAAAGACTGAGCAGCTATTCAAAAAGGATGATGCTAATAATGTTGGATTTGGAGATTTTTAAGTGAAACAGCACTGGATAGAGTAGTTTAAGACATGAATACCTTATGCTTTGTATTCAGGTTCCCAAACCTGATAATTAGTATCTACATTACAAAAGTTTTTTAACAATGTTTTGTGAATTCCATGGGAATGGAGAAAAGTTTTGTGAATGCGATGTGGTTCAGGTATGTTAGGTGAGGTGCCACCTGCTGAGCTGAGGTGTGTGGCCCTTTCAGCTGCGGCAGGCTGGGCTCCGCCACGGACCTGGCTCTTGTTTTTCTGAGGGTCTGTTTCTGAGCAGCCCTTTCTCAATTCATAGTTTTCTCAAATGTACCTTAGGTATGGATTTAGAGGTAGCCAAATTTCCTTGCTGAACTGCCAAAGGCTTTGTCATGTAACTTAATATTCTCACATGCAATGCGTTGCAGATAAGAGAGAAATGGGAAGACATGAGTAGCTCTGGGAATAGGTTGCTGAGGTGACTGTACTCCTTCAAGAGAGTAGTGTGTCCTTTCTGAGCATGCCGATTGATCCGTGAAGTTTGTTAAATAATCCCTTGTATCTTGTTTCGCACACATGGCAGACAGGCATCCTGATACACTCACAGCCACAACATCAGCATGGTTCTCTTTCATGGATATATGATAGAGCCCTGGAATGAGAGCTGTATTTGAATTCCTTGAGAGCCACAGGAAATTCAAGACTAAGCTCTCGCAAACTGTTGTATGAACAGATCAATATCTTGACATTTGTTTAACTGGTGGGAATCTAGATAGATGGTATTTGGTAACACACATCACTTTATCTCTCATTATTTACTATTTCAGCTAAAACTCCATTTCATCCTGTTTTGCAGGTTCTCAATTACATCTAAATCAAAACTGTGGTACTTCAAATAGGATAAATTAACTGATGTTAGTATAAAAGACAACCCTCTTTCTTCTTTGCAACTGTCAGAACTAGTGGAGTACTGATTCTCAGATGGCTAGTGGTGGTATGCAGGTATGTTCTTCCATTGCAGTCCAAACGTATTAACAGACAGAGAATATGCACACATGGTCCTACTATGGATACCACTGGTAATATGTTATGTTCCCTTGTAGTATCTCTTTCTGCATCTTCCTGCACTTGAAATGACAAAACGAAAAAAAAAAAAAAAAAATGATAAAAATATCATATTATGCCATAAAGATTCTTTTCCTTCTGCTGCTAAAAGGAGAAGAACAGAAAATAATTATCAAAAAATAAAAGAAAGATATCAGGTCTGCTGTTTTTGATACGCAAGGGTGGCATTGGATCCTTATGCATAAGAAGTACTGAAGGACATTCTGTCTACCTTGCTGTGCTTCATGGTTTTTAAGGCTATTCCAAGCGATCACTTTCTTTTGTTAGCTTGTGATATTTGCCACTTCACAACTGAAAGGTATCAGTCTGTTTGAAATTTGGGGAAGGAAATGATGCATTTTAACTGTGAGATTCAGTCACAATTTCCCTGTGTCCAGGAGTAACCTTGAGAGATCTCTGGGGAGCGGCCCAAGCAGGAAAGTCTTTGCTGTGTTCCAGTACTTGTGGTTTATGAGTTGCTGATTTCTGCCTTATGTTTTGTCGCTCAACCATTGTGGGGGGGCAAAATAACAGGGTGAAGCTGGGATGAACTAAAAATAAATGTTTCTGTCCTCATATTTTTATATCATTTTTGTATGTGGATGTGTAGAAGCTCAGGGGAAATAATTGTGATTATTATTGTCATACTGATTGTACTTGTTTGCATTTTAATGAACAAGGAAGATATTTTCTTTTTTTGAATAGAATCCATTTCTGTCTTGGTATGACCTGAACCACATTTGACCAAAGATAGATAAATATAACTAATATGTCTCTGCTATATTTGCTGACCTGGTCACAAACTTTCATAATGTAAGGCCCATTTGTAGAACTTGTAAACATGCTTGTAGGAGACTAAGCAAAAAAAAAAAATAAATTATTCTCTCAATTTCGATCTTTTTCCACAAACAGAAAATGTATAGTAATACCCTGGTTAGTTATTGACTGCAGCTGTAAAATGCTTTATTTCCTGACATTATGTCTCCAAATTTCAGGGCAGATCTGACAAGTGACAGGTGCTCCATGCCTCATTTGTACATGGGGCTCTTTTTTTCTAAGCATGCCATTGTCTTAAGATACAAATATGGAAATCAATATACAGATGCTTTTAACAAAAAGAGCTTTGTAAAGTATCTGCTGAATTAGCTTCCATGGAATCATCTGTCACGTTACTGACAGCCCAGCTTTTAACAATGATGGGATAAAGTGTTCAGTCTAAAATCTAAAGATTTATAATGTTTTAATTGTGATCTACTATGTTGTATTTTGAGTGAGTCAGACCAGATGGTGTGAGGAATATATTAATTAAATTGGGTTGTATAATCAAGATACAAGAGTCCTTTCCATCTTCAGGAATTTTTATTCTTCTATTTATATTGAGTCATTCCTAATGTCACAGATAATTGCATGTTAATAAAAACAGAAAAAACAAACACCCTGTTCCTTTGAATTGAAGCATGCATGGGGAGGGGCACTGTTGTTGTTTTTAACTGCCGTCGTTCATTTTGAATCAGATACTTTTGCAATTGTTATGTTTGAGATGAATGTTTAATGTGAACTGGACTTAACAGTTTGTAAATATCTGACAAATTAAGTAAATCTGTGCAGTCCTATGAAGTGCCAGTAATAGGTTCCTAGATAAAGAATTGGAGCTTGTATTTCTGAAGGTTTTGATGGTAGAAGTCTTCTATTTTAAATTTAATATATGGCAAAGGCTCATGATAACGAACTGTGCTTCTGTGGCTGTAAAATCATCACAGCTGTTGGTATTAATTAGTGCAGTATATCTGTCCTTTACAATGAGTGGAGATGATAGCACAGACACACTTTAAAAGATGAAACAGCTAAATTGTTTCTGGATCTTTCTAACTTTGCATGTTTGACATTGAAATCATAGTAGGAGGGTGCATGTGTCTTTCTGGACAATATGCTTAACTTCATTCATGGGAACAGTCACAGCAGAGACATTGGCGTGGTTCACATCTACTGACTACTCATGTTTTGCTATTTGTAGATCCTTAGGGAAAAGCACATTTCTATGAACACTTGCTTCTGCACTACCTGTGTATCTGTAAAATGATTGCTGTTTTTCCAGCACCTCCATCCTAGCTTATTTTATAGATGTTTCTTTCCCTGATGTATTGTTATGGAGAGATTTTGTACTGCTCCTTTGAGCCAGTAGCAGGAAGCAAGATGATAAGCAAAAAGATAAGGGAAAGAAGTTCCATAGTGACCATGAGAGAGAGAGCTTTAGTGTTAATATTTTTCCTTTCTCACAGTAGCTTCTCCTTTTTGCTGTTACAAAAAAAGTGATTTTCTTTGTGCCTTTTCTCCATTGTTAGTAAAGATGTCACTGGGCCTGTGTTGCTTTTTCTATATACTTATATGAGTGTGAAAAATGTATTTATCAGCTGCTTGATTTTGAAGCAAGTTAAAATCTGGAAGGTCAAGAACTGAGGAAGAGTACTCAGTGTAGTGTTTGTGCATTTGGCTGATGTTTATTAAAATAGCTAAATTAGCCCCTGTTTGGAGGATGTACAGATACATTTATTTATTTATTTATTTTTCCAAGAGGCTTATAGCTGTTTTGAGACTGGTAACCCCTAATATAACATTATGATGACATTTATATTCCTAATCTCTGAAAACTAATCCTGTGGGTTTGATAATTATTCATTTTAAACACCCAGCCTCCCAAATGTTGTATTTTTAAACTTGTTCCGTGGAGCATGCATTTATTGTTCCACCTAATCAAAAGTAACATATGTATACAATGCAGAATAATACATTTGAGATGATAAATATTATACAAATTTCATCAATCTGTCCTCTTAGGAAAGAAGAAAGAAAGAAATCTAGAAAATGGCACAAAAGATACCTATTTTTTACTATCACTTTTACGCTACAATCATCTAAGCCTATTCTAAAGCCACAGTATGGATGATGAGCAGTTGAAATCCAATTTGAATTCATAATACCACATTTAATTTACACTACCACCTGTCAATAGGAAATAATATGAGACGTATCTCCTGAGATATCCATAGGGAATATTCAGTTATAATTAACCTCTCTCTTTTTTTTTTCTTTTCTTTTTTTTTTTTTTAAGCTAAGTCTTTGTTATTGCAATGGATTATTTGTGCCTTCTGCCAGTTTTGTAATAATATCTCACAAAGTAGTTGAATGTTAATGTATATTTTCTGTGAAACAGAAGATGTTTCCTCTCATCTGATATGTTGATGACTGTCCATCTTTTTTCCCCTTTTTTCTGTGCCCCAGTAAAAGTGGAATAGCCTTGCCAAATTTGTGAAAGGCCTGACTTTTAGATCAGAATATCTCATCTAAAATGTGACTGGTGCAGCTCTTTCTTTTGAAAGAGGATGTCACAAACAGATGAAATGATGATAAAAGTGGGCACTGGCACGGATTTAACCTAGTCATTATTCTCATTAGGCTGTAATTTTGGGTTCCTCTTTAGATGACAGCACATGATGATAGATGACATCTACTCTGAATTCATATTATCATGCTTAACATGTTCAAATAATATTTCTAACAGTTGAAAGAGCGAACACATTTCTTCTAAGATGTTCGTATAAGAAGCGCTCCAATCTATCTACCCACAAATACTGCGGATAATACACATGGCTGGTGCTTAAAATCAGGGAGGTAATATAAGAATTATTCTGAATATGAATATTTGGAGATTGGGGAGAAAAAGAATATGCAAAATCAAACAGTTGATGATTTTTCCCCATTCACCCGTATACCTCTTAATTTCAAAAGCAATAAAGTTTATTTCAGTGTTGGCACATGTAAAAGGATTATACTAGTTTGACAAAATTCCTGAGTCTTTGAAAATCTTCCTTGAAAAGATATATTTCGACATTTTGTCACTTAATAACATACAGTGAGGAAATAATGTAGCTTCATCAATAGTTTCTTATGGCTTCTGTGATGATTCCCCTTAACATGAGACTCAAAAAATAATGCTAAATAAAAAGCTCTTTAGGGAAAATTACTTCCCTTTCTTTCACACAAAGGTTGGAAAAGAACTGAAACCCAAAATATATGCAAAGTCTCTTGGCACCAGACTCAGTGTGCAGGCTCCATCTCAGCCTGTATTCTGAAGCAAACTGCGTTTTGTTCCCCTTGGTGTTTTCATTTGAAATGCAGCGTGGCTGTCATAAATGAACGTGATTTAGGCACATCGGCTGCCTTTTTTTTCTTGCCTTTTCCAAAATCCAAAAATGCTGCCAGTTTCATTAACCACTATCACAGCTCACTAGGTATTCTCCACCACACTTACGTCTTGCAGCAAAAGCTCTGTGCAGTACTACTACTGAGCTACAGGATGCTATTATAAGCAATGGACATAGATTGAGGTTTACTGAATGTTGTTCAATAGAGTTTTATTCTGTGAATTGTGATTGTTGGCTGACTGTGGTATTGGTAATGGCTTGTGATTTGGGGCAAGCTTTCTTATTACCTTGTAATTCACCTTTATATGTTAAATGTTTATAATACTTAACTCTTTGTGGTTTGTAAGTATGAAAGCAAGGGATAATGTGTTTATATGGGCCATGTATTATTTATTCTATGTATATTTAGGATGATTTGATATCAAGAACATTAAAAAAAAATAATTCAAAATGAAAGCTTACACGCTACAAAATTTTTCAGGATCCTGCTGGTAACCCAAACACTTGAGGAAGCAGTTCCTTTTCTCTGTTCTCACAGTTATTTGCACTCAGCAAAGCAAGCAGTGATTCCTGCTTTTACTTAAGAAGACTTTCAGAACTTAAACCTATTGTCACTGCAGTCTATATAAAACAAAGAGTATTGCCACAGGTAGTACATTCTTAAATTTTCCAGTGTGGGAAAGGAGCTTTTTTGCAGGAAATTATAACAGTATTAACTTTGAGACTTGAAAAGTATAGATTTGAAGTGTAGACTGTCTTTGTGAAGCAGTGGTCTATTTACTCACATAGCTGATCTTAAAGTGGACAACAGTCAGTTACCATTAAATAGCCAAATACAACTTATTTTAATTTTAAATCTTTTTCACTAAGCATTCTTACTCTGTGGTGATGTTTTTGAAGGAGGGCTGTCCAACACCAACTCTTCTTCTGTCTGTCTACCTAGCGTGTGGCTTTCATCTTTGTAATTGATGAAGCAAGCATTTATCCTCAGATGAATCCAAATTCATGTGTTGGAGCAGCTGAACGCGTCTTCTGCACCCCACGTGTCTTTCCAGAGTTCAGAAAATGCTCGTACCTCTTTGAACCATGTCTCAGATATACTTATGTGTACTTGTTTGTACTAGCTCACACCAGCATGGAGCCGTGGTGGCAGTGTTAAGCTTTACAGGCAAAGCAGGGAATTCCGAAAAGGTAAACAATATTAGGTGTGATAAGAAATTTTTGCTGTTTAACAGCAAACATTATTTGCCAAAAAGCATATTTCCAGCTTCTTCAGCTGATCGTTAGGTGGCTGTGTATGAGACTGAAATGTAAATTATCTGCCCAGGTTTTGCCAGCAACTTCTAGAAATTTCCTGTGTAAATTGAATAGTTAGTTACATGGATGCATAATTGCACTTCTTGTTACAAGTATTTAGTTCTTAGAGCCTGTTGAAGGTCCATGTAAATATAGGACGCTTTGCTTACTAGGGCTAAATTAATAGCATTTCTTTTCCTGCTATATATTTGTAAACTGATAAGCTTGAAAAACATCAAGTCACCACTCATTTTCAATACGTGTTGACTTTAGCTCAGTTCTTAAAGCAGAACCTCTCTCATGGCTTGACCAGAAGGAATTCTTTATGTCTGTGTATAACTAATGTATATGAGTGATTTCCTGCTTGCAGGAAGAATGCACAACCAACTTTACTAGATGATCGTTAAGTGTATTTTCCTGTTGACCTTTGTTGTTACGGAAGACAGAAAAGGTGCCAGTCTTGCGTAGGGTGAGATCAGCAAATCAATGACTAAGAAATTGATTTTCCTCAGGAACTGCTTTTATCCTGAAATTTTGCATTGATTATGATTAAATAAGGGGTGAATTTCTCTCCTTGATATCAGCACTATTGAGGATATAGCTTGCAGTAGTGAGGACAGAGATCTCTGTATGTAATAGACCTAATGCATCAAATGTAATGGTGTGAGTGATCTCATACAATTATTTCCAAGGGGTGTTGAGTCTACATGCTATCAGCATTAGTGTGCAGATGCCACAAGAAACCTGAGACTATAATTTCCACATCCAATTCACATAATGGATATGGAAATAGAAGTAATTTCAGATAGCAGATAGATATCCCAAGCCAATAAAAAACATATATAGCTCAATTTCCTCTTCAGCACTGTAATAGAAGGTAAACAGCCTTTCAGATACAGTATAGTACCCACATTGCTCTGGACGTGTATAACGTTATATCTTTGAAAGAATTAACAGTTGTGCAATGTGAAAGGCATCTTTCTAAACTGGATTTTATGTCCTTTAATTTTATTTCAGGCTTTCACACTCAGTGATGTCCTAACACGGTTTTCACCAGATGCAGAACTGTAAAAGGAAAAAAAAAAATCTGAAATGTAGTTCCAAAAAGATCTTGTTTATGAATGGAATGGAAACTGCTTTCCATTTATACTTCTTAATATGGTCAAAAAACTTGTCAAGAACAAGTCTTATCTCATAGCAGTGTAGAATATTTTCTCTCACTTGTTACTACCAAACACAGTTCTGGATACCTTCTGCATAAGGGGGTCTGTGTTCATAGAGGAATGATAAAGCCTGGGTGTTTTCTCTGTGTGGGGACGGGGGGATACTGGTGAAGATTGCACCTATGGACACATTTTTAACGAGTTAGTGCAGCAATGGGAGAAAGGGGTGTCAACTTCCATCTACTCTTGTAAGGATAAAGGGAGTGGTGTCTATATTTATGATTCTTCTGTTTGCGTACCTTAGCTAAAGGTTTTAGATTCAAAACTTTCAGGGCAGGCATGGCACAGGGAGATGTACTTTTTGTATGTCTGCAGTAAATATAGTTAATGACAGCAGTGCATATATTTAAAGACTTCAATATTGGTTTGAAAAGGATTTACCTAATCAACATGTTTCATGTTGTTAGTAAGGCTTTAATATTTAAAATTACACAAATGTTTACAAAACTCAAATTATAACCAGTCAGTGAGTTCTTAATGAGATTTGGAAAGTAAATGAATATATGGTGGTAGTTTCCTTTTGAAAGTATAATTATTTGTAATGACAATGAGTCTTTGTTATTTATGTAAAGTTAGAATAATTTCAACCTTGTGCACTTCTCTGCGTTCACATTTCCAATCGAGATAGTTACTGAGAACTTGGGCATCCTAATTTGATGAAATCTCTTCAATTAAAAAAGGGGGATTTTAACAGGTTTATGAGACAATCATGACACTTGAATTTCATCACTGATATCTTTAACTTGGTGTATTAACACAGAGTAGTGTGTGTCACATAAATATAAATGACTAAACAGCCACAAGCACTGATGCATTAACCCTTAAGAAATCTGTCGGAGGGAAAATAATTTTTAACTTAGTGTAGGAGAAAATCACAGGATAATGCAGCGGTGTTTCAGAAATTTGTTTTCCAGAAATAACTGATGGATAAAAATTCAAGTGCTTTTCAGATTCAGTTCAGGTGATTTCAAAAGAACACCTAGCAGTGTTAAGGCCATCCTGTCCTTAGTTTTCTATTTGAGAGACTGAAAAGACAGTATTTTTTTTCATTGTGAAATAAAGTCCTCACTACAGAAGTACACTATATTGATCTTATGGACATTTACTATTTTATTACTTCATCACAGCTTCATTACTTATAAGTCACTGACACTTCATACTTAAGCAATTAAAACAAGCAACAATTAGCTTATTACCCCCATGATCCATTGCACAATAATTGCACTAGAGAATTCATTTTAACATAATAAAATGGAGAACATTAGAAATCATTTTGTGCAGAGCCAGCACCAGTTTGACAATAAGTTTTATAGTGGTTGAGTACTTTCTACTCTAATAAAAGCAAATAGATTTTCCATTATTGCAAACCACTCACATAATGCCAGCAGGGCAAATGGTGAATCCAAGTAAAGAGTAAATAACAATGTTGGCAGAATGTCTTCTTTTAAGTTATCAAAGAAAAAACAGAAAGTTTCTTGCCCATCTGATTGATAATTAGATGTATTTTCAGCTAGGTTAACTAAGGAAAAAAAACAAACAACAACTTTAAAAGTAAATCTGCAATTCTAGCATTTATTAATTGCATTAAGGGTCATTTTCACAAACAATAAATTGAAGGCCATGGAAATAAGAATCTTGCATTGAATCAACTCCTATATTCAAAATGTCGTTAAAGATTTTTCTTAAGTTTTAAGCATACTGCAAAACTTGCTGAGGAAGTCTTACAATATCTCACCTAAATTAAGAACTGAATCAAAGCCTAGTGAAGAGATTACTAGCTTTCTCACTGGCTTTGGTGGGCAAAGACTTCTTTCCTGAATACCGTCCTTGCTCAGTACTGTGCTGTGTGAAATTATTAGTCAAGTGCCTTAGCAAATAATGTTAACAGTCTATAGTGGATGTCAATTTTACTAATCTCTACAAATCTACTTGCTCATAAGTGCTCATAAGTGACGTTTAATATCTTTTATTTTTAGAGATAAATCTGGTTAGAATTCCTTACTGGGGTGTCCCTCCCTTTCTAAACACACATTTCCCAATATGTTTTGAATGTTCATTGTCAGGAATTTTTGTTTCAAATCTTCCTCTGTCTTTCAGATTTTAATCTTTAAGACAATTACAGTTTTTCTCAGAAGTAAATCATTACTGAAATTTGTTGAATATTGTTGAAATGAGTTTGAGACAGAATTTCAATTAGTGCTCTATTCTAACTTGTCCCAAGACTTGAAGTGTAATTACAGGCACAGAACTGAGAATAAAATGTGCTATAAAACTGCAGTTGTTGAGTGTTTGCTGTAAAGCCTGTATTAAAGCACAGTGCAGAAAGTGTTTTGAATAGGTTCATTCTGAATGTTTTTATCTGTCCATAAGCAAGACATTTAAATTAAGTTATTAATTATTAATGACATAGGAACAGAAGGATGTAGCTAGAGTTGAATGCTTTGTTCCTGATAGAATCATTGGTTTAGCTTATTAGAAAATAAATACAATAAGTTAGCAAATAATGTTGAGAAGTCAAAATGATTTTAAAGAGAAGTAATGCCCTTTCCTCTGCCCTTTACTGTTCTGCCTATTTGGAATAGCAAACATTTAACCTCTGTGTTAGCAGTGATGAGAATGGTCGATTGTACGTCATAATACTTCAGAGTTGTACAAAAAGCTATTTAAAAATATGACAAGTAAATAATACATAATTAGTCAAGTTTTCTGACTCCACTGACAGAAAAAAAAACCAACAAAACAAAACGAACCTTTTTCTGAGTTTAAAGGAAAAGTTGAGCAATTATTCCAGAGCTTTATACAGTGTATTAGCTTAAGAACAGATAATGTTTTGTCAAGAATGTATGTGAAAGTTGCGTTTCCCCCCCCCCCACATACACATATTTTTTAGTCTCTATGCTTTGACTTCTGGCTTTCTTCAAAGGAATTCATTATGAGGATGAGTTATTGCATGTTTCTGAAGTGCTGACTGTCTTATGTAAGCCTGGTGGTAGCTCTGTGTCCTTAGCACTGTAATTCTCCTTGAGGGGAGCTCTGATCTGTTCTTTATTCCTGACTCCTGACCTGGTGTTTGAATGTTAACAGTAAGTGGTTTCTGTCTCACATCTGTCAGGCCTCAGAGCACTACTCAATAGGCTCTTAATTGAGTTGCAGTCTACACCTTGGATTAGCTAATCTGCTTTGATTTTAGATGAAACACTGATGTTATTTCCCCTCTAGGTAATGACAGTAATGAGAATTGGTTACCAAACAGGCTTTTCAAATTGTAAATGTGTATGTTTGTTTGTTTGCTTTTAAATAGAAAATGTATCATATTGATCATATGAACAGTTCCCAGCTTTCACCTGAAACTTCCCTCCCATGGGGAGAAGTTCTGAGGAATCAGCACCAGGCTTCCTCTCTTTCTTTTTGCCTCCCTGCATAATTTCAGTAAGTAGTTCTTTGGTCCAATGATGACTTCAGTTCCCTAATTTTCTCCTGATATTCCCCCTTTCCACAAATACGTGGACCTTCATTTAGTGGCCTTTTGAAACTTCAGCTCCTGAAATTATCAGGATTCCTTTTATGATTGCTGAAATTTGGATTTATTATTTTCCTATTTTGGCACTTTTCTCCATTCCGTGGAAGACAAACATTTTTTAGAATGTTGATGTATTTTTGTGTGTTTATGTATCATGCAAGTGAATGAAAATGTCCTCATTATGTAGATCACTATGTTCATTATACTCTTTTATTATTCTGCACTTCCTCTGCCAGTAAGTTGTGATACCTTCCCATTTCTCTTTGAGGTGTCAGCAGAAAGCACAGCTTCTTCTTTTATGTGTTTTGCTTCCACAGTTCTCCACAGTCTTCTTCCACAGAAATTTAAACACGCCATTACTGTGTAGAATTCAACCAATTCTCAGCATCTATCCAGTGTTTGTAACCTGTGCCTGAATCTAACACTCCACCTCTGATGGTGGCCATCAGTTGAAGTCAGGGAAGAGCACAAGCACAGAACAAGCATGTTTCTGGATACATTTTCTACAGAATTGTTCCAGTCTACTGCTTTTCCTTTGAAGATGCTTTGTTTCTCCTTTGACTCAGGGAACTTCTCTAAAGAATTAAGTTGCTATTATATGAATTACAGGAAATATCTGAAATAAATTCTTTAGTTTTCATACTGCTTTGGACTGTGGCATTGCAGCCTTCCATTGCATATCAAGGTTTTAATGAACTGTTGTACCTTTCCTCTGAAATATTTCTAAGTTTGTAGTTAACAGGTATATAAGACTGTCAGTACATTAGTTCTACTGGCAACATTTTCACCAAGTAAGCTTTTTGATCACCATAATAATTTACTGTTCTGTAGTGAAATACAAATGATCATATTTGATTCAGACAGTACAACAAGCTAGTCACTCTACAAAACGTATTAAATAGAGAAGCAGACCAATTATATTGTTTCTGATGTTGTATGTTTCTAAATACTTGCTTTTTCAGTCCTAAAAAGTTCTCCAGACCAACTGGAAAATAATTCCCAAGAGTACACCTCATCCCCGTGTTCCAGGTGGTAAAAAAGGACATTTAACAGTATTATCATGAGCACCTATACATAAGGGACATTAGCCACCAGTTTTGTACTGCTGACCAAAGGCTGACCCAGTCAATATTGCACTCACTTTACTGTTCATTTACCCAGTCCACTTATCACCAATATAGCTACAAGGACATATTGAGACGTTCTGTGAAAAGTCCTGCTGAAATCAGACTGCACAACATTTGACAATGTTGTGGTACAACTTGACCATAGTACCAGTCAGGCTGGTGAGAACTGATTAGTCTTTGGTCAACTGTCCAGCTTTACTCATCTCTTTGCTCCTTGTCATCTTCAGTCAGTAGTTTAGTGACAACTTGTGGCTCCAGTTTCTCTCTAAACAGAAGAGCAGTAGGTTGTTTTTTTGCATGTTCTGAGGCTTCCTTGGCTACCCTGGGAACTACACACAGATCTTTGAAGGCAAAGGTAGCAGACCTGAAAGACTGTGCTGAATGAAGCTCCAGAGCTCTAGGTGAAGTCTGAATGCCACATGGTTTTTTCTTTTGTTTTGTTTTTTAAGGACATTCAGTTTTGTCCTGTTACAGAGGAGAGCTGTGTACCCAATTCAGGTTTGTGTTATCCATCTCATTTTGAAACAAATTACAGAAATGCTTATGGACGGGGGCTTATGTTCTTTAATATCTTCTTTATCAACAAAGCACTCCTATGCATTCTGAATCAGTTATTATGCAGCAACTCAGGCAAATCCAGTGCGCTTAAGTATCAACACGATCATAAAGAACAAAATCAAGGGTGAATCTTGATTAAAACAAAACCAAAAACAACCCTGTAACTATACACACAATATATCTGAGAGTCTGAGTGCAGATGTATTTTAAAAATCATAGGTATAATTCATACCATATTTTTGTTATTCAATTATGAAGTTTCTTTTAAAGTCTTTGTTTCTCCTGACCTACTTTACAGTTTACTTTTTACCATTGCACACTGATATTGCTGTTTTGTTTGATGTGTGCAGAA
The DNA here is from genome assembly GCF_039878825.1 of Excalfactoria chinensis. Classification (NCBI taxonomy): domain Eukaryota; kingdom Metazoa; phylum Chordata; class Aves; order Galliformes; family Phasianidae; genus Excalfactoria; species Excalfactoria chinensis. The sequence goes on along the minus strand of NC_092837.1, from coordinate 8,799,491 downwards.
TACATAAACGTTGCTTTGTATTCTCATTTGTGGGTTTTATTTCCTAATCATATTAAATTGCAATTTTTGTAAGAATGGGTGAGAATTGGCAAAACAGTCCAGGTCTTCCTAGTTGTTTTAAGGTGTTCTGCACATCTCATGTCTGTGTCCTGCTACTCAGATAAAAGGATGCATAGGATCCTTTCAGTTTTTTAGAGGATTTAGATAAAAAGCCCACTAGGTGCTGACTTACCTAAAAGAACTTTTCTACACAACAACTGTAATTTGCCGTTACCATTTGACCAGCTACCTTTAAACAACTTGAAGCTTTTCAGTTAGTATTGACAAGCATCACAAGCACAGCTGGCTGATAGAAGCATTCCGGAGAAATAGTTATCACAAGAATAAATGTTAGAAGAATCATGAGGTGGCTGCTTTAGAAAGCAGAATAAGAAAACTTATCTTAATCTCTGTTTGTTTGTATTTCTACCTCAGGAAATTTGTGCAGGTTCTCATATGAAGATTGGATTGCATTGTTCATATTGGGAATATCTACAAATAGATTTATATCACGGTCTATTAAATAATGAATCTCAGACCACTTTGCAATTTGCTATTTTTAGCCTGTCAATGACAAAGTTCAGTAAAGGGCTCCCATAATCAAAGCATATAATGAAACCTCTGCAGCAGAACTCTCCAGAGGAAAACTGGTGAGCTGAGAACTTTGGCAAATGTTAACATGTACTTTTTCAGATAAGAAATCTTTTTTTCTGCTTTTTTTCTTTTTTTCCTTTATATTATATAGTAAAAATCTGCTACCAAAATGTTAAATCTTAACTGCATAAAAAGCTGAAAATATTTGTTAAACAATAGATTTTAACACTTGAGTATAATTCATTTACATGAATGCAGTACAACTAGTAAACAGTAAGCTGCCTCATCATCTTTCTCTAGTTTTTAAAATCCCATGTTCTTTGGGTAACCTTATTGGGGAACATTAAGAAATTGATAAATAGTATTCTGAAACTGATATTTTTATTAGACATGATTGTTGCTTATCCTAAAAAGGACAAAAAGATAAATAGATAACTCCCTCTGGGGCAAAGACCAACTGTTCTTTCTTCCATTTAATGAAGTTTAAATGACAGACTCTGAGAAACCCTTGCTCTTGTAGTTCAGTAGAATGCTGAACTGCACTAGAAGCTCTGCAGTGTACAATAACTTCATTTTTCGAGTGTGGAGTCTGTATGATTTAATGCAGGGAACAGAGGAAAAGAAAAGGAAAGGAAGAGATTTTAGTTTGGATTGATTCTTCTGTTTCTCTCCAGTGTGTGTAGTATGATGAAGGGTACTCAGCCCAGTGCTCGAGTAGAGGATCATTCTTGAGACCACACAGCATGAAGAAAATGCCATGCTGTTTTGATGATTTCTCAGACACGACTGTAATAAATGCACATCTGGAATGGCTGAAAGCATGAGTTTTCCTTTTGTAATTGTATATTGTTGTGTGTGATTGGCTATGTTATACAAGCATATGAAATGTAAGCAAGCGAGCACATTTAATCAAAAAAGAGACGTTACTGCACTGATGTTACTGCACTGAGATTCCTCTTTTTTCACAAACTTCAGAAATGCATTTTCATGATTTCACCCATTGTGAATGTTTTCCAAGGGTGGGAGTCAAAGCACATGCCTGTCTGTAGGACAGCTGAAATTGTGTAAATTGTGCCTCCAAGTACAGTACCCTATCCTATCTTCTTTATAGAATACAAAAATGGCATAAAGAATAAGGCTGTGTAACTCCTCAGTTCCTTGCTGGCACAAGGACACTTTGGAATAGATTAACTTTATTTCTTCCTCAATAAAATGGGAATTATGCTATTTACCTTCAAAGAGAATTGTGAGCTTAAGTTTGCTAAAGGTTTTAGGTGCACAGTAAATTTAATGCAGGAGGTTGTATAAATATCCAGGAAAGAATCATTGAAATCAATCTATTAGGACATACTTAACAGTAGCTTACAATGGATAATTATCTATTGCTTCACTGCTACTGGGCAATTATATTGCCAGTAAACTAAATTAGTCCATCTGTGGGTTATGTGTCTCTAGGATATTCAGCTAATTACATTACAGTGTATTCTTACTCATGTGAAGCAGAAATATCTAGCTGTTACAAGATTGAATAGTGAATTTGGAGGTGTGCTAGAGATATAGCTCATTGCAAAATGTCCTCATTCATCACTCAATCTTGCCTCTCTTAGCTGAGGCTCTGAATGAGTTAAACACCATTCTGGGAACTTTATTACGCACTTTGCAATAACAGGATAGTTGGGATTGTCTCCTCGTAGATGAATATTTTGGATAATTTTGCATGTCTGGGTCCTACCTGGGCAAGCAGTGTATGATACAAAGCTTTATGAAGCAGCAGGAAGAGGGTATACAGCAATAAGCTGCATCCTTAGCATTCCAAAGAAGAAAAATAAAATTATTTTGTCTTAAAATTCTTGGAAGTGAATACTCAACAGTTGCATAGGCCAGAATTGAGACTTCTAAAATGTTTATTGTACTTTGAATGTGCAACAGTGTAGAGGTAATTTAAACAGTCAGAAGAAAATTCCTGACAAGCTGACATTTTCATAACAAATAAAGAATCTCCAGATATTTGTAACTTTCTGTCAAGGACAATTTATACTCCATGTCATATTACAATATTTAATTTGTTTTTGTTGTCATAATGTATTAGCTTTAAAAGACTTTAATATTTCAGCATCTGCTTCATTGCCCCAATCAGTTCTGAAAAAAATATTCAATATTGAGTGTACGTAATATGCTAAGCATGTTCTTTGGATTACTCACCACCTACCCCTAGGTATCTAATTTGTACCCAAAGCTAGCTTCTGTAGCAGAACCTGTTTGAATGAGCAACAGAGCAGGAAACCAGCAGATCTGAGCACTTGCTAGTAGTTATAGCATTGATCTTCTGTCTTTGTTTCCATTGGCATAAGTTGTGGGATGTATTGTTAGATGGATCATGTTATTCTGAATGAGCAAAGGGTCAGAACTTCTCTCTCAGGGAAAAGGATTTCCTAAATAGCCATTAATCAAGCCTGAATCATGGTCTTCTGCATGCCTACTCTAAGAATGGCACATTGCATATTCACATAGGTTGTTCCAAAAGTAATGCTTCCTATTGAAACTGCTGAAACACACCACCCACTGCTTCAGTGGGCTCACATAAACTGCTTGGTCTTCATAAACGTTCAGCAGCTGCCAATAAATATTAGTGGGTGTCATTTTCTGTGTATGGAGGAATTCACTTCAACACTTTTGTTTGATACACACTTTCATGTCTGATACCATTTTGTCAGACTGTCCCTCTGCTGCCATCTATCACACAGCAACCCAATATAGTGGAATATCGCTGGGCAGTTTCAACTCTACTGCCGTTCCATCCACTTCTGATACCATGGACCAATGATGGACCTAATGAAATAGGAGGTATTACTTTCAGAGCATCCCTCTTCGTTTGCAGTTCTCCATGATATCAGAAACATGGGGAAGTAAAATTGCTATCTGTAGCTCACTTGGTAGAAATACCTGTGTGAGTCTCATTTGAACAGATGCACGCTTCAGGCTCAGAATTTTGTTGCATCTATCTTGGTCGCTACAGAAATCTTAATTATTTAGAGAGCTCAATTAGAACATAATTTCTGTTCTAGATAAGATCTCCTTGCGATGGTTATGAAATAGTCCATTTTATTCAATAATAAAAAAACCTAAATCATTCCCGGACAAGAATAGGATAATAAATATTAGGTCTAATCATGATAGTATTGCTAAGCCCACAGTTTTTTTTTCAGTCCTTCTCTAATTATCAAAATTTTGCAGCCGTACTGAAAATATGACACCACCGCCTGGATTGATAAATCGGAAATGACACAATTCAGAACAGCGCTTTGAATCTGTACCAGAGGTTAAAACTATTAACAGTGAAGTAGCTTACTGAAATTAGACTCCACTTGAAGCAAATTGATGTCATTGATTTGTATGACAGGCTGTAGTACTCAGCCTTATTGAATGAGAGCGTATCTATGCTAAGCAGAGGGTGCTGTCACCTTGATTTTTTTTTTTTTTTTTTTTAAGACAATCCCACTGTTAAATTTCCACTGTTAAATTTCAATTAAACAATTTTGGTTGGAAAAAAAAATGCTCTATATGTCTTTTATCTATCCTGAGCTTCTGGAAAAACAAACTGGCTTTTCCATATTTGGCATTTATTAATAATAGTTTGAATACCACTGCGCTTTTTAAGCTGAGTGTGGTGGAATTCTCATGTGGGATTATTAAATGAGTCGATTTGCATTCTAATGAGAACAAATGTTTGGGATTGCATTGTTAAAATGCTAAAACGGTGTGTGTATAATTATTTTGCAGCTTAGATTCGCAGAACTCATTTCCCCAAACTCTTCTTTTTTTTAATAACTAAAGAGACAGAGCATACTGACGGCTGGAGGGGAGGTGATTAGGGTAATTTAAACTGTTCACAAATGACTTTGCTACTGAATGAAAGCATTTCTTTGGCTTTGCTGTGCTCCTTTCATTATCTTTAAGCGGCTGCAGTGTTGAGTCCCATAAGAAGTCTCACCAAGCTCTCTTTCCTTGTACTATTTCTCATTTGTATTGATTAATCATTTTGTAATTCCATTCTAGGTTGCCTTGCTCATCTTTAAGGCATGTGCTGCCTTTTCTTTGCTTGTCTATCCTGTAACGGTTATGTTGTCTCTTCTAATACCTTAGCTTTATCACTGCAAGTCAAGCTTTAAAACATTAATCCCTTCATGCTTTAATTTCATATTCTATTACCAGAATGAATGCAAATACTGTTTCCTTTTTGCTCCTTTTTAATCATCTTCACTACAGCTTTTGCAAATGGTCCAAGAGTAAAGTAAGCTTTTTATTACAGTCAAAGTCAAAGATTTGTTCAGCTACACTTTTCATATATTTTTCTACAACTGCTGCCAAACAAGAATTGTTTACTTCAGGCTTCTGAGATGTTCTACTGCCTTTCTATTCCCCATTTCAGGCACTGCATAGCAGCATAGTTTAAAATACATCTTTCCTTAAAAAACTGTGTGTTGCTGAGGGTAAATTACCATGAGTTACTGTAGGGAGGTTTAAATAAAACCTTGTCTTTTCCCCTCACTGTATTGTCTTGTCATAAGCAATTGTGGTTGTGAGGTGTGGATAGGGGCTGCTTTTCAGCTCTCCGTGCAAACCACCAGGCACCGCTCTAGCATAGTAAACTTATGTAAAATGTATGGAGAGGCCTTAGCAGCCCCATAGTTATGGGGTTATGTTCTTTAAGCAGGTTTCAAATCCCTGGGATTGACACAAACTTCTTTCTAAGATCTGTCAGAAAACTTGCACCAATTTCAGTAGGAAGAATACATGTAGAATTTGCTAGCTAAAAAATCATACTGCCTGGCTACTGCTCAGAATGCTAAGTAATTTACAGTCCTTCTTCAGGTTTTCTTTTGCTTTCAAGTCCTGAGCCTTAATCATTGTGACAGTTACAGGATCTGCTTTTTTAAAGCATAGTCTTAGTTCTATTTCAATGAATATTTTTCTTTTTTTTTGTTAACAATAACATATTTTGGCAAAGAAATCAACAGTGTCAGTCTCTCCTAGAGAAGATGAGAGGTGTTGCCAATACTAAGTGTGGCATCAGAAGACAAAGTGCTGCATATAAATCCCTGTTAACTCTCCAGAAGGACAAAAACATTCCTTTTCCTTCCCACTATCTCCTCTATTGTTGCCTCTGTAACGTCTTTGAGTTAGACAAAGTGCATGGTAGCAGCAGACCTTTTTTATGCAGAACTTTGTTGTGCTTCCCGTTCTCCCTCCAATAAACCTTGTGATCTTAATGACCTAAAGGTTGGATAGATCTGTTGGAACTTGTGCCTACATAAACTTCTGTGAAGGCAGATATTATAGACACCACCTCTTTCTCTAGAGACTTGAGAATATGCCCTACGCAATATGATCCTCTGTGCATGATCTGACTTTTTCTGTGCAATCAAAAATAGACATGAGGTTAAGGTATTCTGGTCCTTCTTTCTAACACTATCAATCATCACCAAAACAGAGGTTCTGTTGTAGAAGTCTGGTTTCTTTCAGAAGAAATAGTAAGATTTTGAAGAGATTTAAAGCAAAATAATGTGCGTAACACAGCAATATATGTTTATCATAACAGACATCACAGCCCTCAAAAATAATTTTGTTTTACTGCTCCAAAACTTGCTGAACACTCTCAGTTCCTCATGAAGTGCACAACCAGTATCAAATCTTCATGGTCAAGTTGACACTATTCCATCTCAGAGAAACATACTACATTATGTGTATCTACAGAACTACTAAATGAAAAATTATGAAAGCATCTGCTAAGTTATAGAGTGTATAATGCTGTTTTGTATATACTTATGGCATCATAAAGCCATTAATCATTATTAAGTCACAAAGATCATCCACATATCTACAGCTTAACTGAAAACTGCTCTCTCTAAATCTGCCAATTAATTAACTATCAGAAGCACAAACACCTCTCCTCCCACAGTCTGTTAAATCATTGGTTATCACATTTCATTCTTTTCATACATTCAAAGCATCCTTTAAAATATCATACACTTCAGGCTTTCCATGGAGATTTTGAGGTCAGATATGCAGGAAAAGAGCAATTGAATTTCAGAAGCCTTGTTTTGTAATATTTATTAACAGTTAGGTTGGCTTTTAGATCCCCAGTGTTTTGGATTGCATCAGTGCTACTGCTGAGCCCAGGATAAGTTCAGCATTCATAGCATTTAACTTCATCTATTTCAGCAGTTTCTGGTTTAATTGTGTCTATTCAGGAACAATGTCCTTTCCTTCCATTTCTGTTCTCTGCAAAGTGACTGCTTGTTGCCCACATGCTAAGCATTATCAGTGTTTTAACACAGGAAAATTGAGGAGAGGTCTGTTGCCATTGGTCAGATCTTTGAATGCCTGGAGTGAGCCTTCCACGTGCAAAGTGTACTGGTCTGCCTCATACAGCACGTGGTGCTCCAGAGACAGGCTAGAAGCAAGATAGAAAGTGTTCTACACATTCTTGTGTGCTGAATTGTCATTTATGGAACTTTTCAGTTTCAACGTGCTCGGTTTTAACAGCTAATGGATCCTTCTGGAACTGTTGTAGCTCCAATCCCAGGTTCTCCCCTGCATTTATGTTGATTACATTTAACGTTGCATCGAACGCTAACTTACAGCAAACTGCAGTAGCTGAAGGGAAGTACCCCTTGCAGGGAGCAGGCAGCCAGGGGCACAGCACGCGCTCCTTGCAGTGGGCGGTAGCACGCGGTTGAGGACGGACACCTCCCCCAGCCCCAGCAAGGCACAGGTGGGCCAGGGTCGTTACTGCAGCTGGAGCTCCGGAGCAGCTGTGAGGGTTGTTAAGACGTGAATAGACACAAAAGGGTTGGAGATTGGTGTGGAAGCAAGGTAAAGTGTTTCTTATTTGTTGTGGGGAAGCTTTTGAATTAGGGGTTTGAGGGAGAAGAGGGGTGGCTTCTGAGATTAAAATGGCTGCGGAGAAGGAGGCACGGTGGTTAGTGGCTGCCTCGCTGCCCTCGAGACGGGGTGCGCTCATGGACTACTCCTGGTGTGCTGCTGTGGGAGGCCTTTGGCAGGGAGTCGTGCTGCGTGTGAGGGAGGGACGGTGCTGCTGCTGCTTTCCAACGACTTCTGGAAAAGTGCAGAAATGTAAGTGTGAACGTTTGAACATTTTCTTACCGTCTTAGAGATTGCACTGATGGCTTGCTTGGTTCAGGAAACTAGAAGCAGCTACTAGTAAATGCAAGTTCATTTTTGCACACTGCTGTTGCTAGATGTGGTCATCTTGCAAGCATACCTGTATGCTAATATGATGTTATGGTGTAGTTCTAAGTTCGTCCCTGCTCTTGTCAAATAACGGCTGTGTTGATGAAAACAAATGCTGTTGGGTTTTGTCCTGTTCAGTTGTTTCAGATCTGTGCTAGGACAGAGGAACTGCTGGTATGAAACTTCTCTCTGCTAGCCAGTGTGCTGTGTGCATGTGGGAGGTGAAACACAGGATAACCCATAGCTCTTTGCAACCATTACCTTCTGTTAAACATCTGCTTTATTTGTAGTATAATGCTTTTTTTTTTTTTTTTTTCTCTATCCAAATCTTTTATTGCCTCAAACGTTTTCTGTACAAGAAACATTTATTTCCGTTTTTGCTTTCTGTTTTCTTCTGACTTTGACTAGAATAATAACAGAAGACAGCCTGAAATGCTTATTGTCCTTTATTTTCATCTGTTATCTAGCAACATAACAGTTTATCCATCCCAGTCATGGAGGTGGTTGCTTGTAGACCCATCATTCTTGTCTATGAGCTTGAGAACGATTGATTGAAATCATTGTGGAAAAATATGCATATGAATACTTAGTTTTCAAAATAGAGGTGCGACATTTAGGAAACTGTAGATTAGACTGAAAAGGAATCAAATAGTATAGCTAGTCTGCAAGTGAATTTGGTAGATCCAAAACCCTAAAGCTTTTGCAGCTGGATGTATGTTTTTTGCAAGGATGGAGATGGATGACTGGTTGCAATTTTAATCTTACTAGCATACTAGAAAAACATTGTAGGAGCCTGTTCAGCATGTTAACTAGGTGCAATTATATTTATTTGCATGTTTCCATGTAGATGCATTTTAATTTCTTGATGTGTAGACCAGGACACAGATTCTGTACTCTCACTCAAGAGTGTGAAGCTTGTTAGACACTTGAAAAGGATCATCCTGTTAATATAAAATCAAATAAGTAAGCTTGCAAGCTGTTGGTCTTGACAGTACTCAGTGAAAAAATGAAACAGTTTATCTATGTATCTCCTGCAGTAGGCTGCCTTTTATTTCCTCTCTTGCTCCTCATTCCTGTTTTCCTAAGAGTCCTGGAGATGTTTGAGACCCATCTGGGTAATTACCTGTGCAATGTGGTCTAGGGAGTCTGTTTTGGCAGGGGGGCTGAACTAGATCTCAAGATGTTCCTTCCAGTCCCTACAATTCTGTAATGCCGACATTCATTCAGTGCAGAAGTATACAATGTTACAGCTTGGGGAGGCTAGGGTAAAACTGCTTACAGTTCAAAAGATGGCATACTGCTTGTGTGCTCTTCCATACTGTATCTAGTATATTTTATATACATATCTAATAGAGATTTAGGCATGGCTTTACTGGCTGACACCCATCAATCTCATTGTCAGCTGAAAGATGGCTAATTGTTCTTTTGGTGTATAAGGTGTCTTTTCCTGTAATTCACTGGGGCCTCTTTTGAAGGGTTATCCTTTACCAGTAAAAATAAAGGAAATTAGTCTGTTAGCATGCATAGGAAATACTAATGTCATTAATGGCCTTTAAAGTATGCTTTGGCTCTATGAAAAACGGATCAAGACTGTTTTCTCCACAATTATGCAATTCTGTGGTATGTGAGGTGCATATTGAAGCTAAATTAGAAAATATTCTCTGACAATATCCATGTCTCTAAAATTGTTATTTCATTGACATTTGGACATCAGTGATAAAAGAATTGCTCCGTAAGAAAAGGAAGAAATTCTCTAGCATCTAGGAAAAGTAAAAGCACTTTTTTGCTGATATCAGGTAATACTGTGTGCAGTAGGAACTAGCATGTTTTTGTTTTCACAAAAGGAATGGCAGAAGGAAAAGGAAACAAAACTCTTCTCCCACTCCCACCCTTCCAGTTGTGACCCATGACTGCTAGGACTTATGTGCTGTCAGAGTGTGCAGACTGCTCGGGAATGGTTCGGTTGTGTTCCTGTGCTTCTGCAACTGCAAATTCATTGAGGATATAAAATAATGCTGATCTGTAAGCCTGGATTATAAAGCTCTTGGAGCTTAGAAAACAAAAACCAACATGGAGTTTTTATTGCCTATGAGAATACCCAACAGCAAAGTTCTTGTTATGGGGTAGTACAGGCTATTAAGTAAATATGTGAAGTGAAACGCATAGTGCCTTGGCTTCACATTTACACTACTGTATATTTTGTAGTGATGATGTTCTTTGTTCATTTTAGTTCTACTTTTATAAATGGAACATTCCTTCAGGGCAGAAGAGATTTAGGAGTGATTGAGGAGCACGCATTGCAGGTTCCTTTCAGATGAAGCACGCAGATACAGCACGTTCTCAGCTACTGAACACCGTTTTGCAACACAGTTACTGCTATTAGCTACATGTTTTTGCTAGTGATAAATAAGAGCCTGTATGCTGTACTCATGCAAAACCTGTGCCAGTGGAGGTGGCCCACTGTTTTCACAGCTGTTGTGACAGTGTCCTTGTTAGGAAAATGTTGCTCAGGTACTCCAACTTTGACTAGCCAAAACCGGTGGATTGTGTGGACATCAAAATGGAATTATTCTTGTCATTTCATCTCCCCAAACCTGACTGCAAAAATGGGGTAGTATCACTTGTTTTGTGGGTGTCTTCCATTATACTTGAAGTTTGGCCAGTTATTCAGCTCGAACTGCCCTTTTTGCTGGCATGAAATGCTCCCTCCTCTGAGTGACTGAGGTGTCCTCATCCTGTTCTTATCTCTTTAAGATTCCTCTATCGGGAATCACAGAATAATGGGACCTTAATTTAAAAATTGTCTAGTAGTATTCATTTATGGCCACCTTTGTATTATGATAGATGTGATAGGACTGTGATGTGTTTTAGAACTGTAAAAAGCAGTACATGGGAAATTAGCTTTTATGATGAATAGTGTAGAGTAGTAGGAATATTTGTGGCCAAGTATGCCTTTTACAAGGCTTTTCAAGATGTAGGATGTTGATAGAGTGAAACAGTGTTATTCAACGTATTTAATATGTAGAAAGTATAAGAGTCAAAGACTTATTATTAATATAGATATAACTGATAACAGGAAAAATATTGAGAGATTTTTGGAAGTAATGTTAAAATTATTTTGCACTGCAAACACATCAGTGCCTGCTACTTCTTGTGGTGCACCCAGCCCTTCACTGGTCAGTGTGTTGTGTGTGTTGTAGGGGATATGTTGGCAAATCATCAACACTAAGAAGCCTTTACTAGAAGGAAAATAATGATCATCATTTTGTCTTCTGCACTCTGACATTTTACATATGGTCCTTTATAAGCTTGCTAACATTCTTAGAGAATTCTTCTTAGAGAATGTTAGCAAGCTTATAAAGTTAGAGAATGTCATCATCTTCAGACAACTTAAAAATCAGACTGCCTTTGACGTAGGTAAGGAGAAATATCATTTGCTGGTTCAATGTTTCCATAGCTACAGTAAAACCAACTTAGGCTTAGTGACTGCCAGCAGAGGTGTTTCCTAGAAGGGGTTGTGTGGCTTGGAAGCTTTTACTGTGTGGGTTATTTACATGTTACAGTGCAGGGATTGTAATTTGCTTTGTGGTATGAGGAGTTGTGGATCCCAGGATTTAGCAGGGGTGAGGCTTATATCACTTGGGTTCTCCTTCTCTCCGGCTGACTCCATGGCAGAGCTGGGTGAAGGCAATAAGGAGCTTTTGTAGATGTACTTCCCAAGCAAAGCTCAGAAACTGTGCTGGACTTTATGTCCTGTGCTCTTGTTCAAGTGAGTTCTCAGGGTCTTCTGTCTTTCCAGTTGCTGTTTATTCATGGGCATTTGTTTAATCCCTGACATTAACAACTGTCCTGTTAACTTCAGAGACTGTTTAGAGATAATGTGTAAACATAACTGGTAAGAAGAAGTTACCTGTGCCTCCCCCAACTGATGATGATCTTTAACATTCTGATTTTCTGATGTTTATCTGATAGAAAATTCAAGTTGTTTTTTTTTTTTTTTTTTTTTGTTTGTTTGTTAAATGCACATCTGCATTTTCCATGTCGGAAAGTGAGTAGAATCTTAGCTTGTACTAAAAATGGAATGTACAGTTATTGAAAGTTTATTAATGCAATCTTTCTATTTAGAGTAATAAAGAAAATTGCATCAAATGGGTAAAATGCCATCTCTTTATATATGTGTGTATATATATATATGTAATTCTTGGTGTTACAGTGAAATAAGGTGTGTGTGTGGGGGGGGGGGGGGGAGGGTAAATGGAGGAGAAAAAAATAATTACAGACTTTGTTTTTTTGAAGGCAACAGTTTTCATTGTTGTTAGCTCTGAACACCATATTTTTCTGAATATGCATCACATGCATTTTGGATTATTTAATTTAACTTCTTTCCAGATGAACTACCTTTATTAAATACTTACCATGGATGAGCAACCAAATTTTGTGCAGACTATAAATATCTGTGATTAGTCTTATACAGCACTTTTTAAATCTAAGGCTTAGCAATTATATATAATATTTTTATGCACATTTGGTAAGGGGGGAGGGAAGGTAACTGAAGGGGTAGAGGAAGATAGTTTAAAATCTGTTAGCAAAACACCAAGTGGAGAAAAAAAAAAAAAAAAAAAAAAAGCACTAAAACCCTGCAGCCTTCACATTGTCCCCAGTATATGTACAGATGAAAGGATCTGCAGAGATGCTGGCTACTTCATGTTACTTTACGTTAACCACTAATGAAGTGCACTTCATTTAAAGCTGGCATGATGAAGCCTGAGTGTAAGTCACATGGATGCATGCATGTGGTTGTATTTATTGCACCTTGAAAGTTACTGTGGTTTCAGTCCTCTTCATGGTGTGAGCTGTACTTGATTTTTGTTTTCTGTGTTGGTAAAATGAAGTTATGTGAATTTCTGGATCCTTTGTGGATTTAAATATTTTTGTTGTTGTTATTTTGCTATTTTTAAGCAGTGGATGCATAATGATTTTTATTAGAAGGTATCCTGCATTCTAATAGGTGAATTATTGTAGCTGATCTCAGTTTGCAATTTTGTTTTCTTAGCTTGCGAGATTCATAATGAGGACTAAGTAGTTATGAAGTAATATAGATTTCATTTGTTTATTAAATGCCTTATTATTATAACATTCCTAAAGGGTTTGTCTTCAGTTCCCTAGCTGTGTACTAGCAAATTATGGTGGTGAGTCTTCAGTTTCCGATAGTTTGCTGTTGCTTGCCAGTCTTAAAGCTTAGAAGTACTGACAGAAATGGCAACCGATTGGAGTTGCTTAGTGAGAGCAGAAATACTTGGATATAGCGGTATTAGTGATGTCACTCAGATAAACTAGGATGTCTGTGTTACTAGTCAACAGTGAGCTTTACCACCTAAATATCTGTAGGGGTAAAGCTACAAGCTTGATTAATATTGTGAATTTTTTAAGTCAGTGTCTTCTTCTGTTTTGGGACATGTTGGGTTTAAGTCATGGATCTGGAGATGAAATGTTTGGCAGAGCCCTGAAGTTCACCCTATGTCTCACGTAATAAAGTGAAATGGATCCTTTTCAACTTCTCCCTTAGTTTTAGGTATTGCCAAAATGATTAATATTGTCTCATATGACTCCAAAACTGAATCAAACAGTGAATAATCCCAAACAGACTTAATGTTTCTTCCAATGTGAACAGGAATAGGCAAAACCCCAGTTTGTTGGAAGTTCTAAAAGGATAGTGAGCAGAGCCAGTAAAAGGTTACAGTGTTTATAAAGTTGAACTTGACTAGAGGGTGTTCTGTAGCATTGGTTCTTTGTGCAGAGATTATATTTATCCCTTCTTTACTTGTAAGTGATGGTTTTTTAAGATGATTTTCAGACTTTCACAGGGGACAAGAGTTGAGTAGTGCTTTAATAAAGTATTAGCAAGCTGTACATCATCAGATAGGTTGAGGCTTGCTTTGTATACTGAGAGAGTGTGCCTTAAGTTCCCACTTAATCAATTGTTGTCTTAAGTCTTAAACATTCGGAAAGCATCTCAATGAGACTTAAATGATTGATGTTGATTATTTCATTTGCAGGTGTTTTTATCTGGGGTCTTTATTTAGATATTGGAACAAATGCCAAAATTTCACAGCAACTGTATTGATTACTTCATTTTGATTTATGCGCTGGTATTTTTAATCCGAGACTCAAACGGGCATTTTGAAGCTCTAATTAACGTTTGTGTTCTGACAAACTGGAACTGACTTTCCTATTAAGGAGTTGTAATTTCGAGTCTGAGATGAGTGGACTTGCAGGCTGAGTGTGATGCAAGGCTTAGACTTCAATTTTGTTTAAGATTTAATTACAATAAATATTGCCTGAGGAAAACTTTTAAGATGAATATCTGACTTCAAACATAACCTCTATGAATCCTTAATGTGCTTTAAGTGTATACCTACAACATTAGGTCATTTCTGTTTTGTAATGTGGGAGTTTTCTTGCACTATTGCAAGAAATTTATTTATTATTATTATTATTATTATTATTTCTAACACTCAAGAAAGCAACTGTACTTAGAAGTTGTATAGAATAAGAGAACCCTTTTGATCTTTGAAGGAGGTCTTTGTGTGACCAAGCTGTGTTAGTGTTTCAGAATACATAAGCTTCCTTTGGGAAGTCCTTTCATCTTTACCCCTGCAAGAGAAGTTTCAGCTGGGATACATCAAGTATACTGACTTGTTTAGTAGCTGACTGTAGTTACAGTGCCTCAGCTTTGTGCTTAAATGCTAGTCAATCTAAGTTGTCCTTTAGTTCCTTCATAGCAATTCCTCTGAAAGTACAACTTCACATTTATTGAGTGCTGTGATAGCTGCGTGAAGAGGGTGTTGAGTAGCATGTATATTCCAGACTTAATAAGAATCTTCATTCAAGTCCTGCATAAATGTCAGAATCAATATTAACTCCTTTAAAGCTAAGACAGTGGCATGTGAATATCTTTAGCTATATCTGAAACAAATTGGAGAGATAATTAAATAGCTAGTGTAGTTTAATTTTAAGAGTAAGAACTATCTCTGTATACCTTGCTAATGCATTCACCAGAAACTCTTCCTGCCCAGCCTCTCACAAAAACGAAGTACTCCTTCCCAGACTTTTCTTACCCTATAATTGCACTCTGTGATATCATTAACTGAGTGAGGCTGATGCCCTGTGGGACAATCTTGTGTAATCATGTAATTAAAAATGCATAATAAACCACATAAACAAGGGAACCAAATTAAGGCTGCTCTGAAATGTCTAACCCAATTCCTCCCTTACCACCCTGCCTGTGTTTGACATTTTCACAAATAGGGTTGCAGGTGTTTTTTCCTTTCCCAAGCTTTACCATATATCAAAAAAGGGTAAACATTCTGTAGTTTACCATGGTTCCCTAACATGGTATAGACAACAAATATGTTATCAAGTAGCATGAGGAAATTGGTATTAGCCTTAGACTGCATGAAAGGTATATGAAGGGTGTAGGCGTAGTTTGCAAAGGCAGCTCTGTTCTATAAGCTGGAGTAAATATTTAATGGATCTTTTGAGAAGTAATGACTTATCTGAGATTCAATTATGTAATACTAAAGTATTACTCTAATGGGAAGTGTTATGAAATTGTTGGTTATGACTGGAATGTAAGTGAACGGAGAATTTCATTTTAAGCAAATAGTCTTTTTCATATATGGCCAAGGTATGATGTCTGGGACCTTAATTGAGGGCATAACCATCTTTGTGCTGTATTTTAGACAACGTTTAAAATAATTTTTACTTTATCCCTGCCTGTGAATACTACATGTTTGTGTGGCTGAACAAAAGGCAGCGCAAGAAGCCTCTGCTAAATCTCAAAGGACCTTTACAGCCAGTGAATAACTTATTTTATAATGGAAGCTACTAGGGAGAATGTAGATGTATATAATATGCCCTCATAAATGGGGAGGGACATCCAGCTATCTAATTTATCACACTATCTCAATTTCTGTTGGGAAATACAGACCTATTGTGTCACTCTGTATTTGAAAAATTATGGCTCATGTCAAGAAACAAAAATGTGCCAGTGCTTGAAAGCTGTTTCTCATCAATGGAAGTAGGAGAATCCCTGGCATTCATCTCAGAATGAAGTTGCAGTAGTGTACCGTATCACTATTTATCAGCCAGTTTCTGCTTCATAGCCAAACCTAGGGCATTTTTTGCTATGAACAAATTTTTAGGGTGCTCTTGAGTTTAGAGACTTTTTTCCATCCCCTTATAAATATAGCACTCATTTACATTATCATCTAGTTTTCTAAATGTCATTCTTAAAACATGAATTTATTAAATGTCAGTTGAGCAGGATAATTTGAATAGTTATTTTCTCCTACCATTATTCTGTTGCTGTTATCGTAGAGTTAAGGGCATATTTAACTGATGATTACTTAGATTACTGATTGGAATCATTGCTGATGTAAAAGCAAGCATGTTGGGGTTTGTTTTATTTGTGTTTTCATGTGTCTGATTTTAGTTTTCTTCCCTTAAAAGACAATGGAGTATAATTGCCAAATCACAGAAATTCCACTTTGTCAGGAGGCATTTTGTCTTCTGCAGAAGATAACTCCTGCCTTCTTTCCACCTCAAGCTGAATCTCAGCAACCTTGTGGTTTCTCTTAATATCGAACTATCAGACTTTTTCCAGAGAAGTCTCAATTACTGCTAAAATCGTCGTTACCAAATTAACAATCTTCTGTAAATTCCGGTTCTCTAATTCATATTGTAGCATATGTGCATTAATCTGTCTTGTCTCTAATGAGACAGATAGTTACAATGCTTTCTGAAAAAGAGTGGCTATGCATGATGTTATCAGCTAATCAGTGAGACGGTCTGAGCTTTTATTATCCTCCATGCTTTGGATATTTCATTCCTAATGTTTTTATTCATCATACTTTTAGATCCAAGTACCAGGGACTCAATATAGATTTGAAATTTGGCACTCATCTTTTAGTATATAAGCACATCAGTCGACATGACTTGATAGCTCTTTTTTTAAATTTATAAAGGTAGTAATAAAGCAGGATATGCTGTAAATTTGGTAATTGGAATGTGAGTCATAATGTTCTGTTTATAGTGACATCTAGTGGTGCAAGGTTCTGCTGATGAAATAGAAGAGCACAGCACAGCACAAATGTGCTAAAACACATTAATTTTCATGCAACATTTTATTCTTAATGAATTAACCTTTTGATGATGGGTAATACTGCTGACCTTAGAGCTAGGCATTAGTATACAAAAGATTTGTCTTGAAAATGCTTTGCAAGAGAACTTTTATTTGTATCCAAGTTGCGTATAAATCATGCATGTATTTTTACCAGGGATCTTTCTGATGTCTTTGCAGTAAGTGAAACGTAGGATGGTAGCACTGCTTGTCAGTCGAGGCAAAAGATGTGCTGTTCTGATAGAAGGGCAGTGGGGGTGTATATTAGTGCCTCTTATCTGTTTCAACAAATGGGATTAAATGAAACTTTGCCAAAGGAACTACTCTGCATTCCCTCTTCAGAGTCACTAAAATGCTCTTCTGCAGTCTTCTTGAAAACTATGCACCATTTGGTCAGTTTAAAATGGGGGGAGGTGGAGAGGAGAAATACTTACAGAGAAAAAAACTGGTTGGTGTAGCCTTGTTCCAGTGAACTGAAGGCTTCAGGTCATAACCATGATGATTCCTTAGAAACAGTGTTATATAAAGATCAGGCTTTAGCAGTAAAGATGTTTTTCAGTTCATTTCACTTGAGTTTTTGCTGCGTGGGTCTAATGGGTAGCAAACGAGCACAAGCAGGCGCTACGCATTCAGGGGTTTCTCCGAAGTTCATGAGCTAATCAGCTTATTCCAAACACTGTAAACAGTTATCTACGTGTTTTCCCTCTGTGAACTAAAACAATTTATTTTAAAAACAAGTTATTTTGAAAAGGAAAATAAAACAAATTCTGAGAAAGTCTCTGGTTTTCACAGAGTTACTCCAACAATGGAGTTCTTTTGCTTGTCTTTATGTGCCACCTGGAACTGCAGAAATGGTTTTGATTTTGGAAATGAGTAATAGAATTGAAGGAAATAGCTTGTTTTGAGGAAGGTTATAGTGGCATAGCATAAGGAAAGTGATAGAGGTATAATATGGAAATCAGATCTACTTGTAGGTGAATTCTTATAAATGGTCTATGCAAGTGATATTACTTTAAAACTCATTTGTTTGGAAGACCCTTTTGCTGCCTTCTCCCAACCTTTTGATTTGTGTGGTAAACTGAAAACTGATGCATCTTTCTCTATGTGCATTGAAGAAGTGGGGACAGATATTATGAGTAGCATGATCTTCTCTGTCCCTACAAGAACCTTAAAGCAACTTTCTAAAATATTAGGTATGTTCTTGGATTCCTCTGCCAATATCAATCTGCACTGACTATAACTGTTTTTCCAAAAGCTTTTTTCGCTACATAAAACTACTTGAGGTGAATACTGCATTCAAAAGAACGTGTGTGTGTGTGTGTGTGTGTGTGTATTGTTATCCAAGGGAAGTTTTTCAGTGACCCAAAGTGCCTGGAGTAATCTGGGGTTTGTTTTCCAGGTCTCTGGGAGTTTTATTGCAATTACTTCTGTGCATACATAGCCACTGAAGCCACTGAAGTTATAGAAAAATAAGATAATGAGACCTAATTGACACAAATATGAATTTCGTTCTTATTTCCCCATTATTTTTTTAAATTTTAAATGTGTACTGCATGTGAAGTCTACAGAAACATACAGCCAAGGTGGAAGTGAATTATGTGGATGCGGAAATGTCACTATAAATATTTCATTTTTGAGCACAATTGAAATTACAGCTTCTGAGAAGTTGCACTTTTTGCCCTCGTTTTTGACATGGTTAACATTGCATTCCTGAAATAGCTTCATGTATTGTGACCAATTCTAAAGATATTGGTTAAGTGAAGCTTCAGTTGGAAGTGGAACTTAACTGGTCTACTGGGGTTTTGTTTTTTTGCTGTGACTGAGGAGGAGAAGAGTGAGGGAAGACCTGAGAAATATGTGTGAACTTACCTCCTTTATTCTGAGATAAGTATTGCTGCTCTTGACTCTATTTTGAGGTGAATATTGTTGAAAACAAATTCAGTCTCTTGGAAATGCCTGAACCATTTCAATTTAAAAGTAAACATTTATGTATTTGTGAAAGATTTTGAAATAATTTCTTCTTTTTAAGTAACATCAGTTGTTTTTCAAAATTACCTTTTTGCTCGTTCTGTGTATGTCTGAAACTGATGCTCTGAGCCTTGTTCTGTGTAGTACCGGGCTTCGTTAAAGACTGCGTTCAAGACCAGCCTTCACTGTAACAAAGAAAGCTAAGTATTTTTTTCTCTTAAACAAGGAAAAGAAGCAGAACTTGTGAACTGAAAAAGTGTTTTAAAATGACAGAACTAGTTTTCAGTTCTCTAGCAGAAACACATCCACACAGCCAATTGAAAGTTTAAGAACTGATCTCCAGGCATGCAAAAATTAAGTGGTGGTCAAGGTTCATTAAAGTGTTGCTAAGGGTTCTTTCTCTGGAGCTGTGTACTGATAAACTTGCTTGCCTCAGAGAGGCCTGGAAAAATAACATAAATCTTAAACATCATAGTCTCCTAGGCTTTGACTTATCCTTTCAATCCTTGCTCACAGCTGGACTCCAGTAGATATCAAAGTATCCCAGCTGCTTGGCAGAGCCACCAAACACCATCTCTTCATACAGAACTCCTTTGAAAAGTGTGAAGGGAAGAGAAAGGGGGGAGAAATCTGAGTCCTAACTTGACATGCTGGGAATGTAAAGTAAAGGAGGTGGAGAAGAAGTAACACGGTTCTAATAACTGAAATCTATGGGAATTGCATGTTTGATTCCAAAAGCACAGCTGTGTGTTTAAGAGTCTGGGTTACTAGCAGCTCATTAAAGTAATATACAAATATTGACTGCATTTGAGAGAAACAGCTGTGAAGTCACACTTGTAAATTCCAAAAAAGTAAATTTGTGCTCTAAGATTCAAGCAGTTTGTGTCACTGAAAGAGACTTTTGAACCCAAATACGTTTTTCAATGCTTTTGATCTTTAGACCACTTGGTATAGGCTTTATCAGCGTAATTGATTTTTAGTAGAAATAATGCTTACAGAAGTGCTTTCAGAAATGATCATTGCACAGAACAGAAAGTTGTCAATTACAAGTTCATTTCTAGCTCTCTTATTAATTACGATTCCTTACACTGCACAGCTACTTAAGAGAAAGCTTAGCCAGGCAGATCGAATCGCTCCAGAACTCAGTGAAGTTGAGGAGATGGAGGAACTTACTGGAACTGCAAATTATACTCTTTTGATTACACTGATGTGAATAGCATAGTTGAGTAATAGCTAGCAGAGTACAGTGTGTGCTAACTTGGACTAAATCAGTTGTAATTTTTGCTGTTTGCTTTAGTTTTTCCCCTAAAATAGGGGAGGAAAAAGAAGTTGTTTACATAGTTTAAACACTATTTAACATTTTCCAGGGTCTTTTTCTTGTTTCATGATACCTTGGAAGAAATTGAACAGAAAAATTAGTACTTGTGGATTTCTTTTTCTATTAAATATTGTCACATTTCAAGCAGTAGCAAATTCAGTTGGACAGAATCCCTCATGGTGCTGATAATGGATCAAATCTGTAGCTGGTGCACACTCCCATGGTTGTTCAGATTTCAGTTAACTGTGTTATTGTCAGATAGGCTGCGTTAAGGCTCCTGATTTAATTGTTCTGTGTCTTTCAGCTACTTTACCTCTGAGGCCTTGTTCTGCGCTTCAGCTTCTGAATGTTTTCTTACCTTAGAAAAGTGTAAAGTACTTGCATGTCTTTCAACTGTATCCTCAGCAGAATAGAAGCAGGAAAATCAATAGGGAGTCATTCTGTCCAACATTTCAAGAAGCAATATTGAACAAGTTATGTTCTTCCTTTGTCCAGTGATACAGGAGTGTTATCAAAAATGCCAGGTAATACACTCTTACGTTAAAAAATTAAGGGTTTTTACAACAGTAAGGTTGTGATATACTTGAAACAAATTGTGCCTTGTTAACAGATGTGCGAATCTACCAAAACAAATTAATTGCTTTATGTTGTTTGTTTTCACGTACACTTTCTATCTTGACAACAGCTAACACCATTTTCAAGTGTAAGTTTTCCCTTTGAAGCATGAACTTGTATGTTTTGTGCTCCATTATTTGCTAAATTGAAAAACTTGCTGTAAAATAGCTAAGATAAAATAGCTTAAAACATCTGTTTGGTAATAACACATTGCATGTTCTTAGTGTTAGATTCTTCCACTCTCACATCAAATGTAACTTCTTTGAGATGAATTTTTAAAAGCTCTTATTGAGAAGTTATCTTTGCATGAACTATCAGAGGCTCAGCCTGATTTCCAGCCTTCCTCTGAGTGTGAAGCCAAAATAGAACTGATGGCAGTGGCAGTGTCTTGTCACTGCGTTGTTTATTTTAATGATGTGAACAGCTGGTGGAGCTGTTTTTATTGTCTTTATTTTCCGTTTCTTAAAAATAATAAAAAAAAAAAAACAAACTAGCTGAGAATATCAGGAATTACTAGATCAGAATGTTGAGGTGGTATTCATGTAGTGCTGTCTAGAGAGGTAATATCAGTTCTGTAGTATATAAGCAGTATTACTCAAGTATTTGAAATGGTACTAATAGCATTGACACGTTTAGTAATGAATAGCTGTGAGAAGACAGAGTTTTGAATGATTATGGGAATTGATCCCTTTTTAGTAACTATAGTAATAAAACAAACAAAAAACAACTTATGAAGTTTAACCACATGATTTTTTTTTTTTTTTTTTTTTGTATTTAAAGCCATATTTACCAAATCTTTTAAATGGACACTTCTGTATGAAATTAGGATATCTAAAGTACAAATTATCAGATAAAGTCTCCTAAATTGTACATAAATTGATAAGCACAAGTAAAGGTTGAAATTAAACTCTTTCTTTTTCTAGGATGTAGATGCATATTTGGTGCTTTGTTATATTTTGAGTTTCTGTTTGGTTTCTGAAATTCTTCTGATATGCTTTCTTCACTATTCTATGTGATTGTTCATGCCTCTATCTTTCTTGACAAATAGGTGTTTTATGCTATATATGTTTAACAGAGTAAATACCTCTGTTGTGACAAACCTATGATGAATATGCATCTAAAGAAAAGCATGGAAAATTTCCCTGCTATTTATATTTGCCTTGATGTACTGATTTTCTTTTGTCAAGTCTTTCGCATGCTTTGGTTCAATTTGTATTCTTCACATTTTGTTTTTGATAGCGTAAACTACATTTTACTAAAAGAAGGGGGAAATTGCTCTAAGAAAACATATGTTGTCTATTTCCAAAGCACTGTGAAAACCTGTCTATTTGTGAGAATTCCTGAAACAGTTCAGCAAATGGATCACAAACCAACTCAAATGTTTTTGCTTTATTTTATCTAATCTTTCTGTCGTCCTCTTGATTCAAGAAGTTTCCTTGCAATACTGAAATGTGAAGGTCAAGAATGAAGAATGCTGCATGAATAACATCTTTTTTTTTTTTTTTTTTTTTTTTCCTCCTTGAAAATGAAAGCCATTAAGTGATTTATTTATTTTAGAACAGATCTTTCCTTACCTCTGAGCTATAAGGATGAGGAAAGTTAGGAAAGACTAGCTATCAGTTGGATTCCTCATTGTGTCTTTCCCTTCTCTTATTCCATGTCTTTACCTTTTTTACATCCATATCTAGATAGAAGCAATGAATATATGGAAAATGAGTACACAGGAGCTTACCTATTTAATCGCATATTTTCCTGGCTGAAAATAGCAGTGTCCAAACAACTTTGTAGGGTCCTTGGCATTTTGTTTCATTGTTTCTCAGTTTACAGTAAATACTGTGACATTCTGAATAATAAATTCTTGTTAAATATATAGTGATATAAAACCAGCAGTCCCTTACTTGCTAAATCCCTTTGTTTACTTAGAAGCTCAAGAAGTTTCCAAGGTACTCCAGTATATATTAGGCCATCTGTTGATATTTTGGTGCAGTGAATGTTCAGGTTCAAATCTACATTTAATCACTCATGTTTTAATGTCAGTTTTTTCTCTTTACTTAAATGACAAAGCACTCATCTGACTTGGAAATGAATCTCACAACTATTATTGAACCTCTATCTCTGCATTGTGTTGGTTCACGGTAACAGTAGGTTGGCAGTCTAAATTAAACTGCCTTGAAGGTTTTATTACCAAAGCCGCAGAATTTGAAGAAATGACATCCAACGCAACAGGAGGTACTGGAATTTTGTCAAGTGATGACTATAGCTGTAGGTAGGAAATTGATAAAAAGGATTTAAAAAACATTAAGTAGGACGTGAAGCCAAATCTGATAGAAAAACTTACGATGAATAAACTGTGTGATGACTGATTTAGACAGTAATGAAGTCTGATTAGACTATATATGTGCTTCTTCATATTATGCAGAAGATTAGTATGTGTGATCGAGAAGATAGATAAATCAGCTTTAAAAAGGAAAAAATAAAAAAAAAAAGGTTGTGAAAATGAATAGAAGTCTGTACTGGTAGCTTTGATACATAGAGAAGTCCAGCAAGTGTGTATATGTGGAATAAGAACACAGTAGAAGAAGGTACAGGATGTACTGAGATGCACAAGAATTCATTATTTTCCAGTACATTGTCTACATTAGAACATATGTGATGTAGAAAGACAAGAGGAAGGCAGCCTGGATGTAAGTCATACAAAGATGGATTTATAGAGTGAAGACTGATGAATCAGATGATTCATCAAAAATCAACCTTGTTTTTTATTTATTTATTTATTATTTTTAAAGGAAGTGTCAAATGAAAAATCAATGCGATTTAATCTTTTTTTGAAATAGAGAGGTATTGGAGCAAGCTAATCAATGATCTTATGAAAGATATGAAGAGAGAGATAATCTCAGCTGTTAGCTTTATTCTCAGAAGTGAGGGAGATATGGAAAATAAATTCCGAAGAAATTATCTGAAAAGCACAAGTATCAAGATAGTACTTTTTTACCTGATTGTTTTCTTTTACACATAAAAGACTCTTAAAGCAGTCTTTCCAGTTCTTATTGAACTTTTTAGTGGTGATCAACTCACTGGTTTCAGGTACTGTGAGTAATCATGTTCTTGTCAAATAATACCCTTTTAGAGTGTATTCAGAGTTTTGTTTCTTTCAGATAAAATGTTGTTTCTCTTGTATGTGGATACTGATTTCTCTCTGTAATTGTCTCAGTCAAAAAGAACTTAAATTTCTTTCTGAGATTTTATTTTTTGGGGTTTGCACAATGTCAGGTCTTTACAATAATCTAGGACGTTTTCATCAAAGTGTGTTTTGTTTTATTCAAGTAGAATGTGAATTAGTGTCACTGAAGGTAGGCAAAGTGTTCATCTTATTTGGTGTTTCTGTTGAAAGCTGCATCAATTGCAGTGTTCCATGTGAACTTTTGGACCAGCCTTTCCACTTGCATGTATTGCCAGATGTTTCAGAAACTTATTTTCTCTCTCAAATCCCACAGATTCTGACTAATACCAGATATATATTTCTTTTCCCTCTGTGTATATTAAATGTCATAACAGCAGTTGATACCTGTGCTGGTTGTGGCTGGTTAAGGGGTATTTGATTGCTTTTAATACAATGTTACTCATAAAGATAACATTTGTAAATATCTTAAGTAAACTGCAGGAAAAAAATGTCATGCTTCTGCTGCTCAGTGGACCCTGGGCAGCAGCTGCAAGGGAGATCTTCGTAGATAGTTCTGTAGCGCTAAAAGCTGAGAATACTAGCAGACATGGATTTTAGTCCTGTGTTTAAAGGGATAGAAAAACCAAAAACTATCCATTGAATTTTCTGTACTGTTTGATCCAACAACTTCTTGGTTACAAGCACTGTTTAATCAGGATGCATTTTCTAACAGGGTACTAGATAACATAACATAAGAGGGGGTATTGTCAGTATGAACTTGAAGCAGTGGTTGCTCTTTGGGCTTAATCTTTTTGTGTAGTTCTTCTTTATGCAGCTGTTGGTTCATTGCAATGATATCTTCAGCTGCCAGCAAACTTATTTGTCAAGCCTGTAGACGAGCCTGAACCTTGAGGGCGGTAGCTGGCACACTGTGCATTTAGAGCCACGCACAGAGAAGAGTTTAGAGCCATGTGTAGAAAAGAGGTTACCTTCTCTACTGTATGAGGAGTGCCGAAGGATTTGATGTTATATATGTGGCTGAAGTCTATGTGAGATTTGGATTATGTACAGAGGATGCCTTTGTCTGCTGGTAAAGTTCTAAAGAGGCATTGTTGCACTTCAGGGAAGTGTGATGTGTCGTCTTGTGCTCTTTTTAACCTCCTCAGCAGAAAGGAATTGGTAACTTCGGCTAGGGGAAGGGGACTGGCTGGGTATACATGCTAGAAACTGTCTTAGTATAGAGAATGAAGCGTGGCTTTTAAGAACATCCTTCAAGGTGTTTATCTCATTCAGCTGGTAGTCATGTGGTTTTTATGTAAAGTGTAGAACATAGACTTGAGAAGAGTAGAACTGCCATTGCATGGAACCACAGTGCCAACTGTGGGGGCAGGTGGGATCAGGGGTGTAAGGGAAAAGTGTTCTGGGTAATCAATTTGTGCAGCAGTAGAGAATATTTGGGAAACTTAAATGTTAGTATGATAGTATTGGGAAAGTTTGTATGCTTGATTAGCTATGTGTACATCCTTGGAAGCAGACCTTTTCATATTTACTGTTATACTTGAATGATTGTGAATGACAAAGGAAGTTCAGATATAATAATACAAACCTTATGTGTTCTTCCTTACTAGTTTTTCCTTCCCATTTTTATAAGTTGTCTTCTGGCCTTGTCATAGTTATATATATATATTTGTCTTATCCTTGTAAGTGTTCTGATGTAATGTAATGAGGGGGGATTCAAAAGCGATATCTCCTTGAGGGGTGGGTGGTGCAATTCAGCAGTAGTAACAATGGATCACCTTCTTTGGTGCAAATTATTACTAGCTCAGCATGCAGGCTCTTATTCGTTGTTAGTGAAGACACAGCTGATGATGATGATGACTGTTGGAAAATAGTGTTTTGTAACTGAAAGCTTGCTCTGTAAACTAGTGTTAGTGTGCTGTAGTTTCCGTGGAATGAAATAGGAGGCATCACGTTTGGAGCAGTTGATGTTAATGATGCTTAGATTTTGAGTAGTAACATCCTGGAGAACACAGAATGTCTGTAACCACTTAGAGGTTTATCTCTTGATTGTAGAAGCCAGCAGGAAGTAGAAATAGCTTTGTGTATTACCTGTCTTGTTACTTTATTAAATCTATATAAATTGTCACTTGTTCAGAAAATGCTAGTATTAGTCAGATTTCTTAGATGATATAAATATTGATTTGCTCTGACAGAGAATGGAATCAATTTCTCCAAGATATGTGAAATATGCTCAGTTAAAGATCTTACACTGTAAGCTTCTGCTTGAGCACTATATGTATCTGTGAAATACATTGTGCACACAGAGTAAACTAGGGATGCTGAAGCAGTGAAGGCATTTAGTTTGTTTCAGCTTTTACTGGCTTCTTGAGTATCCTGTTTACTAACCTCAGTAAATGTGTCATGCTGAAGGCAAGCTCCTCAGCTCTATTCAGCTGTATGAACAAAAATTGAGTAAATAAGACTATGAGAAGCAGCAGTCTGTTTTGTTCTTGGAGTGCCCTGGTGTTTTCATTGGATTTGCAAAGAAGCTAAGAATATCCTTTCTGTTGTAATATGGGAAAAATAAAATGGGACAAGAAAACAGTGCTCAGTATAGTATTGCAGTCACATTTCTATTAAACCCTTCTCTTATATTGTCATGTCAGTTAAAGGTAATAGGAAAGGACTGCTAGACATTTATTGAAATGGTTTGTGTTTGTTTTTGTAATATGCTATTTGGAAACTGTTTGTTGTAGTACCAAGGAAAGTTTTATTCTTGTTAGGCAGGATCATAGAATCATCCCTCACAAGGATGAGGATTTCATCCATGAGGATGCCTCATGGAGAAATGCCATATGGGAATTGTGTATTTTTAATGTGCTCTGAGCCTTTTTCAGATCTGTGGAAATAGCTGTTGAGGGAGGAGCTTTTGCTTACAGTCAAAGGCATCATGACTGAACAAAGATGAAGCGCTTACTGCCTACATTAGTGTGCTGCAGTGTCAGAGTTAGGTAAGACTTTGTGTTGTTAGTCTAAAGTTGTGTGGGTTTTTTGTCTGTGTGTTTTGGTTACTTTGTTGTTGTTGCTTTTTAAGGTGTTTTATAAATCTTTTGACTGATTGGAGCATGTTGAGTGACGGGCACAGTAGTAGTTCGTGACAATAAGGGACTGGTTTATTAAGGAAATAAGGCTTGGGGTGACCGTCATGTCTATGAACCCCTACTCCATCACAGCAAGTTCTCAACAGCTGACTTAATTTCAACCAAAACTTAGCTTAAGGAGTACTAAGGTAGTGTGTGTCTGGATGTTTCAGGAGCTCAGACCTAGCTGCTTACAGGAAGACCACCTTGCTGGTGTTTGTATCTACATGAACCACGTGCACAGAATGTGCATATATCCTAACTGTGGGATGAGTCTCAGGTTCTACGCTCCCCTAAATGCAGCATCCAACTGAGGTAGAAAAATAGTAGAGCAGACTTCATTGTTTTCCATGCTATGGAACTAGTGCTTTCTGCTTCTGAATGGGAATGAAGTTTGGATTGTTTTGCTGCCTCAATAGTTGTTGCTACTTATTTATGTATTTAATAGTTTGCTTCAAGCCACAGTGACCTTTGGTGGTGGGCAGAAATAGTGAACTTCACCTAGTCTGATGATGATGAGGGATACCAGTCTTCCATAAGACTTGAAGCAGCCCTTCTGTACCAGCAGAGGAGCTTCATTCCTTCTATGGGAAATATTTTATAAGGAACACTGCAATCAAAATGTCACATCTATGTTCTACCATATTCCCCAAGTATGCATCAGATGAGAAGATAAACTTCATTAATGTATATTCTATCTATTAATATTTCTTCTGATTTACAAGTTACAACAAAGTTAGTGTAGCTGTGCTCTTTTCCTTTTGAATAATGCAGAACTCTTTGATCAAGCATAATCCTATACCAAGACTCATAATACATTTTAACTGATTTTTATTTTTTTATTATTGCTTGTTTATGGCATCGTATTCAGGCTTGTTCGTATTGATGTTTGCTGCTTAATCTTCCATAGTTCCAATTTTCCAATTCAGCTTGCTAGCAAATATAGCTTTCATACTTCCGAGTTTGTTTCTGTTTGTGTGTTCCCATTTTCCTTCTGCAGTGATAAATTAAGATATGATAGTTCACTCCTGAAACTTCAGTTAAAAAGAGTAGTTGCTATTGGTTTTATTATGCAGTTCTGTCTATTTAATCATTTTTTAACCTCTGTGCTATTACTTTCCAGTAAGTCTCGGAACTGTGGCATTCAGGGTGTTGTTAAACTTTGAAGAACTGAGAAACAATCACTCGCTGAGAAAGATTAACTTCACATCTGGAATTATTTCTTTGTTTAAAATGGAAAGTTTGTGATTGAATTTTTTTCAGTTTAACAAAAAGACTTTTATATATTCAAATAAATGAATCTTTTTTTAATCATGCCATATTTTTTATTATTGTTTCATTTAGATCAAAAACATAGAAATATTCAGAAAATCACTAGTCTGAAGACTTCCTTGAGACTACTAAGAGAGTTTTCATTTCTTTTGTTGTATATTCAGTATGGTGGATATTCTGGTGCTTGGTATTCAAGCTCTGCTAGGTATATCCTGCAAAACTGCTTTGTACCTTACACTGAAATCTGTGAGTAGTTTAGTAATGTAGTAGATTAGAAAGGTAGCATTTTAACTTGAAAAAGGGGCAAGTTGTGCTCTTACTTGATTTAGAACAGAGAGAAGTTGATTCCTTTACGTTAAAATTCAGAGCTACGACTAGAAAATGTAGGTACTAGGAGAAAAAACTGGAAGTTCATCTTGAGAAGGAGCTTATTAAGCTTTATGGTCTCTAAAGTATTACGAATGTGCAGGAACAATTTTAAATAATAAAATTTGATCATTTTTTAACTTAAGATTATTCCTTCAACCTATTTGAAGTTAACTATGAATCAAATTTGAAGTGCTTCATTTCTTATATGCCTACTTCCATTTATTAGATATAATGGATTTTTGTATTAATGGTGAACTTAGAACGCTTAAAAGACATTTCTTGCTCATGTCTACTATTTCAAATTCTTTTTTTTTTCTTTGGTGTTTTAAACTGATGTGTAGCAAATGCCTTACGGTGCTTCACTTATGGCAGCTGTTCCCAAAAAGCAGTGTCTTTCCCACCTGAGAATAATTCAGTGCATAAAATCAATTGTGGTGGAATATTTACGTATTCATAATGAACCTCCATTTGTTAGCACTACTCTGATTCAGAAATACATCTGTTTTTCCAGACACACCTTTTAAATATCAGTACAAATACTCTAAGATGACAAGAGTGCAAAAATAAAACATGAATGTTTTGCATTGCACTGCTCTGGATCTGGTCTGACTCTCTGTCTCAGGCAAAGTACTCAAGACAGGGCTGTAGATTTCATTTCATGATTGTTGCTGTGTTATCTTATATTTGTGATTACTGTTTTATAAATTAAGATTTCTCAGCAGAAGATTTTTCATTGCAGTGGTGACTTTTGCTGTGTACGAAGAAACAGTTTGGTATGTTCACATTAGTCCTCCCTGAAAAATACTTATTTTCAACTTCTCTGGCATTCTTCATGCTGTTCCACCAAAAATATTCTCAAATCTGGTCTGGTAATTTTTTTTTTTCTAATTCCTAAAGATACAGCATTATACATTTCAAGGCAAATGTAATTTTGTACTGCAGTGGACAGTGTGCTGTTAATGAGCACACCTGTAATAAAAAATAAAAACAACAGAAACAAAAGATACCTCATTTAAAGAAAAAAGGGACACACACAAAAAAAAACCCAAACAACTCAAAAGGGAGAGAAATATTAATGTGTAAAGTTGAGGGCTAAGAAAGAAATGAGAGAAAAGTAATTTTGCAAAAGGAACAACTTTAAAAGAAATGTTTCTGGAGCAAAAGATTTTCTTTATATCGTATGTCCTGATGTGCAGTGAGAGGGATTAAATTGAATATTGATTTTAGAAAGGTATGACTATGCTGTTAAAATGATAAAGATAAAGGGGAGAAAAAAAATACAAGAAAACAATGAGAGAATTGATTACCAGAGAGAGTTGCAACTGAAAGCCATATTTTAGTTGCCCGGTTCTCCAGGGAGTCATAGTTTCTGCAGGTGGTGAAAATGCATTGAACTCGCAATGGTGATCAAAGAAAAAAGAGAGGAAATAACTCATAATATGGATGAGAATATGAAGTTAATGATAAAGGAATTCCACATGCACACAAACACAAAAAAGCTTAAGCATTTTTAAAGAACTGGTGTCCATTTTGATGGAGGAAGAAATGCAAGGTAGGAAAGAGTTTGGAGAGACTGGGGCGTTGCTGAAACTGGCCAGAAAGAAACTGCATGGTAGATTGAAACCTTCATAGTCAAAGACGATCAACTTAATTTAACATAACAAAACTTAAGCAAGTGAACAGATTATTTTTAAAAGCATAATTCCTTCAGTTTTCAGATGGTTATAGAGAATTAACTTGTGAATGAGTGTTTTTGCTAGCCTTGTTACAAAAGCCTCAAAAGTTTTCTGAGCTAAAATAGCTGATATCTTCACCATTGGTCTCTAATATAACTAGAGATGGTTTAATTTCTGCATCTATTTAATTCTGAGTTTTTGTCTAGATGTCCATTAGAAAGGGTTTATCTGAAAAGCCGCTTCATTTTCTAGGAATAATTAAACCATTTTGTAAGTGAAAGGAGACATGGAATTAGTGTCATCCTTGAACCCCTCATTAGATTTATTTAGTGAGTATCTTCTTGGGTTGGTATCTTTATCCTGCTCTTAGCCATTTTTGTTGTTCCTGCATCCTATTTCAATCCAACTTAGTTTTTCCACTCATAATTTTCTTTTTGAGGACCTGAGAGGATAGCAGATGAAGACTGAAGGTTTTGCTGAGGCGCATGTCTTGCATCTAAGACATTCATAACATAGGAGATTGGTTTCTCTTTTTGGTGTTGCTTGTAACCTGTAAGGAAACTTGAGTTTTCACATTCCTTCTTTGCATTCATTTCTTAGCCACAAAGAGTGGTTGATAATAGTGGGCTTTATAGAGGAGGATGCTGAGCTGTTTAACTTCAGATAGGTATAATTAGAAATTGTAGTCACTAGTGTACTTGTTTGTGGCCATAGTATTGGTTCAGATTTTGTATATAAAACAACTGAAAGTAGAACACGTGGCAAAGGTCAGGTTGTCCCAGTTTTGTCCTTAAGAGTGGAGAACAATCGATTTTCTTTAGTGCACATACTCTTCAATGCAGTATTCAGTGAGCCTGAGCAGAGGTTCATTTCATGCTGCCAATACTTATAATTTAATTGGTAAAGAATCGACAGGAAACAAAAATCTCAACAGCATCAAGAGACTGTGTATTCTATTAAAATATATATAATGCTCTAGTTGCCAACTTGACATACTCTAAACTTCAGAAGACCAGTGTTAATGGAGACTTGATTAATCAAAATTTGTCTTCTCATCAGGAGTGCTTTTTTTCTTGAAATACATGCTTGTATGGTAGAACTGATTTTAAAGGATCTGCTTGCTTTACAGTTTTTTTTCACCTGAGATTAGAGCTCATACAACAGTGACTCAGAATTTGGGTGTGTAATATATAGACAGACAGGACGCTCATTTCATATAACAGGGAGTTGTCTGTGTTCGCTTTGGTTGCTGTTACACCTTCAAGAGCTCTCATGGTCACTGAGGGGCAATGGAAGGCACTTGAGTGTGGTTAGCTGATAGCCTGAGCTCTTCAGTGGAAGCAGCTCAGCTCTATAAAGGTAAAACATTTTGCATGGTACAGCTGGTGAAAGGTACTTTCAAGGGTGGAGGAGAACTTAAAACTGAACAAGTACGTACAAGGTAGGGTATTTGTAAAAGGCCCTGGAGGAGAAAGGAACAGAAGCTCAGAGGAAGGACGGTGTACTGTATCTGTCTGTATGCTGGGCAATACATGGTGTGTATGAGGCAGTTTTGTCTGAGCACAAACAGGACTTCCATATGCGCTCCGCATTCTACCCTGCTCCCCTCTGTTCTTCTTGTTTTCTCAACATGGGGTTGGATAGATTATGTGTATTTATATATGCAGAAAAACATTGAGGAAATACGTGATCAGGAACGTAATATGTAATTGTGTGCTTTTTATTCACTTCAAAGAAACAAAGGATGTGGAGAAAACACTAAGAAGTACTGTGGCATATGCTTGTTTCTGTAGTACTAGTGCTAAGGCTAAGAATTTAAAGCTATATATGGGATGTTAGAGCTCTCATGGTGATGTAATTGCACAGAAAGTCTTGGTAATCAAGAATGTTATGTGGCGAATGTTTTGAAATTTAAATACTTTCAGTAATATAAAGAGTGGCAGTGAATACTTCAGTCCTGTTATAACTGTTACATATCTCTTTCTACAGAAGTTTTTTTTTTCTGCATGTTCTTTTGAGTGATGTTGTTTGACTATTATCTCATTCCAGAGAAAAATTCAGCTGAACTACATAACTTGGATTTTTAGTGTGTTTCTCTTTTCTGTTGGTATTAGCAAATATGTGAACCATCCTGTGAATCCTTTGCCTTAGAAGCTAGGCTTATCCGAGGAAGTGTATCATTTCTTTTTATTTATTTTTATTTTTTCCCCTTTTCCCCTTTATTATTTCTCTCTTTTGTGTTGAAGCAATTTAAGCTATTATGCCTACCAACTGTAAAAGCAAGCTTGCTTTGTCCCTTATGTGCAGTATATGTAACTTCTTAAATATATGCAGTATTCGGTTGCATTTGGCCAATAAATTTGGATCATTCCTCTTAAAGTAGTAATTCTGTAAATCAGGATTGGAGTGGGAGAGAGGATGCTGTCTGTACAAGATCTAAAAACAGCTTTTAGAATTTGCTAGGAGAAGCTTGTATAGCTTTAAGTAAGGAGATTATGTAAAATGCTGACTAAAGCTGAGAGCTTGCAGAGGTTCTGACTAGCAAGAGAGCTGTGTAAAATAAATTAATAAATAGCTTTTAAGTTCTCCCAAGGTAAGGACTTTTCACTACTGCTTATAGCATATTTCAATTTTCTTGTTTGACCATTAGTCAGCTCAGCTTTCCTCATTACATCTATGTCAATCTTGTATTCAACTTCATTAATTTATTAATACGGTCTCTCTTCTGACCAGGGTACGTTTTTTCTTTGTGTTTTTCTTCTGTGAACACTGTTTTTGCCCTTACCTTTAAGCCAATTTGAATTAATGAAAAATGAAAGATTTAGTATTTGAAGTTGTGTTTAGATATGCATTTAGATGAAAATTTATGAGGGCACCATGTAGTGAGGACTTGTTGTTTTGTTTTTTAATGATTTTACTGATCAGAAAAGTGATTTTATTGCACCAGCATAAGGAGATGAGAAAACAGGAACTACCTTGACTTGAGCAGTTCTGATTGAAGGTTGAATCAAATTTACTGGAGAAATATTTCAAGTAACTTATTTCAGTGGAAGTTTCAGGAGCTTTTATTCAAGAATATTTAAATAAAAGAAACAAAACTGTACTGTTCCAAAACCTTCGGAGTTTGTATCTTTGCAGTTTTGCTGTTTGTAACATTATAAAATTAATTGCTGTCAGTAGGAAAAAACAAAACAAAACAAAAAACAAATAAAAAAACCTTAGATTTTGTTTTTATTGTCCTGATTTAACAGTTTGAATTTCTTATGTAATCTGCATAGCATCTCTCCACTTTCTCTCTTCATTGGACCATCTCCATGAGCATTTATATCCCCATTTAAGCATTACCTGCAGTAGTATGACTAGAGAATGAAAGTAATGTACTCATGCACTAACAGTTTTGGGCACTCCTTCATATTAAGGTGGAAAGGGTGAGAAGAAAAGCTGCCCTCTTTAGTGATAACTGCAGCCTGGCATACCCAAAATGATCTCCAGGAGGGTAACCATGGAAAGAAGGGATGGTAGGAGAAGGATTTGGGTATTGCCTGCTTGGAACCCTTCTGCTGCTCCAGGAAAGAAGCTCTGCCTTTTTGTTCACCTGAGCAGATTGTGCCTTCAGACAGTTATGGCTTTTTGTGCCCTGGAGAGGATAAACTGAAGAATGCTTTTAAAGGACATAAATAGCAGATCCTTTTTTGATTGTTTGCTTTACACTATTTTCACTTCAAGAAGTATGATTTGGATAAGCAACTGCATGCTGCTGGTTAGAAGACCTCTGTCCCGCTACTTTACTGACTGATGAGTAGCATCACTGAAGGGGGTATGACCCAGCATGTTGCAGCTTATGTGTGGCTGACACTGTGAGGACCAGATTCTCATATTTCATTACTACAGTTTAGATACATCGTTAATAAGCTCCTTTATGGGGAACTGTTTTGTTGCTCTGTTTTACAGAGTGCTGAATTGGGTCACTTGAAAAATACACTGGCTGTAAAAATTCTGTGTTCGGTAAAGCTGAAAGGCAGTACTGTTAAAGTAAATTGATATCATAAGCATTTTCAATTCGTTATTAAATTCAGTATATTAGGTAAAGAGAAGTATATAAATCAGAACTACCTTTTGGGCATACTTCTTGCATAGTAGCTTAGTTCAAACATTGTCTTTTATTAGTTTTCATGACAGATGTGAAAGAAAAACATTTCTTTGAAAACTTTTGTAGAAAGTCTATAGAAGGTACCCATCCTTAATTCAGAGCTTCTGAATCTGTTGTCAGAACAGCTATGAATTCTGAAAATTGCCTAATTAATCTAATGATACATTTCTACTAATCATGATCAAACTAACGCAGTCACGGGCAGGAGAGTGAGGCTCAGCTTCTGTAAGAGTTTGTTGGGAAGATGAACACCATCAGTCTTAATGATGCTCTCTTCATCCTCTTTTCTCTCAGCTTTTATTGCTGTTTTCACAATCATAATGACAGATTGGAATACTGCTTTGGTCAATCAGGGTCAGCTGTCCTGGTTGCGTCCCCTCTCAGTGCACCCCCAGCACATCGCTAGCAGGGCAGCATGGGGAGCAGAAATGTCCCCAACAGTGTGTTCAACAAAAAAAATCTACTGTAACATATGACTCTCTACAATGGAAATTAACTCTATCCCAGTCAAAACCATGAGAGCTGATAATTCAGATATTTTCAATATATGTTCTGTAATGCATTGTTCTGAGGCTACGGGGTATTTTGTGTTTTTCATTCTCTTTTGTGTTTTTTTTTTTTTTTCGTTTTTTTTTTTTTTCTTTTTATTATTAGTTAACCAGAAGGATTCTAATTAGCTAGTGGCATTTGTTTATTTATCTATATATAAAAGAAGTGGATTATTTCTTTGAATGTTTGCTTGTTTATTTTTTGTTATTATCCTACCCCAGGCAGAGAATGTACTGGGGGTTTGAAACAGGAGGTGGCGATCTTGGAGATACAATATTCTTCCCTCTTTGAGGGTGGCTGAACTATGCAGTGGTATTTGAGGATAGCTAGCCTATATTGTGAGGTTTTTCTGATATTGTTTACTTAAAATAAAAAATATCTGAATAGCTTTGAATCTAGGCAGTCGTTTAGTTGTTCAGAGCACAAAACGTAACTGCAGAAGCATCTCTCCAAAAGGCCTCAGAACAAATTAATCTTCTAAACTTATGTGTAGATAATCAATGAAACTAATATAGCCTTGTTCTAAAACAAAACAAATGATTAAACATGTATAACTTAATTTATATGACACTGTTAAAATGTAAGCCACTGGGAAAAAGTTACAAGTAGGCTATTAATAGCTACTGTAATATTGTTGAGGCAACTTTATATCAATTTCAGTTTTATCAGTGTTACTTTGAAGTTCAAAGAGTAAATGGAAATTGGAAAACAAGTAAGTGGGCCACAACTGGGGATTACTTTTACATTACAAACCTTTTTTTGTTTTCGTTTTCTATAAGCCCTTGAGTAGAACCAGTGAGTGTCCACATTGTCTTGCTGCATGCAGACCTTTTTTTTCTTTTTAGGTGAGGATCATTCAGTTCTGCTCTAGTCAGGGAATTGACAAATAAGATTAATTTTATACATAGGGTGAGCTGTACTGTCACTTGAGGAAGCACTCCACTCTTTCTAATGCCAATGTTACCAAAGGCTGGATTCAAACCTGAGCAGTGTCTATGAGGAAAAATAGCTTCAACCAAACTCTGTTTGGTTCTTTTCACTCTAGACTGCTATTTGGTAGTCCCCAGCTGCAAATTTTCTGACTTAAGGCATATTTTGATTTGGAAGCCATATATTTGTTAACAACAAAATGAAGCTACTAAGAATTACATTTGATGCTAACCAAGCACAGCCACAAAATCTTTTGTGTCAAGAGACTTGCTATAGCGCTGAATTCTAGATTTCTTGATAGAAATTAAGTGGAATTGTTTCAATATGCCTTTTCAAGGGAAGGAGGAGAGTCTTTCGTGTGAAATACAAATCTTGCCCTCATCTGTAACAACACAGTTTACGTGTGCAACAAAAGAGGTGCGTGTAGACAGGGTATCTGTGACTGCAATGGAAGATAGCAAAACTATTTCAGACAAGAAAACCTCCTGCTCCTTCCTTGTGAAGTGGGGCATGGGCTAAGGGAAAATTTCAAGACTTATTTCTAAAATGACTGAAGAATCAATTTTGAGCCATATTTTGGAGCTGTGATCAAAATTATACAGAGAGCAATAAAAATGGAGTTGTTCAGAGCATAATCTGCTCTCTGCAGGAACAGTGCAGGGAATTGTCCAAGAAGAAGCTGCGGATTGAAGTATTGGTTGATAATCACTTTGTGTATGTTGTGTATGCTTGAATGAGTGCAACTAAAGCCCTTTCTGTTCCAAACCATCTGCAGGGACTGTGTATTTGTAAACAAAGACAGATTAAGGTAATTTATTAATTCTTTGTCCTCTATCTACTCATTATTTCTTCTAAAAGAAATATCTGCTTCTAAGCTCCCAACCACATTAACCACTGAGGACTGAGACAACGTTTTAATTGGCTTATGAGTACAAGTTGTCTTTATCCTTATGTAAAACATAAATGTTTCCAAATTTAATTCATGCTAGGAGGGATGGTATCCATATGCTTTCAGGATTATGTATGACATGCTAACTTTGCTGACTACAGACGTACATCTAATGTATGTGACTCCTTGTTCTAAGGTGCATGGGCAAAAACTCCAGAGGGAGAGGATGAGAAGCTGATGTGAGATGTTATTCAGGTTGTCTGTGGCAGTTGTTTGCAGCAGGGTCCATACTTAATACTCCCTAGTGAGTGACCAGCCTTTAGAATTGCAGAGTAAGTACTTTAGCATAGCAATTAGCCACAGGAAAGTAAAGCTATGTTTTATGTGGAGAGGCAGGTGGAAGGTTGGTTAATTGAACTTATCCGAAGTGCCAAATGTTGAGCAGCATGGGCAGACATCCTGTCGATACGTGTGAACAGCAGTAGAGAAAGCAAGTAGACAAAATCCTTTGTACCACTTAAGTATTAAATGGGAATGAAGCACTGCATCCACCAAATATGTTATAGGGCATTGTTGTCGAACTGTTTTATTAGATGTATGTCGTCGACTGAGGATGCTATGCACACAGACTAGAAGAATAGAATAGTAGGAGCAAAGACTTCTCACTAAGGCTTTTGTCTTTTTCCTTTGCTTTCCCTTATGGAATCAACTTCTTCATGCATACATATATATACACATATGTGTATATATATATATATATATGTATGTATCTCTCTCTCTATCTATATAAATTATCTCTAGGCTCATATGCTTTTATTTCCAAGTCTACAATGGTACCTGAAACTGTGGCTTGTTGCGCTAGGACTTCATCCTTAGTGAAGAGCCACAGGAGACACTGTTGATTGCCTACAAGCTTTAGCAGCAGAGATTTTCTTCCCTTGAAGGCACATCTGAAGAAAATGTTCAGTTTGTTACAGGAGGGATTCAGAACTATTTTTTTTTATTATTATTATTTTTTATTTTTATTTTTATTTTTTTTGTAGAAGACTAAACAGGAAGTTATGTGAGGAATTTCCTTAACTGCACGTGAACTTAATGTCAATTCTTGCTTGAAGTGAAAATATTAGCAATAGAAATCCACACTAACTAGAAAAATGATTAATGTTAGAATTTCATTGTAACGTTACTCTTTGTTTTGTCATTTTGCAGGCTCTATTTGTTATTTAATGTTTGGAAGTAAGACTTCAGTAATTACTTTCCTGTATTTTCCTCAGTTCGTATTATAGTTCGCAAGCTCATGTAGCCTCTGGAAAGTTATTCACAGGACTGAGAATTTATCTGCTTGAAGCTGCAAGGCTTATGCATCTTCATACTGTTTTCTTTTGTGGAAAAAACAACATATCTGAAGATGAGCCCAGCTAAGAAGCTCCTTTCCCAAGTTAACTGCTGTTTCCTGAAAAAGTAGATGGTTTGAGGGAATTACATAGACAGTGCAGTGCTTGCTCCTTCTTTCCTGTCTTATTATTGCTATGGCAATTCCACTCCATCCTCTCCTGCTTGCTGTTAACTGTATTTCTCAAGATGTCTGTCTGTGCAGCAGGTGCTCAGTACATTTCAACAGGCATAAATACGCCCTGAAAGCGATTGTAAAGATCACCATTCTGAATAAGTGCGTGTTAGCTTTCACAGATATACGCTCTACTTAAACCAGAGTAAATAACAATGGTGTGTTGAATGTCTGAAGCTGTTGTATTTGGAACAGTGTATTATATGATGACTTCTGTGAATAAGAAGGGAGGTTTGCAGAGGTGTGCTGTGAAGCAGTTCCTCTCTTACTCAATAACTAATCATCTAAAGTACAGTGGATACTGAATAGTAAACTGTCTTATTCTGTCTTGGCTTGTATTTAATGGTCTGTAATACTGGTGTTGAATTGTGTGAAAAGTGTCTTTAGAGAATCTTTCCCTTTTTATCCTTGTGTAAGATGATCATGCTCCAAGATAAATAAAAGCATTAAGTGGCTGCTTGGCCTATTTTATAGCATTTTTCTTAATGTAATGAGGAGTTTGACTTATCAGTGTGAAGTTCATCATTCACAGAACTTCAGCACTGATTGGGGTGAAGGTAAGTAAAGGAGAGTTATGTGAAGGAACCTATTCGCATTCCAGTTTAACTTTGATTACAGATGATGGGGAACAACAAGGAGTTTTGTATTAGGTTTGATTTACTTGATTTGTTTGTTATTGCAGAAGTGTTCCTGTCTGCTTGGGGGATGGGGAGGAGATACAAGTGGGATTGAAGTAACTTACTACCTACAAAATATTTTTTTCTTTAAATTGTTTTCTCCATTATGTGAAGCAGGCACTGCTATGACATCAAAGATAGAAAGTTCAGTGTCCTATGTAGTTTTAAAATATACACAAATCCAGTATACGTATTTGTGTGTGTTTTGATTACAGGTGGTTTCAGTTGAGAATGATTCAAGTTTCAGTTTATACCAAGTAAGCATGTACCTAAGGAAGTGTTCAAAGACCATGTGTGAAAGGTTGCAGATCAGCCATGATTTTATAACAGTATTCATTACAAATCTGAGTGAATGTGAGTACTAAGTTTCAATATTTAATTTGGAAAGTTACTGAAATAAATCGTAATCTGAAATTACTTGGTGGATTTTTCTGTGCTTTCTGAGGACTGTGCATGATCAGTATTTTTGCAAGTGAAATTCTGGTTGAGGATATACTCGTACAGGGAAGTCCCATAGTGGAACTTCAAATTTTCCTTCCTTGCTAACAAGCTATATAATGTGCATATAGGTCTGAAGTTGATGAGTAAGACATTTATGAAATGTATATTTTATGGTTAATATAAGACAAAATGTCTCTGAAGTTTTTTCTCTACTGTCTTCATATTTTGTGGCTCTCACCTTCTTTTCTTTAGCAAACAAACGTTCTTTTGGGGTAAAGGATTAGTGGTAAAAATGTGACAATGCAATATGCACCTTGAGGGAAGAGATGAGTGTCATCCAACCACCTGTGTTTAGTCAAGTCGCTAATTAATCTTGCATGTTGTGTAGTAGATTTTGACAGACTTCAGGAAAGTGGTCCTGTCCAATAAATGCTGCCTTGATTTAACAAGGGTTTAATAAAATGAAATGATTTCAACCTTATTTTTAATCACTAATTGTTGTGGCTTTTAATATAAAATTTTAGGGGTTTTGCTGAGGCTTTGCAGAGGCTGGTTGGATATCATAGAACAGGAAGCTCACAGAAGTGATTGATTTATTTACTTTGCCTAGCGTGACCACCTACACAGGATTGTGTAATGCTTTGAAGTGGTCTGTGTGCTATTTTTATCAGACTTGTCCCATAGTTGATGCTTCATATGATAATAGAATCCAAAGTTTTCACTTTGGGAGATCATAGACTAATAGGCAGCTTTGAAAGGGTAACTTGGTAAAAGGAACATATCTTCAAGATTGATGGTATAATGCAATATAGCATTGGTCTGATTTTCTTGCATGTGAAATAAAATGAAATTGTCAAGAGATAGTGTGTGCTATGTAGACAGAAGGAAATATATGAGAGGTGTTGGCACAAACCTTTAAGAATGTTTAGTTTTCTATTGCAGGGTCCCAGCTGGAAATGTTCTTGTTGGAACATTTCTAAATACCATTTATTTAATCTGTAGTAAATGAAGGGAAACTCAACTTCAGTCGTTGGTTGATAGGTGAGAGTTGATATCAGGTTGTTGGTAATGGTGATGTAATGGAAGAATATGAAGCTGCTGTTTGCTAAGAAATGAACTTCTCTCATTAGCATATGGATTCATTTGTAATTTGTAAAGGTAATTTAAGTTGTTAAACTCCTGGTGTTGACTATTTTTCTGTTTTTATGGATGTGTTTTTGAAAGTTTGCTCTCTGTTATTTACAGTATTACAGGCCTTAGTTATTGACTGAGTTAGAAGCTTAACATCTGATACCCAGCAAGGTCTGAGGGAACTTTCAAACTGTATCTTTTTCATTTTATATGTTGAGTTAATCTTGAAATTTAGGTTGTTTCATTTAAAAATAAGACTTCTAAAAGTCTCTTAAGCTATGCCTATATTATCATCTGACAAGTTGTTAGAAATACTATCATTGATAGTAATATATAGAGTAGTATAAATGTTACCAGTATTTTAGTCAGGTGAGAAGCTAAAAGAGACAGACGTCTGCCAGAGTTCTTTCCTTTGGCAGCAGGTTGAGAAGCGAAGGTCCAATAAAATTAGGATTACTAAGCATAAAGGTTTGTTACATTTCCTTTTTCTGTGGTGTGGCATCATGGATTGAACCAATGTTTTAAAAACCAGGGGTGTGTTTTATGGATTTCAAGTAATTGTAAATATGCATTCCATCTATGGCAGTACATTATAAAGTTCTGTGGTCCTCAAGGTGCCGGCATTACGTGCGCTACATGGAAATAATAGTCTTGTTCAACTCATGTAGCATCTGCAAATGTGCTTTTCCTCTTCTGATAGGACTGAAAGTAATTCAGAAGTATGACTACTTAGTAGAAGAATAGTTTTACTGATCCATGGACAATAGTAACTATAATAACTACAATTCAGTAACCCACGCAGTTTAAATCTAATCTGAGAAAAACTGTTGACTCAGTGTATATCTGTAGGAAAAGCTACTAGTATGAGTTTATTATCAAATCTACACAGTCTGAAAGTAGAAAAAAAATATGATCTCTTTATGAATATGTAGGCGTACTCTTTTAAAGGATATCTTGTCATTGTGTTTAAAATATTCTCCATGTATATTTTTCTAGCTCCTTTCTCTCCTGTTGCTAGGGAAGGGGGCAATCTGGTAGGATGTTCCTGCATCACTATTCAAGTATCTGTCTTAGAGCTGACTTTGCTGTGCAACACTGTTCTCACTAATGATAATACTCCTGTTGTCTTCCCAGAGAGCAGTTCTTCCCTATAGCAATTGCTGTGGGTATGAAATAACTGGTCTACAATAAACTGATTCTGAATGTCAGACTATTTAAATATCATATAACCACCCTTTTGGGAGCAACAATCTCTCTTTCATAAGATCTGGTTATTAAATGTGAATTTTGAAATTAATAATGCTCACAAGGCGAGTGTTTAAATTATCACTTTGAAAATGTATTCTGTTATTATTATTATTATTTTTTTACATTAGGATGATCAGTGAAAGCAGAAGTAACAGGTGAATTAGCAGATATATAAGCCTTTGGTTAAAAGCTGCATGCTTCTATTTTCCATTCAAGGAAATGTGTTTTTATTGCTTGCAGTTGTAGAGAGTATTCAGCTTCTTTTATTGGTATTTTTTTTTAACCTTGCTAATAAAGGAGTTTGGGTTGCTTAACATATACTCAGGAGTCCATACTCCAAACTTTGCCCTTCAGTTGGTATTACGGTATCAGTAATTGCTGCCTCATGTTAACATTCATTTAAAGCTGCTGATTTAACATTTAAAAATTCTGAGGTTAATGGATCTGTGAATACAGATCCATTAACCTCAATAAAAACAAATGGGACCTTTAGTGAACTAAAATAAGTGCAGATCAAGGATACACTTTCACTAATACTTACTGATAGCATTTAGATTGTACTGTTAAAATGTCAGGTCATAAAAAAGGCTAGTAATGTAGTAATATTCAAGGTGAATTTCAGTGTTTCAGTCGCTTCTGTGACCTAAGATAGGATAGTTTAAGATCAAACAAGCTCAGTGTTCTAATTGCAAGATATTCTGTCTGGACTGCTGTGTAAATGGTATGATATTGGGGCTGAGCTGGGTTTACTTTAGATAGAAATTGGTTTGAATGCATATTCATCTAATGAGCAAATTATGATAAGTGTATTTAAATGATTAATGTCTAACTTTGAGCAGAGGAATGGGCTTAGAGCCTGCAGCTGAGACTATAATATGTAAGAAGCAAGGCAACATTTGATTAGAATTGACTTCCTTTAGTCCTCATATTTAATCCAACATTGCCATAAAAATGCATAAATTTCAAAACGCTTTTTGATTAAAAAAAAAAAATAGTTCTTCAGTTGGGTTTCTGCTTCAAAATAAAGCAAATCTGCTGTTACAATAGGCGTATACAGAAATATGAGGTGTTAATTGTCAGTTGAGTTCACTTCCACAGATATCTTGGTTTTTGTGGGAAGGAGATGATTCCTCAGTGAACATGTGATCCATATCTGTTTTTCCTTAGATCTTGCTTATCAAAATGATGCTGTCTTTCAAGGTCTTAAGTATGTGTTGTTTTCGTATCAGTTCAGGAATTTACAGGCTTTCAGAGTTCCCTGATAAATGTTTTGGTGGATGTTATGCAACTGTAAAATGTGTATTTGTGCTGTAAGAAGTAATATTCTGTAAAATGACACTCATGCTTATTAATAAAGTAGTTGGCATATGAAAAAAGTGTTATTTCCATATGCAAAAATGTAAAGCGAGGAAATTACTCAGATGATCTTAAAGGTCATTTTAAAGACACTTGGAAACTGTATGATACTGAACTCCAAATACAGTGTGTCAGTAGAAAGATTATTTAGTCATATGGGCTTGTTAAGTTGTAAAGTGTGGCTATTAGTAACTGCGGATGTCAGTAACTATGGCTGCTTACAAGGGTGGACAGTGATAGGATAAGGGGGAATGGTTGCAAACTGAGATGGGAGGTTTAGGCTGGATATTAGGAGGAAGCTTTTCAGTTAGAGGGTGGTGACACATGGGAACAAGTTGCTCAAGGAGGCTGTGGATGCCCCATCCCTGGAGGCATTCAAGGCCAGGCTGGATGTGGTTCTGGGCAGCCTGGTCTGGTGGTTGGCGACCCTGCACATAGCAGGGGGTTGAAACTGGATGATCATTGTGGTCCTTTTCAACTCAGGCCATTCTATGTTTCTATACAGGATGTGTTTTCTATGTGGCAAACAACTGATAAGACAGTATGTGCAAAAGCACCTAAAAGTTTAGAATCAATATGCTGTAATAATTGTTCAAAAGTGGTTTTACTGGCTTACTGCTGTATCAAATAAGGTTGAGATATACTCTTACATAGCACATCAGAAATGTTTCTTGAGTATTTATCAAGAAATAGAACTTGAAAAGCACTTCAGAGATTGGGCTTAGTCAAGTTCCAAGAATGTGGTAGTTGTACTACTTGTTTCTACTGTCATTACTAAAGACATGCAGGCAACTTATACTGAAGACTTCAGCATGTGGAACTGTAATCTAATTTGGACTTCTCTGTGAGCTTCTTACAGTTGAAAGTGAACCTTTTTTAAAAATATGAATGTTGAGGAAGATGTTATCATTTGTACAAATAGGTTTAAATCTCATAAGAATAAACTGAATAATAAGTCAACAATCTCAGTGACAAGTCCACAGAAGGTTAGAGTGTACCTTTCCAAAGTGTAACTGTGTCACAAACTAAGCT
This sequence comes from Excalfactoria chinensis, assembly GCF_039878825.1. NCBI lineage: Eukaryota > Metazoa > Chordata > Aves > Galliformes > Phasianidae > Excalfactoria > Excalfactoria chinensis. The sequence goes on along the minus strand of NC_092837.1, from coordinate 8,754,935 downwards.
ATAGTTGTCAAACAGAAGTAGAGTTGAATATTGAAATATCTTGTGAGTAGTTTGTATGTATTGTCATAATATGTTCTGATAAATAAAGCCCAACATTGTTTAAGAACAGAGAAAAGTCATTTTTAAAGCACTTCCCTATTTAGCAAAATAGACAATGTCAGTTTTCTGCTGCTGTGATTTTGTTTCAACTCTACTAAACATCACAAGATTGGATTCTCATATTGGAAAGTAGAATGCATCACTGTTTGAATAGAAATGCATTTACTCTGTGAATTGGAATGAATTAGGCACATTCAATTGCACTGTTGTCCTGTCATATTTCTGCCTTTCTAAAAGTGGTTCTCATAAGAATGTACTATTAAATCTAGGACAACACTCTAAACAGATTTTACTGGAGTCTCTCGTCTGTTAAATTTCATTACAAATGATATTAGTAGTTCTTAACAGTAGAAATATTACACTTAGAGTATTCACTATCTTAGCTGATGTGAATGAACTTGAAAAATGTTTTCTTTAAGCAGTGTTAGGGTGCTTTAAAATCTGCAGCCACAATCTTAACCATTTTTGAATTGTAGAATTTTTTTTAATCAAAAGGCAATTGCTTGGGCTTTTCTTGATTTCTTACTGACTTGTATGTTTAACTTCAAGGATCTTAATTCAGGGAATCATCAGCGCAGTCTACAGATCTATTCTTGGAAATAAATATTCTCAAAGAATATTTGAGACATCAGCTAAATCTTTTTCCCAGCCTTGGAGTAAAACCTGATGAATACCTACTTTACAGTTAAAAATGTGTTCATATCAATATCTCTTTACCTAGTGACATGCTTGTAACAATTTTTTGAATAGAAATTGTTAGCTATGCATTAAAGGCTAAACATTAGTGGAATGCCATGGAATTTCAGTCCAGAGTGGCTAATAGTTTAAAGAGTAACAGTGTGTTTTGCCAGGTGGCCCATGGTATTTCCTGCTCTGTTCTGTATGTAGACTGCAATGACTTTTTTCTTGGTTAAAAATAAACTTAAAAAAAATAAAAATAAGTGTTATTTGAAACTGAAAAACTTGAAAACAAATTTGTTCATTCCAGCTTAGCCTCATTCAGACATGGACTGAACCACTCAATTAATGATAAGCATTGTTATTTTTTTTATTATTCTTTGATTTTCATGGTGTAGCATGTATTATCAACAGTATAGTAGGAAAATGCAGTGCAAAACATAGTTTTACTGAGTGTCTAATCCTTTCAGTAACAGATCTCTCTTTCAAAGTATTTTGAAACATATTTCTCTAAGGCTTTTCTGAACACTTGTCTGTAACTCTAAGGCCCTCTGTTAGAAAGGCGCAAAATCCCTGTGTACTTGACAAGCTTTGTGTGTGACTTTTGGAATATATTTTCCTTTCTGATATGGGACTGTGGTGTAACCTCTAGAGAGTCTGTACTAAGAAATATCCTGGAGCACATTCAAATTCTGTGCTTTTTCTCTAATTCAGAGAATATCCTTTTCTATGTTTTTCATTACCATTACAGATGATTCTGCCGCAATTTATTGTACAGATAATTGGCATGGCGTTATCTGTAGTACTTGCAATAGTATTTTCTGATTTCTGGTTTTTTTTCTGGGAAAGAGTATAAATGCATAATATGTTAAGATGCAACTCTGAAATGGTCTATGAAATCAATTGGGTTGTTATGTATGTTTCACGTTTGGCTAAAACAGGCTTGCTCAGCATACCACAGTCACCACAGGCACTGAGCAGCCCTTATTAGATAGTGAGTCTTACTTGTTTCTGTTTTTCGGTTTCATACAAATTCTATTTAAAAATCATTTGAAAATAATGTTTGATAAATGTAAATGAGTGAACAGAGTAGTTTATGTAGTAGTATTGTGAAGTTTTTCTAGTTCTGAGTTTGACTTCCAAAATAGTCTGTTTCCTATTTCTTCAAAGAGCTGTGACTCTGAACAGCCTGTGGAAAGGGTGAGCATATCTTTAAGGTATAAATACTACAGTTCACAGTAGATAGAGGAGCTCTGGAAGCTCATCAGAAAGCTGAGCTGGAGTGTGAGCTTGAGTTTGCTCTTAGTGAGGTTTTAGGACCCATATATGTCATTTAGTCTTCTGTTTACCTGTTGTTTTGGATTTTAATGACTGTAATTGAAGCAACTAATTCCAAAAGAGGTTATTAAGTAAATAAATTAATCAGATTGCATTTCATGGTAATATAATACTTTAGTAGAGAAATATCATCTTGATTATTATTTTATAAATAGTTCATGATATCTGACTGTTTACATATGTATTCATGAATATATTAACATTCAGGGAAAGTATTTCAACTGAGTTATGAATGTCTAATTCCATTTTGGTTTTTGAAATTAGATAATAATGCTTTTTCGATATATTTGTTTGGTTTCAGAACACATGAATGCACTGTATGGAAAAGTGAAACCATATCATTTAAAAAAGCACAAATCCTCTCTGTTATTGTCTGCTGGTGTTTTTACTTCACGACTCACTGAAATGCTGGGCTTCACTATCTTATCTAAAGAGAATAATAGATGATATGTTTACTTAGAACCATTTTATTTATTATGATCTCATGAAAAGCTCAGCTTTCTTCCTTCTCACTGTCCACAAGCTATGATAACTAAATAAATAAGCGTGTAATTCATCCACCTATTGTAGCTCAGCCAAAAAAAATTGGTTGTGGTAGATGCTATATGTGAAACACTTTCAGATACAAAGAGATTAATGTGTGTTAGTATAGAGTGATACCTGGTTTGATGTAATTATGACATTAAAACTAATACAATATTTCAATCTGGCAGATGATACAAAAATAATAAATGAGGAATTGATGAATTCATACTATCATACTATTTCACTAAAGATAATGTATTGTTCGAATATTTAAAGATACATTGATATTTAAGTTACTCGTGTATTTTCTGTGAAGTTTTGAAAGTACTTACTTGCCTGAGCCCGTGAAAACTTATGGGAATGAGTAGCTGTGAGTTTTGAGAAATCTTGCTTTGTGTTCATCAGTTGTGTATTGCCTTAAAAATAGAATCCTGTCTTGTATTCACAGAAGACAAGTGTATTAAACAGTCACTCATATACTGACTTCTAAACAAAAGTTACAGCTTTTCAAATATTCTGTTTCAATAGCTTTTTGTATTACTTAGTTACTGTTGTCTCTATACACATCAAATGCCATAAGAAAAAAGCTTTATAATCTTGTCAGTTTAAAATATTTAGAGAGAAATTTGGAGTTAATTCTCTGTTTAAGGGCTTTCAGCTGTTTTAGCAGTAGAAAATTAATTTTAATCTTGACCCCAAAAAACTGAACAAGATGAGACAATAATAGTAAATAGATAATCAGCATGGGTATAGCCATGAGGAATAGCAATCTGCATAGCAAGCAAGAGCTCCTTCATCCCCACCCCATTCCAATCCATAGATTATATGTGCTATACCCTTGCAATACTTTGAGTTCTTTCAGAGAAGCTGACGTGGAATGAACAGTCAATCCATTTTGCTATTACCTCTATGAAAGGTACAGTGCACCTTGAGAAGAGCGTGTCTGACCCAATTTGATCTTTCATTTCTAACACCACAGCTTGCTGGCTTTCTAAAGGATACTCAAGAAAGGCTTATTAGCAGATGTTATCACTGGAATCACCTTTTCTGAAATAAGGAGTGACAAAACCATCTGCTCATTTATTGCTTGATAACCTAAGCTTCCATGTTGTCCTGGAAATCCTGCTGATGGATCTATCTCCATGTTGTCACGTAGCATTGATCTGTTTGGAGTGGATTTTTGTGGAGCAGAACAGACAAAAATGGAAAACAGGATGTTTTAAGGCTCCTCTACAGCATAGGTAAAATTTTCTGTATAGCACAATTCAAATAGTGTCATGAAGCCCATTGATGGGAAGTGAAGCAAAAGAAAGCAGTGAACCTGTACCTGAAGTTTATTGAAATCATATTTTAAATTGGTTTCTATAGCTGAAGAATGTATTAGCAATTAATGAAGAACTTAAGTGCAGCTGGTGGGTGTATTGAAAAACAAGCAGTACAGCTTTAGGAATTTTTTCAAAATAGAAAGCAAACACTGAAATCTCTGTAGGGAAATAATTGACCTTTTTAAGTTTAAAGTCTAAAGTAGAAAGATTTGAGAGCTTCTTTGTAATGAAGCAGCTGTAACAGCTTAACTGATAACTTTTTATAGATAGCATGTGAAATATAAACAGTTTATAATGTTTAATAATGAATATACATAGGTTGCTCCAAAGGCAGTTCTTCCTATTTCTATCCATGGAAACTACAACAGATAAAAAGAGCACAATAACATTATTTGATAGAGCAAATTCTTAGCTATAAAATACTATTCTTCAACAAAGTCACTGCTGTTAGCTGTGCATTTGCACAAGCAATGAACAATAAATTGCCTGCACACTGTGCTTATAGCAGTATGCACCAGTGAATGTGGCCTACTGTTTCATAACTACTGTGGTGGTACCGTTGCTAGGAAAATGCTGCCCATGCAGCAAACTTTCATTGACCCAAACAGATGGAAGTCAGAAGGTGCCATATCTGGATTTTATGGTGGGTGTGGTAGGACAGTTCTTCTTAGATGGGTGATGTGCTCCATGGTCTTCAAACTGGTATGGGGCCTGGCATTATGGTGTTGTAACAGAAAGGTTACCGTCACAGAATCATAGAAAACAATTGTTTCATTGTCCCATCAAGTTATATCATAACATAGCAAGCATTTGCTTGTGCAAATAAAAACTCAGTGGTGTTCTGTTACTTAAATGATGGCTGACTGTTTTGTTGTCATTTTTGTTGTTCTTTTTTGTTCTGTTTGGGCTGTCTGCCATTAGAATTTGCATATGGTGTTTAATGCACTTCATCTTAAATTATTTCTGCGCTGTCAGCAAATAGCATTAGCTAAAAGCGTGAGTTCATCTGTAATAGATTTATTTGATGTTCTGCTTTAGAAAGAGGAGCATTATCTGAAAACACCGACAGTTTTGTCATGTACATCTACCCCTATGTAAACTTCTGACACTTCTGACTCCATGGTTTGAAGGTAGATTTACCGGCAGTAGAGCAGGTGGGAAACCAAAAGTGCTTTTGAGAATATATAAACTTTCATTAGTTTGCTATTTAGGAAATAATTTGAATACATGAAGTAAATCTGAAATCTGTAGGAATGTTCCATTTGAGTATTTGTATTTAGTGTTCTAATTATGATTGATCTGTTGGTTTTTTGGATTTTTATTAAGTTTATGGTCATCTGTACTCTGCAGCATTAAGAGTAACCAAGTAACCAAGAATGAAGCCTTCTGAGTCATTGAGGCTGTTGCCATCCTTTTAAAGGTTCCAGATTTTTGTCTCTAAGTTCAGGATGGAGAAAATATTTGGTATATCAGTGATTTTAAAAGACAGAAAAAGTGTTTGTTCTTAATGTATTTGGGAATGTTATTTCCAGTGCTGCACATGTGAAATCATGGTGGCTGATAATACTGTGGCAAATAAGCCAGAGACAGTTTGGTACCATAGCAGTTACATCCTGTTAAAATGATGACTGCATATCTACTTTGCAGTTAATATGCTATTATGTAAAGTACAAGTGTATAAATGATCTCTCTAAACTGATGTGGAACCTTCAGGAAGATGCAGAGAGCATTAGGATAATTCACTCCATTCAATTTCGCATTAAGGATGAACGGTTTCCTGTAGTTACTGGGATAACATTGTATTGACCACATGTAACTAGCAGAGTCTTGCCAAATGCTTTCAGAACTTTATTGCAGAACTGGGAATATACACTTGCTGAAACATGTTCACAGGGAAATGTTTGAATCTCACAAAGAGGGTAGACTGGGTTTTGGGTGTGCTGAGCTGTGAGCTATGCGGCTGTGCATTGTTATCCTATTCCAGGTGTGACAGTAGATGGCAAGCCAGGGTTGGGTCTCAGTGCAAATTCGTCTGTCAAGGCTGATAGGAAAATGGTGAAGGTGATAGTTTGAAGGAGAGGGAGAGTGACACATTTCTGTTCTATGCTGCTGCTTATTTGTCTGAAAATGTCAGAAAGCCGCAATCCTTCCTATGATATTACATTCTTATGATCTTATCCAGCCAGAGCAATGTCTGTGTGTGTCCATGAGCGTTGTGTGTTTCTTTGGTAACAGAGGGTACAGGCAGATAATGGCAAGCAGTCAAATCCCCTTGGCTTGCTTATTTGCTGCTTGTTAGCAGATAACTGACCATGCGTGTGTTCCTAGCCCACTGAAGCTGCAAAGCAGAAATTGGTCATGTATACTGTCCTCAGCATAAATTCAAGCCTTTCAGTTTAGCTCAGAGCCAAGTGAAAGTGGTTTAATGGAGTCCAAAATGCATGTCCAGACTGCACTGTTATGTCATATCTAGACAGCTTTTGTTTTGTGCCCTCAAGCTTTCCACTTTTGTCATAAGATGGCATAATTCTTCTTTGTACATAAAGACAATTCATGTAAACAAAAAGTGGATGATGTTAAAGAGTAATAAGCTTGGGAATCCAGTATTCTTTTTGTGTTCAGACAAGGTATAGCTCCCGTCATTCATACTAGGGGACAATGGTTCTCTTTCCTGTTAGGTGGGTGGTTAAATGACCCTCAAATCCTGCCTTAGGTTCCTTTCTGTGCATGGAATTTACTGTTGCTGAGTGGTGGCTGTTTTTGTTTGTTTGTTTGTTTGTTTTTTGTCCTCTCTCTGCACAGCCCTGCTCATTGCTGTGTAAATGATTTCATGTGTTGCTATTTAACAATCCGTTTTACTTTGTCATTTTTTTTTTTTCTAGTTTTTACTCTTTTCATATAAATTGAGAGGTGCTTTTTGTAGTGGGATCTGAGGAGAAAGCAGCGGTGAAGTGGTCTGCAAATCTGAGAGTCATTGCATTGAATGGTAAACTAGCAAAAAATGGCTATTTCAAAGAACTTAACAAGTAGTAAATGAGTTTGACAGAAAGGTTTCAACAAGAGAAATAGAAAGAGGGAAGTAATGGAAATATTAGAAGATATTTAAACATTCTGAAACCAGCCTGACTTGTAGATTTGCTTGAAACCTAGAAAAAAATAATAAAACTCTTACTTTCTACAGTTCTTTCTAATTTAAGACTCAAGTGATTTCTCAAAAGCTTGCTTCAACAATGCAGTTAGGAGGACAAGGACTCTAGAAAAGAAATTCACATTTTTATTACATCGCTTAAGCAAAACATGTTTATATAATGCATGTACATTAAATACATAATTTTAGATATATATATGCACACACACACACACACGCTTGTATGTGTTTTGCTTAAAACATCAGTACATTTTGCTGCAAGCTGTTTTGGTCACTGATGAGTTTGATGAGAAATGGTTTTATTGTGTTGTAGTTGAGCAGTGCATGAAAAGAATACAGTGAATCCTCTTCACCTGCATCTTCTGGAGGCATATTCTTTACACATTTCTTTTTCTTTATTTGTTTATGTATCTTCTTTGGCTTAGTTGAACTTTGGTGCATGCTCCCAGGTAGAACATTGGGATCAATTCCTTCAGCGTCTAGTACCTCTAGTACCACAACTGCTTGGTTCTCCTCTCTTCCTGAACTTCCTAAGAGGTGTTGTACATTTGTCTTATTAGCCTTTTTGTAATCAAAATGATACAATTCTGCTGTTTATTCCTGTGTCTTTTATGTATCTAGCAGTCCTAGAGCTTAAAGTTGCCGCCTTACTTGTAACATAGTTTTCTGGTCTCCAGTCATAAAAGGACTGATATTTTATAAAATAGTGCATACTGTTGTTATTGATGGTACTTTGTTAATGAAATAAGACAGACCTGCCCTTAGTCATATGGATCTTGTAGGAGGTGACTTGCATGGGTACCTTGTCCATCTGAGCCTTTAGATTCTTGAATGGCTTCTGAATAAGGCAGTGAGTATCTTACTAAATTAAGGGGGGAAATGTTTACCTTCTGTTCTTTTTCTGTGGATCACTGAAAACAAGGGAAAATCCCATATTCTGGATTCTTAGACAAGGGGGCAGTTTTGCTGTCAGGATTAGAGATGATGAATGTTCTTAATTCGTTGACTAGTTAGGAATTGGTTTTTTAGTACGAAATAGTAGTGAACAGTTATGGCTATTTTGAAGTTAAGGCTTACTTAAACAATCTTTTTAAAAGCTGTTTGTTGTGCTGTTAATTGTCTGAATATTTACATGTAGAGAGAGTTTGTCTTTTTTTTTAATGGTCTGAGTGTCTCCTTCTGTTTTTCCTTCCTTTGTTGTAAATAGCAGGCTCCATAAATTCAGTATTTGGTTGTGAAACGATGCCTGTCTAACACATAGCAAAGGTGAAGAAGACTTTGGAATAATTTTCTTGCTTTTCACATTTAATTTTGCAGTTGGTGCTTTAAAAGGCATCTCAGACAGTAGATAGTCTCAAGGGCTTGTTGGGTTCCTCTGCTGGTTTAATAGTGATCGTGACACTTGTAAAGTGCGGCACCGAGAGAATTAGTGAACTTAGAATGAAGGAAGGAAGGGGTGATCAATTATTCACCACACGCCATCGACTACAAGAAGCAGGACTGCTGCCTGTCTCTCTCCTTTTCTTTCTTCGGCACACACAAACTCGGCTTGTGCAATTCATGCAATTACATTATTTTCATTCAAACAATCTCTAGAGAAACCTGTTTATTTGAGTCTGCTGGAGCATTCATCATTAGGGTGTTGCATCAAGTGTCCTTGACATTCACTGCTCCATGCCTCCTGCATCTTCCTCTTTAATTATGTTAATACTCGTGATAAAGCAACAGAAAGACCTGTCTGATTTCTCTAGAAAGAGTGGACTGAATCCTAATTTGATCACTCTTGGACTGTTTCTGCCCTGTATTTCTTCCTTGTTCACTAATCCTTTGTACTTAAACCAGATTTCCAAGGGTAGGAATATATGAGCTTTCAGGTTTTTATATGAAAGCAAAATTTCTGTTTTCTGCATTTCTAAATGCTATTAACATACAAAAAGGGAGAGCATTCTACTTTTACTCACTTTGAACTATTGCTAAGAATATTTTTCCAAGCTGAGAGAGAAGTTGTAACAAAAACTCTATGATTTATATGTTGGAGGGGGATTCTAGTTAAAATAAAACACTTTTCATTTAAGATGACGTATTTTTAATAATGTTATTTATTGTTGTTTGATTATCATAAGATTCCATTTCCATATTTTAAAAGTGCACTGGTTTGAAAATCACTCAATTGCTGATGTTGGATAGAGCTTATAGATTCTGCCCAAGGAGTAGCTTTTGTGAGGAACTTGATAATGAGGGAGGAGAACTGTTGCTGGAACTCAAAGCTGAAAATAAACTGAACCAAAGCTAGAGTTGAAGGGTAAAATTTATGCTTCTTGTCGTTGTAATAATAATGAACACATTTGAATTTATTGTTGTCCTTGCTTCAGCTGAAAGAGTGTTAACAGCACCCTGATGTGGTTACTGTTGTATGATGGACATGTGCCCAGGCTGGAAGAGCTGCTGCCCTGGTGGTGTGGCTGCAAGGGTCAGGGCAGAGCGAGTTCTATTTTGTTTCTATTTCCCTCACTCTTCACTTGGGAAGAGCAAGCCAACAGCTGTATGGTGTTTAGTTGCCAGCTGCCTTAAACCTGAGAAATCATATGATGTGTCCTTCACGGACCTTTTAGTCCATAGTTAGTACTTCAGCCTTTGATGAGAACGTCATGGAGCAATAGTCCCGTTGAAAGTAAAGTATGGGGAATACCATCTTGATGATCCTTATGTAAGAAATGGAAGAGCAAAACTCCAGCACTTAAGCTTGTGATAACAATGCATGTAACTTTAAACATTTACTTGTAATACATCTTGTGTAAATGCGTGTTTGGCTTTAAGTTATATTCCGTGTAGTTCACAAGTATCTGAGAGACCTTTTGTGTGCAAAATTACTTGGTGATAGTAAGGTGCGAAATAGACACATGCATGACCTTCCCAAAGATGAAGTATGTGAACACCTTCTGGATTGAAATGGTCAGAAAGAGAAGCTGTAAAGTAGGGGTAAGATAATCCTAGTAACTGCTGATTTTTTTTTCTTTTGAAATGATGGTGCAGCAGTGCTTAGCACTCATGTGTTTGACATTATCATAGGAAGGAGGTACCTGTGTCGTTCTTGGATTTTGTTTTTTCGCTTTTCTTTTTCCTTCCTATCAGCTAGGAACAATGAATTAGTTTAACTTGCCTTTTGAAAATGTTCTTCTGCTGACAGCTTTTGCATCCTTTTTCTAGTACATATAAGTTTGAATTAAGGAGTGTTTCAGGATACCCATTTATACTGAAATCTAAAATAAAAGAATTGCAGTGTCAGGAGTTACAAGTTTCTTGTGAATATATATTACAACTACTTCATTTTAGGTTCTTTTTATGTACCAGTGTTATCAGAGTAGCATTTTATATCTTAACTATGGAAAGAGCAATAGTCATGGTAGTACTGTTACTGTCAAGCAAATTTCAAAATAAGAATGATTTTAGTTGAATAAATTTGGTTCAATCCTTTGTTAATAATCAGATTTATTTGTAAAAACATGATTCAGAGATGGGATTAGCGTTCCCTTGGAATCTCAGAAACCCTGTAATTAGAGTGCAACTATTTCTGGGTGGTTAAATTGAGGTTCAAAAGAACTGTCTTCTGAGACCCACCAAGTATGCTTTGATTAAAAACTGGCAAGTAGCATCACTTATCTCTGTTCTGCACTTTAGAACAAGGAAATGTAAAGGAAATACTTTGACAGGAAATCTGTTGTGAAACTAGACAAAAAAAATACCATCCTGCTTGTTCTTGGTCCCATGCCATCAGCAACAGAGAAGACTTCCATTGGTGACGTCAGGCGTAATACTTGAGTTGGTGTAAAATATGGCATATATTTCTTTGTAACATTTGTTTAAGGGATAGCTGGGAATGAGTAGAGAGAAGTATACATCTGTCATCACACGTCATCATCAGCTTACTGTGTATGCTGCTATGTACTGCCTCAGATTTTATGTGAGGTTAATTCCTAGAATTTGGTGACATCTTTACGGTTTCCATAACAGAATAAAATGCATATATTAACATAAGAGGTTGATTGTGTGGCAATGTTCTCAAGAACCCTAGTGGTTTATTCCAGTTCATAATTCTTACTAGGGATATTAGCTTTAAAACAAGACAAGTCTGTTTTTATTTTTCAGTATATGCCATGCTTAGCAACAGATGTCAGGGATAAATTGATTTCTGATCCTTGATTTGTATGGATCAGTAACCATTGCAGTAAAATGCCTCAGGTCATATTTACAATGCAGAAAAATAAAGAAAACTATTGGGATGCTACTGCGTATAAATTGCCGAATTTCTTTGGCAAAGACGATTTATGAATCACAACAGTAAGCTACAGTCTGTGAACTGTCATATCCATCAACAGGTGATATTTTTTTCTTATTTACCCTTTACAGTGCTGAAACAAGAATGTATCGAGGAATACTAGCTGTGAGCATGTTAGAGCTAGTCTAATGACTTTTCTTCTGAAGGAAGTACTTTGGAAGCTGTTCTAAAGGTTGATACTACCCCTTAGAGGTTTAACAAAATGATGTTCTGAAGTCATTTTCCCTTTAAAATATCCAAGATTTTTCTTATTGCTCTATCCCTTATGCCTTCTCTATTGACATCGTGTGGATGTGAATATTCAGTGAAGGTATTATTTATTGGTGTTGCTGCCTGCTTTACAGATGTGTTAATCTGTGTCATAAAGACTAAATTATCATCTAGGAATTTTCTAATCATTTCAGGATTCTGAACAAAGGAAGTGCTGTTAAAATGTATGTATTTCACTAAAGGTGAAGTGGAAAGATTTAAAGCTGAGCAGCACACCTGAGGTTGGAGCAGGGCTTAGTGCTGCTAGCTACTCAGGACCTGCTGTGTGCAGACTTCCTGACAGTAGAGATCTGGTTTGCAGTAACTGGGAAAGCCAAAGTGAAGATGAAACCTTTGGATGTGGGAGTGTTTTAGAAATGTGAAAAATGAAGCCATTAAGCTGTAAATCCTTCTGGTGCTATCATAGCAGTTAGAAAAATCTAAACTGAAAATATGTTTAGTTTGTTTCCATGTTTAACCCCAATTACCCTTTGCCAGCGAGTTCTTTTTAACATTCAATTCCTCATCTCACTTTTTAGCTTCTGTAGGCCTTATTTTTCCCCCACTACATAAATTGCAGCAGGTGCACAGAATAGAAGACATTACAATTAAATGTAATCAAATATTTTAGGCACTAATGAACAGCTCCAGGAAAACAAGTCAAAAGGAAAAAAAAAAATAAAAAAAGCCTTTAAGTGAGAGTGAGTGGATTTTTAAACACCCAAGGCACCATAGGGCCAATTAAGGGAGTCAGACATCAGGACACATACTTGCATTAATTATCTTTGAGTTCAGGGAAATAAAAAATAAAAGCAACAATTATCATAATAAATCTCCACACATTGCTTGTAAGTTGTGCTAATCTACAAAACACCTGGGTTTTGGAGATTTAAGGCATGAAAGTGAATACTTAATCAGTGAGTACCAACCTCACACAGCTAATAGAAAGGCACAGCATTGCTGTGATCCAGTGGTCAGATCAGGACTGGGGTGGGGGCCTAGCCTTCCTCGGCTGTATTCAGTACAGCTCCACATAAAGCACTGCAGGCCATGTTCAGACTGGAGAGTTATCAAATCTAGGCTGCTGGGGATGTAGATTTTTCCCTGCTGTCTTTTACTCTCATTTTATTGTTATGCCCATAATGGAAATTTTCACAATGGGAGTATCAATCTCAGTCTGTTCAAAATACCTAACAGTCCATTTAATCCTCCCTTCTCTAAACTCAGAATCAAACTAGAAGGACAAATATTTCATGTATACCATAAGAGTTTCCTTAATTGTGTGGATGGAAGTAAAAGCAAGTAAAAAAACAGATTTTTTTTTTTCTTTAAAAAGTTATTTAAAAATTGAACTTTGATGAATGCTTGATCCAATTGCAGGCTGTTCATACAGAAAATGTAGGATAATGGTATATTTTGGGTTGCTGATTTAGCATTAGGTAAAAATGTTTGTTGAGCTTTTCATTGAAGCATCATCTGGCTGCTCAGTTATATCTGCAGAGTAAATGTCATTCGCTCCAACTTCCACAAGAAAAAAAGCCCTAAATGAACAAGATGAGGTTTAAGTTTGTCATCCATATGATGTTTAAATAGTAATTAGTCTTGATTAATCTAGATTGAAGGAGGAGAAGTGATTTATTTACCCACTATTTCCTTTCCCTTCATATCTGATGGAATGCTAAGATGGGTCATTCAGGTACTGATGGATTCTAATTGCCATTATTTCAGTTTTTAATGTATTTACCTTCAATAAAGTAGCACTTAAAATGAATGACATGAATAAAAGAGTGAACTGTTTCCCATCTTGTCCTTCTAATCAACTACTTGTTGTTGGATGTTTAAAAGACAAACTTCTTTTATGTATATCCATGTGTATACACATGGAAGAAATGCAGCATTGTGTATCAGAGCATCTCATTATTAAGCTTAGAGGTGATGTGATTCTTTTGAAGTGGCTGTTCTTTGAGACTTAATATGGACATTGCCATTTAGGACCTGAGTTTTTTATTTCATTTTTTACTCTGATGCTATAGTACCTGGAAAAGCACTGATGTCAGATATTCTTTTTGGCAAGCTTGGGATATATTTTTTTCTAAATTCTATAGCTTTATGACTGGGAAAATTCCAATGGAAAGAATTTTAGGTTTTAGATCCTCTAATGTGAGGCAAGAAACGAAAATCAGTCTCACTTGATGAGTCCTTGAACTGCAAACGGTGAGAGCAATCATTCTTACTACTTCAAGTTAAGTGTGGCCTCTGCTTAGTGTTTGCAAAACTCTTTCTGCAAAACCTGGTTTCAAGCTGTGAGCTAAAGGGGAGGAAAAACTTGAAATAATATCCATTGTGGCCTGAAGCCAGATGATGGGATTTCAGGAATATGCCCACTAAAGTATTCGTAGGAGTTAAGCCTTACCTCCTAGATGTGGTTTGGTGTTGCTCACTGCTCAGGGTATGAGATTTTGGGATACTCTGGTGATTGTGAATGGTGCAAGAATTCACAAAGAAACATGTGGAGAAGCGTCCAAGTAAACATAGTACTTTAGTTGATAAATTACTATTTACTGATAACTAAGCTGTGACTGGTTCTTTATTTTAACTTAAAGAAGGTGTATTTTATAAGATCCCTCCAAGTCATTGAAAAGATGAAATTTGGGCCCTGACTCTTGATTTAGTCCACTATTCTTACATCAGTTGTATGCTTTTTGTTGTTGTTGTTTTATAGTACTGCATCACCTCTGTAACTCATTATCAAATAAAAGCCTATAAGCACTTTGTATGCAGGTGTACAATTATGAGCACTGTTTTATAGTTAATAGCATTAATGTTTGAGTGCTGGAGTTGATAGATATGATGCTGATGAGGATTTACTGTGGAGAGATCTTTATTAACAGTGTATCCAAACATAACGAAGAATGATAAGCTTAGTATCTTGTGCTGTTTGCTTTCATTTACATTGCTGCCGAGCTTGAGCAAAGTTTTTTTTTTTGTTTTAATTCTTGCACAATCAGAGTTATTCAAATCAGGCCTTTGGCAAGAATGGGGCTACAGCTCAGGAAGGGCACCTTTTCCTTTCATGTTGATCTTTTTTAAAACCCTCTCCTCACGTTCCCTACTAACTGTGTCATTCCCCCCTCTCTGTGCTATTTGACACATGCTCTCTTTTGTAAAAATGCAACAATATCTTGACTGGTGATTTCACTGTGGAGCTTTGCTCTAACAAGAACCTGCTTGGGAATGAAAATCCCTTTGTTCCTATCAAAAATTATCAGTAGCAGAGCCAGAGGCTGCCATTTGAGGAGTGCTGTAAATAATGAAGGCAGTTTTCCATTAGGATAATTCAGTGTGTACATGTGTAAATTGCAAAGATCATGTTTATTTGTTTGGGTGAGAGGTGTTAGAAGTTGTCTTCTCAGGACATGATTGTAGTTAAGTTTCATGAACATTGCTTTTCAAAACTAGCTGTGTTCTTTGCAAGCAAAATTGGATCTATTAACCAGTGTGTCTCTAAGTTGTTTGTTGAAACCCCTAAGTTCTTACTATTCAGAAAATTATGGGCCTGTTCTGGGAATCAAATGTAGGTGAAGTATCATCTCCATTTGAAAGCAGACTTGCACTACAACAGAGAACTGAGGCTTGAAGTGTACTGTGCAATGCAGTTTTTCTTTTCCTCCCTACTCTTTTAGTATCTGCTGACTGCAACAGTAGCAACAACAAAAAAAAAACAAATGCTTACTGGAATCATGTTATGTGTCTATTCTCCTTGATAGGGCAAAATTTTTTTGCATTCGTGATGCTGAGTTCATTTTTGTTTGTTAATTTAATGTACGTTGCGTAGGGTTCTGTGGGAAATTTGGATTAAGGACACTGTTTATGCAAAATGTAGCACAATAAATGAGAACTTCCATCTGAAAACATCCATGGAAGTACAAATTCTGGCTTAAAGCTTAGGCAGACTTTCATATCCATGAAGTCATATAGGTAATAAACTATGTGTAAGCTCAATCAAACACTGTGTATATTATGACCATTAGATGAATTAAAATTTTTCAACAATAGAATAAGTGATGTATATCTCTTATTCCTTCTTCAAGATATCTTTTCACTTTTAAAAGCATTTTCACAGTTATTTCTCATTGGCCAATATCAGCCTGACTGATGCTTCTCAGGTATATTAAAGTTGTTTTAAAATAGAGTGTAAGGGGTAGATAGAAGACTACTAAAATGAACTAAGAAAATCATTCTAATAAAATGAGAAATCAGCTTTTAGAAAAGGGCATAGGAGAACAGAAAGGTCTGGCAAATAACAGAATAAAAGCAATCTTAATTTTATTTTATTTTATTTTTTTTTTTTATGAAACTGTGCAGCTTGTTCCTTTGAAATAAGTGTCTCCAAGCGTCCTTTAAAATATCAGCAACTGCTGAAATCGAATACTGTCATTTTATCATAGTAACCATAGGTTTCCTAATTTCATAATTGCCTTAGCTAGGGAGCTCAACTGTAGGGATTTTACCAGTAGTTGTTCTTATCAATTCTTTAATAAATCCAACAGATTGAGTACAGTAAATAATAAATTACATAGTGCTCAGTAAGTCAATATTTAATTTAATATAGATTTTGGGAAACTAACATTTTACATGCACATATTACTGTAGTTCTTACTTAAATGAAAAAGTACGTTTTATTTACAAAAGTGAAAGGGGTAAAATTTATAAGGTAATTCTTTCAGTATTTAACTCCAACTTCACAGAGTATGAGATAAATGTGTACTGACTGCAGGGAGCCCCAGGTATTTTTCTGAAGGTGGATCTGAATCTTCAGATCTGTCCAATTGGTTGCAGTCCCTTGGGATATACAGATTCATCAAGCAAGTGTGCACGTGTTTTCACACTGTAACGTCAGCATAATCTAAGCATGTTTAAGTACTTTTCAATAGAGAGAGAAACTTAAGGTATACATAAGACTAATTAAAATTTATTTTACAATTCACAGGACTAAACTGTTCACCAACTTGAATACTGTTAGGAAGTTTGTTTAAAAACATATTGAAAAAGTGTACCTGTTTCATCAGACAGTTAAAGTATTTTTTTATGGAAGTCTAATTAGACAATACTGTTTATACACATGCATATGTGTGTATGTTACTTTGCTAATAGAAAGCCAAAGACAAGAGTGAATCAGGAATGATTGCCTGTTTCGATTTGCTTCTTTCTGTTGGGCTGTTTTGTGTTTTTGTTTTGTTTTTGTTTTTTAATTGTTGTTGTTTGTTTTTCCAACTAAAACATTCCAAAGAGTGTTCCTCAGTTATGTATAGACTTGATAACTTCACTGAGCATTTTTCTAGAGTTTTGAAACACCAGAAAGGAATATACAAAGGTGTTTTCTCTGGTGGTGTACATCCTGTTAATTAGAACTGGAGAAATCATTGTTACTACCCTTTACAATTTCTGTCATTCTTTGCTATTATTTCACAAACTCTAATTTCAGTGATTATGCTCCTTAGTGGGAGCATCATTTGAGTACTTCAAGAGAAAAAGGCAGTAATCAATTGAGAAAAACCATATCAAGTCAGCTAACGTGCTGACTTCCCATAGAAGTAAATTTACGTGATCTGTCACAAAGTTTAGCTCTTATACAGGTATTAATCAGCTAGGTCTGGTCTGAACACAATCTGGTTGTAACCAAGGAAGGTGCTCCAATGCTGCTCCAAAGGGTGAATTAGCACCGTAGGAAAAAAGGAGACAGATTTCATGAATAGTATTGGGAAAATTACAGTTCCACCTTTTCTGTACTTAAAAGGTACAGGTTTGTTATTCCAGGAGAACTTTGACCTCTGACTCCATGTACTGTACAGAGACTGATGTTAAAAAACAAAACAAACAAACAAAAAACCTACTCAGTTCTACAGGCTATTTAAATGTGATAATTTCAATGAGCCGTGTTAAATTCATGTATTGTGTTGAAATGGCATTCGAATGTGGGTATTCCAGTTCCTGGTACTTTTCTATTGTGTTACTGATTCTCTTGTAATGTATTGCCAGTGCAGTTTTGGGTTCACTTCAGAAATCCAGAAGGGCTACCATAATCATATTTTTGCTTCACAGTTTTGGAAAGCAATTCCTGTGACAATATGTAGGCTTTGAGTTGTTATTATTCTTTTAAATTCCATTATTACTTGAGACATCTCAGATCTGGATCTATGTCTGTCTTCCAACCCCAGAAGTAGATTTAGAAGCTTTCTGCAAATAACCTTAGGTTCCTTAATGTTAGGTCCAATATTATTCTTCAACACTCCAAATGACTTCTGTGTTCACATGGTGGTTCGTGAAAAAACTTATTTAAT
Organism: Excalfactoria chinensis; assembly: GCF_039878825.1. Classification (NCBI taxonomy): domain Eukaryota; kingdom Metazoa; phylum Chordata; class Aves; order Galliformes; family Phasianidae; genus Excalfactoria; species Excalfactoria chinensis. Next base: position 8,736,896 of record NC_092837.1, on the reverse strand, counting down.
TCTGGTAGTTTGGAAGTTCTTAACTGTTGAAACTAAACTGTTATTTGTTTTTGTTCTCTGATGGAACAATAGAAAAGAGCATCAGCATTGAATTTTACTCTCAGTTCCTTGGGCATAAATGTAGAATCATTTTAGTGATGCTAGTGCAATTACTCCTATGTTCATACCTAGCTAACTAACAATAATTGTAGTATTTTAGGATTTGTATTTGCTATACTTCTTCTTAAAGAAGTAATTCCTAATGTGTATGGGTGCATGGTAAGATTGTGTCTTCATGATGATATGAAATGGGTTGAAATGATACTGGGCAGGGAAGAGAAATCTGATTCTAGGTGAGTACCTTTGAATGCTGTCAATGAGCTCCTCTTTAAAGAGGGATGAGAATGGTTCAGCCAGTCAACAGTGTGTGCTGAGGCACTGCAAGTCTGGTTCTTTTCAGGCTGGCCAAGTGCATGTTCCTGGGAGTGCAACAGCTACCTAAGGAACTGAATCTTAGTTCACCTTACAGCTGTGCCCACTACCTTCCTGGTGTGTGTGTGTGGAGATGCTGCTTACATTGTGGGAGCACAAAGGCCTTGTGTTTAGCTTTCTATCTCTGTATATATGTGAAATATTTGGGCTTTAGTCCTATCTCATATTCGTATGTTTTCAATTTAGGCAACAGTTGACACATAAATGTCAGTTTACATGTTCATTCATAGGGTACTTCCAGGTGATTTTAGCTATAACAGCTGAGAATACTCTAAAAAAGCAGCTTCCGTGAGAGAAAGGGAAAAAGCATAGCATGTCTGCCAAGAAGGGAAACACTACCCACTGGCTTCCCATTTAGCTGAAATCTCATGCTTATTCTGCAGGAGTTCTACACTGCATGTTGCTGCAAAAGAGCAGTGTGAAGGTCTAAGATGATTTTCTAACCACAGAGAGGATGGATATGCTCTATGGGTGGGAGGAGGGAATGATCTGGGAATTAAAGTAAAGAAGAAAAAGGGCAGGCACGATGCTCTAATTAGCCTCGTCCTGGTTCTACCAAGCTGTTAAATCTGAGCCATCTGCTGAATAATTTGAATCACCTCCTTGTTACTGGACTGAGTTGGGAAAAACAAACCAGTTCTTAGGAGTTTGCCTTCCTGTTTGTTTGTCTCATTTGCAGCTTGTTATTTCAGGATGATACTGGAGATTGGTTGCCAAAAATGTTCAGGCCAAAATTGTACCATAACCAGTTTTTTACTGTCATCTGAAGTGATGTATTAGGTCTTCTGCATTCCAGATTGTCTCCATTTCCATTTCAGAAAAGCTGAGGTTTCTTTTCAGCTCTTCGCCTCAGTGAGCCACATTTGCCTTCTTTCAGATTGCAGTGATGTACCACGTTTACTTTGGGACCAAGGCCTCTGAACTGTCTCATGAATGTAGTCACTTGCTACTTTTCATTAGAGGAGAATGAAGTTCTCTCTCCTTTCAAAATCTCCATTGTAGTGTAGACCCCAGACTTTGGAGGTTCACAAGCGAAGGCACTGTGGACTGAAAAAGTACATTTATATTGTGACAGATTCTTTTTTCTTCCAGTGAATCTTCAGATGTTTTCAGCATATTGTGAAAGTACCTACTTCTGTGAAATCTTGAGGCTAGTAGCTAAATGAATTGCAATTGAAATAGGAGATGAGCATTTGTGCTTTAATAATAATAATAATAAAAAAAAACATAAACGAAAAAACAAAAAACTAGAACCTATGACTTCAGTGCTTAGATGGTTATTGTGGTGGCCTGGCTAGCTGGACCTGATAATTTGAAGTTAAATTCTGTAAGTTGGCACAGATAAACTGTTATGCTTTTATGTAAACGAGAGCAACAAAAAAGAAAAAAAAACCGAGTGTGACCAAACGACCTAGCTTTGTACAAGCACAGCATGAAGGCTCTTGCTTATTGCTGATGCAAAAATGTATAGATAATGGTTGTGACTGTACTGAAAAAGTGTGTTGCAGCTGAGAATTTGCTCCATCAAATAGCTTTATATTGCCTGCTCAAATAATGCTCATTTTATCTGTTGTTGTTTCCATGGAAATAAATTGAAGGCATTATTTTTGGAGCATCCTAGAAAATATTTCTTTTCCCTATACACTGCCTTTTAGATAATTAGAGTTTTTTACTGTTGCTATTCTGAAGTGCAAACACTGTGAAGCTTTTTTTTTTTACCATTGCAGTTACAGATTACACTTAACTTTATTTAAATCTACCTTGTGCTTTCATAAAAATGAGGCTTTCCTTTCCTAGTTGTTAGTTGATATTTTCTACCAAAATTCTGAAGAAGCAGACAAATCGTATTTCTGTGAGCTTTGCTTAGTGGGTCGTCATGGCTGTTCTGCTTTATGTCATCCCCATAACTAACTACATGGTTTGACGCATATTGTTTCTGTAAGGTGAATGTGATTTTCAAGGTATTTTTCTCTCATCATTTTGTATTGCTCATTTCTTGAGGATCTGTATATGAAATGGGGAGAAGAATGATATGCTGTGTAGAATTATTTTCATAAGGATGTCCTTTTTAACATATTTGTTATGTAAAAAAAACAGTGCAAGCAAGCGTCCAGGATTATTTTAAACAGAACTCTGTTTTTCTGCAGAGAAAAGAAATACCTGCTTGTTTATCACATATTTTAATGACTGTGCATGTGGGGTCAGTGATCCACTTGAGTACTGTTGGCTTGCACAACAAACAATGTCAGTAACAGACACTTCTCAGGCACTACAGCAGGGCTTTTTTACCCCATCGTTTATAGTCAGGAAAATTTGGGGTCCAGATAAATACCTTACTGTTTATGCTTTTCTATCATATATTTATCTTTTTTTGTCTTATTAGGAGATGTAACCAGATGTGCTCCTAACTTGTATTGTTGTGGCTAAAAAAAAAGTGTGTGATTATTTGGGATGTTATATTGAAATTACACTTTAATCACAGTTATTTTCAGTTGCATAACTTGTCAGTGTAATGGTTATGGAGTAAAAACACATACAGAAAACAAGCAGAGAACATTGTTATAATGTGCATGTAAATTTAATCATTCAGTTCCATAAAACTGTTTTTATTGCGTGAGTTTTGATGACCTCAGTGTTTTTAATGCTCTTAATTTTGACTGAAGTCTGAAGTAATGCACTAATATCAAAATGGGTATCATTAAGTACTTAAAGATAGGTTCAGATGTGCATGATCAACAGCCCATCTTAACGTCTTTAAAAACTGCATGATGTGTTTTCATAAAGTTAAAAAAAAAATCTACCCTCACTATGTTTGCCAAATTTGAATTTAAGTGATTAATCATTTGGTGAAAATCATATTGAGGTTGAAATTACAGCTTGCGCATCTAATATGCTCAAGTAATATGGATTCTTAAAGGTGAAATATTTGATGCCTTCCTTTGACTGCTTCTGTGACAATGGGCATGTATTAAACAGAACACGGACACGTGGACTTGGTGAATCCACACATCTGTATTTTGTGGGAGAATAATTTGATGCTTGTTAGCTTCCTACTTAACGTTTGCTGGAGAAAGTTTTCTGCTCTTCTTTGGATGCTGTAAACAACTTGCAGAGCATGCTTTGTGTTTTGGTTCAAGACAAAGACATAGTGTCACAAAAGCCTTTTAAATTAAAAGTGTGGCCAAAAAGAGTTTGTACTTCTGAAGAACAGTCTGCAGTGGTACAGTAGATATCCAAAAAAATACATTCTTTTATGGGTTTATGAGCCATGGTAGGCTAGGAGTAGAATACAGGGCACCTATCATAGAACACCAGGTGAGCATTGTAATGAGTCTCAGGGAGGACATATATTTCAACAGTTAGATGTGTCATCATCAGAAAGTGTACAAAACATTATTTTTCTTATGTTTTGTGACCCTAACTTTGTTTGTTCAAAAATTCATATTGTAAATGTAAAGAATAAATCTATTTATTTATTTATTTTCCGTTTTGTTTTTTTTTCTTTGTCTTTTCATTTAGATGTAATCACTGTAAAGACAGACTGAGGGCAGAAGAAATTAAACCAGTTGGGTGAATTAGCTCAGCAAGTGACAGTTCACAGGAGAGTCTTTATCTACTCTTTGCACCGACTGTATGCGCATAATTGCAGGTAAGTGCACTGGCTACATTCTTTTCAATAGAACAATTATAATAGAAATTATAATTAAAGGGCCGATGTTATACTCATGACTAGATATTTGGGTCAACTTATGCATGTGCTAGCTTGAAGCCTGTTCTAAAAATGTATTTGATTAAACTTATATTTTATTGCATCTCTTCTTGGGGGTATGATTATGCAACCACCAAAATGAGTCAATTAATGTCAAAATGATTCTTAGAAAACCTGGTCATTTTTATTAATTATTTCAGATTTTAAGGATTCTGGGTTTTTATTTTCAGTTATTGTCCTCATGAAAGCTAACGTGTATATCCCTATGTACAACTGCTAATACTATGCTTTTAAATGCACAAACATATTGGTTACGTATTGTTTTGGAAAAGTTTTCAAGATCATGAATTTGAGGTATCAAAGACCTTGTGAAAAGCCATGGCAGGATTGAACACCTAATTACTCTCCATGGCTACAGCAATCTGCTGTCAGTGTCCTGGTGCTGTTATTCACACAGTAAGAGCTGAGACATCTGCTAGTCTTCATAAAATCCTATATCAGTTTTCATGGTAGTTGATTCCATAAGATCTTATATGCCACTGCTGAAAACACAAACTGGGAGAGTAAGAGTATTGCTGATGCGGAATACTAGAATCTGGACTAATGCTGGTTAAACACCACCACATAGTGTGAAAGTTACTCAGCAGACTGTATAAAAGTGTGGGTTTTTGGTAGCATCAGGTAGCACCCAAAAGCACAGATTAACTTTAGAATGCATAGCAATTGCATCCAGAGGTTTTTGAAAGTGTATGATATGTTCCCTGATTTCTCTCGTGTTTAAGCTTATTTCTTCATTACAGAAATCTGTGACAAAATTTGGTATAGTTAGGAATTAATTAGAAAATTTCCATCATGAAGCGATTAAAAAGAGAAAAAGCACACGTTGTGTTTGAAAGCAATATATTGTTTCTATATTTCTAAAATTTGGTGTGTTAAAATAATTGTGGTAATCCCCAAATCATAGTTGTCTCAATAATCTAGGTCTTAATTTCATATTAGATCAGGAAATGCATAATTTATACTTTTGCATATTTTAAGTATTTAAAGCTGATTTAAAAAGGAGAAGAAATGCAGTTTTCTGCTGTTCTGGTTGTTTGCTTTTCTTAATATTCACCTGTTAATAATGAGGGATGTGCTAACAACTGACATTTTGTATGTAATATTTTATCTTTATCTATTTTATGTGCCATGATTTAACAAATTTTATTTGTCCTTAAACATAAATGCAAAATATAAAATGAAGAAAAAGTACTGCAGAAAACACTGCAAAAGTTATATTCAAAAAAGTACATTCAAAAACATCCCTGAGCCTGGTAAATTCTGTTACTGGTTTCTCTTAATTCTGTACGTGTACTTCTATGAGAAAATGAATGGTTTCTTCTTGATTTGACTGTTTGTGTAGAAACTTCATTATGGGATCCTGTAGCACTAGTTTCTGTTTTCCTATATTCTTGTTGTGAATATTTAATATTTATGAAGACGCTTGAGATTGTTTCCTTCAGAGATCAGCAAGGAGAAAAACAAAATGATTTTAGCAATACAGAACTAAGAAGGACAGTATGCAAAAGCTTCCCGAGTCTGTTGTGTAGCCATCATAAATATCCTACGTGCTTTTGATACATGTACTTTTTTTTTTTTTTTTTTTCCCCCTCAGAATTCTTTGTTCTTCAGACTTAACTTATTATTTATTTCAATACACTTATGTTAAGGGGATAGAGTTGGTGGAGGAGGCAGATAAGCTATGGGGATTGATCCGAAGGCAGGGCCTCTTATTTTACTAAGTTAGCCTGAGACATCAGAGGCAATGTTGGTGGGATGGCAATAAAGATGGAACCTTCCCACCAGCAGTCTGACGAAACAGCATCTGACCCACATGGAGGTGTGTAAATAACAGAAATGTGGGAGTTAATTCCTTCATTCAGAAAATGTTGCACCCACTGGCATTGATCAACCCTTGCTGAATGTTTATAGAGACCAAACAGTGGTTGTGAGCGCAGTGAGGTGGTGGATGGTGTGTTTCAGCAGTGGTGACAGTGATAGTGCATCATCTCTGCTGCTGCAGTTTTTTTGTGTGTGGAATACAGGCTCTTGTTCATTGTTGGTGAAAATGCATAGCTAGTAGTGGTGACTGTGTTGAAAACAAGCGCTTTGAGGCTGAGAATTTTCTCTATGAAATGATTCTATTGTGCTCTTTGTATCTGTTGTAGTTTCTGTGGAAATATATTGCAGACTTTACTTTAAAAGCCACCTTTGTGCCTGGACAAGGGAGTCTAGGAATTATTTGTTTTTCTTACTGTCAGCAGTGGTTGTAAGATTCTTGTAATAGAGCACTCCCTACCAACTCTAACACTAATTTTAAGACTTGTAGAAGAAACTAATTCTAAATTTAGTAAACGTATTACAGCATTTTTTATTGAATATTATATTTAAAGTTCCTAAGCAAAACTATGACATATAAAAACTGTTTTTAAAAAGTGAGGTGATATCTTTTATGTAGTTTTTATGTAGTTTCTCATACATTTACAGCACAAGTACAATTGCATTTATAGTGCTGGTCAACACCACTATCTGATTATCCAGTGGGTTTATCCATTTTCTATCATAAATGCATATTAATATCCTTACCTTCTCAGAGGTAACGTCAACAGCATTCCATAGGAACTTTTATTTCACCTTCTGACAAACATTGTAATAATTCAATAAAGAAGAAAGGTTGTAAGATTGTTTCACAGTAAGGCAGGAATAGCAAGAAGATAGGAATTGTGATTACCTAGATTCTTGTGTTAATTATGCAAGACTAGTGCTGTGAGTAGAGATGGAGGACTATAACATCTAGATTTGGAAATGAGTGAGTGCCTAACTCCTACTGAATTCAGATGAAAATTACACTCCTAACTAGCTTTCTAAGTATGGAATAAAGTGATTTCAGCTGCATTTGGTGTCATTAGGGTGGAATGTCTGTCTGCGTCGCTGCAATTATTTTGCTTTTACTCTGTTAGTAACAATACAACTCTGGCCATTGAGTTAATTTCTTGTCTATAAATGGTTTGGTACTTTGCACTTTTCAAAAAAAAAAAAAAAAATTATAGAAGAAACCCTTTTGAGAAAGTATCATTGTCATTTGTAAGAAAAACAATTCACTAAGAAACATCACTGCATCTTGCTTGGATTCCTTGTAACTCAGCTATTACTGCAGAGTCCAACTTAGAATGCAAGGGGAGCAATGTATCTATATATTAATAAGGCCTTTCATTAAATCTTTACTTTTAAAAATAATTGGTTCTTTTAATCTATAATGGAACATGGTCTTACAGGCTGCCTGTGATTAAAATTAAACCTTATTTGTCTTCTAATATGGTGTTATGTTCATCTGTAATTGAGTAGGGATCGATGCCAGCCCTGTGATGGGCAGTAAGCTTATCCAACATGACGGAGATAGATTTCAGGGAAGACAGACTTTGCTGTTTCTATGTACAAGTGGGATGAGTAGACCATATCAGCAACATTTAATTATTTTGTAGGTAATTATTCATTTGAGAGACACAAGTTTCAAAGCAGTATTGGAGTAGAAAGAAGACCAATACAATTAACATTTGGCTAAGTACACTGTTTGCGCTCATAGCTGGAAAGTCATGATGAGCTTTTCATTACGTTTGCACAGAGGAATGTTTTATTTAATAATGAATTTTAGTTTTAGCTTAAGCACAAACTAATCTTTAGTATAACAGTACCGACAAGGAAGGGAAAACCAACCAACACGTACACAAATGCAGGGGAGAAACCAAATCACAGATTGGTCATGTGCATTCTCTAAGGATTTTTTTTTATCTGTTTTCAAAGATTCTACATTCTTGTAGCATCACATAGCCAGTTCAGTTGGAGCGGACTGCTGGAGATTGGCCAGTATAACCCCCTGATCAAAGTAGGTCTAGGCAGACCTGATTGCTCAGGACTTATCCAGCTGAGTCTTGAACGCTTCACATAATGGAAATTGCATAACATCACTGGGCAGTCTGATCTAATATTTGACAATACTAGTGGTAAAAATAAGGAAATGTATTTATCCTAATACCTTATCATTTTTTCCTGTGTTCCAACATGTTTTCCAATGCCTACCAACCTATTGCTGTGTACCTCTGAGAAAAGTATGCCACTGACTTGTTTGTATCCTGTGGTCAGACAGGAATAAGGTAACCTTCATTGTTTTCTAGGCTGAACAAACCCAACCCTTGCAGCCTCTCCGTTTATGCTTTGTGTTCCACACTCCCCAACTATCCCGGTGTTCTACACTGGACTCATGTAAGTCAGTATATTTTATTGTGGAGTCTAGGACTGGACAAAGTGTTCAGACCAGACATGGTCTAACCAGTAACTTGCTAAAAGCCTTACAAATTCAAGGTATCCTACATCTACTTCCTTCACTATGTACGTGGAGCCTGTCACCTTAATCCTAATAAGTGGTGAGTTTGATCAAGTTTGATTTGCCTTGGTAAGTCCATGCTGACTGCTATGGAAACTCTACCTTGCTGTCCATCCCTCTAGAAAGGACATTTAAGTGCATTTGCACTGTAAACTTTCTCAGAACTGAGATATGAATTACAGGCCTGTGCTTACTGGGGGTTTACCTATTATCTCCCCTCCCCCTTTTTCATTTTTTTTTTGCCATTTGCTTTCCATGGTCAAAATCCTGTTAGGATCCCCCTCTAATTTCCATGACCATGAAAAAATGATTTAAAAAAACCCCACAAAAACAAACAAACAAACAAAAAACCAAAAACGTAATTATGATAGTTCCCATCATACAATAATTCTCACTTTAAAACAGCAACATGACCCTGAACAAAACATTTTAGAGGATTATTGTATTTTGCTAAGAGTTCAAGTCACATCACCTTTGGCAGCTTTTTCCCCATCTTACTGGAGGAATGCAGTAAAAACTTCCTCAGACATGTGCTGTAATAGAGTATCTATTGCTGCATGGATTCTGGTCATGCAATTTTACTTATTCATGCAGTTTCCATAACATCCAAGTGCTAAGTTGCTCATAATTTACACAGATAAATTACACACAGCTGTGGCTTCTAAAGTCGTATAGTTTGGGTCAGTATTTCGCAGTTGTCTTGAAAGTTTCAGTCATTCCATTTCTAAATCATTTCTCCCATTTCTTTTATCTTTTGCGTAGAATAAGGGAAAGTTTAACAGAAAGTTTAACAGTGCAGATGGTGAAATCGTAGTTAGCATAGAAACATCATATGAACTTAAGAGCTAGTGTACTTTAGCCAAGCTATGTTATTTGAAAAAATAGAGGAATTGCTGAGGCTTTCAAAAAGGAATAATTAATTCCTTAGGAACTTTTAAGCTTCTTAAACTATATCTATGTTTTGGTTTAAAACAATGAAATTTTCCCAAATGCCACGAGTATCTTAAAGGAGATTGTAGGAAGAGAAAGTTTGATTATCAGTTCACAAAAAATAAGCAATTGACATCTGTCAAAAAACCTCAAATTCTTCTAGGAATTTTAATCAGAAATGCACATGAAGTTTCACTACATCTTACTGCTAATTAGTTTCCTGAGGATAATGCTCAAATGTTGTCCTGAAGGAAGTTCTCTTAGTAAATAAATGACCAAATGCACATTTGAATACTCCAGAACTGTTAGGGATCCTCAAGTAGCCAACAGGTTTCATTGTTTTGTAGTGTTTGTGTACTTGTTAAAACCCAAAGTAGTGCATACCTTGAAATGGTAGTGTGCCTTTGAAAACCTTAATTATTATCATTGTCATAGTGGAAATGAATAGAAATAAAAGCACTAGAATTATTTCTCATGACTTAAAAACAAAGTATGATTTGTTTTTGTTTTTTCCATTTCCCAAACAGCTGTATTGCCTTTAGCGGTGCCAGTGGCTGTGTTAGTTGTTTACTAGCCAGGATCTGGAAGTGGGAGTTTGGACATACTTTTAGCAACAAATGCCTTTAAGATAGTCAAGAAAATTATGGAGCACCATAGCACAAAATAAAGATGATGATTTTTAATTAGAAGAGTTGAGGGAATGTCAGCTGGCATTCTTTGTTTGTTTTTTTCATTCTTCAGCAGCCAGAGAGTGCTGGTAGATTTGTCTAAGCAATAAATCAATTGAAACCATCCCACACCAAATCATATACCTTTCAGCATGTCATAAGTTTGCCTTTTGTGATATGTTGAGCTTACAAAAATCTTTTTCTTATCAACTGTAATAAAAAACTAAGATATTTCTTAAGGCTTCTTTTAATAGCAAATGTCTTATCCATACTTTAATAATGTAATTATCTACAGGATGTGGAGCTGTAGATCCTATTTTCACAACTGAAGCAACAAGGAATATATTATAACGTGTGTGATTAGGTAAAGGTGATAATACAGATCGAGAGAGTTTGTCTGATGAATATTCTTACACTACAAAATCAACAGCAAAGATTTAGAGAGAATATTAAAGCAGAGAAGAATAAATGATGCTCTCACACAAAACAAATGCTTAATTAAAACAGGGAAGCACAGTATGTGTTACTTGAGCATTGAGTTACAGATATTTTCTCAATTTGCTAAAATGCACATTTACTGAAACGTACCCATAGATAATGAGCGTCAGGTATGAAATCTGGTAATTTAGACCTTACTTGCTATATTGAAAACCTAAGAAACATGTCAGTCCTTACTAATGTTTAAATTTCTTAACCACAAAATATCCTTTGAAATTGATTTAGCACTGGAAAACATGCCTCTATTAGAAAATTCTCCCAGAGAATCCCAAGTAATGAGATTGCTGAATGGCATCTGTTTAGAAAAGAAAAGAGTTGTCCACATTATTTCATCATTAGAAGAATGTGTGTTTGACAGCAGTCCTTCACTTCACCTAGAGGCAAATAAGAGCATCTCTCTATTCACTCCCATAATGACAGTTGATCCATATGTAGTAGTGTGAATGTAATTACTCTCTCAGAGGCACTACAGACATCTCCAAAGCATTATGAAAAGTGTGTTATAAATAATGACAACGCATTATTGCATATATTTAAAATACATGTATGTATTTCAGTGAGAAAGCATAGAAAAGCAGTCAGTGTTCTGCTTTGGGGAAGAATATGCTAATAACACTCTTCTCAAAAAGGTTGAAACTTCTTATCTATCTCTAAGCAGTTATATCTGCAGGATGTAATAATATATTGTTGTTGCCTGGTGTGTTTTCTTTGGTTGTTTTCTTTCCTTCCTTCCTCTTTCTCCCCCCAGCCTAGGAATATATATGGACACGTTTTTCCATGAAATGAGAAAAAAGGAAATCAAACATAAAAATGCACGTAGGTGAAGGAAGAAACTTTCAGGAACAATTTTATATGTTCAGATAATTAGTTCTTAAGATCTCCATTACTTTTCAGGTTTCTTATTTGTTATTATGGGAAATTAAGAGTACTGTTCTGTAGCTTTAAGCTAAGAGTATTAATTCAGTGTTGTGAATTTGAATACTACAGAATTAATTATTTTTTAGGAAAACTTAATAGCTGCATCTCGTGAAACTCAACACAGAAACAGCAACTGACTCATTTTCTTACATGAATGAATGAATATCTCTTCAGTCCATTAAAAAACAAACAAAAACAAAACAGAAATAATGTGTAAATTGCCTTTATTGGCAATTGTAACAGAAATTTGTTCGTACTTGTGTGGCTGTACCTAACTCTTCAAATGTTATTGTGGAACATCTGATAATTTTGGAAGAATTCAGTCTTAAGGGGGGTTTAATGTCTACCTTACCACAAAGTGAATTCTGGTGTCTTTGTGTTACATTAAAACATGTAAACCAACTCCTGTAAGCCAAACAAACAGAACTTTTCTGCCTTGACTTTCAGAGATTAGTACAGTTTGACTGTGTAAGTCTGTTTGAAAATGATCTGTTCATTTAACAAAATAGTTGCAAGAGTGTTTTTTGGTACTGCGTGGTGTTTACCAAGGACAGACTATGCAGTTTAGAAAATTCATCAGTAAAACCATCTGTTCATGAAACTTTGCACCTTTGTGTGACTTTGGTATTTCAAAAACGCCCGTTGTTCTTATCACAAAGAGCACTATTGTTAACAGGTTGAATGAATCTTTCCAAGCATCAGAGATGATGAATATTTCTGGAATAAGGCACATGGCTCATTCTTGCACAGGCTTGTGTCCATTTAAATTTCAGAAGTTCTTAAGAGGTTATTGATACATTATAAAATACTTGTCTGTGTAACAGCCCCATGAAAACGTTAGTAGCACAACTGCAGATTTTCATACTGTTTTTTGAGGCCTGGCTTCTGTCTTTCTAAACTGCTACTGTCTGCTCCTTAGGGTGAAAGAGACGGTTAAGCCCATACCTCATAATCAATATTCTTAATGGTCTGCAGACATCACCCAGAAATTTGCAAAACATGCTTTAGTAAAAGAGGAGTGGTATGGTATGTTTCTCAAAAGAGAAGAGTTGTGGTAGAGTTGTGGTATGTTTCTCAAAAGCTTTTATGCATCATGAAAAACTTAATGGAGAATTCTGCAACAGGATAGGTAATTGAAGCCATTATGGATGTTTTTCATCCTATTAGTATGGATAGCTGGAGGGAAGAAGCAAGAAAAGGAGAAGAAAACTTAACTGAGAAAAAGTAATCCTATGTTATGCAGCTGCTGAAAAAGGCATGTATGGTTATAACAAAATGAACTGCTTATGTTAAATCTGAATCTTAAAAAGCACAGATGTCCTTCCAGGCGCTTTGTTGTAAGACTGATTGTTAGTTTTTCCAGAGGAGTATATTCTGGTGATACTGCAAGGTTAGCACATGGATTTCATGGATCAGTATTCAAGCGTCTTAGGATAAACCTGATGCTTGGAAGGCAAACTGTTTATTCCTTTTTTTATTATATAACTGCATATCAGTATATTGATTTTTAAGAGATCAAATACATTTTAAGCTTGATCAACAGTTTACTGGGTCCAGAGCTTTTAAAGATAAGCAAAGATTGACAGATTGATTTTTAGTGCATGGCCTATTTTACAAATTAGGACTGTCACATTAGCAGCTCTCAGAAATGCAATTCTAGGTTTTCAGTTTGTGATAGGAGCAGCAGCTGTTGGGGCATGTAACATAATCTGAAGGTGAGTCATTTGCCTTTTTTGTGATTGATTTTTGGAGCATGGATGGAATAATATTCAAATGTGCAGATGTGTCTCAGGAAGTAGATTTTAGACTTTCTTATTTATGCAGAAGTAGAAATTTGATTAATGCTCCTTTTGAAACCAACCTTGTATTGGTGAGATTCAGAAATCAGCGCATCCTATGGATTTTCTTGTTTAGGAATGACTAACGATAATGGTTGAGATGACAACATTAACACATTCAGTTATAAGTCCACAGCTGTTAGAAATATTTATTCGTGTTGGTGATAAGTAACAGAATAGAGAAGTACCTGGAAGGAAGATGATGGACATTGGACTGCTGTTTCATGTAAAATTGTCTATAGTTTTAATTGGTTCATCTTAATTATCATCTGTTAATTTTGTAAATGAAATACACTGGTGCTTTTATGAATGGTAGTCATACTATTCACTTTTTTGGTGTAAGAAAAGCTTTTCATTTAGCTGCTTGTCAGAAGGGATTGTGCCATTACCAAAGAAGAAACAACAATTAAGTAAAACTTACCGATCTTAATTTCATGCTGAAAAGATTAAGAGAGTATATTAAATTAATAATTTGAATTTCCATAGGTGTAAAGGAGTCTTTAATAATCTAAATTGATAACTTACATATTTTCTAGTTCTTTGTGTGATAGTAATTCTGTTTCAGAGGGAGGGGAAAGTAATGGTTTTTTTGTTTGCCTGGTAAATTTAATTATGTCAGTAGTATCAACAATGATACACATCTAAAAGAGATCTTGGTGGGTAATTTGATTCATTCCTCATAGAAAGCAGAGTGGTTTAGTCCTATATGCTGAAGAATTCCTATTAATTTATGCAACTTTAGTCCTGTGTCTTTATAGCTGACAAAAATGTTGACTAACATCTATACAGGTTATCTGTTTTATCTCTGGTTACTTATATTTACCTAATTATTGTTCCTTGATTATTGCTATCCTGTGCGACTGAGAAAGACAGATCAGCTTACATTAAATGCAAATACATTCAACTTTTCTTTCTTGTACTTTATATATCATATATCAATTTTCCCCAAGTGACATCTGAGCTACCTGCATTTTACTCATTTCTGTTTTGCTTCTGTTTTAAAATCTCTCTTAAACAAATAATTGAATTCTGACTGGGATGGGGATTTTGTAGCTTCTACCTTTCTGTGCCAATCGACTATTCTGCTAGTGAAAACTTCCAGTGTCCAAGCTGAACCTCCCAAGTCACAGTCTGTAGCTGTTGCTTGCTGTTATGCATTCTGCCTTGAGCATGATGAGTTGAGATCTGCTTCTTTTGTAGCCACACTACAAATAGTTTAAAGCTGCTGTCTGGTCATGCTGTAGTCTCCTAGATGGTGCTGTAGAAATATGTAGATGGTGCTGTAGAAATATTTTGCTAATTCCCTTCTTCTGGACTTTCTGAAGTTTCTCAATTATTAATCTTATTTCCTGAAACAGCGCAGTGATTGAAGCACTGCTGTTTTTGTCAGCTATTCCCCCCAGTTTGCTGATGGTATGCACTGACTTTGCATCAAAGGCATTAAATTTCAAGCTGAATGTCAGCTACTGTATTGATCCCCCAGATACTTGTTCCTGGCTGCTACCTGGATATCAAACCAGTGACGGTTGCCCTTGCAGCCTGGGCATGCAGCATAGGTTTGACCTACTAATGGTCAGTCAGCTCATATTTTCCTAGCTGACTGATCAGAAAACTGTGACAGAAGGTGTGTACAAGGTCTTTGCTTATTGCTCTGTGTTCAGTCACTTGGTTTATTGTGTAGAGGCTGTTGATGCCTTAATACAGCTTGCCCTTGGTAACACTGCTGACTGAGTTCTGACTGTGGTGGTGTTGTTCCCATTTGGGAATGGGTTTCACGAGGACCTTACCAGGCACTAAGACACAAGTGATTAGTCTGTTTTCTCCGGCCTTTATTCTTGCTTTTCTTAAAGATGAGTGTAGTGTTAGTTGGCTTTTAGTGTTAATCAAGAACTTGCCTTCAGAGTTCTGCTTAGTTTTGATGCTAAAATTCAAATAATTGTATTATCTAACTTACCTAAATGTTTTGATGAATCACATACCACTAGAACTCATTAACAATATGCCTCACAGTTTCTTAATATGAAGGAAAGATCTCTATTACTACTAGACTTGCCAATTCAAGTCATCTTAAGACCAAAATATCTGTATTAGTAAAACACAGAAGCCTCTTATCGTAACCATTGCATTTATTTTCACAAAATTGTTGTGAAATAAATAAGTTCTGTGTGAGGTCCTAGAGATTTTTCATTTTCTGTTTTTATAAGCATTTAGACAAATATAGGAATGAGTATTTAGCGGGACTTCCGAATGTGTTAGTGTCTGTGGGCTAAAAATCATTTAAAGTTTGGTCTTAAAATCTGGGTGGGTTTTTCACTACACATGAAAGGACGCCAGAGTTTTAAAATTTCTGATTTATTTATTTATTTTCTATTCTAGTTTTCTTACCTGAAATACAGTCTGTGTTAATATAAAAAAAGAGGATTGCTAAATGTCGGCTTAAACTCTGCATCTCAGTTCCTATGATATATTGCATAGAGTTACAATAAACTAGTTCTAAGCATTCCTTGAGCTCAGTTTTGTATTCTGAAATTTTGATTTGTTTTGTGGATATTCAGCTGACTTACTGCCACAAATTTGGTTGCTTCCCAAGTCACTTTATTACCTAACAAAAATAATATGCTGTGGGCAAGATTATCAGCATGAGAATAAATGATCTAGCAAGCAGTAATAAACCTGAATACAACAATACTGAATGTTTTATGCATCGTTTATGTATGTGCCACAGCTGAAGGTTGAAGCAGTAGCTTTTTAGTTCTGCATACTAAAGGCAGAGGGATCTATTAGCAGTTCTTTTACTCATGAATTCTGCTACTGGTTGTTATATAGAGGTAAGTATACAAGCTATAAAAGTAGAAGTTGCAGTGGAAGACAAAGAATACCAAGACAGCACTATGTTAATGACAAATGGAAATGATTTAACAGAAAGGGGAAAAATTAAACTGTGGCAAAATTTAACTTGAGTCCTATTGATATTACTTGACATTTTCCTTCATTTTTCTTTTTCTTTCCTGTGGCAAAAATAATATGCAAAAGAAATGGATGCAGCAAAAGCTGTCCCTTGGTTCTGCTAGCTCAACAGGAAATTAGGGTAGTAATAGTCTGAGAATGTGTCCTAGGATTTTCTGTTACGCCTACCTGGTTAGTATGTGTCTGTTACTATCCACTGTGTACCGTCTGATGGCTGATGGTTTCAGCTGTAAATTGAAGTATAGGTCTGCTCCGCAGTTTTATGGCAAAATGAGAGAATACATACCGTATTTGTGAACTCAAGTTGTGATTATGTTTTAAAGGTACCATATAGAATGTGTGTGTGAGCAAAACAGAGTCCAAACTAACAGACATTTGTGTTTGGAGCATTCATTCAAGTATTTGTACTACAGAATATATAAAAAGAATGCAACCTCCAAGTATTTCCTTTTCATTCTATCATATCGGTAATATATAATAGAGCTTCTGTAGATCCAGATTTTAAAGTGACACTAGCTATGACAATAGAACAGCTTAGATTGAAAGAAAAAGGAATCTCTTCTAAACACGTGTCCATTGTATGCTAAAGAGTCCTTGACTGCAATATCATTTTGTCCCATTAAAAAAAAAAAATCCCTCATGCAAGCTGACATGAGCTGTTGAATATCTGTAGTTCATGATTTATTAAAAGGTTGCTAACTTCAATACATGCAAATGTAGTGAGGTTGACAAAGTTAATTATGCATTAATAGCAAACACGTTTAAAATGATTTGCTAGGTTGCAGTGTCTCACATGGAACATTTTGCTTAGCCTGAACAACAAAGATATTAAAATTTCAGGTAAATTTCAGTTTGAGCTCTTAATATACTTAGCAAGTTTCATAAAAATCTTTCCTTTTCCAAACAAGTAGTGATTTCAAGTATTGATACTGTCACATAACATTACTTTTCTTGACGCTGTATCCACAAAAAAAGAAAAAAAAAAAAAAAAAAAAGAATTAAAAATCAAGAAATCGGTTACTTATATGTAGGTATGTAAATAAATATCCAACCAACCAATTAAATCAATATTCTGCTGAAATTAAATCAATATTCTGCTGGAAATGGCTATTTCCAGTTGGTCTATACACATCCACTCTGTGGTCATATCTATTTTAACAAGTCCAAGCTTAAATAACAGTTCTTGATAAATTCCAAAAAATGTGAATAGTGATTAAATGCAAGTAACTGCACTCTTCTAACAGATGCTATGTGAGCCGAGTAACAGGAAAAATTACTGAGGAAATTATTTGCTGTGAATTATTTACTTAGTTCTAATGGGATCATCGTTCAATTGAGAATTTTGAGTTAATGTCAGAGCAGCATCATTTGATTAATCTATGCTTTTTTCTTGTATTATATCCTAGAGTAGAAAATGCTTTTCATTTGTATAAGGAATCTAATGGGTCAGTCTTTCCACACTTTTGTTTGTCCTAGTTTAGGGAAATGAATTTTCCTATCCTAGATACGATTATTCCATTTTTTAAATGTCAACAATAAATTTTAAACTTGTCTGTCCTGTTTATTTTATGGTATTTTATGGTCATACAGCAAATATATATGCAGACTTGGGGATTATCCTACCCTTCATCAAACTGAGTTAGATTGTGTACACAGCAGACATCAATGCTATGAATGCATATTTAGCAATCTTTAATTATCTGGCATGAACGAGACCAAAAATCTAGTGAAATGAAGTGCTGTGTAGACTAATATGCTCAGCTGTGTGTTGCCATGGCTAGGTCACTTCCACAGAGTGCTTAAGGCTAAACAAGGTCTTGTGGTCTGTTTTATTGACCATCAGCACAGTAATTTCCCTGGTATTCATGGGCATGCTCCTGAGCTTCTTAATAGGAAAAAATATTTGTGGTGTTTTTTTTTGTTTGTTTGTTTTTTTGGTTTTTTTTGTTTGTTTGTTTGTTTTTTGTTTTTTTTGTTTTTGTTTTATTGTAGGCATACAAGTTTAAATGACAGAATGTTCATGTTCTGAATTTTTCTGTAAGGATTTTCAAAGTACACAAAATAACAACATCCCAGAAATTGTTTTTTGTTTAGGGAATCAGTTATACCTTTAATTTCATTTTTTCATATTCTATTCAAACTTCTGGAAGCAGGATTTCTACAATTTCAAGGGTAATTTTTTGGGCACTGCTTTTACTCTTGGACACTATTTATACTCATAATTATTTATATTTATATATTATATCTGTATAACATTACCTTTTGAATTTGCATATTCCTATTATAGTTTATATTTAATGTGGTATTTTATATATTTATCTTACATATTGCAGTAAAATATTCAATATTATCCTTATTGAACATTACAGTATACCTGATGAAATAGGAATAAGCTGGGCTTGTTCAGTTTGGAAATGATGCCAGGGAGACCTTATTGTGGCATTCTTGTAATTAAATGGAGCTTGTACGCAGGAGGAAGAACCATTTTTTTAAATGGTCAGATAGTGATAGGACAAGGGGAATGGCTTTAAATGAAAATAGGGGAGATTTAGATTAGATCTTAGAAGGAAGTTTTTTACACAGAGGGTGGTGAGATGCTGGAACAGGCTGCTTAGAGAAGTTGTGGCTGCTCAATTTCTGGACATGTTCAAAACCAAGTTGGATACAGCCCTGTTCAGCACGATCTGTTGGTTGATGTCCCAGCCCAAGGCAGGGGGCTTGGAACAAGAGGTATGGAACTTTAAGGTCCCTTCCAACCCAAATGATTCTGTGGTGTTGTAGGTCATTGCATAGAAAGAGGATGTGGCAAAGAGATGTAATGCATGTGAATTTGCATGTTATAAATATGCAAATTGTTATATTATGAATATGCAAATATACTGTTAAAGCAAATTCTGTTGGTATAAAACAGCTCTGTGCCAGATTAAATGTTAGGTATCCTTGGTAGGGCTAGAATAAAGATTGAATCTTCCTTGCCAAGAGCATAATGCTGACCCTGTTAGCTAAATTTAAGAGGTCTGAAAGGAAGAGTGCAGTTTAGAACTGACCTTTCCCAGATTAATAACCAACTACTGAACTTGATTATGTTTCATATGCCATTCTCCAGTATTAATTCCCTGTACAACATGGTTGAATGCATATGTACTTGTCAGTCTTATTTTGTAAGAATTAATTAATAGAAGATGTGTGTGTGAATCTTAACATTTTTGCCATTGTTTTCCAAACATTCTGTATTTAGAATGCTCTTCTGTGCATGGTGGACTATATCCACTTATATATTGTGCTCATATATAGCTACGTATGAAAAATTGAAATGTAATACTGTCCTTATTAGGAATGTACACAAGAGGGTTTTTTAAATTATTTTTCAACATAAGTTATGTTAAAATTAAATGTCAAATACAATTTGGTATGAGAAGCTTGAAATATATGATAGTCCTCAGAGAAAATCTAAGCAAACTGATCTCCTAGCCAAACTACTATTTGCATAATAGTGAGCTGTAAGGTTATATATCATTATATGGCAGAATGCCAGACCATAATCTACTCAGTGAAGCTACTGAAAATGCCAATCTGAAAGGCATTCAACTTAGAAAGGATTTTCACTCTTTATTATTATTATTTCTTATTCTTTTGTTGTTGTTCTTGTGCAAACAAAATACTACTGTCTATTTCCACTGTTCTTCTACTTGAGCTGTGGTGGACAAAAATGCTAAAACAAACTGACATATTTGTTTAAACATCCTTGAAGATATTGAACTACTTTTGAACTTCTTCAGTAAGCAGTCTTGAAAATAGAAAATGAGATTTGCATCCCTAGATAAATTAAATTGATTCAAATGTTCTTCATTAATCACCCAAAGAAAATATGTTAAAAATAATAACTGCAGGTTCTTTGTAAAGATGCCAAATTCCCCCTTTGATAAGATAAAAACAATTTCATTGCATAGAATCATTCTTCTTATATATATGTTCCACAAATGTTTATATGTGATACTAAGAGACATGGCTTAGTGAATTTATATTGGTGGTAGGTGGGTGGTTGGACTGGATGATCTTGGAGGTCTTTTCCAATCTTGGCAATTTAGTGTTGTACAATAAAAATCACATTAATCACATTGATTTTTTTATTTCATTTTATTTTTTATTTTTTTTAAAGCACAGAATAGATTACTTGTACCATGAGGTTAGACTTGGCTACCCATTTGAAACTTAATAACGTGTAACTTTCACTTGGTGTTTTTATACCAGAAAACTAAGTAGCTTCCTAATTTTAAAATTTGAAGTATTGCCGTAAAGGGTGTAATTGTGTCATACTTACAAGGCACTAAGAATTCTTCAGGGGGTTTAGTAGTAAGTGGCCTTAGACACATAATTATTTTCTTGTAATATAATTATTCCCAGCTCAGTAGAACCACTGTTTCATGCAATTAAAAAAACCTATAGGCAGAATTAGAAAATTCTCAAATATGGTTAATTTTGCAAATCATGACAGTTCAGGTGCAAAGTGTTTTGAACTTATTCTAGCCATTGATCTTGCTTATAGTTAGCACTGACATATGAATACCTACGTACATATAAAATATGCAATAGATGTCGGACTTTGTGCTGTTTAATAACTCAATACAAGACTATTTTATATGTCCAAATTCCTTTCTCAGAAATCTTTGAAATACAACAAAGTTGTTTAGTCTACTGGGAATTAATGTAGCTAAGAATGATGGCAAAGCAGCAGGTATTTAATCTGAACAAGTGACTGTTGCCAGTAGTTATTGGTATTTTTCCAAAGTGAACTCACTTGTTATTTAAACGACGGGAAACTGATACTACACCTAGTGATACCCAAAGGCAGTTTGAACTCTTAGTGAACAACAGTACTGCTGAGGTGTAAAAACATGCCGCAATTTTACATCAATTCCTTAGTTGTCAAAAAAACTCTAACACCAAGTTCATCATGTTTCACATGTTTCATTAGCAGTCACTTAGATAATTATTATTAATGATAATTTATCTGAAGATGTCTGCATTTTAGCACTTCTTTTTGTTACTAAACCTATTCAAAAGCAAATTTAAAATATATTCCAAGATAACAAAGCTTGTAAAAATAAATAAATAGAGATTGTCTAAAAATTACAGAATGTAACAATAGGAGGTATTGCATTGAAGGTGAGAGAAACCATGTAAGCTTGATGCAGTTCCTTGCTTCTTACTACTGCCTTGAGCTTAACTTTCAGAACTGTGTAGTGATTTACATTGCCTCTAAGTACTGTTTGGTTTTTAATATATCCACTTCAAAAGTTTTTAACATTCTAAAGCAGAATCACTAAAACCTGGTTTTGATTAGAAGACTTAAAAAGGAAACCTGAAAATCATTCAGTGTGTCAGTAAGTTAGCAAAAAATATTTAATTCTCAGTATTAAGGAAGTCACTCAGAGGTGAGGTACGTGCATACATATATTCTTCAGAACTCAGATCCATTTTGAGCTAGGGAAGACTCTCAAATCTTTCTAGGAAGCGTTCTTTATTGTTGGTTGTTAGTTAAAAGCAAGGACACTAGACTGGACGCTGCCAGAGCAATCATTCCTAGAATATTAGGATTTAAAAAAATTATCCTGATGGCCGAGAATATGTTGCTGCCTTTTTAACAGTGTAACATCCTAAAGTGGTTTATTATTTTTATAACCACATTTTGTAAATGGTGTGTAAATATATTAAGGCAGCAAACTCTGAACTGCTGCAGAATGCAGGTAATTAGATTACAAAGGGGAAGTAACACATTAATAAGGTGTATGTAGAAAATATTTTCACAAGAAAAGATGATTCTAACAGGATTTTCAGGAAGTAGTTAAGAGCTGAACTTTAAAATCTCTTAAGTACTTTCAGTGTATAATATTTTGATGGCTGTGCATGGAATAGTGTTCTCACCGGTATTACCCACCCTGAAGATGTGCACTTAGGCATGCAGTAAGATGTAGAGACTTCCACACATTCTGATGTTGGTCAAAATAGAAACAGCAGTCTGCTTTGCATTGGCACAAATTAAAGTTCCTACTTGTTTTCCATAGGGTATTCCTTTTTTGACCCTGCATGAAAAAGAAAAAAGTATTCACTGTTTTTTTGTGTTTTTTTTCCCTCCCCTAGAAGCTTCAGTCATCATATGTTAGTTGTGGCTTACATGAAGTTCTCTCTTCATACATGCCAGTATCCTACTTTTTTTTTTTTCCCTCAAAGGCCTGTAGTTCCATATTTGTTCAGGAAGGCAACTGTGAATTAATTCTAAATGTATGCTTAACTTCCATAATGTAAATATGTGCCTAATATTTGTACATAACTTGTTTTTGAAGGAGAGGGTAAGGTGATGAATGGACAAATTGAGATCAGTGCTTTGTAAATGCTTCTAGTTATTTGGAGGCCATAACTTAACAGTGTCAGTTGCTTCAGCTAGAAGTTGCACCTTCAGGGAAAGAGGAACTGAGTGCAGCAGCCATCACTGCATGACCTCTGCATATGTTTGGCCTGCTGAACCACAGAAGTCATGCTGACCACTTGATATGCATATAGTTTGTAGCACAAGGGATCAGTGATTGACTGGCTCACTGTGTAGGACTGCCTGGAAGTGTTTCTGTGAAGCACAGAATGTCTTAGCTTCTATTTTTACAATACTTCCATTCTTAAATACAACATTTTCAGTTAAGACAGTGTTGAATATATGACTGCTAATGAATACAACACATCTGTTGAGTGTTCCTTAGCAAGTAGATGAATCTCAGAGTTCATTATGTCTGCTAGCTTGTAGTAATCATTCTGCCAATATTCAGAATCCTACAGATTTAGAATATCTGCCCTATCAGATCTAAATTAAATGCCCTTCTGTGAACTTTCGTTAGAAGCTTTCATTTTACTTGCCCCTTTTCCCAACCCCATGAGTTGTGGTAACACTACTACCTGCTA
This sequence comes from Excalfactoria chinensis, assembly GCF_039878825.1. Classification (NCBI taxonomy): domain Eukaryota; kingdom Metazoa; phylum Chordata; class Aves; order Galliformes; family Phasianidae; genus Excalfactoria; species Excalfactoria chinensis. The sequence continues at coordinate 8,713,526 of NC_092837.1, read as the reverse complement.
ATTCTTCTAATTCTTCTAGCTACCTCTGTATGGGCAGCACTTTCCTCGCACTGTCTTTCTAATTGCAGTTGTTTTGAAACAGTAACTTCTACCAAAGAAAGCAGTAATTGAGCTCAAATCCCAACGCTTCTAATATATGCTGCCCCAGTAGGAGTTTTTTTGTTTTGTTTTAAATTTATAGTTAAAAACCTTTAAAAACAAAACAAAACCAAAACAACAACAATAAAAACCACCAAAAAAACAGCTTGAGTCAGAAGCTGTGAGGTTTCCCCGTTGTCCTTGGTAGGTACTGGAGTAGGGGAAAGGCAAGCAAGAGATATTTTAGTTTTAAAGAAGCTCCAGTTTCTAGAGACATCTGTATTCAGATATTGCTCTCTCTTTCTCATGAGAGCACAGCTCTGGTCTTCAAATGAAAAAGAAATAATAAAACACATCAGGAACAGTGGACCTCAGACCTACTCTCTCTCTCCTTGTCTTGGAATGTTATTTCCATATAGAAAGCTACTCTAATGGGACACTTGTAAATGGCAGGGAATTTAGCCCTTGTGGAGTCTTCTCCAGAAATTGGATTTTTGCTTAAGCAAACAGCAAACCATGCAGCAGGGAAAAAGCTATTTATTTGACTGCCTGTTGAAGAGCCTTACAAAAATACAATTCAGTCCACTGCGATCAGTGAAGTCAGTCTAGTATGTATTGAAGAAAAAATGATTTTACCTCAACTGGATGTTGAAGCAATCTTTCAAATGCAGTGACATATTGTACAAGTTCAAACTTTAAAATTTGTTTGTAGCAGGGATCATTCAATCCAGCACTTGTTGTTAAGGACAGGTTTCATTAATGGCTATCAAAAACTCATTTTCTATTCTTACTTCTAGATAACTTTCTAGTTTACCGATGAACTAAAGAACTTGACAAAAAGGAAGAAAATAGGGATATTTCCTTCTTTAGCCTGTCTTAATATTTTAAAACTCTTCAGTTAAAAGATGCTTGTTTGTCTGATACAGATGCTTCATCCCATTTTATCTGTGCTAATTAACTGATCTGTTAGAAAGAAAAGCTTGTTACATGTTCTTTTTGAAGGTGGTCTACCACAGGCTTGAGACAGTAACGTAAGGATTCACTGATGATTATTGGAACTGTGCAGCCTTCAACCCAAAACCAAATTTGTTGAATGCAGGGCATTCTGGTTGTTTATCACAGGGCAGTTTTAGAACATCTGAATCTGATTAAATTGCCGTAATTTTGTTGTGTCTGGGTGGAATCTGTGTATATTGGTGTCTTCTTGAAGACGAGAGTCTTTTAAGGGTGTAGACTTGTTCAGTTGGTGGGAAGTGTCAGTTCAGAAATACAGATGCATTTCTCCCAATGCCTTAATTTTGAAGCGTTACTTTTGATCTCCTGAATATGATAATTAATAGTAGACTTGAAAACTGTGTGTATATTTACATTTTCTCATGTTTTATTAATATTTTTGCAAAACTTAGTTGTGAAAGACCTTTCCTAACGAGGCAATTTTTACAAATAGTAGTTGTTAAATATTGAGCATTTCAGTGTTTGGAAAAAGACTCAATAAAGACAATAAACAGCTTGAAGAATTAAGGAATCAGAAACTTCAGAAAGATTTAAAATCTTAACTCAGTTATTGCACCGTACTATGGTAATACCTATGTACTATGGTAATACTAACTTTTCTAGAGGGCTTTGTGTAAAGCAATGGCAAAAAAGTCATTTTGTTTCCATCTTTTCTGCATGTCTTGTATTTCAGCCAGACATGCTGCTACAACAGTAACATCCATGACAAGCTTCAAGCTCTTGTTTTTTTTAATTTAAAGCAGAGAACAATGTAATGGGGAGGGAGAGCGGTGGAAGTAGGATGGAAATGGGGGAGAAATCTCAGAGTGAATTATTCTATTGTGGTACTTAAGTGCTGTTTCAATTAGAGCTAAGTGAATTCTCACAACAAGGGAGACCAGCCTTTAGTTTTGACTGGGAGGCAGGTGATGATTAGTTCTTTAGCATCTTTCCGTTCAGCCAGATATAGAATCATCTCAAGTGCATTATAGAAAATGAAATAGCTCAGTGAATTACACTTCCTCTCCATTATGAAGTGGGGAAAAAAAAAATGACATTAACAAAATTCCAGAATGGAAGTCACGGTATTTGGCAGTTCTCTAAGTGATCTGTTCATGATCATTCAGGAATTATTCATGGGCTGAAGTTGAATGTGTCCATTACATCGTGGGATTAAAACTTCTAGGTAGAGTGGGAATTCATGATGGTTTTTTTTTGTTTTTTTTTTTTTTTTTAACCATATATGACAAGTGTGTACTCAATTTCTTATCAATGTAGTAGTAACAGACAAATAACATACTTCCCAAAAGTTCAGTTACATTCCACAGGTTTTTTTGTTAATTAGTTATGTGTTTTTTGTACTTATTTGCATAGTCATTTAGTCATGTACCTAAATACTGTATTGGCCTTAGGAGTCTTTGTTTCCTATTAATTCCACTGTGTTTATGCTGCATGTGAGTTCAGTGATGAAAGGATGGAGCCTTGCTACTGTGTACTTTGAATGCTTAACATATGTGTGGTATCTTTATCTTTTACTTTATTGCCATAATTAGTTACTGAAAGTATGAGATAATCTGTAGCTGGGAATGTTTTTGTCTAGTAATGTCTGCAAAATGTCAGCTGTTTGCTGCACGTCAGTGATACTGAGCATGTCAGCAGACATTCTGGTTTCTTAAGCAGCTGTGCAAAAGCTGCATGTGGGCAGAAGGGGGCTGCAGGAGCCAGAAACTTTGCCAAGCAGCCTGTCCGGTGAGCTGTAGCTTGTCTAGATCAACCTCACAGTTCTGGCCGATTTGGAATTCCATCACTTTTGTGCCACCCTTCCCAGGCAGTGAGGCTGCTGCCAGGTGCAGTCAGAGCTCATCAAATGAAAAAATCAGAGGTGTCTCAAGGTTGAGTCAAATTGTCTGTGTGAAGCGCAGTTGCTTCACTATTACAGAGTTCAGCTGAGCATTAGGACAAAGAATTAAGTTCAAACTGTAAATCAAACGAAACTTAATTAGGAAATTTAAAAAATCCCTAGAAATTCTTGATCCATGAAATTATTTAACTGGTAAAAAAAAAAAAAAAGTATTTTAATATTCAAAAATTCTTGGAAAAAGAAAAACATTGAATACAAAATAGTGGTTGAACTGTAAAGGTATTAACATAATGACATTGTTACTCTGTTTAGTTAAACTGGAACGTTCAGAAGCTAACCATTAAGAACCACTTTCTATGGGATATGATGGACTTCTTTAAAACTTAAAGCAGAATTTTCTTTTTATTACACAAAATAAATTTTGAAAAGCTTTTTTCAGTCCCTATGGAAAAATAAGCTACTTTGTGATCTGCCTTTATCATTACATATAGGCTATATATATTAAAAGAACAAAAATTGGAAAAAAACAATAACAAAAACAAATAAACCAAAAAGACCACCAACAACCTGCATTGCATAATGGAAAGGGCATTATCATTTAGGAATGTTTTTAATTAACATTTTCAGATAATTGAAACACTTCCTGTGCTTATGCCAAATGCCTTACTTGTTAATACCAAAAGATTTTATTCTAATATCACTAACTAAAATTGACAGTAAATGCACATGAATTCTCAATAGCACTGAGAGAAGAAATGCTCCAAAGGCATAGTAAATGTATGCATTTTGTGTTTTAGGGAACAGCAGTGCAATTACTGCATAACCCTCACTTACCAACCATTTTAACCTCAATTTAATGTGCGTGACTGTTCTCCCAGGATGACCTTGATGCAGCACTGAATGTTCTGCATTTTTTAAGCAGGCTCAAATAGATGCAAAGAGGTGCAGTTCCCATTGAAAGGTAAAATATACAAACCTTATTTAACATTTTCGAAATTTTATTATTCGAAAACTTCCACCTACTTACAGTACATTAAATAAAATCCCTTTAGTCAGACCATAACACTTCTTGTATTGTGCTGAGCATCTGATCAGTTATTAGTTTGTACATGGAGAGATGCTATTTAAAGACTTACAAACTCCCTTGAAGTAAATTGTACCCTCCAGCTAAAACCTGACACAGTGCAAATAATACATACTGTATTCTCTATTGTCTTCAGTGGCAGGCTGCTGTTTTTGAGATCCCTCAGAGGCATCTTCCTCCTCAGTTCTATGAGCCAAACTTTTGTGGATTGGTACCTTTGAAAACTTCAAATGCTGTGCAGTGCTATCAGGCAATGGAGAAGCTGATCTCAAAGTCCACTATTAAAACTTCCCTCAAGGACATTTTCATTAGGACTTTGTACATGGACAGTTCAAAAGACTCAGCTATTGATTTTTGCTCAGAAGTCCTCTCTCTCTTCTCATATTGTTCAACATTTTGACAGAATTTCAAAACGCACAAACTGTGGCAGCAGAGGATTCCAGCTAGGATTTTATGCTGTTCATTTGATTTCTTAAGGCCGCATCCTTCCTATGTCCTTGTCAACACTACAAGGAGAGGAGCCGTCTTAGAAGATTTGCTAAAAGGCAGAAGCAATTTCACAGCAATCTAAAAAAAAATCTAACCTTTCCACATAAAGAAAATCTCTCTTAAGTAAATAACCTTTTTAGCTGTAAAATTTTGCTGAGACATTCATTTATCAAAAACATAGATAAAAATCACTGCATGTTTATCTCTTTTCACCATTTAAAAATTGCACTGAGAGGAATATACAACCAATACACGTGAACTGTATTAATAAATGCCTCTAGCAAACAGAGTTATTTTATTTTGAGACAGAACTGTTGATTTCAAGCTTATGATGTTAGAAGCTGAGTAATTAATAATTGCCATTGCACTTGATATTCTTACTCCTATTATGATTTTCATGGACACAACACAATGAGGTTCATTTAGGCTCAACTGTATTTCCAAGATACAATAGGGTCTATGAAGAAGTTCAGAAATTAGAGCTGTAATTTTTTCTGTTTAGGGAAAATCATGATCTGATGATCTTTACGAAAGTCATATTACAGGTCTTTTAATTGCTGGGAGCTTACATTCTACACTGGTGGTTGACAAGGTTGACATTTTCTCATTTTTCAGATGATTTCACTGAACAGGTTTTCAAATACAAAAAGGTATTTCAAGAGAAATACCTTTCTTAAGAGTTGGATTAACTACATTCCAGTTGAGATTTCTGAGAACCTTTAAAAAATCTTTTTTTCCCCCAAATATTCTATGAAGGCTGCTCTGAAAGTAATGCCTCCTATTTTAATTTGCTGGCCCATGGCATCAGAGGTGGAAGTTGACTGGGTGGAGTAGAGGCTGAACCTTTTCACCTATATTCTGTTACGTTATGTTGCTGTGTGATAGATAGCAGTAGATGATTAAAATCACTGGTCATATGCTATGTGGTATGTTTTTGAGAATGGCATGGCAGTGACAAATATACATTCAATACTTAAGCTCATTTCCAGAAAATCAAATACTTCTTTCACAAACCTTCAAGTAATCAACTTTAGTAATTATTGCTGAAGATAAATATTCCTAAACTGCTGACTTGTTCTCTTATTTGTATTGAATTGTGGAAACACTGTTTTCCATGTTAAAGTGAAGAAGCATATTTACCCAGTAAGGAAATAATATTACAGTCAAGGCGTCTTGATTTACTGGAAGTCATCGTTAGGAACTATAGAATACCTGGTAGAGTTCGTTTCCACACATTACATCTGTTACACTCTTGATAAACAGGGCAATGGTTTTACAAAAGCATATTTATCTAACTGCTTATGCTCATAAATATTTCAAAAAGTTTTTGAGAATAGCCTTTCTGTGGAAGCTGTAGAATAAGCAAACAGGATAGCGGTTGATGGATCTCCTGGCACTCAGTTAGCACAAGCTGTACTCCAAGCAAAAATCATGCTCGTATGCCTTATGAATGAAAGTATATTTCAGATAGAAAATTGTATTGAGTTATTTTTCTGAGGTTATAATGTAGATGTGTAATTTATTTTAATTATGGTCATACAGGATCTTTGTTCTCACAGATATTCTAGGAATTTTTCTTAGTTTCTGATCAAATCATTCTAAAACGTGTGACATCTTGTACAAAGATTTGTGACGTCATTATAACAGCTTTAACAAATGTCTGTGAAAATACCATATGATTCCTCTTCCTGCCTCCTTTGTGGGAACAGAACCAATGCAGAAAGATTGGGCTGTAAACCAAGAATGTGAATAAACACATTCCACTACCATTTGAAACTCAGATTTTCAAAAGTGCTCAGAAAACACCAAGTGTGGAAAAATGAAACAGAATTTTCTGGACGGGAAAATGAGCAAACTAGAAAGGAAGTAAAAGGTTGAAACTGGGGAAGCAGGAGGGTAGATATTGAGGATTTTAGGTGACATAATTAATCATTTTGTTGTAACACTTTTATGCCATTGCAACTCAGCTAAATGCAGTAGAATTAAACTGGTAAAGACGTCGGTGATTTTTATGGAGTTATGGCAGAATTAAACTACTCAAGCAATTTGGACAATTTACTTAGAAACTTCTTAACAAAATGTCCAAAGGGGGGGAAAACAAACAAACAAACAACAACAAAAAAAAGTAAATTAAAAAAATTGCTCTCTTTAGGAAAGAAGTGTCATTTTATTTGTTTTAATATCCTACTCTGAAGTTCTGGATAATGAAAATACTAGGAGTGTGTTTATTGCCTTATTTTAAAAAGGTTTTGCTGAGTATTAGAAATCAGTGAGAAGAATTCCATTGACTGCAGCAGACACTATCTCATGCTCAGATGAAAGAGAGGCTGGAAAGCAGATTTTTCTCCCTTCAGTTACTAGGTGAGTGAATCAGCTCTACATCCATCATCTATCTGCCAACGCTACTGCTTTTCCATGTTTCAGAAGTGTATTTCTAAACAGTACTGTGTTGATGTGTGTCACTAACCAAATCATCAGTAGTTTCTCCTTTTTAGCTCCTCTCCTTCAGACCTTAGTTGTTAGTCATTGTTTGTGTAGTATCTAAAATGTTCAGTAAAAGCTCATGCTGTTTTATACTGGCCTAAGTCTTGGCAGAGGTCTAAGTGGCATTATATGGAGTGTATGCTTGCTCGTGAGTCAGTGATGTTGTGTGTCAGCAGTGGCAACAGTGACAGTGGGTCACCTCTGCTGGCACGAGTTTTTTCAAGTGATACAGGCTCTTGTTCATAGCTGGTGAAAATGCGAAGCTAATGGTGGTGATTGTGTTGAGAAATAGTTATTTGTAGCAGAGAATTTGATCTATCAAATAGTGCTATAGTGCTCCTTGTACCTATTTTTGTTTGCTTGGAAATAAAGAAGCAGCATTATGTGTGGAGAACCTTATATTTATTCTTAACACTGTAACTTTATTGCCAACTTGTAAGTTACTGCTATATAAATTTTGATCTTCTGCTGCTTGATCCATTAATTGTCTTATCCATCTTCTGTTTCTGCTATTCCTGCTTTAATCCATCTCTTGCTTCACTCAGTTGATCCTGTAATTGTTTATGCCATCACCTTCCTTTCATTTCTTTTCCCTGAACCTTTTAACTTCATGCTTTGTGACAATTATTTCTAAACACATTTTAAATCACCCAGTATTCTAGTGTGTATGCAGGTAGCTATTTCTGTTAGCAACAATGTGTTGTGCTCAGATTTGATTGAGTCCAAACACACCACGTGAATATTTGCAAAGTGAATCTCATGCCTTCTGACATTGAAACTTCTTTTCTCCTAACACTGACCCTGAAGTCAGTAAGAGAAGCACTTATCTGTGAATTTGTTAAAGCTTGAAAACTTAAATTTTGTTGCTGGGTTTGTTTGTTTTGTAGTAATATCACACTAAAACAATTGTTTGCTTATAACCCTGACAGTCCAATATGATTCTGTACTATTTTGCAGAGGAAGGCTGATGACATCTTTTCCGTTTTAACAGTGGTATACAGTGAAGCACAGAACACAGTGTGCATCAAAGCTGGTTTCAGACCGAAACTCTTAGTAAGCTCTCTTGGTAATCAAATTAAAATTGATTAGTTGGAAGGGACCCTGGGCAATCAGATCTTGTACTTGATCTAGAGATTACCAACCCTGCTTGTGGCAGGGGATTAGAACTTTATGACCCTTGAGGTGCCTTCCAACCCAAGCCATTCTGTGATTAGTCTATTCACTCCTGTTTTTCCTTGAAGTATTTTATCTTATCCACTGTAGAGATTACCTATGATGGTTAGATGCATTATACTACTTTATACAGAGGGGCAGAAAGGCTTCTTGTCTAATGTCACATGCAGAGGGAATGGTAAAAATGGAGGCCCTTGTTCTCATTCTTATACCTCTTCAATGCAGTTCCTGTTCAGAAAAATGTTCTGCTTTGGTACACAAGGAGTTAATGTGCATGATAGGGTACTATCGTTTTGTCTTCAGCATGTTACCTTCTACAAATGCCTGCAGTTTTGCCACTCACGTTGTACAGCCTTGTCCTGCATTTACATTCCATTTTTTACTTACCCATCTGTCTTTATCACATTAGTTTGCATGTGCAAAATTAAAGCAGCTTCCGGCATTTTTTTATTAATGGCTCAGGGAGCTTATTTCAGGGTACTACCAAAAGACACACAGTGTCATTCACTGATCAGTACTTGTGGTTGAGATATTCTAATGTGAATTCCTGTTTTCCATTTTTTTGAGACATTAAACAAGTGTATTTCCAACTGATGAGGTGGAAAATGAGTATTTTATTCCAGAGACTATCAGATTTCCTCTCTTAGAAATTCTAGTATTGCCAGCCCCAAGTGTTAAGAAATAACACATTAGCAAAACTTCAGATGAGCTTCAAAATCAGAAGTCTGTGATTCTTTTTGCCTTCTGGTATTGAAGTCATAAGGAATAGTATTTCTCAGTTCTTATTTAGCTAGAAGCTTATTTAAAATTAAAAAGGGGAGAAATTAAAGCCAAAACTCTGATATATTTAATTTAACTTTCACTAACTGTTGACATAATAGTTGACATAATAGTTCCCTCTGCAATCATATATAATTGCAGTTAATAGTTTTAATTAATGCTGTTTTAACCTTCGGTTTCTTTGGCTGTTTCAGTCATCTGTAATGGACTGCTCGTTAGCTGTCTTTATTGTTTTCTTCTAGCTGCTGTTTGAACTTCTGCTGGTAAATTTTTCTAAATGCTGTTCATACAGTTTTCTTCTATTTTTATCCTAATTTTATCATCTTATCTGAGAAGTTCCACGTCACCAGCTATTTGTGAATTGAATTTTATTTATCTTGATTGTTGTAGTTGTATGCTTTCTTTTCTATTTTAGATTTTAGTGTCATTCCAATGTATATTTACTATGTAAAAAAAAAACAGATTACAAATTAGGAAATTTCCGTGTTTGTTTCTGTGAAACAACGGTGTGGTTGAACACTGCAATCACATTTGAAAGACTGAAAGACAAATCAAATTCTGTATGTTTAAGCAAGGTTTGTGAGCAGTAAGCTTCTAATTTGAAGGGCTGCACTAGTGCTGCTGGGATGGAACAGAGTCCTGTGTCAGATCATCCCTTGGTCGTCAGCAGAGATTCCATGCAAAATGCTAGTGTTGGAAATGGTGCTTAATCAGTTCTGGTGATCACAAAACTACTTATAAGCACCACATAAATCCACATCTGGGTTTTTCATTGTGAACAGTGCAGAGAGAAAGCTTGTGTTCCTAGGAATATGTGTTTGTTGTGCATGGCTGTATGCACACACTACAATGAATACAAATAAACTCAACATTCACTTGAAGCAAACAAGTACTTGTCCCCTGCTGGTTCCTTAATAGCTTTTATTAGTGGTCAGTGATGGCAGTACTTACGTTCCTTTCTCATCAGAAATTGTTCTTATCTTCTCAATTGGGACTATGTATATCCAGTTCATTTGCCGCAACCTATGAAGTTGCACAGCAGATTTTTTTTCCTACCAGAGATCACATTCTCCTCACTGTACTCCAGCCCCTTTCCTCCAAGACACAAAATTCATTTATTTTTTCATGTGCTTTTTGTTCTGGAAGGTCTGGGATAGTTTGAATTTGTTGGGATGGGAGTTTCATTTTTTATATTTATTTATTTATTTATTTATTTGTGATTATTCACAGTGACTTCTTGGTTATTTTTCCCTGGTTCAGAACTATAAGACAGTTTTTGCATGAATGCGATTTGACACTATTTGAGATAAAAGCAGGAGGTTTAATTTAGCAAGAAACTCATGTTAAGATCCCATAATGAATTCTAAGATAGACATTTTACAGCATCGCCAGTCTTCTGGATCATATCAGCTGTTTTCACTTAATTGCATGTCATGTAAAATCTTTCACTATATTGAAAATCCAGTTCTCCCTGTGTTTTCCCATTCATTTCTTCACCTACTTTTCAAAGGCAATTTGTTACCCGGTCTTCACTTCCATAAAATCTTTAATACACTTATCCTTACAACCACCTTCACAGTTAATTAAATCATAATAGTCCCATCTTATGTATTTTAGAAATACAGAAAATAGAACTGCAAGGGATGTCAAGAAATTATCCAGTCCATCTCCTGTGTTACGGCAAGATTAACTGTGTCTGGGAAATTCTTGACAAATATTTGTCTAATTTGGCCTTTAATATTTCTTGTAGTTGATATTCCAGTCTTCAAAATCCATCTATTCTATTGCTTGTCTGTCTTTACCATAGGTGTGTTTCATTTTAATATAAACTTAAGTATCCCCCATTACATTTTCAGCTCATTACTACTTGTCCAATCTACTTCAGTTATTCAAGATGGGTTAGTCTCGTTGTCTGTGCTGTTATTTCATATTTGAATGCAGTAATTCTCTCTGTCCTTACTTATCTTCATTCTAAACTCCCCAGTTTATTTCACTCTGTTTTCCTGTGTCATTTTTTATAGGCTCAAGTTCTTTGCTCTCTTCTGGAACTCCTTCATGTTCTATTTCAGAAAAGGAAATGTGATGAACTGGGTGAGGCTTTAAGAAATGCCTGCTGTAGTGCAAGTGTTTGATTCAGTAGGTTCATCACTCCAGCATGATGTTTTACATGAGCTATGGGCCTATTGCATGTTGAGCTTGTAATCTGCTGCAACTACAAGTCACTGTTTTTTCAGATGGTTGTATCTAAGTTTTGCATTGTGTGGTTGTTCAGCTAATTGTTCCTGCTAAGCCAGACTTGTCTAGCTAGGTACTGTTTTCCATATAATGTATTTCTTTTGTTAGTCTTCTGTGTGACAAGCTAATCCTCCAGTATGCTTGTGTTTGCACTCTTTGCTGAAACTTTAAAGAGCCATTCCTTCTGCCCCGTCAGTCAAGTAACTAGCAAAAATATGTAATGATCTGCTGAATTCTACTCTTTGTGCATGTCTCAGTAACTGTGTTCTAAGCATGTTTATTCAGCCAGTTCTAAGCTCTGTTTAGAGCAATTTTCATAACTTTCTATATCTGAAATTGGCTTCTGAGAATGGTATGTGAGGTAGTATTGAAAGACTTAATAAAGCAGGGTAACTGCTCTATTGAATAAGGAGGTATGTTGTATCTCCTATGCAGTATTTTGTTTTATTATAGAGTGATTAGCTCTCATTCATTTAAGCAGGTCCTTTCTTCTCTACTGATAACTTTCATGTCCTTTTATCCATGCGGTGTCTCTAAATTAACCAGCTCTATGCTAGAAGAACCATCCTGAAACCACCATTTAGATGCCTGTAGATGTGTGAACTAGAGTAGACATGCAGGCTCTATACTGAACTCTCTTTTACGGTGTGTTTTAGTTGGTGACACCATTATTTTTAGTGTGTGTTGTGGTAAGCTTATCATCACAGCCTTTTGTAAGTGAAAGCACTAAGCTTGACTTCCTAAACCATGTTTTCCAGCTTCTGATGTATGTCTCATAACAATTAGGACTTCAGCTAGAATACAGCCTTAGACTTAACTGGAATTTGCCGCCCGCCCCCCATGACTATATGCAGACAGCTGAGACTAGAGATTTTAAGAATCACTACAACAGAAGTGATATGTATTTTCAACTTATTTGCATTTGGGTTTAATGCAGTGATGAATTCATTTTCCATCTGATCACTGAGATTAATCTATAAGCAGTTTATCTCTGGAATCCTCTTTCAGCCTAAAATAAGCAAGAGTGGTAACATGCCCAACTAACAGTATTCATTTGTGACAATTTGAGCTAATTTCAATTTCAGCTATTAATTCCAGCTGTAATTTTTCACTAAATTTGTTAGCTGGCAACCCATATTGTAATTAAATATTCTCTATTTTAATGAAGTAGAGAACACTGATGGTCAAGACACATTATGTATGCAAACTTAGAAGCATTTATTTGTCAGTTTCATTATTATTTATGTTTAGGTGTAGACTTTATTTGCTGTAGCTTATGTCCTCTTTGCATTCTCTTTCCATTCCAACTCAGTTCTCCTGAGAACTGATGAGAAGTTACTCATGCCAGCACTAACAGTTTTTGTAACATAAACTGAATGCCAGTTTTTCTCAAGTATGATGAGAAATATATTTAACGCCTTTTTTAGACTATTTGAATATATGCATATGTGTTTAAACAAGAAGTGTAGTTGCAAAACTAAAGATTTCTCTGGAGTAACAAGACCTGTAAATGTAAAGAAAAAAATTCAGATGTCTCCAACATTTCAGACTCGAGAAACCCACTGCAAATTTACCATTTTGCCTAGAGATCAAAGGGCGTTCTTGTCATTTTTAGCATTAATCACAGAAGCTTGATACGCTTCTTATAAATTAATACTATGAAAAGAGAGAAACTTTGCCAAAAGTAAATTTGTTTTAATATTGAAGCATTATAAGCTTGAATGTAAACTTCCACTATTGTTACAGAGAAGTTAAGTAGAATTTATCTATGTCGGTAGATTAATCATGATTGACTAATTGGATTGACAGTGCATTGTTGGTATTATGATAACAAACAGTCCTTGACCTAAATAACTTTGAGAGGAAAAGAGAGGAGTAGGAGTAAAAGGTAGAATAAATTCTATAACTAGGAAAAATGGTGTTGTTGCTAAAAAGAGTTCTGATTGTGTGCATCTCTGTGTGTGTGTGCTTCTGTGTGCAATTATGAGAGGGTCTACAGTGCAGGACAAAAGGTAGCTTTGAAGAAAATGATGAAGGTAACAAAGTTGGGAAAAGAAAAGAGCAGTGACATTTTCTTTGCAAGAAAAGTTTCATTCAGAACTGGAGAAATTTCACTTCTCAGCCACAGAATTTTTTGTCATAGTTGCTTCCAGAGATGCCTGCTGTTGTCCTGCGTGGTCACATCTCAGAGCTGATTATATGGTTCTGATCAGATTGTAAGTTCTTTTAAAGGAATTATGAATTCATGTCAAATTTGTTAGTTTCAGATGGGAAATTGATGGAGTAAGAAGGTCAAACCTTGCTGAAAAGAAATAATGAGTTTTCTGTAAGAGAACACTTTTAATATTGTACACAGCAACTTAGAAAACTTCCATGGCTTTTGTTGGGGGCAGAAAAGCACACAAATTAAAAAGTTGTTTATTACAAAAAATATGGTCCGAAATGAGATAGGCAAATCCCTTAAGGATTTGCCATGTGCAGGCAAATAAAAAATTAAATAAATAAATAAAGGACATTTCTAGAAAAAAAAAAAAGAACATTTTTTCCTCAGCTTCATACGTGGATGTCCTAAAACCAATGCCATGTTTCCATTTTCTGCCTCCCTTCATGTTGCTCTCCCTGTTTTGGTCACTTCTGCAGTGGTGTTTTTTTTCTGTCTCGAGCAACAAAATGATGTTCATCTCAAATTGGTGTCCTCCAAATCTCTCTTGACATTTTGATCTTTGTGAAGTCACCTGCATGTTTCTCCCAAACGCCATTTTAGGGAATATGAATGTGTAAAGCTTAGACCTTTGTGTTAATCATAAAAAGGAATTTGTATTAATCTCGAGGGTATCAGAGGATGCAAAACGGTATGATCTATCCTTTGATATTAGGAATAAAAATACAGATAAATTCGGTTGAAGTGTCAATGGTTTCTTACAGAGAAGTATTCTAGGCATTTATTCTATCTGATTTTGACCATCTAATAGTAGATTTCCATACACATTTGTACAGGAGAGAAAGTATAAATTGTACATAGAAGTGTATGTGTATCAATTGTGGCTTTGTTATGAGTGATTTCTGTGAATCTTTTTCTTGTAGAATCATAGACCTAGAGTCATTGAATAGGAGCAGTAATATGTATTTTTTCTGTTGCCGCAGAGAATTGCCAGAGGCATCTCATCAGCATGTAATTGTTATCACGTTTTATTATTTGATTAAAATTATAATCCGTAACTCATTTGTTTTGAATTCTGAATCATGAAGTAGTCCCTAAAATCAAAGTCGTATTTCTAAATGCTTATGATCGCAAAGCTTATCATCAGAACTACAGGTAATTCACTTCTAATGTATTTACTGGGTTATTGGTTGAGTTTTAGTCTCAGTAAAACACATTAGGGTTTTTTTCCTATTTGGAATTTGAGGTTTTCTGGTTTGGTTTGTTTTTGAGTGAGGAGAGCACATCTTAGCAGTACTGCCAATGATCTGATGAATCAGACGAGCAGGACACAAAATAGTTCCATGCTGATTGCATTCTGAACCAGAATAGAGCACATTGCATTGATTTTGGTAACGCAAATACAGGTTTATGTAAGAAAGATCACAGTTATTTCTGGATGTTTTATATTTATTATCTTTTTAGACAGTTGGAATCCATAACCGTAGCCTTGGTGATCTTTTATTTTATTTTTAATAATTGTAGTAATGAAATGCAGTAATACCTATTAAAACAAAGCTGACTTCAGTGGGTGCTAAATCTCATATACGCTTAGTATGTGCTGATATTTTTTCCCTGCAACTATAAAACAGATGTTAGTATGTGTAATGAAAGGATAATTATAAAATTCATATAAAATTTTTGTTTTTACAGCTAAGTATTTTGGGAGCTAGTAGGTACTGTGAGTGCTTTATGATTACATTTACCAACAGCATGACAACATACACTTCAGTGTATTCAAAGGAAAACATAATCAGGTAGCCAAAGGAGAACAATTATCTTTCATACTAATTGGCAAGTTCCTTTTAACCTTTAATTAACTATGAATTTTCAATAGGCCTGAATCGTCTTGCTAGGCTTCTTGCTGGTAGAAGGTCATGGAAATATCTTTTCTCCTGATTGCACAGATGCAGTATAAATAAAATATAGGTGCATATACAATGTATAAGGTCATAATCTTCATTTGCACTTTGAAGCGTATGAAGTATGAAAATCTTACACTGCTGAAAGCACTGGTGCTGCCAGGAATCTTTACTTGTAGCTTCAAAAGGAAATTCAAATAGATTTTGCATTCTCAGTTTGTTTCTCTTGGCACATTTTGATACAATCAGCAGCAGTTACTTGAAAGGCTCAGAACTGATTAGCATAGAGCCTAATATGCCTTCTTTAGATGCTGTCCTAGAGAATATTCCCTGCAGAGCAAAGGTTAAGATGCACAGAAGAAACAAAACATCGTTCTCCTGAGTGCCAAGTTATTCAGCATTCTAGAGACTGCTTCTTTTAAGAAGTGCTACTCCCTTTTTGGTGAGTGGTTTATTATAGAAAACACAAGAAATGCTGCATTTTCAAAACATTTCAATGGTAGTATCTCTGCAGACAGATATTTGAAAATGCAATACTCCCATGTTCATATCAATTTGTTATATATACCAACGTATTATATAGATGCAAAATGAACATCTAGGCATGTAGTGGATAGGAAATGTTGTTACAAAACAAATGGTACAGATCAAAACCTCCTGCTACACAAAATCTTGCAGCTGTACAGGCAGTATTAATAAGAAGGATCTGAAGCCCCCCCTCCCCCCCCCTTTTTTTTCCCTAGTTAAACAAAACAGGTATTAAAATGATATACATTATATATGGGATGAATAGCTTCATTTTTCCAGCCTTAGTCAGGTTTCAGTTATAAAGGTCTGAAGAATCCTGTGACTTACACAAAGATAACTGTGTCCTCAGAGTCTACCTTAACTGTGATCAGCTTTTACTTGTTGTTTTGCTTTTGCTTTCAAATTGCACTCGCATTATGCAGCTGATTGCATTTAAGTATCTTTGTGGAAATCATAATCATACTTGTATCCTAGTTCCATATTTTCTTATTTTCTATCCAAATTATGGCTCTAAGGTGCCTTGTTCCTTGCTTGAAACATCAGTCACATATGTATTCTGTGTTCTCTTCCACCAAACTGTTTACAGCAGCAATTAGGTGACAGTATCTTTGTGCCAGTGGAGTTTGCGATTAAATGAGGCAAAAGGGGAAAAAAGGGAATACATACATACCCAGATTGCTATTTCATAGACCTTCACAGAGACTTACAAGGGTCACAAGGGAGATGGTCGAGTCTTATAAACAGCAGAAGGCAACTCCATGGTGCGCAGAGAGAAGAAAAACAGATCAGGTTGACTGTGTCATCCCTTTTTCTTTCAGTACCTATCTAGAGACTTACCTGTTCTCACATCTGCCTCATGTATTTTATTTGTAAACCAGAAGAATTGAGTGTAGAAGCCGTTCCAGCACACTATATATGATTTAAAATGAAAATAAAACATCAAAGAACATTTAAATATTTTAAAAGAACTCACTAGTATTTTGGTTCCCAGATTACTGTTGTGCTACATTACTGCTATGTGTTAGTTAACATCAGTGATGGCATTAATAACAGATTCATAGAATGAAAGCATGCACTTTACCTTTGCTAAATATGTTGCTACCTATAATAAATAATTGTTTTTTCAGTTAATAAACATTTGATTCAGGTAAAACTAACTTAATATGAAGAAGAGGAAAAAATAATGCTGGTAAAGTAAGATTCTGACAGTATTTGAACAGGCATGAAGAAGGCATACTTAGCCAAGAGCATATCTGTGATTAATTCTGTATGTTCCTTTTCTTTTAAAAGTATAGGTGACTTCAAAAACAAAATGGACTATAAATGAGGAGATGTTCTCCTTTGTCTTCAGAAAATATGTCATGTAGATATCTAATGAGGTAAATGCTGTTTGTGCTGTCTGTGGTATAGACCTGATAAAACAAAGAGGCTCCATCTCACACTGCATGCTGTCCTCTTCATTCCAGCTGCATTTTACAGCAGTAATAATGTGGAATATTCCCAACAGAGCCATGTGTTTGAGTTTGTTGTGTTAGTATCAGTGGAAGACATGTTAACACAGTCATCTACTGAGTTAGATCTCTTCTTCATATGTAGAATAAATGTTATGCCATGCAAATGGAACATCATCTCCACAGTGTATTAGGAAGGAACAGTCATACTCGCTGGAATTTTGAAGAAGGGGAAAGATAACATTTTTAGAAACGGCTTAGATTTCTTGTGATATCACAGGCCAGATCATTTTGATTGTGTTCATATTGATGATCTTTCCCTACAAGTAGTTCCAGTAAAAAAACTGACTTCTTCCACTTTACTGGCATCTTCAAAATGCCAGACAGACTTAGAAGTAGGAAGGATTCATCACCACCTGGGAGCATTATTGTACAGTCTTTTCTTTTAAAATAGGGTAAGATGGTTTAAGATTCTGACAGCTAATTTCTTATTACTAATTTCTAATATGATGTTCTTCATCAGTAACTCCATTTCTTTTTCAAATAATAGTTTTCCAAGGAAAGGAAAGAGATAATGAATGGAGTATTTTTCATTTACACTGTGCAGGCTGCTGCGGTGGTTCAGTGGAGCACTTGTTTGTCAGGAAGACCTTTGTATTTGGCTAGAGGAGCAACATTCACCTAACCTTTGCCTAAGCTTCTGTGTATGTGCTAATTTTACTGCTTTGTTGCCTTTGAAAGGCTCAAACTACTTCTACAACATCCAATGCACTCCCTTTTCCCTAGCCATTTTGTAAAATAGGACTGAGTAGAACAAGTTCATTAGCTTCCAAGAATAGGAATATCTGCCCCTTATTAATTTCTTGTGAGAAATTAGAGCACCCTTCCTTCAGGGACTGGTAAGCTTTGTTTCTAATGATAGCTGTTGTCTGCATGGATATGAGAACTAAGGTTGTTTTTCTTTTTGGAGCCCAGGATAATGATGTCACTATTTTACCAGGCAAACATTGTCGATCTTTTTACTTCCTTCCCAAAATGAATTTCAAGTGGGAAAATGCTATGTTATCTCAAAAGCTATTATACCCTTTTACCATTCTGTGCTTACTGTGGCTCAACTTGAGAGTTTAAAGAATTGCTGCAGCAGCAGCTGAAAAAGAACCAAGACCTGCTGTAAGTGTCTGTCGTGGTGTAAAATGAAACATCAGTTGGAAGATTCCTATTTCTCTCTTTTGCGTGAAGATTCATAAGCTGGAACATATAAATCCTATTCCATGTCTTTAGATGCTCCCAGCTAGCTCTGCCTGTGAAATACCTCCTGGTTAATACAGTTCTTTCCCTTCCATAAAATTAAAAGACTGCAGATTTCCTTTCTAAAGGTAGAGGCACATGAGGATGCAGTAATGAACTGCAGCAATTTTCAGATTTCTAACAGTTGTCAAAATAACTTTCCTTTCTGTGTATGATTTCTCTTGATGGAACTACAGTGACAAATTTTTCCATAAATAATTGTCTGAAGAAGGAATGAAAATTCTAGCTATGTTAGGATTTGGCAAAATGCTACGTGAAAAATATGTGGAAATATTTCAGTGCAGTTTGTTTTTCAAGCCTGAATCATTTGTTATGTGGCTTTAAAAAGTCACCTAAAGTTCAGGAGCTGAACAAAATACAATTTGAAAGTCAAAGAGAACAAAGCAGTCACCTATTGCTGCCTTTATTTGCCTTTGGAACTGGAAAGCAGATCTTATTAGCTGCAGTGTGCAACTGTCCTGAGATATGATCCTGTGGTGAGAGGACAAATGGGCTGAACTTGGTTTGGAAGTGGTTCATCACACAGCTTCTGGCTGTTACTTAGGCTTTTCTAAAAATGGTTTGCAGCTTGTATTTGTTATGCAATGAGACAGAAGTGTCTGACTCTCAGAAGATTTTTTAAGCTGCTCCCAAAAAACAAAGTCAGGCGGCTAGAACATGGCTGTTTTCTATTAGGGATGTCTCCTCTACTAAGTAGTAAGTTCGTGATGCCATGGAGCAGTTTAGAAGCATGAAAGATCTTTCCTGTCTTCTGCTTAGACTTCTGCAAACTGTTCAAGAGTTTGAACTGCTGAAAATTAGCATAGAGCTGGTAGGGGCTGGTATCCATCTGCCTGTAGCATCAGGATGGAGTAGTGGTCTCACTATGCCATGGTGATACCGAACTGCAAAATCTTTAAGAAGCCCAAACAGGATTACTTCCTAAGCAATTTCACCGTCAAAGCCTCTCTTTTCAAGACTCAGTCAGAACTTCCTCAGTGTAAGCCCATAAAAGGTATGAAAACATTTTTCACCTTCCTCTTTCTTGCCTTTGGGCTTAGCTTTCTATATCTCTCTTTCAAAAGGTAACACGTTGGATTTAAACAAGCAAACTGTTGCCAAAATCAAAGACAAGGTGATAAGCAAAGTGTAATCACCCTGTAGTAAACAACTGGATCTGATTTATCAGTTATTCTGATTGTGTAACACCTCATTAGGAAAAAACAAACCCTCAAAAATTGAGAAACTTTTTTTTTTTCTTTTTTCTTTTAAAATCTTAGTCTTTCCCTTTAAGATAAGTGATTATACTTCTGCTTTAGAAAGCCTCGAACAACAGGTCAAAAAACACCAGGTGGTTGAGCTTGCTTTTGTTCTTAGTCTGTGTTTAAGATTTGGAGTGTTTTGAACAAATCGAGTGATCATTAGAGCTGTTTTCTTCGCATGTCACTCCAAAAGACTGCCTGAGAGTGCTGTGAAATGCAGGTGCCAGCTGAAAATTAATGAATTATAAGGGTTGGCAGTGATGGTTCGTAAAGTATAATTTGCTGGTTACAGCTAAGTTAATCTACTTCGTTACAGCTTGCTTTCCCTAAAAAGCATTTTTCTTGCATTGTTTCTTTTACAAAGAAGGTTCCTCAACAAAGTAATACTTCCTTAACTTTTTTTGGAAGGGGCCTGCTTCTGTGATGTAAAAGTAGCTGTTGTTTTGAAGGAAAAGGTTACTTCAAGGTGCTAATACATTGTGAGATGCCAAACTTTCTTATTTCAGTAAAGTACATTTTCAGCATCATAGATGATTTTATTATAAAAGTAAAACTGGACTCATTTTCCTGACAGCATCTGAACTGTACAAGGCTGGTCAAATCTGGAGCTTTTTCTATTTGTCTTCTGTATCATCACCTTGAGGAAGCTAATGGGTGTCAATATCAGATGGTGGAAATTATGGGGGGAAAAAAAGTTTGCTTTTATGTTGTAAAGGAATCCATTCAGTTGGGACTTTGTCAGTGCACTTCACTCATTAGAGAGGGGCAGGAGTGGGATTGCTTGAAGTATACTCTGAACCAGCCTCTGGTTCTCAGAGTCCTTTCAGACTTGTGCCTATGTAAGGATTTCTAAGTTTGGTTTGAAAAGGTGCAAAGATACTGAAACATTTTGAGGGCTCTACAGGCAGATTCTGAAGTACACTGTGACATAGAAATTGTGACCTCTTCATTATTCTCTCTCCCCCAGTGCTTTAAACAAACAGACACCTTGCTTTTCTGAAGGCTTAGAAGTAGTAGCATCAGTTCTAAGAATTCAGCCCTTTCACTCAAATCAACATCGTGCTTGTAATAAGCAGAAGTGAAACATGACATTTGTTGGAGGCAGGAAGAACTTGACATATTCAATTTGTGATAAAAATGAACTGTTTGTTTACAAAGAAAACTGGCGGTATTTGGAGGAGATTGATGTGACTGTATTTTCTGAAGGCTGTGAGTTCTTTGAAATTTTCGTATACTCAAAGGTAGACAGAAAAGTCAACAGTATCTGTAAAACACAAACACTGAGAACTTGTAGAAAAAGATCTGCATGATTCTTCTGCTTTCATTGCACAGCATTCTCTGGGATTTCAGCTGTGCAAGAAAACAGGTTAAAAAATTGAAGATTGAGTGCAGATAGCTGGGAAAATAAATAAAAATTATTGAATAACGTGCTGTAACTATTAGTACTGATTATTCAAAGTATTTTGTTTCAAAATGAGTATATGCTGTTGTGTGTGAGCAGATGTTTTTATTTCTTTTTAACTGTGTAGTGGATATTAGGACACTGTTCACTGATGTTTTCAAACTGAATAAGTAGTAGTCAGTATTGTTTTCAGAATTTCAAGGCTGTGGATTTTTTTCTCTGTTTACCTTTGCCTCCAAGCACATTACCTCACTTGGCACTTGGGATCTATGATAATGATGGTTTTGCATTTTGCTTAGAGTTTTAGCTGTCACACGTCACAGTAGATGTAAGTTATTTGTCACCAACGTGTACAGAGTAACAGTGTTGACCAGTTAAAGCTGGTCAGAGAACATTTATTTCATTTTAGTTTGTTTTCACTTTCTATTAATACCTGTGGCAAATCTCCTAACAAAGGCTGGTGATGTCAGAGTAGTTTGGAAGCAACCTGAGACACTGGATGCTATAAATCTCTCAAGAGTGTCCTTTTCATATTTAATTCCTTCCTATAGATGGAAAATGTTGAACTACTACATTGAACACTTTGCTTTCAGTGGTTTTTCAAAGCTATGAGCAGCAAAATTCTTTGGATAGATTTGATCAAGTGACTGTACTGCTTCTGAGATGAAGGGGTTATTCATATGTTTTATGACATCTTATTGACCTAAGTCATTTATCTAATTACTTTGAAGTATTTTTTCCTCTTTCACCATCAGTTTGGACTGTGAGTTCTTTGATGCTGGAACTATCTGTATCAGAGAGGCCTATATGTTTGTGCAGTGCCTAGCACAGAGAGGCTATTATATGGTTATATAGTTATGACTCTGGTGCAGGTAATAACAGGGACTTAGCAGGCTTGCCAAGAAAGAGCAAAGCTGTCAGCATATTCTTTTTAGCAACTGCTAGAAAACATTGTACACTCTCAAAGTTTAAATCAGATTAAGGTGTGGTAGAAAGTTTTGAGTAAATATGCGATCGTTCTTCTCTAATTGTGAAATAAAAATTTCTTGTTAGGAAGAGTAAGCTTCCAATAATGTATGAATGGGAAAAAAAACACTTCAGTTTGGGTTGCCAAAAAAAGGCTCTCAATTTTATACAGTCATAAAAAGAAAAGGAAAAGATAAGCTAGAGACAGGAGACCACACTGCTGCACAGTCTTTGAACATACAATAATGTTAGTGCCAGACTTCCCTACCTCACACTGCCAAATTGGCACTTACTGTAATCCTCCACTTTCCCAGTGCTACACAGTAAAAAAAAACAAAAAAAAAAACAAAAAAAAAAAAAAAAACAAAAAAAAAACACAAAAAAAACCAACCTGGAATGAGTGGAAAGTGGTGTTCATTTATCTCTGGGGAAGGCTGATGCCAACATTTGAAAGGAGGATAAGGTGAATGCAAATCTAAGAGGAAAAAAAGAGAGAAAAAAGAGGGAAAGAAGAAAATGGAATAAACAGAGAGGAAAAGAAGCAGAGAGTGCAACAACGTATGAGAAAGAAATAATAGAAAAGATTTACTCTGGAAGTAATAGTTAAAGTCAAAGGTTTGCCATCAGTTCCTACTGTGCATAAAAATTGCATCTTTTCTCAGAGTTATATTCTGTTCTGAGTATTCAGATATTCTGTCAAGGAGGCACAGTTTTCCTTGACAGAACTTCCCAGTGAATTATATTACGTGTCCTAAACAAAAGACTTTTTTTTTCATGAAGCGTCTGTCATTATGATGCTTTACAAAGTACCAGTTTTGAGAATCAAGAGAAAAGAGGAAAAAGATAAAATGTAAGTATACAAAAAACATGCTCCTGAGCAAGAATGTGAGGGCTGCGTAATTGCTCTGTGGCACACAGTTACCTCAGGAAGCAGCTGCTTAAGGTGTAATTAAATAGAATGAGTTGTGGGGAAGCATGTAATCTTCTAGTGCAACAGGTGAAAACCTTATAGAAGAACACCTCACACCTGTATTTCATCTGTTAGGCCTAGCACTTGCATGGGAGGAGGCAGAAATGTGAGCGTGCAGAAACATCTGGAAGCTGTTCTTTTAGTCTGTTTGGCATTAAATTTGCTCAAACATACAATATTCCTGTCTGTGGATGAGGCATACATTTATTTGGAGAGCATCAAGCTGTAAAGGCTGTAAAGGACTGCATTGATGCTCAAAGTAAGAACAAAGATATAAAAGAAATATATGCATATTTATTTATTTATGTTTACAAACAATTATATAAATCATTCTGGCATTTTGCTGGAGGAAAAAATTCTTCCACCCGGAAAGACAAAAAACATCAGTTTTTCCTTCTAATTGATAATCACTTGTTACCATAAATTAGAATATTTTTAATGAAATCATACAGTTTCTGAAGGGGAAAAAAGGGATTTTGTTAAAAGACAGTTTCCTATGTAAGCCTAAAGGCTTTTGATCTGAATCAAAAATCATTGGGAATTTGTGTGTCCACCACAGACACACATGCAGACACACACCTGTATGCTCCCTCTGCTTTCTCTACTGTGAATTGTGCACTGAATGTATGCCAGAATGTTTCCAATTTTAATTATTTGGGTGATTTGCTGTTACTTTTTTTTGAGAGAAAAACTTTATTTTTGGAGAGAAAAGCTTCACAGAGCTGTCATAGGGGAAAAGCAGCAAAGATGTGTCATATAAATTGCTATGGAAGTGTTCAAATTCAGCAGCAGCTTCAACTCTAATGAAAAGGGTCACATCTTGGATGGGATCATTAGCTCAACAGTAGGACGTGTTAGTTTATTTTACAGAATTAGTAAGCTTCTGCATAAGCACCATTTTCAAGTGTTAAAGGTTTAATTCTTCTTTTTGTAGAAAAAAAGCTCCCTAAAATGTATCCAGAACATCTTTGCATTTATCTCAAATTAATCTATTTTTTTAATGTTATGGAAACAACCAACACCGTTCATCAGTGGGAGTTCCAATTTGCTGCAAAGTATGTAGTACAAAATAAGGAGGAGGAAATGGTGCAAAATGGTGAAGTAGATAATTTGGAATACCATTTACTTCCAGGGTAGTCTGTGTTGCTAATTAAGACTATACTTTTTTTTTTCTTTTCTTTTTTTTTTTTTTTAAGATCACATAGTATCCTGTCTAGTCGATCTCTTGGATTATCTGTGTCACACCTCATGCTGCTCCATTGCATTACCCTTAGTTTTATGAAATTTCTGTTCAGCAATGACTTTATTATGATATTTTACTCCTTTCTGAAATCGAAGTTTCAATTATGGGTAAATAGCTGGTATTTGAAAAAGGAAGGGGAGAAGGGACTGGGAAGATATTCAGTTGTTAGGTTTTCTGCCACTGTTCTCTTTGACAAGGGAAGCCTTTACAGGTGATTGAAATAGTTCACTTTGTGTGGGAAATTTATAGCATTCCTGTTGCTCTCTGCATGCAGGTGACAAGCTGCTGCCAGCTGTACAGCATTCGCTGCAGCTTCAGGGGCATTAGTGATTTCCATCCATTCAGATTGGCCCAAACCACTGGACTATTCCCATCTCCAGCATTTGTAGTGCCCTTATCACAACAGTTGCCGAAGGCTGTGTAAATTACAAGCTGTTTTGTTGTTTACTGATGGACTGATGTTGGGAAAGGACTAAAACAATGATAAAAAAAAAAAGTACAGTTTTTTTTTTTTTTCCTCCCTTCCTTCCTTTCTTTCTTCCTTCTTTCCTATTCTCACTCTCTCTCTCTTATTTTCTCTCAATTATCTCCTATTTTTTATTTTTTTTTTTTCTTCTTTTTTACCTTCTTATTTTTCCTTTCTGTTATTGGGGGTGAAGGGATGGGGAATAAGGGGACATAGCTCAATTAATAAGTGTGAGACCTTTGGGAGAAGGAGCTGAAGTAATTGAATCGGATTAGACAAGCCAGCAGAACAAAGTCACATTCCGTGAGGTTTTTCCAGTATTCAGTAGATGAATAGTAATTATTTAAGGATTAGTGCAAGTCTAAGATGTGGTCCACTCTGAATACTCTTCACCATATATAAACAAAAGCAAGATGTAATATATGCCATTTAAGCTTCTTTTTATCTATAATAGATTTCTTTTATAGCTGCAGTAACTTGAAAAAATCCTGCATGTTTAGTAAGATCTCTTACTATTTTGCAATATAGAATTACATCCTGTAAGCTTTAATTCTAAAGAGAGCTTAGTTAAAGATACTTACTCTAGCTTTAAATTCTGTCCACTCTCTTTTAGTGTCTTTTTTTATAAGTGTATCAAATGAAAGAAGAATATTTTTAAGTTCTGGGTTTGTTTGTTTTTTTTTTTTTAATGGTTTTTGGTATCCATATCTTCCTTTGTGAGGATTTCCAGTTTCACAGCTGGCTTTTGGACACATTTTTAAAAGTGACTTACAAAGCTAAAATGATCTCGATTTGCCTTCTGATTTTTTTAACTACATCTCTAGTGACCACGTAAGAATATTTACTCAGAGTAGTTCTTGCTAGTCCTTTAAATAAAACCTGCTGGTTTTTTTTTTTTTTTTGTTTTGTTTTTTTTTTTTTTTTCTTTTTTTTTTTTTCCTTCAAGCATCAGTATACTGGTGTGCTTAAAGATTACTTTGGGTGAACTATTTCATCATATCACAAGTATCAGAAAGAATAAAGATTTGCAATAAGCTGTAGCTCACAGTTGATTTTATGGAGAAGCATGAAGTAGTACAATGATAGATGAATAAAGATGATGCTAGGGTTGTGATTCCTTGCTCCTGCTTCATTCTGGGAGGTATTGGAATAGTTCAGGCTTGGATTGCTTCTATTCCCAAATGGCCTCTGCTTTTTTCTATTTTCCACATACTTGATTTAAGAAAACTCTTGTGTTTTTGATTTCCCTCTCCTCTCTGTATGATAAGATAAAATAAGGATTAAATCAAGCGGGTGACCGCATCATAGATTTTACTAAGAGCAACAAGCTTTTATTACTTCAGCATGATCAAAACAGTTTTCATGCCTGAAAATTAATTCATAAACTATTTCTATAAAATTTTGCTCTTCTGACTTTTCTGTGCTCTGTCATTTGAGATGCTTGAGGTGGGTTTTGTTCATTTTGAGATGGACAGCTTTGATGGCTCTCCTGTTGCTTATAATTGTTCAGCAGGTTTGAATTCATTCAGACCTATGAATTTTCTCTAATTGCATTGCTTTCAAGGATAGTATTCTATGACTAGTTAATATTATGGACCCTATGGAGTTGCATTTGGAATGGGTATTGAGCCAGGTTTGAGTAGGCATGAAACAAAGTAAATATTAGAAGGTTAGAAGGCAGAGCCAGAGACAGAGGAGTGGGAGGCTGAGGAATGAAAATAGCCCTCAGGAAATACTGAGCAGCCAAGAAAAACAAGTGAATTCTTTTGTATTGCAATAGACTGACCATCTATCAACCAAGATCACCTATCAGTTCATGGCCTCTGGATAGATGGAGTATGACTAGATGTTTGATTGTGACAAGTTAGCTTCATTGCCTAGTAGAATCTGATGATATTTAACAGGGATATCATGACACGTAGTTACACAATAAGATTTATTTCCCAATAATTGGATGTTATCAGTAATGACCAAAATACTACCACTCTTTTTCACTATAAAGAATTTTATGGTTTTCTTTGGTTATATGAACTATTTCCAGCTGCTCAGACAAGCCTTAACAGTAATGTTTATCTTGTCTATTCATTGGGCCAATTAGACCATTGCCAAAGGAAGTAAAAATACATGACATTTCTTTATATTAAATAGAGAATTTTTATAGAATTTTTAAATATTTATGGAATTTTTAAATAGCAGGATTTTTTTTTTTTCTTCCTAAGTGCACGTGATTCAGTATTTTATGTAATTGTAAACATCTCTCATTTCTCCATATTCCTTCTTGAAAATGCTTAGTTTTAGCAGTTAAATGCAAGCATGAGCAAAAGAATTATCCAGCTACTAACATTGGTTTCAGTTCTGGAATAATATATGTCAAACCACTGTTTTGTATGTGAACAAAATACCTGTGGTGTATCCAAAACCACTTCTTGAGGCCATTTCATCTAGTCTTGTTGCTTGTTATATGGGAGAAAAGCCTGAATAAGATTCAGGGTCATTGCATTTGTGGAATAGATGGAGATTGTAACTTTAAAATGGTTTAGAGACAAATAAACTTCTGTTAGACCAAGCAGTGGAATGTAAAGAAATAGTCAAACACTTCAATTATACAAATTCCTTTTTCCATCTTAAAGTAGGTGATGCAGGCTTAAGTTTAATCAAAACAGAAAAAAAAAAAATGCCATAAGTTTAGTATTTATCACTTATATCATCAGAAAAAAAAAAAAAAAAAAAAAAAAAAAAAAAAAAAAAGTTGAATGGTACTGTGGAGTAGAGGGGTCTTAGGATATAGAAAGGATTCTGCCTAGGAAACAGTATTTGACAAGGCTGTGAGGACCAAATGTGCTAATAAACGGTATTGTCTTCCTACAAGGAAAGGAGTAAGGACAATAGGCCAACTCCTGACCCATTGAGAAGGATGCTAAATTCAAGGTCTGTTGAGCTTTCAGTAAGCTGTAGGGAACATTTGTGTTTGATGGTAGACTGATAAGCCAAATAAGATTTGACTTATTACATTAGTTAAGAATAATAATAAAAAATAAACAACAACAAAACAACAAAACAAAGTTGAAATAACAAATAACATACTGAACAAAAAGGATTCACATAATTTTCAGTCTGTACCTCATAGCCAGCAAAAGAAGTACAACTACTATTGCCTCAAAAGTGACAAGATTTGCTACTGTTGTTATGCAGTCAGAAGAGGTATTTACTTAGACTGAAGCCAGGGTAATTACCTGTCTAGGTAGTAGAACAGGGTGCTGCCCAATATGTTCTGTTACTAACATGAAAAATATTAATATGGTGTTACAACCTTTCATTTGTGATCTCCAGTGCCACTTCTGATGAGAGAAGGTCTAAAGGCATGAAAACTTTCCACCAACATTGCTTTCATCAGGAGATGTTTCTACTGTCTGTGTGTATCAGACTTTTGCTATAATTGGCCCTACCAATTTTGTTCACACTTCAGCTGTGCAGAATATGTAGCACACAAGTAACAGGCTGTCTTGTGTTGATAACAAGCTTTTTAATAAATCACTCATCCTTCCTATAATAATATGACTTTCTGCTGTGTTTTCTTTTCAAAAGTAAAGAGAAAAATAATTCTGCCACCTGTATTGTCATTTTCTTGTCTGTTTCATTTTCATTCTTTTGTGGCATGACATGATGCAACATAACAATGAGATAGAAAAACTGCCGTTTTTTATTTCTTGCTTTCTATCTGGCACACCACTGTTCCAGAAGTTACAGGACCTAAGAGGGATGGATTCAATGTTATGAAGGAGCTGTTAAAAATATTTCAGTTCTAAGGAACTTCCATTAACCAATTAACTTTCAAATTTTAGTGCTTAAAACACTAAAAGAGGAGACTGAGATTAGATATAAGGAAAATGTTTTTACAGTAAAGAACTGGAACAGGTTACCCAGAGATGTGGGGGACACCCCATCTTTGGAAAATGGGGTTCTGAGCAATCTGATCAAGCTGTAAGCATCCCTGTTCACTGTAGTGGAGTTGAACTAGATGACCTTCAAGGGTCCCTTGCAACTCAAATAATTTTATGATTTTATTACTTTAAGAAGATATTTTTTCCTTTGCAACACAGTAACGCTAGGCCTTATACCAGTTTGAAGACTGTGAAACATGCTTCCAGTGTTGGCTGAACTGTCCTGCCATATTGTCTAGATTATAGTGTGGATGTGTTGCTTTCTGATTTCCATGTGTTCAAGTTCATGAAAAATGGACTGCGTAGGCAACGTTTTCCTAGCAGCAATGCTAGCAAAGCTAGGTGGGTCACGTCTGCTGATGCAGATTTTTATGAATGTGGAATACAGGCTCTTGTTCATCACTGGTAAAAATGCATAGCTAATGGCAGTGGCTGTGCTGAAAAATAGTCCTTTGTAGCTGAGAGTTTGCATGTTCAAGAAGTGTTATTGTGCTCTTTGTATTTTGTAGTTTCCATGGAAATAAATAGGAGGCATTACTGTTGCTGTGACCTATGTATAATTCCAGTCTGTACCTAGCCTTCTGTAGTCACAAATACATCTCTACATTTTCTACTCTGTGGTGTTTTTTTTAATAATGAAACGTTTATATGGAAGAAAAAATGTTCTCTAGTTGCATCACATAAGCATCAGAGTATCCAGATGAAGAAAGATTTCAAAGTTCATGTTGATACGGTTGGCATTTGATTGTTTTGGTATGTAAGGATGCATTTTAACTACCTAAAGTGCAATTTAATAGCTAAAATAGTTTTGGTTAATCTGATATTTCAGAAAGTGTTAATGAAACAATACTGGTATTGCCTTATTGAATACAAATTGGCTTCAGTTATAATGAGAAACAGAGTTTCAGGAGCTGTATCATTTTAGTAACTGAAATCCTTGATCTTCAGTTTCTGTTTATATTATACTACATCATTAAGTAACAATGTTTTACAGACCTGGACTGCATGCTTTTGTGGTAACAAGGAACACCCAGCAAATCCCTTAAGATATTCTACTGTAAATAACTGAAACATCAAACCTTCTTTACTAGTCTTTGTAGATTACAAGTTCTTCAAATTTAGGTTTTTTGTTTTTTACTCCAAGGTCTGCTTCAGTGTTAAAACCAAGGAGAATGCTAATATGTATTTTATCTGTAGGACACCTAATAATCTCCAAGGAAGAGGCATTAGAAGTCAGGGGGTACTTAAAAATAATAATTGTCTTAGGATGTGATTATTAACTACTAAAATATTAAAAGGCTGAACACATTCATCTGTTGAATGGTAGCATTGACTTAGAACAGAGTCAGAGTTATCCCCATCTAAACCAACATTTATTTTCTTTGTATACACACATTGTATAGTAAGTCCTGTTGAAGCAGCACCTTTCCATTGATCACCATGTGTGCACCTCAGCTGGTATTGCTGTCTCTAAGTATATCTGTATCTTTCCCAATTAAAATTTTCATCACTTCTCTGAAGAAGATTGTTGCTAAATTTCTTTCTTCATATGAGAAAGAGTGTTAAAGCCTCCTTTCCTTTCATTTTATCTCAAATGCAAATAATCATTTCTTCTTGTCTCACAGAAAAGTTCATCCCTTGAATCTATATAAAAGAACAGTGACAACAAAGGACTCTAAATCTAATGCTGAGACTGCTTTGGAAAAGATTGTTTAATTCCTACAGTAATGCCTTGATTAGATATTCCTTTTCGGACAGGTCTTATGAATCCAGCTCCAAAATAAATGTAAATCCACATTTGCTCTTTTCCCTACCCTCTACTTTTCTATATAGAGTACTGTTGAGCACACTGAAAACAGTTGAAGACACCCTCACTCTTCTTAGTTATTATTATTTTAGTCTGCAAACCTTAAAAGAAATGCACTGACACTGAATAAGCTTAAGAAGGAGTGATCTTTATGAGTGAGAAAACTGAGTGGTAAAGATTCTTAGATATGAAACCTATAATTCAGACTGACTGGCACCAAATAATGCTGAACTGTTGCTCTTTAAGAAATACTCTACCCTCAACAGTAATGACGTTAATGGATGTTGGAAGTAAGACACTAATATTTAGTTAGGTTGCAACAACAAAGCACATTTGGGAAACTTACACTGGATGGACAAAAGTTAATATTGCCTGTTGACTTCAAAGTTATTTCTTTCTCCAGTTGCCAACAAGTCATAAATTGGTGCTAGAATTGCAATTCTGAGATATCATTAATCAGATGATAAATATGAAACAGTTTGATGAACCTAGGTATAAGAAACACAATTCCAAATAAAAAGTCATCCTGTATGTGTTATTTCTTGATAGGCCTTTATATAATTCAGCAAATTGTATCATAAATTTTGGCAAAAGGGATGGTGGAGCTGTCAGCTTAATTTTTTTTATTTTTTTTTTTAATGGAAAAGCTCAATAGATACTGTTAGTTCCATGTCACAAAGAATAATCCTGCTTTTTCTGCTTTTATGTGGATTTAAATATTTTTTTCATTAATGAGCCTCTGATCTTATGAGGGTAGCTGTGCACCTAATTTGACACTTTAAATTCTCGATATTTCACATTTCTGTTTTGCTCCAGCTGTCCAACCAGTCTTTCTTTCAATCTTTGTGGTCATTCTTTTGTTCAGCCAGTTTCAGTTAGCGTGTTGGACCTAAGAAGACAAACAAGAACTCTGCTGGGAGGATTGTGTTTTTATTCACTCTTTTCCCCATCTATTATCATTTGCCCTTCTCTTATGTTAGCAATGAGCAGGCATCACTGAACTACGCGGTCTGCTACTGAATAAAAAATACCAGGTAATAATAGTAATGTAGAACTTACTGGACAAGAGGATAGTGCATTTTAAGAACAGAGGGACACTCCATGAAGTGTTCTTTTCACTTTGATCTTGCTGTAGATCAAGAGTAATGGACATAACAATAGCAGATGCAGTTCAAAATGGCAATGTAAAACTTTCTGATCTCCTCCATTATTTTCCTCCTTCCTCTTTTCCCTTCTCAGTACTCACAGATTTCCCTTAACTACAGATCTGGAGTGACTGTTCTGCTGTGTTTCAAGTGGGAGAGGAGAGCACCAATTGAGAGGGGGAAATTGAGAATGCAGTCAGAATCCTCATATTTTCCTCCTGTTGTGTAAAGGAGCATGCTTAGGCAGCTCTGGCAAGTGTGGGAAAAGACAGGGAGGAAGCAGAGCCTCAGCAGGCTGGAGTACTGGACAAAAAGAGAAGATTGTAGGGCGCAAGAGTTTGACAATAGGTACTGCAGTAACAATGCCTTCATCTTCAGCATTTTCTTCTACAAGTACATTTTGTTTTACACATTTGAATTGCACTATATGTACTTATGGCTTGCCTTACAGACACATTGAGTATCTGAAGATCATCACACTAGCTTATCGTAAAATCAGGACATTCCTTAAGTAAAAGTTGTAAATTTAAAACATATACTTCTACAGGCTTGTATTCCAGGGCAGTAGATATAATGAAAATCCTCTTACCTCTGTCTACCCAAGAAAAATATTCCTTGTTATTGGCCTCAAAATAACTGGGGCAACAGGCTGGGGCAACAGGCTGGGGCAACCTATAGAAAAGATAAATGGGTTCATTTTGTGTCTGAGTAACTCTGAAATATTGTAAACATATGTATGTGGTCTTAGAACACTGCCTGATTTTGGCTGATATTTTGTAGACAATTTTCTTTTATCTTGTATTTCATAAACTAGGTATGGTTCACAGACAATTGGAATGGTAAAAGTGTGAGAGCCAGGGAATGCTGTGAATCTTCTCAGTATATCAGTTCCAGAAACAATTACATTAATCGGTGTTGAACAGATCTGGTGTGAGAATGGCCAAAGTACTCAGTTTTTCAGTTTGTGATGTTACAAGGGAAAAACTGTTGGTTTAAAAAATATATATATTTTAATCTTCTGAATATCAGTTCTTTTGATTAATACATTGACAGGTATTGGTGGTTTTTTTGTTTTGTTTTTGTTTTGTTAATGAACAAAAAAAACTAGAGACAGTTTGCAAAGTAGAATACACTGATTTTTTCATAAAGCAGCTACCTATCATGATGAGAAACAACAGTTTTCATTTGAATCTTTTTTCTCCTTACAGACCATAGTGTAAATCTTTTTTATATAAAGCCTTAAATACATGATCCGTGGAAACTAATCAAATGACTCAAAACTGTGTGATCAAATTTACCTGATCCCTCCAAAAATCTCAAGATGCTATATCTTAAATAAAAATGCTCATTGTACTGTCTGTACTGCAAACTGTAAAATAAATCGGGTAGCTTGTGTGCAAAAACTTCTATTGCTGGATTAGCAATAACTGCAGTTTGGGTTAATTTACTCTACTGAGAAACAAGCTGAATTAATCTTTGTGGATTTGTCTTGCATTTAGTTTTAGCATGGTTCAGCTGCTTCTGGAGTCTGAAATAGTTCATTCAAAATTAACTTTGAGTCGGTGATCTAAGAATATCCACAAACAAATTTGTCAGAGTTTCACAATGGGTCTTTCCGCAGTGAACTTTAGCTATTCTGTTTACACAGAAAGTTTTGTTTGCTTTTATCAGTTTTTAAAGTCTGTCAAAATAGAATAACTGACCACTGCTTAGCATCTTTTCACCACTGAATGGATGAAGAGGAGTATGGACTAAAAGATTCTATTTTGTGGGGAGGGACAGGAATGTAAAACTTCAGAATAATAACTGATCGTTGTGGAACTAAATATGGATAAATCCATAGTGAATGAATCTCTTTCCTGAGACTGATTTCAGAATTTCTTCTAATTAAGTTTTAAATAACGACTTAGTTTTGATTTGCTGAGTTGACTACAGTATGGATAGATTAATAAATGAAAAGTCCTTACCCAAACTGTGTGAGAGCCATGTTCCTTTTTTGAGGGAAAGAATGGTAAACATCATTTAATTTTATTAAAAAGGAAAATAGCAATAAATGCAATATTGCTTAAGCTGAGGAATAGAGTAGGCAATTAGAATCATGGAATAATTTAGGATGGACTGATTTCAACAAGCCTACAAGTCTAACTGTCACTGACAAGAGGCCTGGCAACATAGGACAGGTTGCACAGGGTTCTTGGGTGCTGCTGCAGCTCGGGAGATGGTTTAGAACTCTCAAAAAAGCCAGTATTTTGTTCAAGCTATTTATTAATTTATGCTCCTACTTTCAATCAAAAAAACAGTTTGCTGAAATAAAAGTAAATTCTAAAAATACTGAACGTACAAGCAACATTTATCAGATTTAGCATTTGCTGTTTTTTCCCCTTTTCTATTGGCCTCTCCAATGAGTTTTGCTTTTAAGATTTTGGAGGATTAATCCAGCGTATCTCTCTAGCTTTGCACTCTGTGATCTCACAGGATAAACTTAGAATTAATTCCTCATACCCTTTCTGATGGAGGAGATAAGCCTTTAGATAAAATGTTATTTCAGTTGCTGTCTTATCCGGATGTTTGAGCTGCCAGTTAAATTGTAAATTAAAGGCTCAAAACTCTGGATTATGGACTCCAGCTTCATTATTAATGAAAAATATGCCCTTTTCACAGATTGTCATTTTTCTGTCTTCCAAAAAAAACTCTCAGAAATACTGTGAATCTTTTCCACTTTTCCATTTAAACAAGACACAGTGATTCAATCTTCCTTTAGAAGACTAACTTTCTACCATGAATAATTGATTTGTGCCTATTCTGTCCAGTTGAACGACCAACCTATGGAAATGTGAAGTTACTTCCGTAAGCTTCTTCTTTCTTTGCAACAAAGAGACTGGGTCAGACTTTACTCATTGTACTTGTCTGCAAAGTGTCCCATGTCATAATGTGACAGAAATTTCTCCACTGTTATTGACCTTTTGTCAATTTTCTTACTTTCATTAACTCCTTTTCCCAATTACACAATGGGAGATTTATCTCAGTTATTTCTTCATACTTTTAAATTAACCCAGATAAGTGATTAAGTAAAAATTGATCATAGTATTTCAAATCTATTGTCTTCATGGTGCCCTTCTGTAAAAACAGCAATTCTTTATAGAGTGATAGAATGCTACGTGTATTTACAGCTTGATTTCCATGCGAAATCTTTGTTGTGAAGTTCCGTTTTAAGTATTAAGATGGAAATTTCATTACAGAAGTCTTACATTTTTGTAAGACACACAAAATATGGGTTGGTTCAGATATAACCTCTAGCTCTTTTTGTGACTGCAGTATTATGTGGAAAGGTTGATGGAAATAAATAATTTCCTGTTTGAAAGTCTACCTGATAGTATTTGTCATCTTGATGGTTTTTGCTATTCAGTTAGAGGCATACATAATTGGTAGACTAGACCAATTCAGTGGGGTTGTAGAGTGATCAGCCAAATAGCTGAGAATTATAATAGTTCACTGATGTGTGTGTATCTGCTCATTTTATCTCTTTCCAAATGATTAGTTCTTCAAGCTCTGTTCCAGTTTCTCTTTAAAGGCAGTGATTCCCTGAGGCGGAATGCATGCTGACCTTCTGTGATGGGCCAAGTCTTTTTCTCTGCAGTTCATTCAAGTTGGGCTCTCATGTCAGCTTGCAACCTTCAGCCTCTGAAATTAGCACTGCTACATGCTGTTTAGGTACTGTGGTGTATCCCACAGGTGTTCACATTTTTTATGTACTCGTGTGTTAACTGACCTTGCAACTCCTAGTGATATCATGATTCACTTGAAGAGGGATATATGTGGTAGCAAGGCTCATTTATAGATAGGGATTGTTCTTAGTGAAGTGTTTTGGGACACTTTGGAATGGAAATAAAAATGTACATTATTAATAGGAGCATAAGTACTTTTTGATAGCGTATATGGCTTATTGACGAAGGTGACATGAACTGTGTTGTTAGAAAAAGCTCGTGAAAAAGAATATAAGGCTAACAGGATACAAACAAACAGACATACAAACAGAACCCCTCATCTGTTAGACATTAGATTTTACAAACTTTCTTTGTCTTTCAGTACGGAATACATAAACATCTTGCACAGAGATAATGTAGTGAGAAAATCTGAAGATGACTCATTGTACATTACAAAATGTGAGGGTAGTGTTTTCTTCTGGTGTACTAAAAATAGGTATGCTGTAAGTTAGAATATGCAGTAGTGATTGCAGGAACGTATCTTGAGATTCGGTCCAGAGAAGCAGCTTGAGTAAACCGACAATGAAAGGACTTATATGGTTTATCTTTGTTGGAAAGTGATATGTGACAGAGACCTACTTTCTGTTCTTAACTATGACAAGTTCAGTGTCCCTACTAATTATCTTTCCATACTGCCTTTATAAAACCAGTTCAGATTACCTACCTATCTTTCTAATTTTCCAAAGCATAATAATGTTTTCACCTGTTTGGGTTCCTTTGAACTGTGCCAATGAGTATTTCCATCTGGCATCTATTTAAACGGTAACTGTGGTAGGCTACTATATTTCCCACCCGCCTACTATCTTGAAATTTTCTTTTCTCTACTCCTTAATATTAAAAGCAAATGAATGGAAGAAAGGAGGAAAACATATTTTATATTGTGACCTCACTCTCTAATATGACAAGCCACTTTCATGTGTTCCATTCTCTTGGTGATCTCAGCTTTCAAAGTGGCCAAAAATAATCCTGAGTGAGAATTCTACTTTTTTTTTTAATCTCTCTTCCATTTCTTAATATTAGATGAAGTCCAAAATCTGTTCTGTAGGTAATCATGAAACTATGTTTAGAATGTCTACTGTTTAGAATCAATTCCAAGTTACTATTTGTGTGAAGTACTCAGGATTAGAGCAAGATACCCTGGTCACGAATGAAGGGATAATAATAATCAGAATCATAGAATTGTAGGGGGTTGCTGGAAGGGACCTCTAGGAGAGAAGTACATACTTGTGAGTATTTTTCATTACACTCTTCCCAAGATCCTTGAGTTTCCATAAAAATAAATCCTCCCTGCATAAAAGCAATTTGAATCTGTATCAGAAATCTTTACAAGACACAGCAAGCAGCATCCACATAGCTTTTGATATATATATATATATATATATATATATATATATATATATATATATGTATGTATGTATATGTATGTTTAGGTATATTTCATTTTATGTCATCTATAGCAGACAGCATTCAACCTTTTTTATTTTATTTATTTGTTTGTTTGTTTGTTTGTTTTTATTTTTTTTTTCTTCTTGGTTTTCTGGTTTTGTTCCAGTAGCTGTAATTTACACAACAAAGGAGGAATCTTGTTTATTTCACTTACAACCAAGATAGGAAGAAACTTTGTGATCCAAATGTATCTAATAGTGAGATGCCTTGGGTCTGTTGCCAGGGTCCTTTGCCAAAGATGCTCTTTTTCTTTTAAAGTAAAAATAGAGGTAGGACTATAAAAAAAATGGCATTGTACAACCGTGGGGTACCGTGGGATAAGTGACTTGCTTCAAAATGAGCAAACCAATATGCTTCAGACTAAATTGTGCAAATTCTTATTTCTGCTCTATTAAAATTGTTGCAATGTGATTAGACAGAAGAGAATGATTTAGGTAGGACTGACAAAAGCTGATTAATTAATTAATTAATCCCTTTTCTATTTTTGTTGTTATCAAAACTGCAGCTGTCATTAGAGATTCAAACTTTGATCACAAGAATGTGTCTATTCATCTAAAAAATGTAGTCCGTGAGTTTGTCAGGTGGGATTCTGTTCAATTTGTGTCTTTAAAAAGCCATCCTTGTTAACCACTAAGTTGTCCTAGTAGTCCATTCTGTCTAGAGGGACTGGATGAGAGAGAAACTGATTGCTACTGCAGTAACTGCAATTGTCTACTTTGCAAAGATTGATATTTTTTTAAAAACTGTTTTACTCCCTCAGAAGTTTAGTTTCTTAGGTTTTTTTTTGTTTTTTTTTTTTTTTTTTTTTCATTAGCCACTTTGTTATATTCTTAGGATCAACTTAAAAACTTATATGCAAGCATTCTCATCTCTGCCTTCCCTCTCTCAAAGTTGTCACCTTTTGCCTATTACAGAAAGCTATCTGTAAAGCAAATGTAGAAGTATATTAGTTTATCTACAGCTGTTTTTTCTTGTCTCTTCCTAAACAAGTATAAGTAAGTACAAACAGCAAGACAGACGAGTCAGTGGGCAAATAGTTTTAATAGCATGCAACTCTACACAGTGCATCTAGAAAACATCACACCATAAACCATACCATGTAACTCCTTCATTCATTCTGTTTGATGAAGAGCTGTGTTGTGACCATCTCACTGACAAGCTGTAAATGGGATTTTAGCAGAGATGCTGGCTGACTGAGAAGAAGCAGTTCCCACAGTAGAAGTCCCTTGTCATGTATTTAGTTTTCTCAAGGAAGAAATAGATACTATGCTCCAGTAGTAGGAGATATTCAAGAAAAAAAAGAAAAAACAAACAGACCCACTTGATTGTATTGTAGGAGCTGTAAAGAAAATACCTTAGAAACAAAATAACAAACAAAAATATTAGGTACAAAAATTGCATGAAGGTTGGAGGAAAAAATCTCAAATAATTTTTACAATATGATAGAAATTCTTTTTCACATCCTGCTAGGCAGACAGAAGGATGCATGACAGCACTGAGGCATGTTTATTCCTCTGTTACTTAGACATCCGTAACATCATCATGGATGAAGAGAGGGATAGGATAGACCCTTAAATTGGCATGCAGAAAGGAGTTCTGTTGTACTCTTAGTTAAATGTGAGGTTCAACAAAAGCCAGATGGTATTTGTGTCTAAATATATGCACTCTAAATTCTCCTAAATATTCTTTGAAGGTGATTATACAGATCTATAAAAAATACCTTTGTTATTCCTCACAAAATTCTTTTCTCTCTCATGGAAAAATGTGGGAGAAAGACAGTCTTTTTTATCTAAAATAAAGAACTTTAACTTCAAAGGAAAATGGTAAGCAATTTCTGTTTAATTTTAGCTTTAGAAAATTAAAACTCTTACTTCAAAAATATAATGACTTTAGAATGAACTTTGGACAAAATCAATTTAAAGACTTCTAATGATTGTAAGGGGTTTTGGACCCGGCCTGAAAAGGATAAATTATGAACCTAGCTTCTTTTTCTCCCTTCAGGAACTCAGAATATCTTATCATCAGAGCATAAATCTCAAATGAACAGCTTGCTACTGCTTTTATTTATCACCTCCCAAAGTTCATTGTAGTTCTTGGGGGAATCAGTTTAATTATGACAGTAAATACTGCTCTAAATTTTTTCACTCAATGATGAAAAAGTATACAGCCATAATTACAGTCTGTGCATAGCATGCTTTGTCTCTGATTTACTTGTTTGCCAGAAAGCCATTTTCATGTGCTAATATTGCAGCAGTAATAGTGTCACGTGGTCTCCCTAAATGGCAAGTGTTTAGCACATATCTGAAGTCATTCTGGAGCGTACATTCTAAATAAACTCTTTGCAATACTTAAAAGGCTGAGGAAATACAGAATCTAGGTAACGAGGTTGGGGTTTTCAAATGTCACCCATCTGCACTGATGAGAATGTGTTCTTTATGCCCTCCTTACTGGGGAGGACATAAACAGAAATGGAAGGAAGGAGCGCAGAGAAGAGATGTAAGAGATATGGTTCCTGCCTCTTTAAATAAAGTGGTAGGAGACTTTTTATTTTGCCCTTCATTGAACACATTTCATTGTGAAAAACAAGTCGTTTTTTTTTTTTTTTTTTTTTTTTTTTTTTCCTCTTTTTCTTCTTTTTCCTTTCATTGTTACTGCACATGCTTGCAGGTATGGCTAAAAGCACTCAGCAGGAAAGGTTTGAATCCAGTAACTCAGAAGTATGGAAAAAGGCAGCAGAATTTTGGGGGAATGCATGTTGGGTGGCTCTTGGTAGAACAGTCGGAAGAAGGACTGTGAGTTACATTTGTAAAACATGAGGAGATCAGATGAAACTCGAGCAGGCTGCTTTTATTCTGACTTTAATAATATCAGGGATAACTGAATTCCTCTCTTAATTGAAGTCCCCTCCTCTGGGATTTCAAAGACAGCTTACCATACTCGTGTGAATAAATGATTGTCTAACTGTCATATGCCGCAGACCACCTTGATTTTGTTACTGCCAGGTCATCCAAAAATGCCATCTCTCTGTAATAGAATCAATCCATGGAAAGCACTAGATGTCTATTATTAGATTTATTTATTTATTTCTAAAATGGGATTGGCTTTCTGCTGATGTAAGAAGAGTTTTCTCATGGATTGCCAGCTATCATACTGATAAAATGAAAGCCTAACTAATTTACAGAAAGAAGAGAAAGCACAGTAGTACATGAAGATGAGGGTTTTTCAAATTAAAGCCCTGATCTAGTCAGCTTATGAACTAGACCACATTTTCTTAGGCTGTAGCTAGTAAGCCGGCTGTCACATCCAAGAGGAAATCTTGGCACCATCCCATCAAATCTCTGATGAATGTCAGACAGAGAGGCTAGAGAAGGCATTTTTTTCTTAACAAATCATATCATAAGGGTCATTTAATCTGCTGCTCCTTACAAAGCATAGTAGTGTATGTATAAAGATATAAATGAATATATATGCAAATATATTTTGCTCCCTTAGTTGAAGTGTAAATTAAATTCTGTTGTGCGTGACTACTTTAAAAGTTTCTTGTTCTGAGGCTTCTGAGGTTCACGCTGACAGCAGGTCTGTAGTTACAATGTACAAAATATAACAGATTACTGTAATATCATAATCATTGTTGAAAACACATCATGGGAATAAGTTCATTTCAATTTCTTATATTTTTGTCCTGAAAGACTCTTTTCATCAGGAATCATGGAAGTATGTGTCTATTATAAAAAAGGGAATGTGAAAAGGATAAAATAACAATTGCATGCCTTACCTTGCATCATCCTTTCTGAAAAATTAATTGACATTTTTAGCAAACCGCTTATCTAAATCCCAGTTTGATCCACATGGATCAGTTGCCCAGACAGCAATCATGCTGAGGATCATGGATTCTCCATATGAATACAGGTTTACTACTGGGTTGCTTTATAAGTTTGAGAAGTTTGTTTATTAAGAACAAACATTCAGACATTCATTTAAGACAAAGGAAGAATGATTTTAACTGAGAGCAGATTTAAATTAGATATTAGGAGGAATTTTCATTGAGAGGGTGTTAAGCCACTAGCACAGTCTGCCCACAGAAGTTGTGCATGTCCCATTTGTGGAGGAGTTCAAGGACAGGTTGGATGGGTTTCTGCACAGCCTGTTCTAATGGCTGAGAACCCTGTGCGTGGCAGGGGGCTTGGAATTAGATTATCATTAAGGTCCCTTCCAACCCAGCCATTCTAAGATTCTTTATTACCTAAGAATTCTCTCCTTACTTCCCAATCCTTCTCTCCCCCAGCACATGGTTTTAGGGATGGAGGGCTCACAACTGCGTGAACACTGCATTTTCTTGCTGTTTTACTATGTATCTATGTGTCTATGTATAGACACCTTCAGGCTTCAGGCAGGTATACTCTGTTTAGAACATTCATTTTGAAAAGATTGTGAATTACCATGTTTTAGTAAGGGATGTGTTAATTACAGACTCCAGTAAATAAATATTTGTAAAATACCTTCTGTGTGGTTTTGCAGAATTTTGTGTATGAAATGCTTGGCTAGTGATTGACACATAGATTGTCTCAGAGAGATAGAAATAGCTCAGGAGTTTTCAAATACAAAGAGAAATGTGTTAAAAATAAATAAACATATGAGAATTTGTGAGGAATAAGGACTTGTTTCTTTCTTCCTGCCTGAATTTATAAGCTTGTGCTGAGTTTAGCAGTATTTAATAGCCTAGAATAGGAATTAATGAACTATTCTAAAGCTTTACAGATATATCCTGCAGTGCTACAATGAGTGCTCTGCAGAGACCCTAAGTATGGAGGGGATTTTTTGGTTTGGTGGTTTTTATGGTTTGTTTGTTTTTATTTGTTGTGTGGTTTGGTCTTTGGTTTTCTTTTCAGGAGTGCTGCCAGTGCAGCATCAAGTTCTTTGGAAAGGATGCTTCCTAAAAACAAAGAACAAATGTGTGGTGCTTTAGCTCATCTTTGTTATTATTTTGATTTTGGAATTTTTGATATTAGATGATGTAAAACAGGGAAATTTAAGGGTTTTGTGAGAACTGTTTGCAAGGATGTACAAAGAGACCAAGTTCTTGCTCTCTCTAAACTGTATATGTAATACTGTATATGTATACAGATATGTAAAAATCAAGACTACAAGACTACATAATTCGTTAGTGCAAGAATAGCTTGGTGTAGTTTATTTCCTTGATTTTTATTTTGTTTTTTTTCTCACTCCTATTTTTATCATCGTAGTGTTATAGTGACTTTTTTTCAGAGATTATAAGGATGTAGTGTTTTGTGAATTAATTGGGGGGCAGATGCAGCATAAGCAAACCTCACAGCTGAAAACATTTCTCGTAGAAATAGAAAAATCTGCTTTTCAGAGCCATATTGAGCAGCTCAAAGAAAGAGAGGAGAGATTTCCCATCTGACAATGAAGACTGTTGCTGTTTCTCAACCACAGTAAGCACATGAATGACTACTGTCATTAAAGGAGATTTGTTTCGCTTTAACTTGGAAACTTAAGCCAAGATCTGTGGTAAAGATTAAGCTGTATAAATTGAATTGGTTAGATTTTGTGTGTGACACAATTTTCATGGTTTGACTTAGCTCGTTTTACCTGACTTGAGGACATATTCAATTAGAAGCAGTAAGAGCTGGTAAAATAATGCTGATCTGAGACTCAGTCTTCAGGAAACTTTTTCAATACTGCTAATATAGTCCACTAAATTGAGTTGCAGAAGCTCTTTAGAGTAGAATAGAAAGATGAAACGTGTTGTCTCTAGCTCTAAAAAGTAGTCTAGTTCTCATTAGCATTTCACTGCTTTTCACTTGTATTATTGTACGTTTATATATCTAGTTCACCTGAGGTTTCCAGCATTCTTAACAAAAGCCTAATACTATTTTGTTTTTAGACTTTCACATACAAGATATCAAGGATAAAGTCTGTGGCTTAAAAATGTTTGAACATCTACCCTGCAGCTGTATCTCTGAGAGCTATCTGTTCATGTGTTAGGGCTCTGTCTCACACTTTGTGTGCGCACACAGTCAGTAACCACTTGTATGTTTATGTTGCTTAAGACTTCCCTAGGTAAAGGATTTTATGACCTTTTTTTCTGAGAAGCACCAGGAGCTCTGTTGTTTGCAGAAGACTTTAGAAATTGAGCCACAGAATCATATCGTTGCCTTTCTTTGTCCCAAGACTCTTCTCTGGTTTAACTGTGGTATAAAGACAATGTCATCCGAGAAATATTTGCACTCAGCTGGTATAGAACATGCAGTTAAGCTTTACAATCTAAGATCAGGCTTCTGTCATTGCCAAAGGAATTTACTGCCAGGTTATAGATGACAGTAGGAGGAAACAGGACAGAGATC
Organism: Excalfactoria chinensis; assembly: GCF_039878825.1. Classification (NCBI taxonomy): domain Eukaryota; kingdom Metazoa; phylum Chordata; class Aves; order Galliformes; family Phasianidae; genus Excalfactoria; species Excalfactoria chinensis. The sequence continues at coordinate 8,670,244 of NC_092837.1, read as the reverse complement.
TGGATTTCCCACTGTATGCTTAGCAGATTTGGTGAGAGGATGGCACACAAGCAGTGGCAGTAACTTAGAATTCAAACAAATCAACAGTGATGTTTTTCCTTCCACTTTTTAAGATCATGATTATATTGACCCAACTTAACTGGTTTAAATCCCATGTAATTATGTCATTGTCTCTGCTGGATTTGCTTTCAAATTGATTGCACTCAATGCTGTGGCAAATTAACTTTGGAAAGTTGTTAGAAGCATCAAGGTGCTCTCATTTTAAATCATCTTCCTAGAAAACCTCAAAACAAATACTAGGAAGCATCAAAATAAAAAATAAGAATTATGAAGAAATTATTAACAGTAGCTCGAGGATAAATAAGACTTTAATTGAGTCACTACTTGACCAGGTAGATTATATCCCTATTCACTGTGTGCCATTTACACATCTTTTCCATGATTTCTTTCCTAAGGTAATAGGCCTAGCAGCTAGCTGGCTGCTGCTCCTGCTATACTTCAGCAGCTGTCATTTTGACATATTTTATGCTTTCTTTAGAAGAGAGAGGTTGATTGAATGTGAGAAAAGTGGAACTTTGACAGGCTGTCAGAATTCCTTGCAGTGCAAACCTACCTGCCAGCTAACTTGTTTCAGGTTTATTTCAAAGAAGGTTTCCAGCACACAAACTTCCATTACTAGCCCAAGAAGCTCTTAAATAGGTAGCTCCCATTTTGTGAAATTCTAAATTAAATGATTTTCACTTCAAATTGGCTTAGATTGCAGAAAATCAAGGTATCTGATGAAACAAAAGCAGGTCCACTTTCCTCTGCCCATACATTAAGGTCTAGGTGGTTGAAAGACATGCTGTTCTTCACTGCTTCATTATTTTTATTGTGATCTGTTATTTTTCCTGATTTGTTGAGAGAATTCTGAAATTCCTATTATTTCATGCAATGGTCAGGAGTAGGCATGTTGAAAATGGAGATCAAGCTGGGAGGTAATTTTACTTAGTGTTAAAGTAATCAAGCTGCAGTAACTAATGGTAGGTGACTATTCACTGAACATTTTCACTTTTGTACAGTTTGTCACAACCATCCTGTTGGGGCAACCTCAACAACATGTTCAGTGGCAGAAATTTTACCCATGCCTGTGTATCTTCTATGTTGGTGTCTGGAAAGTCTTTCTGAGTGTTCCTTGTTTTCTCAGGCGTAGGTGTATATTCCTGTAGTCTTAATTTGCAGGTAGCAGCTACTGCCCTCTTGGATCTGGTCTGATTCACACTGCCTGTTGGCAGTGCTGTTGTGGGCTACGACCCTGGACAGGTTCAGCATGCTCTTGGTGTCCTGTATTTAGCCATTCTTCCAGATGCAGTGTGGGTACTGATCTCCAGAATTAAATCAATCCCAGGGAACTTTCACACATATCTTCTCAGCAGGTGCTTTTCCCCTTGTTAGCCTGATTTTTTTCTGAAATTGAGATCTCCATCCTGAGTCCATAGACACATGTAGAAATCATTTGCTTAACTCTTAGAAAAGAAGAAAAGTGATCCTTATGAAAGCCAAAAATTGATAGAAATGAGGTTGTCCTAAAGACAGGGACTTCTGATATTTTTCTTTCTTTGCATTTTGCTGTAATAAAATTCAGTCTTGCAGGCACTGTTCATGTAATTGACTTAGTGTTTAAGTTATATAATGATGTGTCACATTGTTGTGCCTGCACTACCCTTGTTAAATTGCTTTGCAAAGAACTGGATGTATGTTTGGTGCTACTTTCACTTTTCTTGGCAGCTTGTATGAAAATTCTTTCTTACAATCTATAAAATTTGTTCATCTGAGTTATCAAACACCTCTTGAGGAATATTCACAGCATTTTACATGTGTTGGTTTTGGTTCTTGCTTTTATCTGTATTTGATAACTGGAATTTCATTTACCAGTCTACATGCTGTATACATTTCTATGCATAAAAACCTATAGTGAAGTATATGCAGTGATGAAATTAAACCTTACATTCCACATGGGTCATATGACAGTTCTTTCCTCTGGTGTAAGTCTATACTGTGCCTGTGAGACTAGTCACACTTGTCTAGTCTTAGGGTGCACCTGGACTTTGTGTTGTCTCAGCCTGAGCCCATGCTGGTGACAAGGTCCTAATAGCTTACGGACATGTATGGCACTATTTATAGGACAAAGCTGATATTTTATGTGTACAGAGAGGAAAAAAAACAAACAAACAAAACAAACAAACAAAAAAAACATCTGTGACACACAGAATAGTTTGATAATGTAATATAAATTCCCACCCAGCCCCTGACTGGCATTTTGCACAATGCCTACAGCAGATTGGGTGCCACACTAATCCTAAGTTTGTTAGCAGTGTCCAAGAGCACTACCTGAAGAAACTGGCCTTTGTTACAATCAGTAAGTGCCATTGATTCAGACAGTACCAGCGTTTCTAATGGCAGTAACAAATTAAGAAATAAATCAATTTAAAAAAAAAAAAAAAAAAAAAAAAAAGCAATGAGGATCTAGTTGCTGTAGCATAGCAATTTTTGTTTGTAGGATGAGATAAAAAAGCACTTTCATACTGAGATGAGGGAGAAAAAAATCAGTTTAGGCAAGGTCCTGCAGGTATTCCATTTTCCTGTGGAGGGCTGCAGAACTTTCAGAGACCTTATAACTGTTAGGGTCAAGTTAATGTAATCTGTGACCAGTCTCCCATAGGAGTGATGGAAGAAATTGTCAGAATTCTATTTTCTTGTCTCAGATAAATTTTTCATTTCCTTCTAAAAATGATTTTTTCCCCTTGTGTATCGAAGGTATTTGCAATACAGTTATCCAAATTATTCCTCAACAAAACACACAAACTTCCAAAACTGCTATAACTTCTTGCAGCACTGCCAGAAACTGTTAGTCAAACAGGAGAGGCACAATGAAAAGCATTTCTCAAGACAGTTCAGAATGCTTTCTGAAAATTGTCTAACTTTTTTATCCATGTTATTTACTGCTGCATGTAGTAAATATTGACAACACAATTGGACTGTTCAAATTATCATTAGCTACTTAATTATGGGAAACCTAGAGACAACTTAGATGTCTACTCTGTACTGGATTCATTTTCAGCACAGCCTGCAACAGAAAATGTATGTTAAATTGTCGACTTCCATAGACAAAGCTGTTCCAATTATGTGATTTCTTTGTTTAGAGGGACTGCTTGGGTGTGAAGAACACACTAGAGGAACGTCATATTCCAAATATTTGAGAATTCTATTGTAATTCAGAGTTGAGAGAGCTCACAAAAAAACACAGTGAGACCTAAATTCTCAGGATTACACGTAACCTTAAAAGCAGAACAAGACACTAGAAAACAAGCCATTAGTCTAGACTAAAATTGAGACTATTTTAGGTATTTGTACAGTGCATTGAGATTTGTATGTTTAGTTATGTACTTGAATACATGCAGGAATGTGTGGAAATGTATATGCCCCACATGTACATACATTTACAAGTATATGTGAATGTGTGGAATGTTTATATACATATGTGTTTGTGCATAATAATGGACCCGTGCATGCAAAGAGATTTTTCCTGAAACCATGCACTGCATTCATACCTTTATGAGAATTTTTTGGTATGGCACTTTCTAAATTAAATGTGTTTAAGTAATGAAGAGGATGGTACCGCCAGGCAGCATTCTGAAGATGAAATGAGGAAGAGCTAGGGCCCTGTCAGTGTAGTGGAGGAAAGGCAGACAAGGCAGAATGATGCTTTTATGTGAAATTGAATTTGTCTAACAATACCACTGCTGAAGTCTTTAACACACTCCTCTAAATTACAATCCCTTTTTTTCCCCCATTGACTTTGCTACAAGTAGCCGTCTTCTTATGGAAAAAAACAATGCGCTTTGGTGCAGAAAAAGATCTGTAGAAGTATACAATTAAAAAAAATAAAAACACGAGAAAATTCTAGAGAGTCAACAGCCAGAACCCAGAGCTGATTCCTCTCAATTGCTGGTAGACTATACCTTGTGTTCCCCTGAGATCTGCCAGGGATTAAATCAGTGCCTTTGAAGAGGAGGAGTGCTGTTCACTGTCCATCTCTGGCATTTGAACATCACAAAGGGCTGGAAGACCCTTGTTAAGTGTTGGGGTGGAAATGTATAACAGTATTTTCCAACCTAATTTATCATTCATGCTAAAGAGAAATCTTTATTTCCTTTTGCAGTTTAAGGGATTGAAGTAGAAAGAAAATGGATTAAAATGCATGCTTTTTTGACAACAGTGTAAAAATATTTGTATACCTCAATTATATACACCCACAAGCACCTACCTGTTAGTTTCTGTGTATTTGAAAATGGAGATTGAGTTAGAAGTACAAAAGGAACACCTTTCTGTAATATTTCTTGATGAAAAATCTTTCTGGTGATGACTGTAATCTCGTTAATCCTCTTCCACATATTTCATTTGCTCAACTCGAAACAGGAATTGGGTGAATTCTCAGTCTGTTTCAGAACCGACAATATTCCACAGAATAGAGGAAAAGACACAGCAAAGTCAGGGAAGCATGTTTGTCATCCCTCCCATCACAGGAAGGATTGTACAGTAAACTTATTCTCTTTTCCTCACAGCCAGTTTTCACATTCTGTGCCAAACTCTCACACAGGCTTAGTAATTGAATTTTCTCCAAGCATGTTTCATGTTGTTGTAGTTCTAATTGACTTCATTTTTATTGAAATATGTATTTTTACATTTTGTTCGTTAACTTTGGTATTAACTTCTTCCACATACCTTTCAGTCTTTCTTGCATATTTTAACTTGCAAGAACATTTTCATTTCTCCACCTCCTGGCAGAAGGACCTCTAATCTCCTTCCCTTGATTCAAAAGCATTTCAGTATGACCAACTCACAGAGCATTCTTGTTTTTCTCTTTTCAGTGCCACCAAATTAGACTGGATCTTATAACAAACACACAAAACAACAACTAAACTATTTAACCTCCTTCTGAATACATTTCTTTGCGAAAAGCAGAAATGAGCAAATACTTGTGAATGAAGAGGGCAGAGTAAGAAAAGAACCCTGAGATCTTGATCCTGTAATCTTTGATATTGCAGAACAGTTACAGAAGTTACCTGTAGCCATTACGGTGTTACTTAATGATTGACTTGCAGTACCTGGGTTACCTAGTCTAAATGCAGTAAGGGCAATAACTGTTATTTGGCTTCAGGTTCAACAGATGTATTTTTATTTTTGTCTGAAAAATTAACAAGTTTTGAGTTTGGGGACAAATGACTTCATACTAACTCTTTTCTGAGAAGAGAAACTTAAAAGCTAGCTAAACAGGCTGGGTTCTGATTCTGCAGGCTGGTGAGTGAATGATTATGAGCAAGTGCAAGTATGAACACAAACCAATGAGTTTAACATCCTATTATATGTCTATCTATTTCTCTCAATGTGTTGGATTTTTTTTTTATTGTTTGTTGGCTATTTTTGGTTGGTTGATTGGTTTGTTTGTTTTTGTTTGTTTGTTTGTTTTTACTCCATGGATAAGTAACGACTCTCACTTACAAAACATGCAGTGTGTGTATGTATGCAAAGTACACGAATGCACTCCATATCATTTTTCTCACAGGGATTATTTTAAATATTTTGCTTATTAAATCTCCTCTAACTTTACAAGAACATCAGCAATGTGCTATAAAGATACTTAAGGGAAGTGAAAGTAGATTGTTAATACTGGTGTATAACCTGCCATCTGGACATGCTTAGCACATGGTGAGATGTAAGGATTCAGCCATTTGTGGAATTTGATCCCACAGCTCACATTAAATCAGGTAATGTCATGTCTAGACAAGCACAGCTGTTGTATGTACATCATGTAGTTCATTTAATTTATGTCTAGATTGTGTTAGAATAATTCTGTACTGGGATTAGTGCAAAACGACAGTGCTCTGCAAGGTGAATTGGTGACATTTAAGTTCAAAGGAGCATGATCCATGCCGGTATCCCCAGTGTGTGGCAGCATATATAACAGCTTCATGAAAATAGTATAATACCCTTGATTTAGATTATGGTAGAAGGAAGATAATGGAGAATTAATATTACATCTCACCTACCTTTTGGGCTGTGCTAAAGAACCCTTAGTTATATCTGCAGGATTATCCATGAAATAAATAGAGCAATTCTTGGTGGTGATCCTTCAGGTATGTTGAATACAGCTGTTGACATTTCTTATTCCTTCTGCCTAAATTTTGCCCTTGTGTGCAGGGAGCATACGCTCTTCCTTCGCTAACTTTAGCAATTTAACTCAGAGCATGTAAGTTAAATTTTACCTAGCACAGATAGCTTTGACAGCTACATAGTGGCAGAATGCTGTAAAAATCTGTATCCAAGTACCTTCTGAGATCTACGCTACTGGATCATTTTATGTTTACACAAACAATTAGGTTTACAGATGCAGTCTTATTTACCGTACTCAAATTTCTCCATCTTTAAGTAGGTATTTTTCCCATTCAGAAATATCCAGACTCTTAATTTTTGTTTTCTATTTACATAAAAACAAAACTGTTTTCATGTATTGTCTTGACCGATCCATGTTCTTGGAATGCCAGTGCAGTAAGCAAGTGCAGCTAGGTGAATACAGACTGTAATGACAATGTCAGGCACTATCAGTGACCAATTCATAGCCCTTTGTGATACTTAAGGTTATGTCATTAGTGAAGGGTACAATACAATACAATAGTTTGTGTATGATCTCTTGTATTGACTGTATCCCAAACTACTCTGCCAAGTCTATATATTAAATATGAACACCATAACACTCCATTCATGTTTCATGTATGTGTGCATGTATTGGCACTTCACTATTGAAGAAAATGTTTTGAAAACATAGGTTATGGTCATAAACTTCCAGTTTAGGACTTTGTATGTTGGGCCTATGATGAGAGAGTTGTGTTCATGTAGTTGTGATGTAGAAAAAAGATAGAGAACAGAATGAAAGGGGACAGTAAGAGGGACTGTAGAAGGTGGGTGGAGGTAAACTAGATAGTTTCTCTTCTCCCTTGGCAGATGGCACTAAAAACATTTCAGTCAGTTATGTCCATGTGCCAAAATGGTTTTGTTCTAAGGGAGTTGTAATCCTCCAGAGCCTGCCATCTGTTACCTTCACTAACATATGCACCATGAGGTAGGTATGTACTTTGTTTAGGGAACGATGATGGCATCCATTTCCAGAACAGGATTGCTGTTCACCACAACTGGGGATATTGAAATGTGCTAAAAATTCAGTGCTCACCATCTACAGACAGCATCTCTGTTATACATTGTGCAGATGAGGAAGGAAAGCTGTCTATTGCTTGGCCATTTCATTGATCCCTGAAGAGTGGATTTTGCCTAGAATATGCCACTCAAAACTTGGCATTTAAAGTGTAAATTTAGCATTTGTCAAAAAATGCACTATATAAGTGATATCTTTCTTTGGAATACATTACTCTTAAAAACTTCTACCTAATGCTAAAATACCCTCAGTTACCTCTAACATTGGCAAGACTACATTCTTTTTTGTTTATGAAACTGTAAGAAGGCCTAAGAATGGCTTCCTGATTACATGCAAAAAAGTAGGATTTCATCTCCCTGTTTCTCTGCTGAAGACAACACACCTTTTCCTTGCTTTTGTTGTTGATTCAGCTGACTTTCGTATTTTATAAGGTCTGCAAACCAGTTGGATTTCTAGAATTTTGTACTTAAGGCATGTAGTCCTATATAAGGTAATAGTAAACATGAATTTTAGAAGCATAGTAGGAAAGAAAATTTTAAATGTTATTTGGAGTGATGCTGACAGATCTGCAGTCAGCCACCAGGAAGAAGCCTTCTCTCCAATTCCTGGAAAATTAATGTATTTGTCCTTTGTCATAGTTGTTTCAGATTTTATGGATAGTCATGCTGTCTTGCCCCACAGGATATTAAATAATAACAGTCTTCGGGAAGCAAAGAGAAGAACTAATTGTCGTTGTTCTTCTGTTTCACTACTGCGACTGTAATTGGAAGTTATCTCCTTATAATTGCATCTCTACTGAATAATAATTATAATTCTTATCATTGACTTTTTCTTATAATTAGGTTTTTCCCTGAAAAAAATAATATTTCCTACTATGTCTTGTATGACTTGAGAAAAGAAAGAAATACATGAGATGTATATATTAATACTGTTTTTGTGATGTTTTTAAAACTGGGCTCCGTGTAGCTAACACTAAACTTGTGACATTATCAGTAAAACAGAATAAGGTAACAGCTGAAGAACATGAACTATGGATAGGAAAGGAGAGGTTTTATTTTAATCCTTCATTAGTCTGTACATAGGGTATAAGTTCTCTAAGAATAACTTTGAAATTAATTCAGGTCAAGCTGAATTACTTAAAAGATCCAAGGAAGAAATTGTGCCAGCTTGTAGTAAAATCAAACAGTTGTGGTCTTTTAAATCAGTTATATTACATCCATCATTTTGGCAGATACTAAGGAAAAGAGCATATATTTTGTCAAGACAGGGTATGTTCTATACAATGGAACATGGTGAAATGATTCCCAGCTCTGTCTAGAGCAGATTTGTTTTATCCCAGACAAGAGTGAAAGCCAGGGTCATCAGTTTTCTAACAGTTCAATTTTGTTACCAAACAATATTAATTTCATGTGTAAAATGGGATTATTCTAGGATTATACTACACAATGTGAGTTAGATGTCAATATGACTGTGAATTTTTCTTGGAGTAATCCCTTCCCTACATAACATCTCAACATGAGGCTCTTGTGTGTCCTTTCTTAAACTGAAAATATGTTGATAGCTTTAGCAAATAATAAAACAGAATTTGAGTACTGTTTTTATAAAGCTTTTTACCATATGAGAGTAAAATTTTGTAACATTCACTTGTAGGTCTAAATAGCAGCATAAAGATTGTCTTGCAGTACCCAGTCGAGATGAAGTTGGCTATTTTTAAAATAACTTTTCTGACATAATTTTAAAACCAAACAGCAAGAGTATCCATAGCTGACAATATGTGGTGAAAGCATCTGCAATGCACAATAAATTCCATAGGCACATTCAGTATAGATTGTTGCAAATATTTGCAGCATCAAGTCCCACTGCACTCCCTTCTGTATTGTTACTCAGACTAAAGCTAGGATATGCACTTTTCATCCTTCTGTTATCCATCAGTTGACTTTCAGATGTGCCAGAAATCTCCTCTCATTCTATTCATTTTTTCAGCTCACACCTAGAACTGTACACAGAACATTTCTTAAGACTTTGAATAAACTAATTTTCCTCAGACATATAACTCCCAGCTCCAAAATTTGGCACTAAAAATGTAATCAAACCCTTCCATTTTAGTATGTTGTTCTAAATGTATTTGACATGTGCTCAACATTTTCATAGCAAAACACAGAAAATTACATTCTAAATCAACTTTCCTATTTACTTTTATTCCTTTTTTTTCCCCCCTTGGTTAAAAAAAAAAAAAAAAAAAAAAAAAAAAAAAAAGGAAAGAAAAGCAGTTGTCTGATGCAAAACTTCAATTAAGAGGAAGCTATTTTGGCATTCTATTCATAAGAAAGAAAAATATGAAGCTACAAAGTGTTTCCTGTCTTATTTTGGTTTCTGAAATGGTGTAATTTAACTTGTAGGTGAAAACTCAAACTGTGTATCTCCAAAGCTCTATTTATATGTCTATAGATGGATTCTATGATTGTATGTATAAGTAACTTTCCACTTCTGTGGTGAAATCTTGTTTGCCAAGATGGAGCTGTTAGGGATTTTTTAACAGTGAGTTATAAAACCTCAAAGAATGGCATCTTATAATGGAAATGCTGATGTAACCTTAACTGAAGCAGTAGAAAAGGCAAGGATACAATATAATTTAAGCAACAGAAGTCCAGAATATCAGTATTTAAGCAGGTCTCCTTGACGAGTTTCCCAATTTGAAGATTTAGGGCTTTAATAGCATCTGTTGTGTTATTATTCTATTGTGTGGTGATTTTTATTTATTTATTTATTTATTTTCCCCCCAAACAGATGTATTAGAAATATGGAGATTTATAAAACTGCAGCAGAGAGTGAAACAGCAGTGAAATGATTGAAGATGTGCATTTGAATTGGTTTGGTTTACAGGGATTACTTACTTAGGCTATATGAAAATCCATGAAGGTCATAATGACATTTATGTCATTCTTAAACTGATGTGTGCTATTTTTCTGTTCCCTTTATACAATGAACATTAAGTGCACTATTGAATTTAAAAAAAAAAAAAAAAAAAAAAAAAAAAGAAAATAGTTGTACTCAGTTTTTAGTGCAGAGCAAATTTATGAGTAGGTATATTATCTGTAGTCTAAATTCATGCCCTTTTGAGCTAAATAACATTATCAACTAAGCCACAATTTGACTAGAATTAAAAGCTACCCCATATAATTGTAATTTTTTCTGAACATTTATAGAGGAGCTGTTACCACTGTATCTCGACATTTTGAAGAGTCTTTTTTGCTCTCAGTGATGATTTAAATTGTTTTAGGCACATCTAGGTTACAAATTCACAACTATATAAGTTACAATGATGGTGGTGTAGCTTTCGTAAGTATCTGAACTCATATGCATTACTTTGCAGATAGCAGTACTTTTATTACAAATGTTACAATTGTACCAGTTGGTTTTGAAAGTCAGAATAAATATAAATATTTTTGCTTTACTTTGTAATGTGAGAAAACAACTTTTGATTCTTGTCTTCTAGAGCTGTCCTTGTGGATCAAGGGCAATAAATAAAACAGTGCTCTTCAGAGATACCTGACATTCTCACATATGACCAGGGCTGTTCCTGGAAGTCATGTTTGTGTCAGCATGATTCATGGCTACGTGGCTACTGTCAGCTTTTCAGCAGGTCCCATCAGGTCAAGCAGAACATATAAGTAAGGTGTTGTATTGTTTCTGGTACCCAAGTCCTTTATTCAGAGCTAGTAATTTTATCTGCACACACTGTGGTTTCATGTTGTACAGCCACATCTATGACAGTAAAAATATGTGTTAGAAATTAAAAGCAACTGTTTTGCTGCGTTCAAATTCAATGGCACATTGTATTCTGGCCAGTCAAGTTAAATGATTGCTGGATACCCCTAATGGTTGGTTTCTTTTTCCAAAAGAGATTTTAAAAGATTTAATTAACAGTGCATTACTTTTGTAATGGTGAGAAAACTTAGCTGTGGCAAGGGTTAGAAGGTAATGTTAATTAACAGTACAGGGTTTGTATTACCTACCTTCGTTGTCCAAGCTTTCCAGATAGATCGTGAAATGTTTGCCTTCCCATCACTGAAATACCTTGGGATTTGTGCATTTTGCAAAGAAGCAAAGATCTCCTTTTTATGCAGCATGACTCTTGACAGTTCTTCTCAAGCCTTTGACGGAGTTGTTGAATTAAGAAGATGCAATGGGAGTCAAGACAGGGTGAGAGGAAGGGTAGGGTAGGTCTGAGGATGATGGAGTCCTACAGATGATGACACTCACCACAAAGGAGATGCGCTTTATAAGAAAACAGAAACACAATCAAGTGCTTGTACTACACTGACGCACAACTCTGAGTAGAAAGACCTATTTGTTATAAATATAGAGTGCTTCCTCAGTAGCATGGTGGCTCACGAAGTACCTCATCTAAACTACACAGAAATCACTTGTATGAGAAAAATGTAGCAGAGTTATAATGCATGTTTCTGAATATTCCAGTGCTTAATAAGAAAGCAGTAGTGAAAATGGTTAAGAAGGAATAGGAAAATGATAAAATAATGAACATTTTACTGAGTTCTCTTATACGTTGTAACAGATTGATGTATATTATCAGGACAGAGAAAGTGGAACAATGGACAGTGTTGCTTAAAGGTAATTTTCTTACACACATAGATTTTGGTTCATATTACTTTGGTAAAACAATTTTTCTAACAGATTGATTATCTCACCATCTTTTTCATGATTATTAATAATTTGAGATAATGTGACTTTTTGGTTTGCAATCCAATTATTTTAAAACAATCCCATCTATGAAAGTCACTTACAGAAATAAAAGAGATTGAAGCAATAGAATTTCACAAAATTTTAATTGTGTCACATAAAAATTATTCTATGTATTGAATTGTGTGGAAAATATTACTTTCCTATGGTATTTTAGACTATCCTGCCAAATGTAGGAGTTACAATAAATAGAATGGTGTAGGCAGTTGGAAAACTCTCTTGTAAGGGTTTCTTTTCTCTACTAAAGCATAAATATCTAAAAGAATGTATTTCACTTGTGGTACCCCGAATATGTAGAAAGTCCACTAGGTCACTGCAGTTGAGCTGCTTTACGTTGCTTTGTAATTCCTTGAACTCATTGGTGGGATCTGAGTTGGAGGTGTTCAAGGCCAGGCTGGATAGGGCATTGGGCAGCTTGGTCTAATGGAAGGTGTTGCTCCCCAGGGCTGAAGACTGCTGATCTTTATAGTCCTTTCCAACCTAAACTGTTCTATGATCCAGATCCAACAGGCTCTAGCAGCTATTTCTGCTCTTCATTCCTAAACAAGTTCTAATTTATTTTTTCATTTAAGTCAAAATGAAGTCAGAAACCCAAATGCATCACTGGATGTGAATAATGTACTACAACTACAAATAAGAGTAAATGGAAGTGGTCCCAAGGCTGCAATAATTTATGCTGGTGGCATTTACTCCAGGTGGTAAGGGATTATGATATACCAGAAGTTTATGTTTTTGCCCAGTTTACACTACATTAATCATGGCTTATCTGAACATAAAGATCCAGTGTCAGGTTCTGTTGCATGTCATATCGCTACCAAGCAAAAATTGTAAAGCTGTTGCTATGACTTCAAGCATTGCCTACTTCATCTGTATGTTCAAATCCTCACATTCAAGGAATAGATTTTTATGGAACCAATTAAGGAGTCCAGGTTATATTTATTTCCAACTTCCTGGTTGTAAATCAAAGTTTATTGCCAAGTAAATCATCAGTTGTTTTTATCTTCAAATTTAATAGCTCTATTCTGCACTGTATACATGGTTTAGAAGCATTAGGGTTTTTAGTACTTGTAAACTACAGTGTTGTTACTTGTTTTAAAATATTTATAAATCCACTGTTATGAGCAAATCACTTTCTCGATCTATTTCACTAACAGAAATTATTTATAAGTATATCATTAATTATTTAAAATTTCCTGGTATTATATTTACATTAATAATTAAATGCATCTAATTATTAAATTGTATAAATAAAATTTAGTTTCATTGATGTGCTGACATGCAAACAGCAATTCTGTCACTGACTGTAAACACTTGAAATGAGTTACGCTTCAGTAACAAGTGCTCTTAGTTACTAGAAGTCATTACAGTAACCTGCTGAACTAACTCACCCTCTTAGAGTCTCTGGTACTTATCTGTGTATTCTTTTGACTAGAATCAGCTTTATTGCACCTCCTATAGCAATGCAGGTAGTTTGCAGTCAGAATGCCAGTGTCTTTACACTGTTCACTGGTTGCCTCTGTACTGTCTAATGGCAATTACCTTTTACAAAATAGGTGAAAAACTGATTCACACTTCAGGAAACTTTGACTGTCTCCTCATTAAAATCTTCAGAGATTGCCACTACTAAAAAGAAACAAAAAACAAAAAACCCACATCTAATACTGTGCATTAATTGGCAAATACATAACCAATCTCAAAGGGAGCTTTTATTTCTGAAGTGCCCCAGTGCACATTTCCACAAGCATCAGCTTCCTCAGCACAGCCTTTCCAAGCTTCTTACTCCTGGCTATATAAGTTGGCACTGTTGATAAGTGGCTTGCTTCTCATTCAGTTGTGTCTTGTACAAAGCATAATTATGAGTAAAATGTAATATATTTCAGGCCCTGCTTATTATACAGTAGGACTAGATTTGAAGGCCTGTCATTACCTATGTGAAGTTTTCTGAAGATTAGAGTTCTTCAGCATGAATCTTTAGCTAATACAGCCCCACTGCTGTTTCTAGTTTTTCTGTTATCAGAGATTACTCATGTGTGCTGATTATGTTCAGTAGTCCATTTGTGCTGCTTTTGCAGCAGACATTACAAACATGATTTTTAACATTATGTTTCTTTTAACTGTTCAGAGGAACAGGACACCTAGTGTAAGGAGTCCTCCTCTGGCATTCTTACCAGAGACCTTTTCAACTTTTCTGTCTTGGATGCCTGCAGAAGTTATCTATCTGATCAAAGACTAAAAGTTCCCAGTAAACAGACTAGATTTTCCAAATGGGATTTGCCATTGTTCACAGCAAGTAAGCACTCTAAATAGCTGCTCTATTTGAATGCAGACATAAAATGTTCATAAATGTTTATTATAGTACTCCGTGTTTTCACTACCAGCTTAATGCTTTCTTCTCAGGTCTTTATTTGGTAATGTAATCCTGAAATCCTTAATTGCCTGCTTTCATCATGATTTCTTTATTCTTTTAACCTATTTCTAGCCGTGCTGATTTATTGAGAAATAAAAGTAAGAATAATGTCAATTATTCTTCCCGAGCAAAAGGACCCAGGGGAGCACTTTAGGACAATGTGAACTGCATGGAGAAAGAACCGAGATGATGCTAAATTATACGAACTTTTAATTTGACAATAATGCTAGAAGTGAATCATAGACTTCAAGGTGAAGTCATGTGTTAGCTTCCTAACTAAGCTGACTTAACCTAACTGTGAAAGTGACATTAGTAACCTGACATAACTGTTATGTTTCCTATCAAAGATGAAGAAAATTTATTAAAAAACAACAAGAACAGAACTACCTGGAAGAGTATATCTATATTCAAATAATGAAGAACACATATTTGGGATGAGAAGAAATGTAAGAAAAATTCTGTGGTGCCTGTCTTACAGTCAAGGAGCATTTTCTAAAGTATGTAATATTTTTTCTTTGACTTGATTTTGCTTTGATTTATGTAGTGTTTCAGTCTTCTGGTTAGTTTTTTGCTGAAAAACTGAACCATAATCATAACAAATGTGGTTGAAGTGATACAGGCCTAACTGAAATAGCGCATGCCACAGGAAGAAAAGAACAGTATGCATGCTATAATCATCCCATTTTACTTTTAGAAAGAAGTTAGTAGCATACTTCAGAAAGGAGAAGAGAAATGGATTGCAAACATCAAGCTTTAATCTTTTTATGTTGCTAAGAACTCTAATTGCTCATGTGGGAATGGGAAGTCAGAAGTAAGAAAAATCATGACAATAGTTGCCCTTAGAATAAACACTAAATTTCAGCCAAAGCTGTCCAAGTTTCAGTCATATCACAGTCTCCCTGATTATATACAGCCATTGTATCTAATCCTAGACTGAAAATTGCTTGAGAAAATACTTTTTGTTCTTTATTTTGTAATCTCAGTGGGGTTTGTACCTGTAAGCTCTTTCCACCTCTAGCTTTCTCAATCTATATCAGATTTTCTTCTACCAAAGTTACTTTCTTAAATTGTTTATAAGTAGACAAATTTATACATTAAGTCAATCATATCAGTCTTCATATATACCCAAGAATTCAGGGAATCACTTTTTCAGGAGGAATTCACATGCACATTGTAATTTTCTTTTTAGATTATATATTCTGTCTGAAAATTGTCCCAAGTAGAAAAAAATCGAGAGTCGTTGCAATGTTATGAAGACTACACATCATATTATCAAATTTCAGAGAGCATCACATGAAATTTATCGACACGACAATTTTTTTACACTGACGGGCTCTCAAATAGATACCTCATATAGAAATAACAAGATTCTCTTCAGTAGTTCATGACTTAGGACAAATGTTAAAGCCATCCAGAACCCTAGAAAATCAGGTAGTGGAGTTTTGTGTAGTTATGTGTCTGTAACTGTAGCTATACATTAAGCTCATGTGTGGGTAGCTCAGATACATCTGCATCAGCTCTAACTACTGTGTGAACTTCAAATGTAGACAATCTTTTTGTGTAGCCAAACTCTGTGAGATTTTTTCACATCACTCTTAATTATTGATTATAGGCCTAGTTGGTGTAAATCAAAGTATGTTTCTAGGCCTGCTGAAAAGAAGTCCTTTGATTCAGACATGTAATTGTTCCATGTCACCTTATATTCACCTCAGCTAAAAAAAGGATCTTGTTTCAACTGTCAGTATTTAGATCTGTCAAATTGTAAGGCCATAAATAAGCGTATATAATATTGTTAAAGCTAAACACATGGACAGAAAAGGCAGTAGCAGATTGGAAACAGCTCTCTCTTGTCAATAGAGATTTTGCTTCCCTGAACTCTATCCAATTTGCAAGTAATTAAAATGTAACGTTCTCTAACATGATTAGGAAAAACTCTTAAATCGTAAGGCAGATTGACCTACATGTCTGACAGACTGAAAGAATGCCATCTTACACAAATTTCTTCTGATTACAATTCTTGATGCAATGAGTTATTTGGGAATGAGATTCTGCAGACTCTGGACACAGGAGTATAAACAAGTGGCTTTGAATGTTGAAGAGCACCAGTGCCAATTTATGTCTACTTAAAGAGATGTGTAGTAGTACCTCGCTCTATTTAGTTCCCCAAAGACATAGAGTTTTTAGAGTTTTTTAAGCTTTCTTTACTGCTTTCTTTTTGTTTTGTTTTGTAGCAATCATGGGAGTTCATTTTCAAAAGAAAATCGTAGAATAATCATCCCACTAGGCCAGATTGCTAAAAGCTTAGCTAGCCTGTCCCTGAGCACTTCTAGGTTGGGTACCCACTAAATAGAGAGTTTATTCTGAATATGTAATCTAAATCCACCCTTTTTTATTTGGAAGCTCTTTTCCCTTGTTCTATCACTACACTCCCTTGTAAAGAGTCATCCTCTGCTTTCCTGGGCCCCATTTTGGTACTAAAAGGTGGCTATGTGGTTGCCTTAGAGACCACATACTCAGTTTGGTCAAGTCTGTCTGATGATGATGAGTTAAGATAAAATACACTTTATTACTAGAATAATAGTGCTGCGAGATCATAGGTATTTGGATTTGTCAATAATAATTGACATGCCACCAACATTTCCAGAGGAGGTGGAATAGAATTAGAGACAGAATTACATGACAAGTAAGAAATTAATGAATTAAAAAGAAAAACTTTTTGACCTTTGTCCTTTCAGTGTTCGATTTGCTAGTATCCTCAAGAGGGAGCTGGTAAGATTCCTATTTGTCATTTGTTGATTGTTGCCGGTACTGAATTTGTATTGACATTAATTAAATCCGTGCTTAAAGGGCTGTGCTTGGAGACTTAACATGGCTGGAGAGAGCTGCCGAAGGTATGCACTAACATGCCTAGAGATATTAAGAAATCTCATAAGTGATTGATACACATGCCCTCTTTTACTCAGGATTAAAGTGGTCACTAGATTTATTTCCCAGAAGGTAATTTTTCACATTTCAAATTGTAGTCTACTGTAGTGGAGGTGGATAGGAAGGAAAAAAGTATGCCTTTCTCAGTAGCTAGGAAGCACGGACATGGATAATCTGAATGGTTTTCCCTTTGGAAGTTCTGTACTATTCTAGGGACAAGGGAAGTAAATAATGTCATTAATATCACACTCTTTCTTTAGCATGTGCATAATACTTAGATTCATATATTTCTATCAAAAGGTCAAAAGCCTGTTAAAGGACAGTGCATGTACTGTGCTAGGTGGTATACAGGGTTAGAGTCTGTGGCCTGTTTTGGACATATACTAGGTTTCTCTTTCTTCCTGTTATGTCGTATATTCATCTGCTCATTTTACTCTTCTTAATCATTCCTGCCAATCTGTTTTAAAAGAATTGCTATACTTTTCTGAATTCCTCCTTTATAAACTTCTGAAGTCCTACTTTATAGAACTTTAATCATATTTACTATATTCCGTTCTTTCAAACACATTTGAACAATGTGATGTAAGGCTTGAGGACTGTCTTCAAGAGAATACTTCTTGTATGGTGAGAATGTGTGAAAGAGGAAAAGTAAACAGTGCCAAATTCTTGGCTGGTTTGAACTGAAAAACTTCTCCTATACTATGCCACTGAACTAATTTTATGTAAATAGCTAACCCACATGAAAATATAATAAACACCTTGCAAGTCATGGAATCCTAGAGGTGAGTGCAGGTCATGTTGTTTGCCTGGGAATTACCCGAGTGCATAAGATGAACAAAATGAACCATTTTCTTCGTTTACTAGGATCTGTGAATTCATGACGAGAGGAAGCCATAAAAAGCTTACTGAGGAAACCTTAATTTGGGCCCACTGGAGTAAAATTTTGTTAAACAAATGTGAATGTACTACATTCGTTCCTTTAGTTTTTTCTGCACAATTTCTTCACTCTGAACTAAGAATGATAATAGTTTTCTTGCACTGTTCTAAAACATGGTTTACCCTGAAGGTATGTAGTTGTGTGCAGAACACTGTGCTTTTGATTAATAAAATTAACAGGTGAATAATGGACTTCATACTACCAATGAAAAGTATAGGTGGATATTTTCAATGCATGAATGGAAAGAAGAATTTTGCAATGTTTAAGTGGAAAGAAAATTTTCATTTTTATTGTTTCAGACATGGCCCTTTCCCCACAGGTGCAATCGCCATTGCAGAATAACATGCATGGTCTGCAGCTACAGGCCTGGCAGCACCAAGATGTGCTCTTGCATAGAAAGGGCCCTGAGCAGTTGTCTGAATGTTTTTTGTGTGCCTTTGGTCTGAGAGGGGATTCCCAGTGGAAAAAAAAAAAAAAACAAAACAAAAACAAAACAAAATGAAGAACATTCTTAAGCTCTTTGGCATCCTCTGTGCTTTTGTCCTAGCTAAGAAGCTACTCCTTGCTGCTGGGAAGGCTTTCTGTTTTGTAAAGCAAGCCTTTATGAGATTTCCTAGCAGTTGGCCCCTGAGACACAAGCTCCACTTTGTCATTTTCTTTCATTCAAGACTTTCTTATGGAAGAGGATTTCTCGAAATCTTATAATTTATAAGGTCTCTCTAGTGGTGCTTATACAGATACTTCACATTATAAAGCAGTTGCTACATCTGTGTTTTTTGTTGTTTTTTTTTTTTTTATGATCCTAAAGCCACCAGGCAATATTATACAACCTAACTTTATAAATGAAAAACAGGTATGACACATAAAAGCAGAAAATGACTCAGATGTGGAGAGTCCATCTGTTTCCCACTGACAGATTCACTGCCTGTTGCGAGGAGGAAGAACGATGCTTCTGCCATCCCAGATCGATCCCCTATCTGCCACCCTTGCCCTTCTCCCAGGCAGCCACAGCAGAGGTGCCAGCTCTCCCTGGATTCCCACCAGCATGGTGCAGATGCATGCAGCCCTCCAGGGGCCAGGCCAGGAGCTGCTGCCTGACATCCCAGCAGGTTTCCTTGGGTCTGGCAGTGTGCCCTTTCTGCCAGCTCAGGTCAGCAGCTCCTGCCACCCCAGCTGCACCCTCTGCCTGCTTGCATCCTTCAGGCTGCCTGAGCCTGACCTGCCTTAGCATGAGAAAGTGTTTGTCATTTGTATCGCATTGTATCAATCACAGGCAATATTCAGGCTGTATTAATCACTGCACAGAGATGAAAAAAGAAGTCAGTGCTCACACTTTAGCTAGAAGGCAAGGGACAGAGAGCAGATGCAGACAGAGTCATCAGGAAGGAACGGTCATCAACTATGAAACAAGTCATTCCTATCACAAACAAGGATTTATTTATTTTTAATGAGACAGCTAAAAGCTGTGAACCACCTTATTCTTGTGTCTGCGGTTTTTCGCACTTACTTACTAACACATTATATCCAGCAAGGAAGGGAGATACAAATATCTTTTTCCTGTAAATAATAGTGATGTGCATCTTGCCCAGATTTTTTACCAAATTAAGAAGCCATTTTAAAAAGCTGGACTGGAAAATGGAAGTTTATAATCTACTAAATTATGTTTTCTCAAACATTTTCTTGCTACTATGAATAAAAAGATTTACACTGCAGGAGGATGTAAAGCCCTGTTGTTGTGAAATCCAGCTGCATGTAAATGAGAAAACTCCTCAGGAACTGCCTCCTCTTGTTCTGTTATGCAGGTGTGGAAGTCTTCCAAAAATGTTTTTGAGACACTGCTACAAATTCAGAATAGGAATGTAAAATCATTTCCATTTCCCTTTCATAGGAAAATAAATGTATGTTCATTGATGCTTAATATTATCAAAATCGAGCTGCACTTCCACACTTAGGAGAAAGCCTATGTGGATAAAGGCTGTAAAGAGCTGATTACTGTGCCAGGAAAAGCAGAGAAAAGCCACAGCTTGGTCAGGCATGCTGAGGTTAAGTAAAGGCAGTGTGGATGCGATCGCTGTCAGCAATGCTAATCATCTCTGCTTGGGCAGGGGCCCAGCAAGGATCCCAGCCAGCCCTTCTTCGGCGTGAGGTAATGATGATAAAAGAAGAGCGACTGGAGCTTTTGTGTGAGGAATCATCAGCAAGCTGCATGGTGTGCAGCTACATCCTCTCCTTCCTTTAATGAACAGTCTACATCCAACCATACAGCCTCTTCATTTAAGATCACAAGTGGGCAAAGGGTGCCAAATAGTTTATGAACTCACAATATAAACTGTCTTATCCCCTTTTCTGTGACTTTACTACTGAAATTACTATGGTCAAAAGACTTTGAGCATAATGGTTAATCTTTCCACCATGTCTGACCCGGGGTTCTCAGTTTGAAAACTCACTTTGAAGCAGCTGAAGAACAGCTGCTTCATTAGATGAAATGTATTTAAAACAGTAGATACCAACGTGTACATTGCATTGTCTATGTCTGACATTCCTGGAGCTCCTTTTCATGGCCATGATTTAATCTCACTGTCTTCTGTTGTCTTGAGGAGAAAATTACAGCCCATCTCTTCTTTGATCTATCAGCTTGGAGCAGCTGGCAGCTTGTCAGCACCCCCTCTGCAGACGGATGCTTCTGTGCTCAGGCAGTACCCCAGCAATCTGTATGTACTTGTCCTCGACAAAAGGACTGTGTAATTAGTAGCCAGTGAGTCTCTTCTCTCATGTCTGTTCTGTTGGAGCACTGCGGAGGATTCACACTTCAACAACGTCCAGTTCTAGCAGGTTCTTTTACTGTGGGTGTCCAACCTTTTGGCCTGCATGGGCCACACTGAGTGAAGAGGAACTGTCTGTGTATAAAATACACAATATAGCTAATTGATACAGATAATAAAACTTCTTTTTCATATTTTTTAAAAATTAAAACATAAAAACAGGGAACAAGAGCTTAAGAGTAGTGGGTTGGATGGTTTAGGAAGAAGCAGGTTCTTGACGATGAATGGTTGTGTTCCTAAAAGCAGCATGCTTCCTACATTTCAACCTTGCCTTCTTAAGTATACACTTAACCGCAAGCACTGTGTTTTCTTTGGAGGTAATGTTAGCCACTCATTTGCTAAAAACATTATGGAGGACTGAAATCTGTTGAGAAATAGCTGCAAGTGGGGGACACGTTGAAAAGATGAGGAAAGCAATGAGACATCCTGTGTTATGTGTCGAAGAACACAGAAGTGTTAGTAGAACAAAAATGTTAGGGCTGTATGCAAATTTTAATGAAACTGGTGATTTAAAATCACAACATTTTTTTAAATGCAGGTTTCCAAGTCTCATTAACTTCAAACAAGAGGATTCAGATTCTATTTAACTAGACTTCACATTGAGCCACTTTTCATTTACAGTATATTCCTAAAGGTAGAAGCAGCAGGGAGATGAAATGACTTCATTTACTGGAATTACAGCTTCTTTTATATAAAACGTTAATCATTTTATATATGACAACCTTATGCTTAATGTTGCTAGAATACTCCTCATAAAACATTATTTTGTGAATGCATAGGCTCTCCTACTGAGCATATTACAGCTTTCAGTGGATGTGCTAATCCAGTTTGAATATATGTAGTATTTAATCTTAATTATGATGCTGAAGTCTATACAATGTTAATTATTCATTTTGCATGTTCTTTGCACTTTATTGTAATTCATAACGTCCTTAATCAAAATGTAGCTTTTAATTATAACTGTAAAATGTGGATGAAACCTGCCTGGTAAGCATAAGCAGACTTTTTTTGGTTTGCTTAGAATTTAAGGTAAGATGACAAGAGGAGAATTTGCAGACGTGGTGAGAAAAGAGTGTTGAATTACCAACATTCGACCAGGTGAGCAGCGTGTCTTTCAGCCCTCCACGCAGCTCACTGAGGCAGATAGAAGAAGCAAGGATTCCTCTGCTGACATTTGCTAAATCGAAAATCTCAAGGCCTTAGAGCACAGGCTGATTTTTAATCCGGTGCTCTTCCCTTCTTTTCATCAGCTCCAATGTGGTGAGCTTCTGCAGGTAGTACAGTGCATATTACTTTGAAAAGCTTTCAAACAGGATAAGAAGACTGGTATAGTACATGAAAAAAAAAAAAAAAAAAAAAAAAAACACAAAGAATTAAAAGAAGCCATTACAGTACAAAAACGTATTAGAACAGAGGAGTAAATTCAGCAGAATAATAGGACAAGTAAATGGGTAACTGGGGTTACACCGAATGGAGATTTGGGCTCCGTTTTCTTTTAAAGCAAAGCAGAAGCAATTAACTTAGAGTAACACTTCAAAACTGCTGCTGTTTTTGATATGATATAGGCTTTAAATAACAGATAAGTGTCAAGTTAAGTATCTTGGAAATGCTGAAGATGATAGAAAGTGTCGTATCACAGTTCCAGCATTCAACTGAATATTTATATGACACAGCAGAATAGTAAATTCTAGATTTTCTGGGTTTTGTTTCATTTTAAATGCATATATTTGTAAGTGGAAAAGTACTCAAAAATAACTGAAGGGAGCACAGCGGTATAAACATCTACGGTAGTGTCAAGTCACAGTTAGCAGCCCTCTTTCCTACTTATTCTTTGTCAAATGCTGGAGGAAAAAAAATACCAGAAATACATGTGAGGTTCATATTATCATCCAGAGAAGACTAAAACACGTATAGTTTCATAAATGAAACCTCTGTTTTGTCGTGTGTGTTTTTGCAAACCCTTGCCACGCCAAATTTACAGCAAGCTATTGGTGAAAGTTACTTGTGAGATTACTGGGGAGGTAATCACATCTTTTTCTAGAAAGATATATTGGCAAATATGAACTGCCATGGAAGCTTTGATATGAGCTGCAGCTGCAGCTCCTCATCTGTCTGGAATGTCATAGTTCAGTAGTTACACCTTTGGTCAGATGTGCTGCGGTAGATCCCAGATGACTCAAGGAATATATCCTTTCTCATTAGTTACATAGTCATGAAATGACCTTTTGAAGAGAAAATAAAAATTCTAATTGAAGAAATTAATCTGTGTCTTAGGATGTATTTTCCTCATTTAGTACTTGACACTTCATTTTTGGCTCACAGATAGAACTACTCATGTTCAAAATCCCATACGGGCAATGTAACCTTGTTTATGGAGTTGCCTATTCTTCCCTCATCACCTGGGAGCAGCTGAGCCAACCAATTCACATGTTAACATATTGCTAGTATTCAAGAGTGAGCTACTTACAAAAGGGCAGTGGGAGAGGATGAGCACAGAGGGAAGAATAAGAAATTACCAGACAGGTGGCTTTCTTGTTTTCATGAGCAACAATAATGGGTGTCAGCCAGCCAGACTGTCCTGCCTGTTGGGAGTCACTTTTCCATGAGATCTGTACTAGAATAATCCATAAGTGTCTAGAGCTGTATTACCTTAATAATGCTTTATGAGTAAGAGATGACCCATATGTTATGTGCATCATGTTCCATAGTATAACTGAAGGCAGCGCTTTGAAGTTTTTCATGATGATCTCTGTGTTCTTGTTTCATTTTCAACTCCTGTTAATGTTATTGGCCATTTCCTAACTGTCGTGCAGGATCCTTCACTTCTCTTCTTTGTCTGTCTTCCAGGCTTTTCAACCCTTTGTGATGTTGAATTAGTTGAAGATTGTTTTGAGAGGTTGTACAGGAAGAATATTGATATGTATATGTGAAACCATAATGAGATTAATGCTTGGTAAATGAGTTATAAATGGATTAGAAAATATTAAGAATTTTATTTTAGAAGCTAATAGTTTACATCATTTAGACTTTAACCCAGATTTTTTAGAAGCTGGTTGACTACATTTTGAAAACTGTAGGGGAGTGTGCAATTTGATAATAATAATAATTAATCATCATATGAATTTGTTTTCCCAAGGCCTTTATGGGTAGTCTTTTGTTTCTTAGGTTTGTCAAACTGTTAGTTGAAGGATTTATATACATTGTTTCCTCTCATGATCAGCTTGCAAACTTTGCTGTGTGATTATTTAGCATCATTATTTGTGATGTAAGGTTCTTCACATAGATCTCATGACATTTCTTCTTTTCTTAACGTGTGGTTGAAAAAATTCAAAATAAAAACCATGAGGACTGTACATACTATTGCATCTATAAGTTATTCTTACTAATCATTTCCTAAATATGTAGAGCAAATTGTCACTGGTAGTAAAAAATGTCTATGGCTGAATAAAGCTATGTGTGGTATGGAACTGATCAGAAGAGGAGATTCCAGGTTAATATTATTGAACTATTTAATGTAAAATTTAAATTTTGTTTTAGAAGAAATAATTGCATATACCCTTGCATATACCCTTTTCAAAGAAGACAAAGAGGTCTCATTTCCTTTTAAAATAAGTTACTTATCTATTAGATGTCTGGCACAACCTCACTGCAGTGACCTGACTTGGATTCACCTGCAAATTACGATGCCCTAAATTAGCAGGTAGTAAGTACCAAATCCCCCAGAAGGGTTCTTTGTGTGAGAAATTCAAGTGATTTATCATCTAAGACTAGCATTAGCTAAGCTGCTATTATTAAATGTACAGGCATACTCGATAACCAGATTTTACATGCTATAAACTGAAGTCTCAGTGTTTAAAACACAGAGGTAATAAACTATTAGATCTACAGAAACTGTTGTTCTTGTGATGTGTTTTTTTAAAACTCACAGTATGTTTTAATGATCATGAAGAAGTTAGTATTTCCTTAATTGGACTTCTTAAAATATATACATATGTCTTCTGGCCTCAGTGAGACCTGAGCCTCTAGCTCATTTGTGCAGTGCAACATGTTGCTGCAGAGATGTGAGATTTTTCCTGTATCGCTTTGGAATCTGAGGCATCATACTTTTTTGTGGAAGGATGCAGAAGTTATTTGCTGGTATCTTAAAATGACATTAATAGTGCTGCAGAGGACAAAGGACAACTGACTGGCCAGGAAATAATAGAAATAGCAAGTATGAAAGCAAAATTTTTCTTCTTCAAAAATAAGTAGCGGTGATGCAGAGAGAAGAGGAATTGAAACACCCTGTGACTGCTCATAATGGTAAAAGAATCTCATGAATAGGCTAAGAGAAAGATGAAGGCTATCATTGTAAACTATGTAAAAACACCAGTTGTGTGTTGACACTACAAACTGCAGTCCAGCAAGTGCCAGTTAGAGCCAGTTAGAGACTTGCTTAAATGCCTTTTTCATCAGGTTCTTTAACTTCACATTAGAGACTTCTTTGCCAGGGAATGATGTGGGATAATTCATGTTAGTTTAATGGACAGTGGATGTTACACTTTGAAGTACGTTCACCATTGAAGTAGCCTGTATCTGTAGTCAGTTATCTGTTACATCTTTCCTCTACTCCATATGGAAATCTGTGGACCATGTATATATCTCTAAACTTAGGAGACCCTGAGTTTTATGCCTAAATTATGAATATCAGATCACTCGTTTTGTTGGTGAAATCACCTCATCACACATATGTAAAGGGAAACTCTCAAGTTGCAAGTTGCATTATGTGTAAACCTAAGTATTTTGCTATCTGGGTCTAAATGAAAGAATTATTGTTTTTTATTATTAACACTCTTTGATTGTATTTTGTATGATGAAATGTTTGACGTGATGAAAATATTATTATAAGACAGTGCGTACATTAAAATGCATAATGTTCCTTATTTTATAGTTAATAAAAATACTGATTTCCTAAATAGTTCTTGTTTTCTAGACACTTTTAAAAACTCCTGTAATAAATCTGTTTCAGTAGATTGTAAAGCAAGATGTGCAGAGCAATCACATGGAGCAATTTTCTGTTGTCCATCTGTGATTTAGATTGCCTTCAGACTTGGCTTTCTGTAGCACTGAGATTTGTAATACTTATGCATATAACTACTCTGATGGCATATTTGTGTCAAAATTCTGTCCCATCATTATTCCAATTGATATTGCAAAAATAATCCATTTTATAATCGTTTCTAGCTCTTCTTGAATTTAATGCTGCCTGGATTATTCAGTAATACTTGCTTTTGCATTGTCGCACTAAAGACCATAAGATTAATTTTAGCAGGCACTCATGTAACAGAATTTTAGTTTGCACTTGAAAATTAAGCACCTGGAATTGCTACAAGAACCCTCCTCTTAAATGATGCATCATATATTTAATAATAGTCACTCTTACAAAGATAATTTTCTGTTCTTATTTTGAGTTTGCCAGAGCTTCAGGTTAACATTCAGCATGTGTGGATTTTGTTCTGACTGTTGCCAGAGAATTCTATACTTGAATTTAAGCAGTTCAACATTTTTCTTAATTTCAGCATAATAACCAATGTTAAAAATTTTCTGTTATTAATTGTTTATTTCATTATGGAGTAGCTGTGCTGATGGGTTTTCTTTAGCCTAGCTGTGGCTTGGTTCTGTGACATGAATGCCTGCCTGTAGCTGGGCACATCAGGTGCCTTCCCTGCACACTTGGCTCACTTTGTTCCTACTCATTCTTTACCTGCTCTGCAGTGCGAATGGGAGTGTGAAAGTAGGGACAGTTTGGAGACTGACCTTGGAAGCAGCTGATTCCTGTTAAAATGCTGACATCAACACTCCCCAAATATCAAAGACACAAATTAAATTACTTCCTGTTGATCACAGAAGACGATGCTGTGAAGGTTCAAACTGAGCTCTGATGTCCTGAGTCCTGTGCAGAAAATACAAGGCTTTCTTCTTGTTAACAAAAATTTCCAGAGTTTAAATTCAGCAGAAACTTTAATGGCACAAAAGGGAAATGGTTTTGAGGAATCAGACACCCAGAACAGATGCTGGAAGCCAAAGCAGCGCCGTTTTACTATTTCATAGTGTTGTGAGAGTCCCACTTACACTTTATTCTCATAGAAGGACAAGAGACATAACCTAATGGATTTTTATTCCCAAATGAAGGACAGATGAATTGACAATCGCTAAGGGACTGATCTCCCTGTGGCTTTGCTTGTAGCTAGGAATGACTTCAGATACCAGAAGGTAGTTTTTACTGCTGGTTCCACACACCTGCAACTGTGGGATTGTACTGATGAGAGACAAGGCAGATGTATCAGCTCTGTTCTCAAACAGTTTGGGAATCTAATTGTTTTGTAGAAAAGAGAGTTGAAATGTTCAAAAATAAAATAGGTGCCAATTTTATTGCCAGCCATTTGTATTTTTTGTCATGTGCAGGTACTTTTGTAAACAATTTGAAGAGATCACACTTGCATGGTCTTGTGCTCAGTTGGAGTTTTCTTTTAACAATGAGTGGAACATTTATAAACTGGTACCCATAGTTTGTGCCATGTTGCTTCAAGAGATGAAAGCCCATGGCTGAAATCAAACAGAAGGTCAGAGGATTTAAACTGCCAGACAGATGCAGAAACAGAGATTTGTTAGCACACTTCCTGCATTTTACTTAATTATTTGTTTAAAAGAAAAACATGGCTTCATTTAATTTCCTCAGCACCATTCCTGTGCTTCAGACCTTCCGTTATTTATTTATTTTTGCTTTATATTTTTGCTTTTTTTGCTTTGAGGGAAGGGAGCATTCATGACATATATGTGAATCTGAAGACTTCCAATGCATTACATATTGTTCGTACTTGTATCCAGATTACAAAATGCTGCCAGCTTTGAAGTACAGATGATACAATAGTGTGTTGTGTGTGTCCTCTTCAGCATTGCTGGGAAAGGTGTTTGTTAACATTTTGTTAACGTGGAGGAGGAGATTGGAGTTTGAGTCTGAATCAACTTTTCATGGTCATTAATGATTTCATCTCCTTCTGACAGTGATACAAAGTAGTCATACCTGAAACTGGAAAATGTAACAAAAAATTTAAAGCCTCCCTCACAGTTTGTTTTTTAAACTAGTATTTGGGCTGAAATAACTTACAAAACAATGCTTCTGAAATTATTTTTTGTGTTAGTCTGTTTGGAGTAAACTGTGTAGTAGAAGGATACTATGCTGAAATCTTTTTCATTGTTTGCTGATGTAACTGAAGTAAATATTCATGAGATGTTAAACATGCAGCAGAAAGAAAATTTATCTTACTGTTACTAGTACTGTGTGGTGACCGTTGAGTCCTAATCTGAACCACTGATTGAGCACCTGGGAAAAGGACTCTGTCAGGCCTAGGAGCACAGGTGAAGGAAGTTCAGCTGTGTGGTTGGAAGGGGTGCAGCCTGGCTGCAGGTCTCTTAGGCCTCATTTAAGGGCTGACTGCCAGGTGGGAAGGATTTCTGGTTAGGGATTTCTCCCTCATGGAGTTTTTCTTGTGAGTCTAGCTCTTTTGGAGACTGGTAAGTACTTTTCTGTTTGTTCTGGTCCTTTTACTGCTATTTTTCTCTGTATCCATTCCACAGTGTTAACCTTTCTGGTTGTAACTTACTACAAATACACATTGATAGTTAAGTGGTCCTGTCCACACACCAAAAAGTTATTCAATACAGTCATAAAGGACTTGTTAATGGTAGGTGTTCTCAAAGGAGCAGGCTGATCATTAAGGCTTAAGTGCCTTTTATGGCTGTGTTATATGATTGCGTTTAATATCTTAGAGGGACTGAGACTACAAGTCGTTGAGACACAAACTTCTGACTTACTTGACACAAATGTGTGTAGTGTTCTTTGCTTTTGCAGTGCTAACAAATGGTTTTCTTGCAGGTCTTGCTACTCTCGCTAGTAGCAGGAAGCTAGTGCTGCAAAGAAGCTATGCTGGAGCTTGGGGTGAGTGACTGAATTCAGTGCTATGAGATTTTAGCCAGGAGTCTGAGCAATGCTCTGTAAACTACAGTTCTAACTTTGGAAATGGCTGTGGCCCAGTAGCATTTTCCATCAGGCAGAGTTAACTTTGCAGTGCTTCACTCGTATGAATTGATATATGGGTGGTGCTCAATGTGTGTACTGCTGGTTAGCTGAGAACATGCTTTGGAGAACATTTCCTGAAGTGTAATATCTGTGCATACCTGTGATTTAGATAGGATGGACCCTTGTTTATGTACATGTACTGTTATGATGTATATGAGAGATACAAGTTGTGATAGTGTTCTCCACATATGTCTTACAGCATAATTTGTTTTTTCTCCCAAATATACATAAAATTTCCAAAAAGGAGAGGAAAAAAGAGGTAACAGAACTTTTTAAGATCATAGGCTTAGATGAGAAAGTTTCAGAGCTGTTACAAGTATAACTGAAAGGTAAGGAGTTATACTTAAAATGGCAAAAAGAAATCATTCAGTACCTTCAATGTGTGTTTTGTTTTTTTTTTTTAAGACTTTCTTTTCTTATTTTTTCTGAGATAAAGATTTCCATAATATACAGCTACGATCTTTAATTTAACATGGAAATAAACTAAAAAGAGGAGCGTTTTACTTTTTCTGAATTTGCATAGCATAATTGCATTTTAATGAACTGACTGCATTTTACCAACCTGAAATGAATTTCAGCCTAATAGCTGAACCATCACCACTTTGTGTTCTCTTTGAGAGTACAAAGGAAGCCTCTGTCAGCTGCTAATTATTTTCTTGGTTTCACTGTTGAAGAGATAATGCATACAGTAACATAAATTACAAGTAGCTATGATGTTTATATAAATCTAGACAAAGTACTTCTCTTTATGTCCAAGCTCCATCTCTGTTTCTAGAGATCAGAGCAACTGTGAAGAAACAACAACTGGGGGACCTTTTTAGATGGTCATGCTGTAATTAAATTATTCTACTCCCAAAAGCAGAAAAGAATCTCATTGTCTCCGTTTGTGTATGTCATGTACCCAGCCTTTCTGTATTTTGCTATTAGATGTAAGGAAAGGTAATAATAAGTTCACAAGCTCAATTGCTTGGATACATGGAAGAAGAAATGATCAGTAGCCTGCTGAGAGGACAGTGTTTCAGAGGATTGCATTTGTTCCTTCCTAAGGATGTCAGCTAAATCATAAAAATTATCTGGTATTCTAAGAGTTTAGATGTGCTGTTATTCTCTGAGATGCATTCTGTGAATTATGTACTGTTATTAGCACTGGCTCAGGAGGACCCAACTAATGTAGACTGATTCCATATTCTACTAGATTCCCTTAAGGCTTTGACAGATTTTCTTGTGGAAGTTTTATAAGGAAAAATGAGCAGTCTGGGCATTAGAGGGAAGTTTAAACAACTGTTAAAGGATAGGTAAGGTAGAGTAGGAATAAGTGAGCATTTCTTATCTTGCAGTCCTTACAATAGCCTGATCTTAAAATTGGTCAGGCTTACCAATGGGCTTGGTTATAGCACACTGATAAATAGACTGGAAGGGGGTCTGAACAGTAAGGTAAGTTTTACAGCTTCACTTGGGTAGTAATGGTGAGCACTAACAGTGAAGAAGTTGAATGGAAAGCCGATAAAAACGAAGGTGAAACTCAGCATAATGTAAGAGTTGGTGTGCATAAAAAGGAAGTCTACTTCATTTTATCTTCAGTGTTAGCCTCCAAGCAGGGAAAGATTCATAAATCCAGGGATTGCCTACCTCTCAGTTTCTTTATGTGGGTTTGGTCAACTAAGTTGAAAAAACTTTTAAGAAAAAGGAATGAGAAATGGTATGGAAGAGTTTCTGTACAGAAGATGATCTATTTAGGCTGGAACTCTGTAGCTTGGAGGAGACTGAAAACTTAAGATTGTCTATGGAGTGAGAAACTGCTGGTAGAGAAGTGGCTCAGAAGAAATGAGAGGGTTTTTGCATAACAGGTGTAGGAACTACAGAAATCATTGCCAGAAGGAATGTTGGCCTTAGAAGTATCTGGGAGGAACATGGGAAAGAGGCATGAAAGAGAAATCCGTTACAGATTACTTTATAGACAAAACACTATCCAATTCAGGAGATCCTATTTGGAACAACGACCTGCTTGTCCTGTTTTTATTTTTTGTAGACAATTGCTCATGACCACAATACTGGACTATACAGACTTCAGTATGTCTTTTATTCCTTTCCTTATACCTGTGCAACTAGATGCTCAGAAAATAAGCTCTGAAATATTTAAAACAGGTTGACTGTTAACTTATGTTAACTGTTAACAAATTGTTGCAGAAATAAACATCACTTTGTAGGAAACTTGTGTGTAGAATTCAACAGGCACTTTGTGTGTGTTTGAATTATTTAGGCAAAGTTAACTTAAAGAAACGAGTTCTGCAATTGGAAATGAGAGATTTGTACTTCATTTCGTCCTAGTTTTTGAAGTTCTCTGTTGCAGTTTATGCTTTCATGTGAAAATTACTTTGATACTTCTGGGTAAGATTTATGTCAACCATTCAAAGCCATTTCAGAAAAGACGCTCAGATTTTTGTCAAAGGCAACTTGTCAGGCTACTGATGCCCTGAAATTTGGATGTGAACTACTAAACATTGCTATAAACCAACTCAAATAATTGAGTCGCTGAAAAATGTCTTTGCTTGAGCAGTTAGTAAGCTTCATACTCATCAGCTAGATATGTTCATAGTGATTTCATATTTACCTTCTAGTTTACCAAAATATTATGGAATCCAGTAACATTATGAATATCAGATTATTGGTCTGTTAACATCAAACTAAAGAAATGTTTCCTGGGTCTTTTTCTGAGGTTTAGTGTTTGGCTTATGTCTTTGAAGGACCATAATCTTGCATCTTTAAGGATATTCTGGTTAATTGATAATATGTGCTTCAGAGGTTGTTTGGATAACAAAAGTTGGCTCCAAATCTTGCAGATTTTGAATGATGAAAAGATAATCTTTTTTCAAGACAAGATGAAATATGTACACTAAGGAGTCACAAGAATTGTAGTAATGCTCCTTAATTACTAAAAAAAAATAATAATAATAAAAAAAAGTTGTGATTGGAAGTAGTGACTTCTTAGAAACAGGAGACTTACTTTATGGTTGTATAAGTCAGCATTTTTATTTTCGTTCCCTAGTATTTTTAGTGACATCTCTTAATGTGAAGTTGAATCTATAGGGCTGCCTCTCATCTTTGCTCTTTTTTCTTATTGACAGTGATATCCCATTTCACAGAGCTTCTTAAGACTTCTGAAAAAGCTTCATAAAATGCAAAAACAGTAATAAGGTGATTCTCCCTTCTTTCTTCTTTAACATTCACAAAAAAAAATGTGGGAAATGAGTTGCAGTATCACCTCTTCACACACCCCAGTGAGATCTTTTGACATATTTCAAATCAGTTAAGCCTTGAATATCAGAAAAGAATTCTAAAGAGCACTCATAGCAGCACAGGCTTGCCTTTCCTCATGTATTCAAGTGTCATTCCTTTATTTCGGGGTAAGAATTTTAGTGTGTAACAGGCATTAATGATAGAAAACTTCTCATTGGAGGTACAGACACAGATTTCTCTTAGGCTGCAGTAGTCATCAAATGCAATACATATTACTGATGAATATTTCATAGGGGAGGCTTTTTCTGTTTTTGTTTTATAAGGCAGTGTATCATTAACTGTATAGTTGAATTTGGTTACATACTTAAACCTCCATAATTCCTGAAGTCAAGTCAGCAGTTAATATCTCACTATTGCTGTTATTTACTCCTTGCACAGTGTACACGTGTAACACTCAATATTACTGGATACCACGAGCAAACACTTTCAGGACCAGGATTGCATGGAATAAGACATTAAGTCCATGCAGAATCCCAGCACACGCACATATAACTGGAACAGATAAGCTCTAACCCTTGGGAGATAGCTTAGAAATCCAAATCACTTCAGGGCAAACTTCTCAACTGTCATTCATTGTGAGAGGTGTCCCTCATTTTGGAGCTAATTTTACCTCTGGACCACATCGACTTGAAGATGGCTTGCTGTGGCTACTGTGAATTATTTATGCATGGAAAAATTGTATCATGGAGCAGAGTAGATATGACTATTATTGTTGGGCAAAAATATATTAGAAATATTTTCTTCTCTAATTAGGTTGCTTTGTCTTTAAGCATCAGTTGTTTAAAAAACTGAAAGCATTATAAATGGTGGTGGATCTGAAGGCTGTTCACTGATGATGAATGTTTGAATTCTGGTGATACATTCTACTATTGTTTTTATTATATAGGCCAGCTCTCTATATAATTTTATATCCTTTCACTTTCCAAATTAAAAGTTGAAAAATTGTGGCAAAATGTACTCTGAGGTTATGTTCTGAATATAACTTACTCTGCTTTCAATTCTTACATATGTATGAACAGCAAACTTTCTGTAAATGACATTTTCCTAATTGATTTTCATCATATCGTTGTATGATTGTGTTACTTAATCTGCCGTTTATCATTAAGCAATGCCTCTGTTTTATTCAGTCTACACTAGAGTATTTGTAAGCATGTGTGTGCTTGGTGTTTTCATTTCAAAACATGTATTTGTATGTCCAGCTGCAGTCAGATGGCTCACACATATTCAGCAGGAATTTAAATAACAAACAAACAACACAGAAATCAACAAAAAGAAAATACTGTGAGCATACCTTTCCTGGATAAAAATGGTTTGTGGATTTCAAAGGCTTTGGGCATTTGTGGACTCCAATAGCGGTCTTTATATTTGTTGGTTTATTGGCACTTGTCCAATGTATTTTGGTTCTAACAGTGGATATTAGGAAAAAGTATTTTGGGGAAGATAGGCTTTTTGGTGAGGAATGTAGCTTTATCAGAAATGCAATGTAAATTTATTACTGATTTGATAAAGCTGATGTGTCACCTCAAGTCATTTATCATGTACTAAACGTTCCAAAATACTTTATTTTGACCTTTTGAGTGTAGCTTACCTGTGTCAGCAACACCCAAAAGAGGGTGAAAGGTATTTGTGAAATTGTTTGTTAATTGACTAAAGTAGAAATCATTGAGTAAAAATAAAGGGTGTCTATAAATTTCTTCTCAAAACGCTTTTTTCAAGAAATACAATCCACTTTTGATTAGTTAATCTGTGTAATCCAGTAGTAGTACTTACAGTGGTTTTTTTTTTACCTAAAACACTTTTTTTTTTTTAAAGGATTTTCTACTCCAAGGGAAGTGACTCGTTAGCATTAATTGTCAAGAATAAAATTCAACAGTAGAGCACAAAAGCAGAACTTAACACCAACTCTGACTGCTTTGTACATCAGTGCAAAGAGCTCTAACAGCCCAGAATCTAATTAGGCCAGAGTATCTCTAGCTAGCACACAGTGAAAAAGCTACAAAGCTGCCTGCTCTTTTTCTTTTGTTTCCAATTTAGTAAAAATCTCTTATGAGTTGTAGCATAGGGTATGTTGTGTTATGGCAGGACTCCAGAAAGATAATATAGGTTATAGAAACTTTTTCTTAATATATTTTATTTATAAAAAAGAAAGAAAAAGAAAAGAGGCGTGGCTTTTAGTGATGGTATCTTTTCTATTTAAGCAGCTGATATAGTTGCAGAAAATAGCAGTTTAATGGCAGTTTCTAATAGAAACCGCTCTTCAAGTTTAGCAGATAAATGATAGCCTATGCTGCACAAGTGCTAACTCAACAGTCTGACACAAGGGTCACTGCTACCACCTGCATTTGTTGTCTTTATCTGAGAGTGCTGCTGGAACAACATTTTCTGTGAGAAAGAAGAGGGAAGTTTTTTTTATGTCTGATAACCTAGTGAAGCTTGAGGTGCCTTGGGGTATCCAAAATACCTACCTAAGGCACCTGCATGTAAACCAGGATAAGTGCTTTCTGGAGCAGCAAAGGACCAGACAACTAAAATGGGCCCTTTGGCACACTTTATTACCAAAAATGGTTAGTAACCAAATCCCGAATCTCTTCAATAGCTGTTCTTAGCTACTCTGAAAGTAACCATAACAATGCCTTGGGGTGTTGTGATAGCTTCTGTGCTTGGTGCTTGCTGCAGAATGGCTAGTTGAATTCCATTTAACTACCTAATAGGAGAGACACAGACATGTAGTTATCTTTCATTTCCAGTGCAAACATAACAGTGTTGCTTGAACAGCACAATCTAGCAGTGGAAAAGAGCCGTCATCCCGACAAAAGTGTATCTGACAGTTTCCTCTATTTAATGAAAGATAATGCTTTCCTGTATCAAGGGAAACACATCATTTTCTTTGCTTTGTAATGTTTTGAAAGGAGTTTAGAGTTTTGTGCCTTTTGTAGTATTTTCAATTGATTTAATTTACTTGTTTTGCGGTGACAAAGAATGCTGTAAACGTGAGTGTCAGATTTCTTATTTGTTGATATCTCAACAGGAAATATTCCTAAATACTCAGCTTCATGTAAAATATTAGTGTCTGTAGTCACCATGTTAAGGTAACTAATATAACTTAGAAGAAAAGTTCTTTCACAGTATGTTTTGTTCACATGATACAGGTGGGGAAGCCTCATCATAGAAATAGTTTGTTGCAAGGAAGTCTCTAAAGCAGTACAGACAGATTCTACACTACTTAATATCAATGTTATCTTGAACCTCTGTTTTCCAACCAGACAGCAGCCAAAGCTAAGCCAAGTTTATTCCTATATGCTGGTGTTCCTCTAACATTATTGGAGTAATTCCTACTATACACTGGTGAAACGGAAAGCAGCAGTAAGGTTAAAACATGAGAAGGGTGTGTTTTCAGTAAGAATAAGGTTAGTGCAAACAATGCTGAGGGCAGTAAGTATATTCCTAACAATGGCACAGATCCTTAATTGCTTCTTACTGGACTTGTAAATATAAACCCATGCTTATCATAAGTTCTGTTATCTGCTTTTGAATACCATTTCTTATGACAATTTGTAGAGTCAGGAAAAAGTGATACTGTGAACTAATTGCTTTAAATTCATGCAGCAATAAAGATGGAAGACTGGTTTAAGGGGTTGTAACTATTGTTTTCAGTAAAACCTAACATTTGACAAGGCTTTGCTATCCTATGGAGTACTAAAATGTGAGTCAAACACAATTTTTCAAGGACTGTTTTTTTTGTATTCAGCAGGAAGGCAATTAGCAAATGGTGACCCAGTGGTTCTTATGCTTCTGCTTTGATCTGGTTTAAGGCATTAATATTTTTTAGAATTGTATTAAATGTCTTTTTGTAATATTTTACAAGCACGTCTCTTTGAACACAAATGTGTGGTTGTTTTATTTGTTGCTGTTGTCGGAAATGGTAAATATCCACACTATTTTGAAAAGAAAACCACATTTCTATTAAGTTATTCAGAATGAGTATGTCTGTTCCCAAGCAACGCCCTTGCCTGGTGTTTGCATTACGTTAGTCTGTTTCTTAGAGACAGTCAAGCAGAAATTGATAGCAAGCACATGTATGACAAAATGTTTTCCCGAGTGCTCTCATAGAATTTTACATTTGATGTGATATGGAACAGCACTTCACTTTAACATGTGCTGTTTTCCTTTTCCCTTAAGATCCTTTGCAAAAGAGGTCCACCTGGAAGTAAACTGCTACCATGTACCTATACCATTGTTTGTATAGAGTGTGATAGTTTTTTATTCCTTTCTCTCTGTGGCATACGTTCCATGTATCCTTGTCTTTCTACTCTGGTTTTGGTCAATAACGTATGTCCAACTTGTCAATGAAGTCTACCTATGTACATTATTACTCCTATAGGCTTACAGTCTTAAACGTTTACGTGCACTGTGCTTAATCAAAGGAGGGTGTTTAATGAGTAATGCTTAACAATACTTCAGTATCATTTGAGACACTCTACTTAAGCTGAAACCAAGAAACAGGAGAGTCAGTATGCATACAAGCACTGCAGTTAATACTGTGTTACTTAGAATTGTTGTGGTTTAAGCATCATGTAAGCTTTAGCACTTGGATGATGCAGAATAGTCCCTAGTTGCACTTGGAAATCTCCTTGGTCTGAAAAGTTAACATGAGTCAGTCTAGCTGAAATCATGCTTCTCTCACAGCAAAACTGAAGTATGGGAACAGATTTCAGATTAAAAGATCCACAAAACAGTGCTTGCTGTTTTCTGTTTCCCTTAAGGAATAAGAATTGGCCTGAGAATATGGAAGATACAGAAAATGTTTTACTATTAGCTCATCTTTTAGTGTTCAGAGTAAACGTTTTTGCTCTATCCCTTTACATCTTCTGATGAGGTTGCTTGTTATGTAAATTAAGGGGCAGATGAAAATAATAATGTGCCTTTCTATGAAGCAAAAACAAACATGAACCAGAAAACGTAAAGGTGGAAAGGGAAGTGCCTCTGAGTTGCCTGGAGATGCAGATGTATTTTGCAGCTGATGTATAGTGTTTAAGGTTCAAGGACACAAGAGCTGGCTAAGGGGGAAAGTGGCCTTGAAGTGTTGCCTTGAGATTACCCACAAGTGCAACTGAACTGAAATTGCAGTTAACCTATCAGTGTAGCGTACAATGAAAATCATTTCAGATTCAAAGAAAAGAATGAAATAAATGCAGACAACCTGTCCTTCCAGACCTACCCCTTGACACACACTCCTGTCTAGTAAGTAACATCACAGCTGTGCAGTTAGCCCACCCCTCCTACCGCTTTAGCAGTGTGAAGATAATGCTTTTTCTTTCCCTTCTGAATACTCATGTTTGCTGTTCTGTAGTTTAGCATGAAGTTTCTTGCTGCAGCGCTACCTCTACATGAGTGTAGACATAATTGTATAGCCTGTTACACAAAGAACAATGTGACACCAATAAAGCTTTGGAGGGCTCTGGTTTCATATCTCAAGATATATCTATACAATATCTTCCATATTTTTGTTATGATAACAGATTTTGAAGGGAAATTTTCAGGAGTGCGTAATGCCTGCCTTTCCTCTTCTAGATAGTGACCTTTATCTGTAAAATATTTCTTTTATACTGATGATATTTAATTAGAAATTTGAATCTCTTGCTGGTATCAAAAATCTAGTTACTCATGTTGACAATATTAAAAAATAGGTAGACTGGAAATGCAGACGAGGGACTTAAACTCCATTTTCCCCCTTTTTCTGCATTCCTTTCTATGCAAATTATAACATTGATGCTCATTTCCCAAGTATTTCTGAGGGGAGAAAAAAAAAAATGTGTTGTAGAAAGGGAAACAACCGATGTTTTCTCAGTGTGGGTTATTCATGCTTCATGCTTGTGTTCTTCTGTGGACAGCCTTCTGTTCATTGTTCAGATGTAAAGGAGCTGATTTAACACCTTACAAGGAGTGTTGGGGCTTTGAAGAGAAGGAGGAGATAGAGAAGGCTATTTGTAGTAGCTTTATTGCTTGTTTTTTGCTTGTTTGTTTTTTTTTTTTTTTTTTTTTTTTTTAGGTTTAACTTATTATTTGGCCTCTTAAGAGAAGATAATGGCAACAAAGCTGATTACTTTTTTGAGGATTTGAAGAGTTCTTTTGAAGAAGAAAACTATTGAGTCAAAGATGTCTAAACCATTAATTACAAGCGAACTGAGATTTTAGGAACATTTCTAGATCTAAATATAAACTGAACTCTGCAGATATATTTACACAGAGTGCTTTTAAACAAATTATAAAAATGAGTGTATCAGGAATTACTGTCTTATTTAACACATACTGGATACTGTTCTTTGGTATTGCAGACAGAAGCTCTGTGCTCAAACTTGGAAAGGCAAAGACGACACATCAGAAATACGTGCAAGAGTGAGGTATTGCCAAACATTCTGGTGGTACCTATGTGACTTAGGAACACAAACATCTGACTTCAAAACCAAGATACTTTTTTGTTTTGTTTTTAGTGTTTCTATTTTATGTGGGCTTAACTGTAGTCATTAAACAAGAACATGCCTTTTTATTTTATTTTTTACCTGAAGGTACAGCACAGTTCTGAAGACCTGTTAGATGAGACACTCTGCTGCCTTTTTCTTTTTATATGTTTCTAACTTCAACAGGGTTTATCTACTTGATTTAGTTTTGGCCAAAAACTGGGGTATAAATAAGAGATTAGTTAGGATAATTTTTTCGAGGTTATGCCATGTTCGTTCTGTCACTTGAGGTAGCTATATAATACACGTTCAATGTTTTGTTCAACAGGAGCTTCTTTTCTGTTAAAGGCATAGGGTTTCCAGTCCACTTTTACAGTTGTTCTGTTGCATTGAATGTTCACTGCTGGCAAAAGACAGTGAGTATCCAGCTGTCTGTCTGTATTTAAAATCTATTTTTGCTTACATCTTTATTTTTTCCATGTGGAATTCCTTGATCTATTTTCTGTATTGATTTTCCTAGTCCTCCATCACCTTGTTTTCTTTTCATCATTATTTCAAAGATGCTTGTTTATCTAAAAGTCAGAACACAATACAGGTTTTAATCTGCATGGAAGTAAAATGCTTCATGTTGCCAAATGAATTGTTTTGGTTTGTGTTAAGAGCACTCTTACATTTGTCAGTAGCATTATGATCACTGAATTAGTTCAGCTCTGTGAAACAGTGTTGTATGCATGAAAATAAAACACTGCGCACACAAGATCTACTTCTTAAAGTCTTAAAATTTGACTAGAATATGTTTATTACTACTCAGAAAACCAGCAGTCAATTCTGCTGCTAAGCAGGTGTTTTGACTTCAGTGTAACTAGTACATTCTTCTGTGGCCCCTTACCCATAGTTTATGTTGATGAATGTACTGGTTCTTCCATATTTCTCATTGCATAGGGAAATGAATAAAAAGTGCATTAACAGGGAGAGGGATTGCTGTCCTAGTCCTTGAAGATGCTTCTCCTCTTCCATCCACAGAAGCTCTTGTTATTTCTCCATTCTGTGCCATTTCCAACTACATCATGCCATATTTGAGCAATACAAGCACTGTACTTTTTCATGTATGTTGAATGATAACAAAAAGGAACTGTAGGTTACAAAAATGAATGATCTCTGTTAATAGTTAGACATTCTGTAATTACAACTGATGTGCAAAGATTGACCTCTGAACTCTTTCTTCCCTAGACCAACGAAATAGTCGTTTTCTCTCAATGAAAGTTGCTATGCAAAATGAGGGATCAAAAGCATAATTTAAAAGGCACATAATTTTCCCTGTGGAGAGGTCTCTTTCAAAATTCACCCTTAATATGAACAGGAATTGCATGTAGCTTTTTTTCTCATATTTTTTCTTCTTGCAAGATATCTAACATAGAAACGAAGAATGCAATTTATACAGTCAAGCTAATAAGACAGGAAGCAGGTATTTCTTGTGGAGCTTCAGTAAGCCCGCTTGTGTAAGCTCTCTCTGCTGTCAGTAAATGTGAAGTATCAGTTGACATGGAAGAATGGCTGGAAAGGAAGGGCAGATGTTTCATGTGAATTCTAAAGTAAGTTTGAGCCTTACATTTTTCTTTACTTTGGCCTTCGTTAGTTGGCTGGGTTGCTCAGTAAAAGATAAAGTAATCCTGATCTTCTCCCTCTATAGTCGTGTACAATGAAGGAAACATTAGTTTGGAGTAAGACAGCTGGACAAACTGTAGGGAGATATCTTAAGGCATTAGGTGTGGTTCATTATAAATGCTAAGATCAAATTCCTGTTGGATTCATGGACTTTTAACTTCATTTGGATTTAACTTGAACACTTGTTGAGAAGAATATTTCAATTGTGATGACAGTGTATCTAAGTTAGCTTTTTCATTCTAGTTGTATAACTGAAGACTCTCAGTAGCATCTGTAAATTGTGTGGATTCCTGTTCACAAGGACCTAAACCTGCAAAGTGCAGACATGGTATGTACAGTGTAATGGAGTAGCCATTTCATTGGGGGGGGGGAAGGGGGGGGGAGAAAAAAGAAACAGTCATTTAAGAAAACAGTATTATCCCTAACAATTTCATGGTCTATATAGCAAAGTATGTTGAGGGGAATGAGAGGTTGTTTTGGTATTGTGAAAAAAACACCTGTTGACCATGTATCTCAGTATGATAGCAGACAGCAACAGGACAGTGTGTCTAATAGGATAAAAATTCTCACCTATGTAGAATTGTCTCATCACACGTCTAGTGATATCGCACTGCAGGACAGCTCTCATGAAAAGTTGCCTATCTGGCAGGTGATTCACAGATAGCTATACACAGGCATGATTTGAAAACAGCAGGCAAACTTCCCCTACAACAACTTGCCAAAAAACTGTGTTGATAATAAACTGCTATTAGAATTGTTTAAAGATGCTGAAAATTTATCAAGGATTTACTTGACTTTGTTTTTAATTGTTATTAATAAGAGAACAGTTCAAAAAGAATGCACAAAATATCTCATACAATCTATGTAAGACTCTTGTTAGTAAAAGAAAATGAGTGGAAAAAAATATTAAGTTTTAGTTCTGACAGTTCTGCTTTGGATAGAACCGAAGTGAACTTGATACTGGTGCAAATGATTTTTTGCTTTGTTGTCAGATGGGGAAAAAATAACTGGCTTGAAATCAGATTTAATATTTACTTATCATGGTTTTGAAGAAATGTTTGTCAGTGGTAAGATCTCATTTGAGTTTTGCAGGGTGTGCTTTCTGCTTTCTCCAATGATGCAGAGAGACCAGCCTCTAACTGTTGTTGCAGTGTTTTTGTTTATTTATTTATTTATTTATTTATTATTTTTATTTTTTTATTTAAATGTGGAATCAACTGTGTCTTATTTGTTGCAGTTATACAAGTGTGTCTTTGAGCCAACAGTTAAGTACAGCTAACTACTGAAGGGTCACAGAGCAAGATTTAGTTATGTCTTGTTGTAAATGGGGGGGGGTGGGGGGGAAGTAGAAATGTCTACCTATGAAGAAAATCACCAAACAGTAGCCAATAAGTAGCCTAAAGTGAATTAGTACTGTGGGATGAACTGCTAGGGAAAAAGAGACTGCGATAAAAATGACAAATCTTATGTTAAGTTGAACTAATGATGAATCTTCAAATTGTTATAATGAAAATAACAGCATAAAACAAAGGATTTGAGTAAATCAGATGATGACTTCATTTTTTTAATATTTTTTATTTTTCCTGTCACTGATGTCAAACATGATTACCTGCTTTCTATTTAATGTATTGTGACATGTTTTTATAAAAAAAGCATGCCTGGTTCTTCACTGCTTTAACAGTTTTGAATATGATGCAGATACAGCATCATATATGTTTTAATGACTTACACAACAATGAAGGTATAAAAACTGAGAAATCCATCAACAACAAAATGTTGTTCAGTGATGACAGAACTCAGTCTCCAGTTCTGAATGGGATTTGAAACCTTCTCGTTGAAGGAACATGAAGTTTGATTGGCAAATAAAAGAAACCGTTGTTTAAAACAAAAGAGGAAATTATATGTAAGCAGATAGGATACTGAGAAAAGTTGCTTTCTAAAGAAATAAAACACATGATTGAAGAGAGCAGATAAAGGAAGATCACAACAGAAGAGGAGAGTGGGCCGAATACAGTGAGTTATGTGAGACCTTGAGGAAAGAGATCAGAGAGGACATTAAAACATAGTGTCAACATCATATGGGTTACTCTCAAATGAGAGAGCTACAGGAATCTTTTGATGTGGTGGTACCAGCAGATGTTCTTTGTGAAAGACAATGATTGCACAGTGTGCAAAGAGAGATCAAAATGGAGCCCTACAGAGTGCTGAAGAGTGTCACTAGTGACATTAAGCATTATAGCACTAGAGATAGTGCAAGCATCATAGGCTTTGCATTAGAAATTGAAGTGAGTTGAGGTGTAGCTTCCTTTTCTCCTGTTTCCTCTTGCCACTACATAGGATATAAGAAGTGCAGTTATTCAGTTCATATGACAGACGTTGGAAAAGCAGGACTTAAAAATGCTACAGAGTAACTCAAAGGATTGGAGGACACTTCTCATCAGCCCTTATCAGGTTTTTAGATATGAAATGATGATAGGTGACCATTGGTCACTTTGAAAGAGGTGCAGCCTTGTTGAGTAAGCAATATAAGTTTCACAGGAGATAATGTTCCTGAGTATGCCAACTTGTCATTTTCCTTGCATATTCTCTCAAAGCAAATAAAAGGAACATAATTTGATCTGAAGTGTTCTGTGGGTAGGGGTGTATTATAAAAGGCTTTCCATACTGCAGAACAAAGCAGTAAGCAACTTCTCTGACTTTGAGCATTTATGACTCAGTACAGCCAGACCTGTGTTCTGTGAGATGATTATTGGATTCACTTGCAAGATAAAAATAAAAATCAGTGGATAAGCTTAAAAAAAAAAAAAAAAAAAAACAATGGCAAAAAATCCCTGCAAGGTGTTTTTTGAGTAACTACCATCTGGCACCCAGGTGTCAGGCTGCAGTTTGGCATACAGGATTTGTAATGACATCCTCTCTCTGTAGTAGAGCGGTAGGAATGAGAAGCTATGAAAATAGTTCTAATTATTGGAAGTCAGTTGGGTTTGTTGTATATTCAAATATTTATTCTTGAGATGATTTTTTTTTCTCTGCTTCATTGCCACCAATATGTTTGACAGTTATTCTCAGCTTCTGGAACGATTGCTTGCTCTTCTAGTCTTTCTCTTGGTGAAAAAATCAGTTTGTTTGATTTCAGTTTTGTTTTTTTTTTTTTTTTTCTTGATATTTTAGGTAAGCGCATGTATGAGGAGGGAAGGGATTTTCTTTATAGTTATTAGTATCTTAATATTAAGAATTAAAAATTGTGCAGTATAGTTATACCCACTGAAGTCTTCAAGGAAGCAGCTTTGTACACAGGGAATGCATGGAAATGACCTTCATTCAGGGGAAGATAATGTAGTTCTTTATGGCGCCCTTTCACTTCATGCTGCCTAGGAAGTGAAATCTGATTCATGTCTGTGTACTGGGATATAATTCTGCCTTCACTTTCTCTGAACAAGTTGATCAAGAAAATTGCTTAGTTCTGTTGAATTTTTTTGGGATGGGGTATGGGTGAAGGAGGCAAGGAGGTCACTGTCTAACTCTGCAGTTAGCAACTCAGTGCCAATTTTAAGGAGAAGACATTAATTCATTTGTGGTCTTGTACAGCTATTGACCAATGGCATTCCTATACCCTCACGACTTTGGATGCCCATGCCAAGATATTTTCTGTAATCCACTATTGTTCTAGCACTAATAGCAGCTGCAGAAGAAACCTTTTTGGATGCACAACTGATGTGTAACAGATGATACCAGAGGATGGCCTAAAGTGATGTTTTCAATGCTGCTAGCATTGTTTCAGTGGCATATAGAGACATGAGAATTTCTGATACAC
This sequence comes from Excalfactoria chinensis, assembly GCF_039878825.1. Taxonomy (NCBI): domain Eukaryota; kingdom Metazoa; phylum Chordata; class Aves; order Galliformes; family Phasianidae; genus Excalfactoria; species Excalfactoria chinensis. The sequence goes on along the minus strand of NC_092837.1, from coordinate 8,625,790 downwards.
AAGACATGAAAGATGATGATCATTACCATTCACATGCCATCCAGCTGAGCTAAAGCGTGATCACAGCAACTACAGTAAAGGATGAAATTTGTGTGCCAAACAATTTCCTGCTAGGCAAGCTATGGAGTACCTGTTCCATTAAGGTAATAAACAGCTTGGAAAGTGTTGTAGATATCAGAAAGGAAGTTCTGCTAAAGCGTTTTGTTTTTAAAGGCATTTAGAATTGGACTATTTGATTTCTTGAAATGTTTCCTAGATGGCATTTGCAGCAAGACGAGTAGGGGAAAAGCCTCAGCCGTATGTTAAGTTGTTAAAATCCTGATGAAGGCCAAAATTACAGCTTTACTTCAGAGGGAGAGACATTGAGATTTTTGGTGAGGCACGTAATTTATATATCTAGTTTTATTTACAGACTGCAAAGAATGAAAGGCTGAAGCTGCAGCTTTTTGGGGCAGTAATATTTACTTTCAGAGGTGTTAGATCATTCTGGACACTCTGGGTATCCTGAGCTTATCATTGTTGTGCGTTTAGAGCTTTACTAGGTTCTTCTACACCAGCAAAAAAACCATCCTGTTACAATCAAATTGCTCCATTTTAATTTGAGAAGGGTGCACCACTTTTAAGTAGGTGTGCTACTTCAAGTGGGTAAGGTAGAAGTAACAGTAATATAAGAATGCTGAGTATTAACATTTCCTCCAATTGCTGTAACTAATTAAATACATAATTCAAGAAAAGGATTTGGACTTCTCTGACTAATTGTACTAGTTAGATACAATTTAGAGAATGTGTTAAACCTGTAAATCAGCTTGTAGAACTTGCAGCTCTGGTCTAATCAGTATGGAGCTCCTCTTCTCCTGAAAGAAAATTCAGGAGAAACAACTTGTGTATGGCATGCTTAAATGGCAGTAGAGATATGATATAGGTTGTCACCCTTTCAAACTTGTTTACAACATTCCCTTTCATCACTACTCTTTCAAGTAGCTTTAGTTGTAATGTTTATTCAGATTCTTTCATTAACTTGATTTCTGTGTTTATAATAAAATTTGTTTTGAAATTGCAAATAGATCTTGCACAGACAAGAGGGGGGTTGCTATAAAATGTGTTAAATTATTAAGTCTCTGTGCATAAGTTTACAGAACTTGTTATGTATTCCAAATTCTCTGGAGCTATAGAAGATCCCACTGTGCATTCTGTATAGTGTAGGTGTAACAATCAGTATGGGATTGGCTCCTCATTGTTTATATAGTGTTCAATCTATCTTCACCAAGGTACATTTTCATGTACAGATTCTATTGTTGACTGCTTTAAGACGGAATTGAAGTACTGTACTGAAACTGTGAGCTCTCCTGTGGAATATTTTAGCAGGTTGGAGTTATCACAAAAAAAGAAAAACAGTTGTGTAAGCAAAGGAATCTGAGCATAAAAAATAAATAATAATAATAATAAAAATGAATGAGTTTCATGCTTACAGTAATGATTTGCTTAGTACCAGTTAAGCTAGGGTTATTTTATCAGAATTATTTGTTCTGTCTGTTTGGAAAATATCAAGTTTCGTATTTCAGACAGTTCATGTCATGTCATGAAGGGTGCCTATAATCGGGAGGGGTGTAAACTCTTTGAAAGGGCTGATGATAATAATAGAACAAGGGGAAATGGTTTCAAGTTGAAAGAGGGAAGATTTAGTTTGGATGTTAGGGGGAAGTTCTTTACTAGGAGAGTGGTGAGGTCCTGGAGTAGACTGCCCAGGGGCACTGTGGATGCCCCATTCCTGGAGGTGTTCAAGGCCAGGTTGGACAGGGCCCTGGGCAACCTGATCTAGTAAATGTGGAAGATCAGTGGCCCTGCCAGGCAGGGTGGTTGGAGCTTCGTGATCCTTGAGGTCCCGTCCAACCCAGGTCATTCCTTGATTTTTACCGCATAAATAAATTCACAATATGTTTGATGGATATATCATGTACAAATGCTCAAAGATAAACTGATAGCTAGTCAAGAGTAAATGTTTTCCTATGTTAGCTTTGCAGGGACATCATATAGAATCTTTTAAGCGGGGTAACTTGGCCACTCTAAATAGTTTGAAAGAAGGTGGTATACTTATAGCTCTACTACTATCTTGTGATACCACACTTTTTAAACTTCCGTGTTGGGCAGCTAGATGCTTTCAGCTTGTTGTTTTAGCATATTTGGAGCTACTGTACAGGGAGTGCAGGGAATGGGAATGTTTTGAGAGCAGACGAAAGATCGTAAGTCTGTTTGTGTGCACAAAAACAGCAGTTTTGCCAGTGGTAATATGATATGGTTGTGTTCCTAATCATGTTTATATTTTTACAAAGTACAAGAAAAGAATAACAAAGTGTGATGAAATTTAATAAGGCCCAGTGTGAAAGTAGTAAACTAGTAGTAGAATATCTTACCCTGTTAAAGGAACAAATGCATTTCAGAAAATCATGGTGTCCCAATGGTTTTCAGTTTGAAACCCACAAAATTTACATCCCAAGTTTTTTTTCAACATTTCTATGAAAAATTAAACAACTTAATGTTTTTTATACTAAGGATAAATATTGACTAAGAAAACACTACAGAAAATGCCCATGTTATATTTTTGTGACTGCATGTGCATACATGGTTGAAAGGCCTCTGAGAGAAAGGAATCTCTACTATATATAAAGTAGAATCTTGAGAAATGTTAAGATACGTTTCCTGTTAACGTTACTTCAGTGTAAGTTGAAAGTTACTGAAAATTTATCTCCATCTTCTATTTGGAGACATTTAAAAGCAGTTTATTTCCATTGAGTGTTGACATTGATCTCTCTTATTGAATATAATAAATCTGAATCTACTTATCAATTGCAAATGGCTTACAGTTCTCTTGCTGCGTTTCCTTGACTGTGGTCTCAGTGTAGTATTTTATAAGATATTATACATTATAAAAGCTCTTCCAGGCAGTTCAGTTAGTTTGTTAATCTTCATACATAATTTCAAATAACTTGTAGGAAGCTCATGGAATGCTGCATGCCTCGCAGTTAGCTGACAGACAGTCCCAAATCTCAGTCCTTGGACATCCATAGAGTTGTTCAAATAAATGGTGGGTGAAGCTTATTTGTCAAATGCTGTTTCTTTAACCACTAAATTATTTGTTCAGTTCCTATTACTTGGTGAACTGAAGTGCCAGTGAAATAATGAAGAAAATAATTCCTTAGATGGCAACGTTATTGATTTGATGTATTATTTAGAAATAGAACTTTGCCATGACTATTGGAATAGTTCTCTAATGCACTGAAGTGTTGCTTCTTCTGAAAAGTTTTCGTGCCTTCATTTACCTTGATTTCCATTTGTCAGGTATTTTGTACAATTAGTCTGCAGTGCCTCAAGTGACTTGGTGAAGTGCAAGCAAACTCTTCCCAGAATGTACAAATTAAAATTTTCTATCCTTTTATTCCTAGAATAAATAGCAAAACAGTATTTTCTTCTCTTCTGGTGGTATGGTGGATACTTGTCCAATAGTTCATGTAATCCATGGATACTAGATAACAATAAGTAGATACAATAAGTTTGTATCCTTGGAGTCATAAATATTTTCTCATGTGGGTCTGTTCTTCTTTTTTCCTCATTCCCTGCTGATGGGGATGCTTGAATATTAATGTCTCTCCAAGTTTCCTTGCAGCCTACCTTGACTCATTAGATAAGGAAAACAGTAGCATAGGCCTGGCATTTAATATATGCCACGGTGACTTCCCTTTTTTTGTTTACATCTCCATCAAAATGGCTTGGTTTTCTACTTTTCTTATATAGTGAATATTGTTCTTCATTTTCTATTTCTGCTGATGCCTTTTCCTGGAAAACATAACCTTATTTAGATTTTATTACAATTAATTCATATGTTCTATTAATTCTTCATGGGAGTATTGCATTCAAGAAGAATGTGATATATTCATACTGCTTCTATAATGAAAACTGAGGTATAAGTTTTTATAAGCGCCTTTTTAAAAAAAAAAAAACAAAAACAAAAACAAAAAAACCTGTCATTTGCGTGTTATCCTTTGCCTACAGGTAGTATTGAAAAGAAATGAAATGTGGCACATTATTTTGTAGACATTATCTGCTACTTAACGTTTCCCTAATTCTTCCACTCTAATTATGTAATATAATCCTATTTTAATCTTCCATGGTGGTTTTACAGACATATTTCCATGTACATTTCATACTATATCAATATTTTATCGTTATTAAACTGGATTTTGTCTTTTATCTTAAAAAAAGAAAAAAAAAAGAAAAAAGAAAAAAAGGTAAAACTAGATAGAGTTAGAGATGACACTGAAAATTCATTCTAATTGTTGCTGAAAAATGTGTCACCATTTGCCACCTTCTTTTCTAAGAGTAAAAAAGCATGAAAGTAATTGCTCTGCTTTGTGGAACACTGATTGGAGAAAATGATTGCGCTTGGCAGATATTTTGTGCTATCCATTGCTTTATGTTACATTTTTAAGTCACTGAATAAGATGATTGTAGCTACTACTACCCTCTTTAAAGATAAACCTTTTCACAATAATTTTGCTGTAATATGGTATTGTCAGGACATGCAATATGCTTTACCTTCATGAGAAAACCTCTCTAATTGGAATCAGTGGACCTTGACTTACTTGTCACAGCTATATTCAGGGTGAAGGTGCAATCTTCAAGAAGTCTGATAATGAAAAATTGGACCAGGGCTTCTCTGAATAAAAACATAAGAGGATACATTTCTATGCAAGATCCTTCTGCTTTTGCTTGAATCTTATTTCCTTTTTGCTTTTTTTATTTCCTTCCAGTGTTTGGGAACAATGGGCTGTGGGGTGAGGTAGAAACAGGCCCGATTGTGTTTCAGTATTGTAACATTACTTATTGCATTTTGGTAATTAACATAAATAACAATCTGTATTCCTTGTTCTGGAAGAGTTAATCAAAATCTCAATCTTAAACTTGGAGGCAGGTGGGGGAATTGCAGCTAAAGCCATTGAGCTTAATGAGAATTAGCTGTGCATTCTGATTGTTCTGATATTGGATGTGAGACCTGCAAGGAGAGTGCTTTTTCTAAGCTCCTGAAGTCTGGATTATAAATAGAAACAACTCATCTTTTAGTGATTAGTAGGCATGTATAGAGTAAATTCATAACAGAGAAAAACAGACAAAGATTGTCTTTAATAGTTTATCTTTACATTGCAGCATAACAAAGCCATAGCTGAGACACCCTGTTCCGTACTTGATGCTATTGCCTAGGAATACTGTGAGCATGTTGTTAATGTTGTACTGAAGTATGAATGGGAAGAAACGAAACTTAGTCCAATGAGAAGTATGTGAATTATGCTGTGCTGCATATAAGCACAGTTGTTAGAGTTTAGCTCTGCAGGAAATGGGGGAAGGCTCTATGATAGCTTGGCATGTATTTCAGAGATGTCAATTTGGATTTGTATCCATGTGAAATACAAAATGGCACGAGAGGTAGGAGATAGATAATATATTGATCCAAATTGTGGCATCAGTGGTGTTCAGGAGAGCTACTGAAGGTAGCAGGAAGATTTTCAGAAATTAGTGGTGTATTTGTTTATCTATTTATTTATTTTTATTTATTTAATATTATTATTTTAATTTTTGTTAAATATATACTATTATTCCCTGGGGGAAAAAAATAAAAATCATCAGACCTGAAATCATTGTTAGATTATGTTCCTACATTTGCTGGCTTAAATAAATCTCAAGTTCTGGAAGCTTTGATCAACCAACATTTTCTGTGTGCGTAAGGCTCTTAAGTAAGATTTTTAAATCCTGACAGAATTTTTGAGGCAACTTGAACATATCCCACTCTGAGAATTTTAACATCTGTACATGATAATGTAAATCCCAGTAAGAGTAATATAAAGTTCTTTGTAAGGATAGATTTTTTTTTTTTTCCTTGATTTCTCAGATGCTGAAGTTACTAGCTTGTGCAAATTGAAATAAATTAATTGTTGTCATGTAATTACATTCTATCATTGCATTTTACATTATATCATGCCCAGAAGGTTGATCTTAGGAGGCCAATTCTTGGGGAAAAAGTAATTGTTCAATAGAAAAGAAAATATTACACAATGATACCTTGTCAGTGCTGCTTGCATGTCATGGAAATGAGTAGGAAGTGAGCAATGACTCTCTAGTGAGTGACTTTTAAAGCTCTGGCTGTGAAAAGTATGGATAGTCTACCAAATCGTTATTGAGTTAGAAATTAGTGGTATTTGAAGTGATTAAAAAGAAAAAATAGCAACTCAAACCAAAATTTTTGACTTGTTACATTTTGAGAGTGCCTAAAACCTCTGCAGATGCACTGAGCAACTCTCATATTCTTAAGCAGAGTTTTTTTTTTTGTTTTTGTTTTTTTTTTTTTTAGTGATAGAACTGAAGGAAATGGAAAAACATAAAATCAAAAAGAAATTACTTGAGATTAAATAGTTCTTGTTGCCAAATCAGCAACACATACAGCTAATGGAAGATATTTTCTACAGACAGATGGGAAACGCAGCTATCCCAGGAGCATAAGTATGAAGTATCTGTTAAGATTCTTTTTTATCCATTTGCATATAAATATAAACATCATTAGCAGGGGCTAATTGCCCTGTAGGAACTAAAATGTGAGCATTAGCATCTTCAGGGCTCTTATTTATTTATTTATTTTAAGCATCTCTAACACCCGTCATGTTTGGTACTGCATGGCTGCAACAGATAATTACTACCATTAAGAATCTCAATCACAAAATCAAAACCATTTGGAATGGCTTCTAGGGCCACCCAGCACAGTAAGTAACCGTAGAAAATGTCTATATTAGTTGTTTTGTTCATGCATATTCATAAGGGCACTTGATTTGACTTTCATAGTGGGGGGCTTGTAAATGCTTATCCTCAAATTAGCCCAGAAAGAAGACTAAAAATTAAAGGTAAGAAGATATCATGCATCCTAAAGATCATTCTAAAAAATACTTATTATAAAATCACAATTACATATTTAAAAATAAAAAAATGAAATCAAGTATTTGGCCCTTCCAGTCATCTCACTGATGTAGAAGTATTAGTGCTTTTCAGGGGTTGGTTAACGTACCACTGGTTAGAGAGCTGATACTGGATAGTGAAAGATGTATAACAAAGGCAGTGAGAAATAAAACTGTAGTGTTATCACAGTAGTATGAGTTAAAGAACCTGCTTAAGTCTCAAATATTGCTGTGGTATTTAATCCTAACTCATGTCCATCAGTTACTACTTTTTAATTTCCAAATGAATGTGCTCAATTATGGATTAAACAAAGTACAAATAAAGTTTATAGGAATTCTTCAGTTTTAAAAGTATATGAAAGTAATATTATTGTAAAGTGAGGGACTTGTTGTTGTGTAGATGAGGTACTTCAACAGGACACTCAGCAGGATTTCTCCCTCCCACTCACTCACCCAATGTGACTTCTTAGCAGTGAACTGGGAGCCACCAATTATTGGCTGGGGTGCTTTTCCAGGCAGTTCTGACTGCTTTTGCTGTTTTTACTTGCCCATTTTCCAACTCATCTGTCTTTCACTGCTTCTGTCTGCTCTTTTTTTATTTTTCTGTTCATTACTCCTGGCAGTTTCTTCCCTGTCAAATGATGAATACTTTCTGATATGGTTTCTCAGAAAATAGCATTGGGTTTGAAGAACTGGATGCTTGCTAGGAATAATCCTGCTTTAACTTTTGCCTGCATTGTTATTTTCATACACATCATCCTCTGCACCTAAAGTTTTTCAGAGATGTATGTAGAATTCTCCTCCCTCCTCAGTGCTGCATGACTTGTCTTTGCTCCTCTGTCTCTCTGTCAATATGTACTTCTCAGTATTTGTTCCTGAACGTGATGTTTATTTACATCATCTTGCCTTCACTTCTGTTTTTTGACTTCTTGCTCCAAAATTCATTTGTTTTAGCAAATTAGTCTTCCAGTAGGTGTGGTGTAGCTTTCTTCTGTTCTTTATCATGTAGTTCTTGGCAAAAGGTTGTTTATTTGTTTTTAGATCTTCCTTCAGCATTTTATCCACTGTACACTGCAAGCATTGTCCCTGAACCACGTTAAACCCAAAAATGAGATTCGTGTTTTCTCACTGTTCTGCTTCCATTTATGGCTCTAACTGAACTGGTGAGTGATAGAAGGCTGATGGAGTGGCTGATATTATTCTTTGAGAACCAGGCCAAAATATTGCGTAACAAATTCACATTTCCCAGTCTCTTCTTACCAAAATGAAATTAAAAAAATAAATAAAAAAGTACTCTGACTTGAAACCAGTGCTGTTTTCTACAGTCAGACTATTTTTCACCCGTCAAAGAAAATAGTTTGACTTTTGTTTCATTCATTTAGAAGGAAAATGTACCTTCCTATCCGGTTTCCCAGCAATATGTGTAATCCTCTGTTTTGTTGAAGAATTAGTATCATCCTTCCTTTGTCTGAAGGAATTTGATTTCTCTCCCTCCCATCAGAAGTCTGTCTCTACAATCATGACATCACATACTGGCTTATGAAAGCCTTCAATTTCTTGTTCATGTTTCTTTGAGTAATTAAACATTCCCAGAAACCAGGTTGAGGACCTAAGGGGTCTCACCTTCCAGTGAGTACTCTTTCAGGATCAGTATTTCTTGCTCTCTCAATATTATACATCTGTTTTATTAGTAAATGGAGCTACTGCAGCTAGATATTGATAGAGACCTAACACATGGTAGGCCCTAATCTTAAAACATTCTCTCAGGAAGGGAACGTGTTGTCATTCAGATATGAGTGCCAAGTCAAGGAATAACAGCTGTGACTTGACTCATCTGTACTGAAGTAATTTCCCCAGTGTCAGCTGCAGGAAATAACAGGAGAGAAGCATCCTGTATGGATGCTCTGACATCCTGTGCTACTGAAAAGTTGGGAGAATCTGCCACAGGAGATTATTAGGATGTTATTAAGAGAAATCTAGCCTCCCCCCATCTTTTTGCCTAAGAAAAAAAAAAAAAAAAAGAAAAAAAAAGAAAAAAAAATTTACAACATCTTTATCTCAAGGTTTGTTAAGAGTTTCAGAAAGAGTAGAGGCATTATTTCTGGTGTATTTCTGGCATACATCCAAAGTAACTTAGGTTTGCTTAAAAGCTCATGGTAGTAATCAAATTAATAAATATACATGTACTGGAAACACTGGTTTTGATACAGCTTTCACAGCTGAAGTGAAAATAGTACTGGTTTTTCAGGGATATTGTGTGAAGGTCTGAAGAAGATGAAAATGCATAATGTGCTATTTAATTTCTAGCATCATTTTCCTTACTTGTTACCTCTGCTTTCATTTATATACACTTTCAAACCACTGACTTCAGTGTCATCATAGGAGGGGGAAACTCTCCTGTTCCTTTATGAAGTAGTATGTGTTTTTACATTGCTAAATAAGATATTAAAATATAGTCATATTAATTTCAGTAGTTCTTTTCTGAGTACCAGTGTGGATTGGGAGTAACCACGTACTGTAATAAAGCAATGTTTCAGCTGGCACAATTACTCTCAACACAATATTAAACTGTACTTTTCAGTCAGAGATAAATATTTCCTTCAGCTGGATATATATATATGTATTTATGTGTGTGTGTGTGTATGTGTGTGTGTGTGTGTTTGTATGTGTGTTTTTATATATATACATACACATATATAAAATCTTGGACCAAATAGACCCATTTGCTCACTGCTTCATTTACTATGAATTTACTATAAATACAGAATTGGAAGGAGGTTGTCTGGATAATAAGCGCTTGGAATTAAAATAAATAAATAAAAATGCCTGCACACCTCCTAAAGAGAGAGTCCAGCCCAGTCAGACTGAACTTTATATTAACAGGGGAAAAAAAAGAAGAAAAGCATGATTAGTGGCTGTGATCAACTAGTTAGGTTAAAGGATGTTGTTCTTGCTGTGATGTTAGAGGTTCCCCATTAAAATTTCTAGGGAAGTCAGCAGATTGTAACTATTAGTGGAACTAAGCTGTTAGCACCCTCAGTGACTGGCACAGTAGATAACACTTAAGATAGAGTGTAACATGTTTATGGAAGTTTTTATAAGCTGTATTCATCTGCAGTAGCGGGGGGCTCAGTTACACGTAGGGAAGAATGTTCCCAGTCTCAGGCACTGTGAGACTGACTCCTGTGGAAGTGTAAAGCTGCTGTCTTCAGTAGAGCAGTATAAAGAGGGAAGTCCTTCAGTTCTATCCACTGCAGTAATTGGAGTAAGACACTCCTGGTCTACTGACAGTTTGAAGTTCAAAGAAAATTCAGCATTAATTGGATGTGCTTTACCCATTCATGGGTTTGAGTATGTGCCAGATGAAGTACCTCACACACAACTCTGCATAGTGAATTACGGGCTCTGTTCTTGTGAAGTGACACCAACTGCTGTGACTTTAAAATAGATTTTTCAGATTATTTGTGAAGTTGTGATATGCCATGGTTAAAAACATAGTTCAGCCAATAGGTAATTGTATTTTTTTTTTATTCCAAACTTGCAATTAATCTGTGCCTGAGTTGATTTTTTTTATTTTTATTATTCCTGAAGATACAGCTAATAAACAAAGCAGACCTTTTCTTGGGGAGGCAGGGTGACTGAAGGGGTAGGACCAATTGTTTTGCTTGCAGTTGTGTTTGAAACAGGAGTGTCTGCTTGCATCTGTTAGTTGCCACTCCTTTTAATGAATGTGGTAAAATAAAGCCTTAAAGGCAATTCAGATCTTTTTGGCCATCAACCTAATAATTATCTCTACTATTTTTATCATAAGAAAATAACATTCTAGCCCCTGGCCAGCTGTATGGAGAGAAATATGGGCAAAGGGAGGGAAGGTGATGATGTAGTTAGAGCACTATCCACAGCCATAGGTTTAAGAAGCATATCTTAAATATATTAGTCATATATTATAAGAGCTTTATGGAAGCTCTTAATATTGACAGAGGGTCATTGTAGAGTAAGAGGAAGTGAATAACAAACTCATGGTGATGTTGTTTTTGAGGTTGTGGTGGTCCATTGAGCTATAGTGACTTACAGCTCATCCCTGCAGTATGTGACTCTTTGCTCGGGAGTTTTGACTCAGCTGGAAGGTATATATGTTGGAAGAGAAAATATACATGTTAGTCTGGGTTATTTACGTGCAAGCTAAAAACCAAAATATGTTTCCATGTGCATATTAAAAGGCTAACGATTTTCTATTAGTCACTAAAGTATTCCATGTTTTGTCTGGAAAATACATTAAAACAGTTCAATTGGATGTCTGCATTATAATGCATGATACAACATAAACCATATGTACGCTATTGCTATATAGATAATCTATTCCATATTTTAAAATGCTAATTTAATGTGAAGAGTTAACCTGTTTCTGTGTTGGTAGTTTTAGTTGGCATCACTATATTCATAAAATTATTTTTTCAGTGATACTGCTTTTGAGGAGTAACTGTTGCATTGAAAATTTTGACTACACTTATTTTTCAGGCTCATCTCCTTCCCAGTGCCATCTGCTCTCATCATTTTGTCTTTTGCAAGTGTAGAGACGTAGCACACAGAATCATGTTCCTCTTAGGTCACAGTGAGTTGATCAAATTCTTGCCATACCCAAACTCTAAACAGATTAGGGAAAGTGGATTAGGTGGCCAGAAATGACTTTTTCAAGTGTTCACGTATTGCATTTTGCAGATGTCAGAGTAACTACTAAGTTTGGGAACTGTTTACATGATAAAATGAAATGTGAATGAGAGTTAATAGAAGTGTTTAGGACTGAAGAGGATATTCCGCTTTCTTTTCCTCGTGCCCCCTTTATGCCCCAGTATCAGCGTGGTCTCCCAGCTGTATTGTAACCCAGCAGGAAAATCACTGTTTTTTAAGTATTGCATACTGAAATCTAGGCTTAGAGCATTAATGGAGGAGAGGTTTAGTTACTGGAGAGCTTCCAGAGAGATATGGTCAGCTAATATGCTGTAGTTTGCTTAAACTTCACTTTTGCTGCATGATCCATACTCCTGGGTTGGTTGGGTATGATGAAATTTGCAGTGTGGCTCCATGCACTGCAGGGCCAGCAGCAGCAGTGCAGTGAGGATGAGCCTTGTCAGAGACAACAGTGCTAAGGATAATCCTATGGACCAGAGTACTTTATTTCAAGGATTTCTGCACCAGTCCTTCTTCTACTGTAAAGTTTTTTATTTTGAAAATGTTTAGTTTCTTTCTTAAGAACACAGTTCACTGGCAAGTGAGGCTGGTATCCATTCATCAATGAGACTGGGATGAAATTTGATTCAAAGATCTGGTGAAGGGTCATGGAATATGTGATATTTAGATACTTTTTTATAACAGCTAAGTATGTAAGTGTTGCTTTGATTTTGGGCCTATCACATTCAGGTAATGAAAACTTGACCTGAACTAATACAAAGCTGAAACAAAGTAATGTTCTCCTTTGCTGATATTGAAGGTGTGCAAGTTAAAAGATGTAGCACTTAAGTTGAATGAATCTCTCTGAAGTGGATTTAATTCTGTACTAGAAGTTTGTGTCAGGTGATATAGTAATGCTTTTAATAACATTTAATATTTCCTGTGCTTAGAGAAAAGTAATTCTCAGTTTAGGAAATCTTGTATTAAGATTGTGCGTATCTCAACAGAATAATCTGGCATTTGTGTATTTTTTTTCCATGTCAGATAAAAACAAAAGAAATTTTGTGGAAATGAAACTACCCATAGTAAAAATGGCAAGATATTTGATGCAAAGAATCTTCTACTTTAATAGATAGCTGCTATTGCCTAAGAAAATAGTTAAATAGCAGTACTTTTTCTTTTCCAAATCTTCAGTCTTACAATTTGGATTATACAAGAAAATATACAAGAAAATTAGTTCTTTATATCGTGCATTTAAATGCAGGACATGGAACTGAAGCAGAAGAGATAGAGGCATATGTGAAAGTGAGTCTGAACCTCTGAATTGCATTAGAGGTTTAAATTCCTCTTTGAAGGATGAAGACTGAAGCAGAATTACGTCTGTAAGATTAGCCGCAGGAAATGATCAGCTAAATTACTTATTAATTTGAGAACAAGTGAATGGAATTGCAGAATTTTAAAGGCAGGCTTTAACTGGTTTAGCCTAGGTTACACTTCAGAAAAGGTAATAAAACTTCTTTTCAAGTTATGCCATGATGTGACCTTTTCACAGCACTGATGTAAACCTGTGATTAAATACACACAGAACATGGCACCATACAAAAGCACAACGGTGTGCCCTTGGTGCTGATGGAAGTGTTTTCTTTCCACCCAAAGCCCTGTGTGTTTATTTACTGTTTTGTGTTTGTAATTTACCACGGGGAAAGCCATAGCCATAAGATGAGTAGGACAGGATTAATCATTCCTTCCCATTTATGTGAACCCTTGTGTATTTAAATTATAGAAATATCTGGTAACTACAGAATAATTTTACACATCAGGAAACACTGAGTTTTTTCAGCTGAGCATTTCCCACCTCTGAGACAATTTCAACTGTTGTAAGATAGGAGGAGAAGCTGAACAGCAGAGCTGCTTCTCATGGTGTGTGTGGGCAGTGTGGGCACCAGGGCACAGCCTGCCCTGCTCTCAATTCTTCCCAGAATTAAGTGCCAGCTTCAGCTGCACCTGAGAAAACATACATTCTGCAAAGAATCTGAACCAAACAAATTGCAAAACATATTTCATATGCAAATGAATTTCAATCAATTTCAAAATTAAATTCAATCAAATCACTGCCTTCAGTATTCCATGCTTGTCACTCGCTACCTGTCTGTGTCTTCCGCATTTTGCACTCTGAGAGAATGATTATGAACAAGAACATGGCTCAAATACATCAGCAAGGCTGGCTGTCCATATCAATATGGCTCTGCAGCCATTTGCACTCAAACCTGTAAGTTAACAAAATATTTTTGATAGTGTTCTGGAGTATTTGCTTTATATGAATGTTCTTGTATTTGTAGGAGAAAGGGGGAAAAAAAAAAAAAAAAAAAAAAAAAAAAGTTAATTTTATGTAAAAATAAGAATCTTTTGAGAAATTCCAAAGCGGGTTTACAATTTGTATTGGATTGAGTATCTCCTGGTACTTCAGTCCAGCACTTCACTAAGATACATTAGTGGATCTGGGGGTATAATAACCTCAACTTCAGTACTTTAAATCTGTTTTATGGTACAGATTGTATTTTATTTTATTGTTTAATGCCTACACTCATTTCAAAGTCAGTTATGAGGATAAAAATGAGAAGACCTGGATTCTCAGCATAGAAAAGTAAAACATGGGTAAAGAATGTCAATTCAAAACCTCTTATGCACATTTGTTGTATGTTCAGTTTAATGGGTGAGTCATTCAGGCTGATATTTTCTCTTACATATGGCTTTCATGGAGGATCTGTTGCCAAGCACCATTTTGCCGGCGCAGAAGTTTGGTTGCCATCTCCATGTTTTGCCCTATTTGCAAACCGGGTGAACTACGTGGCTCTGATCACATTGATGGCGCCCTCTAGCGTGAAAATGTAAAACGTCGAGCAATACAAAGTGCATTACAGCCGTTCTTTGTTTTATAGCTTTCTGGTGTATTTTTGTTAATATTTTAAGTACTTTTTAGAACAGCATCCTTTTATTTTTCAAACACATTTTTCTGTTGTAGAACTGCTTTCTGTGACATTCTAAGTCCTTATTGTTTCAATTGGTGCTTTCCAGGACGTCTTTGCAAATGAAAATGTTGCACTGAATCTTGATACATTTAAATTCATGTGTTTTTCACTTTTCTTCATTCTTAAAATATTTTTTTCTTAATTATCCAGGAGTTGAATAATAACCAAACACATTCGGTTCCTTATGCATTTGCAAGATCTTCCTCTGTTGGTGTGATACCAAGATAAACATGAAGGAATATATTTTATTTTTCTTATATTTTTTTTTTCTCTTTGGCAAGCTTCACTATGAATACAGCTATAAGATACATTCAGATTCCTCTTATAATGTAAAGATGCCTCAGTACAAGTGAAAATGAGGGCCATAGTGGGGCATTCATGTCTCCTAAATACAAAAAAGATTGCTTTTATCTTTTGTAAACCCCCTTGTAAGACGAGCTGTGTTATTGATGTTATGTGAGGACCTTTGTGTAGTGTGAAACTTCATCTGCAATTAGGAATAAATTATGATTATGCATGACCTTTTAGAGTTCTCAGTCTAGCGGGGGGAGTGGGTTAGGTAGATTTCTTGTAATATGGGCAGTTTCACTGATGAAACAGCTGTTCTAATGCAAGGGGTGTTCCAAAAATTTTTATTTTGCTTTTTATTTTATGTTGGCCCACGATATCAGAGGGTGATGTTGGTGGGATGACAGAGGCTGAACCTTTTCACCTATCTCCCATAGCATTTTGTTGCCATGTGACAGATGGTACATGGAGGTGCAGTTTGACAGAATAAAGTCTGATGTGGAAATGCATATGAAGCAAAGATGTGGAATTGAATTAAGGCACTTGCACAGGTTACCAAGCGATGTGGTTGATGCCCCATTTCTGAAGACATTCAGGGGGTGGCTGGACCAGGCTCTTAGCAACCTAATGGAGCTGTGGATGTCCCTGTTCTGCCCTGTCTGCAGGGCAGTTGGACTGTGTGATCTTTGAAGGTCCCTTCCAACTCTAGGGATTCTTTGCATTTGTCTGGAAAGAAGTGGCACCCACTGGCATTTATTGACACCTGCTGAATGGTTATGGAGCCTATACAGTGAAGGTGAGCACAATGAGGCAGTGAGTGGTGTGTTTCAGCAGTGGTGACAGTGAAAGTGGGATGTCTCCACTGGAGCACAGCATGCAAGTTCTTGTTTGCCACTGGTGAAAATGCATAGCTACTGGTGGTAACTATGTTGAGAAATAGTGTTTTGCAGCTGAGAATTTGCTGTATGAAATAATGTTATTGTACTCCTTGTGTAGCATTTGCAGTTTCCATGGAAATAAGTAGGAGGCATTACTTTCAAAATGACCTACATAGTTAACATGAGCTACTTTCATGTAATGAACTACAAAACATTTCTAGTAATCGTATTTCCAAATGTTTCTTCAGTTATTTGAAAGGAAATGGCACTCATGCATATGAATACCAAAAAAAGCTCTAAACTGGGACTTGTCCTCTTCTATGCTTAAGGTAGGATTTTTTTCTGAATCATTAACTCCTACCACAAATAGAGTGCAACAGAATTCAAGAGTACATAGTTACACGTATGATCTTTCCTGTCCTGCAAACTTCTCCGTGATTATTGGTGCTCCCACTTATCTCTCTGTAGTAGGAAACATTAAGGCCTGTTATTAGAACTTTTGTAATATACTTTCATTTCTGTGCTTATATTAAAGTTTAGTTCTTTGTGTATGCCTGACTGAAAGTTCACATCCGTGACTCACTGTCATGGAATAGGTTACTGGATTATTAATATTTTAACATTTTCCTTTGGCAAATACAAAAGCAATTGTGGCTAAGTGTAGGATGTAGAAGAAACAAGCGACTTCTAGAAAGAAGAAAGGTAATTGTTGTCTGATCCACTAGCATTATTTTGAGACTTATATATTAAAAGAGGGAATAATATTTCCCATATTCTAATAAGACTTCTTTCTATATGAGTCACATTTCATAAAACTCTTTGAGAAAAAGATAAAGTTCATCTTAAATAATAATGATTTGCATATTCTTATTATGACAGCTGCATTATTCTGAAAAGTGTGCCATGCTATTTCCATGGCTTCTGAAAACAAAAAAGGTGCATTTCAGATTGTAAAAGAAAATCAGAACAAATGTTCTCAGCATGTAATTAGGCCATGCATATCATGAACATTGTTCTTGTGACTGCTTTTGTAATTTTTACATAGTTATTTCAGAAAGGTTAAAAATTATGCATGCAGTCTTTATTATATTACACACATAATTTGGAAAAAAAATGCCTTTCTCTGCACTAAAAGTAATAAATTAAAGAAATAGATTCGTTGTGTTGAGAAAAAATTTATTTCTTGAGCCTCAAATAATTTAATTCCTTTTTATTCTATGAAAAAAAGTAATTTTCTCCTAGGGGAAAATTATTGCTTAACTACTGTTATGTATTCTTTGGCAGTCTTAGCCACTCAGCCACAGATAGTTCTAAAAGAGAAGTAGAGAAAGCTGATTGAAGTGAAATCTTCAAACTAAATATGAAAAATAGAAGATTTAAAGCTTTGTGTTTCTTTCTTAGAGAATTCCTGATGTTCCTGACATTAGAAAGACATAAAACAGCCATGATTTTTATTATTGTCCAGCCACATCCTTTGGATGTTTATCCTTAGGAGCACCTTGCACTTTTCTGGGGCAAGGCATACTCAGAGGCAGGGGGAGGGGAGAAATGGTTCTGGGCAGGAATGAGGGTATCCTTAAATTATTTTTGCTCATTATTTATTGTGTGTTTACTTTTGTAAGATTTCATTAATTAGTGGGGATGCGGAGGGGACTACTAAATTCATTTCAAGTAGTAAAAGTTCTGGCTGTCATTTTGCTGTGCTTGGATACCAGTGTTAGCAGTCATTACAAGCTTACTCTAACCACCCACTCGTGCAGCTGAGATTGTTACTAACAGCCGGCCGCAAAGATGGCATTTAGGCAGACCACAAAGTATCCTGCCTGCCAGTTACACTTACGGGAATGTGAAAGGTAGATGTAACTTTCCAAGTCATTAACCACCAGGCTGACTCCATTTCCACTAGGTTCTGAGTTGAAATTGTGCTCTGTGTATTTGCATAGAACCTACGGGTGGTTGCTGGAATGCTATAACTAATTCAGTGCAGATTATCAGTCTCTTCCTCACTCTGCATCAGCATGTAGGAGATGAGATTTATTGCCATCTGTGCAGGTTATCTGGGAGTGTGGTTACCTGAGAAACCGTTCTCAAGAATCGGTGTTCGATGTGGTTTTTCTGGGATACAAATAATGCATGTGTGATATTGATGGGGTCTATAAGAGCTCTATACTCCAGTTAAGTTTATTTGCTACAGAAACTCCAAGCTAGAAACCTAGATGAAGACAAAGAAAATGAACTTGAGGTCTTTTAATATTAATACATAGAATATGTGGAATATATCCAGGGTAGCAAAGTAGGGCACCACATGGGTGCATGATATAAAATAATACTAACATGCACACAGTGTAATACTAGCTGCTTAACACAGAAAACAGGATATGTTACTCAAAAGATAGAAATTAAAAATAAACAAACAAACAAACAAAAAAAAAAAGCTGAGATAGAAGCATCATAAATTTATCAGCCTTACTCACTGCCATGACATGAAGAGACAGCTAAGGTATTGTTAACATTATTGTATTTTGTTTGGGTTTGGAGCTGTTTGAATTTCCTTTCAAGAAAAGCTATAGCATTTTAATCCTTGACTGATGCATGACTTGCAAAAGCATCTTAGGTTGACTGTTATAATATAGCAACTGTTACTATATGGATCAGTCTTGCTTGAGATGGGAATAAAGATGGACTTAATAGTCCAAGTTTCCCACCTCTATATTAAAGAAAACTTTCATTTTTAAAAACTAGCAGTATATCACTTCCAAAAGTGAACTCTTCAGGCTGTTTGAATACGCAGGCTTCATCCTGGCATGAAATAATAATGTGCATTATGACATTATACTTTGTTGTCATGGAAGCAGTTGCAGTGACATTCTCAATTCTGATGTGAATCCTAACAAGTCTTTTACCGGTCATCAAGTTTCAATTTGAGGGGTAGGTTCTTGCTTGTGTTATGCATTCCCCTTCAGAGATCCTGTCAGTCATTGATTACTAGGTTATGGGTCTGATAATAACCACCAATCTCACTAACCTTCACAGCTTTACAGCCTTTCTATTCTTATTACAACACTCAAGTGACTAGAAAAGTAACATACGAAGTTTCTGGCTGTAACACGGGACAGCACCAGTATTTTGTACCCAGGCATTTTTCAGGAAATAATCTGATGTGTTCAGCTGTAGGGAGACCATGGAGTGTCCTTGAGTTTGTGGGAATTGAACGAGACTGCTTTACACATCGTCACTGATGGTATTCAGAAAATGATCATGTGGCACATGTAACAAAAATCAAGGCTTGCTCCCTGTTGTAGGGACTACTGAAATTGTCTTCTCCTCATTGTCCTGGTTTCATTGCAGGGCTATGGCTGTGCCTTTGCAATACAGTAGCATGTGCTACTCTACTTCCAGGGTTTGAGGCCAGATTTGTAGTTTATTCTTGGTTTGATTGTGAGGTGAGATCTACCAGGAAACACTTTATTATTTTTTTAATAACGTATTTCTGCCTCTTTATGCAACAATTGATTTTGAATTTCATGTGTCATTGTGGCTGGGGGATGGGGATTCATTGTCTGTCCCCTGTGGTTGTTAAACTATTCTGTTCAGAGAAATACCATGAAAGCTCTCCTGTTCACAAGGGTTATTAGTGTTACCTGAATGTGTGTGAATACAAAGCTTTAGCTATGTCTTATTGACTGCCCTTACTAACCTCATCCTGTCAGTCCGTTCCCAGCACTAAAGAAGAGCTGCTCTTGGCAGATGGTAGAGGAGCCTGGCTGTGAGAATGTGCTCCACACCTGGTCCCCTGATGACCTTCTAAACTGATACAAGTTCTGCTTAAATATTTCATGGGAAACCAGGAAGGTATTTTTCTCTCACCTTATTTTATTGGTTGATCCAGAAAGCTGTTGACATAATAGTGTTTCAGTCTTTAAGTGTGCAGCCAGAGAAGTTATTATAATATTGGGTACACACATTACTACAGTGGAACATTAAAACTGGTTTAGATGGCTAGATCAGTTCAGCTGTAGAGACCATGTTTAACAGGTCTGAGTCCCACTGAGGTCCTGAAAAGCCCATATCTGTCAGCAGACAGGATTACACCATGAAGTGATTAGGAGAACTTAGGGTGAATGTAAGCTGTTCATTTGCAGAGCTGCTTTCTTCATTCTTTATTGTGATCTTGGTGGTGCTGTGGTTGTGTATTTCACCAAGGAGTCCTGCTGATTCTAGGGGTAATTTTTTTTTTTTTTTTTTTTTTTTTTATATTTCCTGTCTTTTGATTGTCAAAATGCTCTAACAATAAAGGGTTTCTTACTAGTTCTGTTTGGGTGGCTTGTTTTTTTTTTAGATAACCTAAATGTAACCATTTTGCATATTGAATGAAATACATGAATAGAAAATAGAAAGAGACTTTTATAGTGCTGTCAGGTAAGGGCAGCCTTAGCTGTTACTGATAAGAACAGTGAAAAGTACCACCAAATGCATGCTTACACTAGCAAGGTTGAGCTCTATCCATGACAGAAGGAATGCTTTTGCTTTCTGATACTGAGCATGATTTATCCAAGGGTAACCATGATATACTCTAATTTCTGCAATATCTGATAGCTGAACTGTAGTTTCTCTACTGACGTAGTCGTGCTGAAAACTGCAGAAATTGGATTCCTTGGTGCCTAGGCCTGCTTCTGGTGATCTGAAAAAGGTGGGGGATTTTCTCTACCTGTGCAATGATCTTTTCAAAACCGCATGCACTACTAGTTCCTGACACTCATATTGTGGAGAGACTTTTTTTACAATCTCTTTACTATTGATGAATTCTCTCCCTCTGAGAACATGCACTGCATCTTTAGTTTCAGTAGAGAACGGGTCAGGTAATGAAGTATGTGCTGGGGCAGAATAAATATGCTTTGGAAAGGGTAAAGTGTGTGCTTCCCCCTTTCTGATTCTCTTGTTTGTCTCTCTGTAATGTCTCGGTGGAGGAGCTGGAGGAAGTGATAAAGTTGATGCTCTTGTGATTAGTGTGGTCTGGATGAGACATCAGGGAATGTTTAATCCATTGAATTATTAAAATATTATGCTGCCCACAGCCATGTATTCAGATGCTTAAAATGTGATTTCTCATGTTTTGTTCCTATCTCTGAGTTGTGTTTATTTTGCCACTGGGAGTCTCTAATGCATGTAGTACCTTTTCTGAAGTTGACAGCAACATCATGATTATGTTTACTACCATATCTCTGTGACAATAACCAGATGATCCTTCTTATCATGAAGAAGGTTTTTCTTCTTCGGTCAACACCTTCTTTGGCATCTTCTCAAACAATTGTTTTATAACAGTGAAAGTAGCATTAGTGCGCAAGTAGCTTGTCATAACTCCACAAGGCCTTTGTGAAGGTCAGTAATCTGAGGCTGAAAAGGAGTTCTCTCTTACTCTCACAACTTCGTTTTTGATAACTGAGTATCATAGCTAATTTTCGGTGATCTTTCCTTGTATAAGAAAACTTTCTGGTGTTACATTCACTCTGAAAGAATCTTATGTTCACATCTATAGCATCCTCTGGCTGTTCTCCCTGGCTGTGAGTCCCCAAGTAACAAAACAAATCTGGTCAGAAGACACCCTCCGTTAAAGTGGGTGATGTTGTACAAGAGGATGAGCTAGAAGCAATACAAAACTCTTGGATTAACATTTTAATATTTTGAGAGCTTATTCTACATGGTTTATTGGAATACTTGCTCTCTAGTAGCAAGCAATGAAACCATATGTCTGATGGATTATTGTTGTCGGTATGCTCATCCGTCAAGTGTACATATTCAGCCATTCTAATCAGCATATTCACTTCTTAACTCACTGTCTTCTTTTGTCAGGGAAACACACTTGCATTGTTCAGTTCTCTGACATATTAGTCAAGTGTAATTATCAGTAACATAAATGATGGTAGTGACTAGCTCTTCTGGAAATAATTTGACTGTTATGGTACGATTTTGAACTCCTTGGACTTGTCATTTACTTGTTCATACGTAATCATGTAAATAGTTTATTGTTAGCGACTCATGACACAATTCTTTGTCACAGCGGTTTCTTCATTGTCTGTATAATTTTTATTGCCTTTAAAACTAAGTCTAAAAATTTACTTCAGTTTCTTAAGTCTGCTCATCTGCTTAGACTTGCATAGAGAACTTGGACCGTTCTATAATCAAAATGAAGCTTGAGAAAATGAATGACATTTCCCAAAAAATCACCATGATGGGGGAAGATGTCACAGGAGGCAGTTCGTGCGTTTCAGGAAGTATCACTCTCTAAACTTTTCATGGGTGTTTCAGGAATGCATTTTCTGTGCAAAGCATTTTCACTTATTTTTTTTACTGTGTCCAGTATTACAGCTGAAGTTTACGAGAAGAGCTAATAAAAAGTTATGCATATAATAGCGTGCTTTAAAACAAATGGAACTTTCAAACAGGATCCATTGAATGAAATGATACCTTTCAATAGTGAGATTTATTTCAGGCACTGACGAGGTCATAAATGTTTCACAGAAAGTCTGGAATTATGTTAAAGATAGTAGGTCTTTCTAACATACGGATAAATTGAAGTGTTGATTGACACTGCAATGATTGGTTATGGGGAACAGTAACAAATGTATGTTAAAATGCATTGTGCCTAAAGTCTGGTGGAATATAAGCTTTGTTTATAGTTGGAGCAAATACTTTATTAACATTGCACTTACACAATCACTAGCCACTTCTGCTGTGTTGCTCTTGAAGATTTAAATGCTCCTTATTTTCAAAAGGAAAACATCCCTTCTCCTTCTATCTTTCCCCCAGCTTTTATTGCCAAGCATGAAGCCATACCATATGGGGTATCCCTTTAGTCAGTCTGGGTCGTCTGTCCTGGCCATGTACCATCCCAGCTCCCTTTGCATCCTCAGCCCATCACTGGCATTGTGGATTGCTCATGGTCTGTAGCCACTGATGCACTACAGTCTGTGCTTCTTACAATCTTACTGGAAATTAAGGTACCTTACAGAAGGGGTGATTATCCATGCAGTGTTATAAACTATGTTGTAGATGCTTAATGTTCTTAACCCTAACCCATGTAACATTAACATTTCCCAGCCCCCCCAAAAAAGTGAAAAACAATACATTTTTATTTTTGTACAGATTCTCACATAACGAAGTCTGGAAGTATTGTTGGTGTAGTTGTTTGTTTTTTAAACGAAGCATCAGTTACCTCCTAATGGAATTGCTTGTCAGGAAATCTTTAGTGTTGTTTGTGTGTTCCCAAGGCTTAAAACAATGACAGACACAAAACAACTGAAAACGGAAAGAATGAAACATAACATCTTGTTCCAGAAACAGAGAAGATTATCAACCAGCTGGCACAAATGGTTTACTGAACTGCTTTGCCTCAACTAATTTTTCTGTAGGGTATTGCGTGAACATGATTGAGATGAAAGCAGTTGTGTGGCATCTATCACTTCGGCACATTAACTTTGTACTGATGTTAATATTATATGTTTGTGGGATAGTTGCGTAGTTGAATTTCCAGAGCTGAATTGCTTTCTTCTGAACTCTAGTACCTAATATTAGTTGGTAAGGTAGTATAATTGTCTTGCCTATTATGATTTCATACCATCAGACAGTAAGACATAGAAGAGCAAGTGTCAGTGGTAGTTTTAGAATGTTTTTAGTAAAAGGAATAGGGGAAATAGTTGGCCTGCAACTAATAAGATTATGTTTGAGGATTCTACAAAGATGCAAGCTTGCTGATGTGATAAAGAGGTAAAATCTGGCTATTTCAACAGAGAACAAAATCTAGGTATTTAACAAAGAGAACAAAAAGCAAAAACAACCAAACAAACCCAAACCATAGAAAGTTCATAGTATATTTTAAGCATATGTGAACCCAGGCAGCACAGGATGGCTTCCACCCAAATGCCATGCATGTTCATGCTGCAGCGCATATTTGCTCAGTTACACAGTGAGTTTGTGCTGAAGTAGGAGGCGTGAGTTTTGTGCTGAATCAGGCTCCCATAACAGCCTTTCCTGAGTGAAGGCAGTAGTTGGCATTCAGTATTAAAATATTTTTTTACTCGATTTTTGTGATACATCTAAGTAGTCACTGGGAAACTTTGATCTGTTACAGAGGATTTTCGTAATGATGTCATCTGAAATGTATTTGTCTTCAAAAATGTAGTAGGACTTTCAGATCAGAATGAGGCAAAATGCAGAAAGTGAAAGCCGTCAGCTCAAGTAAAATACGTATGGCAAATAAAAGTACAGATGCAAAACAGGAATGTGTACATTTTAAAAAAGTTTACTTTGTTATTTCAGTTGACATTTTACTGAATGTCACTGCGAGTGAATAAACAAGCTAATGAGGTTTTAGCTAAATCTCTGCAAACAAGTTGTGAATTCAGCAAATAAATAAATAAAATTGCTCATCTCTTAATCCCAGACTTCTTATTTTGGGACTTCAGAGTGTCCCCTACTTTGCAGTGGTGTGTTCATTCTACACGTGATCAACATCAAAAGCATGAAATTCTGATTAACCGTTTTTTGGGGTTTTTTTTTTTTTTTTGGTTTTTTTTTTTTTTTGGCACCTCACCTCTTTCCAGTTTGAACTTGGAATCTCCTCTGTGCTCAGACCACTAATGAGGAAATCCTTGCTTATGAATTCAATGCAGAACGAGGGTGGTTTTTTTTTTCGTTTTTTTTTTCCCTTTGCATAATGTTGGCTTTGAAGTCAGGCAGTCCAAGAAAGTGATTGATCTCACCCAAGTTCATAACTTTTTCAAAGTACTGCCGATATCATTAAATTTTAATTAACCCTTTGAGCTCCTTCTATGATGTAAAGATGAGGGAACATCAAAGGCTCGTATGTTAGAGCAGCAGTGAAATCTTTTGAGCTGGCTTAGCCTTATTGAAGATATCTAAGCCGCAAAATATTCCAGTCTGTAGTCAGCTCAATTCTTGTTACTAGCTCTGCTCTGTGGTGGAAGAGGCAAAGCTATTGTTACATCCTCAGTTAGGGCTATTTATATACCAAGCCCATCTTCCTGTAAATGTTCTTCCTGCTACTCAAAAAAAAAAAAAAAGTAGTCCATCTTAAAGCAAATGAACAGAATCTATTACCTTATTCTTTCTCCTTCATGTTTGCTTGCTTTAGCTATTATTATCCTGGTTAGTTGTCTTAAAAAAATATATCCTGTAGGATTTAATAGGGATTATATAAATAATCTTTTATATAAAATGAAATCTAGGACTTGGTATTTTAAAATTCATCCTGTGCAATTCCCTTTCTTGACAGGGCAGCAGTTTCAGTCGAAAGTGAGCTTCATAGCCTTATTACTCCATTTACTCCATAGCTTTTTTTTTTTTTTTTTTTTTTTTTTTTTTATACCACAGGTGGATGGGGACTTGCAGAAGGCTTTGAGAGGGGCTATGTTTGCAGGGCAGAGCCCGGTTTTGCCTCTATGCTGTGAAATTATTTATACTACTGTGAAGAGGGTTTGAAAGTACTCTGAACAAACTGTAGCTCATGGTAAAGAAATCCATGAAGTGCTGAACAGCAATAAGCCGTTTTTGTTTCTTGGGACAGAAGAGAAAACCTGGATGGAGGAGCATTCTCCTTTCTTGACGCTGTCTGAGAATGCTGGGCAGGAGAGGAATAAAGAGACAGAAATACTCTGTAAATTCTTCCAATTAGCACATGCACACACAAAAAAAGAAGGTTAGGTTAGGGGTATCTTCTGTTTGATTCAGATGCTTTTGCTTTCATTTCCCCCTTACTCTCTTGAAGCTATTGGTGAAAAGATGAGAAAGTTTTTCCTTAACAGATCTGTCATTAGTAGCTCTGCTCTGCAGCAAACTTGTTAATAGGCAAAGAAAATAAAAGACGGGTCAAAACAAGCCACTTCTGAAGAGAAAAGAATGCATTAATTTAAGTCATGAACAAATGGGTTTGTCTGTGCATTGGAGGTTGCTCTGGCTGTCCAATTTCTAGAGAGGATGATTGGCCTCTAGAATGAGGGAGGTTGCTTGAAATTGCAATACGTTAGCATTTCACATTTAAACTACATGTCACACTGCAGGTGATATTCATGGCATGTCTAGCTTATGTTGACTTTAGAGAGCAAATTATGAATTTTGGTAGGGCTTCTCAGCTACATGTACAGTTACAAGTATGTTGGTGCATTCTGGAAGGATTATGTGTGCCTTTCTGTTCCTCTCTGACAGCAAACAATGACATTAAGGCAACAGTTGCAGTGCTGCTTTGGGTCCACCTTAAAGGAAGAAGGCTTAATTTAGCTTGATTGAAATAGAAATGATTAAACCAGTGTATTAGCAGCAAGGATGGAAGTTTATCCAAGGATTGCCTGGCTGGGAGGAAACTTTAAACATTTCTCTACTCCTTTCTGTGGTTCAAGAAGCTAGTTAATGGATGGATTACGAAAATGACTTTTTCCACCTGCCAACCTTAAATCTGTTTTAGGATTGAAGAAATAACAGCATTGAGTCTATTGAATAAAAGTGAAGTTGTGACATCTGCCAAATATGGAGAAAAAACAGATGTAGAAATGGAGTCTCCTTCGTAATACTTGATTTTCTGAGTAATCATAATGGTCTGTACATATGTGTGTGTGTGTCTGTATGTATCTGTGGGTGAAAAGGCATCATTGCTTATTTACTTACAATTTTGGAATTCTGCAGTAAGAACTAATTTTCAAAAATGCGAATCTGCAGAATTATTTTCTAATGTTTATTTCTAGGTTGTGTGGTTTTTTGTTTGTTTTTTTTGTTTGTTTGTTTGTTTTTTGTTTTTTTTTTAATCCACTCTTCTTTCAAAGTTTGTTTTAATGGAGGAAAGGAAAATAAACTACCTAATCAATTCTTGGCTATCTATACATAATATGCTAGTCATAGTTCTATGATAAATGTTGCTGAGTTTAATACTAATTAACCAAAACTGAGTGTAACACATATCAAAAGGCAAGCACGTATTGTAGAAGGAGAGAAACTTCAGTTTGCTTTTGTTGTTTGAGTTGACAGGTAAATATGCCTAGGAATAGGTGAGAAGTTTTGAGTTTAGAAGGCTGTGGTCTTCCAGATAACATAAGGATGGACTGTCTGTAATATGAGAGCTAGTATTGTTGATTCTTACAGAATACTTCAACAGAAAAGACTGAATGCAGGTGAACCCTATTTAGAAAACTATTTTGCCCTTGTGATAGTGTAGAGACTTCAAAGAGGACAGGAAGTAAGTGGACCTCATTACAGTAATATGAATTACAATTTTATCAGATTGGCTGGAAAACAAGTTGTGTTTGCATTTTGCTGCTGTGTGCATTTCAATGACCATTTGCTCCATTAATATTGCAACTGAACTGCTACAGAGCAATTTGTAATCAGGAATCCTAAATCTAGCTAATGCCAATATTAGTCACACAATTCCAAGCTTTCTGTAGTAGGAATCATTAATAGATATATGTACTGTTAAAGAATATAGAATATATATGTTGTTCAAGCTGCCAAATACCACCATCATTGTGCGGTTTTGTACAACATTCAGTCCTAATTAAGAAGATTAATATTGGGTTTAAACCAATAATTAAATAATTCAATGGTAGCTCAAATCCCAACTTCATTGAATATGACTGCAAGTACTATAAATATGTCATGCCCTCGAAATTCAGTGACTTTGTCTGGTAACCATTTGTTTGCTGAGAAAAATGCAAAAATTTAAAACATTACAAAACTTCTTGCAGCAGTCTCCATGTTTTATACTGGAGTCCTTTAGATGCAGTGGCTGCTGAGGGTTGGCTGTTACACTGAATTTCTGTACCTACCAGTTTAATTTTCTGTATTATAGGTAAAACACTGTATCAAAACTGGAGTAGCTCTTTGCTTACCCAGAGCTGCACCTGCACAAGGCTCATTCCATTACATCTATCAGTATGTTGTAAAGAAACTAACAGAGCATGACTATCTTTCTCAGTCTTGCAAGTCCATTACTCTTAGGATGGCCTGCCTCGAGGCATCTTAACATGTAGCCCTGTTAATGGCTGTATTTCTTGTTACCTGTTTTATAATGTGCCTTACACAGACAGGCTAATTTGGTTATCATACTGTCTTAAAGTTGACATTACCTACAGAAATAATTCCTGCAGTTTTGTCTAGATAATACTCTTCCTTTCTGTAAGTTATTGTACCTGTTATTTATTGTGGCTCTGTTTCACCGAGAGGTGGCTGCATGTTGATTGCAGGCTTAATGATATTTTGATGTAGCAGAGCAGTAGAAAAGAGTTTGCAAGGCAAGTTGTTTAATTCTCAGTTTGAAACATCGTATTAATAGTATTTACAATTCAAGAGAAAGACATAAGGGAATTCTAGGATAATTGCAAAGGCGATTGTTATTTTAAATGAATTACTGATGACATGCAACTGTCAGCCTATTTTCCTGAAGATGTCAGGAAGGTCTGATTATTTAAAAACTCTCAAGTAATTTTAAACAAAGAAAAAAGAACTCTAAACTAACAGTGTGACATTTTCATTATTATTTTATCTGGAAGAGAGAAATAGTAAAATCAAAATATATGAAAAGAAGAATGGTAAGACTTCAGTATAAATATCCCACAAGTTACAGGAATAGTTGCTTGGTGGGCAATCCAGTCATGTTTTATGCCTTACAGTATATATTTGGAATAGCAGGAAGGCACCTGCAAAGATCACTGAGACCCACCTTGTGACCTCTTCAGGAGTAAGCAGACATTCAAGCATGATATTGAGGGCCCTCTTCAAATATCTCTTGAACTGGCATAGAGCATCAACCACTTCTCTAGGGAGCCTGTTCCATTGCACAACCATCTTTCCAAAACCCAGTCTGACCCTCCCCTGGCTTGCTTTGTGTCATTCCTGTCCTGCTGGCAGTTCCTAGGAGCAGAATTCAGCACCACTGTCTGCTTTCTCTCCTCGGGGAGATGCATGGAGCAGCAAAACTGATGATTGTGGTATGTTGCTTCAAGCCAGTAGAAGGAAAATGGCAGTAGGAAAAATGAGAGTCCAAATTAATTTGCTCATAAAAGCCCATAGCTAAGCCCAGAATGTGAAGTTTTCCCCTAGATTAGGAAGTAATTCTAAAGCATGAATTTCTCAATATTAGTGTTGCATGATTAGAAGGCAGCCCTATGAGTCTTGCAAGGGCAAAGGTACCGCTGCATCTTGTTACACATGCAGTGTAGTATGAATTATGTTGGCATTAAAAAAAAAAAAAAAAAAAAAAAGGCATCAGAAATATCTGTGTACTTCCACCATAAAAATGCTGTGTAGCCAAAACAAAAACAAACACAATTCTCTCTGGACTAATTATTTTCTTTTAAAAACACCATGTTAAACCAATCTTTGTCTTATTTGTAGTTGCTCACAAATATGCATTTGGATGCTACACTGCCAGCTGTTTGTATGACACCACAGGTGTGTGGCACTCGGGAGTATGATCTGCAGGTATTTCTGCCTCCTGCTCCCAGGGTCACCAATGTGAGTGAGCAGCATGCAGGGAGTGCAGGACCAGTCTAGGTCTAGTAGTGCTGGGAGGGGTCATATATGTTTACAGCTGAGCTAACAAACTTATTGCCATCTTTCTGAGCACTGGATTGCTAATGAACAGTAAGAATGTTTTATTCTGTGGGCAGAATAAGTCTTCAGTGTTAATTTGTGCTGGATATAATTCTAAAGTGATATGACTGCTTCATTTACTCCGATATACATTTTGCATTTGAAATCTGTTTAAGATGTATTGTCTTTATGAAACCACAGAAAGAGAGCTCAGGATGCTTATTGCTGTAGTTCACACAGTTCAGGTGTCTAACTGAAAAGATGCTTGGCTAGAGAGGGAAGTTCGCATAGGAAGGGTGAGAAGTTGTGCTATGCAGAACTCAGTGGAAATCAGGTGAAAATTGGGTTGGTTTGCAGCTAGCATAATAGTAAACACTAGTCCTCTTGTTCTTGGCCATTTCAGTGTAAGAGGAATTGCTGAATTCGCATGTGTGTAGCATGCAGGATATTTGGCTTGTGATATACCTGTTCCTTCACTATTGCTCCTGATGTAGTTACGATGGAAAGTTCCTTAAAGTCTCTTCCAAAAAGCAATTGCTCTAATGAAAACTGATGTCTAACATTTGGAGTGGATTATTTAGTAAACTGAAGGAACTGATTAAATGACACTCTCACTAGAGATAATCTCTGCCTTAAATGACACCCTCACTCTGTACCACAACTGCTTTTATACTATTTAATTATAGGGCCAAGCAATTTAATCTCTGACTTTGCCCATGCTCTGCGGGAAAACAAAAGAATCTATGTGGTAGGAGGAATATATATGCAAAGTATCTTCCATTTTTTTCATAATTACAGTTGCTATTTATCCAAAGGGCAAACTGTCCACAAAAGATTCAAATCAAATAGTTTCTTTTCCAATTGACATTTACCTTTATATTTTAGCAACTATGCTATTTCTGCATGATACATTTTTATATGACATGCACACAAGAATACACCATTTCTGCGTAGCAATAAAAATGATTTTTTGTTTGTCACGGACATTTTGCTGGTTTAAAAGTACTTTAATAGAGAGGAAACCAAGCCAGAGATTGTGACTTGTGGGAATCTGAAGCTTTGCGGCACTTGCAACCATAACTAACTTTTACCCATCTCCCAAAACCAAAAAGATACCTTTTGTGCATGTGTGTCTTTGCATAGATATCTGTGTGAGTGCCAGCAAATTGGAAACAAAATCAGTTATTAAAAAAACAAGCAAACAAATAAGAAGTAATAGCCAACCCATGTAAAGCTAGGAATAAACTAACAAATAGATGTAAACAATTTTAACTTATCTGGCAGGTTTCAGATGTATTGCATTGCATCCAGCTGTGCTACACTTTATCTTACTGGGGTGGTTTTTTTAAGTGTTTTTTTTTTTTTTTTTTTTTTTTTTTTTTCAGTATTACATTTATTTATTTGTTGTATATTTGAAGGCATTAGCTGCCATATAAAGCAGAGTTGGATTTATCTCCCTTCCAGATTCAGCTCTTGGGCTCTCATTACACCAAATGAATAAGATTTCTGATTTTTGAATTTTATTTTGTCTAACAAGAATTGTAATATAAAAAAAAACAGCTCTAAGATGGTTGTTGGTGCCTGCATATATTTGCATATAAGTATTTATGTGTGAGTTCGGAAAGAAATGTAATGCTTCAGCTGCAGTCAGAGTGAATTCCTAAGACTGGCAAGCAACTTGTTCCTCTCTAATAGTGGAGATCAAAAGGGTCTGTACCTTCTTTATTCTTGACTAGATTAAGAGAACATTTCTTTCACAATTAATGGTCTTAATCCACAGAGAACTCTTTTTAATGAGTATAGCCAGTCCCTAAAAATGGAGACGCCAAAATTTGTGTAATTTATGGTATATCTGTCTGATATAGATAAATGCAAGTTATGTTGAAAATTTCAAGCTAGAAATTTTTCAGTGTCCCAGGCAAGACAACCTATGATGAGCACAGATTTGCTCAGAAACACACACAAGACAAGGTAGTATAATTGGTATCTGCCTGGTAGCTGGTGAATGTGCAGAACATGGATGACTTGAGGATTAGAAGTAGAGGAATGGAAAGGAACAGGTAATGAGAGTATAAAATAGAGCAGAGAGATCACCCTTTTGTTAGTAGCTTCCCTTATACTTCACCATTAGTAAAAACTCCATCTCTTTGCAAATACTTCAAGAGAACACAGTGAAAATGTATTTCCTTTTGCACCCCAAATTAAATTTGTTATTAATTTCAACATTGGGTCCCAGGACAGTGGTGATTGCTAGACTACTGATAGGGCATTCTGAAATCTCAGTATGTCTTTGTGCCCAATTGTTGTTCCCCTTCAACAAGAAACTTCTAGCAATGGATAATCTTTTGATACATTTTTGAGCAGGAAGCCAGAATTTACTGGAGGGATTAAAGGAGTCCTCCCCCATTCTGCCTATTAGCATTGCAGAACACAGCACATACAGTCACACAGAGTCATTTCTCAGCACCTGAATCACTATCACAGCAAGGTTCTGGTTTATGACTGGAAAGCCTAGATGCTCTGGTACTACAAATAATAACTACACAAAAAAATGTAGCTTTTTTATTAAATGTCATCCTAAATAGACACTTCAATTAAGTAAGGAATAAGGAAGGACATCTTTCATCTTCTTCCTTATGCTGCTGGTAAAATGCAAACTAAAGTTTAAAGTGTAGAACTGAATATGTCAATCTTTCATATCAACCCCCTGCTCAAGTGATTCTAGAAATGACTGTTTGAATTAAGGAAATAGGTTTTACCTGTCACTCACCCTTAGACCTTCTTGCTGTTCCTATAGATATTTTTCTTTTTCTTCTTCTCCATACACTTGATTGAAAAACCAACTGTGTTTCTGCCTTTTCATATTCTCAGATTTTTTGACTCTTTACAAATGCCAGCAGTCACGCAGCTGTGAAAGAATCTTTGATATTCACATTTATTGTAATATAGAATTCAAATTTATTTTCATTCTATCTTTCATGCTTCTCAAGCTTTAAATCCTGTAGAGAAAAAAAAAAAATGTATATATATAGATAGATATGAACACAGGAGCAAAAGAAATCTCTGGTTTGAACTCAAGTCTGCAACCAAAGAAACTCAAGCAGTGAGAATTATTTCATTTGGACTGAGGAGTGTGTGCATCTATGATGAGGTAGATGGATGAAAAGAGATGAAAGTGGAAAGAGAGAAGATCTATGAGTGCATATGTGTCAAAATGTGCATGTATTTATGTATATATGTACTTGAGAATGTGCCTATATTCATAATTCACATGACATAGTTTTGTTTATCTTGTGGATAACACATCATGTGAGAGATATTTGCCAAAATTCATCATTTGACTTCAGCCTGCTATACCTGCAAGGTATCTGTGTTTTATACAAACTGGTGGTTACACTTGCTTTTGTTTTGTTAAAAGCATTTTGCTTTAATCAAATATTAAATTTCTAATGCCTAATTGCTCTTATGACCCGTATAATGATTTTTCCTGGGATGCTAAAGGTTTCTCTCTCAGGCTCACAACTCCTAAATGGTGACTACCTGGGGGAAAGAGAGGAGTTCTCTTTTTAATACCTTTTATGTTTATACATAAAGTCTAGTTTCCAGTTACCAAAGTGCAATGATGCATTGTCAGTAATACAGTTCATCCTGATTTACTGCAAGTAACATGGTTTAATGGGAAAAGTTTTCTACCACTGCTACTTTAAGTGCAATAAAAGCTGAATTCATCAATATAGAATCAAACCTATGACTGTACATAAAAAAGCGCCTGGCTGTACTATTCATCAGACAAACTTGCAGTGCTATTCAGACCTTTATACTCACTAGAGCTTGTAATTTAGAGAGAAGGAAACATTCCTGTTCCGTATCACTACGTTACAGGGTTTTACTGCTGTTAAAGTTTTCACAAACAAGTTTATCATGTGACAGATGATTTTGTTGTGCCCCTTCTAAACAGTGTGTGCACCTGTTGTTGTGTAGAGAGTTTTCTAAAGAAAGCACCCTGTTGTCCCAAGCTGTCAGTTGTAAGTATGCAGTTATGACTGGGATACAAATAATTATTTTTTTTATACTATTTTGCAAAGGTTTTTTTGTTTGTTTGTTTGTTTTTTGTTTAGAAACAGCCTCAAATTGAACAGCTGCACCATTAACTTGGAGTGAACCATGGGACTATAACCTTCCTTAACCAAGGACTCATCTTTGTACTATTTTTCTTAAGCCACACATAGCTGAGGGGGCAGATGTAACTCCGCGAGAAGATCTTACTGAAAAATGCTTCATGAGCAATAAAAAATGTTTTTGAAGCAACTTTGTGGGATATATAACATAGTGAAAGGGAACAGGAGTGTGTGCCAGTAGTGCTTCTTCAGAATGCTACTATTTGGGCGGTTGTTTGCTGCTGCCAAGATAGCCTTGTCAGTTGTACTGGTTGGCTGTTTATATTTATCTAGAGGGACAGGTATAATATTAGGTTTTGTCTGTAATACAGCGTGATATTTATACACTTTTATAACAAGGCTTCAACCTTATTCTACCTTTGGAAATGAAATATACATTAAATATAAATTGTGCTAGTTTTTAGCTCTGAAAGCACTTTCCAAGTGAGTGACTTATGCGTTGCAGGCTGGTGATTCCTTAAAAGTACTTAAAGCGGGGATATTAAGTTAATGGTTCAATATAATTGAGTGTATTTGTATGGGGTGGGAAGAAGCCTGGATTTCCAAAGGGAAATCTTTCAGTGTTTTAAGCATTACTGATGTGGTTTGTCACTTACTGCAAATAAAAATAATTAAAGCAAATATGGGATATGTAGAGTTTATCTGATCTTTTCAGTCTTTATAGACATCAACCAAAAAAAGTCTTGTTAATGATGCTATTACTAGAGACAGGGAAGAAAATAAAGCAGAAGCAGATAGCATCCAACAATGAAAGCAGTTGTATTGTCTTTATTGGTGTATGTTGCCTGGAAGTCCTTACTTAGTCACTTAAATAAAAAAATATGTATTACATTACTTTGTAGACCACTATGTTCAAAAGTGCAAGCTCTTAATGCATTATTTGTACCAATAGGAATTTCTGTGTTAAATGTCCCAGAGTTAGTCAAAACACTGGATTTTTTTTTTTTTTCTGTTTTTAATGAAAATAGTGTGTTTCTCGCTAATTACAAATATTTCAGCAAATAAATGCTGCTGGGCAAAATCTTGCAATTCAACTTAGGTATTACTGTTATCCTTGCTCTGTTTATGCTGGAGTCACGGTGGTCTTTCTTGCAATTGTCTCACTTGTTGACACCCCTTACTTGTCTTACCATGACCTAAACTCCAGTTTTTAATCTGAAGTAATTTGTAACTCAGAAACCCAAAATCCAGCCAAGTTTTACATACATCAGTTTCTGTTGTTATTGCTAATCATCGTCTAATACGTTTCCTCATTTTTTCTTCTACTTCAGTTATAAAAAAAACAAACACAAGAGTGGTAGGTCTGTGTAAGGTGTCAGTCAACTTGAGAACCAAACCAAACTGATTTTTATGGTGGACTTTGTCACAACCCATCGATGTAGTGTTTTTAATGATGTGTCAAAGGGTTTATGTTGGAAACCTTGAAAATTTGAAAGCATAGGCCTCTTATCATGGTGTTGGGGTCAAACATAGCACAGTGAGCTCCACTCACTTTGTCTGGAGCAGAACATATTCCATAGTGATTTAGTCAGCTGGTTTCAGGAATGAAGCCTAGAAGCAAAGTAACTCACATACTGTTGCAGGTGACAGTCAGAGGATGAAGACCTCAAAGTGAAACTGGGAACATGCACACCAATAGGATAAGTAGTAAGGTGCATTAGTCCTGGTGACATCTGTGAATCTGAATCATCAATGGACGCAAACTCACATTTTACTCTTCAGTTCTAGTCTTTGAGAACCTTCGCTTTCAAGGCTCCTTCTGTCCATTGCTGTATTACCTCGTTATCCAATGAATCTATTTCCCTTTGTTAACAACTTTTCATTAGCTTTAGAGCTAAACCATTCATCTCCCTACATCCAATAGTACTATGTGGCAATTTTTCAAATACTTTTCTTATATCTAGATGTGTCCTGGCTGGTGTCTAAAACTCAAGTCTCAACTGACACACAGTTTAGCTTTTAAAATGAGAGGAGAAATTTCTCTTGCTCAGAAGAACAAAAACTGTGTGGGGACTGAAAGAGGAAATAGGAGGAACATTGTCTTCCTATGAAGGTGGGAATTACCTGTTCTTATGATAGGGATTTTGCCCAAAACTATAATGCTGCTGGGATGCTTTTGATTTTTTTCTAATGTGACGGAAGCAACTGTTTCAGCTGAAACATTTTTCACTTAATGTGAAGGTATGGAAAAAAGTAGGTATCACCAAAGTGTCCCTGAATGCAAGGTATATGTGAGTGTAGGAGACCAATTTCAACAACTTAGGTAGTTTCCTATGGTTCTGTCTTTATGGATTCTAAATTACTCTCCATTTAAGTCATACCAAGATTATCTTTACCTCATTTCTGTTTTCAAATTTTATTCTCCTTTTCTTTATAAACTATAAATATCCTCTCATTTAGATTATTTATTTTGCAAAATCCAGCTCATTAGGATTTTGTTCATTTTACTTTTTTTGTGTGTTCTTTTTTTATGCCTGACCTATTTCCTCTTTTTAATTTATTTCTTCTTTAATGTTTTGTGTAATCACAGTTTATTCTTAACCTTCTGTTTGAAGAGCAAACTGTGGACCTTATGTGATTCCAGTTCTTTGGAATGCAAACTGCAGATAGCATTATAACCTTGATCTAACAAGAATTGAGTATTTGTTCATATTCATATGGAGTAAGATTCATTTTTCATGCTCAAGTCCCTTAGCTGCTTATCTAGCCAACTTCAACTATTAACTTCTGCTCTTCTACTTTCTGAAATTAGAAACTTCAGATACTGATTTGTATCTGTTTTGAAATTTAATGTAAGTAGTCATCTTGTAGCTAGAGCTTTGTTTTTATAAAAATAAAACTGAAATGTATCAAAAGACTAAATGATTTTTTTTTTCTTGAACAAGTTAAATTATTTTAAACAAATCATAATAAACTTTTTTTTTTTTTTTCAGAATCTGAAGCACTTTTGAATCTTTTTTATTTATTTATTTATTTTCCAGCATTTGAAGCACAATTAACATACCAGTTAATTGTTTCAAAGTAAAAATATGGATCATATCCAAAACTGCACTGACTGCAATTGCCAGCTGAATACATGTCCCTAGCATCTGCCTGGTGTGAAAGGAGCATAAATGTCTTAGCAGTAGAATGGCAAAGGAAACAAGACCATTCCATGCCTGATATTTCAAAATCTGCTTACGTTATTATTTTGGAACTTGAATTCAGTGAATAATATTGACTCCTGCAAGGAATTTGATTGAAAGCTTAGTGATGTAATTAGGAATCTTTCCAGGTTTTTGAGTTGACTTTTGGATTATAGTGTGCATCTGTAGCTGGGAAACAGACTGTAGTGGAAATGCTGAGTCCTGGGTTGTACCAGTGATTGAGCATCTGGTGGGAAGGCAGGGCCAACCCAGGGGAGCTCAGGTGTGTGCAATGCTCTGGGGTGATGGGAAGGGATGTAGCCAGGATCCTCCCCTTCCCAGACCTCGTTTAAGGGTTGGCAGTGGAGGTGGTGGTATCTTGCTGGAGATCCCTGCATGCCTGAGGTAAGCAGCTTCTTTCATTTATTTTTGTGTCCACAGCTGCTGTATTTGAGCATATCCTAACTTGCTGCAGCCTCACGGCTTGCTATTCCACTATCACTGCTGCGTTTTCCATCGTTTTGCAGCATTACAGAATCAGAATCACAGAATGGCCTGGGTTGGAAGGGACCTCAAGGATCATGAATCTCCAACCCCCCGGTCACAGGCAGGGACACAGTATTACACAGACATAATGAGTGGATTTCACAACAGAGGAAACCTTTCAATTAAAGAAACCAACAAACATCTTGTTTACAAAAAAACAAAACAGAACAAGGTTTTGAAATGTATGAAACACTACTTGTTGAATTTACTTAGCGTGTGTTCTTTATGCATTTGTTATCTAATGTTTTGCTAATGAGAAAATTTATTTTAAGTCATTGTGACAGAAGACAGAGCAGCAGGTAGCACAGATGCGCTTTAAAAGCTTAAAACGTCCTATGTAAGAATGTCGAGACAAGAAGCACGTTAACCTCTGGTCACCAGAACTACTTCTATGTATAATACATGGCTAAGCACAGTGTAGTTAAGAAATGTCTTTCTTGTCTAACATATTTGTCTGATCCAGCATTTCCAGCTGTCTGCTATCTTATCTTTTGACCCCTCAGTCATACTGCTAATAGGATTTCTATAAACCAGCACAGCTGTGGACTTGGTAGCTCAACAGATTAGCTCATAGACTTTCATCTCTGGAACCTAGTTCAAATTCAGTACTGACCAAGTGTACCGTAATCCTGCTTTTGGTGTTCTCATTGGAAAAGCAAGTATAGACCATACTATCTTCCATAACTCAGCTGGAAACAGGCTTCTATAAACATCATTGCCTAACTCAGAGACGTTATTATTATTATTAACATTTTATTAAAAGATATCAAGCAAGTTGTGCAACATATTTGTTTCTTCCTATCTTTTCAGATACAAACTACAATCATAAATTAACAGGTTTCCAAAAAATCCTACACTTCACAGTTTTAATTTTAAAATGTAAGCAAATAAAAATATTTTTAGAAACATTAATCAGAACAAACATTTTAAGAAAGGATGCTTTGGATTTACATTGTATATAACTTTATATGTTTTATATAATTTCCCTGTTTGTAGTTGAGGTTGTAAGTGTAATTATTAGAGAATATATTTAATTCAATTTAATTCAATTCAGAGAAAAATTGCATTGTGGAATTGTCAAACTGGGCCAGATATTACTTGCAAGATCATCTCTCTCTTCAGTGCCTACAGGAAACTACTTTTCCACAGCTCCTGTCTAAAAGTCATTTATGTTCATGGGTAATATGTTGTACAAGATGTTTCAGTTACTTCAAGGGTTCTTTGTGTTTATGCAGCCTACATCATTTCTTAATCTTCACATATAATGACCTGGTCATCCAAGAAGGGGGTGAAATGACACTGGTCAAAATTCATAATTGGCAAGAGAGAAAGATAAGATGAAAGAAAACTGTGATGGCAGCATGTGGATATACTGTGGTGATCAAGATGAGAGCCTATCATCACTCCAGATGCATTCCTTGTCTATTCATTTCCAGCCTCCATACAGCCAAACTGATTGTTCTTTTCTTCTTCAGATTTTACTTTGCCCAAACACCATCTCTTTTTTTCAGCACACTTTGGGGTAGCTCCTGATACCAGAATTAATACTAGAAATATTTCAGTATTTATTTGCTTGTCTGTTCTC
Source organism: Excalfactoria chinensis (assembly GCF_039878825.1). NCBI lineage: Eukaryota > Metazoa > Chordata > Aves > Galliformes > Phasianidae > Excalfactoria > Excalfactoria chinensis. The sequence continues at coordinate 8,586,905 of NC_092837.1, read as the reverse complement.
AACTGGCAACATTTTCAGTTAAATATATATATATATATAATATTATATTATACATTATAAATGTATATATATATTTGTTGTTGTTGCTTGGTTTTAGAAAATTTCATCCAAACAGCAGGTATCAGTAGTATATCTCATCTGTTCTTGTTTTACAGTTTACATCAGCTCTAATCAGTCTGAGAGTAGCATTCGGTAGAATCAGAAAGGACCATAAAATCTCAAGGTCGGGTCTCTGGAAACCCACAGGGCAAGCATATGCAAGTATCACAAACAGAAGAGTTGAAGAGTCTGTGGGTAAAAAAAGTAAGAAACCTTTCAGAGATGATGCCATACCATTACATGACTTGACCTTCCTATGAATTGTGGAATAACCAGTTGGGTTTGTGTCAATGAATGCAGCAGGATGCTGGTCTAGGTAACATTAGCTACCAACTGATCTGTGGTGGTTACTGTTTCTCTCATTCCACTGAGAGCAAGATAGATATGCATTCTTACAACTAGATATTAAATCAGGCTAGGAAACTAGCTCCTCTTCCTCATGTTGCTGAGCTACATCTTCCTCCAGATGAGAATGCACATTACATGTACTAGCTTGGAAATGCAATCTGAAAATTGCCACAGCAAATTTCTGTGAGTATGCAACATGTGAGGGTGCTGGTGTATATACCAGCAGCGGATGGTGGGGCTATTAAGGGGGTATCTTGGGAATGGGGCAGTTTCATGGCATTTAAATACTATAGCTGGCAAACCCAGGCATCATGAGTTCTCCTCATAAAGTAATTTAACAACTTATATAGATTTAACCAGTGTTAGATAATAAGCAACTAGAGTAATTATACCATATTATAAATTTAAGCTTTTTTTGTAACTAGCTAAGCTAAATTACTGTATACAATAACTTTGCAAAAAGCTAATGTATGTTGTTGTAAGTGGCATTTAATCTAGCATTTAATTATGCTAGATACAGTTTTGGGAGCTGTATGGAAGACATTTTTCTCATATATTTTGTGTAATCAGAAGAAATTGCTGAATTCAACTGTATTGTGAAGCTTTTTTATTGTCTGTTTCTCATTTGAACTACAGTTTGTTCATTTATACTGCCTATATGATAGGCATACCTTTGCTCTGATCTGTAATAAATCAAGCAGTGGACTTCCTTGGGAAAGCTAATACAGAATAGGTTTCCAAAATCCATGCCTCAAAGGCATAATAATATATAATGCATAGTAGTGATGGCAAACAAGATTCATATCCATGCGCTTGAAAAGTAGCAAAGAAAATGTAGTCCTTCCTATTTCAGTCCTATTTTCTTTTTTGATTTCCTGTGGATGTTTTTGTCAGTCAAACAATATTTATTAAGTACTGTTACTGAGTATGTGATTTATTATGCATTATTTATCCAGTGATAGTACTTGACAATTAACTCAGTTTCAATTAAAATAGCATTAGTTGTTTATGAATAATGTGCCTTGAGCATTTGACTTTAGAACTGATATCCAGATATACTAATTTGTTCTTATAATATTAAGTAGCTCTAAGTAGGATGTAGATTTTTATTGTCTTCCATTTAAAAATATACATACGTAATAGAAATTCATAGTCGTGTATATGAGTATGTATGCATAGAAATACAAATTGACATACATTTGTAATTATTTCCTCCAAAAAGTTGATTTTTGCTTCTCTCTCTGACTGCTATGTTTATTACCTTTTTGGGTATCTAATTATTCTGAGACAAACACTCCATTTTTTTCTATCAGTCTGAAATCACTATATCAAGGAATAGGTTTCTATTGATATTTCCTGGTTTGTACCACCAGTATCTTGTTGTTTATTATTGCTTTGATAGTTTATCATTTAACACTCCTTATCAAATTTGTCTTCAGTGAAGTAGTTTCATTTTTTTATTTTTGCCAACTAATGGGCTGTAAGCAGGTGGAATTGGTGGTGGTTTTAGGGGGAGAATTTAGGAAGAACATTAGGATCTCTTTCAACATCTCGGATTGTATTATATGTAACAGTAAAAAGGTTTCCTATGTGAAGTTCTTGCTTGAAAAGAAACATTTATACAGGACATTTCTGCTAAGGTTTTCAATTCTGTGAACTTCTATAAGCTTTATGGAATATAAATTAGTTCCCAGAAATACTTACCTTTGTTTACTTGGGCTAAGTATACATGATCTAGCATTGTTATTGGGGAATGCTGAAACATGTCTATTGAAAGTGTTATAACTGGAGATTTACTGTTATTTGTTACTGCAGAAATACTGTTACTACTGAAGGGTCCGCTCGCTAACTGTAAGGCTCATACAGGAGCTCATTGGAACAGTGGTAGGCTAGAAACTGTGCTGAGTTCTTCCAAAGCACTGGATCTCTGCAGGTCGAGCCTCAAGAAAAGCTGTGTAACCAATTACAGTCTAAGCAGGAAAGGCACAGAGAAGATTACAGAAATGTGGCCATATTATTTTGTTGATGGATTGACTTATGAATAAGTTCAGAAAGCAAAAATACACTTCTTGTTGTTTTCAGAAATTCTAAGTTCTTCTGTCAGGGTTTTGATGGCATTGTTGGATAGGCTAGAATAAAGAGTGAGCACCTTTCCCTAGCTATTTAATCACATTGCAAGGATAAGTTGCTTGGCAGCCCTGAAATGTGTGTATTCTGTGGTACCACATGAATTAATGTAATCTATTTTCTTCACATAAAGGTAGTATATGGCTAGAATGGTTCAACTCTGAGCTACTGGTGACAGGTAGTGCTGATGCTCTCTTTGTAGAGAAGAAAAACTTCTCTGAGGCATGTGACTGTAACTGGGGGTTGGATTTTCCTAGTGTTGTGAAATATGGGAAAACCTGAAATGCTTCTCTCTTGGGATTTCTTTTCAGAACCTTCACATCTTTTTAAATTAAGAGATAAACCTAGAATAAAACATAATGTAACTTTATCTTACCCTATATACAGTGGTTAGGCTGAAAAAAATAAAAGCCATCTTCATTCTACTTTAAAATGCTAACACTAGTTTAGTGATCTGGCTCTGCAGGCTGTTCAGCAGGCCAGTTCTACATCTCTTGGCATAGATAAAAATCTGAATGGAGGTAGGAACTTGACATATATTAATACCTTCGCAGAACTGTGGTTGCAAGCCTTGCAAAGGTTATTCTTGCCAAATGTTCTTGTATTTATTGTGACATTGTCTTTATTGAATTCATTGAATGCAACTCCTCCTCCACCATCCATTTGATTTGCAAATGATTTTTCTTCAAATGTATTCACACCCCTTCTGTATTTGCTTTCCAACAGTATTCCAGCAAATTACTGTACTGGCAGGAACATGTAGTGAACCAGCCAATTTTAAGTAAGTAATGCAAGAAGATTCACGAAAAACAGAAATTCTCATTCATAACTATAGGTACTTGTATATACAGTTCTAGGATAAATCTGATCTTAAAAAGATAATCAGCAAGTCAGCACAAACTTTTTTTTTCTAACCTATGGTTTAGGTCAGAACAGCTAAGCTTTCTGTCAAATTATTTATGAAATGCCTGTGTATATTCAATAGATCATAACTTGTTGTCAGAATTGAAGTTATTAAAATTGATATCTGTTTGAAGATAACTTCTATAGAGGAAAAATTGACCAAATAAGTTATTTAATATACATGATACAATGCTGGAAAGGGACAGGGTAGTTGCAGTAGTGCCTACATTCCTTTCTTTCTCAGTAAATACAAATAATAAATAATATTCAGTGGCCATTGTGTTTTCGATACAATAATACAGCTTTTGTTGCTTATCTGATTCAAAGCTTAAGACTTCAATAGAAAAATCTGTATTCCTTTAAAGAATTAAATTTGATTTCCCTATTTACTGTTACTACTCAATGCAATTATTTCCACTTTAATGAATACTGCCTTAGTGTGTACAAATGCAGTGAAACCAAAATACAGTACTTATAACTGAAGGTTGCTAAGAGGCAAACAAAAGCAAATCATTGTGTGCATGCTGGTATGTTTGATCTATGGAGGTCAAAATTCTTTTGTTTCTGTTCAGATATTTTTTGCAGGAAAATCTATCTGGACATATGCATCTAGATTTTCTTTTGAACATTTTTTGGTCTCTGTCCAACTTTTCTCTTTATCTCCTGCATACCAGCTTCCAGGTATCTGTCTCCTGATGGTAGAGATGTGTAGAGGATTAGTGTCTTGATTGGCAGATTGGCTAACATTACAGTTCTGTTCATATGGAGCTTCCCTTCATGTTCTAAAAAACTACTACAGACAGGCTAGAAAAAAAAAAAAAAAAAAATTCTATTTCCCTTGTTGCAAAACAACACATGCAACCTAAAATTCAAAATGTAATTCGAACTAGGATTACTTTATTTATTTCACATACCAATGTAGACACAATTGTGGATGAAATAATCATTTCTTGTCTTTGTTTTCAGTAACTTAGAGGGAAAGCAAACTGTAAATGACACAGGGAACGGCAGAAAGCTCAGACTCATCAATTGTATCTAACTGCTAAATGAATAGATCAAAGTCCTTCTTCAATAAATGGAAACAGGAATATTTTCTTTTTGCAGAGCCTAATCTATGTATTCTGTGACACTCAGTCTGTGGGTGACTACATATACAGGAAATATAGATGGACGAAGCATTTATAACTATATTTACATACATCTCCTTGCATAACAGTACTGAAACAAGATCCAATGAAACTGAAGATTTTCCATGTAAGAGACAAGTTTAATTCTTGTAGCCATCATGAGGAAAAATGCCAAATTTCTTCACTTCTAGCTGGGACAACTGGCTAAAATGTTTTAGTCAGTTCAGTCCTCATGCTTTCATTATCTTTCTATATGTGGTATGCCAGAAAGGCAATGATGTCTTTCAAGCAAGGTAATAAATAACGGTTCAGTGTTGCTTTACTGTTTCCCCGACAATGTGAACAAGAAGAGAGTATCCATATGAAACTGGTTCCAAGTGATAACTTGAAGGTAAAGAACTGCAAAAGGCAAAATTTTATTTCATTAAAAACTGGTGGGAACAATGTTTATAATAGCCTATCTCTAGTATGACTGAAAAGGAGCTTCATGGTTTTGTGTTTGACTAGCAGACAAATTATGTGTGCCCCATTTGTGCAAAATGAACCCATTCAAATTACAAATAAAAGCAAAGGTTTAACTGAGGTTGACAGATTGATACTGTAGTGAAAGCTGAAAGAATCATGGTACTATGAGATGATGAGAACGCTCCAGAATCAATGGTTTGTTCTGTATTGCTAGGGCAGGAAACAAAAACAGCTGGTTGGTACAAAAAGCTTTTACCCTCGGTCTATAAATCTAAATTTTTATAAAGATTTATAAAGTTGTTTTTTTTTTCTTTCTTTTTTTTTTTTTTTTTTTTTTTTTTTTTTTTTTTTAAATGCAGTCTTTTATATAGCTTTTGTGTTTCTTATTGTACTGCTTCAAGACAGCATTACTGAACTTTCATCATGTTCCACTGTGTCATGGGTGGCTTTTCTTTTTCTGTTTTAAGTCTTAAAATTAGAAAATACCCACTGGCTTGAACGTACTATTAAAACGAAGAAAAGATGGAGAGTGAAAAGTAGCTCCTTTAGCAGAGAATCCCTTAGGCATGGCTTTTAGGAACTTTCCATTAACCTTATCTTTGCATTGCCTTTCCTTAAACTGTGGGGTATTTTTTCTTTTATTTATTTATTTTTTTTTTCAGGTGGCAGTTGCAGTCAATCTCTTTGTGAATGCGCAGCTCCAATGTAGATTTGGTCATGAAAGCCCTATGTCTCTTAGATTACACCTTGTATTATTGACTTCTGATTGTTTCTGTCAGCTGCTGCTACTCTGTTAGAATTCACGTTTAAGGGCTCCTTTAGAAGAAGGGTAATCATTCAGCAAATAAAAGTACTCACAAAATAAGATTTCACCAGTCTCACATCTGTTTGGATGTTAGCTGTTAAATTTCAGCTCCTGATGGAACAACCACACAAGCACACACAGACCTGTCAGATTCAGTCCTATTCATTGAGCTGTTAATATTTGATTTGAATGACCCTTATGTACTCAAAGTGCTTTCTGCACTTTTCAAATTTCAAAATGATTGTGACTTTATCTCAGCCCCTTACAGGATGATCCATTGTTCTTCTAAAGGACATAATCAGATCGATTTTTCAGGACTAAATGGGGAAACATTGCTAGTGGAAAATGGAACAAAATACTGCAATAGTACAAAGTATTTCTTTGACGATGTTGCTAATTAAATTGTTAGGCAAAAATTGCCAAATGATTTTAGTCCCAAGGGGTGACTTGCTGCTTTTTTTCCTGTGATATTCCAACCAATAGCAAACCTTGAGAGCACTCATAAAATACAATGTAGCATGAGGTGCGCTTCAACATTTGTTGTTTTGAAGTTGCATCAAATAATTGATCAGAAACTATAACTGGGATTACAGAACAAGATCAGAACTGAATTGTAGCAAATAATTGCAAAAATAATTGAAGTTATAAATCCTGGAAACTGGAAAACAGTTCCTTTTAATGCCCACAGGGATGGGACTTGTGGCTTTGACTAGGATTAACACCCAGGAGATGAGGTGAATGAAGAAAACAGGACGCTTTAGACTGGATTAAAATTACAATATATCCTACCATAAGAAAGAAAACAGAAGTTTCCAGTCTTTTGTCAGAGTCAAATTTTAAGATAAAGAACACCTGTTATTTCCACTGCAAAGAATACAGTTCCTTAGGGATTCCTTGATCATTTAACAGTGGCCTGTTATTAAAACTCTGAAGGTTGTACTTTAGTAGATCTTTTAGGTTCTTTAATGTAAGCACATTGCTGATGTACTTATTGAGCCTATCGCTCATTCATCAATTAATGCTATGTAGAAGTAGACTAAATTTGTATCTATAGAGAGGAAAATGAATAGATTTTTATTAGTCATTTTTATTTGTTAAGTGCCGACCTGAATTCAACTCTTCAGTCAAGATAAATTCTGTGGACTTCATAAAGAGAGTTGGGTTTTGGGGGATAGAGAGAGGAGGGAGAAGAGGAAACTGTGAGTGACACTGAGATCACAGTTCCGTATATTTTGTTACTAGGCAGATAATCCTTCTAATGAACACAATAAAACTATCACTGTTCTATTTTGTTTATGTGGACAGTCTGAGGGAAATTCAGACTGAGTGTTTTTTTTGTTGTTTTTTTTTTTTTTGTGTTATTTTTTTTTTCCCCTCTTTCAGAATCAAATGTACAAAAACAAAAAACAAAACACTATAAAGATATAAAGCAAAACCAGATATTACATAAAGCATTTTTATCACTAACAATATTGCATGGGAACTCTAGACAGTGTGTGGAATTCTGGCCCTAATAAGTTCAATAGTCAAATGATAAATGGAGGTAGATATGGAGAAAGGAGAAATCCTGTAGTGCAGCCTGTTCAGTAGCACTCAGTGCAATACAGGAGTGGTGCAGCAGTCCTTTCTTTACAAGATTATTAGCATTCCTTTTTTACTCATTTGTCACTAATTTGTCTTGTTTCAGAAGTGTTTATTCTCTAAGTAGGGCTCATAAGGACCATTCATAGCTCATCTTGTGTTGTAAAAGTTTCACGGAAATTGAAGTACTGAAATATTTTTACCTTGCTAAAGCAGTTTCACTAATTCATAAAGATAAATGGGAATCTTCTTCCATGATATCATAATCTTGATAAAAGGGCATTGTTGGGAAAACAAACAAACACCCTGTTCTTTTAAAACACGGACCGGCTCTGGTATCACAAATGCTTGTTTAACTACATCTAATTCCATTTAATTTGAACCTAGAGGGTGCGCTATGTACCAGAATTTCTGCATGACTAATCTTGTGCTGTTAACAAGGTTGGGCAGCTCTGTGTATAATTCATGGCTACTCAGAGGGTATCTTGGGTTTTCAAGCCCTGCTCCATCTCGCAGAATTCAGATTTATGGTTTGGTGTGAGAAACACAGATCACTTCTGAGCTACCGCAGCGCCTCGAACAGGGCTTGTTTCCTGAGAGAAGAGGTAAATAATTTTAACTAAACATCTTGATTAGAGTGGCCTGTTTTGTGCAGAAGTGACCTAAGTTGTAAACACGGAGTTGTCAGAGAACATTACCATTAATAATGTTTATCTCCTGAAGAAAAATCTTGTGGCAGAGAAAATCTGAAGGAAATAGGATGTGTCGAGATACATATTAAATGGGAGACTGTCTCATTTCTGTAATTGAAATGCTTGGGCGAATCTAATTAACCTTTCAAATGCTGATTCCTGAGCGTTTCTGGCATCCAACTCCACGTCTTGAGTAAAGAAGCAGACGCCAGCACCAAAACATTTTGTTCGGTTTCCTTCAGCCCTTTGGGGAAACTTTAGGCTCAGCTTTCCCTCAACTATTGTTATTCACGGTGTGTTTGTAAAATGCCATTCAGTTAGGTGTTAACGTTCAGATAACACTCAGTGCTTGCTGAGCACCCTTTCGTCTCTGGCCGTTCCGTTTGCTGCTCGTTTATCCTCGTTTGGGACGCAGTGAGCCGTTCAGGGGATGCCTCCCGAGCTCGGTGCTGCACAGCGCGGGGCTTTGCAGACCTGCGCGTGCCTCTGCGGGGCAGAGCATCCTGCTGCATGCTGTGCGCGCGCCGCCGGCCCCACAGCGAGCACCCTCGTGGTCGGCCGGACCGGGTCAGCCCCCGCCGTGCCGCTGGTGGATGCCGTATGTCCCAGTTTGCACGTGGGTTTTTTTTTTTTTTTTTTTTTTTTTTTTTTTTCCGGTTAAATTTGAGCAGGGAGGTGCCGCACCTGGGTCGCTGCAACCAGCTGAGCCGCGGAGTGCTCTCTCGCACGTGCTGCTCGTTTCTCCGAGGCAGGGCTGATGGAACTTTCTGGAAGGTGAAGGCAGCACTAAGCTCGAGGCTGGTGCTTGGGCTTCCTGGGATGGCTGACGTAGGGAAGGACACGGAGCAGGTTCACTTCAGCGGTGCTGGCCAGTGTGAACTTCTGTAGCATCACCTGAAGCATATTCCTGTGCCTGTTAACGCCTGAGAAATGAGTGCTTTTGGAGTACGACTCGTGCTGTTCCACGTGTGTGACTTGGTGAGTTGTTCTGTACTCCGAAATGGCTTTTTTAGCACCCCTCCCCCCATATCCCCAGGGGAGTGCTGAGCTTCTCTTTTGCCTTTCTGTGAGTCTCGAGGTAAGAATTATGCCCAAATGGAGAGGTGCACATGAGCTGTACTTCTTCTGAAGCTCTGCTGAAGTTAATGTCATGAAGAGTTGCAAATGTAAAATGTGCTTAACAGTAGGAATAATGCAGAGATTTATGTCTGCACAGTTTGTAGCGGAAAAGAAGTCATTTCAGCAGGTTAGAACTGTTTCCATCTATAGTATAGTTCAATAATATTGCAATTTTGCTGAATGCTGTTGGAAAATTCTTGTCTGAGACCAGAAATAGAGACTGAAAGTCTCCATTCAAATGGAAGAAGACTATCAATGGTTTCTGTCTCAGTTACTTGCATTTATCAGGGAGACTATGTGCTTTGAGAAGAAAAGCCAATCCTCAAGCTCTGTTGGTACTGGATTGGTTAAATTGTCCCTTTCAGATCTTGCAGGACAGTATCAGTCATCTTATGTTAAGGGAAAACATGTCTAATCTTTGACAGAAATGAATTACTTCATACGGGACAGCTGCGTTTTGTCTGATGCTTGTTGTCAGCTTTCACTGGGAGATGGGGAGCAAAGAAATAGATTTCATCAAGTTCTGAGGTGGGAGGAAATGAAATCTTAGTAAAGAAAACAAGTTATACCTCTAAAATGAATTGTACGAGCAAGGAGATCTATCAGGTGAAAAGTGAATGTTAAAATCATTTGCCAAAAGATGACTTAGGCAGTGCTGGGGAGATGGAAAAAGGTGGAGAGCTGTGATATTCCTAGTTTATCAAGTGTCTATCTAAGACATCTGGGATTTCTTTAAAAAAAAAAAAAAAAAAGCAAAACAAAACACCCTCTTAGGTGTTTCTTGATGTATGAAACTCAAGTGCGTTACTTTCTTGTTTCTCTCATCAATCTGTAACAAAAAGCTAGTGATTCTTGCTGAAGCATGCCCAGCCTGTAGTTGCATGTGTATGTATGTGTGGTTACATGTGCACACGCCTCTCAGATTACATCCACCAAAATACTGTTTCCAGCCTTGGCTAAACATTCCAACTTGTTCTCTAGCAGACCAATACTTTGGGCAGTGTTGGTGTGGGGCATTTTCTACCAGTTTGTTTTGGGATGGATAGAAAGACAGAGAAACGAACAAGTTTTTGCTTTTTTGGTATGAAATCTATCCTAAGTTGTCAGTTTATAGAAACTTATTTATTGCTTTCTAGTCACTGTCTTCTAATTCATAGAAACTTATTTATTGCTTTCTAGTCACTGTCTTCTAGTTCTACTCCCTGTTTCCTTGGTGTAAGTCACAGGGAAGTCCAATATAAAAATATATATTCAAATATATATATATATATATAGTTTAGATTTGTAAATGGTTGAAGATGCACATTAAGAGGCTGTTTTTTATTTCTCTGCATCATTTCACCTCTTCTTGGTAGAGCTGATTTGGCTCTTCTGTGGCATATGGAAAAAATATAGCAAATTGGAGACTGAGGCTTGATGTGGAGCACTTGCCAATGAATTATTCCCATGCAACAAATAGTAAAACTGAGATAAGTGGTGTTTTTTTTTTTTTTTGTTTTTGTTTTTTTGTTTCTTTTGTTTTTTAAGGTATTGAAAGCTAATATTATTTCTGAATAATAATGTTTGAAGTATTTTCTAGAAGGCAAAGCTGAAAGGAAATCTCCCAACAACGTTGGTGTTTTCACATTTGTCAGCAGGTGCATTGTCAAAAAGTCAAAACATGTTGCTCTCGTGTCCAGTGAGCAATAAATATTTTTCTTTAAAATAATAATAATTCTAATAATAATTGTAGATTTCCCCTCTGAGTCCTTTGCAAATCACAGTGAAATGAGAGCTCTAAACTGAATGAAAAATGTATTGTTTTTTTTTTTCTTTTCCTATCAGATGTGAGGTTTGGATGTGATTTTGAAGTAGCCCCCAGTAGGGGATTAGATGGTAGATGTGTTAATTTGATGCAAACTGAAGTTTCATTTTGTTTTTGTTATTTCTGTTCAGAATATAAAGATTATTACTACTATTTTGTTCTGCTGGTTTTAAGATACTACTTTACCAAGTGTTTTTGGGTTCACATGAGGTATCTTTTCCTCCAGTGCTGTTGCACTCAGGGGAAATGCACATACTCAAGAAACTCTGTTTCTCCTTCCTAAGAACCGAATCAGATTCTTTGTGTGACCTTGATGTTTCCAGTGTGCTGGTCAGAGGGATAAAAGCACGGATTACATTAGCTGTTGTCCTGTTTCACTGACTAATCTTCCCTGAGAACTGGTGCTGCTGGCTAAGAAATCGCAGGGTGGTTAAAATGGCTATTTCTAGCTTTTTACTTGTAAACCATTGCCAGTTTTTATTGCACATCAAGACCAAAATAACTTTGATTTGTTTATGGTCTAAATAAAGGTAGTAAGATTTTTTTCTACTAAGGTTTGAGGGCAATGAAGAAAAACAGTGAAAAAATCAGCAACACACCTTTACAGCACAAGTTGGATTTCTTAATAAACTGAAAAAACTGTCAACACAATTTTATAGTCCAATTTGACTGAAACCAATGACACGTGGGGAATTCAGTGTGGAATCTGGCTTACTCTTCTGTATGTCCTGCCTGTGTTTGAGGAGCTGAGGTAGTAATATTGGGAACTATGTCATATGGGGTGGATGTTCAGCATCAGAGACGAGGAACATAGTTATACAGATGTTCATTGCAGGGTACCGTGAAGGAGGATGGGGTTCTGCTCTTCATTGTTCTGGGGGGAATTAGTTGGACATAAGTGAAACTCAAAACGAGCCTTCATAAATGTGCTGGTGTGAGCAACTCATACAAGAGGCAGAAAGAATCTGCCCCACCTTGTGGTAGTTCTTCCTGCACTGCAGGAGGCTGGAAGGTAGTGGGCGGTCATCTGATTGATGTCCCTTCAGAAGTTTGTTTATGCAGTGTTTGTTTTAATGCAAATGCACTAAAACACCACAGAATTAAACATTTGATTTTCTATAGTTCCTGTATTTATAGCTTAATTTAGTGAGCGAATTTTGCTCTGAGAATCATCCTTGTTCATCTTAAATTGAAGGCTTAGTAGATCTGCAGTCTAACTACCACTGCCTCTCTGCACAATATGATACAAGTCATTATGTGAAATGTGGGGGAAAACATCATAGAAGCTGTGCTTTCTCTTAGTATTTTATTATTAAATAGTACAGAATTCAAGTTAATGTGAAGAAGTCTGACCTCCCTCTGTTCTTAGTATTCTCCAGAGATGCTGCAAGTGAGATGTAAGTTTCAAATCCTGTTAACATAACTAAAATTTGAAGAGGGTAAAAACGAAAAAAATAGAAAAATAATAATAATATGTCTGATGAGTACTTATTAGTACTTACCAGCTTATTCACTTTGTCAAAATACATAAATCTTCTTCCTTATCATCGCATCAGTGTCTCTCTGGGATTTACAGTGTGCCACTGTATTTGTTTATTTTTTCATCTCTGTTTTGAGTGCAATATTGAGGTGATGATGATGTTTAGGAGTGTAATGTGAGCTTGATTTGGTTAGTACAAACGCTTAATGAGGGCTGAACATGGATTAGAGCATTACTCAGAAGAATGTGTAATTCTTGCATGGGAAAGAAAGCTGTAGTAGTGGAAGTGTGCTGAGGACTTCTGCCTCAGTCCGTGATCCTGCCATACCCCTTCAAGCTTTTAATACTTTGTGATAATGTCAGACTTCTTACACACACACTGGAGCTTTGGTTTCCTTTTTTTGCTGGTTAAATAATCTTCCTGATAATATGCTATTATGGTTATTTAATAATTTCCAACAATTATTTCAAATATTAACAATTATTTCTTAAATGTACTTTACCTTTGTTGGTACTCTGGTTAAGCATTGTGGATACGATACTGACTGCACAAGACATTCAGCAGCTTTGAATACCTCGTTCTGTTGTAAATTGAGCTTAAAATGGGCAAAAGGGTTCACCTCCCCTTCCCAGTGCTTCCAGGGAGTAACTTATTTTTCATGCAAATGCTTGTCTCATACCAGGTTTTAATGCAGATCTTAGGTCTAAGAGAATAAACAGAGTCTGTCCTGAATTTTAGGTTGGAATTTAAAATTTCCTGGTCTTGAATTTTATTCTTAACTGGTAGGAATTCTTGGAAGATCTGCAGAATGTTAGAGGCTATCGTTCATGTTGTACAGAGGCACTGATCCATACTCCATCTCAAGGCTAATCTTCAGAATTTCTCTGAGCCTAGCCTGTACAAGAGACACTGTGTGTCATGCGGCTGGCTGTGCCTGTCCATTGGGGCGGGAAGTGCTAGTTATTCCAGAAGCACCTAACTGTGAATCAGTACTGTGAACAGACAGATTTGAGCTGTTTGCTGTCCTGTGACATCTGTGCTTAGTGAAATTAGTTTTTTCTTTACTTTCTTATTTTGCATGCTGGTCGTAGGCAGTTTGCTGTGTTTCCTTGTCAGTGTTTTTGAGGTAAGTGTTCTCTTATGAGCGTGGCTAATTGCACAGGTAGTACCTCCTGACATCTTCATTGTACTTCAGTATTTGGTCTTGCCCCGTTTTCTCACTCGGAACAACTGTCAAGTGAAGGAATACTAAAAGGATATGCTTGAATCAGCACTTCTTTTGTCATCCTGCTTGTGTCATTGTTTAGCAATTATACCTCAGCAGCTGCTATTATATCCTCTGGGCACTGTGTCTTTTCTTTCTCTCTAAGTGCAAGGAGTGTTCCTGCCATGGAAGTTTTTGTGAGTGGCAGTCAATAGAAAATGCCAAAGAGATAACAGATGGCAGCAAGATCAGCAAAGAAAAATGTGAATTGGCTGTTTCAGTTCTGATTCTCCTCTGAGCTATACATACTTAGCATCATAACTCCTAAGAGTGTTACCGAGAGGTAGCACAAACATTGAATTCATGACCATATGATGAGAAACATCAGTGCTCGCTGCAGAAACTGATACTTGAGAAACTACAGAAAGGGCTCCTTTAGGCAATGTCCAGTCGCAGTTTGAAGAATGTTGATGGTGAGATAGCAGATTGGAAGCATTCTCTTCTCTAAACTACTGCAAAATATGTCCTTGACAACGTTAAGAGTTAGCAGATGAAATATCTGAAATCAGATGGGAGAGTATTTGCCTCTTGTTTCTTTATCTTCAGGAAGAGTGCACTTCTGACACCAAGATGTTTTCAACTAAGCGTATCAAACTACTGAGCAGCTGAGAAGAAAACCAATAAAAGGGCATCCTGGTGCTTGTCAGGAGAAATAACTGCCCAACAAAATTACTCAGAGTGGAATGAAGTCCAGATTCTGAAATTAAAATTTTGAGTAGATGGGTATTTGGGTAGCGCTTCCCCTTAATTAAGGTGGTTATACTGAACGGCTCTTGGACAGAGATGTATTGTTGGTAGATTTTCTGAGCTGCACGTCAGTTATTTATGCATATTACTGGTGCTGTGGTCCTGAATGAGAATTCACACTGCACAAAACCAGGGCCCTTGCAGACCCTTGTATATATAAAAAGGATTATTTATTTTAAGTCTATTGGTGGAAGATTGAAATTTATAAAAGCTACTAGACTGATTATTGTCCTTTAACACCGTCAAAAAATGATCTTGGCTGGTAAATGTAAGCCATCCATTACTAATAGCTTTTCTCTTTAAGTTTTGCCTGATTGGTGTCACTGAGGTTCTGAGATATTCTTTCTTTCTAGGGTGTATTTTAGAGCAGGTGTGATGTAACTGAGGGAAGGCTAATGTGCCACTTAGGTTAGTACAGAAGAGCGGAAGGTTTTCAACCTCTGTAGCTGGTAACAGTTGAGTAACTGCTACTGAGGTATTTACTTGGAATGGACTTACTTCTCCAGTGTCAGTATTTGCTAATGTCTTATCATCAGTACCTGTATTGTTTCTTCAACACTGATTGCCTTGTTCTTGTGATTTTTTTCATTGTTGTTTGTTTTGCTTTTAATGACAATGTATTCACAAGAAAGGCCAATCTGTATGCATGAATGCAACTTTTTTCTTTTGGTAGGGTTTATATTGCCAAGTGTCTGGTGAAGACTTAATGGTTGGAGTAAAGTCCTTCTAAATTCCCTGTGTGTGAATAATTGCTTACCTTGCTTAGTGCTGAAGTCCCTCCGTTTACTGGCCTTGACAGGAATCACTTGTATGCTCTTGGACATTTTCTTTTTGCATACCAAAGCAAAACAAGAAGTAGCACTGAAGTCTGTTAGCATTTATGGAAACATTTGTCAACAAAGAAAACTTGGATGGTGACATAACTTTTAAATGCAGCCTGCTGGGAAATTATCCAAGCTGGACGGAGCCCAGTTTGGCTAGGGTTTCAGTAAAGCTCTGAAAAAGCATTGTAAACAAGCAGTTTTGGAGTGTGTTTGCTTGTGACTGAGTTCAGTTAAAGGCTTTTTTTCTTCTTCAAATTAGTTTTTCCCAGATTGAGTTTCCCACTTAGCTTTCTCTGACCACTTTTAGTATTCTTAATGTCTGTGCCAGTTATCAAGACATTGAGGGAAGTGTTTTGTACATTTAATTCTGAAACTTAGAAACCAGGAAGTGGAAGATGAGTTGCATAATGAAAATGGATTATCTGGAGTACTGTGTCCAGTTCTGGGCTCACCAGTAAAAAAAAAAAAACAGGGATCTCTTGGAAAAAGTCCAGAAGAGGGCCACAAAGATGGCAAAGGGCCTGGAGCATCTTCCCTATGAAGAAAGGCTAAGTGAGCTGGGTCTGTTTAGCCTCAAGAAATGAAGACTGAGAGGGGACCTGATCCAAGTCTATAAATATCTAAGGTGTGGGGGGCAAAGTGGCGAGGCCAGGCTCTTTTCAACAGTGTGTGGAGACAGGACAAGAGTAGACGGCCAGAAACCAGAGCATAGGAAGTTCCTCACGAATGGGTGCAAGAACTTCTTTATGGTGAGGGTGATGGAGCACTGGAACAGGCTGCCCAGGGGGGTTGTGGAGTCTCCTTCTCTGGAGATATTCAAGATCCACCTGGATGCCTACCTGTGCGACCTGTTATAAGGAACCTGCTTTGTCAGGGGGTTTGAACTCAATGATCTCCCCTTCCAACCCCTACAATTCTGTGATATGGATGGGAGGGAGTACAACAAATTGCAAGATGCCTTCTTAGTCACAATATATGTGTGTCTGCTGCCTCTCCTTGTGCAACCATTCAGCTAGGGAATGTCACACTTAGCTTGATTTGCAAAAGGAACAATATCAAGATTTGATCCATTTTATAAAATTCTGAGTCTAATAATGCATTAGGTTTGCCTTAGAATGACAGTTCATTTTAAGGTATTAATATGATTTCCAGTCAGTACACCATAAAGAAAAAATCTTGAAAATATGCTTTAGAATATCCTTGTGGTTTTATTTACTTATTCTATTTTTAAACAGATGGCACAGCAGAAAGACCTGAAGGGTTGTGTCTTTACTTTGTATGAGATAGAAAATAATAAAGTGATTGGTTGTTATATTTTAAATAGCACTTTTGTTAACGTATTGCAGGTTTTGCGTGACAGCATCATGTTGAGAGACAGGTGTACTGTTAAACAGAAATATTGGAATGATTTTTTTGAACAAACTGTCTTGCTATAGAGGAGTATCTCCAGAATTTTCACATCTTCAGACCAACAGACTTTCACCTGAATATAAATGCACACCAATTATATCCCGCTATTCAAATAACACTGCAATGTCTAATTTGTCAAAATCCAACTTGAAAATAGATTTTAAATCAGACTTTTCATGCACATATTTCAAGTATTTAAGTGCTAATAAAATCAAGGGTTTGACATAACTGAGACTGAACAGTTTCCAGGTACTGATACTTGCTTTCACAGTCATGGTGCATTACAGCTTTAAAGGTTAATGTAAAAGCCTGACATGTCATGATGGAATTTGTGAAATTTAAAAACAGTTTTTTTCTTACTGAGCACCTGGCAGCAACGTAAGCTTTAGATGTCTCTTTCAAATGTATTGGATATATATCTGATGACTTTCAAACTATTCAAATATGATAACAAGAGTGTTCAATAAAGTAGTGATAAGAAAGTGGGAACAGAAAATCCTAAATGCCTTTCAAAAAATCTGTGGAATCTTATATCTGGGATATGGTTCAGGTGGAAAAACAAATACTTTCAAAAAAGATGGCTGTGGTTCATGAGTTATCTTCATGAACTCTGCAGAACAGTTGTCTTCCCAGGATCCTTAGATATTTCAAATGCAGCATCCAGAAGACTGTCACTTCTGCTTTTTTCCACCAAGAAATGTTAAACGAGCATAGATTTTAAAGTACAAGTTACTCCTGGTGGTGCAAATCATTAATTCAGAGTAACATTAAAACAAGCAAAAAAAGAATCGTTTAGCTTTCTCTTTTTAGATGAAACATAATGTTACAACCAAGTGTACTAGATTAACAGAGGTTTGTTTTAAACTAATTTGCACTGACATAAAGTCATACCTGCACAAGCCCGTTTGTTTTGGTAGTTTTAGTTGTGCACAGACACTCAGTATTATAGCTACAATGGAGTATGAAACAGTGGTTGAAAGAGGAGGATGAGCACTGACATGGTCACACATTGGAAGGTTCTTTCTCCACCACCTTAAAAGCAAGGGCATTGTTGAATTGCTCTTTTCTGGTTATCTTCTTTCTTTTTTTTATTTATTATTTTTTTCTTTAGGGGTTTTATACTCCTCATTGTGAGCATTTTTATTTTTTGAACAACTAGATATTATGTTCCCAGTAGCTGTAGTTGTTTGGTCTTAGTGTCTTTATCTTATACCTTGCTAGCTCACATGCCATCATCTCATGCCTTAACAGCAGTAGTCATAGTGGCATTGAGTCGTGGTCTCATGGCTGTGCCGCACCAGCCTGGGCCTTCATTGGCAGACAGCTAGATCCCTGGGCTGGGTGTTACAAACAGGATTCATCAGTTATTTTGTCAGTTAGAAGGGGGAAAAATGCTTTTAGTTAAACATCTCTGGAATAAGCTTTTCATGGTCTGTAGTATAGTCTGCACTAACTCCCTGGACTCCTCTTGACCGATGATAATATTTTATTCAAAATGAAGCATTCTAATAAATAGAAATGTTACCTAAGTGGAATGTTTGGTGGCATCACCTCTGTGAAGCATTTCCCTAATATAGCTGTAATAATACAAGTGTTGCTGAAAGAACCTTCTGAAATGTTCAGCCCATTGAGCTGCTTAGAGTAAGTCAAGAAGCACTTCAGTGGTCTTCTGCTGCTTTATGCTCAATGTAATATGTTTTGTTTTTGAATTTACAACTGTTTGCAACAGATCGAAAAACTCACTGGTTTGTAAGTTGGTCTGTGAACTTGACACAAGTGCTTAGCTTTCCAGAGCTCAAATTTCATCTTTTAAAAATTCACCTTCCTCTAAGTATGTGGCTTTTTGAGACCTATTTTCATCCTGGTCATCCATTTAAGTGATTACTTTTCTAGTTGTTAACTTGTAATAGGAAAAATGTTTTCTCAGTGTCTGAATTAATAGGTACAGTTTTTCCCTTGAAATGGCATTTCAAGTGTTGACCAAATCCCAAGTAATGAAATGGGGATCTTCGAGGCTTTTCTTTGCGTGGGGAGGGGGAATAACTTTGTGGAATATTTTAGGGAAAAAACTTTCTGAAACTAGAGAGATATTTCTAGCTAGTTAGATTTGTCTGCGTTTCACTTTTATCTACATGTCTTGGGCGTCATGAATGTGGTTTTTGATAATTGCTTTGTTGTTAGTCCTCTGACACTGAGTGACAGTACTTTTCAGTGCTTGACAGCCAAATCTATTGGCATACGGCAGTCCTCATACGCACTGAGGTGTTTTCTTTCTGCCTGGTGACAGTAAGAGCTTCCAAGTTGACGGGAAGGGCTAAGACATCTTTACAAGTGAGAAGAAAGCTGAGAGAGGATGAGGAGGTTTTCTGTCAAAATAAAAGCATTCATTTAGTTCATCCTTCCTGCATATGAAATAGACAGGGGATGTGATAGCGGCATGTTAAAACATGTTTTATTTATGTGTTGCTTATAGAAGATGTTATCACTTTAGCTTACTATCAGGGTCGTCATGACTTGAAAATTTTTTGCAGCAAATGACTTTTTAACAAATTGGTTTTCTTTTGATAAAGTGATATAGACAGTGTATTTGCATGTAGAGGGTATTGTGGTACTCTCTAAGAGTGCATCTGCTCAGTATGATTTTCCCCTGATAAATTATTAAGTAATGTAGAAGTCATGTGCTGGGGAACTTTTTGTATTAATTTATACTGAAAAAAAGAAAAATAGCTTGAGAACTTCATATACCTTACAGTACCTCAAGTGACTTTCTGCTTTTATTTAATCACCGTGGATGCTTTCAGACTATACAGAGTGATTGATTATTCCAAATGTCTGAATTAATTAAAAAAATAATGGAAAAAAAAACCAAAAAACAACAAAAAACTGTAATGATGTGGTTGGTAGGCAAAGAGATTCCTACACAAAAGCACTGCTTGTGATTTCTGCACATATGACAATAATAACTAGTAATATTCACTCACTGTCTTAAAAAACAAACATATATAAGCAAAGGAAAAAATCCACACCACCACCTGCTAAGAAGAAAGCAGCCAAGCAGTAACAAAACAAACCAACCCCTTGCTAAGCTTTGTTCAGTTGGCATTTAATTGCCCATCAGGAATAACTTCTTGAAGAATCTGAAGATGAGTGGTTTATGTGATCAAAGAGAACTGTATTGTTAGGGATAAATGTGGTTGATTACTGGATATTTATGCTGTTTCTGGTTGTTCTGTTTGGATATTCATGAGAATATGTCTCCACTGATTGATCTTTGCATCTGGGTTCCATTGCATCAATATTTCATTTGTATTTGTCCCTTCCTTTCTTGATTGTTCTCTCATGCAGTCTAAATGTAAGAATTCAGACATGGCTGGGAGACTGTTCACAGCTTCAGTTACTGCTGGCCTCTAAGACTTCAGGATACTTTTAAAATATCATCTGTATGTGGTGGTACGCTCGAAGGCATGCTATGAAGTGTGGTTTTCATCCAGTAGTTCTGGCACTGACACCTTTAGCGTCAGTGCAGGTATGTGGCAGTGATCATCTCTCTTCCCGTGTTAACTAATGAAATACTGTTTACAAAGGAGGTTGACTGGAGGTCAAGGACAGTTCATGCACTGAAGCACGTTATGTATCCTCTTAATAAAGGCACTTCAAAAAAAAAAAAAAAAAAAAAAAAAAAGCCTGTATGTTTTCAGTCAGTGTGATACAGCAGTTTTACAGTACTTCTGTGTGGTAAATGAATGACTTTCTGAAATTATTTCTACGGTAAATCTATTTTTGTGTTTACAAGAAAGCCTGATAAATTTGACTCTTTCCTGTCTGAGTTGAGTGCTGTTGTTGCTCTTCAAAAATTTTCAGTCCTGGGTCTAAATTCACAGTACGGTTCATAAGTCACTTGCATTAAGTATTTGTGAGAGACTCTTAGGTGTTAAGAGGAATCTTAAATCAGACTTCTCCTTTGCGTTACTTTCTAAAGCCTGTTTTTGCAGAGTTTTTAAAGAAATACTAAAGTATTAGGCGAAACACATGTTGAAAACATAGCCAGTTCCAGGAAAATAAAAGGCAATTTGAAAATTGCAATGGAGGAGATAGGATTCTCAGTTTTCTTGGATCTCTGTTGTTTATAGACACCTGGAAACTGTGAAGTGCATGTAGACTACAAATTAGAGCATTCTACACAGACATCTTAAGTATTCCTCTTATTTCTCAGATTTCCAGGCAGGAAATCACTAGGATGGGGTAATGTTCTCAGGTGATACACTTAGTTGTTTTTGCAAATGAGATGTGAGTTTGCTAGAGGGTTTTGGAAGTCCTGTTGTGCAGCTTGATTATTCTTCTTGTTCTTTGAATTTCATACAACATACAAGCTGAAGGGATTTCTGTGGAAAATGTGTGATTTCTTCCATGCAACCTTAAACAAATTGTCTGGTTCTTCTGTCTCTTCTGTAGTTTTATTTAATTATGGAAGAATGATGTAAAGATTTGGAGCTTTGAAATGTCCAACACGTTCTGTCTTTGACAGTGTGGTTTAATTTTAATTGCATTTTAGGAAAGAAGTGGCCCTAAAGCATCTTGCATTATATAAATTGTCTTGGTGGAAGAAATGCACAAAACATATTTAATTATAGGTTATAATTCAGCAAATCATAAAAATGCTGTGTTGAAATAAATTGTTGCCATTAATTAGCTTTCTTGCTTGCCAGTACTAAAATAAATTCATTTGACATCTTCTTAATATTGGTTATTTTCAGTGACATAACTAATTCTGTGTAGATGCCATCCAGGCAGCATCAAACAGTGCTGTATCCAGTCACCTAGTAGTTTTACAATACTAAAATACATCTTACACTGAAAGCTCTTACCAGTAGCATTAAATATAATATGCTGAGGTCAATTTTGTTTTGTTTTAAATTGAATTCATGTTTAACCTTAATCAAAATCCAACA
Organism: Excalfactoria chinensis; assembly: GCF_039878825.1. Lineage (NCBI taxonomy): Eukaryota > Metazoa > Chordata > Aves > Galliformes > Phasianidae > Excalfactoria > Excalfactoria chinensis. The sequence continues at coordinate 8,565,160 of NC_092837.1, read as the reverse complement.
AGGAGGATGGTGTTTAAAGCATTTATTTTGCATCAGTGTTCCCAACAGTTTCACATTGTTGAGGTGTGTAGTGTCAAAGGTGTCACAGCCAGTATGAGACATTAAATCATTCGGTTTCGTAGCAAGATATTAGTAATACAGTAACCAGCTGGAGCTTCTGTTTTTGTTCTGTATCTTAACAGATAAGGGTCCAAAGTGCAAAAGATTATCTAAAACAGTGTTGCATAAATCGGGGGAAGCTGTATAGTAAACAACATAGGGGAACAAGCAGAGCCTCTGTGCAGTGTTTCAGTCTCTTTATAAATAGGGTTTCTTGAGTCCTATTTTCAGCAGAGCAACTTCCAGAAGTTGTTATTATATTGCACAATAACGTCTTACTGCGTTAACCAATTCTGCTAATTTGAGTGAAAAGCCATACATAGAGTACATTTAGAGCATAAGATAGTTACATTTGTAAAATGAAAGTAATGGCCATTAGAAAACAAAATAGTTAAACGTATAGTGACAAAAAACTTGAAATAGCTTGTCCTGATTCCCCTCAAGTTACTGAACTGCATCCCAGGATTTGTGCTGTACTTCCATTACATGCAGACCAAAATTTAGTGTTCACATTTCAGCAAGTAATTACTTCATTAGTCAGTCATTCCACAGTACTGATCTGTAAGCTTTTGTGGCTCTTAAAATAGAAGAACTTTGTATCTTTTGCTTTGTCCTGGATTTGAGTACAATGTAACTTAATATGCAAGAAAGTTGTTCAAGAATCTGATGGCTTGTATGGGTGTGCACTGTGGTCCTAAGAGCAAGTAATGAGGAGTAGTTTTCATGTTGTTTTAATGAGGAGATCCTTGTTTGTCGTACTGGTAGGAATGGAAGCATACACCCACTGTTTCTGTTTTGTACAGTGACTTACTATCTTTTCTTCCAGGTTTTTTTATTCAAGGAGAGTATCAAGTATCAATCTGAATATTGTGTGAGTTGTTTTTAACTTTTTTGTTACTGTGTTGTAAAGGTGAGAAACAGGATGAAATGTTGAATAAATTGCTTTGTGAAGTAAAACACTACATACAGACATGTCAAAGATAAATGCATATGAAGTATTCTGGATTAGATAACAGATAATGGTAATCATAGAACAGCTGTCCTCCATGAGACCAGGCTTCCCCGGGCCCCATTCAGCCTGGCCATGAATGCCTCCAGAGATGGGACACCCACAGCTTCTCTGGGCAGCCTGTGCCCATGTCTCAGTGAAGAATTCCCCCCCAACGCCTAATATAATTTTCCACTCTTTTAGTTTAAAGCCATTCCCCTCTGTTCTGTCACTGCCAGTTGGTCTCCCTCCACAAGATCTTTCTTTAAATATCCAAAGTGTTTTAAAAGCAGGGAGCTTTGTTTGCTATAGCCCAAGAAGGGAATGTAAGTAGGGGCGATGCAACTGAATTAATAGTTGCAGAAAAAGTTCTGTCAGATCTGCTGAGTCGTGGAGTACCCTTTTTAAATTAATGTATATCTTTTAAAGTGCACTAGTATATATCCTGTAATGCAGTCTTGGTTTCTTATTTTCCAAGGGCTGTTTGAGCTTACAGCTGTATGAATCAGCTATGCAACTTGTACCACAGAAATAAAGTAACTACCTAATTCAGTATAAAATAAAATAACATACAGTGTAGCCTGAGGCACAATGATAACGTATTATCAGGTGCAATTCACAGATATGAGAAAATATCTTTAGCCTAATAAAACATGTAGTCATAACTAATCCCTTCCAGTATCTGAGTGACAGTAAATACTTCACATCAGTTTCTCATGATGTACATCTTAGTTTCTGTTGGTTTTGCTGTGGATTCGTGTGGATTTATTTAAGATTCTTCTATTTGGGTCCTAGATTGTAAGCTCAGTAAGTTCAATGGTAGCCATCTCATGTCTTGAAACCTCTCTGTAATTAGATGGTGACACGAGAAGCAGTCTAAAGTCTATCAGAATTCTCAAATGAAAGCATAAGGATGTTGAGGAAGAAAAGACTGAAATAGTACCTTATAGAAAGTGTCTTTAGTGGGGATTAAATGAAAGCATAGGTTTGCTTCTGCAGTCCATATTTACTGTCTGGATTTGCTGCTGCTTAGCAATATTGGCGTTCTGAAATTCACAAGGCCACATTTCATGATGGTTTAGCATTTTCTAGGGTAATATTTAAAAAACATATCAAAGCGGCTCAACTTCAGTCCTACCAATAGTATAAAAGTTGTGGAGTAGTTTAATATGCCGGTGCTGAGTGCTTTTGTAAAGTACTGGTTTACAAAGTCCTGTAGTCTGGGTTTGAAATAATCCAGTTTTTTGTTACCGAAATTTCCTTTAGGGTTTACCAGGCAGTATGCACAGTCTGAACTGTCCTGAAAATCTAAATGTAGACTCTGCTTTTGTCCATAGATAAAAGGATTTGAAAATCTGGGCTTAAATATAGTGTCACTGCATTGTAGTTTTTCTTTGATTGCTTTTCATTTTGTTTTTAAATAAAATATTTGCTCTTTGTATGTATTGCGTTTTGTTCTTTTGTTTTTTAAAGCAACGTGATTCATTTCTCTATATTAAGCTTATCATAGGTGTAATAACTTTGCTGTGACAGAAAGCATAGCTAAGAGGAGTTGTCTGTTCTGTGTTCTGAAGAGAAATGTAGAATATACCAGGCAAAATCATAATGTTACTACCTTAGCTATCCACTTTTTCATTTCCAACTTTCCCTGTAAAACGGGCTAAAGAAAGCAGGTGCATATATGTGGGACTAGCTGTTCTGATAAGATTTATTTTGATATTTTGAAGTCTTTTTCATGAACTTCCTTCTTGTAGCATAGACAAGCAACATCCTGTTCTTACGCTGAAGGTGCATGTTGGAGGCTGCAGTAAAACAGCTTCCTATTTGTGGGTTTTTGGAGGAAAAAAAAACCAACAACCTCTTTAAATGTTATTATCAGAACTTCTCAGTAGCGTATTCTAGGTTAACATCAGAAAATGATTTGAGGAAAGCATTATACAAAGGGATGAGGGGAAATACACTTGAACGATTTGTGCAGACAGTAATAGTGACACTGCCAGGAGTATGGAGAACTTCACATCTTAAAAAATATGTGGGCCATTTTGTTTTTCAGGTAGATGTGCTCAAAGCTTCTAGAAAACTGCGTAAGATACTGGTATGATTCAGAAATTGAGACATTGAAGGACTCAGAACATTTAATATAATACTTCTTGGGCACAAGTAGATTGGTATTTAAAAGTGCTGTGATAGTAGAGGTTTTCCATCCTGGAATGCATGTCATTCAGAGAAGGCAAATGTGATCTTTAGAACAGTAGCAAAGCATGACTGAAATCAAAAGGAAAAAAGTGTTTTAGGTGAGGTTTTGAATGATAAATTAAATGATGATAATCCAATCAGTTTCTTAGTCATAATCCTAGTTCTGTTATGTATTGATGATGTTGTGAGCTCTTCAGTTGGGTTATTTATCCTCACACATAAATCCTGTGTGGGCTGCAGCAAATCAATCAATTAGCAGTTGTAGGTGGGTGGATGTCTCAGAGCTTAAGGCACTCAGTTATCTGTTAATCATTCAGACAAATAAGGAATAGCAGATGCCAGGATCTGTGGTTCTGTAGAAACCAGGGATGCTGGCACAGAAGCTTTTGATCTTTTATCAATATGCAGAATTTTCTTCTTGGAGTCTGACATTAACTTCTTTGCTTTTTGTACGTCATCATGGTTATTTGTTTTGTTTGTTTGTTTTGTTTTGTTTTTGTTTTTTCCTGATGACTAAAATAAAAGAGTGTATGTAATGTGATGATTTTTTTCTGTACATGTGTATGAGTAATCATATTTTAGAAGCTAATTTCCTTTACAGAGTTCTGTTTTACTTCTTAAATTACTTCTTAAAATAGAAATTGTGTCAAACAAGAAGAAACCCGTATATTTATTCATGCAACATTATATTAAGTGTAGGTCTTCCCATGAAAATAGCACTGTAATATATTGAGGAAGAAGCTGTGATTATTGAACATGAAGTACAAAGAGTAAAATTTACAAGATAAGCTTAAGAGATAAAGAGATAAACTTCTACTCTGAGTTGTTCTTAGTGTTAATAAATAACACAAAAGCTAAAGAAGAACAAAGGGGAGCAAAAGCTAAGCCTTTTGGAAGGTAATAAGCTCTGGAATGAATGTGGTTAATGCACCTTGAGTTAGGTATAAGTGGTATGCAATTTTTTGCATGTAAGTGAAGTCTTCTATTCCAAAGGATCAATGATGCCTTCTTAGTAGTTTTTGGAAAAGATGATTCCAGAGTTATAAAATAAATAAATAAATAAATAATCTTTGCATACAGTTGCACAAGAAACTGGAGCCACAGGCAGGAATTTGATGTGGAAAATATCAACTTAAACTACCAAACTAAGCTTCCAGAACAATGCTGCATGATAGAAAACATCAGTAGGTTTCAGTGTAGACAGTAAAGCTGGAGATTCTTGGTAATTTATGAAGGCTTTTTTTTTTTTTTTTTTTTTTTAATCTCTATAATCGCTTAATATTTCCCCTGGAAATTCAAAAATCCCCATTGTAATAAATAATAGGTGAGCAGGAAGGAAAAAAACTCTAGAAAACCAAGAAAATGTCAGACTTATGGTATGACATGCATAAGTTTTGATTTTATTTTATTAGAGTTTTTGTTCTTTGAGTTGCTGGTGAGTTTTGTTCTTTCAATGTTTGTTCGGTGCACAGATCAGACTTATAGTTGTAATAAAGCTGAATTTGATGATATACTTCCACTTGGGTTGTAAAATGCAAAATAACACGTTTATAAGTAGGAGTGTGGTAATAACGTCCTGATAGTGCAGATTATCTGTCACCTCAATAGTGATAAAATGTAATCTCTTTCAATGCAGTATGCAAAGAGCAAGCATCGGAGACAACCTTGTTATCAGTTTGGAAAAGTTTTCCTTATATACAGTGGGGTGAGAAAAGAGACATCCCAAGCTAATGCTGTGATGTTTAATGCCAAATGGTTTCTGTGTGCTAGAATTTGTGTTTTCATTATGATCAAGATATATAGTGCATTTGCAGACTTTGTGTTTTGAAATCTCAGCCCCAACTGTCTCAGTACACAGACCTGTGCTGTATGTGAGTGTGTGCTGGGGAGAGAGATCTGGGGGAAAAAGATTCAAGAAAATTACTTTCTCTGTTTGTTTCAGTAAGACAGCATTAGGAGTTTAAAGCTTATCACACTGACACATTTAAATATGGGGAAAAACAAGAAAAAGATTGTTTCCTCAGCACCTTCAGTTGGAAGGGTGATCTCAGGCCATCACTGTTGACATCCAACAGCATCTATTTGAAATATAAGAAGATGAAGTCTAGTGTTATCATTATATCTATTTATTTGCATATAATTCTGCCCTTGTTGATTATATTAAAGGATGGATGGTTTTGTATGCTTTTATTGACCTCTACAGAATGAGGTGTTTCTGTGGTTTTCCTGTGACCACTGCCCACTAAGATCCTTAGACAGCTCATATAAAAGTCTTGTTATGCATTTAATTTTTTTTCAGTGAAAGTACATAATTCCAATAATTTTAGGAAACTTTTCTAATTAATGAGAGTGCTTTTTATGTAACTTAGTATTCCTTTAATTGTTGTGTATGCCTGATAATCGTGCCACATAGAAAAGTACCTGCAGAAGTGTGCCAAACTTCATTTATTTGCTAATTGTGGAGTATTCATGTCAAACCGCTCTTAACCTCCCAGCATTTTATTTCTTTTAGTGTATGTTAGTCTTTTTGTTTGACATCCACTTTCTTGTTTGTGGTTCTGGATAGCATGCAGGCTTCATTTGATGTCTGTGTTAACAGTCCTGGAACCTTAAGCCCTATGAAATATTTTCTGTAGTGTGGTATCTTGGGGTCTTTGCTCAGTCTTCAGCTGTATGTTTATTTGGAGAGCAGAGTGTTGCTAGAAATCTAAGATTAATCTTTTCAAGTTCCGTAAGTTTTTAATCTTCAGAGCACCACTTTCCTTCTAGGGCTGTATCTTTTTGTTGCTTGTGTTAGGAAAAATTCTGCTCCAATAAGCTTGCTCAGTAAGCTTCCTCAATCAGTTTTATCCCTGAAAGAGTCAGAGGAGAGTCTTCAGCTTTCTTTATTCGAATACAGGGAGAGTCCACTGAAGCATATCTCTGTGGGGTGTCACCAAGCGTTGGGTCAGAGCCCCTCTTCTATCCCTGTACCCTGATGCTAGTGAGCCCTTCTCCTGTCCCAGCTGGCTCAGGTATTCAGGCTTCACATTCTTCTCCTTTTGCCTATCACAGCTCATCCCTAAAGGCGATACTCCCTTTAGTTTTGTTTGTTTGTATGTAATTTGTAATTTGGATTTTGTTTTGCCCAACTAGAACTATCTTTGTATCCTGTAAAGTTTATCCCTCTTTGTTCTACCCGGCAAACCAGGTTTGTAGATAGGTGCTAAGCTAGCATCTCCTGCTATATTCTTGCAAGAGAAGTTTAACTGGATCTTTGGAACTGAAAGTTTTTCTTAGCTTTTTCTTTATCTTGTTTTGCAGTGATCCCCTACCATTCCTTTGTTCTTCCTATATTTTGTTTTGCAAGGACACTTCAGCCTTGTTTTTCCTTTACTTGGAAAGAGAGAATGGTGTATAGGATGAGTAAATAGGAAGGGTCTGCAAATACTAGTTGTCTGTACTATTCAATTGAAACATCTTAATTTACATCAGACACATCTCAAAATTACAGCTTTAGTGTATGTTCAAAGCTATCTAGACTGCAACTCTCATAAGTATTGTATTGCATTGTAAAAAAATGCCTTAACTATGTGAATTTTCTTACTGAGTTAAGATATGGGAATAATGTACCTCACAAAGAGCAGTTTCTAAACGAGTGTTGTGATCTTGTACTGCTGGGAATTTTTGTCTGAGTTAAGGATAAAGAATCTGGTCCCACTGGGCAGGGAAATGATCAGAGACTTAAACGATTTCATATTATTTAGTATAAACCAAGATATACTCCATAATTACTGACAGGTGGTCTAGAATTGGACAGTGAAATTGCCGACGTAATTGTAGATTGATGATATTTCGTATGTATCCATTTTGATTTTTAACACCAATTCACTAGTCATCACATAATTATATATAAAGAGACTTTACTAGATACCTGTTATTTCCTGGAGATCCATTACAGTCCATCTGACAAAATATAGTTTAAAAAAAAAAAAACAAAACAAAAAACAAATACACGTATTATATTATAAGGATTTTCAAAATAAGGGTTACTTACCCAATAGACTGTAAAGATTTTCTTGGAATCACTGTAAACACTCTGCTCATGCTCAGGTAAATCTGAGATGAATAGTATGAGCTGCACTGAGTTGTATAACAAAAATGCAGTATCCTGGAGGCTGTTGAACATTCCGTTCATGCAATATTTTGCTTGATGTTATCCATAATCTAAAATTCTGGGTCACTGCAGCCAGTTAGGCCGCAGTCCTGCATGTGAAGAATCCCACTAAATACAGTGGGATGAATCATCCTTGATTCATCCTTGTGCAACCATTAACTTTGAGCAAGATAAAGACCAGGGCAGGTGCACTCAAAATCCCCTCAAGGCTGACTTTTGAACTCAGACTAGCAGCTGTGTAGGTACCTTGTGGAGCTGTTGGAGCAGTATGCTGAGCATACTGAATGTTTACTAAGGAGAGCTGGTAGCTTTGTGGGTATCTTTAAGATTACAAACATACAGATATATGTCTTTATCCCGTGATAAGTAATTTTGTCAAAGAAGTTAGTCTGTTCCATTAATACTAGAAAAACTATTTGAGTCCTTATAGCCTTAAAATACTTGCTGTTAGCAAACCTGAAACTCTTCATTTAGTCTATGGTTTAGACATCCTGTCAATCTCAGGGTGATTTTACTATGTCTTGCTAAAGTGCATGCTTAGTGGAAAATTTATATCCTTGAGGGGGAAAATGATTTACATGGGGTTGAAGAGTGCTCATCTGTAGGGGGGAGAGATGAGGACAGGGGGGGAACAACAAAGCCTCATTTCTAAATCATGTATCTGAAGAATAAAGTCTTTGAATGTATGCAGAGGGGTTAGTATTTCCATTACAAAAGTTTTAGCATCATTTGAATCTATTAGAACTAGAGTACTTTTTTTTTTTTTTTTTTTTTTTTTTTTTTCTTCACAGATGGAAAGACAACCTTTAAAACATGTCTTACTGCTATGATAACATATTGTATCTCTTTGTGCTTATGTTATAGTCAAGGGATTTTGTGGAAAATGCATTTCTTTCAGTCTCTTCATTTCTATGAATTGGCTTGCGTTATAAATTAAGTTATAGTGATGGGTAACTTTTACCAGACTGGAAGTTGGGGGTGGAGGGTCCTGAGTGTGTGCAGTGAGCTAATTGAGAATATTTCTGTGAACATACAAAGCACAATAATTACTTCTGTGTAACTTTTCCAAATATGAACCACGAAAGGAAATAAAATATTCCTATATGGCAGAAATCTGAAACTGTGTAAGACTTAAAAGATGCATTTGCAGGCCTTTGTTGGATGCATTTGCATATTTTTTGGCCAAGTGTGTTGGCTTTTCTCGAGTTTCTGCATTAGTCCTGTGTGACAAAGGAAAAACAAAATTTCTTAGGTTAGCTGAGATCTAAAATTTTATTTCATAAAATGAAGCACCAAGAATAAGCATTTGCTGCATTTTTTAATGTTGATGTGGGGTCAGCTTGGGGGAGGGAAATCAACCCAGACTTTATAAATTTCCTTTGTAATACAAATCATCACTCGATCAATTGAAAACTGCTTTTGTTAAATATAAATCCTAAAAATAAAAGTGAATGCAAAATTATAGGCATGGACTTTTCCCCCCATTTGCTGTTATCTACAACTACTGGGAGACATCGCAGCCAATTTCCTGCTTCGAGTGCGCAGCTAAAAGAAGCTGTCTTGTCTCATTCTGTGTGTGCAGTAAAATGGTCTCTCTGAATCTTTTGGGTAATATACAAATGTACCTCTATGGCATCATTTGGGAAATAGAAGATTTCCTACCTTCCAGACAGTTCAAGTCTAGCACGTGTAAACCAGGTGCACTACTTTATTTTATGCCATTTGCATGTAACTTAAAAATTGTTGAGGATTTTTCGTAGATGAGCAGAGGCACTATTGTCCAATCTGTATTTTATTGACTCTTCCTGTTATAGGAATAGTCTCAGATTGATGAGTCACTATTCATTTTCATTTGAAGCTTTTCATGTGTGTATTTTTTTTTTTTTTTTTTGCCATGCTGTCAACTAAAAATAACTCAGTTGCAAAACTGACAGACAAATTTTATGAAGAAATAATAAAATCTACTGCTGTGAACATGTCACTTCAGGCAAAAACAGTTGCTTTTGCTGGCTGGAATGTTCCTCTGATGTCTTTAAATAACTTCATTAGTCAATAAGATAGAGTTTAATTATTTAAGTGACGAAAAGATGAGCTTTCAGTATTTGCATTGACCCACTGTTTATTTTTTGTGGAGTGCTTCTTTATGTTAGAGCTGTGAGCACTTGAAACACCCCATCTGAATGGCAAAATATCTTTTTGTTTACAAAACTGAATCTTTTAGCCACTGCAAGCTCTTGAATGTTTCCTGCTGGGATCCCAAGCTAACATATTTTTGCCAGCAGGCACTACTTTCAGTTCATAGGGACCTGCTGTCACCAAAAGAGGTTTTCCTTCACATGTCTTTCCTTTCTGTTGCTATGTCTGTGGTGACTGATACTTAGGAAAACCTCACTTCTTCTGAAAAGCAGTTTGTTGTGCACTGTGCACATGCTCTGTTTGGACTGGCATCTTTCAGCCCTGTATTGTCAGCCCTCTCTTCCATCGGCAAACACCAGTTTCTCTTCTGTGAAATTTCACCAGGTCGCTGTTGGTTCATAGTCTCATTTGATGGGAGTGCAATAATTTGATGAGACTCGGATGTAGAACATTCCATAGTATTTTTTTTTACTGTGCATTGTGTTTTTATTTGAAAGCAAATTTGACTCCTGTGGTGTGTACCAGTTCTCTGGAATCTTCCTGAAAGCTCCACAACTGATGTATCCTGTACTTTCTGTTGTGTAATCTCCCCATTTGCCTTTGCAAAGTGACCCTTATTCTGTAAATTCACATCAGGCAACATCTTTTCCAGAGCCAGTGAAACTTTTCACTGACCTTGAAAGGTCACTTTCAAGTAGCGTCCAGTTCTCTATCTACCTGCTTAAAACAGTGTTTTCAAAGAAGCTGCTTTTAAAGAACCCTCCCCTTTTCTGATAGTTTCACAGTGTTTTAATAATTTTATACTTTCCTACCACAGAAGAGAATTTCCTTTCTGTTCTGTTGCTACAGATAGATCATATAAGATCAACAAATAATCTGGTAACTGTTTTCTGTTTGTTTGTTTTTAAATAACAATTATTATATAATAGTATTTAAGTAATTTCTTTGGATCTGTCTGTACTTGTCAAATATATGATACTGCTCGTCCACTGAACCAGTTGTCTTCTTGATAAAATATGGTCTGTTCTCTTTAGAGCCATTCTTTAGATAGCTTTGATCATTTTGTCTTTCGTGAGACTGAAAAGCAGGAACTTGCATAGTTCCTGAAGATTTAAAAATTATTACTGCCTTCATCCTCTCAGTCACTGTGCGATAAGGGTTCATTACAACTAAGCTTTTCTTCCATAGTGCTTGTTGAGAAGCTTGGGCTTTTTTTTTTTTTTTTTTTCCTTTTTGCAAAGCTGTGGCAAGAGGAATCACAATTTCATCTTCTGATTATCTATGGTCATCCCTAAGAGATGAAAGAACATTGCATAATGAAGTCACTGCGATAGAGCCATTTCCCTTTTTCTGCTGCTGCTTTGAGTAAGCTGGTACTTCAAAGGGTACACCATCTGCCTTATTTCAGAGATACTTGCTTCAAAGCTAGCCACATTTAACAGAAAGGCAGGTAGTAAAGACCCTCCAACACCTCTCTCAGTTCTAAGAGGGGAGAAAAAACCCAACAACAATCCCCAGTTGATTAGTTAGATTCTATACTTTTTTAGTAAGATCAGGAAGTGTGTGGTACAGTGATATTTTTAATAATATATCAAAAAAGAAGAGATGTTGTTTCATCTTCATGTCCAACAGATCATTTCTTTAATCAGTTCTCTAGGCAAATTCTTTGTCCAGAAACAAAGCATTATCAAGGAAAAGATTTCTTCATAGAAACTAGTTTTAAAATACATTTATTTGAATTCAGACGTTCCTTTATGAACTGTGATCTGCACTTGATAGGGTTTTATCTAGTCTTATGCCTTACTTAGAGGAGTTCAAACTCATGATTTTACTTTCCATTTTTCTTTTTGTGTGGTACAGCACAAGTACAACTCTTTCAGGGTTGTTTTTCATGCAGAAGGCATTAATTTCCTTAGCTGAATCTTAGCTAAGCCAACAATCCAGCATCTTAATTATTGACAAATTATCCACGGAGTGAAGTAAATTGCAGTCTTATCAGTATGGGGAGATACTTTCTGAGAAATTATGTCTTTTTGAATAATGTGTTGTTTAGAAGTATTAAGTTCAGAGAAATTTGAAAGTACAAACTTAGAAGGAAATCAGCAGTATCTCTTAATGTAGAAATATGAAGTGTGGGAGTACTTAGTACCACTGAAGGTACACTTACTTCTCAGAAGTCTTAAATAAGTCAGGTGGCATTTCTGTAGGATGAGCACTACTAGTAATACATATATTTCATGCCTGCAGGTTTTTGGTTTTGTTGTTTTTTTTTTTTACAACTTCAGAACTTATGTTCATCTCACTGGACATTCTGGAACACCAGTGGGACTTCCTTAATGAATGTAAGATGGATCATTTCTTTGTTTTTATCCTGTATCTATCCCCTGCCAATCGGGAAGTGTCACAAAATGTGAGAAATTTTCTTGGTTATTAGTTTTAAAATGTTAAGAAGTAAGTCTGTTGGTTTTAGGTTATTATTAGGATTATAGCATGTTAAAACTTTGGTTTGTTTGTTTTGTGGTAACAGAGGTGTTGCAGGAATGAGTGGAAAAACCCTGTAAAATTTTAGATTTTTGAAGTTTCCTGATACATTCACAACTGTTTTTAGTGCTTTCTGTAACATAGATGAAGTAATGAAATACTAGAAGTAGTCATTTCCATAAATCTGGAATTTTATTACATTTTTGCTTTGTTTCTTTCCTGGGTGATAATTCTAATAACACTTGCTAGTGTTTGGTTAGTTTTGTTGGTTGGTTTTGTTTTCTATAAAGCATACTTTAATACTGAACCTACAAGTAAGGCATCCAAACTGAAGGTTCCAACTTCTGGATATTAAGAAACAAGCTACATTATTACTGCAATTAAAAATACTGCTCAGGAAAATAAAACCTGCTTTTGAAAGCTGGTTTGGGAAAGCAAATTAAATTAGTTCAGCTATCCAATTATTAAGATTGTTCTTCGTCTTTTGAAATGTTGAAGATTATACTTCATTTATAACACGTATGGCCATTCTACTAAAGAAATACAAAAGAGAAGGCTAAAAGCAGTAGTTTTCCTCTCTGCAAATCAGGTAGATGCAGAGTAATGCCCTGTGAACAATTTCAGAACGTTCCCTGTGAAATCGTAGTGTGACAAGATGTCAGCTTTGACAGATCAGTGGCGAAGATTGCATAGGCCTGAATTAATAAAGGTCAGAATCATCAACAGGAAGAGCTGCCTGGTGGCATGTCATCAAGTGTCCATGCATAGTATCTGTAATGAAACTGCTGATACATGCTAGAAAGTATAGGCTTTGGGGAGGATATAGGATTTTCTGGAATGCCTAAATATTTCAAAATTTTATATCTATTTCTAAAGATAGGGAGTTTCAGTACTTTTCAGAAAGTAAAAGCAAAGGCAAATGCTATGATGCTTGAAAGTCTACCTTTTTTTTCCCCCCTTAATTGTAGTTACCGTGTGTTATATTTTTTTCTTTTGCCATAAAAAACAAACAACACCAACAAAAAACAACAAATAAACAACATATATCTCTCTTGTGGACAAATGTTGATGTGGAACTTCATTTTGTAAATGAAAGAAAGAAAGGAAGAAAGGAAGAAAGAAAGTAAGAAAGTCCATGAGCAATTGTTCTTGTGGGATAGAACTGTGGTGCTGAAGTGACTGATGAGCTGGGCATGAAGCAGTCCTCCAGAATATAATCTTCATAAGTTGATGAATTAAATAAGCGTCTATCATAAAATGTTTTTATTCAAGTAACTCTGACAAAAGGATTGTGAGGAAATATGTCATGCTTTCAGCTGTGCATGTGAAAGTTCCGTCCTTGCAAGCTTAACTTAAATTGGTTTTAGATGTTTTCGTGTTCTGCTAAAATGAAAAGTAAGCTTAGAAAGAAGATTTTTAAGAGTTTCATAAAACCATCTCTTACCTGATCTCACTTTTATCTCTGTTAATGTTTCTTATCTGTTTTTATAACTGTATGCATATGTGGCTATTCATCACACCTATTGACTCAAGGGACAATTTATCTGCCTAGGTTATCTATTCATTTGTCATTTTGCTGAATGTGTAACTTTCAGTGAGAAACAAATGTTGGAAATAAGATTTGTAAGAAAATGTATGCAATGTATTTCATTTCCCTGTAGAAATCATCTTCTCTTTGTTTCACATTTTTTCCCATTTTTCCCTGAGACTAAACAAAGTAAAAGACTAACTCTGCTCTAGTAAGAAAAGATGACAGATCCATTTGTGCTTCTGCTGGCACATACTTCTCATTCTAACACTGGAATGATTATGGTTTTATTACAATATCCTTTAAAAGCATATCATAAAACATATTTTTCCCCATTGATACTGGCTGTTTGAAGTAGGTGCAGACTTTCTGCAGTGTTCTGTTTAATTCTTTCTCTAAGTTGTCACCAACCTGAATGTGGTCTCTTTAAAGAGAGAGAGTTATTGCAAAAGTAAAAAGATTTTTTATTTAGATTAAGCTCTATTTTTATATCTTATTAATTTGTCTTACAGCTCACAATAAATGATAACTTTATCCTTTTATACTTCAGAAGAGTAACACTAGATTACAAAGCCGTATTCTCAGCCCTCTGTAGAATGCAGACATGAGGCATGCTACAGGCTGGAAACAAAGCAAAATAGTGTCTAAGGGTTTGCCTTTTCTGTTAATGACTGTTCAGTGGTTTTTACTGTACATGTTAGTTACAGAAGCAGTAGCTATTTTACAGAAAATGTTTTAAGGTATTCACGTTGACTGTATAGTTTGGCTACTAAATGAGAGCTCTCCATTGAAATGATAACTTTGGGGAAGGAAAACAGGATTTCCAGAAGTTTTCTATGTTCATAGTTTACCATTTTTCTGACTTTAAGCTCACTCATAGTGCTGTGCTACAATTGAACGTTCTTCCACAGTTTGTGGATGCTGTTTGGTAAGCTGTTCTGTTGAAGATTACTGATGCAGTATTGGACAGTAAAGGAAAACAGAGGATTTATGAGAATCTGCTTTTCTACAATAGCTCAGAGTTTTAGATAGGGTGAGTGTATCAGAATAGGAGAGAGCCTAAAGATGTTTTTTTGGAAAAAAATGTTCAGTTTTGAAGTTTATCAAGAGCTGTGGAGGTCAGACTTAGCATCCAGTTAAAGGTAACAGATTGGTCACTGTAGTGCCCTCCTTGTTTATTCTCTTAGAAAAACATGAAAATTTTGGTTATTACACTCTTATTTGGTAATCCAATGTCACTAGAAAATTACTGGACTATAATCAGGGTTCAAGCAAGAGGATTAATAACTATTAATACACTACCAAAGCAGGAATTACAGCATTTGCTTTACTCCTCTGTATTCACTCATTAAAGCGCTTTGGTTTTAGTACCTTTTTGGTTCATTAGAAAATCTCCCTTACAGCCACAAATACAGTAGCCATGGCCATCTTTTCCTTCTCAATGCTTTTGGGAAAGCTGTTTTACTCTGCCTATTTATAAGCACTGAGTGGTTGATGGCCTGAAAACTTGAACATCAGTGATGCTTCCCCTAAAACCAACAGCAGTGGGTGATGGTGGTGTTCTAAGAAATTTAAAACGTTGTGCCTAATTCTCTTAAGATTAGTTCTATTCCACTTGTGGATACAGTGCTTGTATACAGACTGGTAGTTGAGTGTAAATAAAAGAGACCTGTTGGAACTTCACCACATGCTTGAACTTTTTGAAAAGACACTCTTCTGCAGTGTGTCTGCATTTCCTGGATCTGAATGTTAGCAGAAGCTTAAATAACAAAACACCACAGTAAAGGGACAGTACTGGACAGACATTGGTTGTGGAAGGGCATCAAGAATTCCATACAATGATGTATCATCATGAGATGTCTAAAGACTTATATATGTGAATGTGATATGAAACAACTTTATGAAGGTTCCAGTGATGTTTCTTAATGTAGTGCAGTTCTTTCAGAGCTACCTAGAACAATCCCAGCACTTGGAAAATATCAGCAGGAAGCAGTAGATGAAGAAGGTGTTTCTGTCCTCATAAGAGCAGCAAATCATTTCCACAGTCTTTGTTAACCAAATGCCTGAGAGACTCTTCAATAGAGCCACCTTTGCTCATATGCAATCTCTTTAACAAAAACCGACTGCAGTATTGTGGAGTGCCCTGGACAAAGCTGGAGATTGTATGGCTCCAGCCTTCAGGAGTTGGTAATAAAAATAATCAAATATGAGATTTCGCTTTAGAGATAAAAACAAAATCAAAAAAACACTTAAGATCTGTTTGTTAGTTTTTTCATTCCTGTTTTCCTTTTTTATTTTTTTTCCCCTAAACTACTTCTTTGTCTTTGGTTTGCCACTTAAAAGGATTGATACAGGTAATAAACTTGACCTAATTCTAGTGTTAAAACTGCAGCTGACATTAACTTGTTAGAGAGCTTGATCTCCTGTGAACTAATCAAGGCTTAGGTGGTAGCCTGTATAGGAAGGAGATGGTATCATAAAAATTCCTCAGAAGGTAACTTGATGAATTGGAATGATAAGTCTTAAGAAGTATGTCAGCAAAAAATGCTTTCTTAAATTGCAGGAAACTGGTATTTTACTGACAATACACAATGATACACAGTGGAAATACATCAGAGGCAAAGGTATTGTTATGATTCTTGGCAGGGAAAGTTATCATAGATCCTGAAGAGGCTGTATAGGCATTAGTCTTACAATTTTTAAAGGGAATGTGGGCACAAGGAGCTGAGCACTCAATGACTGAAGCTCACATCAAGAAATAAGATAATTTAATTGACGAGGTGCAGAACCTGACACACATCCTTGCTTGAACAGGATTTTGCCTCAACCACGAGTGCAAAGCTTGGAGGAGCATGCGTTATAGGCAGCTTCCCCAGGATGTTGTTACTGACCAATCTGAGCTCCCCTCATCCAGGAAGAAACATTTGCAATGCATCAGGCCATATCATAGGAAAGCAGAGGTAACTGAACTTCTGTGTATGTAGTGCATTTTCATTGAGTCCCTTCATGTTTTGTATCTTTCTTCACATTCCCATTAACTCCTAACCCACTCTGAAAGTACTGCAGAGGAGCGCTGTGTCTTCCAAACGAAGGAATCCTAGTAATTCCAAGTATTATTTTGAGTTGCTGCATGGCATATGCTATCACTAACAGTATTGATGTTCTTCAGAGAGAGTGGTGAGGTGCTGGCACAGGGTGCCCAGAGAAGCTGTGGATGTACCATCACTGGTGATGTCCAAAACCAGTGGATGGAGCTCTGGGCAGCCTGGTCTAGAACAGGATCTGGAGGCTGGGGGGGGGGAGGACCAGTTGGAACTTGATGGTTCTTGAGGTCCTTTTCAATCCAAGCCATTCTATCACTCTGTGATTCATGGCTGTGTAACTGTGCAGAATGCATAGGATGTTTGCGCATTTGGAAGCTGACATAGTTGTTGAGCATGAGTTATAAAATATGTAACATGCTATTTTGTACCACGATCCTGATCTTCCTTCATGCTTCAATGCACAGATGATTTTCACTGCTCCAAAGTAAGCCTATTTGTTGTAATTCCGGTTGGTGCATAGCAGTTCTCAAGGATGTGGGGCATAGCATTTTTGATTACAGGCCTGATGTTGTGTCAGCTTAGGATGGATAAGAGGTCTGTAAATTCTGGAGATAGTCAGAAGGGGACTTGATTGTGGGAGCACAGAAAAGAGATGTTTCTGCTTCTCTGCCATTTTTGCTTTCATAAGTCTACAAGGAGTGGAGAGAAGACGTGCCAGTAAATGCATGCATGGGTGAATCAAAGGCATGAGTATGCTTTTCTATGTCAGTTCACATAGTCTACCCAGTAAATGTGTTAAATGTGAGCAAAGCAACAGCTGATGCGCCATACAGGGCTATTGCAGATTGCTTCCGCTGTGCAGGAGGAGAACTGTCAAGTCATTTTGCTGTATTACAAGTGTCTCTATAGTCAGCTTACCTATAACTGTGCCGGGCTGCTGCTGAGAAGGGGATGACTACCAGCTCAGCTCCTTCACATATTCATTTTTTTTAATGTATGGTTTATTTCTGTCCACAACTATAATGACATGGAATTGAGATTATGGAAAAGTTTAAAATTTTTGGAAATGTATGTTTAGATGTTTCTTAAGGCTTCTGAATGATGTACTGAATGTGTATATATTGCTACTGCATGGGAGCTTATTGGAAGCTTGATGCAATCACAGGACACAGCTATTGGTAACAGCTGTCTTTAGAGCATCGAGCATGTGACTTGGAGTAACAGTACAGTGTTCATGTTAGTTCATTCCTAGTTCTTTTTGTAGAAGTTAGAGCTAACATATCATGAAGTACTAAGTCTTTTCTTAACATAAATGCCACAGACGAGGATGAAAAGTTAAATAGCACATTTTGGAATGGAGTCTTTCATTTGCATCTGAATATTTTTATTGAGACTCTTGTGACTTTTCCACTCTGAAACACGTGCCAGATAAAGTTACAGAGAATCCGTTCATTTTCTGTCATTTACTTATACAGTAAAGCACACAAAGCAATCTTTAACTATGACTGTATGGGATATCGAGTTATCTTTAATTATCACTACAGAATGGTTGCAAAATCAAATACCATTGGCAATCAACATTCATTATACAATAGCATGATTGCATCTGTTCATATTCCTAGATAAGCAGGGAAAATCAAAACAGTGTCTGATTTATGCACTAAAACTGTCTGAGCAAAATATTGTATCTAACTCTCTTAATATCTCTCAGTGACTTTGATCTGATTAAAGTCCAAAGACACATAACCACAGATGCAAATTTTCTAGTGCCTCAGAAATTAAATACTGCTGCATTTCAACAGGCTGAATAGCAGGAACTATACTCCAGCTGACGTGATTACAGGCATAGTGTAAACTTATGATAGAGAGCTGTCTAAATCACTGAGGCCGCAGGTGCAGGATTATAGTAAACCCCATTGAAACATACAGTGTTCTGCCTAAATGCACGAGTACAAAATTAATTAGGCAGTTGATCACATAATAAAAGTGTGATGGATAATCTTAATGGAAACTACCAGCTCAAAGTCAATAACGAACTTGATTCTTTTATTAGCTGCAGCTGATTTTCAGTTCCTCTGTTTACAGGGTTTTGTGCTTAATAGAAGATAAGGAAAAAAAGGTGTTTTTTTTTTGTTTGTTTGGTTTTTTTTTTTTTTGAAAATGGGAACTCAGTTACAGTATTTATCTCTGTTGGAAACTATAATGTGTAAGCAATGTAGAATTTGCAGATAGACATATCTGCAAGTAATTCTCTAAGATACTTGGCTGAAAAGCACATCAAAGCACAGTGAAATAATGAGACAGGCTCCAGCTGTTGAATTCCAACAGCTTTTGATTTGTGCTCTAGTAGAAGCTTCAGGTTTTGATTTTGTGTTGATTATTTCCATGGTACTGGAGTTGATTTGTTCATTATTAAAAAAAAATAGGCAGTAGATGGCAAATAAGGGTTAGTTTGGAAACTGCTTATTAAAAGACATTTTGCTTCCTGATACAAATTATTGCTTCCTGTTCCTATGTTAGCTATAACCAGCTGTCTTGGTTTAAAACAAACAAACAAACAAAACCACACAAAATCCCCCCCCACATCCTTTTAAAATGTCTATTTGAGAGAATGCATGTAAATAGCAGGTGAGGTAATCAGAAAATGCCATGACCAAAACTTCTGGGGACCTCAGTGTTCAGGCAGCTTTACTGCTTTCTGTGCAGAGAGACTATAGTGGAAACAGGCTTTTCTTCATATATCTTTGTAGGATATATCTTACCTTGGAATAGGTTGCCCAAGGAGGCTGTGGATGTTCCATCACTGGAGGCATTCATGGCCAGGCTGGATGTGGCTCTGGGCAGCCTGGTCTGGTGGTTGGTGACCCTGCACATAGCAGGGGGTCGGAACTAGATGAGCACTGTGGGCCTTTTCAACCCAGGCCATGCTATGATTTCGTGATTCTTCTGGTACTGTGAAGGAATTACTGCCAGTAGAAAGCAACAAATACTTTACAAAGACTTTTTACATGGTAGTGATAGGAGGCTGGTGAATGGTATTAAACTACATGGGGGTAAAGTTAGTTATTAGTTAGATATTAGGAAGAAATTCTTCACTCCTAAAGTGATGAGGCTTGAGCACAGGTTGCCCACAGAAACTGTGAATGCCATTTATCTATCTATTTATTTATTTTCCTCAAGTAGGATTTAGCTTGACTAACAGAAAAAAGGAATGACTGACTGTCAGTTAGATGGGAAAATAATAAACTATTAAAAAGGTGAAATCAAATTTATGTTTTAATAATTGTAAATGCAAATCTTCGTAGATTTTTTGCTTTGAAGGTGGTTAACTAGCCAGTATTAGTAGATACAATGCTCCATTTTTAAGATGACCTTTTAAAGATGCTCTGCAAAATTAAAATTGAATGAGTGGTAATAAATGGTGATACTTCCATACGAGGAATTGCAGTGCTAGCCTGAAGCTTTTGCCGATTGCCATCAACTTCAATACCATGTTATGTATCGTCTTTCATTATTTTAAAGCATGGGGAATATGATAATGCAGCACTTAAATGAAAACACTTCTAATAGCATACTTAGTCCAGGCTTTCCTCTTGGCTGAGTAATGGTTTTGCTGTTTTTTTCATGATGCTTTTTCTGAGGAGCACTGTTTTGTTTGTTTGTTGTTTTTTATGTATATATATTTAGTATATCATTTTTAGGTTCTCTGTTCTGTTTTACATGGCATTAGTTGAGTAAGAATTTACTGGTCAAAGAAGCGCTTCAGGTGAGCAGTACAGCTGAGAAAGAAATGAACACTCATTTTCCTAAAAGAGAAAGAGAAACTTGAATGGTAGTGACCCTTTGAGGATTAAAAATATAATACTAAAAAAAAATCTAATGACGGACATGAGGAGAGCAGAAGGTGAAGCAAAGAGAGGGGAGGGGAGGGGAAAAGGAGTGCCTGCTTGCATCATTAAACTAGTAAATGGTACTCGCATATCAGCCTCCCTACTATCAGCAGCAATTGGAACTAATCCAGGAATTCAGAATGGGTCTGTAAATGTATCTTCAATTGTAGCCTTTGGCATAGATTTATTTTTTGTAGTCCCTTGGGCATTGAATTTCATTTCCCCATTTGCTTAATGAGAACAATTTATCCTAAATCAACGATAATCAGAGTAAACACTATTATTAATTTATTGTTTCTAGACTAGTGAAAAACAGTAAAGTGAAGCTCTCTTCCTTTATCAGTGCTTTCCCTACCCCTTTTGCCCTGAGGATCCTATTAGCAGAAAGCTGAGCAACTCTGTTTCATCAGAAATAAATTATGCCTCACTTTTTTAATGTAAGTACTGAAGGGTTGTAAAGATTAGAAATACGTTTGAACCCACTATCACTTGATGTTATTTTCCTTGATGTTCTGAGCTTCTTTGGGGGAATGAAACAACATGTTCTTTTGAAAGCAAAGAGCAGAGCTGCTTTAAAAGAACACCAGCACAGACTGGTTGATGTACAAAATAATTCAAAATTTGCACGGAAATATTTAATGTATAGATGGTCTGAAAGAGCTGTCAGAATTCTTGGTGTATGTGAGAGGCAGAATGTTTGCAGGGCACATAGGTGGCAGAACTAGTCACCCTCATTTTAAAAATGATTAGAAAACTGTAATTCCCCAGTAACAGGAGGCTAATTCGCACTTTCTTCACAAAGGAACTAAGGATGAAAAAACACCTTTAATTAATAAACAGTGTTGGCACTACTTTGGTAACAAGCTTCTGTAAATAAATATCTTAATTGCCACAGTACAGAGCATTGTACACCAATTCATTTTACTCTTTAAATGCTGTACTTTGTTGTTTCTGTTTTACCTTTTCTTTGGTAATGAAAGTAGCTTTGCCAGCCTCATGGCTCTGAGAGCAGCTCCTGTCAGCTTTCAGTTTGAAACAGTGTTGAAGCAAAAAAAACAAATCAAAACTTTCCCTGGTGCCCTCATGATAGCTGGGATAGGTTTTTGTGCAACCTAAGCTGAGGCTAAATTAACTGTGTATGAAGCTTTTGTTAATGAATTATATTTGTAATTCTGTAATCAAATTGTATAATGAAAGAAAAACAACAACAACAACAACAAAACTTTAAAGGAGACACAGAAGGACAGTGTGTGCATGGGTTTGTGTGTGTATGTATATTATGTTCTGTCACAAAATGTGGAAAAAATATTTAGGATTTCCTTAGGTGGTTTTTTTTTTTTTTTTTTTTTTTTGTTTTTTGTTTGTTTGTTTTCATTGTTTTTTCTTTTTGTTTATTTTTTTTTTTTTTATCTTAAGGATTTACTCTGAAGTTTTGCAACTTAATCTTCAAATTAACTTCTTTTGTCTGTAAGTGTGATAGGCAGGAGCTGCATTGTCTACACTTGTGAAGAAAGAAAGCTCTAGAGAAACATGACTGTACTGAGGCTGTTTGGACTATATGCAGATCTGGTCCTCTGTGGCTTTTGTTGTTGTTGCTGGTTTTTTTAAATTCTCTGAACTCTTCTTTCCAAGTAATTTTAGAAACACCAACCTGTGGGTAGTTGTAATTTGTAACACATGCCTGCGTTGAGACCCTGAGAAAAAGACAATTGTACTTAATAAATGTATATTTTAAAATATGAATACCTTGAATTACCTTGGTATATTCAAATCCATTACGGTGATTTTTGTTATGGGAAACCTACAGTAAGTTGTAGAACACTGTTATACAGTTTTCCTTTTCTATACCATTCTTATACGCTTGTAAGATCTACTGATTTTGAGTTACTAAAAGCAACGTAAACTTGGCTTTGACAGATGCAATAAGCGTTCATGCTTTCTCCTTCTCTCTCTTTTTTTTTTTTTTTTTAGAATTACTATGTGAATCATCACCAGTCTTGAAGAGAAAAGAAGAGACGACTGGTAAGTAGCAAGATTATTACTTTTTCAAATTTAGAATCTATATATGTATGTTTTGAATGAAAAATTGTGTGGCATTTGTTATTTGTAGTACTTTATTTGATAATCTAAGCAGTTAATCAAAAAATTTTTGCATGCAGACAGTGAGGATTTTTGTGTGTGGGTGTGTAGGTCAGTGCTAGACGCAAAATTACATTATGAAGTACAGCCTTTGAGGAAAAGAGGCACTTAAAGTTGGTTATAACAGTCTCTGCCACCACAGCTTACGATGGAATCAACAAGGATAAAGATGTGATGCTATTGATTTTTATTTTTTTTTCAAAACTGTAGGGTGAAACTTAATTAAGGTAGAGAACATAATTTAAGGACACTTGTCATTTTAAATTTATTGGCTGTGATTATGAATGTTGTTCTGGCACAGAACACACACTTGCCAGCCAAAGGATCCAGTTGCTCATTGTTTGCCGGTGTCAAACCTTAACTGTGTTTTCTATTAATAAAACTTGACAGTGGAGATTTAGGATCCCAGGCAAATCTCTACTTGTTGTACGTCTACTTGGGTGAAATGTAATTGCTGTAAAGTCAGTGCAAAGGTGTGAAGAGCAATGCTCATCCCGTTTCAAAAGAAGAGCACTGTAAAAATAGAGCTTATGTAGCCCCTCTGAATTCCCACAACGGATGGAATAAGGAATTCTATTACAAAACATTCAGAATGGCTTAGAGTTATGATACATTTGACTGTAAATCCCTGCTTTCAGGCAGGCAGAGAGGATTGCTCTCATTTTTTTTTCTCCAGTTACCTCAGCTTGGCTTGTTGACCCTTAGTGTTATATGGTGGGATGACTACACTTTAGTTGCTCTCTGTACAAAATGCATAACAGTTGCTGATAAATAAGTAAACAAGAGTGTATATATATATATATATTTCTTTTTTTAAAAAAGAAGAATGCAAGGCTTCACATTTTGTTAGTTAGGACTCATACTTCAGGAGTGTAAGAAAATAGATTTAAAAACATTGAGGTCAGAACATTGTGACCTTTCTTTCTCATGTTTGCCTTTGGAAAAGAGCATCTTGCAACATAAAGGAGGTGGAAATTTTATTTCCTATGCTTATTATTCCATGCCTGCCTGATCCCTGAAGTTCATATTTCTGTTCTTTAGGGGATTTTTTAATGGTTTTAAAATTTTTGTGGTGGTGTACTAGCAGTTTAAGGTATGGTGTATCCTATCTGAAAAGTAATTAAAAGGGAATCTACACAAAATGGTATATGGAAATGAAGACATGAATATCTTGGTGGTAATTGCTTAAGGTGTGGTTCAAGATCGGCATAGACCATTCTGAGCCTGTGCTGCAGTCAGAATGGCTTTTGATTTCCCTAACCTCTGACCTCCTTATACTGGCAATTGCAGTTGGGAACCTAATCAGAGAAAAAAGGAAGAAAAAACAAAACCCCCAGAACACCACTAGTATTGCACCCCTTCCTGCCCTTAAATTTTCATGCAGAAGCCCTTATTATATTGGAAGAACTGTAGTTCTTAAGAATAGTTTAGAGTTCGATATTACTGTGCAATTGCACAGTTAAAATTGCCAGTACTAAGGGAGATATGAAAAGGTAAAAGGGAGAGATATGGAAATGTACGCAAACCAGCAGGTGAACAGTGTTGTTGGGTACTCCTAAATCAGCTTAAGCCTGTTCTGAAACTGCTCCCTGTAATTCTCTGCAGTCGATAAAACATGGATAATTGCTACATGAGCTGGAATAAACTTGGAGTTAGACTTCAGATGCTCATACATAAGCTTCTGTGATCCAGCTTCCAATGAGTTTAATTTTTTGTCAGAGTTCATCAGTAGGTATACGTGGGACAAATGATGATCTTTCTTTGAGCAGCACTTAGTAAGATATGCAGATAGTTTACAATTTTGATAGGGTAAGTTGGTGTTGTTAAAGGTGGCTTGAGGTTTCTAGAAATCCTTGTTATGCATAGGAAAAGAAAAAAAAGTTAATATACTTTTTCAAGTTTAAATTAGACTTTTGTAAAATTGTTTGCCTGATACTACAGAATCATAGTATCGTTTAGGTTGGAAAAAAAAAAAAAGAAAACTTCAAGATGACTAAATCCAACCATCAATCTGACCTGCTGAGTTCTGTCCCTAAGCACCACATTCTCATGTCTTGTCTGTACCTCTGGGAATGGGGACTGCATTACCTCCCTGAGCAGCCTTGACATGATATAAGTAAAAGGACTAATGAATTGAAATACTTTGGGTCTGTCTCCAGGGCTTGTCAGGATCCTGTAAGTGGGTAAGCTTCATTTTTCTGTGTAGTAGTAATACATCTCCTTTATATTTTCTCTTTCTTAACTATTTTAAACTACATGGTCATCAGGTCAAAAGCTAATGCATACTTGTGTGTATGAACAGTAACCTATTACAATGAGTTGATTTGTCTTAGTTCCTTAAATAGCTCCAGTGCCTGGATCATTGCTAGTGGCTTTTGGCACTTTTATTGTAACCACTAAATAATAACAGAAGTGGGATGTAAATATTTTGTGCTTATGTAGCCTTAATATGTTTTCGTATCTTTGATAGCTGTCTGAGACGTCATACTGTCATTTGAACACCATACTCAGGTCCTTGTTATTTTGTGATAATCTAATACTATAAAAACTTTTTTATAGAATTCAAGAGGATTGTTGTCAGTAACATCAAGTTCAAATTGTCAAGAAATTCTTTTCTTACTCCAGTTTCATAGTAGGACACTTTACAATAGGTGTAACAGTGAAAAAATGCTGATTAAGTTTTTCTGAAAACAAGAAGGTTGTCACCAAATTTCTATTTCAGAAAATACTTAGACTGTAGAAATTACTATTAAAAAACAAACAAACAAAACACAATACCTTGTTTATGTCTCAGTGACCCTGGTGTAAGAGGTGATTGGATTTCTGTTGTATTTTAGAATGGCACCTCACTGGTCCAATATGGTTCTGTGGCATAGTGTTTGAGGTAAGGTAAATCACAGCTAATAGTTGGATGGAGGTAATCTTTGTGCTGTTAATGTACTTTTACCTTTTTTATATTAATTTCTTCACCACTGAGAATAGATTGAAACATTTTGGTGATATAAATTATAAAACTTAGGCCTGGATCCTACATCACCAGCATATATATATATATATAAGTATATATATATATATATAAGTATATATATGTATATATATATAAGTATATATATATAGTAAGTATATATATATATAGTAAGTATATATATATATAAGTATATATATATATTAATTAATGTCAGTAAGAAGTAATATTTCTGTTTTCAAGTTTAAGAAAAAAGTTTTTCAGATTCAAAGAAAGTCCTGTATTTTATGGTTATCTGTGAATACTTCTGCCTTTTACATGCTAGTTTAATCAGAAAAAGATCCTACTAAACATCGTGCTTGCCAAAGATCACCTTCTCTCCAGATAAGTGGAAGCAGCAATTGAAGGAACACCTCCTTTATCCTATTTCTCATGCCTGTTTCCATTTCATAACTCTTATCTCGTCATCTCTTTTAAGTTCCTTGTCTCTGTAGCATTTCTCCAGTGGTACTGAACAAAATAGCTAACACATTTTAACTTGCATTTCAAATTAGAGGAAATCAACAGAGGAAGTCAGATCGAAGCTATCTTTGTAACAGTGAGGATTAGAGCAAAACTGGCACAGCATTAGCAGTAGAGTACCTTTGGCTGTATCTTCTTTGCCCATTCCAGGCCCTAAACTGACTAACAAAGTTTTTGGTTATAGTCAGTGCATCTCTTCACTGTAGCTATTAATAGTTGAAACAAAATATATTGTATAACTCTTGCAGTTTCACTGGAGTGCGGCACTCAGGTGTCCTATAGAATTATACAGGCTTCACATATAAAAACTTACAGTAGTTTCTTAAGAAATGTCCCTGTCTCCAGCCTGTTAACAATCACAATTTTCTTGTACTTACAGGCGGGTATTCACTCACCCACTTACCAGTTATCTGTGAAGTGTAGATGCCTGTAAACTGTCGTTTCATACAGTTTATTCAAAATGGTTGTCAGCAGAACTAGGGGGTAGCTGCAAAAAGTTAAAACCACAGTAATACTTAAAGCTTGGGGACTGAAAGGATATCTGTATGGCTGTCTACTAAATACTTCCAGTAGAGTGTAGTCTTCAAGGAGTCCCTTCACTCCCATTCAGGATGGTTTTAGAGCAAATTTCAGGCATTTTGGTTAACCATGGCTGTTCAGTGTTCAGCAAGATTTGTAGCACATGAGTAACTCAATGAGATAGCATCTCAGTGACAAAAAGAGCTGTTCCTCTCCTGTAGCATCTAAGCCAGCAGTTGTGCAAATATCTGAAGTGAAGAAGATATCTGTAACTGCAGACATGTGGTGTTAGACCACAGAGGGATCAACTGAACCTTGCTCTGCCTTCTGTAATATCTCACTGCCTTTGGGAAAGGCCTGTCCCTGCAGCCATTTCGCAATTCCTGCAGTTCTATTTTATGTTTAGAGTGTTAGCTTATGACTACCTGCATGCAGTTTTTTTTCTTTGTGTCATTTATTCCCTCTAACCGGTATTCTCCAATATACACATCATTTTTCTAGGCTATATATCATCTCCTTTGGGCTGTCTTAGGTTCTTTCAGGTTGCAGTTCTTTCTGCATCACGCAGTCTGTTACTGTTCTTTACCATCCATTATATATCGTAACCATAGATACTATGTACAATTCAAACATGGACCTTCAAGGTTTCAAGTTTTTTTTCTTGTAAATATTTTCATGAAAAGAGTGATTATATTTCGGATCAAGGCTTCAACAGAATATTAGTGAAGAACACTGATTAAGACAATGAAAACAACATGCTCAGCAGTGTGTGTCCTTAAGTATGCAGGATGAAGCTGAATGAGGAACTCTGCAGCTCTTACATGAAAGCAGAAAATGCTCCTGAAAGATACCTGATTTTTTTGTATCAGAGCTTTCTCAAAGCCTTGTCCAGAGTCTATTGCAATGAAGGGTAGTCTCTTTATTCAGTCTACCTAGTAACAGATCATTTATAGTTTTACTTACAGCTTCATAGTTTTGTTATTAATTTGTAAAGGGTGGAGGAGATATATAAATGTAAAACATAATTATCCAACCTAAACATGGGCAACATTCATGTTGAGTTCTCTAGGGAAATGTTTTATAAGGATGTTTTGGAAGCAAAAGTTCTGTTGCTCTATATGGCTATTAAAATCATTATACATTTTTAGGAGTAAATAAACTTAAGATTAAAACTACATAATGGAGAACCCTTTTATCAAGGGCGTATACCACGCACCAGATGGAAAACAAACTGTGTTTACAGCATTACCGCTATCGCCACTGACACTACTAGATCTACAATATGTTATAGCAGCAGCTCCATTAACCTTGCTAGTTCTGTTGGAGTTGTCTGGTAGTTTGCCCAATCTGTGTTTGTTGTCAGCAAATGCATCAAATTAAGGGATTTTAATTCTGTTTATTGACCTTTTCCCTTCTTCATCGTTTTATACTGTGGTTCATTCAAAATTGTTCTGCTACTGGTCTGTAAAACACTGAAAACATGTATTTCTGAATCCTTCTGACACTGTGTATGGAAGTTATAATGTTTTACCTCAGATACCAAACTTCAGGAGAACATCTGATGGCTCGCGTGCTTAAAAACCCACTTTTTTACTTAATCAGTTACCATCAGATGCAGTGTGACTTGCTTGAGCTTTTGAATTTCACCTATACTGGAATATTTTCCTGTCCCACAAAGCAGGCTGCCACCAGGGTCTTTCACTTTCAAATAAATAAATAGAGAGTAGTAAAGATTGCTCTTAATGCACTCATGCTTTTGAGGGGTGGATGAGGAGGTTTGTACTTGGTGAGCGTTGTAGAAAATAGAAGAGTAATTCTCTTGTCCTTCCCTGGACATATTCACTCCAGGCTAATTAAAAGGTTCTTAGTCTCTAACCTATGCTCTGGCTTGATAGAGGATACAAGTCTGTGCACTTTATGTTGTAATTCCCTAATCAGTTCAATTCAGCAAAAACAACTACAGTCCCATGTATCATGAGACGTTGTTCCCATCCTGTGTTCGTTCTATTGAA
Source organism: Excalfactoria chinensis (assembly GCF_039878825.1). Lineage (NCBI taxonomy): Eukaryota > Metazoa > Chordata > Aves > Galliformes > Phasianidae > Excalfactoria > Excalfactoria chinensis. The sequence goes on along the minus strand of NC_092837.1, from coordinate 8,536,485 downwards.
ATTTGCACTTAGCCACAGGACAGCCCTCATCTATCAACTAACCAAGCCAAAATGTAACTGCTGTGTTACTGTAATAAACTGCTGTAATATTCAGCCACATGTATTCCTTACCTTACTGTGGGATTGCAGGAGCACTTGTCCACAAATAAGGAGCGGAGAACTTTGGACAAAGAGCAGAGCAAAATCACTCTTCTCTCTAATAGTTCATCCTGGATTAAACTGACTGTGGACTAAGGTGTTGAATTATCTTAGGAGATCTGAATGCCTTAGGAAGTCATTTTCAATAGGTTATTATTAGGTAATTATTTGAAATGAGGTGATATCCTCATGAAGACATAACCTAAACATCCTTTTTCTCTATTTTTTTTTTCTTGTCTGTTCAATTCATTAAATGTAAACTTAATGTACTACACATTAAACACATTTTATTCATGTATATTTATACTACACATATATACACATTGTTTATGTAAATGTGTAGTAGGAAGATTATTTCAAAGCCTGAGCTAGATGTAACCTGATGCTAGCTTTCTGCAACCTCCCTTCCACTTGCTCCTGTTGTGTGAGTAGCACTGATCAGACAGTTTGGATTTAGATCAACACTACTTGCCACAGCAAGCTGAATAACCTCCTGACCTTCAGTTCTATTGTGATACACTTTTCTTTTTCTCTGAGGTGAAAGCAACTTAAACTGAAGGGAAAATGAGGCCTGCTTCTCAGTTTAGACAAGATTCAAGACATTGCATTCAGGCATCGGGCATGCAGAAGTGGTAGGGTTTTTTATTTTTGTATAAATTGAATCAAATGTAAAAGCTAGTTGTTTTGTCTGCACCCTTCCATTCACTGATGTCTTGCACACAAAGTTCAGATTGCTGTGTGAAAAAATGCAAACTAGAAAATAAGAAATAAGAAACTAATTTTTTTCTGCTTCCTCTCTCCTTTCTGAAGAAAGAATCTAGAATCTATTCACTTCTTAAAGAAAATTAAGTTAGATCTGTTCCTTAAAAGATTCATTGGTTCCAAGTGTATTATATATACACCACTGGTGTACAGTTAAGAGTCATTCAGACCTCAGGGGATGTTAATTTCAGCAAGATTTGTTACAACTTGTTATTCAGTATCTTTACCAATTATCTGAGTCTTCTAATTGATAATCACGCTTGCATTTGACAGAAGTGGATAGCAACAGGGGTGAATAGGGACATGGGCACAACATTGCAATGTGACTTATTTAACCCAGCTAAATGTATGATAGTTCTCTCTAGGAATGAATAGTATGTTGGTTGCTGAATAAGGGAATGTATAATGGAATTGGTTGAATGAAAATACATGGAGAGACCAAAAATTAGCAAAGGAAATACTGGAATAGTGAATTCCAGTGTTTGTTGATGCTGTTTGTGGGTCCCTGGAACACAGATGTTCAAGTGTGGATACCTACAGAATTTAAACATATCATAACAATGAATGTAAGAATGAGTCTGAGCCCTGAGTGTTGTGAAAGCAGAAATGTCAGTAACAGCATGTAAGGATAGGGTAATGAAAAATCTTTAGAGTAACATTGAAAACATTACTGTTTTATTGTTTTCAGCCTTCATGTTTTCTAAAAAAAATAAATTAAAAACAATAAATAACCATGAAAATTCTAAGAAAAGAGTTTAAAAATAAGCTGAAGTCTGAAAATGTGCTTTGTATGAGTAGGTAACAAAGAGAATGCTGTGTTACAGTGAGAAATTGTGTTCTTGTGTCTTGTGGAAAAAAATAACATTTTCAGGAAATTTATCCGAATTGATTTATCTTTTCATTATGTTTCTGTACAAACAGTTTTGAGAAAGGCTGTATTAGAAGGTTCTGTTCCTGATTTATTCGTGATGAGTGAAATTTAATTTTGGAAATAAGAAAACAAACGTGAGTTGAGGGCAGGAGAGGAAGAGGGGCTAACTCCCCAGTGACTAGCTGAGTATAGAAAGAGGGGCACTTCTAGATGAGGACGTTGTCCAGGTGTGGTGGTGATGTGACAGTGTGGTTGGTGGTCATTTCCACTGTGCTTTTTTCCTATTAATATATAATTTTAACCAAGACCTGCCCAACTTTGTGTTGTAGCTGTTATGATGCTATTAGTGTTGCTTAATCAGGCATGTAGTATGCTGACTATTCTTCAAGATTCCATGCATATCTATTACTGTATAGTACTCTCTAGGTGGAATACAGTTATTCATTAAGTTGTGAGTGTTCTTTAGTACTAACTAAAACTTAGGAAAGTCAGGTGTAAGGAAAAGAGAGAAGGGGTTATTCTCACAGCATGGTTGCTGCTTCCTACAAGAGCAATAAAACAGGATAGAATAACATCTGCAGCAATACTGGGATTTGCAAGTGCAAGTCCATAAGAAAAACAGCATGAAAACATCAGCATGAGACCAGCAAGCACAAAAGACAGGCTTTGGAACATCACAAGAACTAGGTGCAAGCTCTAAGAACTGTGAGGAAAAGCAAGTTTGAGTTTTCATACAGATTATACTTAGCATTAGAATGACAGATGAACCTAAAACAATCTGCAGCCTGGACTGCTGCAGGTGGAGTCCATGGTGGATGTATTCAGCAAACGAGAGGGAGAGGAGTAATGCAACTAAGTCTGCCATACAGGGTGCCTCCCCCCATTCTGGGTCCTGTCCACCCCTGCTGTTGAGGGTGAGGGTAGTTGATGGTGGTAAAACAGATTTTCTAATCTTTGTGCTGTTACTATGTGACAAGATAGAGGCAAGCATATCAGTGCTAACACTACCACAGCTGTGAGTAGTATAAAAATGCTGGGTATAAGGCTGAATTTAAGTGATGAGGCTGATCACCATCTGCTAAAGATGCCACACCAATCGGAGGTTTATGCTTCTTGTAACATCCTTTATTTTTCCCCTAAGTAATGTTCCTTTTGGATTTGATGTATATAGTCAGTTCTAGACCCTGCTAATAAAGTTCTGTGAGGATTAGCTATTCTAAATATCATCTGTGCAACAAAATATATGTGGCATTAACTATGTATTTCAGACCATGGCACTTGCAGAACTGAAGCTTGTGTTTTCATATCACGGTAATGCACATTGTGTAGTTCTGTAGCAGCCTGACTGCTTCCTTGGACTGGCCAGACTGGCACGGATGAGATGTGCAGCAGCTTCATTCTTTGTGAGCTCTGTCAGCTGAGTTGACTTCCTCCAATCTGTTTTTTTTTTTTCCTACCCTGTAAACAGTAGTGTCTGATATTGTGTGATGACACATAAGATGTTATAAGACAAAGTGAAACTCTCATTCTTTTAAAGCTGGATGATAGTTGAAGCCTCTTAGTTATAAATTGTAACTTTTAGAAAGATGGAACAGTAGCAAAGTATCAGTTGTAAGTTTTGGGTTTCTGTTTTGTTTTTCTTCTGTGGAATCTTTTTGGGATCTCTTCTATTTCTTTATTTTTGTTAGTTTCAGTACTGTTAGGTGCTTTGAGTTTGAAGGAGCTGCCCGATGGCTTTGTCTTTGATTGGACATCCCCATGTGGGATAAATCCAAAGATAACCCAGCCCTTTAACTATGAAATCAGCACCTTCTCAATAGCTCTTGGAGTGAGATTTCTTCTATCAGATGATGATCAAGACAGACAGGGGAAATCTGGCCAACTCAATACTCACACTTTACAGGATGAGGGATTTTCCTTGCAAATCTGAATATTATTTCTTCATGGGAGATCCTGCATATTCTAACTAGACAGACATGAACTTTCTATGTAAGTTAAACACAATCTTTCAGTTCCATAGGCTGCGATTCTTTTGTACTTTGAAATTACATTTTCTTACACTTGGAAAAAATCAAAGAAATTACAATACTCTGTATCCTCTTATTTATTTTTTTTTTTTTTGGAAGATCTGAGTACTCATATCCCTCCAAGAAGCCCATAATAATGAGTCTTTTTGAACCATAGATCAAATATATATTTAAAAAGTAAATTCCATAGGGGTGTCTCATTTCTATTTAGTTGTGCTTTATTACATCTGAAAGTCTGTACGAATTTCTGCAAGGCATTAACTAAGTACTGAGCCTTGCACGGAGGAGAATGAAACTTGTGATTAGTGTTTCTAGGCACTTCTCTAAAATTATAATGGGAAAATATCTGGATTATTTTTATGATTTCTTTTGTAGAGAAGTTTAAAATTGAAATGGAAGTGAGCATTTAGTTGTACTGAAATACAGCTGGAGGTACAGCTGTATTTACAGGACGCAGCTAATGACAATTTTGGCTTTTACTGACACCTCTTTGGTAGGCTTCTGAATGACCTTGTCAAAGTTAAAAGCTCATAACATTCATATTTTGTTTTTATGGCATTATGATTCTGCATAACACTGCTAAAAACAAAAACACAGTATAATTATACTGTCAATCAAGCAGCCAGCAAAGGCATTTTCCACCAGTTTTGCACCTACTAAACTGTAAGTAATTTATAAAATTAGAAGTCATGACTAAGTGGAGGCATTTTGGTGCTAGTGAAGCACCGGTCATAACTCTGTTGTTTAAGTGACCCTTCATACTGAGCTCTGGTTGCTTACGTTTGTCCTGTGAGTGCGTAAGTGTTCATTTGTTCTCGTATTGTCGTGCACGCACCTAATAAAAATATCAAGCTGTCAATAGAGCTGTGAACAGGTGTACAGTGTTTGCCGTAATGATGTTTTATTCATTTGAATTTCCAGCCCATTTATTCTCACCCAACAAACAACAAAAATATTTTCTTCATTATCTGCAATTAATGTAAATGTCAAATGTTTGAATATGTTATTGCACAGATAATTCAATACGTTGGTAGATTTGTGGAGTATTTGCTTTAAAGTGACAATTGAAACAAGCCAAAAAAAAAAAAAAAAAAAAAAAAAAGAAAAAAAAAAAGAAAAAAAAAAAAAAGCATCTGAAACCGCTTGTATCTGTGGTCCTGAGATGTTAACTTGTTTCTCTGAGGTCTCAGGCTCTGAAAAGTGAGATTCTTAAGGCCTTCTCCGTCTTTATTTCAAGTCTTAAAATTTTAATGCTAGTTTTGCATTCACTTTTAAACAAGATTTATTAGATGTATTTTTTGTACTATTAGTGTGTATAACATAATAATTTAGTTGACAGATATTAATCTTTCATAGTGGAGCTCTTCAGAGTGCAGACTGCTTTACAGACTTATCAAAAGCCAGGCATTCTGTTGATAGGACAGAGGCAGTAAAATGATGATTATCTTTCAGTAGCTCTTTCTCCTCAATTTTTTTTTCTGCTCACTTGTGATTTAGTTTGTGCCCAACTGTCCAAATGTAATGTGGATATGGATAATTCACACCTACTTTTAATGTTGTTTTTACAACTTAATTACATATTCTAATAGTTCCTAGAACTAAAACTCTTAAACAGAAAATGTTTCAAAGGCCCCAGCTGTAGGCATGATTCCTAAAATCCTGCACCTTCATTTCAATTGAAATATTATTTGAAAAAATACTGAAAGTACTAAAATAAGCTCTTAAAAATTATTTTTGGTTTATCACGTGGTACTTCATTCATTAGCACGCTTTGTTCTTGGTTGTGCTGGAGACAGTGTGCCATGCATCCTCCTGCAGCACTGGGGGAGACATTAGTTCAGGCCTTGATAGCATCAGCTGGCATTCTGTGGAACAAGTGGTAATCAGCTGCTTTTTGGACACAGCAGGGAAACATGGCTTAGATGTTTGCTCTGTCTTAGAGAACACACTAGAAAGAGCTGACAAATGTTGTAGTAGTGTTAATTATTAGCCCTGAACAGGGGTGGTGGGAAGTACTCCTTGGATGCGTGCATCAAGTCATACCATTTCTCCACTCCGAGGTCTTGTGTGGTAAAGCCTTTATGTGATACAGTCACTGAAAATTGAATCCTACTCTGGTTTAAAATGCCAACTTCATACTACTGCAGTGGGAAACATGCAGCTGATGGATTTGCATGACAAATACATGAAAATGTTATGAAAACATATTCTTGTTAATACAGACAAAGAGAATTCTAGAGTAAGTTCATAGTAAAAATGTTGATTATAGCTGAAAATTACTGTGTAAAAATATACCAATAAAGAAGTGGGTTGAAGGTGTGAGAAGATCAAGCAATTCAATGTATAATTTATAAATGAATCCTCATTAAAATGTAGTGTTAAACATTCTAACACAACTTCTTTCTATGTGCAACATATGAAAGAAAATATACTCTAGTTGAAAAGGAAAGAACTACAGTAGGCAAAGTCAAGGATAGCATACTGTATATAAAAAGGGAATCCATATATTGGAAGGATGCTTATGGACAGTATTTTAAGTTACAGGGAAGATGCATTCTCTGTTGGCTTCCTCTAATTTTATTTCATGGCAAATTAAAAGTATGAAGAATTTGTTTGTATCTGCAGATAATGCAGAATTACAAAGAAGAGAGAGCAGTGGGAAAAGTGTGTGTGGAGGGGGTTGGAAATAAGTCCTTGCTCAACATTGTTTTTCCAGGCTTGGTTTTATTTTGTTTTGCTTTTGAATGAGTTTTCAAAGAAAGGAGGTCTTAAGAGCATATTTGTACTGCCTTTTACTCTATAGCAAGTCTGGCAATCCATTCAGTAAGCCTGCAAACTTGGACTGCTCTATGAATGCCATTTGTCCCAGTGGAGGTTCCAGGAGATGAGGGCAGTCAGGAAGCAGTAAGACTCTGCCATTCCAGTTCAATGATTTATGAACATAGAAGTGATAAGTGACATCTTTCTAATTACAACAGTGATAATGATGGCTATTGACCAACAGGAACTTTGTGCATAACAAATAGTTATGCGCAAACACATACTGTGCAGGCAGACAAGTGTTTCCTTTTTTTTTTCTTTTTTCTTTTTTTTTTTTTTTTCTGTATGTTCTTAGGAGGAAAAAAAAAAAAAAGCAAACAACAACCATCTAACAGGTGTTTCTTATATAAAGGTGATACTTGTTGCAACTCGTTCTACTTTTCAGTGTTCAACAGTGGCTACTTAGTGAAGGTTCAACCACTGCACTTTGGGGCACGCACAAGTTAGCAGAGCCAGCAGTGTTGAGGTTCATTTGTTTTTTGGTGCTTTGGGAAGACTATAAATGAAGAGTTAATTGAACAACAGCAGAATACATATCAAGACAATCCCACAACCCATTTTTCGATAATTGTTTCTTCTCTTAAGAGAACATTACCTCTCTTACAGATGGTCAGAGTGATGCATTTGGGGAAATCAACCAACTTGGCTTTCTTCCTGATCTCTCTGCTTAGTAACTGCAGTGTTTAACCCCAGCAGTATTGCTTAACTTTGCTCCAGACACCATTCTAATCAACAATACTAGGCTTCACAGTTGGAAAACTCCTTCTAAGGTCTCTGAACATAATTTTATTGTTCTTAGTGTTCTGGACATTTGGAAACTGGCAGTGTAAAGTGTGGTTACTTTCAAATCACTTGAAATAGACTTACTGAAATATGACTTGTAGGAGGTTTAAGGAATTGTGTGAATCTCATAATTCTAGGAATTGTTCTTGTGCAGTCATCTTCCAACTGAAATTAGTGCTGGAAAGGGATTTAATCCTGCTTCATGCATAGAAAGGAAGGTATGTTATACAGTTAAAGCACTGATGTAGAGACTGGGTGATCTGACTTTCAAGTTAAGCTCAGTCTCTGAGATTCAGTCTCTGTGCTGTAGTACATTGTGCACATGTTGGTATTTTCACATTGTGTGGCTTTGAGACCTGATCATGTTAAAAACAGTGTGGTTCCTGAATACTGGGCTGGTTCATAAGCCCCAGAAAACACTTGGCTCGTGTCTGCATGGTTGAGGTGAGGAAATGGAAACTGTACTTTCTAGGGCTCTGTTGCTCTGTGCTTTCAGACAGAGTGACCTTCATCAGACACAAGCATCTAAGTGCTTGGGGGCAGGCAGAGAAGGGACATATCAGACCTTGTTCAAAGCAAGTTGTGAGTTGGGTGAAATAAAGAAGCCTGAAACCTAACCTATGATTTTTGTTCTCCTTTTAATGTTTGGAAAGACTCAGAACCACAGTGCAGGCTGTGCCAATACCATCCTCGTGTCTGTTGTTTAATTCTGAAATTTAGAATATAAATTATTCATTCTGTGTAACTTGTTTCTTGATTAACTTGAAAAAGTGAGAGATACATCTTTAAATTCCATACTTTTCCTGATTTCTACCATTACTCCTATGGTCTGAGGAGCCATGAAGTTCTGAAGTTGATTTGCATTTTTGGATTATGAATTTAGAATGATTCTTAATTGCTTTTGTAATCTCCAAATTATTTTCTTTTCAAGCCTGTTCCATTTTGCTACTTTTTGCCATGTACCTATTACTTAGTTGCAAATTGATTTTGTTCTTCCTTAAGCAATTTCTGAGGAGGATGTTTGGTAAACAAGTGCATTAGACTGGGAGACATCCAAGTATGATGGAGAATTGTTTCTAGCAAAACTAAAAAAAAACATAATTACTTTAGCCTAAAATTTAAAGCAGGCATATTAATCATGAGAATAGCAGATGCATATCTAAGTGTGTCAATATCTCTCATATACCAGTTCCCTCTTTCCCTTAACTCATGCTGGCATACATTTTGAAATGAAGTCCTTAGGCCAGCATTTCCTTGTGTATGTGACTGTTATGATAATACTGACAGAAAGTTTATTATAAGTTAAAGCCTTAAGCATTTATACTGGAGATGTGATTTATATGAAATAGATGTACTCTAAAGTTGCAAGGTGATTACGTTTCTGAAAACTTTACTTATGTTCATAGAAATATCTAGGTTGGAAAAGACCTTCAAGATCACCATGCCTAGCCATTCACCTGTCCTACCCAGTCCTGTTTTGAAACCATGTCTCTTAGTGCCACATCTCTCAGTTATCTCCTGCTGCTTCCTTGAGCTGCCCATTCCAATGCTTGGCCACCCTCTTCAAGAAGAAATTCTTCCCAATGTGAAATCTAACCTTTCCTTGGTGAAAATTGACTGTTCTGGTTCTTAAGCCAAACATGAAGCAATTTGCTTTGTGTTTTGGGAACATAATGAGAATTTTATTTGTGAAATCAAAACAGATAAATACAACAACCATGCAAAATAATACAACAAGGAAATACACCAGATACATGCTTTAAAGTGATAAAAAGAATATAAGCATGATAGGTACCTCTATGTATTTCCAAGTTTGATCTGTGGCTCTGTTCTGTAGGAGAATATTTAGCTCTGGGAAACAGAAAAAAAGCAAACAAGAAAAAAAACAGAACACATAGTTTATTCTGTTTGCATCCCTGTAGCTAGAGGTAGATTTAGTATTTTTGCCTGAATTATCTGCTTTAATGAAACACGTTTCCTCCCAGACACATGGCTGGTACTTAGTTTTCTTATTGATAGTATGAAGCTGCAGCAGAGCTGATCCTTTTTGGTGACAGTTACTTTTTCAGTACAATTTGAGTTTATGTAAGATGTATGGAAAACCATCCTGCCTTTACCTTTGGAAGGAGCTTCTCTGATATTTCAGATGAGCTGTGTGATGTTTTTCATTGTTACTTTTTTTTTTTTTTTTTTTTTTTTTTTTTTTTTTTTTTTTTAAATATCTTCATGCTACTCTGTACCTCAAATGCGAAGTCCCTTCAGAAAGGTGTTTGCTCTTCTTCCATTCACAGCTTTTATGGAGATTGTTCCTTTTCTCACTGATTCTAGGTAATCTAGGCTTCCATGCTGCAGGATGCTTTGCTTTTGGCTCCAAGCCCAGTATCTCAGCATACTCCTCTTAATGGAGCTGAATTTTCCTATCTCTGCCTGTTTTTCTCTTTGCCTTCTGCTTTTTAATTCAAGCAAGATTTTATTTGGATGATAAGCATGGGCAGGCTAGCCTTCTGCTTGCGTGGTGAGAAATGTCATTTTCTTCCAGCTCTGCTTAGCTTTCTCTCTGTGGAGCTGAGATTAAGTTCGCTCTGATACTGTCACATTGCAACAGGAACAGAAGTAGGGAGCTTAGGAAGGCAGAAAAAAAATTAGTAGTAATCCAAACAGAAAGGTATTTAATTTTTTTTAGAAGATATTATTCAGGTAAAACTATATATATTGTCTACATCTAGAATCTAAAGAGTTCATCAAAGAAGTATTTTTCCTGTTATTTTTCATCAGTCAGTGAGCTTTTAGAAGACCTGGATCTATTTGCATTCTCCAAAATTATCCCATTGTGTGCACTGGAGAACTCCATTGACTGAGAGGACCTAAGGATACAGAACAGGCACATCAGGCTGGCCATGCTCACAAGCCTCAATGACAGGAGATGTGGTCTCACTTCCAAAACACCTGTTAGTTTTCCAGAAAACTGGGATTTCTAACTCTTTGCAGAAGTCAGTCTTACTTTCACCAAGCCTTAAACTATGCACAGGTCTGCTTTACCAGCATTGGGTGGAGCAGCTGTTTCCACATGCCCTGTTATTGCTCTCTGACCATTGACAGCAGTGCTTTTTGTGTTTGTTCTGCTTAATCTATTTGAGCACAGAGATCTGCTCTAGTGAGGGTGAGCTCTTTTTAAACTATTTAAAACAACCTATGTGTTACAGATTAAAAGAGGTTATGGAGCAGAGACAAGCAGTTCTCTGGCAAATATGAAGTACTGTTACTCTCTGATCTGGAGTGGCAAGGCAAGTGCATGTCCCACAGGAAAAGCTGCTTGCATGGCTGCTCATCTGTTAACACCTCTGTTGGCAATTATCCAGTAGTTGCTGGGGAAATAAATTGTATTTAAAAAACAGGTTGTTATGAAAAGGAATCTTACAGAGAAATGTCCAGTGCCGGATGAAATGATATACAGTTAGGTATTCTATAAAGAAATACTGTACAGAATGTAAATATTTGTAAGGCAACCAAATATTATGAAGGAATTGCCTGTTTTAATGTCTTGCTACAGACATAATTCTTGCATCTTACAGTTCTTATTTCAGCGTAGCCGTCGTATGTTAACACAAGCATGTTTGTTTATTTTGTAGTGAGCAATTCTGTTTGCTTCTAGTTCTCAGGAGTTCTCTCTCTAGATCCCACTGATATGTTCAGAATTTAGTCCAAAGCATTAATGGAATGTAAGTAGGCAAATGAAATCTTGCCTACTTAAAAAGAGTGTTGTGTCCTTATGGCCTGCTCCTGTCATTCATCTTGATAAGAGATAAATCCCAGGAGTTGGAAAAGTACCTTGTGAATGATGATGGGTGTATTTCTTCTGTGTAAATTATTGAGGTAGGTGAGTCACAGGAAACAGCTCCCATCAGCTTCTGCAGGAAAAGGGACAACTAAGCTTTTAAGCAGAGGTTTACCATGGCTGACTTTTGTGTTCTGAAGACACTGGAGTGGTAGGCAGGCTGTATATGGATGAACAGTTTCTTATATGGCCAATGGCATCCTGGCTTGTATCAGGAATGGTGTGGTGAGCAGGACTAAGGAAGTCATCCTGCCCCTGTACTCAGCATTGGTGAGGCCTCACCTCGAGTACTGTGTCCAGTTTTGGGCACCTCAGCACAAGAAGGACATGGAGGTACTGGAGCAGGTCCAGAGAAGGGCAACGAGGCTTGTTAAGGGCTTGGAGAATCAGCCCTATGAGGAGAGACTAAGGAAGCTGGGGCTGTTTAGTCTGAGGAAGAGGAGGCTGAGGGGAGACCTTATTGCTGTCTTCCAGTACCTGAAAGGTTCTTACAGTGAGAGTGGGGCAGGTCTATTCTCACTACTGACTTGTGACAGGACGAGGGGAAATGGCCTCAAGTTGCGCCAGGGCAAGTTTAGGTTGGATATTAGAAAGAACTTCTTTACAGAAAGGGTGGTTAGGTACTGGAATGGGCTCCCCAAGGAGGTGGTTGAATCGCCATCCCTGGATGTGTTTAAGAGCCGCTTGGATGTGGTACTCAGGGATATGATTTAGCAGAGGTTTGTTGTTGTGGTATTGTTTTGTGGTTGTTTTTTAAGAGATAGGCTACTGGTTAGGCTGCGGTTGGACTTGATGATCTTCAAGGTCTTTTCCAACCTGAGTAATTCTATGATTCTATGATTCTATGATATATACACCTCTATACTTCTGTGTTCAAAGAAAATACCTGAAAACAAACAAAAATTATGTAAATTCTCTGCCAACTGGTGGCAGTCAGAAGATAAGAGGGTGAAGGACCTTGCTCTTTAGGACCTTGCTTGAAGTGGAAGCAATATGTACAGAAGAGTTAGGAATGGGGCTGGGGACCTCTTTCAACAACTTCTGATTTCATTCCTATGAGCTGAGGAAGGTATTTGTAGGCTTAGATTGAGTTGCAGTTGTGACCCTTGAGAGTCCTGCTATGTACTTGTTCTTATATGGATTTGTCTACTCTCTGATGCTGCTTTATGTCACCTAGGGTAGGGACCAAAAGGCAATTTGAAAACCAGGAGCTCTTGTATTCTCTCAAGGTTGAAGATGGAGGAAGAAAAGTAAAAGGGGGAAGTGCAAATGTCTTGTTTTTTGTTTTTGTTTGTTTGTTTGATTGTTTTGTGTTTTGTTTTTTTTTTTCCTTTTTCACAAAAGCAATACAAGATTCATTAAGAAATTTAACCCTCTAGAAGACGCATAGCAAAGCCATTTGGCCAGAATATAGTAATGAATAAAATATGTAAAATCCCTTTTTTGTAAACACATTTTAATTAGTAGGAAGGTCTGCTTCAGAGCCAGACCATTATTTCCAGGTCTGTACCCAGCCAGAGTTTTAATTGGTATGGAAAGAAGCAAGAAGTTAGGATGATTTATCAGGATTAAATAAAATAAAAGAAGTAGTAACTAGTCAGATACAAAGAAAGTGGTTTTGTCAGCTAGAGAAATACAGTTAATCCATTTGTTTGTTAGGTGGATCACATACTTATAATACTGTTCAGAGCATTAAATAATTATTACTGTATTAAAGACATATAATTGTATAAAGTTTGAATAATAAGAGTCTGTTTTGTTGTCTGTTTGGTTCTGTTTTTAATTCTGTTACTAACACAGTTTCTTCAGCTACATTTATTATATTCATTTAACGTTTGGAGTATATTCATTTAAAAAAAAAAAAAGTTTTCTTTATCATGTTTTATGTTCTCCATTTTTATTCAGTCTTTTCCTGCTTGTCTTCTTTTTACCACTCTGATTTTTTTATTATGTTTAAGTTGTTTCTGAAGTTAATAAAGTTAAAATACTTCCATAGTAGATGTACTTTGTAGACTATGCCAAATTTTGGCATATTTGCCATCACTGGTAACACTAACATTCTACCTCAGGTGTTATGTTTTGCTTTCTATTTCAGATCTCAGAAAAAAACCACATAGTTCTGTTTTCTTCAGTGGTTGACAGAAATCAGTAACTGAAATGGATATGTGTGCAGTGCTTGTTAGGTGGGGACAGCTGAAAGCTGAAGCTTTTGGTTTGTCTTAGGGGTTTAGCTTGCAGCTTTCTCAATTAGTTGCTGCTCACCTATTAAAGTAAAGAGCAGCTCTAACACCAAATGAAGATCAGTGAGATGTGCAGTGCTTTTTACGTAGTGCTTCTTTATCTTTCTTGTCAGTATTATTTTTATTTTTAAACATAATGGCTGCCATCTTCATTCATCATAGGCATTTCATAACCTGCCACTGTGCTGCATATTTAATTTGGAAGTGGGTGTTGCCAGCTCATTCTTTCTGAAAATAGTGAAACCCTTTGTTTGCAAACATAAGCCAGGTTCTGCATCTCTTAAGCCTGTTACTTCCTACCAGTGTAAGAAAGAAAACTATTCCTGTAATGCATTTGATTGCTGGGATCATAGAGGCGTTCAGTAGTCCTTTCTAGTCCTTTCAAGTGCAGTGTCAGCCAAGTAAGCTTAAACCATTTTCACCATGACTGGAAGCTAAAACCTCTCTTTTAACTGATGAAGAGACAACACGCGAGTGTATTCAGCTCTGTCTGCTGCTAAGCAGCAGTAACCTTTGGAAAAAGTAAGGTAACAAGCATATTCCACAGTACAATACCTTTGGCCTCTCTGACACCAGAAATGGAGCACTTCCTTCCTGTGCTCCAGTGTGGTCAGGGTTGCTTATATTGCAAGGGTGGTTCTTCTGTCCTGACACTGATAGACAGTGCTAAGTAACGGAGAGAAGAAATACAGATTACAGACCCTGTGTCAACAGAGTCCTCTCTCATGCTACCCTTGAGAATACAGAAATTCAGTGCTTTTGTTTGGTTTTGGTTTTCAGTTAGGAAACAAAAGTGCACTGTTACATGCTCATGTTCTGTAGAATTTAAAAATTCTAAGCCACACAATTTAAAAGGTGTTAACTTCATGTAAAGTCACTGAGTTGACTAACGTTGTGGCTCGTGGAGGTTTAAAAAAAAGTCTTTTTCTGAACAAGTGAAGGTAATTGTAATTGAAGTGATCAAAGAACAGGTAATTCTTGAGAGCAGTGAATGCAGGTGTGGAGGGATATGCAGGTAGAATTATTAAAATGATTGTTTTGATTACAGAATATTTAATGAGAAATGGAGGACACTAATCTTATAATTTGACATGGAGGGAAAATGTACAGTGTATATTTGTATACAAGGCAGTGAATTTTATAAAAGGCAGTGAATTATGTCCTTTGTTTTTGTACAGTTTTCCTTATGGACTAATCCCCAGCGGAGGACTCAGTGTGTGGTGTGAAACTTGTGTTTCTCCTTTTGCTCTTACTTTACTAAATGATTCTAGAAGTATAGTACAGGCTGGATAATCAGTTGGTATGCCAGAAGAGATAGGAAGACTGCAGGTGGTAGCAGTAGAAGATGTGTTTAAAACTTCCTTTTTGCTGACCCAAGCCTAGGGTGGCTAAAAAGATAAAACTTCTCAGAGAAAAGTCTGTTCCATCTCAAAATTAATGTGCAGTGCTCCTCAAGAGGGAGGAGTACTGAATGTGCAGCCAGCATCTGCTTGTGAGGGTTCATCTTTTGGAGCAGCAGAGTGCTTTGTATTTGCGTCCTCCTACTGATGCCGTTGCAAAATATACTCAATCCCTTTATTTACAGGGAGACACTCTATAGGCTGTAAGATTGCTTCTGTTTTCCTCTCTACCCATCTATCTGGTTGTGCTTAAGAACTAGCTTCTGCTTTATCTCCATTTAGGCCTGGATGACAAACTATAAATTCACCAGATAAGCTGCTCAGTACAGGGAAATTGCTGCCAGTTCCTTGTGTGTACTCTGGCACAGGGTTCCTGCACTGCAAAAGGAATCATTCAGTTTCCCTTGTGCAGGAACTCGGGTGCGACCAGCAATTTCTCCATCAGTTGCAAAGTAACATAAAGAGATTACGCAGTTCACCCAATGTATGAAGAGTGGATCTGGGGAGTTGTACTGGGGCTGAAGCAGGCAGCAGCTCCTGCAGAAGGTGATCATTACCTTTCTGAAGCTGTGGCGAGCCAGCTTGTGGAGGTGCTGAAGGGCTCTGAGATGTTTGTGACTGACATCCCCTTAGTGGGATGGGGCTTGAAATGTGTCTGCTGGAGTTAGACTGAGGCCATGGATGAAACTGGAGAACCAGATGGAGGGAAAGACTGAACTCTGTTGTTGAGTTACTCTTAGCACCGGTCTTGAATTACAAGTACCTGATGGGAGCAAAGATGAAGAGATGTTTCTTCTGCTTTATGTAGCTTAAAGAAACTGATAATAATACAGATTGAATGCTTTCAGATAAAGTTAACATTCCACATCATCTGCTCACCTGTTGCCTAGGCCTGAACACTCATAGATTACCCTGTGTAGTTGTGAAAAGGAGGACTGAGAAGTGAGTGAAGTATGAGGTTGTTTCTGTGGCAGTTCTCTGTTGTAATGGCTTTCATTCTCACAGTGAGATCTCTGCGTCTTCATCAGTAGCGAAGCTCTCATCTACCCTTATGAAGACACAGCTTTATTTTAGCAATTTGTAATATGGAGACATCTTTTCATAATAGTTGAAAAACATGCTCCACTACAATTTTCCTGTTAATTCCCAATTTCATAGAGAGCTTTCAAAAATCATATAGTACTGGCATTGCTACTTAGTAATATTATAAGACAACTAAATGGTCCTGTAGGGTTTTTCCTAACAGAAATCTCCATTTGCCAGCTTCTGCCACAGCTATTAATATTCTTCTCTGTTTTTTATTGCTTTAGCTTTTGTTGTGTGTTTTTTCTTTTTTTCCCCCTGCTGCTCTTTAAGTAATGTGCTTTTTTGTTGCACCTTCAAATTATAGTCAGTAAAATTGAGCACAGTGGAGTTTTAAATGTTCTCCCACTCCTGCTATGCTTGCTGGATATACTGTGTTCTGATCGGAGAGCAAAAGCGATGCCAGCTGTCTTGGCAGATTTTTGTTAGCCAGGTGTGATTACATGGGGATTTAAATACTTACTTTTTGAAAGAATGTATCTGGCCAGCATAATTGAGGGATGAGGTGCTAAATAGTATGGAAATCTTCAACCAATTCTAGTTTGATGCATTTGCATGCAAGATAATAAATAAATAAATAAATTTTTGAAAGAAACAATAATTAATTGGTTTCAGCCACCTTTCAAGATGGATGGAAAAGGGAATGTATCTGAGGGGAACAAAGCCCAAGCCAGCACTTGTAATGATTACTTCTCCTGCACCCTCTTGGGATTTTTCAGTATCTCTTTTTCTTAATTCTTAAAGAAGCTAACTTGGTGTATTTGCAAAAAAAGCAATTCTCCATGTGAATTCTTACCTCACATGAGCCCTTATCCCGCCTGCTGTCCCTCCCTGGTGCCTGTCCTTGTTTTCTTTCTTTTTCTGGTGAGGAAAAAATTGGAGGAAGAACCTGCAATTCTGTCCTCACCCAGCAGAGTAATCCACATGGGGACATGAGTGTGGTTTTGAAGCATTTGGCCTTTAAATTGCAACTGCTGAGAAAGAAAAGCTTTTTGTCATTGTTTGTTGTTGATGTTTTGTTTTTAGTGCTAATGAGTATGCTTTTTTAAGTATTATGAACTATTCATAAAGAGTTGTTATGAATGAGGTGTGTTGTCTTTGTGCTGCCTTATGTAACTTATAAGGATTTCCTTTTTCTTTTCTCTTTTTATATACTATAGTGAGATTAAGGACTCAATACAAATAAAGGGATTGTGGCATGACTTAGAATTTGTTGCATTTATTAAGTAGACCAAACTCAAGCTTTAAAAAATATCAATTTCAGATATTTAAGAGGATAAGTATCTAGTGAGGATTCAGGGTAAGGTTGATTGAGGAAGTAAATCTACTTTCTGAATGTCTACAAAGAAAAATCAAACGAGAAATTCAGTATCAAAAACATCAAAGACAATAATGCAGTTGCTTTCATCTCCAGCGTGTGCTTGCACTTCAAAGAAAAGCAAAATGCTCACCCTTCCGCCAGTACCCCCGAAGGAGGATGAGTCTATAGTTGAAGATAAGTCTTCATCACTTCTTTGAGAAAGAACAGGGAGGACAGAAGTAGAGTTTTGCCAAGGAAAAAAAAAATAAAATAATAAAAATACAGCTGTACACTATTTCTTTCACCTTAATGGTTATGCTGTATGAAATTTCCTGCTCTCAAGAATACTATTGCTTCATTAAGATATGCAAATACTGACACACCACTCGGATCATGTTCTTCACTCAGACTTCTATTTCTCCTGTTTAACTCTGAGAACTAAGGATAAGGCAGTTTTCGCTGTGGTAAAGTAATCTTCATACTAATCATTGCTTTTGCAAAAAGTGCTGTGTACACACGTTTTAACATATAATTTTGCACACTTGCATCTTCCTATCTCTTTTATCTTAGAATTGATGATTTCTAGTTTTAATTCTACAAAGTAATTTTTTTATTATTAGTGATAAACATATTCGACCACTCTGGCACTGTGAGGATAGAAAGAGAGGTGATCATCTATGGAACACCTGTATTAACAATTTGCTCTGAAATCTGTAAATTTTAGGGCAGACCAGGCTGTAGAAAGTCACGCATGTAATGATGGCCCAAATTCAGGTACCTGATTCATCTCTCTTGATTGTCAGTAAAAATCCAGTCAAAAAACAATCTACAGAAATTAACAGGAATAGAAATGAGGGCATTTCCTTTTTGTACTTGCTTTGGGGAATTTTATTTTTTAGGAAAGCCTACTGCTAAAGACGTGCAGTAAGTTGAAAGCACAAAATTATCATAACTTTTTTTTCTTTAAGTGAGAACAGGTTTAAAATGGTTGCTGAAATGAGACTAAATCCAGTTTTGGCTTTTTCTCCATGCTGCTTTAGCTCAGTTTCAAAGCTATCACTGATCAGGAAGCTTGACAGCCACAGTGTTTGCAAATCCTCACCAATGAGCAGTAACAAGATTTAAAAGTGAAACCTCTGAACAGAGCCAGTTTGCTCAGTCAACTTTATAGATTCAGCTATTTAACCATCTGCGTGCTAGCTCTATTTTGTTTTTGTCTGTCAGATCTGAGTTCTACACAAATAGGAGAGTCAGAGTTGAATGCCATCACATAAAATAATTACCCTCTCCATCACAGCTTTGCTCATAACACAGCAATCAGCTACAGAGTGATTTGAAACACAGTAAATTTGACAGTTTTTTTTTAATGTGTGTGTGTTTTGTGTTTTTTTTTTTTGTTGTTGTTTTTTGTTGGTTTTTTTTTTTTGTTTTGTTTTGTTTTGTTTTTTCTTAAATGAGGATCCACAGAAACAGAAATATTTGGAAGTCATTTCAACAGGGAGAAGTCTTTGGTGTGGGCTTTGTTCCTTCTTTTGAGGTGCTGAACAGTCAAGAGTTTTAATGGTTGGGTGTTCATTCATTCACCTGCTCCCTGCAGCATGCCTAAACTGAAGCCCTGTCCTCTGCTTGCCAGACCAGCAAGTCAGGCTGCAGATAGGATGGAGATTTTAAAGACTGAATTTCAGCAAAAAGAGGGCCTTGAAGCACAGTGCGTCTCCTGCTCTGCCTCTAAGCACAGGTAGATTTGTATAGTATTTTGGCAATGAGAAATAAGTAGCAAGTATGGTTTTCTTAACTTATTCCTCAGTTAGGGATCTAAACTCAGGGGAACTTCTGACAGTTTCAAGTATCAAAGCATTCTCCGAAGTGTGGTGTTCTTGCACAATTGTCTAGGTAGACTGGTCTTTTTTATTAGGTGAGCAATAATGACTGTTACTGATGTGATTCTTTGGACTGGTTTGTTTTTCAAAAGGGAAGAAACATACAATTTCCTTTTCCTCTGACTTGCTGCTTGTGGTAGCTTGCATTCTGCGCAGCAGGCACAAGAAATCAGTAATTCAGTTTGTAGTCTGAAATTTTCTAGTCTTCACTGCACAGGCTGAGAGTACGGAATGGTTTGGTTCAGATGCTGTAGCTTTATATCATTACAATTTAAATTATATTCTAGCTTGGATAATATGGCAACAGTCCATAATCAGGTGAATTATGGTAATTATGGTAAATGGGTGCAATTAGCTGGCATATTGTCATGAGTTTGAGGTATTTGGAAACAGCACAGTTGTCAAGAATGACACTGAATGATTAGCAGCAGTAGAAATTTAAAGACACTTGTTACATGTAACCAGTTCAGATGTGATATTATAAGAATGGATAGTTTAATGTTATAATATACTATTTTTTAGGTTGTTCCAATGAGATTATCTGTTTTAAAGGTTTTCAAATGATTTGAAAATGAGAAAGAACATGCTCCTAATATTCTTTTTTTTTCATGTCTTCTGAACTAGTTTTTTTTTGTCAGAATTGGTTGCATTAAAACCTAGAACTTATGAAGTTAAAAAACAAACCTACATTTAAACCAAGTCCTTGATATATTTCCTATTTGAAGACATGTTTTATATACTCCCTTTTTTTTTTTAAGCATATTTTTTTATTGCATATATGCATGTACAGAAAAACACACATGCAATACATACATACAAGGACACCTCCAAAAGTATTGTCTCCTGTTTTATTATGTCAGTGCACAATGTCAGAGGCAGATGGTGGGATAGCGGTGGAGCTTGAACCTTCCCACCAATATTCCATTACTCTTTGTTACTCCATGACAGATGGCAGCAGAGGGGTGGTCTGATACAGTGGTGTTTGACATGGAAGTGTGTGTGAAACAAAGGTGTGGAATTCTATTCCTCCATGCAGGAAAAAAAATTGTACCCACTGAATTTGCTCTGTCAAGTAGTGTTATTGTGGTCTTTTTATTTATTGTAGTTTCTATGAACATAAACCAGAAGCATTACTTTAACAGTGACCTGTATATAAATATAACTCTTATATATGCATAATAACTGCGTATATCCAACTGTTTCATACATGTGTAATGAAATAGACACATAGGTATATGCATATATTGTATAATAAATGTGTCTGTTGCTTACAGTTTTTGACTGCTCTGAGGGTAGACGAAACAGATTTGTTTTTCCTTAGTAGTAGCTTTCTTCATCTGTTACATACATGTACTCTTCTGGATATAGTTTCTGAAACAGAATGACATGGTTATGGCATGCTTCCTTCATGTCTGGAGCAATTTGATGACAGTCTGTTAAGTCTACTCACAGCAATCAGAATTTTTCAAAAGAAGTTTTCATCTTTTTTTTCTTTTTTTTTGACAGAAATTTACTTTCTCAGATATCAGAGATCTTTTTCAAGAGCTGTCAAAATTTGCTGTTTTTTTCTTCAAGTGAAAGGAGAGAAATTGTTACTTCTAAGTATGAGGGCTCTGTGAATACACATGTATTTGTGAAACGAGTAAAACTCTTTTTGCTTGAAAAGATTTGTTAGTTCCTGTACAGCATCCAGAAAATAAACAAAACAGAGACAAGCAAGTCCAAAATAGTCTAGAAAGTCTGTCAGGGAAGGCATAAATGGTGTAGAAATGAGGTTTGTTTTTCCAAAACACAGTGGTTATCTGCAACACGTTGGCTTACGGTGCTGTTCAGCTCTTTTGGGTATATTGAATACTCAGGTAGAGAAGACAACAGGTAAACAGACATCAGTCATTAGAAAGCTCTGCTTCCATGGAGAACTGGTGTGGCTGAGAAAAGGAAGAAACATACTCTTAATTTTATTTTTTGGAAACAACATTCTGCGTAAAGGTTGTTTTTCTTAAATGAAGCCATCTTGACTGCCAACTGTGAAGCATTGGTCTTTCATGAATATCTGAGGAACTACATTTAGAAAGTATGATAAAATAAGTGATACTGTAGACACTAGCTTCCCCCTTTTAATTCACTGTTTGAATACTTCAGAACAGCACTTTTTTAATCTGTATATCAGTGTACAAAAGAATCTACTGAACTTCAAATATGCATTTAAATTTCTGGCCTTTCAGTTAATATTTTATGCAATAAGTTAAAAAGAAAAACAAAAACAAAAACAACAAACTTCCATCAGACAAAAACACTATAGCAGATATTTTTCCATAATGTTTCAGAGAGCTCTGCGTGATGATTTGGAATTGGAGCCTAAAATTTCACTAATTTCCTCTGTTTGTGTCACAACCATTACAGTATTTAAACATTTTATTTTTGCATGTGAATATTGAGTTGCTCTGGCCATTTAGTAATGCAAAACAGATGAAATCCTTTAAGGATTTGCTGGCTGGTACAAAAGCTTTTATTCTAAAAAAGTTAATCTCTTGAAAATGTTACGCTATTGACAAAGTTACTTGCAATAATTAAGAAATTTAAATGAGTCACTCACAAAGCTGTAACAATTGGGTATTATGTTTTCACAGGAAATAAGAATTTCAGATATTAAATGTTCATATTGTGGCATGAAAAAGTGCTTTGCGTCTTAAGAGTAGCTTATCTTTTAGTGGAATTAGCTCAAAACAATATGCATTGAATCTGATGTCTGATTCCTTATTATTATTCAGAGCTAGAAGCCACTGGGGCTTTCTCCCCTAGCTGAGAGACTGCGCCTGTGCCAAATCTTTTAGACAATCA
This sequence comes from Excalfactoria chinensis, assembly GCF_039878825.1. NCBI lineage: Eukaryota > Metazoa > Chordata > Aves > Galliformes > Phasianidae > Excalfactoria > Excalfactoria chinensis. The sequence continues at coordinate 8,514,505 of NC_092837.1, read as the reverse complement.
GGTCCCTTGGTCTGATGAGGAAATACACAGAGGCATTTCTTTTAGCTCTGTTGCTAATACTATTTCAAGATTGTTTCAGAAGCATTAGTGATTTTATTTCTTTGAAATGCTGAGCCCTAAAGGGCAAGTTTCTCTCTTAAATAAATAAAGATCAAAATTCTTGTTGACTCTATGCAGATCAGGGACTTTTCCATTGCTCCCATCGAAAGCAATATAAGTCTCTTAGCAATTTTGCCTTAAGCGAAAAAGTTTAAGCTCTTACCACTTCATTATGTGCCTTCAGATAAGTGTTCCTGATTACTTGAAACAGGAGGGGCAAGGTCAGAAAATTTTCAAAATTACTATAGCTTACAGTAAGGAAAACTTCAATTTTTCTTTCATCCTATTACACTGAAATAGAAATTGTATTATTAAAATACCCTCTTAATGTTTTATTTTTGTCAGAAAAGTCCAGTGTCATTGATGAATCTTTTCTTTCCTATCTCCTACACACTTATCTGTAACACCTGCAATATGAGTAATGGTGTTTACTGTACTAAATAGATTTAAAGGATATGAAATTAAATTATTCTTGTGCATACAGGTTTTGTGAAACTACTTTCATTGATCGTGAGCTACTTCAGTGAAGGAACCCCAGCTAGGAATGTCTTTATCCTAAAAGAAAATTCATTTTCATTTATGTTCGTTGGTTGGCATCTTCATGGTGTGTTTGTCTGTGAATTGCCATGGTGGGTGATATATGTTATAATGAACAACTTAATGCAGTAATTGAAGTAGATTATTATGTCTCGTCTTCAAATTCTTATGAAGTTCATTTTGTTGTCAGTGTTTGCAGTGCCTGTGCAATTGTTTATCCTACCGGCAAAGGACCATCAGTACTTTAAGTCTATTTAGGACAAGAGATTAGAGAGTAAGATTACATCTTGAGGTTGAGACTGTTATTTAAAGAAAGTCCATGGTAATGTTATTACAGAACAGCATAAATTCTTTTGAACTGGATATTCAGTGTGTCAGGGAAGCCTTGGCTGATTAGGATATTTTGAATGTCCCCTAGCAGAACGTAACTCTTCTGGATGAGATTTAAATTGAAACCACATCCATAAAATCAGAATGTGTGAGAGCTCCAATGGCAACTGGTCCCAGTATTCCTGTCTTTCTGTTCATGCCTTTCTCTTACACTAATCAAAAACTTTTGGGGAGAATGTGTTTACAACTCAATGAATTAAGGACTTCATGCTTCTGTATCTCCCAGTCAGTCTGAACATCTTAATGTATGCCTTACATAGGAAGCAGTTTAAGTGAGAAGGAGACTTCTCTGACAGTACTTCTGCACATCCAGTTGATGGCTGCAATGATTCCTCTGTAGGTGTGAGCACACAGCCCTATCAGCAGGGGGCAATCTGCAAGTACTTGCAATTCATTTGTTAAAATAAAGTTGGATGACTTCTCTATCCATGCCAAGTTAAAATATTCTTTAACTCAGATTTTAATTGTTGATGTTGTTTTCTTCTGTTTGAACTCATGGCATAACATTTCTGGGGAGAAAGCCCCTGTTCATAAAAACCCAAGTCCTTTGATGTGCCCAATGCACAGCCATTTGTATCAGTCGGTATATCACGTTTGTTGGTGGACAGAGCAAATAGAACTATTGCTTTTAATTTTTTATGTATGACATTCCAGGTAATACTATGGTGCTTGGGCAACTGAGGTACTAATAGGTTGGTGTTGATGTAGGGAAGATTTACTTTTAGACCTGAAATGTAGATTTCTCATCTGCAGTGCAGTTTTCCATTGAATATTCTGTACTCATCCTGTAATCATAGCAAATGGAACTGATAAATATGCTGTGTATAGACTGAGCAAAAGGTGTAGTGCCATGGCTAAGAGAACAGCTATGTAGATATGTTCTTTGTGGTGCGGGCAGACTCTGTGAAGGATTTACCACGATGCTTTTCTCGTAGTTGTCCTCAGCTCTGTGTCAGTTTTGTTTCATCTCTATTGAAGAATGCAGGAAGTGATGTGATTGAGTTTAGGAAACTGTTAAAAACATTTACATTTATGATATTAGCTAGAATGTGAAGCTGATTTGCTGCCATATTGATGGAGAACACAAGAGAAGTTAGATAAACTATAATGGTATTGATAGGTTCCCTTTTACTTACTATCAGTTGTATAAGGCATTAAATTTCAACATGCCCAAGAGTAAGTTTCTGCTGCCCAATGATCATTTCCCTACCTCATTTGTGCTTGATTTCCTGGAGGAGTTCAGCTCCCAGTGAAACTTTTGTTAAGGTGCCTGAATGGGAATTAAGCCCTTTTGGGAACTTGAGCTTTCTTTGCGTACATAGTTCATTATATCCTGTGCTTGTTTTTATTACCTACAATTTTTACAGCAATTGCACTATGATGGTATCATAATGTGAGGCTTAGGCAGAGGCACAGTCCTTAGTCAGTGCTTTTCATCTGAAGTCCTCAAAGCACTTTACAAAAGAGGTCAATGTCTTTGTCCTAGTGGGGAAACAGAGCCTGTAATTGTGCAGACAGCTGAGCCAATCTAATTAATCACTGCTGCCTATCGTGGGAGCTCCTGCTCTCACCCCTCTTCCATCCCCTGCTCCTTTGTGGCAGGTTTAGCAGGAGGAGTGAGGAATTTCCCTCTGTATGTCAGGGTGAAGTCACTTGACTTCAGTTTGTGGAACAAGAGGACTCACACAGAGCTGGGGTCTGGGCAGGGTGGGGAGGTGGGAGTAGTGCAGTATGGAGCCCAGAGAATTTAGTGCTGGTGAAATGCTTAGGGCTGGCTTGGTGCCAGTTCATCTAAAATATTCAGTAACTATTTCAAGGATAAAATATATACACCAATTGTGATGAAATTTCATAGTTGTTTTTTGTTTGGAATTATTTTAATAGCAAATAACCCTGTTTAGGCATGATGTATTTCTTTGCAATTTGTGAATGTCATAAAATCGAAACTCACTGGTAATGTTTGATCATTCTTTTTACAAAGGCAGTTGAAGCAAGTCATAGAAGAAAACTGCAGAACTCAAAAGGCCTCTGTTTCTGCTATTCCCAGATACTTTTAGTAAGTTTGACTTAGCTGAGGTTTTAATTTAGCATTAACAAAGGATTTTGTGATGTTTTATATGCTATAATCTAATATTCTGCCTGTGATTTCCTTCAGAACAACTATACATTTAAATTTCGGTTTGGAAGCTAGACACCACAAGAGAATAGTCCTGGAAAAGTCTAAATTATCAGTTGTGAGCTGATCTAAAACTTACAGTATTGAAACATCTTTTGAAATATGCATTAGAGAATCTTTAAAGAGATCATACAAAATTCATCAAAACCCATTTTTCAGAAGCAGCTACTTTTTCATCAGGGTTTTACATGTCACTGTTCTTAGTTCCAAATTTCTCAGGCATTTACATACAAACAGAATTCTGTAAATGCACACACACATGTACACACCAGGAGGGATGACAGCTCACCCCTTACTAAGCTGTGTGTTAGAAAAGACAATGCAGCTGTTACAGTTCTGAATTTTGCAAAAATAGCTCACAAATATAAAGAAAGAAAATACTCCCTGGAGTTCAGGGGTTGCACACTAAACAATTAGTTCAATAGCAGCCAGTATTTTCTTAACAGCTGGGGCAGCGTCACTAATGATCACCCATACTCAGTAGATACATACATATCGTTTACATGTGTTTGGTGTGTTTGAAACTAATCCCTTGGCTGGGAATCCTGTATAAGGATGAGGCTGCTCCTCAAGACGAAACCTTATAATAGTATATGATGTTTCAAATGTTGATTCTAATTTTAGTATTTATACATCTGTTTTGCTCTTTCTAGTGTTTAGCTTCTTTTGGCCCTATATTTCTGTCCAGTAATAAATATACCTTGTAGAGTTACAAGCCCTAGCTTTTCCCATATCTTCACTTCCCTTGCCTCTCACAAAAACAGCCATGATTCTCAGTCTTCTATGCTTGAATGGTCATCCCCTCAACTGTTAATTTTGTACGCTGCATGGAGCAGGAGACATTTGGGCTGATAGGTTATTAAGAGCTAAGCAGGAAACTGCATGAGAAACTGAATTCCTGAAGGAAGAGAAATAGAGCTGTTTTACACACCGGAATTATGCTAATCAGGAGCAGAGGAAGAAGCCAAAACTGTCTCCGCATTTCTGTAGATTTCACCTATCTCTGTATTTCTTACCAGCTCGCATCTTGTGAGATTTTACATGACTTCTGTCCTCTCCCAACCTGAGTGTGGCCCATCAGCCGAGTGTATGTAATGAAACCCTATGCCTGCTTTACAAAGAAGGCCTAAGAGGGACATGTGTTACAGTAATGATATCTTAAAGACTTCTTTAAACCTCATTTTGCAAATTATGTGCTAATTAAACATCATTAACTTGCATAACTATCAAAAATATAGCTGCACAGGACTTGACAGGTGTTTGTCCAAGGGTCTCAGTGACTTTATATGTATATAAACAAGTAAATAAACTTCTGCTAGAACATCCTTCACTAATTTGCTGTCTCAAAGCTACCTGTACAGTGGCCACAGCAAACAGATCTACCTTGCAGCGTGCCTTAAAGGTAAGCAGGTAATGAATTCTGTGTCCAACTCTCTTTTTTCCAAATCATTGTAAAAGTTCTTTGACTCCTTCCATCCTAAGGCATTTAAATAACTATCCAGTTAGCAATTAATCTTTTTACTGTAATAAATCCCTTTTCCACATGTAGACATGGATTTCTTGGCACATGTAATTTTTATGTGAATTATATATTTTGAGAGCCGTAACTAAGTTAGAATTGCAGGAGGAGCTCTGTCTTCAGTCAGTTCTCTATAGCATCAAGTGCAAACAGCCTATTTGTAACTAACAAACTAGGAAGATGCCTGAAAAGTCCTCAGTCTTGGCTTGATGAAATCTCTGGGGATTCTTTTGTATTGCCCTTTTTCCTCAGGCTATGTGGAGGGAAGGTGTTTTCAGACAGAGTATTTTAAGTAACAGTAGCATTCTGTGGTGGGTGTCTGTATGCCACTGGGAGCTGATAGCCACCTTGCTGGCTTTGCCTTAGGAAGAGTAAGTGGTTATTTTAATACTAGCATCATCCTGAAGGATTGCAATGCATTTTACGTTGTTAGCCTTTCTTATTCCATTGGAATATTTGGTCAAAGTCAGGAGATAGAAGCTAATGATTTTTACTTCTGTGCATTGCCAGCCCTTACAACTGGTGGTCTGCCAGGTTCCATCTGAGCTGTCACTGTGTGAGCATGTTCCAGCTACATCCACCTGTTTATGCTCTGACTGCCAGGAGAGTGATTGCTTGTCATTTTGGCATCTCTACCATCATTAAAGACACATTTTTATGGAGGAAGAAAGTAATTGGTATTTGTAGTTTCACAGTTGTGTATTATGGACTTTTAGAGATAACAGGACAGGCACACTTAAGACAGTGGCATGCTGAATGGTCTTTTTTCCCATGTTTTAATGGACATGTGTATTTTAAATGATGCTTGTCAAAAGCATGACAAAAGCAGCATGTCATAGCTGAAGATCCTCTGTGTTACATTATTTGGCCAAGCCTATTCAAGGCAATCAATTGCTGTCTTCTTTTCATCTTAATTTAACCTAATGCTTAGCTCACTACAAAAACCTTTCATGGCATTTCTGCTTTGTTTTCTTTTATTCACTCAATGATAGTAAGGAGGAATAAAAATCAGTAGCTGATAGGTTTGTGTGCCATCCTTGTCATTAAGGAATTGATACGTAGTGAGTGAAATGTGTTGCATTTTTTGTTCTTTTTTTCTTTACTGTCTTAATCTGACAGAAAATAAAACCACATATATAGAAAATTGGACCTAAGGCATTATAAGTCTACCACTGTGTTACCAGGAGCATTATGATTTGATGAAAGCTGTCTTAATTTCTGTTTTCTATGGATTTTCTATTCTAAAAGACTCTTGTCTCTGAAGTTCTCCTTCAGATAGTTGTAAACTACCACTTTGCTCAGTTTCTGGGATGATGCACTAGAAAAAAAATATGCCTAGCTGTAAAAAGGCAGAAGATGATTCTGTGTGCATGTTTTTGGTCTTCATAATCAGAGATACAGTGAATTTCCCTGGCACAGTACACTTCCCTGTGCTATTTCAGCACAAGGGCTAGTTAGGTGGCCTTGGGAAAACGTTTGGAGCACACTGCTCATACATTGTCTCTTGTGATGTACCATGGAGATATAAAGCAAGCTGGTACCAGACAGAAGTCCTCCTTCACACAAAATCACTAGTGCAGATGCAGTCTTTAAGATGCTGTTGTATTAAACCTGGCCTCTATATTGCCTCTATATGCATCCCCAGTGGAAAACGTGTTACTGTGATGCAATGCTGGAAGGATAAAACGGTCTCCTAAGAAATGGCTTTTATGCTTTCAAGTGTAGGGAAGTATTAAAATTTAATTACAATGGCACTGTTTTCAGCTAGGCAACATTTTGAACACATTAAAAAGACAAAAGCAAGCACACCAAAAAACTGCTACAATCTGCCATCATTGAAGGCCAGGAGTGCTAGCTAGGAAAGAAAAGGGAAGGCTAGTGGTCTTACACTGTGCAGAACAATGCCCAGCAACCAGTTTATCTGAATAAAAAAATAATCTTATTCAATTTGTAGTATATTGTAGTTATTATTAACAGGAAGACTACCTGATGAGCTTGGAAGAGTTTCAGACCATTCCTATAGCAAATGCCCACGTATAGGCTGCCTTTCAGGTGACTGTCTGTCAGAGGTGTCTGTGTAAGCATCTTTATTGATTTCTGATCTTTACAAATGATACCCAGAGTGTAGTTCCTCATAGTTTCATATATATGATGAGTGTCCATCATTGCCGCCAGGCATTTCAGGAGTCTGGTTTGCTTTGGAAGATTGATTTTTGCTTTATTTTATTTTCTGCAGCTGCACGTAATGAGGTTGACTTATTCATAAATGTCTTACTTGCAATATTTTTTTTCTTTGGGGCATATGGAGATGGCAGAGGTAAAGGAGCTTGCTGAATCTGGGTCTCAGGAGGCAGAGATCAAAGGCTTTCTAATATAACTGCAGATGCTAAAGGATACACGATGTAATGTAGGGAAACTAGTTTCAGTGTGTTGATGATGGCTCCAAGAGCAGACAATGCCAACAAACCCCAGTATACATAAGCAAGAAGGTATGTGCAGCCGTAGTGCCCTTAGAGCCGGAGGAATATACAGTGTACACATTGGTTTTAGTAAGAAAGCACAGTGGGACAGCAACTGGAGAATGTGACAGCGCACATTACAGGCATGCAGGGATGCATTGTAGTATTCATTCACACAGTGTGCTGCTTTTTGCTACATTTTGGAACAGAAGTATAAAATACATATGATTTCCTCTGTGTACGTGAACTATGAATTATGTGGTTTAGGTAATTTGAAGGGACAGAAAATGATCTTTATCTGAACTACCACCACTAAATATTACAAACATGCCTACTGTCTGGTATAATTGCCATGGTACTGTTTCTGTTCTCTGATGAAATCAGATTTGTCCTTCAGGGTTTGCAATGCCAATTATCTCAATAAAATATGAACAGCTGAGTAAAGTAACAGTGGAAAACTGCAAGTAAGAAATAGTCAGAATCCAGGACAGGGACAGGTCCGTATGGTATCATTGTATGCTTGTGTATAAAACAGTGTAGCATATCTTACATTATAAGCACTATTATCTGCTCTATATGGCTTGCTCAAACCTTTGGAATTCAGTGTCAGTGCTTGATATTAAGATTAGTGATTGACTGATTAAAAACAGAGATAGTGCTTGCAGGTAAATGAGCTATATTTGTGGTTACATCAAAACATCTCAAAGCATCTTTACAAATTGTCACAGACATATTTCCTAAAGAAGGATCTTGACCCTAAGCAAGGAGCTCTGCCATTACAGTTCACCTTGTGGGGTCTTTGAAAGTGTAGCCAGCTGAACGGTGTGGAAGTTGTTCAGTTAGTCACTTGATTGGAGCTCAGCTTGTCATTTGTGCTACAGCAATGTGAACACTGCTGCTGTGATTCAAGTCATGTTTCACTGCCATCTTTAATAGTTGAATGACCTGCTGCTTTATTTACTTACGCTTGGACACAAAAATGCACAGGCAAAACTTGAGGCATTAACCTTATGCAAACAGTATCCTGGCAGCTGTTATCTAGGATCACGGCACTTGAAAATAGATAAAAATGCTCAGACTGGACTGAAAAATTGGCATTTGTCTACGATGTGGAATATAGTCATGCTTTACTGGGATAAATTTACCTCTGCTGGGGGACAACCAAAGTCTCATTATGGCTTGTAGCATGTGTTTCTTTCTTTTTCATCAGGAAATGACCTACTCTATTTTTTAATTTGTTCTTATGTACAAAGCCATAGATTACCACCAGCTGTAATTGCCACCTACAATGTGATGAAAAAGACAAACCCCCCAACCTGACAGACTTTGGAACTTAAAAAGGAGCACAGTCTTATTCTTGCTCCCAGATCTTCTAGATGTCTCCTGTACGTATCGTTTCCCAAATCTAAATTTTGATCTCTCATGTTTATTGATATTCAGCATTTTTAGAACTTTCTTTTTCAACTTGTTTAATATTTGTTACAAGTTTTTAGTGTTTACCTCCAGAAGGTACTGCCCCACTCTACCACTGTTCTGTCGTATCATCACACCATGCTGTTCTGCAGAAAACAAGCCAGGAGGAGGGTCAGCTGCGTTGATATATCCTACAGATGAACTTTTACATTTGTGTTGATTTTCTGTTTGCAAGAGTCAATTTAGTTCTGGTACGTCTTGTAAACTAATAGCTGGTATCTAATCAGAAACTTGAGAGGATATTTCAAAGTCAACTCTCCTACCTGCATACCTGTCTTAATAAAATAGTGAGAGAAGAGCACTGCTGCGAAGTCGCATCTTGTTATAATGGCGGTTTGCAGGGTACCAAGCTGATGAAGTTGGAATTGGCAATACTGTGTCATGTAGAGAAGCAGCTACAGGAGTATTTGTTTTCCAAGATTGCTTGCAAAGAAACAGAATACTCTCCTGAGCCAGCAGGTTTGCAGTCATCTTGTGTGTGATATGGGGTCATTGGTACAGACATTGAAACATAATTTCTCATTAGATATGTTAGGAATGTAGTCATCCACATAATTATTTTTTAGTTCAAAATGAAAGAAAGTGTAATTAAAGACAAATGAAGCTGTAGGTAAAGGTAGGATTTGATTTACGTACAGCATATTGGAGTTCAGTTGTTCACAGAGAATATAAAACATTTTGAAAACTGAACTTGTTCTTTCTTCTGATCCTGGACTTAAACTCACAAACATGAATGAAGATGCATGGAGTAAGGAGCCATGCACTTGTTAAATTTTAAATAATTAAAATTAGATAATGTAAATGAAATTGCCGATTATAATACCTGGAGACAAGTGCTTCAACAATTTGGGGTGGTTTTTGTTTTGTTTAGCTGCAAACTTTAAAGCTTGTTTTAACAAATGTTCTTTAAGGAATTACAGCTTTTTGTTATAATTTAACCTATATAAGAATGACATTCAAAATATATCTAGAGTTGGGTAGATCTAACTGTACAAATAGCAGCCAATTGTAACCAAGTGTTCTAACATCCAGCAGGCTTTGCTCCCTGCCATCGCTTTCCTGTCTCCTTCGATCTGTGCTACCCATGCTGTGCCCTGTTGCCTGCACTGTTTCTGCCAGCTTCTCTGCCTTTCCTTCTTGTCAGCAATTCCCAATATGTCCAGAAGAAGGAATAGAGAGATTATTTTTGTTCGTTAGGTAATTTTTTATAATAAAGATAGTTCCTTTCTTTCAAAGTCAGAATGTTTTATACAAATACATGATTATGTCAGTTCTTCTCCCTGAGAGATTATATTATTTGACCATTTTTTCTGATTCCTTGGTCTATGTTTGTATTCTTGTGACAGCTAGATAAAGTAAGTGGTTCAGGTCCTTATTAGCATTAATCTGGAACTTGGTGGATAGCAGTAAATATTTCCCAGTGTTTACAGACCATTATCATCAACTCCAGAAAATATATTTGTTCAAAGTAAGAAATTTCATGTGTGGAGATGCAAGTCCTCTTTTCATTCTGAATGAAAATTCTATTCATTCTATTCATTCTGAATATGTTTGAGAGAGAGAGAATTGATCATTTTGGAAATCTGGCTAAAAGAATATTCCCACCAGGACATACAATCCTTGAAAGCAAATGGAAAAGCATGGAAGCACCAGCTGTGTGTGAATGAATCAGATTTGGCCTGGTTAACAACAGAGGTGAATCAAAGATGGTTTTGTTGATAAAGACTGTTTAATTGAAGATGGCTTAGAGATCCTGTAAGCATTTCCCTTAAGACTGTTTCTGGCTTGTAAAAAAAACTATGCTTTTAAATTAATATGTATTTGTTACTGGGGTGTTTATTTATTCACCTTTAAGTTCAAGACTCCTTATCAGTTTTCTTCTGTTATCGTTCTAAAGTGCCCTGACTAAATCAAACACCCTTCCACTTCCCTGCTGCAGAAATGGAGGTGCGAGGCTGTGTGTGAATGTAAGCCCATGTATAATTCTTGTGTAAAATGCAGACGGTGTTGATTTAAGTAGCTGATGTCTGCTGCTGTGATGCAGACTTGGTGTTTAAGAGAAAATTGCAGACCTTAAATATGTGTTATCTAAACTCATCAAATATTTTATGTAAGAGAAGGAAGAATCAATGACACGAGAGTGACTGTGTGAATTATGGACAAGTTAAGCTTAGGGTACTGTGACTGGGGTTAGTGGAATTAGTTCTGAGTCCCAGGATACAGATGAGAATTTCCTGTGTCTGTACTGAGCCCTTAAAAGTGGATATGGTTTTAAAACATTCCCTAATACCTTTTCACTAGCGAGATGAACATGTTATGGACTTGCTTTTAACCAAAAATCACCTAATAAGGAACTTATAAGGGGACGATTTGAGGGCATCCTTTGCCATCCTTTGAGGGCATCCCTTTTACTTCTGGCTCAAAGTAGAATCGCACTTGGTATGACTTTCAGCAAAACAAGATGCTTTCTATTTAATTTCATTCAAATGTTTTATTATGCTTCATTGTTACCACATTAGATAGCAAACACAAATCCAATAAAATGTAAACCTTGCTTTCATTTAGTTGAAAGAAACTTGCTTGTTCAAAGTCTTTGAGATTATCTCTTTTAGAAAATAGTTTATTCTTAGAGGTAAATAACCTTGGTCAACTTGAAGCTTTGCTTTATCCTTTGAGATTTGATTGATTTTTTTAGTCCACTTTCATGCAAATTGTGAAGGTTCTTCATTCTGAGTTTGTTTATTTAGATAAAGAGACAAACAGATTGCTAATAGCTGTTCCCTCTTTTCAGGGCAATAAAAACCCCAAACACTTGTATCACATAATATTGCAGTGATATTCTTCTTGTGTTAGTTGATTCTTTTAGTGATAAATTTTGTTCTTCCAAGCTTGTGTTTACTCTGAGAGCAGCCAATGCCATTTTAGAAGTTTGGATGATACAGCTTTTTTCTTTGAGGATCTTGCCTGATCCACATAAGGTTAACCTTATTTACATCTTCAGACAATCACAGTGTGAATCTCAAAAGTGAAGTCTGTGCCTCAGTCCCATGGAATTTTCCATTTTAAGTCTTAATAAGAATGGTAGATCAGTTACTGTCTTCTACTGTCTTGGTTAATCTGATGTGTTCTAAAGTTTGTTTTGTGGTTACTGTAAAACTTTAATTTCAGTGATCCTTCAAATATTTACATGCTTAACTTTGTTCTTTCAATGAAGTTTTAGAAGTTTCATTTGCATTTAGTAGAGAAAATGAGGCAAGAACATTTATTGCTGTTCAGTGTTAACCTGTGGAACCCCTGTGAACTACTCCCAGGGAATTTCAAAATGTGATTGAAAAACTTATTTAAGTCATAGAATCGTAGAGTGACTTCAGTTGAGTGGGATGTTAAAGACTGTATAGTTCCAATTCCAGTTCCATGAAAAGGATTGCCACCCACCAGATCAGGCTTCCCAGACCCCAGTCAAACCTGACTTTAAACACCTGTAGGGATGGGGCATCCATATCTTCTCTGGGAATCCTGTGCCAGGACCTCCATACCCTCTGAGTAAAGAATTTCCTCCTAATATCTAACCTAAATGTCTCCGCTTGTAGTTTCAAACTATCCTCCCTTCTCCTATCACCATCAGACTGTCAGTCCTCTTCCTTCTCCTCCCTTGAAGTCATTTTGGAATGTCATAGTGAGTCTCCCTGGAGCTTTCCCTTCTCCAAGGTAAAAGAGCACAACTCCCCCAACCATTCTTCTTATGAGAGGTGCTCCAGCTCTCTGACCAATTTTGTGGCCCACCCCTGGACCTGCTTCAACAGCTCAGCATCCTTCCAGTGCTGCATTCCCAGTCCTGGATGCAGACTACCCATGGGGCCTCACAAGAGCAGAGTAAATGGCAACAATCACCTTCCTCTCCCACATGGCTAACCAAGTAGGAGGAATTTCATTCCCCTGACACCCACCTAGGAGCTCAGTGACATGAGATATGTGAGATTACATCTGTGATCTATAGATAATATATATTTTAGTGAGCTTTTTAGCTACACTGGAAACTTCTAGTTTCCATAAAATGTAATAGATCGACTCATTTAGGAAAAAAAAATTGCTTCTCTATTATAGATTTGCATGTGCATAAATCACAAAAGAATTGATCACAAGTTAGAGCTTTGTGATGTTTATTGTCAAACTAATTGGAACAGCAAGGAATGGGAAAAAGTGGGCACATATATATATGGCAAAATTAAATGGGATTTTTTTTTTTATGAAATAGTTTTTGTCTTTCTTAAATAGAGTTCTGCTGTGAAGATATGCAAAATTGCTTTGGCCTCTGCAGAGTGGAGGTTTTACCTTCAAGCTGTTCTATTGTCCAGACCAAAAGGTTACTTTTTTCTGGGGTTCAGAAATACTAGAAAATTCAGGAGATGGAATCTTTTGTTTTTGAGTTAAACATGCTTTTTGTCTGAAACATTAATAACAAGTTTTTTGGCCTATCAGTCATTCTTAGTAACTTTTTCTTAGGTTCACTATAAGTCATTTTCTTCTGAAAAGTGGGCATCGGATCCAGCACACATCAAAATGTTTTTAGTGTTACTTTCTGACTGTGTTATTTCAAATACTTTTCCTTGATGTCGTACAAAGCATTTTGGAAAACGTGAGTCATGTTATTTAAAGTCATAAGTACAAGAATATAAAAACTGGTATCAACTCTGTTTTTTTAATTGCTTGTTTGTTGATGATTTGTGTCTTATAATAAATGCATTTTATTTATTTTAGTGGAAGCATACATGGTGCTGTACAGCAATATGGAAAATACACACTGTAATTGCTGAATTCAAACCATTTTTACTTTTTTATTTGTGGGTTTTTGTGTTTTGTTTTTTTTAGTTTAAACCCTAGAGGAGTATCATTTTAGGTTGACTGAAATGTTTTGTTAACTGGTAGAAACTGACTTAAGCCTTCCCAAACAATAATAAATTACATTGCTAGAAGGAAACCAGAGTAAATAATCTACTGTACTGCTATGCACATTACTGTTCTTTTGTCCCCATGATCTCAATAATAATAACAGTAATTGAATAAATGAAACAATTTCTCAGAGCATGTCTAATTATGTTGGATTTTATGTCTAGGAAAATTAAGATAGAATAGTATATCAGCGGAACTGAATCTGATACCACAAGGATAGTTTTGTTAGTATTGATCCCAGACTTGTTTGCAGCGGTCTGGTGTGATGGGAGAAATTGAATGAGTAAATCCGGATTAGCCCTGCTTGGCACTTCGTATTTATTGGTGTGGTAAGCCACTAGAGTTGTAATTACTGGTCTGCTTTACAAATTACACCATTTTTACTTCTTGGAACTAGCGCATTTCAGTGAGAGGGCTGGAACACTATTTTTAATTTGTTTATTGGGGTAACCATTTGAATCCTTAACTTACATTACAGTGATATCAGAAATTCTGTGCTCTTAGACAGTAGAACTATTTGGTGTTGCATTTACAAGAGGTTGATTTCATTCTCTTGTTGTCTTGGTAGATATATTTGAGAACATATCTGTGTCTCGTTTGCTCCTTCCTGGTCTCCTGTAATTCTGAGAAAGTTTCCAATTTATTTTTAGCCAGCTTTGTATCTCCATGTAACTAGAGGTCAGTGGGACTGTGGGATTCATGGGCTGATAGCTTCTGCTTTGAAAATGTTTATATAAAGCATGTAGAGATAAATTATAGAATCCAACATGCTTCATATAATAAGGATGTTAAATGTCAGAAACTGTCCAAATTTAGGACTCTGAAAATTGTGACATATTTTTCCAATGACAATTCGATATTTAAGTGCTTAAACTCACCAGCCCCACCTACCGGTCATTTCTCACCCCCGACTGGCTTCCTGCAGTCGGAATCTGCTGACATATATACTTTTGAACCATACAGCATTTATTTTTAAGCAAATGAATGATCAGCTATTTGCAAAAGCTACACTAGCTAGTTACTTCAGGCATTTCTTTTTATTCTTTTCATGTTCGTTTCCTTCTGATGCTGTTGTGCAATACATATATACATATATATACATATATTATTTTTTTTCACAGATGATTTGTTTATAGTAAAATATTAAGTTTCATATCCTCTTTTAGTGTATGCTTCATTTCATTCTGGACTATATGATTATATGTTTATCTGTAGCTCTGTTGAACAGGAGATGCTCATTAAAAGACCATTTGCTGATGAAGTAGCACAAACTCACTAGCGCAATATTTAGCTGTATTTCTTTAAACATCATTTTTTTAAAGACAAAGAATAGTGTACTTTTGACTGCAGATATGCACACTTCACCAGCTTTTGTGGTTTTCAGTCCTTTTATTTGAATGAATGTGGAAAGGGCCATCATGGAAACCTTGCTGCCTTACCACTTTATAATATAAAATGGTATGGCTATTAGTTTCCTGTGCTATAAGAGCAGTTGCCTTCTTTCTTTTGCTTGACAAGTTGGATCTTTGTGATTGCATTTTATTACGTATGTGGACATGACAATGAAGTGGTAAGTTTTTTCTTACAGTAGAGCGGAGTTCAAACAGAATGAAAAGGGAGATAGGATTTCTCCTCACTGTTCCCTTAATTAGGGCATCAATAGCAAGGTGAAGTCAGCAGATGTAATTTTGCCAGTTTCTTTCCCATGTTTTTGGGTTTTTCCCCCCATAAAATTAGATAAATGAAGACAGGACAGAGGACATTTTTTATAAGTTAGGAACCAAGCTCAAAAATACTGTTTATTTTGTTTGTTTGTTTTCATGAGCCATGGAGAAGTTCACTTTTTTTCCTGCTAGACCAGTAGGCAAAAGATCATGGATCCCCTCAGGTTGGAAGGCCCTCAAGTGGTCTCCAGCCCAGTGCTCTTCCCGAAGTAGCAATGGGACTGAATTCATCAAGGGTACAGTACCTGCAGCTATGGGGGTACTACAAGCTCTTCTTTCACAGCAGACCTTTTCATTATGTCCTATTGGAACCTCCTGTGACTGAATTCATGACCATTTTTCCTTGTACATACACTGTGCAAATGAGCCTTGGTGCTGCTTTCATTTTGTCCCGGCAGGGCTGGAAAACAGCTCTGTGGTCTTCCCTTATTTTTCTCTGCTGGCTAGGCAGGCCTGGGTCTTTCAGCCTCTCCATGTCCTACTTTGTTCCAAAAATGGGCGAGATTTTTTTTTATTTTTTTATTTTTTTTTTAAATAATGAAAATTTTCAAACTAAGAAAATCACTTGCAATTAGCTTAGCTTTCAGCTGGTTTACTATCAGATGCTTCAAAAAGGAAGTACATGAAATAAAGATGACCTTTTGCTTGTAAGTCACTTGAAATTTCCCAGCAGGGTCATCCTTCTGGAGGATAATGATCTTATGGTATTAGAATAGCAGAAGTCGAACACAAAGGTAGGTGGTTGTACCATTTGCTTTTCCTTCTCAAGATACTATGAAAGTGCAGTGCCAGCTATCTTGCTCTTCTCATAAATGTATAAAAACATCAGTATACTGATGTGTGTATATACCATGCAGCGAAGCAAATGAGAAAAGGATACACAATTCTGTAAGAAAGAAAATACATTTCCCATAATGGCACACAGCAGATATGATAGCTATCAACTTGAAACCAAACAGAATAAAATCCAAAGAAAAAGACATTATACTGACATTATAACTACTTAGAAATTTGTAAAGAGATAAGTTTCTCAGGGGGAGGTGTGAGATCATCTGAATGGAAACTTTTACTTAGGGCATTTTAGACTGAGCATTTTCATAAATGACTGCCTTTCACATACACACAAAAGTAAGTTTTGGGTACTGCATACACTGCACTGAGTGCACATCTCAGATTTAATGTCTGTAAGAGGTAGACACTTGTGTTGTCTCCAGTCATTTGGGTTTTGTGCTAAAGGGTTAAATTACTCCCACACTTTATTAGAGGTCTAAAATTTTAGTCTGGTCTAGTTTAAATTCTCACTAAGCAGTTCTAGTCTGTATTATTATACATTTATGTTTACTCAAAAACAAACAAACAAAACAAAAAAAATACTCAAACTTCTGAGACTGACAGATAGAGTGGACAACATCTGCAATATAATATATTTAAGCTTATATTAGCATAGATGTCATTTTTTGTAATATTGTGTCTTCAATTCTTCTTAATCTCACACGTTTGGTACAGTCCAAGATATGACCTATGATGAGGATACCTGCTGCGATTATGTGTTTTTTTCCCAAAACAACAGCATTTTGTTTTTTCTAACTGCTGATTAGAGGGAGTCAAACATTTTAGAAATATTTCAATATTTTAAAGTAATTTTTGGGGTAATACAGAATTTTTACCACTTTATTTCTGTTAAAAAAAAATTAAGATTTTAATATCTGAATTGTACTTTATCTATAGTATATACCCAATATAAAATAATCAAATATAAATTGAATTGGAAGTGAAAAATGCATGACCAACATTCAAATCATTGGAGTGTTTTTCCATTTTTTCCAATTCTTTTTTGACAAAATCGAAAGGATTTCACAATGTATCTTTATCTTGATGGAAACAGATTTTTCAGTGGAGCTTTGTTGATGTTTTCTGATATGTTTTATTTAGGGGAGCAATTAAAATGAAAATCCATTCGGTTTCATTGTTAGTTATTATGGAATTTGCAGTAGTTCGGTATTGCATTGCAGAATTATTGCTATGTAATCTGTACTGAAATCCACAAGCAATATTCTTCCAGGTATAGCACTTCATAGTTAGGTTGTCAGCTGCTGAAAAATAACAACTTGGCAACAGTTTGAAAAAGGATGCTGAGCTGATAGACCAGTGGCAGAATAACTTGTGTTATTAAAGGCATGATACATGAGGAAAGAAAAGAATGGGCAGAACAGCGTAACATGAAAAATGAATGGACATTTCATTATAAAGGACTTCCTCTTGTTTCTGAGCATATTGATGCTTGCAAAATCTTCTGTGAATACTGAAAGTGGTTTGTTGGCTGCAGACAACAGTGTCAGACGTATACACTATTTTTAGGAAGAAATTTGTTTTGAAGACTATGATAAATTTTCAAATTGCAGAGCTACACTAAATAAAATGTCATTTTCTGAATAAATCAGCATTCTGTGCTATCATCTGAATTTCTGATGTCATCTTGTACAATATAATGTCCGTGCTTCTCCTGAGGCAGCCTCTTCAATTCTGCCTGCACCTGAGGCATAATGTGGGACCAGATGGTCTTCCAAAGATTGATGTTCCCAGTGGAACATTGCTGATTTTCAAGGGGCTTGAGACCTCTAGGTCTTGTAGTTTTTCATTGGAACAAACTTATTGATGTTCAGGTATCAGATACAACTGGGAGAAGCTTTTATTTCATAGTTTATTCTCTTTACCTTGTAACTTTCCAGAAGACAACAGAAATAGGTCTTAATTCTGTTTGCTATTAGTTTTGTAGTTTGTGTAATAATTCCTGTTTTCACAACTGCCGTGCTCTATATTTAACTATTCATTCTGTTACTAGAATAAGTTCAATACCCCATAATGATTAATGGAACATAAAACTGTAATTTGGTAAAATAATTTTTAAGAGAGCTTTCAGAGAGTTGAAAGAGTGGCTTTTAATCTGACATTTTTATTCTCCCAAATTAGGATGTTTTTCTGGAGCTTGCTCAGAACTGTTTAGAATACACTCTGATTTTTTTAAATATCCACCTTGACCTTCATTTTGTACATAGTGGTATGTGAAAGGGTAATGAGTATAAGGAGCAATGTCATGACTGAAGTCAATACTTAAAACACCAGTAAAGTTTGGACTGGACCACTTTTCCAGCCCTTCTGCATTCCTTTCCAGGTTTAGCAAGAAATGAGCATTCTTTACTCCACGGGGCTTTCAAATGTGCTAAATGAGGAAAGTCTGTGCAGAGTAAAAGATTACTTAGCTGGGCGTTTTCTAACATGCTGGAACACCCTGATGGTGTATCGCACCTTTTTAGTAAGAGCATTAGGCATCTACCCTATATAAGAGCCATACAAATATTTTATGTTGACCAGTGATCCTTCACCTGTACCTCTAAGTGCATTTTAATTTTAAGCTGGGGCAAAGTGGGAAAAGGATGTAGGAGAATGGAATTAAAAAAAAAGATCTCTTTTAATGTATACATGAAAACTTCATCTTTTCATAGAAATATCATTCTTGTATTGTTAGGTTGTGAAATGATCTAAATATTAACGGAAATTTTGTTTGGTTTTGGTAAAATTTAACCTTCCAAGAGAGCAGGAGAGGTAAGCCAGAAGAACATGTTTCTCCTGGAATAAACAAGTGTCTTCTTTTCAAGGCAAAATGCTTTCAATTTCAATTTGTTGACAAGTGTGTGGGGAAATCAGTTTTATTTAAAGCTTGATTAAAAAGCAAACAAAACCCACCCTTTCAGGCAAAGCCCTATTTTTGCACACCCTGGGGCAATCTGAAGGCTCAGCATTTCAGGGGCACTCAATGAAATGCAGTGGAGCTGGGCAGGCAATCACTTAGAGAAGAAGTTGGATTTTAAAGCTCAAAGAGTTAATGCCTACAGAGCAGTGTAAATGCGGTTTATTCTCTCAGGTGACGAGCTAGATCAGATAGATTGTACACAGAGATCTTTCCCAAGACCTACATTTAGCTGTATGGCAAAAATTGTCTCCTTGGAAATAGTCACGGTAATCGAATGAGTTATAAAACAAAGCAAAATTATGTGGTTAGAAAAACATTTAAGAATGAGATGATGATTGAAATTAAGTGCAGTCACAGAAATCTTCAGAATAACTTAATGATGTCTTATGAATTGTCATTTAGTCACAAATATTCAGGCTAATATTTGTGTTGCAGGTGACTTTTGTTTGTAAAATTGTGTCAGTAGTTTCCAGCTGGGGACTTGTTTTGTGGATATATGCAAACATTGACATGCCCACAAATTCCAAACAAATGCTGCTGTTTGCAGTGGACAATTGACTGTGTGAGGATTTAAAACTCTTGGATTCCATGATATTCATTTACTGGTCAAAGTACACAGAAAATACTTGTAGATTACAGTGTTGTTATTATATACCTCATAAACCTGTGCTGTTACAGCCCCTGTATAGCTTCTATTTGCTGAGAATAGCATTGAGTGAATCAAATTGCAATTCAGAGTTGTCTGTGGTTAAAATCATTACCAAAGGGCTTTATATTGAGTAGAATGCAGTTCAGTATTTAGATCACTTTGGATTTGTTTCCAGTTGAATTATCTGGGGCATTTCTCTTCACACTTTAAGCTGATGTTGATATTTATAATGTGCTCTCAGGTTTAGAGCTAGAAAATACTACTTAAGAGGTAGCCGATGTTCAAATATTGAGAGACTTGATAAATACTGTTGGTCTGCATTGCGTGGTTGGACAGTGATAGTGGCATTAGAGGACCAAAGTCACAGTACAAATACATTTGTACCAATATTGTGTTTTGTATAAAGTTCTATTAAGTGCTTCTGTTCATCTCTGAATGTAAAACATGTTTACTGCTGAAAGGTTCTGACAAATTTAAACATTTATCTCCTTGTATCTTTTTTTAGTTGCATTTCGAGACAGTTCAAAAATCTAGCAAAAAAGGAAGTTAAGATGCTATTTATTTCAATTTCCATTCAAATAACATTATGATATTCAAGAATTAATTCAGAAGATCAAGTTTAAATTTTAAAGAAATTTGTGTGAGCAGTCACTTCTAATAACTGAGCTTTGAAACTTTAGGTGTCCAGATTAGTTGTTAAATCTGTTGAAAAAATGAATTACTTTCAGGAAGACATCGCGGCTTGTTGTGATAAGCTGAGATGGCTGTTCTGAGTGTCAATTTTGTATAAAAACAGGAGAAAAAGTAATTGATGTGATCTTTCTGAGTGCTTGCCTGTTCTTTTTGCTCTCATCTGAAGACTGTTTTTAATTTATTTCCCTGTTTAGTTTCTGCAAACATCACAAAATAAAAGAAAAAAATAAGAAAGAGAGCTGTCACCACAGAGGTGCAGGTTATCAAAGAGGTTTTTCCAGGCTTTTGTCACCTGTGAAATTTGGAATGAGCATTCACCTCTAGACTTTTACACTCTTAATACTTTTCACTTAGTATCTCCTCTCTTGTTCCCGTTTTAATTTATACATCTCAGTTCACAGAGACTGAATTGTGTTTGTTAAGAATCATCTCAGAATCAGAATCAGCTCTTGAGTCTGTGCTGGAGAGTTCTCTGTGTTTTCTGCTTGTCCTGCATACTTTCCAGGGATTTTGAATCATTTGATAAGATTGTACCTTTGAGCTGAAACCATCACTCTTCTTAGACTCATGATCTAACGGAACTTTCTGCTTTTTACTTGGTGCTGAGGTGGGAATAACTTGGTGTTACCTTATGTGGCTGGTCCCTAAATTTTTGCTGTAGAGGCTGATGCATTAAGATGACATTAGGTTAAGTATTAGAAAATTCTGACCTTTTCACTGTTAGAAATGTAATTTGCATGCCTTTTGTTTTCGCCACTAAGAACTGGGAGAAGTCTCCCTAAGTCTCTTAATTAGTCAATCAGTAATGCCCAGTTCTGTATATTGTTTTCTTTCCCTGTTAAGATTTCTGACTCAACTTCAGAGCTTAATAGCCATCACCCCCATTTTGTGCTCTTGTATCACACTTCAGGGAAAGCTTCTGCAAGTCTCTTGCTGGCTCTACTTGCAGTAGTCAGAGCCCCGGAGACGTCAGCATTTAAGTGTGTTTTGAAACTGCTGAAGTGTGTTGTTCAACCAGATTGGGTGGCCTACACAGCGACTCTAATAACAAATGGCTCTGTTTTTTCTTAGAGGGGAAGTAATTGCACACGCATTGTGTTAAGGTTGCCTTCTGACTGTTAGGCAGTAAATTCTGAAGAAAGTGTGCTATTCTCTCGCTTCTGAAATAAAACATGAGTATAACCTGGAATGAACCTGTGTCTTATGTTTTTATTCATTGTTTGTTGACCCTGTGGTCAACTCTCTGTCACCATGATTAATCATTCAGGCTCCAGTTGTCCAAAAAGACAATTCAGGCCTTTTCTTTGAGAGAAAATGGGAGGGTAGAAGGAAATAATACAAAGTATTAATGAAACAAAATGGGTTAATCTTTGACATGATAATTTATACTTAGGTTAGCAAACCAACAGGAGTGCTCTTGTATGTGGAATGATTAATAGCTGCTATGGTTGCATCTGTGACAAGTGATTAATAAAGTTTGCGATTAAAAAAAGAAATACTTTCTTTTCTTTTCCTAAGTGTGCAAATCTTGGAACCCCACTTCAGCCTGCATAGTGGTTCAATTACAAGGCAGACCTATTTGTAATTCAGATGTCACTCACCATTACTCATGCAAGTGTCTAAAAATGGAGCTTACTTGATCTGTTAAGTACTAAAGAGCTGGCAAATTCAGCATGTCCCCAAAACACTTTTTGGCCTTGGGGATAATATATATCACAGATGTGGTTGTTTCTACAGGAACATGTAATTTACTGACATGGAATTTTTACCTATAAAATATATATTCTGAAACTTTACAAATTAGTTACCAGATGCAAACAAAAGCTGCAAAATCCAGATGTACTGCATACCTGGAGGAAAAACTTGCATTATATTTCAAGCCTATCCAGATACAACTGTTTTCTGTTTGTTTGTTTGTTTTTTTCCTGCTGCTTATCAGGGAAAGGAAAATGTAATCTAATGCTCTTCGTGGCTCCTCTTTTGTTTGTGCAATATGCAACCTTGGGCTGTAAATTTACAAGCTTTTAAATTTTCTAGAAATCTACTAAGTTTGAACTGATAGTTTGGTACAGAAACCACATCAGAGACCCTTTCGGCAAATACCACTTCAGGAGATCATAATTGGTAGTAGTGATGTGAAGCAAGATTGGTCTTTAATGCAGTTAAAGTGCATAGAGCAAGTGATACTTACTCTTAAGTGAAAAAGTAGGTAGTGTAACGAAGTAAGTGTCATTGTGATATTGTATGAAAGCTAACGGATAACTTCTGTTCTGAATGTTTTTGGGCTGCAAAAATAAGCTTTAGTAAGAGAAGACATTTTATTCAACATTAATCATTTAATTTTGGGACTTTCAGAAGTAGAAATTTGGAAATTAGTGATTAAATTGAGGAGAAAGCTAGCAGGAAATTACTATCATACTCAATATATCTGCCTGTCCAGTTCTGAAGTTATTTTTGTTGCCTTTGAGAAGATCTAGTTCTCCAACCAAACCTATCACTTTCACAAATGATGCAGTTTTCCCTGTCTCTATGGAGAAATGAGCAAGGGCATTTGAGATAAGCAAAAAGCAAAATCTCTGAGTAGAGTTGGTATTTCATCAATAAATGAATCTTCAAAGATTTATCTGTATTTTTGTCCAGACAAGTTTGTCCCTGAAACAATCTACTTTCTGAACCTTATTTATTTTGCAGAGTGAAATGGTAGTTTTTTTTAACTTGAACATTTAAAAAAAAAAAAAAAAAAAACGAAAAAAAAAACCAAAAAAAAACAAACTTGGTCATCATTGTAATATGCTATGGGGAAAAGTAAATGCAGACTCCTGATAGCTTAGATGTTGAAAATTCCAAGAAAAGCTTATACTGTTGCATCTCAGACTGCTCCTGCCAGACGGAGCCTTCCTTGTTGTTTTTGCAGTAAGGTATCATCAAGGAAATTGTGAACTAGCTGTAAGTCTCTGGACTCTTTAATGGTTGTGACCACTGATAGTGCTTATTGGAGAAATAAAGAGAATAGAGGCCCTTAGTTTCTTCCTGATAGTAGCATTATTTGATTCACAGCAATTTTTTTTTTTAGAAGAGGAAATTTCCAGGACTATTTATTTCTAAAGAAGTATTTGTCATTCTAGTTGCAGAGGACATAGTATTTACGTTTAGCTGTTGATATTTTAATTAACAATTTAAGTGTGTTGTTTGCCCTATGAGTTCAATGGGAGACACTCTACAAATAAACAGCGGTTCCCTCTTGGACAATCACTCTGTAAATGAGCTTACTTTGTCAATAAAGCACATGCCTATCAGCCCCTTCTAGGCAGCAGGGAGCAAAGATGTTCATTTACTTAAGCAGTAGGTTATACTATTAGTGTGTGTGATTGCTGTTAATTAGGATATGTGCAGATGTCTCTGTGCTCCGGAGTCTGTAATATAAAACCTTTTAACATTAAGGCTATTAATGAAATCTATAAATGGTTCTATTAGGAGGTTTTAAAATTTGCATTACTTCCTCTCTGTTTGGTTCTTATTTTTTTGTAATAATACAATTGTCAGAATATAACCAAAGGTTATACGGAAACAATAAAGTGGAGGTCTTGCCTTGAAGAGTCTGCAGGGGCTCTATTTACCAATATTTGTCCTGTAATTCCTGTTAGAGAATGCATGTGTAGTCAAGTTATGAATTACAAGTGACTTCTGTTTTTCCATCTCACATTCAGTTCTGTGTTTAAATATACTTTTCATATCCCTTTGAATTGACATAATTCAAACATTTATTTAGTTTTCTAAATCCATCATAAATGATTTCACTTGTATTTCCTTGTAAACAAGGTTATGTAAGTATATGTTTGAAAGACCAGACTGTATGAATATTCATTTCTTATTTAAATTTTAAAATCAAATGTCTGTAGCAAATCTTGCATTAATAATGTCTGGGCTGTGCTTTGCTATTAGTTACATATAACCTCTCTGACATCAGTAGCAGGGTCAATTCAAACTCTTGTCACAGTGAGCATTTCTTTTAAATATATAATCTAAAGCCATGTTTCTGTTTACATGAAAAAGATCAGTTGGAGGAAAATGTTGCTTTAGAATGGTAAATAGTATAATTCTGTATGAACTTTCATCCATTTCTTGGAAACTAAGTCAGAGCAGTGGATGCCTTGCATCCTAATCATGGCACCATAACATAAGCTCCTTAATAGAATTTAGCATTCTGTGCAAGCATCATACAGAAAGAAAGAAAGCCAATGCAACTGGTCTCTGGACTAGCAGAAGGGACTCTTTTCTGAGCTCATGGTGGACAGAATGTGTAATTGAGCTTGGAAATGCATTCCAGCACACTTTGCATTTACTAAGTCCCAAAGGAGAATATAACATGCTTGGTTTTCAACTCCACAGATGCTACCCTAGTAAAGACTATCTTGAGGAATTTGATACTGTTATTGGTTATATTAAATTCTATTTTTTGGAACTGTGAGTAAACGTTAAGGTTTTAATTCTGTTTTACCAAGCCTTGCAGCACTACCTCCCTCAATTTCACCAGGAACAGCATGAAACAGAGGACATGGAATTTAACAAAAATGGATTTTCTGACCTTTTAATCAGCTGTTGTACATGAGCTGGGTTTGGACTCGAACTTATTTCAGGATTTCTAATTGTCAATCTGACCAATGAAAATTCAGTCAGGATGGAGCCAGTCTCCTGAGCATAACGAGTTATGGTGTTTGAGGAAATTCTGTTTTGTTGAAATCTGAGAAAACATGACTTTATTTTCTATTTATTTCTTCTTGGGAAACCAAACCAACAAACAAAGTCAAAATCCACCTAGCTTGGAGAGACTTTTTATTAAGTGCAAGAATTGAAAGTAAATCAACCAAAGAAACAACAATAAAAATTCCAAACCATCATAAATAGAACTGTAAGTGCAATCTTTTGTGCTGTAATTATGAGCATCAGTTAGGAAGTAAAGGGATTTGAGATCTGGTCTTGCAGCAGTACCATGGCTTGGGGATTTTTGGGTTTACAGGTGTAGCCCAGTGTATACAGACTAAAACTCTTGGAAAAGTTCATTATTTGGAGCAAGCATCTGCCAGATGCTATGCTGGGACACAGGTATGAGTTGTTGCTCAGTGTATTCTCTGTCAGAGTGGATTTGAGATGTGACAGTGGACCAGATTTCTCCTAGAAGTTGCTGGGCAGTGCTAGTTTTAATGGAGCTCTTTGGAAAGTTTCAGCCAGTGCCAGGCGCAGCAGCAGATGTGTTTGTAGAGGGAGTTTCTAGACATCAACAGCTCTGCTGAGCTTGTGCTTCAGCTGAGCTGTTGAAAAAGTGCTGGAGAGAACTTCAAAGCTGTATTGTAGAATTTGGAAGATAAATGAGCTGAGAAAGAAGGACTGAATTTCAGAAGACAACCAAGAACATCAAAGATGCCCTGAATTAGAGTTAAAACTTGCTCCCTTAGATCTTGTGTTGAGACTCACTGTTTGGAAATTGCAAGGCGTGATGAGGGTGAGAAAAAGAACTTGAAAATTTTCATAGAAATACTGTATGCCGTCAGTACATTCGAAGGCCTTTTTTTGATATTTATTTATTTATTTTCTATCTGTATTCATGGCCATTTCACTTCTCCAAAACAACATTTTTCAAGACTAATTCTGTTTACGTTTTTATAGGTATTTTTAGTCAAAGAGTTAACTCACAAACTCAGACCAAGTTGAACTCAACTGCTAGTGAAGTACTGGGTGATACATGTACATAATTTCTGAAGAATCTTTTCATTATTCATGTTTTTGCCAGGTAGATTGGTCTGCTTCCCATACAGAAATGCTACTGAGTAAACTGAGTTATTGTGAACTATAAAGGACTCCTAGATTATGTACTATAGCAAATCCAGCTACATCTGTACATGTTGTTACAGCACAGGTTTATTTGTCTCTGTGCAATTGCATGTAGCATGAGGAATAAACAGAGAGTTGGAGACCTCTGCACACCAGCAGGGCTGTAATCTCATTGGCATCACAGCAGATGGTGGAACGGCTCCTGTGCCTGGAATATTGCAGTGAAAGGATTTGGTAATTTAGGAAAGATAGGAAAGAGAGACTAGGGAGGATTGATGCCAGTGACAAGCTGAAGTCTGTGGACCTCATCCTGGGTATGAATGAGAAGCTGATCCAGAGTTTGTGGGTCAGGATAAAAGGGAGGGCAGGGACAAGAGACATTATAGGGAGGGGGGCTGCTACAGGCCATACAACCAGGATATCCAAGAGGATGTTGCCCTCTGTAGACAGAGGAGCAGTCTTGGATTCAAAAGTCCTGGTCCTCCAGGGAGGGGACTTCAGCAGTCTGATATCTGTTGTTGGGACAACACCGAAGAGCATAAGCAGTTCAGAGGGTTCCTGGATTGTGTTGGCATCCAGTGAGCAGTGTTTTCACTGAGAATGAAATGGTTTCTCGCTGAGAAACCATTAAAAAAAATAAAAAAATAAAAAAATGGCCTGAGATATGAAATACTGTTCCCAATACTTGTACAGCACTACTAAATGGATGAGGGATGATCCATTGTCTACTTAATTATTTTCAATACAGCCATTTAACTTGATTATAAATGTTTGTACTAAGCACAAATTGTTTGAACTTTGACAGTGCATTTGCAGCTTATAATTTTATCTTTGAAAAACTGCCATCTGTATGCAAATATAAGGGAAATGAGAACGTTTGCTCCTATGCAGTCTCGTAATTCAGCTCTTGTATTTTCCAAGGAAAGTATGCTATAGACGAGACAGCATTTGGTCTTAAAATATGTAACCAAGTTTTCAACCACTTCCCTGTCATCTGCCAAAATAGTTTCAGAATTGCAGAGGATACTTCATTTTCTCAGTTCTGAATATGTGGGAATGAAGAGGCAGATCCTCCCAAAATGTGTAGGTGCGTGTCTTTCTGCTGAAATGATCTTAATATACAGAATCTTTTTTGAACACTGTCCAATTGTGTATTTACTATTTCTTCATGTGGATCTTTTTTTGTTTTTGCCTTTATTTATGTAGCATATTTGATGAATCTCCATCCTTTGAGCAGCGCATACTGCTTTTGCAAATTAATGTTATATTATCTAAAACACACAATTTGCACATTAGGGTCAGGCCATGTAATTTATTGGCTTAGATTTCTTCTATCACTGACCAATCCTTTTTGATGCAGAGGAATACAAAATATGTGATGCTCTTATAGGTCAACAACTTACTTGAGCAAGCATCAGATTTTAAAAGTTGTTGTGAATTCTCTGCTTGATTTGTGGCTAGCAAGCTGTCCATCTTGATATTTTGCTCCAAAATTTTGTCATACTTTTAGAGCATTTTTGCAATAAATAAATGTTTGATTAGAAAGTTAGGCAAAGGAAATTAAAAAGGAAAAGAAATAACTAATGTTCTGTATGGTATTTTACAGATCTGTTATTGCTACAGAAGATTGCTATTTACTACCAGCAGTTTGACATCAGTCATTAAAAGGAAATATTTGGCAGCTAACATTTGAGATATGAGAAGCACCTGCTAACAGTATTGCATCTTGAAAAATCACATTTTCATGAGATTAGTGACTTAATTTTCTGCCCTTAAATAGGATGTCATGACACATGGCCAGCTTGTGACAGTGATTAATTAGTATTAATGTACTCATTTGGTGTTCTGTTAAGGATGACTGGGTATGGGCTGTTAAACTTGTGATCTCCAGCTTTCACATAGACCAGCACTCAGAGGGCAAGAAGGAATGTGGGGAAGAGGAGTTGTAGGTTTGTTCTGCAGTATCTGAAATAAGCAAATGAGCAAGGGATGCCAGGTATTCTTTTTAGCTACATTGGAGACTGAGGTCAGATCCTTATAGAGTATGCATCTGATTATTGTCTGCATAGCCACATCGTAGAAGTTGAAGGTTAGTCCATAGTAGTCACTAGTGCTAATTTAGATTTATTTTATTCTTTTCATTGAATGCAGCATTGAAGATCGGAAGAATAGGACTTGATGGATATATAGCTTATTTCTAACTCTATAAATCTTGGACAGGACTTTGCAACAATTATCTTCACTTTATAGTAAAGAAATTGTAGTTAAAAAGAAGTTGCATTTTCAGAGAGAAATTATTTTTTTTACATGTTTTTCTAATTAGTATGATAATAAGTTTCTCTAAGTAAGTTCTTACCACCCTGAAGCCTACCGTTTCTCCAGAAATTCTACTTGTCTGGGACAGTTCAAGACTGGTACCCAGACTATGAAATGCTGAATGTCACACCTGATATTTTTGTCCATAGTTATAGCAGTGATACCATTCCACTTCATTTGAGAAGGGCAAGGCAACACTTTGTGACTTACTAGTTTCAGTAGGTGGGTGATCTCGAAGGTCTTTTCCAACCTTAGTGACTCTAAACTTCTATCTGTTGTAAGCCTCCTACTTCATAACATAATTCTGTTCTTTGTCAGAGTTGCAGGAAGTCTCTAGATCAGATACTCCCGTACTTTGTAAGCAACTGTCTTTGGATGTGATAAAATGAGTCATAATCGTCATGACTCCTGCAGCATGACAGCGAGCTGCAGTGTCTATTCCTAATGCATTCACCAGTCCTAAACCCCTGTATTTCGGTTTCCCTAAAAGCATTTACTCCTGGCATCACCATATCAGAAGAGGATTAAGAAGTGTACAACGTATAATTCTTAGTTGTTTTCAATAGACTTTTACTTAGAGGAGGTAACGGTTACTTCAGAATTGTCAAGACTATCAGGCTAGGGAGAAATTAATTCTGGGAAAAAGGTTTCTTAAAAGCATGAAGCAACTTATACATGGAGATTGCTTTGTAGAGCTTGCAGGCCTGCTTTACTTCAGCTCCACTGAGCTATCTCTGGGTATGACATGTTACTGTATTTGACAGAGAAATGAGTGTTGATGGAAATGTAAATATCTAGGAAGAGACAGAGGTTGTAACAACTGGTTTGAGGGAGTAGACTTTAAAGGTAGAAATGTCTCCCAGGATTTGATGGGAAGCCATGCTGCAGAAAGAAAGTGTTCAAGGACTGTTGCTTTCCTGGTGCCTTTCTCATTTTACAAGGATGTGAAAAGGTGGTGAGGATGTCAGCTCATTAGAAATACCTGCTTAGATTTCAAAAAAATTTGTTTTTGTTTTTGTTCTTTGTTTTTTTTTTTTTGTTCAGATTTCACTTGTGGAAGGGCTGATGTTATAAACTGGGTACAGACACAAAGATTAGTTACTTTTCCATCTCCTGCTAAGAATTATACTTAATGTCGTCTCCTTTAAACTGTATTTGAACAACTAAATGCTGACATGAATAAAATCCTTGAGAGTAACTCAATTCTTCTTCTGGTACACTAATGAAAAATTATGTATAAATACATTTCATCATTGGACATGACAGTTGGAGAAATTGGGTCATTTGTTAAGCCAAATCTGGTAACTAGACCCCAACTTATTTTGTAGATGGTGTAGATTATTGTGTTTCAAAAGAAAAACATGAAAAAGAGGCAGTGATGGCAGGGGTGACTGTTACAGAAGTTATCATCTTCTGACTTGGAAGGTTGATTTTATTTTTATCGTATTGTGCAGTCTCCTCTATCTTGCCTGTAACATCAGTAGCGAAGTTTCTCTCTTCTTCCTCATTGATCATCCCTGATACGTGGTTGAACACCTTATTCGTGTAAATCCTTCTGAAGTGTTCCACATTGGCCTCACCCCATTGTTAGAAAGCTGGCGTGGTGCCTTTGAGTTGGGATCTAAAACTTATCAAGAATGTACTCCCCTCGGATTCTTTAATGTGCATTGTGAGGGGCCCTTTCTATAGTACCTAATGAGCTGTCCCACAAATGCAGTGAACGTTGTCATCAATCACTTCAAGGTGCTCCTTATTCACTTTTCCTTTTCCTCCAAGAGGCAGTTAAGTGAGGATATTTGAGTCCAACATGAAAAGTGCTCCCTATGTAAGCAGCCTTTTTTCAAAGCTATGAGAAGGATGCTTGTGATTTCTCTGAGATAGCAGTGAGCAGGTCCTGCTTGTACAAAGTGTCATTGCTTCGTGCTCACCTTCCCCTTATTGAGGAATTATTATCTTTGAAATTATCAGACAGACACTTCTAGCACTGAGCACAGAATTTCATCTTATGTCCCCAGATGATGTGTCTATGCTGTAACTAGTCAAGATGATAGAATAACTTCATAGATGTCACAGGTTGTAGCCACCATATTATTTCTTGCAGCTGTGTAAAACATCTAACTGTTAGTATTAGCAGATAGCAAAACAGGAAACTCTTATGTAGACTGTGCATCATTACTGGAATGGTCCAGTTTTTCTCCAAATTTTCCATTTAACGCAGCTAAATTATTTCCAGTTTCATGAACTATGAGAGTTTAAAATAATAATAATAATAAAAGAAAAATAATAATCAGTTCTAGGTTCTGCCATCAAGTTCCTGTTCTTTTGACCAACAGATTTAATTTATTCAGCTTCCGTTTCTTTCTTTTGGAGGAGAATAATATTTTACTTGTAGGGGTATAAAAGGAATCTTTGCTCCTTAAGTAGTTGGAGCAACAACTGTTGAAAGTACTTCCAGGCATAGGCTGCTGTTTGTGTAGTTTCTTCAAATTCTTGATTAAAGTAGTTGAAGAAGAGATGCTCAATGATCACTTTGGAGGAAGTTTTAGAAGTTTTTGCTATTACTTGTTTATATGAAACCTCAGGCTCTAAACTCAGTCGTGATTAATTAAGAGGTATAGATGAAAAAACATAAGGCAATATAGTCAGCAAACTAAAATGGAAATTATCCTTTCTGTTCAAGAACTCTTGTTTGAATTGGTGGTCTGCATGAAAGTGATCTGTCCTTGCCAACAAATGAAGAAATGTTTGTCTTACAGCAAAGCCCTGGTGCCTGCCATTCATACCATTTAGTTCTGTACCTAGTAATAGGGAATTTGGAAATAGAAGAACACAGTCACAGTACTTCTGTATGTCCTCAGATTTGCCAACACTGGTAGTCTTGTCAGAGAAAAAGATCTGCAAGCCTTAGCTTTAAAAGATAAATCTAGATCACTCTAATTGTTAAATAGATGTGCCTTTGTATAACCAAATAAATGACTTTTTACAAAAAAAGCCATTATATATTTTTCTAATCATTACAAACTTCTAGTGTTAGAAGTTCAGATTATATATGGCTTCATATCAAGCAAAGGTCTGTATTTTTAAAAATAGTGTTAAAAGATTGATGGAGTTCACTGGATTTTAGGTATTCTGGTGAAGATTTCATTTTCTTTGGTAGACAGTAAATTAATTGATATTTTATTAAGCAATTAAAGCAGTTGTCATTTTTATTTATCTTTTAGAACATTGTCTTTCCAAGCACCATCCATCAGTGAATAGGTGGCTTGCTATAGGACCACAGTCATATGAGAAAGTCTGTGCACTAGAAGCTTTCTAAAAAGGGGCTGTGTCTTACAGATAACTCTACACTCAGATTTACTGATTGATATGGGTGTATCCTATGTGCTGCTAGTTGACCATGATCCAAAGGTCAGCCGCACTGTAGGGCTACTTGGTGGTACCGTCTCTAGTTATAATTGAGTTGTTAGTTGTGTTATGCGGGCAGTTTCTATTTTGTTGCATTATCATCTAAACACTGAGAATTGCTAAGGCAGATTACTTGGATGGATGGCACCTCATTCACATTTAAGCATGGATTGTGTTTGTTGCATTTAAATTTTACTATTAGGAAAATATATATATATATATATATATATATATATATATATATATAACTATTTCCTTGCTTCAAATTGCTTCAGAAAAGCATTTTATTTTGTGTTAAAAGTGGTAACACTTAAATTGGAGGTGGTGAGATCAAATGTAAAAGTATAAACCAGGATTATAAGTGATATTTTTTTCCTTTTCTTTTTAACTGTTAGATACATAAATCGATTAACTAACAAATGTGATTGAAGATGCCAGTGTACACACTGCGATACACACCTTAGCCAAAATAAAAAATAAAAAAGGAAAAGGAAAAAAATAAAAGAGAGGCTTTAGCCCCTTAGGGCAAATATAATGTTGCCGCTAATTAATTCTCCAGACCTTGGATCAGGCCCACTTTCCTCAGGGAGGTATTTGTCCTCGTTCTTCACTGGTGCAGTTTGTATTCAAACTACTGTATCTTTCTGTTACAATGAACAAAGTTACCTTTAAAAAGTCATCTATGAATATCATCATGGAGACTGACTTTTATCGTAACCCTGAAGGTCAACAGTATGGAAAAAAAGAGAAAGCAAAAAAGAAAAAGAGCATTCAGATTCAGATCTCTTTGGCCTTTGCAGACTGCATGAATCTGCTTAATTTTTATTTAAAAAAAAAAAAAAAATAAATAAAAAAAAAAAAAGTTGAAAACCATTTTACAGGAGAAAACTAAGAAAATATTGGGGAATATCACTCTTTAATTGCCATGGTCAAACTAAGATAACTTATCTGCATTGCATCACTTACTTGTGCTTTTTCACAACTGATTAACACTGTTGTGATTTGCTAGTAAAGTATTACAGGGAAAGTAATGTGCTAGGCTGTAGTCAGGGGGGTTAGCCTGTTGCCTGCTGTTGGTTCTTACAGCTCAGCCAGCACTGCAATAACTGATCAGCTGTCACATCCATGCCTGTCTTTTTTGCTGCCTTCCCTTTGCACGTTGAGTTGTGGGGCAGCTCAAAGCCGTTTCCTGTTAAATTCTTTTCCGGCAGGTTATGCAATTAGCTGCTTGGTGCTTACCAGGCAGATAGATTATTTCAATTTGGATTCCATAACAGTACTGAAAACTCATGAAAATGCAGATTGAAGATCACAGCAGATGAAATTAATAAAGAGAAGTAAGTAGGTGTAGCTCCCCCAGCGCTCACCTCTGCCCAGCTCTGCAGCTTATTCAGAGTGCTGTCCCAGCATGAGGAAGCTCTCAATCAGTTTTAGTTACATCTCGTAAAGGCACAATAAATCCTTGAGCCACCCAGTTCTGCTTAGTGTTTTGCAATCAGAAAAAAAATGCCCTAGCATACCAAAGGGAAACTGCACTCTTAGCAGTTGATACCATGTCTGTAAATGCTAAAGCATTTACTGCACAACAGTGTAATTACCTACCAGGTATATTTGCCGGTATAATCAAATCTTTTCTTAGGGCTCTCATGAAAGATTTTGTTCTGTTAGCTAATTTACTGTGCACATTCATACCGTGATTATCACAGAAGCAGCTAGTATACATCTCCCACATTACATTAGACTTCATAAAGGTTGTTGAAAGCTCATTTCTTTTTAAATCGGAACCCTAAATGACAAATATATGAAGCAGTTTTAATAAATAATTTTGTGTGGCCCATGGGTATCTGTGCCCCTTTTGCTCACCCTAGATTTCTCTACTGCTCACTAAATCCAAAATATAGAGGGTTAACGAAATCATATTTCATTATGAGCTTAGAAGTAAGTAACTATGAAAACCAATATTTAGAGAATAGGAGTAAGCAAAGACTTTAACTACAGTTTGTTGTTGTTTGCTTATTTGAAAATAAGGGAGAAAGCACAGAGGGAGCGAAGTGCTCCATTTCTCACTGCAGATTTACTCATACAGCTCAGGGTGATGTATGAGAGTGTCTCCAGTGAAAGCTACTGAGCTCCTCATCTTCACTGACGTTAATACTGTTGTATCTAGGTCCAGATTTCCCTTTGGTCTCTGCTGTGGGCAGCCAGCTTGCGACACATACTGCTTAGAATCAAAGAGAGCAGGGTAAGAATAGAAAGAGAAGCAGCAAAAACAAAGTAAGAAGTAAATGTTTCTGAATTACCTTCTTTGTTCCCCCAACATGATGCTGGGGGGACCTGATGCTGCACTTAGGTGAGGCAGCCCTGGGGCACTGCCCAAGCACACAGGCAGCTTTGGCTCAGAAGTGGCAGGGAAATAGCACAGAGACACCCAAGTGCCACAATCACTTCAGGAGCCAGGGGTTGTCTAGTGATAATATATGTTGTGTTACATCTATTAGTAGATCTGATATCTATTAAACTATGTGTGTATTTTATATATATCCCTATTAAACTAGTATATATGTTATAGCATATATATGTAAAATGATATAATAATGTATACATCTAATATTATAAAAGAAAGATATGTAATAAGGCTCAGAAAAACTTTGTACACCCATAAGTGCCTCTAGAGATCAGTCTTGAGACAGGATGCTAAATAGTCATTTTATACCCACGAGTGTGGTTGTATTTATTTGTGTATTTTAGTAAAATCCTAAATACGCAATTCCATTGTTCAATTTGGGTATCTTTTGCTGTTGCGGTATGGAATGTTATTGCATTGTTGAGAAAGGGAAAGATTTTTAGCTTATGAAATATGTTTGCCTTCTTTCAAGCAACTTTATCAGAATTTGCAATAAAAGTGTTGCTACATTTATAGTTCTTTTAGACATGATTTATCTTAAAAGCAAACAAAGAAGAAATTTCAGTCTCTTTCACTTTCTTAGCTGTACTGAGGCTCAGTGCAAGGGCAATATTGTGTAGTCATGTAATCTGACCTTAAGGAACAGCAGTGAAGCCAGTACTGTTACACCTGCAGATTGCTTATTCAAATTTGATCTGGAGTAGGAAAGTCATGAGGTGATCAGGAGGTGAGAAGCTTTTGCTCAGTTATCCAGAGTGGCTCTGAGTCTCTGCTAGCTTCCACAGGCGCTTTTCTGCCTATTCAGACCCTCCACCAGCCATGCCTTCCCCCTTCAATCTCATCATTTTCTGAGGGAAAAGCCTAAATTCATTAGATTTGGTGGCTTGAATCGTCATCACAGTTAGAAATGTGCCTGTTGCAGAGGAGAATTGGCAGAGATGCTTTTATCCTCCTTGTGTCAGTGTCTGCTGAGCATAGTGTTGCCAAACCAACCCCTTTTCTAAGCCCTGAAACTGTTTGAGCGTGTGTGCATACACGTGCATGCAGTTCTTTCCTTTAGAGATGCCTTGCACTACAAAGACTGGGTACAGCTGCTGTGTTGTCATTATTTATTTATATATTTATTTATTTATTTTTTTATCACACTGGTCTTTGCATCTTTCTCGTGGAAAGGCATCTCAGGGGAAGAAAGGCGATTCTAAATATATTTGGCTCACAGATTATTTTAATGTCAAATAGCTACTTATATCCACTCTCTGAAGATGCTATTGTATTTAAGGCAAAATCCCAGAAAGAATGAAGGAAGGTATTAATTATTACCCCTCAGAAGAGCTGAAAGGAAACACCAGAGCAGAAGCTGTCCAGATAAACGTGTACCATATCAGCTCTTGTAGGGTGTTGCTGCTTTCATCTCTGTGCTGCTCTGCTCTTTCTTTCACTTTGGTGTTGCTGTTGTTTTTTAACTGTAGTCATGTATAAAGTAGAATGACAGTTGTGAGTTAATCTCTGTTATATTTTGCAATTTGTAGTAGCAGTGTCTTCATAGCAGTGTTTCCATGGGATGTAACGAGGGTTATATGTACACACTGATGGTTGATAGCTGTAGAAGCTTCAGCATATGGGAGAAGCTCTGAAGAGCCACCCAGAGCTAAGGCTTTGCATGTGGGTTCTGTCAGGTAACTCCTGTTAGTTTCGGAACTAGAAAAAGAGCAGAACGTTGTCCCATCCTAAGAGCTGCATTGCTGGCAGTGCTCTCTTGCTAAAGGTTACTCTGTGTTTGGACTAATAGCTACTCTGTATGTGCTATTCTCTTCTACAACCACTACTTTATTTACAAGGTTGCCAAGAGAAAGACGGATAAATGAGTAGTAAGCAAAAAAAAGAGATTGCCTGTACACTGTATTTCATCAACTTTATAACCTTGTTGTAGAAACCTCCATTTTTACACTGTAGTTGGTTTAGTCATTGCTGTTATAGATACACAGCTATGCAGGAACTGCTCATCTCCTGTGTTTGAGTAACACCCGGGCTTGTGCAGTAGAAATGTGGGAGTGCAGACAGGTTACGTCCTGCCCTCTCAGACATCAGTGTGCCATGCAGTGAGGCAGGACCAAAGTCCTCCTGACAGCACCTGCCCACAGTGCTCTCACTGCTATCACAGTTTCAGATTAGGAGCTAAAATAACCTGTTGTTCTACTTATTTTTGTAATTCTTATTCTCAGTTTATGAAGCAACTGCAGTGAAGGAAATAACAAGTAAGGAATTTTGGAGGAAACTAGATAACATTCTTGCTTCACGGCTTTGGATATTGACAAGGCAAATATAGCAAAGGGCTTGATAAATTTAAATATGCTTTCATAGAGTAAGGGAAACTCCACCATTACTATCAATAAACATTTTGTAGTTATACTCTTTAAGCTTTGAATTTTATTTGTTTTTCTCCATTCTTAAAAGGATCTGTTGCCTGTGTAAAATAACAGCTTGAAAGTTGGTATTAGTAAGAGCTGTAAGGCAGTTAGAGAGAAAGCTGTTGTGTTCCAACAGTTTGGGCTGTGGAACAGTAATTGAGTTATACTAATGCTATGGTACATGTGGTTCTTTTCTGAATTCCTTGTAATAATTGTTATGATTTTGTATTATGTTATACCTGGCACAGATTCCAAGAGTAGGTAATTCCAGTTTCCTTGTTATAGTCTCATCAATTGAATGTGTTTTGATTGCCATCTTTGGAACAAAGGGATTAATTTCATAGCATGATTGTTTTATATCCTCTTCATCTTGTTAGAATTGCTGAACACAGAAGATGTAAAATGAATTAACAAACAAGCAAGACTGAACCTTACAGTCACGTAGTTATGAAAAAGTGAACATGAGGAAAAGATCTGGAGCCTGCTGCAGTAATATAAACAGGCTCTTGCCTTTTTGTTTAAATCCATGAAGTTACTGCTTATTTCTGTTGTAACAAAGATCAAAAATTGGAGGATTTTTTTGTTTTGTGTGAGCCTGTATTTCTCATGCAGGTTGTTTTGGTTTCCTCCTGTTTGCAGGCTGTGCCTGTGGTGAGGCTGTGTCTGTATTCCTAAAAGGTGTGTGTGTAGTCTTGTTGTTTTTTGCTGCCCTGGGCACTGTGCTGTACTTGTGTGTAGCCACTAGGGCTAAAATGTAAGCACACAGAATGAATAAGCCGAAGAAGGAAGGAAATTAATTTGAATGTTATTTGAAATGTGAGGTGGAAGGAATGTTCCTTGTGGCCAAAGTGCATTAGGAAGTTTTTCAATTCAAGGTCATAAATATGAATTTTTCCTAAGCTGGTAGTAACCAAAACCCCTGACTGCTGGAAAGCAGCGTAACACAGTAATGACAGAGATTGGAAACAAGAACGTAGAAAAACATGAAAAGCTTTTGAAAGTGCCCTTGCAGGCTAATATTGTTACTCCAGTGAATAAGTCTCTTGAAGGCTGTGAGTCTGTGGCCATTTATCTGGTAGGCTTGCTATTCATCTCCTTTGAGTGTAGTGGAAATGCACTGTATTGGGGTCATGATGAGAGCAAACCTAAAACGTTTAAATATTAGAAATGAGTTAGCCAGCTATCCAGCGGGAAAGTACAGACGATTGCAAAAGCAAACACAAAGAAAGCAGGGAAACAAAAGATAACATTTGGAAAGAGGTTGCAGCAGTGGGACTCATGATCTCACAAACAACTCTGTGAGGAGGAGGGACTGTCTGATGGTATATGGCAGTTTTTTTCTCTTGCAAAGTAAGGAGAGAATACTGACTATTCTTTTAAAGCACTTTTCCATTCTCCCAAACTACTTTACAGATACAAAAAGCAAGAATGTGCAGAAGCAAAATCCTATCTGCATTTCTCAAAAGTTCCAAAGGATGACTTTATTGGTAAACTGGAAATTGTGATGGATCAGACTGAGGAAATGTGATACTCCTGTTTCTGAATGCCTTGGGAAGAAATAAATGTTTGGAATATAACATTTGGATTATATTTTAATGTTGGGATAGAAAAAAAAAAAAAAAAAAAAAAAAAAAAAAGATTCAGATTATCTTGTTTTCTGGTATTAAAGAAAACAGATCAGTAAGAAAAGCTTTCAATCATTTATTAGAAATTTCCTTTGATCAGAGCATTTCTGGTTTTCTTCTATGATGAGGGTCTAAAATCTGAGCCCAAATCCAGATATCAGTTTGACATTTAGAGTTTATTTCTTTAGCAGAAACAGAAATCTCAAATCTAAACACAGCCTTTGGAAGTATCAAATACACCTATAAAGTAGGACATCATAGAGTTTTCTTCCTGCCTTGTTTTTACCAAGGTGCTGTTGTTTTTCTTCCCTGTCCTTCAAAATGTTCCTGACTTGGATTCTGACTCTGCAGTCCTTCGGAATTTATTGAGAAAGGAGCCTTCACAAACAACAAATGAACTGGTTTGAATAGCACAGTGTATAATATGGAAGATACAGATTTTTTTACAGTTTTTTTTTGGTTTTTTTTTTTCCCAATATTCTGTACCCACTTTTGATAAAACTTCTGATCAAGCAGTTTCTCATGTTTTAAGCTTAAAAAACAAACAAGTAATTTTAAAAATAGCACTCCTCTGTGATGTAGCTAAGCTTGAGATGTTCTGCTGTTCTTTGACATGATGCTTTTACATGTTGTTCATGCAATCCCTGGTCACAAGCATCCTGGCATGCACACACTTGGCCTCTCCTCACAGGCTCAGTGCAGCTTCTCTAACAGTACAGGCAGTCATTGGTCAAGAAGGGAACAGTCCTATTGGCTGTGGGTGATGACACTGATTCTGAGGTATCCTTGCAAGCATGTTGCCTGCAGCACAGCCAGAACCTTTTCTTGTTTTCTGCCTGTTTCAGAGGCAGACACATTTTTGATAGAAATTGCAAAAATTCATGTTTAGAACCAGTGTTGAAAAAGAATATTTTGAAATCTTGAAACTTGTGATAACTTTGCACATATGAAGCTTTAATTACAGATCTTAGCTGTAATCCAGCAGCTTGTAGCTTGGTTAAAACCTATCTGAATAAGCAGTGTGTGCCACCACTGACTGGAAAAAGTGTGAGATATTCTCCTCTCAGCTGTATATTTCAGTATCTTTCAAAAAAGTTCAAAACAAACTTGAGAATTTTATTATATGACTTCCTTATGGTATTCCTTAGGGTGGATCTTCTTTGGAGATGCACACAACCTATATCTGCTATTCTGTTTTCTGGACAGCAGCTTTCCAATGCTTTGAAAAGAGGATGTTAGCATTTTTAAAGCCTTTTTCCCCCTTTTTTTTATATGAATCAATGTTCTTGAAGGAGTCGAAGTTCAATCCTCCTGCTGCATTACAATGCCTTTCAGTCTAATATTAGAGAGTGAGTCCCATTTTACTTTGTAATACGAAGCTTCACTTCGGCATTAATTTCATTCGGAAAGCAGCTGCAGTTATAATAGATTCCTTTTAAGCAAAATGAAAAATACACATTTATCAAATGACTTTCTTCCAGTAATGCTGCAGCAGTCTTTATTGTATCAAAGTTGTCAGCAATCAGCCCATCTTTCTGAATAAAGATGTGCCAAATCATAGAAGCTAGCTTTATATTCAATAAGCAATAAGTGAATTCTATTGTAGATGGACAGACAGACACTATCTCAGCTTTTACAGTATAATGTATTTGTTTATGCCCACATCACATAGCTTTGGCAAATGAATATTGGGGAATATTTCCTAAATAGACATACAAAGTGAGAAGTGTGATATTTATTTTGATAACATCAAAGTGCTTTGCCTAGAATTCTAATAGCACTTTATTAGAAATGGAGGATTTTTAAAATCGGCGTTATCAGCTTTCTCTTTCTGTGCTGGGACTTTTTTTTTTCCCCTAATGTGGTTATTTAATGACTTCCCTTTTCAGAAGAACATCAGATTCACACTGATTCACAGTTAACTTAAGCAACGTCTAGATTGCTGGATTGCTTTCATATTTCTGTGGTTTGTTTTTACCTTTTGGGAAAATCCTAGGTCCAACTGAGGTGTCAGTTCAAATGTAAATTGATAGGTTTAATGCTGAATATTCTGTGGCTTGGAATATCCATTCTAATTTAGAGAAACTGTTGATATGCTATTCCTTGGTTACACAGAGATACTTGGACCTCCTCTGCTGACCCAATTTTCTACATGAAATCAAGGATACTCTTGCAGTATTCCCAGTTGGTTCTGTGTTTTTCAGAATTCTGGAGGTTAAAGTTTATATATAAGCAGAAAATAAGATTGAGTAAAATTCCGTTAAGATGCTTCTCTGCATACGTTCCCAAATTGTATGCAGAACTTCAGCCATAACTTCCTCCTCAATAAGCATCATGTCATAGAAATTAAAAAGGAGAAAAAAAAATCACTACCACCCAAAACTCTGGCTGTAGTTGTAGGAGTCTGGCTGATCTAATTGATCTTACCTCCGCAGGGAAGCTTCTCTTTATTTGATTAAGAGCATAGCCACTTGTCTGACATACTGGTATCTAGTAATTCTCTTGAACAGGCCCGTCAGTAGATTAGGGCAGTCCTTAACTGATGTGCAGAGCTGAAACGGTACCAGACTGAACTGCAAAAGCTGATTTTTCAAAAGCTGTAGTGCAGGTTGAATTACAGGTGGCTGCAGTAGTGATGCTGTAGTGGTGATTGGCTGGCAAGAAGTCCATGTTGTGTTTATTGAATAATAGGACAATCTGCTCAAGAGGTGCTGTGTGTATATGCATGAAATCAAAAGTTTAGTGATGATGTATGCATTATAAAAATACTAAGAAAATAGAAATCAAGGATCCAATTATAACTATTGTTTATGAAGGTAAAATAGCCTTTTCCAATTATATCAACTGCATAATAATTCAAATGAGGGTGGTATATACATGAATGGGCTACTAAGTGGGGTCAGATATTACTAATTATTTAAAACAAAATGTTAATTAATATGAAGACACGAGGCATATTTTAGCCAAATTACAGTAGTGTAGAAGTGGAGTCACTAGAAGACTGGTGGGAACTTTCTGCTTTATTCACTAAAGAGCATTTATAAATAAATTGACAACAAGCCCATATTTAAAATAAATTTAACTGCTTGTATTTTCCTGTTCTCCAAATGTTAATTCTGTAGGCAAATAATTTTAAAATTTAGAAACATAGGTTTATAATTTATCCACCAAGGAAGTAATTCATGTGTGAGCTTAGAAATCTGTGCTCAAGTGCGGTCTATTTGCTCATCATGAAAAGATTCTTCTAAGAGTAAATTGTCTAGACAGCTGAATGAATTAAGGCAGTTCTCTTTAATAGCTGTCTTATACTTAATCCAAATAAGTGATAGATAAGAAAAGGGAACAGTTTCAGAGAACTTGCGTGTTTATCACTTGTTCATTACACAGACTAACTCCACAGTCAGAATTTGATCATCTTGAGGATTTTAGTCATTTGCGAAGACTATCAGTGAACCTGCACCAACTATTTGTAGGACAAGATATTTTCCTTTTTGGCTTACTTGAGTGCCCACAAGAAATGTTTTTTGTGTAAGAAAAATAACTGTAAGTAATTTCTTAGTTTCTTGCGTAAAGCTTTGTCTCAAAAGAATGGGATATTCATTTGGTTTTCGTTTTGCAGTCTACTTTCACTATTTCCATTGCCACGGGGGACAGAAATGACCATGATTGAGTCTTTCATATCAAGGCATATGAAAAGTCAGAACTCAGTTGAAAGTAGTATGCAGTGTATCCCTGTACTTTGTGTCCACACCTTCCCTATTCTATGGGGAAAAGGGAGAGAAAGAAAGAAAAAGCATGCAGGGTTTTCATTTGATATTTTCAAGCAGAAGAATATGGCTTTGAGGCAATATAAGTTTATGTATATGATTTAAAATCTTCACACTACTAGTGGTGTGATGACTTTTGTAACCTTCAGCTAGGTTCCTAGGTCTACCTTTGGTACACCACTACGTTTGTTTTGCTTGTTGTGTTTTTGGGATTGTGTTGGCATGAGGACCTTGCAGAACATTTGTTCCCATACTGATGAAGTTACCATTATGTTTTGTAAAACAAATATGCTGTAATCTCATATGATGCATTTGGTACCAGTTTCAGCTTCAAACTTCTAGAGATTACCTCACACAAGGGGGAAAATTCTGTTTGATTTCTTTTTTTCCTTCAGAATTGCAAAGAGATCCAGGTCCTGCTGATCTGACTGCTTAAGATGTATTTCAGTACCTGAAAATGAACCTTTTCTGTAGATTCCTGTTGGTCTTGGCTTGCAAACATGTAGCTATGTACAATCTTTTCCACCTACAGCATGCTGAAGGTTTCCCTGGTGGACTGTATATACATTTGATATAGTTTCTGTGTAGTCATACAAATACTTACAGGAATCTTTGTTCAAACTAAAGATTCAGTCTAAATTTAGCTATGTAATTCTGTATTCAGCATTTTCAAACACTGCTAGAGATAGATTATGAAAGGCATTTAGCAGTGATCCTTAACTAACAGGTCCATGAATTAATGTTCTCCTTACGTCTTCAACTTGGAAGTACTAAAAACGATTTGGTTTACCAGCATAACCTAGAATACAAATCCTTAACAAATACTGCATTAAAAATACATCATGGATGATTCTACAGTAAACTAATAGAGAAAAAACACACAAAACAAACTCTCCACACATGTTGAAATGACAGAGAAAAGACTTGTAGAGTAATTTATTGCAGAGAAGAAACTGTTTGGTTATTTAAGGAGATTGGATTTAGAATATATATATTCACTTTCTTCTGTTTCTTTAACATATTAATCTTTTTTGGGGCCGACTTGTGACTGTGCCTGGGCATCTTTAAGTGTGTCAATATGAACAATATTTCACTTTTTTTTTTACCTCGTTGTTAACTGTCTTTCACAGAGATCTTTCTGAAGCTATGAATAGGACCTAGCAAACCCCAGTACAGCTACATGTGTTTGAAATCTTGGGCATTTGCTTTCACCGTCACGTCAGTTCAAGGAGCTGTGCTCAGGGCCCAGGGCTGCTCTCTGTGCATCTCACACAGTAACTGTACAGCATACCGCAGGCTGGCAGAGCCCTGCAGAGCAGCCCCCAGTCAGCTGCCATTGGGCTGGGCTGCAAACTGCCTGGGTCCTCGAGGAGGCCCATGCTCATGTCATTAAAGCAGACAAGTAATGCAGAAGCTTGCATGGTGCCTCCCTGCATCATATACATAAATAAATAGCATGATTCAGTTGCCGTATTATGGTTGTTAGCTAGATCTTCAGAGAGAGAGAGAGGTGGAGATAAAATACCCAGTGAATTCAGGTGCCTTTAAAATGTGGGTGAATTAAGAACTGATTTGCCTTCTGCTTGAGAAAATGTAGGTCTCCCTGAAAGCTCCCTAGAGCATGAATATATTCCTTTTGTATTCCTGATTCTTGACAGGAACTTCTATCAGTAGTGGTGATAACAGCTCAAACTTTTGCAATACAACATCCCCCAACCAAAACAAAAAAAACACCCCAAAAAGCAGGATACTTTTGACAGGGCATTACTGAGATTTTAAATATCTTTTTATTTTTATCTGCAATACTTCACTATTTCCCCAGTTCTACTCCTGCTCTGATCTCACTGGGAGCTGAGCCCCTGGGGATTTCCCTCTGTGGTGAAGATTACAGAGTAGCTTAGAGATGGGACTCTTGCCTTTTTTGGATAATGTCATTGGATTCCCTTCATTCCCTTTCAAGGGAGAGAAGACACCTTAGCAGAGTGTAACAATCTCCCAAACTCCATCTCTCCGGGGACTCATAGACTGCCTTTGACTGCACTCTGACAGCTAATCTCTTCCAGTCCTTTGGGAAAAATAAGAATTAATACTAGCCCAGGGAAAGGGATAATGTGATGTCCTTTTTGCCCTGCTCTTTCCTCAATCCTGGTGCTATGATTCTGTTACTAACACTGAGAACATGAAAAGGCAATGAGTAGAGAAGGTAGTGCCACCCTCAGATCAGCCTGTTGGCATCCCTGAGCAGGGTTTAAGGCACATGTTTGAAGTGCTGTGGTAGGGTTGGCACTGCGTGGAGTTTTATATATTGAAAATCCTTAAATGTTCCC
Organism: Excalfactoria chinensis; assembly: GCF_039878825.1. Taxonomy (NCBI): domain Eukaryota; kingdom Metazoa; phylum Chordata; class Aves; order Galliformes; family Phasianidae; genus Excalfactoria; species Excalfactoria chinensis. The sequence goes on along the minus strand of NC_092837.1, from coordinate 8,470,004 downwards.
TGTCTAAAGCCTTCAGAACATCCCAGTGCTTATTCTCATGGTCCGGTTGTGGCAGTAGATGTGTCATTATCTAGCTGCTGGCTGAGTTTGGGGGCTGTAAATTTTGGCAGGGTCTAAACTGAGTTTCTGCCCTAAGCAGTTGCATCGTCACCTGCATGACCTGCCTTTGTGCTGTTAGTATGTCCCGTGCAGTTCTTTACCATTGTGACAAGGAGCTTGGAGAACCTGGGATATTTTTACAATGTATTTCCTTTATTGTAAGCCTAGATAACAAATAAGCCATGGCACAATTCAAATCTTAATTAGGAATCCTGCAGGAATAATCAAACCTGTACAGGAAAAAAAAAATATATATATATATAACTTGTGTTATATATATATAACACAAGTGTTAAATTTCAAAAGTAAATGATAAATCCTAGGTTGGAAGACTTGAATTCAAACCCACATTTTTGTCATCAATTGATGTGATTTAGCTGGCTTTATTTCACTTCTTGTAAGAATTTCATATAGGAAGGAATTTAGGCAGGCCAAACTCCATTTTTATTAGCAGGTTCCAGCAGCTGTACATGCTGCACTGAGGTCGTTCGTGCAAACCAGCCTCCCAACACTGCTGAACTTCCGAAGCCACAGCTGTGCAGGGGCTGCAGAAGCATAACTTATGTGTGCTATGATGCTGTCTGTCAGCTCGGCGGAGGGGACCCTGCAGAGCAGAGGTGAGCTGATGTAGCAGACCTTTGTGAGAAATCTTTCAGCACCTCACTGAATTGCTCTGCATCATTAGTCTTGTAGTTTCCTTACTGAATGCAAAACATGGTGTACTTGTACTGGCAAAGTTTTGTAAACATTAACACTGACTTTTTACCTATCTTTAGATTAGGTATGGTTTAATGGTGGTTCTCTTACAGCTACACAGTACAGGATTAGTATTGCTTTCTGAACATGGCATCTCATGGTATGGAATATCACTGTGGTCATTCAGTGTCTGTGCTTCTCCATCTCCCTGTGCACCCCATTGGGCAGCACGAGCAGCCAGGCAGCCCAGGCACACTGTGAGCACCGCCAGCAGCATCTCCAGCATTGTACTCATTCAAAACAAAAATGCAGCACCACAGCTCTGCAGTGAGGAAAGTTAACTCCATCCCAATCCAAACCAGTGTACAACTTTGCTATTATTCTATTTCGTATGAAGAACAACTTCAATCAGGTGAATGTGTTTTAGCTTTTCTTTAGTCAGCAACGTAACACAGATTTCTCAGTTACCCTTATATGGCAGAGTGTCTTTCAGACATTTACTTTCTTTTCTGTTGTTGGAAAAATAGCGTACTATACCTAAGATACCTACAGGCAGTAGGTTAAGAAATATGAGAAACTTTCCATTCACCCCAGCAGGCCCTGTGTTTTGCTTTGCTAATTCTCCACGTGTAATTTTGTGCATGCTGCATTTGTCTTTGCAGTTGTATGCAAGTATTGAGTGATGTGTAGAATCATTAACTCATAGAACTGTTTGAGTTGGAAGGGAGCCTTAAAAGTCATCTCGTCCAACTACCCAACTACAGGGACACCTACACCACCTACACTACATCAGAGCTCTGTCCCACTTTACCTTAATGTCTCCAGGGATGGGGTTTCCAACACCTCTCTGTGCAACCTGTGCCAATGCTTCACTTACCCTTATTGTAAAAAACATCTTCCTTATATTCAATCTAAATCTTTTCTCTTTAGTTTGAAACCATTTCACATTATCCTACCACAAGAGACCCTGCTAGTCTGTCCCCTTCTTCTATGGATTCTATGAATTCTGTGATTCTATGACTCTTACAGCTCCCCTTTAGATACTGACAGGCTGCTATCAGCTCACCTGGCAACCTTCTCTTCTCCAGCCCTCAGCCTGTCCTTGTAGGGTAGGTGTTCTATCCCTGGGATAATTTTTGTGGCCTTCCTTTGGCCGTGCTCCAGCAGGTCTATGTCTCTCTTTTGCTGAGGACTCCACATCTAGATGCAGTGCTCCATATTAGGTCTCACAGGGCAGAGGGGCTAGCACTTTTCCTGTCTTCAGCGCCTGATTTGTAGGCTGCTAGATAGCGCTGAGTGCTATTAATTGTTGTAGCAATGAGCACTGCAAAATTGTGTTTATTAGGTTAGAAACTAAAAGGAAAAATCAAGTGTTGATTGTGCTGGTTGATTACTGTGTTTTAGAAGAACGATCTATGTTTGTTAAGTGATTATTTTATAACATGATGATAACCGAAAGAAAATGTGGCTGCTCATATTGATCGTCTTTTTATTTGACTTTTTCCTCTGTGGGGAAAAAAAAAAAAAAATGGAATCTAGAGGTCAAAGATTCTAAATTAAAATTCTAGTAAGCCATGACTACTCCTCACTGACATTTTTTGCCTGCTGGGATTAATGTTATGCACCCTTCCTTTTTCAAAGAAAAAAGTGGAAAGGTACAGACACTTGGTCTGATTTCCTGCATGTTACTGTGCATTTATTACAATTGTGACATTGAAGTCTATACTTCTTTTTGACACAAGAAAGGAAAAGGTGCAAGTAAAATGTTGCTTTAAAAAGTATTAAAACCAGAGTTCTGACACTATTGCACAACAAATTCTTATATTAAGCATTTATGGCAGCTACAGATTCACAGCATGGTTTTTGAGGCAGTAGTAAATGAGAAGGAAAAAAAAAAAGCATAATGAGTCCAATTGACATTTTACAGTCAGAACAAAAGAATGAAAGTTTGCTGCTTATATGCAGCTTCTTATGTATTGCATATTAGCCCCTTAAACTAGAACCTAACTCAGTATCACGCCTTAAGGAGGCTTTGGGAAGTAACTTATTTGTAAATTAAGTCCTTCAACTGTTATGAAGGGTGAAGAACATCAAATTATATAGTGCTTACCAAATGATGGCCAAAGGGTGACTTAATTTATATTCCATAGTCAGTGGTATTCCAGAGATTGTGAATCAATGCAGAGTCTGGCCCTCTTAATAATGAACGTAGAACAAAAAGAACTGCTCATTCAGAATGTCGCCGTGAATCTGCAGTGCCTCATGGTATCGAATATGGTACTGTGTGGCAGTATGACAGAAAAGAGAGGAAAACACAGTCCATTTCAGGGGCTTTCTTGAATAGAAATGATTTGTATGGATGTTCTGCAGTTTTCCCATGAGCCTTGGGGAATGCCTTTGATGAGCTGATTAGGGAACAAGATCCCAACCTCATAGACTCAGTAAGATCATCACATGTTCAAATGAAGGTAATTAGTCTCGGTTCTTTATTTTTATAAAAAAAAAAGCAATTTATGCCTTCACTTTCTTTTTCTTTTGCTGTAGTATCCCTTGATTATAATCTGTGAATTGCAACAAGCCAGTGTAATACCTGATTCTAATTTGTGCAGTATAAATGAACACGTCTGATTTTTGTTTTGGAATGTAAGACAGTATATATTTTCAAACAGAGTTTTAAAGAGAAAGTATGAAATTCCCTCAAATCAGTCTGTGTGGCATAAAGTACTGAAGTGCAGAGATTCCTAATCTAACTCCAAGCATGCTGACATATGCAGCATCATGGAGAGATACTAGCTCAGGAGCAGCCTCGCCAAGTTGGCAAGCAGATGTGTCCTCACATAACCTGAAAAAAAATATGAAGCTTCTGCTGGGGACCATGTTTGCTCCGTCTTCTTTAAAAGCAGGATTTCAGCTGGATAAACTTGTTCAGAAAGCCATGTTCCATTCCTGAGGCATGGTTTACAGGTAGGTGCTGTATGCAGGGCTGGGGAGAAGGTCAGTAGGAATGGTCATCCTAGGTAGAGCCACTGAGGTAGTAGCTATGTATGATCTGTATGACTTTAAAATTTCATGATGAGCCCTGGGATTTGATACGTGGTTCTCTTTCATGGGAGTGCTCTGGCCTACAGCCCTTGGTGCGCTATTCTTTACTGTCCTAGAGGACGGGGTATTCTGCCAAATACTCAAATGAGTTCCACTGTGTAGGTAGGTAAATATACATGGCTGAGACAGTTTTCTCATCACCATGGGCAAAAGATTAATTTTCAGCCTTGTTGAGCACAGTTTTTCTCTGATTACTCAGTGCTGAAGAGACATCAGTCCAAGTTAAATTTTAGGCAAAATGTATTCCACTGTATCTGAAAAATGTTTCAGTAGTTTGAAGTTTCTGCTGCCAGCCTCATTACAGGTTGGTTTAACTGGTTTAACTATGAAGTTACCCATTTTGTGGGTAATCTGTAAACAAATTTCTTCCCTCAGAGGGTTGTTAAGAAGTTAATTCCTTTCCTCCTTTCATTAACTTCACACTTAATGTGTAGTATACAGAATTTAATGATAATTAGCTTTAGCCAAAAACTTGAAAACCCTGCTCATGGATGGTGGTGACTTCCTTACAGTCCTATTCACAAACTTATGTAATGAAACTTGAACATATGCCTGCCCATGAGAAGGCAGCTGGAATTAGATGATCTTTAAAGTCCCTTCCAAACCATTCTGTGATGTTAGTCTTTGCTTCCTGTTTTTCTGAATGTGTCCATCTTGTGTGTGCTTCTGTCTGAGGGACTTTTTGTACGAGGTCATTTTAAGGAAGTTTTGTAGACAATGTACAGCATACTAATTTTGTCTCAGAGCATGATAATGTAAAACAGAGTTGACTGTGCATAATCGTTTATGTGCCAGGATGTGCTCTGGTGTTGAGGTGTCAGATCTCCTGCCAGGGTAGTTTAATCATGCTACTCTTTTCATTTGACACTAACTCTGGCATAGTTTGTTTTAAAAGCAAAACGAAACAACACAACTGAACCTGGTGGTTGCATTACACTGTGATGTGCCAGTTCAGAATAGCTTTCTGTCTCATACCAGTGGTTTCTTGGAGGTGGGGTTTCATCTGTGAATCTTTTAGATGTTGTGTTTGAAATATTTATCTGAGGTGGTGTCCAGCTCACTCATTACTAGGCAACAGAGGGAGGTCATGCTGTCAGGAAGTTATCATTTTTGTAAGGTATGGCTTTGGGTTGATTTCTATGGACAGCTGCTTCTGTGCTTTGTTTAACTTTGCAGCTGGAAAAATGAGTTGCTTTAAATGCTGCAAATGTTAAACTAAAGGTACCAGTAAACTGCATCCAAGTGATGGATAGCATGTCAATTATTTGTATCATTCCTTTATTCTTATTTATCCTTGTATCTTTCTTAGCATTTCTAATTCAGTTTTTGTTTTCCTTTTTTTTTCTTTTTATCTTAACTTCCGGCTTGTGACCCAGTGTAATTGGTACCTAGTAAATGACCTGTGTTTTATTTCTTGGTCTGAATCCACCAGAGCTGGGTGCTACACAGGTTGCCGTGCATGCTTTTGGGGTGCTACACAGGTTGCCGTGATTAAAGAGCTGGGGACTGTTCTTCTCATGGTGCACTCAGGCACCATAAACAATTGCCTTACCTATTATGAATTGTTGAATTGTTAGCCCTGTTTTTTCACAGATTGATAGTGAAAAAAAGAAAAAAAAAGAAAAAAAAAAAAAAAAAAGAAATTATCAAATGAAATGTGGCACATCATCTTTCTTTTTGTGTGGATTATCAATACATCAACATTATGCCGTGATACAGTACCTGCTGTTTGTTCTGTGGGAGCACAGTGCTTCATCTATCCAAGACTGAAAGGTTTCATTGTAGTTTGGATTCCAGGAGCATGACAGACATTTTTACATTATACAAACTACCTGAAATTGTAGTTCTTAAATGTTTTCATTGTCTCAAAGGCACATCATGTAACTGTGGGATAGGAATGTTATCTTTAGGTCAAATTACTGTGTGCTGAAGCATGACCAAATTTTCAGTTTGATGTGAATCTATTTTTGTCTGTGCAAAAAATATAACAAATACCCATTGACTACGAGGTGCTTATTTCAGTTTTAATAAAGAGCTGCTGATTGTAAGTTATGGGATGTTATAAAATTGAAACTACCTTGTTTAAAAACATTCTCACTCATTGATAGTATAAGGATTGATTTTGTAACCATGTAGATACTGTGTGAGGTTATTTAGACAGTGTTTCTGCATCTGTAGATATTTTCTGCTCTTTCTCTAAAAATAAAAGGTCCTGACACTTTGTATTTGACAGTTAAACTTTAATTTTTCACCATAACAATTAGTTGTAAACTAGTAGAGAAAGAGTAAGCCATGAGTCATCAGCTACAAGTAGGCAGAGAGTTTAATAGTCAAGTGATCGAGCATTTCTTAATCTTATGTATACTCTACATCAAAGTGAATAAATCCAAGGTTAAAAAGAAAGGCCATCATGTTCCCCAATGGTTTTGAAAACAACTTATTCTTTCTTTAATTGTCTGCTAATACAACATAACAATAGGAAGGACATGATTCTGCAATCCTTGATTCATACAAGAAGCTCTTATTTCTGTATCAGTCACAGAGAGCAGAGTATATTAATGGACATTATTCGTAGTATACAAATAAAATTCATGAGAACAGTCTACTTCTGTAAACTTTTGTTTCTATGGAGAGTCCTTATGAAAATGAAGGACTCCCATTTTGAAGGCATTATGTGTGGCAGTGCAGCTATTTGCTTAAGAGCCTTTGAAACCTTTAAAAGCATGTACTCTACATCACTATGAGCATATAAATAGTTTTTGGCTTTCGAAGAGTTACTCATCTATCAGAAGTTAAGCTGCATTTTTTATGTACAGCTGAATCAGTGTGAGAGTCTCAGACATCTTGCAAAACTGAATTCAAAGGTATCAAAAGGCTAAAGACCTTTCAGTGGGCAGAGCTGCACAGGAATTGCACAGATTCATCCTTAACATTTTGAAAATTAATGATTGACAGCAGTATTTCCTAAATATAGTTCTTGATCTTGAATCTACAGAATCTTATCAGCAGGACTAGGGAAGTCATCCTGCCCCTGTACTCAGCATTGGTGAGGCCTCACCTTGAGTACTGTGTTCAGTTTTGGGCACCTGAGTACAGAATGGACATTAAGGTGCTGGAGCAGGTCCAAAGAAGGGCAGCAAGGCTTGTAGGCCATATTCTCCAAGCCCTTCACAAGGAGAAAGCAAAGGAACTGAAGCTGTTTAGCCTGAGGAAAAGGAGGCTGAGGGGAGACCTTATTGCTCCCTTCCAATGTCTGAAAGGTGCTTCCAGGAGAGCAGGGTTGGTCACTTCTCACCGGTGATGGGTGATAGGATGAGGGGGAAATGGCCTCAAGTTGCTCCAGGGTAAATTTACGTTGGATATCAGGAAAAACTTCTTTACAGAAAGGGTGGTTATGCACGGGAATGGGCTGCCCAGGGTGGTAGTTCAGTCACCATCCCTAGATGTGTTCTAAAACCGCTTGTATGCGGTGCTCAGGGACATGGTTTAGCAGAGGGCTGTTAGTTGGGGTTGTTTGGTTAGGTTGTGGTTGAACTCAATGATCCTGAAGGTCTCTTCTAAACTGAGCAATTCTGTGATTCTGTGAATTATATGTAGAATGCAAATGGCTGTCACCTTTGTATTTTATTGCACCTTTATAGAAAGCGATCTCTTTAAAGCAAGTGACTGTGTTTCAGACAGTTTAAATGCAATTGAAAAAGATTCACAAATGCAGTGTCTGCAACTCAGGGATTTTTTTACTGAAGTTGTAGAGCATTTCGCTCTAATAGGGGCTCTACAATGGAGAACTTTCAGATCAGTGTGTATGCACTGCCTTCTTGGAATTTTTGTTTTTAAATTATAAGTGAAGCTGGCTCAAATATGGATTTCTGCACCTTCTTGTGAGATCAGTAAGGAGAGGTAGGCTGCAGTATTCTGGAGAATATTTTTCTGTAGGAAAATAGTTATTCATCAAAAGTGACAGTCTGAGGGGGAAAGGAGTAAATGAAAAAGACTGTTTCAGACCAAAATTGGGAAATGTTTTCAATTGCTGGAAGATACTGCACAAATTCTTAAAAGAAGCTTCATAACTGTCAAAATGACCCATTTTGGTTGTCTCTTAACATTTGGGAGAGGGGGGCTTAGGTCAGAGTAATTTCTTATTCCATAATCCATCCTTAATTTACCAAATATTTTTCAGACATTTGTGAAATACCAAGAAGTGTTCTTTCCAACACTGAAATAGGAAGAGGATGGAATATATGAGTTGATATGTCCAAGAAAAATAATTAAGTGGCATCCATCTGTAAAAAGTGAGATTCCTAATGCATGTGTTTTCAATATTTTTAGTTTTTAAAGTAAATGTTTCAGACATCTCTAGTGCTAAAATACCTGAGGCCAGTGCTGATCTGTTGCCTTCTTCAGACATTTTTTAGAATAATTGTAGGAAATTCTGATTTCCTTGCCCAAGTATTTCAAACTAAAAAATATATATTTAATAATTTAAAAAACCCCACAGAAATCAGTAACATTCTGCTAACATTCTTTTTCCAAAACAGTTTGTTGCCAAGAAATTTTCCTCTATACCCGTAGAGCTTCTAACATATTTAAATTAATTAAATAGGAGAATTAATCAAATTCTATTCTGTATCATTAGGAGTAATGAATAGCTAAAAATCCTACTCTGTTGGAAATGCAGAGTTGCCTAATTCAAATTTCAGTTTCAATAATGCTGATACTGGGAAAACAACTAAAAGGTGTTAAGAGGCCTGTTAAGAATCATGTGGTCTAATTTTATGAAGATAGAAGTGAATGCTGAGTAAATTAGTAACTTAGCACAGATAAAGTTCTACTATGTTCGTTATGAACCAGAATGGGAATATTTTCTCCTAATGGGGATGGTGCCTGCTACTGCATTGCAGTGAAACTTCATTCCGATTGATAAGGTTTTGGGATGTCTCTCAATTTCAGTGAATGAAGATTTTTTCCTCACATATCCCCTGTGATGTATTTCTCGAGCAATCTGTGGGAATGTTTGTAATCCACCCTATTTAAAAGCTTGCCAACTCAGAGAATATTTTATTTACATTGATCTGTATTTACCATGCAGCCTATCAAGGTATACTTTAAATCACCACAGTTTTCTCTCAGGTGTTGACAGTGAGTTTCTGCATATGTAAAGTAATGGCAGCTTTGAAAAAAGCTTCTGAAGAAAGGAATGATGGGGTGTTGGGCAAATTGTGAAGTAAATGATGGATTTCCATGTACTCTTCTTTGTGATCAAAATCTCGTGGAGGAGAAAACGGGTAATGTTTGGGGTACATGTTCATTTTCCCAGGTCAGTGATTTTTGTAGTATACTGTTACCCAAGGCACTCTAAGATGTTGTCTGTGGTAAAGCATTGCAGTAGCGTGAGTGAGAAACTCCCAATCCAAGATCTTTGAAGCCCTTGAAGAGACCAGGAAAAGGCTTTATGGCCATTTTTTTAAATTAAACTGATCAATCCAGATGTTCAACAGTTGCAGTGCTAAGGAAACAAGTTTTTTAAAAAAACACAACAGAAAATGGACCTGAATGTTGCAGTTTTTCTTGAGATGAACAATGAACAATTTAGTAAATCCTATGGGGTTAGCATTCTGTGGTATGATTTTAGTGCAATCTAAAAGCACTGTGACTCCACGTTATTGTCTTGTAGTGAACTTGCAGACTGTTTGCGCAGAGAATCTGGTCCTTGCAGAGTCCCTGTGTTCTCACAGTAACAGGGTACTGACTGCAAAGCTTTCTCCAACTCACATTGCCTTGGATTGCCTTAGCAGATACGTGTCAACCAAAGTTCTATGTTCATTGTCCATCAACAGGACCTTCAGATGTTTGTTTTACTGACTACTACAATTTAGTTGGCATGTTTTTGTGGTGTGTTTTTTAAAATCCTATAAATCCAGATAAAATCATTACTATTATGTTCTCAGAACATAACAATGACGTGAGTTTGTGGTCCAGCACTGTATGCAGTTAAAGCTTTGTACATTGTGTTTTCGGGCTTCTAAGCAGACTTATTCTGTTAGCTTGTTATTCTGGTTGCTTTGTTCAATAGCATTTGCAGGTAATTTTCTTCAGCATAACTCAAAGTAGACAAGGATGCAAGTAGTTCAGCCAAAACTCACCCAGGCTTCCCTGGTACAACACTTCTTATTTTCCAGAGTGCCTCTCCAGTTGCTAAAAATGCGATCCAGTGATTCTTAGCTAATGAGCAGGTTTTGTGCATGCTAGGTTAGTCTGTACAAAAAGACAAAACAATGATTGTTTCCATTTATATACTAATTCTATTATTTGTGATTAGCTAGAAAAATTAGCCAACTTTCTGTATTTTTTTTTTTTGTGTTGAAAAAAAAAATTTTTTAAATGTGTTTATGCTGTTTTTTCTTAATTGCATATCTTGTGATTATTGCTAGAAGGAAGAGGCTCCCGGGTACATTGTGATAGGAAGAGATGTAATGGCCTCAAATTGTGCCAAGGGAAGTTCAGGTTGGATATCAGGAAAAATTTGTTCTCTGAAAGAGTTCTCAAGCATTGGAACAGGCTCCCCAGGGAAGTGGTAGAGTCGCTGTCCCTGGAGGCCTTTGGGAATTGCATTGATGTGGCACTGAGGAAATGGGGCTTAGTGAGCATGGTGTGGATGGGCTGATGGTTGGACTAGAGACCTTAGAGCTCTTTTCCAACCTTTATGATTGTATGATTCTGTGTTATAAAGCAATACTGTGCATGGTGTTACAACGTAAATATCATCACATTCTGTTACAAGCTTACTAAGTATATGGTCACGTATATGGACATGAGAAATTGCTTGTTGGCTCTGTTATAGCTTGGTTTTTAAAGACAAGGAGTTGTTGCTGGGATCTCCTTTATGTGCGTGCCTTCCCCAGCACAGGCGGAAGGAATTCTGCTACTGTTATCAGTGGAACTAAATGACTTTCACTGGTGCGCCCAGGACATTAAAGTTCTCTTCTTGCTGCCTTTTCATTAAGTCAGGTCCAGTGTTTTTCTGTTCTTTTTTCCTTTTCTTCTTCTCTCTCTCTCTCTCTCTCTCTCTCACACACACACACACACACACACACACACACATAAATGTTTTTTAATCTTCCAGTGATGCAGTTTGTAGAAGAGCAGTTGAAAGGTAAGAAGTTTGAAACTTCTGTGTTTGGCTTTCCGAGATGAAAATGCATCGTGTTAGTACTCCCCAAGGGTGTCATTACAGGCATGTGGATTAGCACCTACTTTTGTCTGTGGGGAGTTCACATTTCTGAATTCTCTGTGGATTATTTGCAAACAAAAGCAGGCATTGGTTACACAGGAAACTCTTTATAGTTTTAATTATTTTTCTGTATAGCCATAATATCTAGAAACTGTCTATGCAGTTTTTAAAACTAAGGCCGTGATTTATGAATGATGCAGTATCTTAACCTAATGCCCTTACAGTATGAATAAAGGGAATATTTCTTTGAGTTTGGGAAGAAGAAAGACCAGCATCAATTTCAGTGAATGTTGTTAGTATTTCCTAGTATCCATCTCTGGCTAACACTCTGAATAGCAAAAATAATAAGAAAACCGTGGTCATTCTTATTTACATATGTATATAATTATAAACTTGGAGAGAGAAATGTTGAACCATGTTCTTGAATATGACAACTCAGTGGCTGTCTACCCTTCAGCTTAAGCAGTTTCAAATTCCAAAATACATTTCAAACCACTTTGTACTTATATGTCAAAGCCTGACAGCACTATGAAGCACTTTAATTTTGGCTGTCTGAGATCACTGACCTCTCTTCTTGGGTCCTGCAACACTCCCAGTGATGCCTCATTAGTGTGAAACTGTTTATAAATACTGCTTCACTAAGGAGAGGGGCAGTGGGCTGTTTATACCTAATCCAATGAGGGCCAAAATATGTTGAAAAATGAGTTGACATAACAGTGTTTTGTCCCAGAGCTCCCACTCAGACATTCAGTGATTGTGGCTGTAAAGACATAGGTCTTACATTTCTACTGTAAGTGCTGCTTTGTAGAAGACTGCCTTTAGAGCAAGAGAGGTATGACAGGGTCCAATGTCATCTGAAGATCTTACTTGTATCTTGCTGCACCTTCTCCTTTTAAAGTATGTATCTCCTAAAGAACTTTGGATCTCAGAACATAAGATCCACTAAAACATGCGGTAAAATCATAAAAGATAGCAACAAAGGGATTTTTTCCTTGCAGGGGTGGTTATTTCCTCCAAACTTTCAGTACAGTAACGAGTTCCTTACATCCATTCAGATTCTTCAGAAAAGTCCCTTTTATCCTTATTTCTCCTGAGGCCTAATTTTATTCTTTTATGTAGCAATTTCTTCCTCTCCACTTGAACTGAGAATTTTACCTTGTCTGATTTGCCCTAATGCAAAAATGGCCACACTTCAACTCCACACCAATTTCAGCAGCACAAAGAGGAAAGCCACTCCAATCTCTCTTCCTTTTAGCAGGTTAAACCCCAAATCAGCATCTAGAAAAATGTAATGTCGTCCCCCACATAACCACCTGTTCATTTGGACTTTAAAGGAGGGTAACTTATGGTGTACAACAGATTATAAATAAGCAATTAGTTAATGCCATCTATCAAGGGATAAGACATTAAAAGCATAGTAACTGAGAGTAACTCATAATGTTTATGTGCTCTTCTTGTCAAAAGACTGATTGAAAATGAGAGCAATGGTGGATTGATGTGACTGGTTGCTATTTTGTTTCAAATACAAAGCACTTATTATGAATATGAGCATTGACAGGTGTACCTTTGGAGAAAAGGACATGATCATATAAAGTCAAGTCTTGATTCGTGTGGATAAAAAATAGCTTCATTCACAAGGATATGTTCTTATCAACACCAGAACTAAATAATTATTTCTAAAGCTGAATAATACAGTCAAGTGGGAGTTAAGTAGCTTCCATGTTACTTCCTTACAACACATAGCAGTAGTGAATATTGATCTGGGTTCTCAGTGATATAAATCAGTATAGATCTTTCAGGTTTGCTAAGTATCGGAGCTGGACATATAATAGTGGACTCCTCTGCTTTTTGGCAAATTAGAGTTTGTAGCAGAGAAGACAAGCCCTGAATATATCCCGTGCTATTCTTTTGAGAAGTAGTTCACTCAGTATCCTAATCACATTGTATTATGTTGCTGCTTTACAATCACACTCCAAATGCAAATCACTTCACCGGTTTCTTAGTGACAGTAAGCCCTGTCAGCAGTAGGTACTTTGAATATGCCAATAAGATTTCAACTGCTTTGAAACGTTTGCAAGGGACATGGTTTAGGGAGATTACAATCAGAGCATTCCATCAGTGGGGTGCTATAACAGCTAGTGCTTTATTTTTACCAGTCTATATGCAGTGAGCTAATAAGTGATTACTGTCTTTGTATCTTTATGTTTAAGGATTAGGTAGAGCATTTCCTTTAGTGAGCAATGATTGTGTCTTCTCAAGGAACGCGTGGCTTCATTAATATTAATGAAACTGGCATGAATGCATCAAAAAGGGCTATACCTTATATAATCACTATTTATCTAGGCAAATTTAGCTTCATCATTGACTATTTACTAAAAATAAGCCTTATGCAGTTGATTTATAACTTCTGCTGGGTTTCTCTTGTGAACAGTTACCACTGTTTAGATCTCTGAGAGGCTGATTATGAAAGCACCTTCTGCTTATTTAACCAAGAGAATTGTGACCTTTATAAAAAGGACATCAATTTAGCAGTTGTCCATCTGTCATTTGGAGGATCTGTGGACAAAAAGGCTGAAAGCTTAGAGCTAAACACAGAATTCAACATGTTTGATTATCATTTTCCTATGATTCTAGTTCTGCATTTTGTGCCTAGTGTAATATGCCATGTGCAGTTGCAGTGGAGATCAGAAGGGAGCAAATGCTATTCAGAGCACTTTCCATACTACACGGGCTTCTGACAAGGCTGTTCCTTTCATTCAGCTTGAACTGTTGGCTCAACAATCTGAATTTTTATTTAAGCATTTAGAAATTCTATTTGTAAAGGAGAGATGAGAAAAAGGAGGCTGCCTTTTAAGTGCTGAAAGGTGCTCATTGACATGACATGTTCTTGATATGTGTCTTAAAATTTGATTTTGATATGCATATACATGCAAAATAATTTTCCTAAGTTATTTTCATAAATTTAGTTGAAAAAGAAGAGGCTATATACACATAAAATATGACTTGTTTTTAGTGAAGGTGGGTATGAGCCAAGATGGGCCCATAAAAGGAGAAGCTGTTACAGGAATTTCTGAAATTTGTTAAGATGGCTGTACCTGTAGTCACTGACCTGCCCAATGTAAGCTGTCCCAAATAGATAGATAACTATATTAATTAACAAACTGTGCAAGATTTGAAAATCACAGTGAATAATGAGCTGAACCTCAGGTGCCACTGTGATATTTGGTGACATTTGCAGTTCTTGGGTGTGTAACTAGCAGAAAACTGAGTAACACTCAGATAATATCTTGATTCTGTATATGTAGCTAATAGGTCTGCTCTGTAATGCTCTCCAGATTTTAAAAAAGAGAACAGGAGAATGAGTGTGAGGATTAGGAGAATGACTGTGAGGTGCTGGAAAACATGCCTTATGGTGCAAGATTCCAGGAATGCAATCTGCTGTTTTTGAGTTGATTGTGTTTTTTCCAAGGATTTAGTGGTGAGTGATCATAAGCTATAAATGAGTTGTTGCAAGAAGAACTGTTAAATTGGTGAGTTCTGCCATCTAAGAAAGGTGTGGAAAAAATCTGTTGACAGAGAGTTACATTTGTATAAATTCAAATTAGAAGTAATGAGTAAATAAACATTGGCACAGCTTACAAACTGCTGTGGATAATTTTTCAGTGGAATACAGAATTTTGATCATTATTTTGTGTTAAAGTTTATGATAGATGCTAATTAAAAGGAAAAAATTATTTTTGTGAGGGAAGACATCAGGGTAAGGTATCACAATATTTTCTGTTTCATGGCACTAATAAATATTAAGCCAAATGAAGCTGACAGCCAATCACACAGAGTTCTTCTTCCAGTTTTGGGTAGATTCTCACAGTTTTAGGCAAAATTTTCAGGGCACCTGGTTGGGTGTTTTTTTTCCTCTTTGTGACATTATGTTCCTTGAGTATTTTGAACCACCTTCCCCTCCCTGGTCTTTGCAATAGTCATCATTTCTCAGGTGTCCAAGTTACAAAGGAAGATTAGCGTGGGGTCCCTGAAGCTTTTTCTGGGGTGCTGCCAGCTGTGGTGCCATGCACCATCCCCGTGGGAAGCAGCTGCTGCAGGATGACCACGGTGCTGCTGGCAGCTTGACCAGACATCTCCTACACATCAGGGTTTGTGCATGTGAAGAAAACAGCCAACACCAGCTTTGAAAATAGCTCCCTATTTTTAAATCTTCAAGTTTCAAATTAATTTTGCAACAAGGAATAAATCCAGGTACTTTTTTTTTTTTTTTTTTTTTTTTAAACATGAAGCCCTTAATTTTTCTGAAATCAACTGGGCATTTTCAATGTTTTTATCCTAAATATGTATTTGAAAATTATGATCAGAAAAACAAACGAACAAATAAAAACAAATCAGGAAAATGAGGATACTATTCAGGAAGAGAGATCGGTGGAGTTCCTGCAAATAAGGTTGTGTGCCGTTCTAGTAGATAAACCATTCTTAATATTATATGCATAAAAGTCAAAGATCATATACTTGCCCCCAAATGCTCTGGGTATTTAAATACTCTCTGAAGTAGCCTGTGATGAGGGAGCTTGCTTTTGATATAGGTTGACAACTGGAGACAACACTTTTTCCTCTTGATCTTTATCTTGGTCTGGTCTTAGTGCTGCTTCTGTAGATTTCATGGTCTATTTTTTATTAAGCATCTTAACGAGCTCTTTTTGATACTCTGGAAACCATGCTTGGAACCTCAGCAGCTGGGTGCTAGGTGTTGGAATGACCCAGTGTTCTATTTATAGATCTGCACACTCTGAAGTGATGAACAGTCTTACCTAATCGTTTTGAAGTCACCCTTGACTCAAGGCTGAGTGAATTCAAACACAAAGAAAACAAGTGTTTCACAATATCCAAACCAACCCAAGTGCTTGTAAGAGAGTTAAGTGAAAAAAAGATGGAGAGGAGTAACACGGTGACTTATTTGACATAAATTCACATTTTACCTTAGAAGTAGACCAGAAAGCACAAGGACTTTCTTCATGCTATTTTGGCAGGAATGCATTATTTCTATGTAAATAGTGTCTTATATCTGGCTGAAAAGTCATTGCAACTTAAACTGATGTAGGTCCAGACGTCTGTGACTTTGCCCTCTTTTTTCGTGTTACTTTGTTGTTGTGATGCTAATATCCATGCAGCCCAATGGTAAGCCTCAGCCCAGAGCCAATGCATGTTTTAAAAAAACCTTATTAAAAAACTGTATTGGGGGTCAGAATCATGTACTTATTGAATTGTTTCAGAAACACAGTGAACAAAGAATAGCGCTGAAATTACATCTCAGGTTTATAAATGTAAAAAAACAAAGCCAAGTTGTGAATCATGATATTTGTATTAATGTGCTTTTACCTGAACACAGAATTAATTGCAGTGAAAAGCAGAATTGAAGGTTTGATTAGACAGCTATAAAGTGAATTTTCTTCTTTGTCTGTCTTCTTCTCTGCCTTTAAATAGTTTCCAGAATGCATACAGATGGAAAAATATATCTGTTTTGCAAGGAACGTGGTCCGATGACTCTCATGTATGAATGCACACATAATTATTATAAAATTGCATATCTGAAATCTATTAGTTATAAAATATGTGAAAATCAATACTGTCCATTTGATGTGAAAAACAACCAACAGTTACTTCAGTAACTTTCAGGCTTTGATTTAATTAATTAAAGTAGAATGAGGTCATGCTGCAAAGCATACTAGGTGGGCTCATTGTGGATAAGCCTGCGTACTGTGCCTGATTCCACAGAATCACTTTCCAGCTCTGAAAATAGATTCAGCCATGCAGGTATGCATGGAGTCATTATTCATCATTATTATTACCTTTTAAAAACTGTTCGGAAAAAAAGAATGGAGACTTTATGTATGAAGGAGATCACATTCTTCCCAGGATTATTTACAGTCTAACATACAGTATTGATTTTAGGAGTGACAGAAAAAATGATCTCTGTTTCTGTCTGTCATACTTTTTAAAAATTCTGTTTTTTTTTTTTTGTTTTTTTTTTTTTTTTGTTTTGTTTTTTTTGTTTTTGGCAGGGTGGGAGGTAGATTTCCCCTTCCCCCTCTTTTTCTAAGCTCTAATTATAAAGCACTCTGCAGTGCTTTAAAGACCACGTGAGTTCATTCTAAAATCAGTGCTAGGCATGTGCCCTTCTAGCTCCCTCCCATTGATTACAGATCTCACAGGCAGTCTGCTTCTTATGGAACATAATGATGCTTGAAAGAATTTGAAAATTTAGGCAGGAAAAATTCACTGTATAACTGCTGATATAAAACCAAATATTGACATATTGACATCATCTTTAGGTATCTCTGATTTCTCAGAGCAGTAACAAGTCGTAATAAGTGGAACTTATGAGTAAATATTTTTGCATTCTACCTGGGTTAGCTGTTGATATTCTTTTGTAGTCTTGTGGTCGAAATAAAGCCATGCTATGCAATCACAAATGAAAAAAAAAAAAAAAAAAAAAGACATCCAAATTGGGTTAAGAGAGAAAGGGGGGTTCATTATCTGAAATTTCCAAAGGAGTGCATTTTGCATGCTATTGAGAGGCCATGCAAAGCACAGGGTGGGCATGGTGAGGCAGTTACAAGGTAGGGACTGCTCAAGTGGTTTTCACTGTCTGAGAGGCGGCAGAGTAGAAGCAGTCATGAGTTTTCCCCTGCCTGAGTAATGTAACTTCCACTGACTGAAGTCCCTGAGGAAGGCCCTCTTGTTCAGGGCCACGGGCACTGAGGGGTGTGTGGGACAGTAGAGGAGCAAAGCATCAACTAAAGCAGTGATCAGTGGGGTGAGTCTTCCTTGGGCACCCATTTTCCATTTGGGAAAAGATTATTCATTCTCTTCTGAACCACTGCAGCCCCAGCAGTGAAAATATTTTTGTTTTCCTTCAGCAGTTTTGACTTTCTTAAGGATTTCTTTTTAGATTATTTTAATATATTTTTTCCATTATATTTATTTCAGTGGTACAGAATATGATACTCAGCTCTTGACTAAAACTTACTGAAGTATTTTTTCTCGACTAAATGTTAAAAGAAATTGATCAAGGATGATTTTTAATTACAAAAGTGCTTTGAAAAGATTTTTTCACCTGTGTAATTAAAAGACATTAAAAAAAAAAATCCAGTCGATTAGTCTCTAATGAAGCTCAATTTGTTTTACAAATTAACCTTTTCTTAAAATAACAGGATGATTTAATGCAATAACTATTCTGCTTATTTCAGACTGTACTAGGAGTTCCCTTTTCCACTAATATTCCTTCAAAGTCAATGGCAGATCAGATTTAAGTTAATAGTTTTTCCTTGCCAAAAGCCTAGTTTAAGCTCAGCTGTTGATGATGTAACAGTGGGATACTAAGGCTGTACCCAGAACATTGGTCTGAGCTCTCGTTTCATTCTTGCTCCAAACCTTGTTAGGCTTTGGTTCAGAAATCAATGTAATATTGCCTCTTTGTGAAGTTAACGGTGCCATGTAAAAGCTAGTTGTTAGTTTTCCAGGTTCTTCATTATTTTCCTATCTGTTTGCTGGAGCCAGCCCTGTCTCTTTGTTTAGCAGCTAATTCTGTTCTTATGTATGTTTACACGATTCTGCTTGTGACTGTGTCTGATTCTCACCTCTCTGGTATAAAAGAGCTGAAATTTCCCTGGAGCCAGCGGAGTCAGACAAGTGTAAGAGAACTTTACAGTGTAGGATGTTAGGCCTGTTCATGGCTGTTGGTTGCAGAGATGAAAGTCCACAGACCCCACAGCCATTGCCTATGTGCATTATAGTGATAATTTTTTCCAGGAGTTGGTTGGGATCCATGCTGCCAGTGTGCTCTGTCCTGCCACAGACACTTCCTTGTGCTTTGAGCTGACTTACTGCAGTTGTGTGTTCTGATGAAATGGAGAAGGCAAATGTTTATTTGTTTGAGTTTTTTACTGCATTGATCTTATTTTTATATAATCCAGGTTCATATTTTAGGGTACTCTGTAGAAATATTTATACTCTTACAATGCTAATCAGTTGCACTCTGTATTGATACTCAGTTGAACATAGTGCAGCCATTAAAGTCTGCTTGTATTTCAACCATACATCGCTCAATGTTCATGACCTGTGACTAATAAGTTGTGAAATCATGAACAAGAGTAACAGTAGCTGAAATATTTTCTGTTCTCAACCAAATTTCATCACTCAGAATGAGATTTACAGAGACTCAGAGGGCAGTTAGGCATCCTGTGAAAAGCACATCAGAATTGACTTCCTTACAGTTCTGCATGTGAGGATTTTCTGTTTATTGCTGTTGCTGAACATTCCCCATGCTGATACTCAATCATGCTAGCTTTGAGACTGGATTCCTGATTGTGAGGCAAACACATGACTCTCATTCGGGTTGCCCAGATAGATTATGGATGCCCCGACCCTGGAGGCATTCAAAGCTTTCCAGGCCAGGCTGGATGGGACTTTGAACAACCTGGTCTGATGGGAGAAGTCCTTGCCTGTAGCAAGGGGGCTGGAACTAGATGATCTAAAAGGTCCTTTCCAACCCAAACCATTCTGTGATTCTAAGATTCTGTCTCCTCCTCTGGTAATGGTTTGACATAGAGAAAAGGGCAGGGAAAGGTAGTGGTCCCCTGTCTCTGCTCTGCCAAAGTGGTGCCAAGGTTCATTTATGTTGCTTTAATGCTGGAATACTGCTGAGATATGATTCTGAAGGGGATACTAAGGGTGGGAGGGAGAGGGGGGAAGAAAGAAAAGAAATAAAAAATATTTTGTTATCTATTTGAGGAAATCTGCCATGTACGAACAGGTCATAGGAATATGATTGGCTTTTGCATCTCTCCTGTCCTTAGGAAAGGCAGTGGGCAGTGTCATTTGACTGTAGTTGGACAGACAGGTCTTTCCTGAAGGGGTATTATGCTATCTGCTGTGAAGAGAGATGATGTTTGTGGGAGACCTGAATTTAGAGTTCAGCTACCTGCAGGGAAAATGCTGACTGAGTTGGATATTGAAATCACCTCAGGAGGCTCAGGTAAGAAAGGCAGCCTGCATATTACTCCAAGTTATTCTGGAGAGAAAACCACAGAAAATATTTCTGCTGTAAATGATCCCTTTCCACAGCCTTTGATAATTAGGAAGTGACTTAGAACAGGAACTGACCTTTTATTCATTTACTTTTTTTGATGTGAAATGCTAAGTGAGATTTAGGTATAGCTATAAGCAAGCTGTATTCAAATGAAAAGTCTGGGGCTAGCTGGGTGGTAAGAGAACATATTTACATACATATGGAGAATTCTGGACAGAATTAGTGATTGGAGCATTTTCTTCTCTTCCTCCTTCTATAGCCATTAGCTCATATCACTAGAGAAAGGAACAAAATACAGGTTACTAAGATTCTTATTTAAGAGGTAGTTAAGACTGAAAACAGAAGAAGCAAAACTGACTTGATGACAAATTAAGTACAATTTAAAGTACCTGATGATTCTAGTAATGCCTCACTTAGAGCTATGTGCTGCCTCCATGCTGTTTTTTGCACCATTTTCACTTAAAACAGTATTTTGACTGGCACACACACCTGTATATTTAATGAAAGATTAATGTGGTGTGACTGTCTGTCTTAGTATGCAGAGTTTAGGATTTCCTGGCTTTTCCCCCAGCCCTGTCACATTTGGGAAACTGTTCTCTGTTTCTGCCTGTTTGCTGTTCTGTTCTCATCTATGTCTATCTTGGTGCCACGATCAGCAGAGTATGGATTGCATTTGAATAAGACCTGACGGAGTGTGGCCCTTGCTAGCTCAGGTGGTTACAGCATTACAGGCACACCAACTAAAAGACCGTGGCAGCATGCCTTTGGAAATAGGTGCAAGTATATGTGATACATCTGTTTAATGATCTTATATCCTTTGTGTAATCATTTACAGTATCTTTTTTAAAACTTGATGAACTAATACCAAATCAGTGGGGAAATCTAGGAACAAATGCAGTGCATCTCTCCGCTAGGAAGCTTCTCCATCTTCCAGTTTCATATAAGAAACCCAGGTCTTTCAGTACTGCATACATTTCATTTAGGAAGAAGTACATTTTTCAGAATTTCTGCTCAGGGCCAAAGAAGCTCTTCTGTTGTAGAAATGCACTGAAGTAAGAGTGCTACTCTTAGGTTGAAGCAACACTGTATGCCACATGCTGAGCTGTTAAGAGCTGGATCAGCACAAGGTTAGATGTTTCACCATTACCAACAGATTTTTCTTAAAGTGAATTTGATGTGGCAGTCAAGAATCAAACAGCATGAAAAAAGTCATAATTTGTCTCACCAAAACATAGAGTTAAACTGAAGAAAAATATAAGCCATTAACTAAGTACAGTTGACTTGCCTGACGGTGATAGAAATTTGCAAGTACTTTTATTATGTTCTAATTCACTGATGTTCGTTCTTCAATGCAAGTACTGTACTTGGAACTAATTTTCATCTATTACACATTTCATAATACTATTAGTCTGATTAATTAATGCATAATACATCCCAGAGACTAATGTGTTTACTCCTAGAAGGCTCATTAGGACTTGCTATATGGATGTGAGATTAGATTTTAAAGTGGGCCACCTCCTAAAGATTGTATCATGTCTGCTTTGCAGTAAACTGGCAAATGAAAATCTGCTAATCTGTATCCCTTTTTGATTTGCAGAAATGTGCAATAGGTTTGCTGAAGCTAGGAGTATAGCTGGGTGCCTCCTGCAACTAACAAATTACATTCCTTACAATAGCTATAGCTTTATATATTTCAGACTGAAATACTGATTTATTAGGACAATTTGCCACTGCTGTGAGTCTGAATGGAGTAGTACATGCATTTTTATTTTGCATTCACATGCATGCTGTATCCTCATAGGGTTTTGCGTATGTTACTTTGCTTTTTAATGGTATCGTCTGACTAGAATGAATGGATGATTCTGCAATGAAGCAAAATATTCACCAAAACCAGTAAAATGTAGGAGAGTTCCCTCGAGTACTGTAAGTCAGTCTTGATTTTGTTGCCTGCTGCTGTATAATAATGTCATAGTGGGATAACTTTTTGCCTAACTGACCTAAGAAAAATCTTCATTTTACAGAAGTCTTTCTTTTTCATATTCTAGCTTGAATTCTGAATGGTTTCTAAGATGCATTAGAGAATTGAATTTCTTTACATAAACACCCATAGTGGTACCTCTTATTGGATTATATACACAGTGGACTTCCAAAAACAGTGCCTCCTATTCTCATGGAAACAACAACAGATACAAAGGGCACAATGACACTACTGGATAGTGCAAATTCTCAGCTACAACACAGTCTCTTTCTAAATTGCTTTCATCCTCCTTAATTGCTTTGTGAACTAGATACCCTTCTCCAGATTTTCTGGAATAGCCAATAGACAAATAGTTCTGAATAAGATTGTCATGATCATCTGTATAAACTGAAAATATGATGTAGTAAACATGGCATTCAATTGCACTTGTTAGACCTAAATCCAGGTACTGGGTAATTTGTCTAAAATAATTGTATTTTATGTAAAAGATGTATATTTTTGTAAAATGTATATACTTTTCATAAACTCTGACTTACACAGTCCTCACAGAAATATGTTACTGAATGTTGGCTATACATAACTACTGCTTGTGGAATATCGGTACACTCAAATTGATGGTCAGATTGAAAAAAAAAGTAACAACTTGAGAAATATTCAGTGTTTGTTGCTCTGGGATGTTATCCTTTGGGCCTTTCTAGATGCTTTCTGCGAGATACCAACTCTGGAAACAGTCCTCTTGAACCAAGGTAATATTAGGATTGGGACTGACCAATTATTCATTATAGTGCAAAGTCTTATACATTTCTCTGTTTCTCACTGCCTCTAAGCTTCAGCCTCAGTGACAGAGAAGTAAAAAGCCATCACCGTTTCATAACTGCTACAGTATACAAATGATTTTTTGTTAAGAATGGAGTTTGTTACCAATTTTATGTACCTCTGATATATTGACAGCTACCCAGCAAGTACATAAAGAGGTATATGCACTCTCTTAGGTGTTTAAGTGGGCGTTGTGGAGTGTAACACATCTCTTAGATACTTCTCCTTGACAACACTGTCGGAAATACTTAGAGTTAAATCTTGATCCTTGTAATGCAATAGAGTTTTGATTCTGATTTCAGCAAGAAGAAAACGTGCCCCTGAAATCAGCTGGTGGAGTACCAAGAACAAACTAATTTGTTTTGCTAACACAGTTCAGCTATGTTAGAAAACACTTTTCAAAAAGAATTAAAGTTTCCTCTTGTGTGGACAGGACTAATGAAACTTCCTTCAGAACCCATCAGCGCCATTCGCTTATAATCAACCAGAGGAATTGCTGTCTAGTGACAGGATACACCATCCAGTCCTAATGGAAACCAGTGGCATCTGCTGTGAGAGTGGATAAGCAAAACCGACAAGTTTAGATGTCTTGAGGGCTGTTTTGTAGCAGCAGGTATTTCATGTGATTCAAAACAGGGTAAGAAAAGCTTATCTTGATGGGTCTTCAGTGTCTGTCCTAATCTGTAACTCCGTGGGACTGAGTGAAGTCCTTTAACTCAGCAATACTGATGCCTGTAATTTCAAATAATAAGGCTCCGAAAATAACTCTTGCATGACAATTTTATGGAAATGAATTGTTTAATATAAGTACTTAATACTAAACTACCTAAAACTATGTGGGGAATAACCAAAGCATGAAACTGTCCTTAACAGCACTTGTTGTAGATTATTTCAACTGTTTGTCTTGTCATTAGTGTTCCAGTAGCAGATAGCAGAGCTCATGTGCAGAAAGCAATTCCAGCATTGTCCAGAATGTTATATGTTCTTTTGGTGCTCTTTGCTAGGCTCTTTGCGAGGTAGCAGGACAGAGAGGGAAATTCGGGCTTCTCTGCCAATACATTTTATTGCATATTTAACATATGCTGGAGTAGCAGAAAGAGGCTGTAGGTGTGTATTCTCTTAGAAATATACAAAGTTTGGAATAAAGGCGGTTTACAGTTTCCTGAGAACTTCTGATCTGTAGAAGTGAAAGATCCACAACCAAGTGAATGTCCAGGTCCATAAGCACATCTGTCAGCTCTTAACGCTATATTGCTTAAACCCATATTTTGTTATGTTTCTACATCTGGTATTCTGTTGCTTAGATTTATCTTTGCAAATACATTAAGAATACTATGTAACCATCACATTTCTCTTCTTATTCCTAATTGATATATACACAGTTTCCTCAGCTCTTATTGCTGTGACAGCTAACAAAACCACGTATGTGAGGGTATTTTTACATTTCATGTGCACTTGAAATGTACACAAGTTGCATTATTGGGGATTTTTATTTGTTATGTAATTAACATTGCTGTTGGAAAAAGAAAAAAGTAAACTCGACAGCTAATTACTTTGAAGCTTGTCCCATGTTACTTCCAGGCTAGGAAAAACTGAGAAGTTTTATTTATCTTTTGAGAAGGAGAATGCACTGAATAACTTGTGTGGGAAAGAACAGGAATAATTTTTAAAGAAAGCATATTTAGCAAGTCTTGGATTTTGGCTTGCCGTTATGGCAATGCATATGTATTATACTGATGGAGGTGAAAAGTTATCTGTCTCTTATGGGATGGAGATGCAGAGGTATGTATCAGAGAAACGGGAGTGTGCGCTGTAACATATACAGTAGTGACCCATGTGGTTAATTTAAGGGCACTGGGGTATGCTCTTGGAATTTTAAATTGCACAGCTGACTTAGAAGACCAGAGTCAATAATCTGCTAAAAATTCCTTTATTCTTAAAATGGTTCAAGCAGCTAATTAAAGCATGTGTCTCCAAAGCAAAATGATCGCTTTCTTTTTTAAACTGAGAATACAGTAAGTTGTTATGAGCACGTGCACTCTAAACAGTTAATTTAATTTAGCTTCCATAAGCATAACACAGGATGTATTGAAGGGTAGTCAGCATTACCTCTGGCTGATTTCAGATATGTTGCACAAGATAAAAAGGACTTGATGGTTTTAATAACAAGATGTTTTAGGTCACAGTTTCAGCACTGCTATGCAGAAGAGTAGTTTCCGTTCTCTCCCCTCTGATTTCCCAGCCAGCCTTTCATTTCAGTCTTCTGCTCTCTGCCATTACTTGTGTAGCTGTGTCATGAAAATGAGGAGAGGGCTAATTTAGGTCCAGCCTGCTGCTGCCCCTGGGTGGGTGCCTCCAGCAGAGCTCTGCAGCTTCCCATGTACCTGAGATCTGATAGTCTCTGGAGACTTCCTATAGAAATCATCTATTTTTGAGTCACAAGGTATCATGAATTCTCTCATCTGCCTTAATTTCACTTAATTTTCCCCAAACAGGTGTCATTGCAGGAATCCAGCCAGTGTTGCAGTCACAAGGAAAGGTTTATAGATGAAAGTGGCATTATAGAAAGTCTCTAAATTGAGGCCTGTTTTGCACAAACAACCCATTCAATGACTGTCATGGATCTGACCTGCTGCCATGCAGATCACTGCACATTTTCTCCATTGGAAAGCCACTGTATTTTTGTACTGGGGGCGTGGTTTACTCACAGCAGCAGAGCACCGCCACTGCACTGAGTAACTGCTGCCACTGGAGCAGGGCAGTGCTGTGGTAGTGGAGAAAAGTTTTCAGTCTGATACTGTGTAGATCACGGAAGTCAGATGAAACCCTGACTGAATAAAGCTGCAGTGAGATTACCCATTTGCGCCAAGATTTTTTCTCTCATCTTGCCGACTTCTTATCTTGAACTAAATTAAGATGGACTCCAAATGGTGCATCTAACAAGTATGCCTTACATGTTTCTTTTAGTTGTAAAAGAGCAGTCTGTTGAATCTGCTTTATTGTTTGATTTCTATCCTTTAATAAGTGCTGTAAATCATAGATTATTATTACTTTTTTTTCTAATCCATTGAAATCCTTCCTCAGTGTCAGTACTTAATATGTTCACCTCCCTCCCCGGCCTTCTTCTGTTTGTCATTGTATACATTGCACAAGGACAGCTTCAGAAGAGAAGTGCTCCCAGCTTTAAACAAGAATCTGCTTTAAAATTCTCTTTGAGGAAAAAATGTACTTAGAACATCATCCTTCGTAATCACATTAGTAAGAGACTAAAGTAATTTCTTATCGCCTTTGCAAATTAGGATTTTGTTGGCATGTTTTTTATTTCTTCCAGAGTTTGTCTTAATGAATACAACAAGCTCAGTTAGTAAGAGAAAGTGGTAGAAATGCTGTCAGAATAATTTAATTACACACTCAGCAGTAAGTATGCATGTTGACATTAGTACATTGGTTTTTGTACAGACAAACACTGGGTTTTGACATCCCAAGGAAAAAAATAAAATAAAATGTGATTCTGTTGAGAATGATTTTCCTATAGAATTTTGCATCTAAGAAATGTGAAGGTAGGTTGTAATTCTCCTGATCAGCCAAAGCAATAGTCTGTACTTGAAATTATTTCGTTTCCTTTACTGTGATGCTGATTTTGGGGAGAGAAAACAGGGGGAGGAGGATGGGAGAGAAAGGGAACAGAAACGGATGCTTTCTTCCTTCTGCTGATAGTGATCTCTGAATCTCCAAAACAATTGCAAAACAAGGGAAACAAAACAAAGAACATTCACACTGATTCATTTTCTCAAGTAAATAGCTTATTTCAAATTTTAGCTATATTTTCTTGGCTGGATGTAATGCTCAAGAAAGGAGTGTTTATTTGTGAGAAAGCAAAACTTGAGCCTGTGAGGGTTTTTTTTTTGAAGTAGTCAGGATCTTTAAAGAAAACTTTCAACCCTGTGGTTGTGCTTCCCATGTGTGATAGGTGTGCCCTAGTAGTTTGCTTGAACTCAGGTAAGACTTCTGAGAAATGACTAATGGTTTCCTTCATTTTTTGGATGCTGAAATATTGGTGCAGAAGTATCTAGGTGCTCAAAAATGCCTTTGTTTAGATTGTTCTTCACTTTTCTTCCTCCAGAATGAAAGCTGAGAACACCACCTGTTAGTTTGTACAGCCTGATCTTGTTTCTTTTGATGTGTAAGAGAATTTATCAGCTGATAGATTTTCACAGCAGTATTATTCTCCAGAATCATAATTTTCTTAACAGTGGGGAAGCAGGGGGATCAAAGTTGGGAGGAAAAGATTGTAACACAACCAGGATGTTTTTACAATGCGAAGCTTAGAGTGAAAGAAGTGAAAATGCAATAAGTACTGAACTTCTCCAGTCTTTTCACAAATGTATTTTGGGTTAAGTCCTTTTCCTAAGAGCTTTCTGCTCCTGGGTTGCTTGCTGGTTTAATAGTCATCCTCAGAAAGTACTTCCCAAATCTCCTGCATTCCTTCCTACATAGCAGCTTGTGATACTGTATGGGGAGAACATCCCATTGCTGGCTAAATACTTTGGAAAGGCTGAGTTTGAGAAAATAATGTTCTGAACTGCTTGGGTACCCAGTGCTTAAGGATGGTTGCTTCTGTAGGAACAGTATGCTTCGTTTTCTTTTGTTTTCTCTTCTACTGAGAAATCATTTTTACTTCATGCTGAGATAAAATCTGAAGCTATAAATGTTTGCAAAACTGTTGATTAAGACTTGTAACACTTGCAGTTAAACTATATTTATCCACAGTCCCAATTTAGGAGGCCAGTCTGTCTTCATGTACTTTCTATACCTGCAGACAGAAACTTAGGCCAGGTATTCAGAGACTCCATATTGGTTAGTACGTACCATATAGTCACTGGTTATGTTCAAAGGAGAAAAGTACACCGATCCTTACATCCTCTCAGTTTCTTTGTGTCTTTATTATGTTCCACTTTGATGATAAATTTTCTTTCCACCATTTTTAATTGCTGAAAGATTTTTTGAATCTTTATCTCAACCTGAAGGATTTCTTCCTGCTTTTTCTGTTTGCCTCCTCCTGGGAGTGCTAATAGCCTATAAGCATGTCCAGTAGCAATACTGCCTATCTAGCCAGATGAGAAACAGGATCAGCAATTAAATGCTGATGGGCTAATGGCTTTGCAGCTTAGCCAGCTGTGCAGCACAGTGCCCTCTACACAGCAATCGGCAGCACTGAATTCAGTCAAATCCTTTTGCGTTTCATTTATGCCAGCCATTTCCTTATCATGTTTTATACATAAACATCTGGAATTAATGGTAAACTCAGATCTGCTCATATACATGCCATGCAGATGGAGAGACACAGACTTCTAAATAGAAAAGATTTAGGGAGGAACAGTAGTCGGAGAAGGGCTCATCTGGACACTGCTGCTGGTAGCAACACTTCATTTTGCAAAGGGAAAATAGGAATAGTAAGCAAATGCTCACTAACTGTGAGCATTTTAGCTGGAGCTTACCTCAGAGAAACCCAAAAAGTCAACAGAAAGACAACCAGCAGCATTCCACTGAGCAAAATCTTCCCTTCCCAGAATGGGAGTTGAGCTGAAAATCCCAAATACAAGGTGAAGGACAGACTGAAGCATGCAGCCTGCTGATCCAATGCTTCAGTGAGAACAGATGGTATTCTGAAACAGTCCATTTGTGATCATGCCGTAATAAAGATTAGAGTTGCGTATTCCCCAGCAGAGGTGCTTCCAGCAGCCTGCCAACCCATGAGCAGGTTATTGGCCCTCCTCTCCCACCATTTGATTTCTTTTTGTTGTTCTTTTTTTTCCAACTTATCTGAATGTTATTTATTTATTTATTTTTTCCACTGTTCAACTTCTCTATAAAAAGTCAAGATAAAGAAAAGGGTTTATATGACAGTTGTTTCCCAGTTACAATAACCTATTAACTACAACAGGAAATTGTTTTATTGTTCCAGACTGTAATCTTACAATAATGTTTTTAGTCATACACATGTTGGAGCTGTACTCCACTTCCAAGGTGTGTGAGGTTGATAATTACACAATGAATGCAGGGCATTCTCTCATTGAGTTTGTCCTTGTGAGCTAAGAAGTGTGGGGATGTTATAACAAGGCAGCAGCTGTAACTGACATTCTAATCACAGCTGGGAGTCTGATATAAATGAATTCTTTTTTTTTTTTTTTTTTCTTTTTTTCCCCATAAGTTGGCTGCAACTGTTATTTTACTGGTTACGATAGAATTTATACCCTGACGAGTTGTATAGTTGCAGACAACCATCTGATCACTGGGGAGACCAGTGCAGAACAAATAATAACCTTCCTGTAAGTGCTGTGCTGGTATTGCATCACACTTCTAAACTTAATGTGATCTGAATTTTGATGCACCTCCTGTATAAGAGATAACTATGTTTTCATTGGTCCATTCTTTTGTTGTTGTTGTTGTTGTTTTTTTTTTTATATACTTTTTAAAGGTTGTGAGTTTCAGAAGTGCCTCAATATTGCCTCATTGGTATTGCATTTGAAATATGTAACTATATGTTTGCCAAACCAAGTTTTTAAAGCAACAATTCAACTGTAAATGCAATATCAGGGTACTGTAATCATGCATAACAAATA
The DNA here is from genome assembly GCF_039878825.1 of Excalfactoria chinensis. Lineage (NCBI taxonomy): Eukaryota > Metazoa > Chordata > Aves > Galliformes > Phasianidae > Excalfactoria > Excalfactoria chinensis. The sequence continues at coordinate 8,440,365 of NC_092837.1, read as the reverse complement.
GGAGTTCAGGTTCTGATTCACTCAGAGTAGTTTGGAAGGCACTGAATTCTTACAGTATTTTGATCAAAGTATATGTTCATTAAAATTGAAACAAACGCTTGCTTTCAGCCTGAATCAATTACTTGCTGTACAGTAACCATTCAGGTGAGGAAGCTTTGTTTGAATTCTGTGATTCTTATAACACTGGCTGGAATTATGCCAATTTGACAATCTGTGTGATGGAAAATACTGATACATACATTGAGGATGCGGTTGTGATTAGCTGGTGTCTGTATGTGATGTACAGAATGCCATGAATTTATTTCTCTTGGTAAATACCTTTTCCTATTATATTAGGTAATGAATGTAAATGCCTTAGTCTTCTGCCTTCCACTTTTATTTTAGAAGCCATTAGAGGAACCTTTTTAACATGTAATACTTGGTGACATTGCTCTGCCAGTTGCAGTGATTGGCTCAGCTTTGAGGCTGCTGGCTGTGCTGCCACCAACAGGAGATGTACGAGAAAAGACTTTTGTAAATTAAACCAAATACTTCTAAAGAACGCTGCCTAATGTAACCCAACATAAAATGCCAAATAAATAAATAGTTTCATAGTCTGAAACAATAAGTAGTTAGGAGTTCTGGGTACTGTCTTCCTGGAAATAGATAAAAGGAAAAGGCTGTGGGTGCTTGGCTTCTTTTGCAGATATCCTTAACTAGATTAGCTAAAACAGTAATGTTTGGTTATAGTGCATGGCTATGCAGTATCAAATGTATTAGTTGTATTGTGTTACTGGAGACTTAGTACACTGTGTGTTGCATAACATGTTCATACCAACTCCGGCTAGGCAAACAAATATTTCCATTTAGCCCACTGCCTTGGAAATGCAAGGCCACTAAGTAAGACTAGAAGATCACTAAAGGCAAGGTTTGATTTAGAATTTTAATACTTTATGCTGCTAAAGTCAATTTGGTTCAAAGCTAATCAGTGGGAATTCTGACTATATTAATAAAAATTGGATATGATAATTTCTTAGCTTTCTCTTGGCCATGCTGTCATTTTCTCATCTAAAAGAAATAACCCTGACTTCAATTTGAATGTTCAAAACTGCTCACTGCTATGACTACAGGATCCCACTGCAACAGTGGGATTATGGCATGTGCCTTAATTCCTTACCTATCACAATCCAGAGAACCTTCACAGCTGTTCTATATCCAGTTCTCCATTTATCTTCTGGAGTCATGTGTAGAGCTGCATAACTGCATATATGAGAACAGAGTAAACACAAACAGTGCTGTTGTCTGAAACTAGACTTGGATAGATGATGTCAGGATTCTTGCTGTAAAGTGCAATCTCCATTATCCAATATTTGATTTCGGGCACTGGGACTGCTCAGGCTGGGCAGTGCCTACAGGTGAGTGCTGTGTTTATTCCATGCCAGTGACAGTGCTGATAGTCATTGCTTTGGAATTCTGACCAGGGGCTGCTTGTGGAAGAAAATGGTGATGTTCCTCAACCCGAGCAGTGTCTTTCATTCTCTTTCACAGTGCTTCCTTGCAGAACTCCTTGCTAAAATGTCCCTAGCCCTCTCTCACTTTGTGTGCACATACATATGTTTTGTTATGTTTTCATAAAGCACATAGTCCCACCATAGCTTAGTCTTCTTCTGTCGCTGTAGAATTGTCTGTTTCACAGAATAAGCTATTGGAATTTCTGCTAGCTCTAACCAAGAAGTGGCCCTGAGAGCACCTGGCATCTCCAAGGCTGTTTGAGAAACAGTGCATGCATGTGTACACAACAGGTGCGCCTGTGCATGCATGTGTTTTCCACTTCTAGGCATTAAACCCACATTTTTCTGACAGTGTAAACTTTGAGCCTCTGCTGTTTCCTTTCTGCTTCACTTTCTCGTAATTTTAAACTAGTGGCAGTTCTTTATAGAAATACAGTACCATAAGATTATTAGTACTATGCTAACAGATAACAGCATTACCAGGTTCTGGATTGTGTGGTTTATTTTCTCCATTTTGTCCATTCCGTCTGAAAACACTTGCTTTTAAAAAATGAATGTAGTCACATTGGTCTCACATGAAATTTTAAGTATGGCAATATTGTTAGTGTAATTCCCAAAGGTACGTGCTGTGTCTAAAGCCAGCAGTGATCTAAGTTGAAACCTCGGCAAGAGCATGTCTTTGCAAATAACACACAAAGATAAATAGTTTGACAGGCTGCTTGGTGATTTAAAGAACAGCAGCAGATATTTGGTAGAAACAGGTCTGTTGACATGGTTTATATCTGCTGAGATTTTTAGACCTGGGTGTGCTTTTGGTTCTTTTTATTTGTGGGAGGGTGGGAGTAAGGGAGAGAGTTGATAAAGGGACTCACTGGAGGCAGGAACATAAACTGTCTCCCGGCCTTCAGTTGCTATTACTCAGGGGAAAGTGATGCTGCGACAGCTTCTGTACCTCTGGTTTGGAGTTCACCTAAGGTTGCTTGGAACAACACCGGCTACTTGAGTAACTGGAGCTAACTCTGAGGAGCAAGAGGCTGTTGTGTTTCAAACAAAGCAAAATAAAACACCAGGGAACTACAGAAACAAAAGCAATAGAAAGAAAAACAAAATCAAGGTGTTCACTTTTAGAAATACATTATAATTACCATAGAAAGCAATTGCATCTGTTTGCTTATTTAGGTAGTATCAGAATTAAATACACACACACACACACACATGCATGCATATAGTGTGTGTGTGTGTGTGTGTGTGTATATATATATATATATATATAGTAAAAAAGGACAAGACTAATTGGCAAGAAAAACATGAGAGCGATACTTATCTGGTGTATATTTCATCCTCTTCTTGCACTCCTCTTTACTCTCTCAGCTCCCTCCCTTTCCTGGCTGATTCATATTGCTGTAATTTACATCCCGGTTTAGCTCACAATTTGTATTTTTCTTGATATATGCCTTGCAGTTGCAGAGTAGAATTAGCCGTAAGACTGATTTGAATAATGTTGAGTGGTTTCTCACTGCGTTTAGTGATCACCAGCCTAGAAAAGAGGAGGCTCCAAGGAGACCTTGTAGCAGGTTTCTAGTACTTGAAGGGGGCCTGCAGGAAGGCTGGGAAGGGACTTCTTGTAGGGGCATGTAGCAGCAGGGCAAGGGGAAAAATGGCTTTAAATTGGATGAGAGTAGATTTAGACTGGGAAGATTAGAAATGAAATTCTTTACTTTTACCCATGTCCTTTTTGAAGTGTGTGTATCTACCTAAAGTCAACCCTGGAATTTCTCTATGCCTTGCAACAGACATTGTTAGGTTACATTCAACTGTTTTCTAGGAGCCTGAGATGAAACGTTTCCCTGTGTGCTCTCCATCTGCAAGCTGTGTAACCAGCTGTGTGCAGCAGTGCTCTCTGGGAGGGATTGGTCTGAGCTGCACATGGCAGTGTGCTTTTAGTAGTCAGTGAGAGCACTGGCAAGTCACAGAAATACAGGTGGAATTTGTTGCCTTTATGTTTTACACCGCTTAAGTTAGTTACTACTAGGTGAATGGCAGCAGAGGGAAGAAAGACATTCCCCATTGCCTCTTTTCTTGTGAATACTTTTAAATGGATTTTGAATGCATTTTTTCTTAGTTTGTTTTTCTTAACTTTGGCTCAGTTCTGGTGTCTCTGTGAGTTCGTTGCTGCTGTGATATCACTCTGTGCAAAGACTGATTCAATACATGGAGGTAGACCTTCGGCTGGTGTAAATCAACCCATAATGTTCTCAGGGTTTGACTGATTTACATCCCATCATGATTCAGTCTTTACCTCCAGGCTTACAATTTATAAGCCAACCAATTAATGTTGTGACGATTTCACACTGTTTTACATAACTGATATTTTTGAATCCATGGTCTCCTTGGATCCTAATTTTTTGGGACAGGTTTTTAATTATATCCAGGTAAATGACCACTGTGTTGTTGATTGCTACATAGGACAAGTTATTTCCATGCATTTTGAGAGAGAATTCAATTCATGAATTTTGCTTAAACTAAAGGAGCATCATGTTTGCTACTGCATGCTTTTGTCCACTGCAGCTAATTACCAAGATGTGTGCATAAGAGAAAACATTTCTGTTCTCATCATCCTTCCCTAACTGTGATTCATTCCAGGTTGCCACAATCAACTATTCGTAGCATCACAGTTCATTACTGCTTAAGTGAGTTTGATGTCACAGAGTCCTTGTTTTCTTCTCTGTATCCCTAGTTAAGGAGAGGAACAGACTGTAATTAGGAGGGGAAGAAACTTCTGCTGTATGTGTGCACATTGCATGGTCATGGAAATCAGCTGTAATAGAGAAGAGTATTCAGAAAAATAGATTATTTTAAATAGAGTTATTAAAAGATTTGATTTGAAGGTGGTGACTGAAAAAAAAAAAATGAATTGAGGATGATGCTATGTGAAAGATAAAGGGCAGCTCATGCATCAAAGGTTAATTTTATCCTAAAGTGATGAAGAAAGATGAAGAGTATTTATATCCAACTTAAATAGGCTGACAACTTGATTGCAGAATATGTTGTTGACTGATAGATCCATTCAAAGAGACTGAACTTAAGTGTTGGGGAATAGCAACTCCAGATCTGAGAGAGATTATAAAAGCTATAGCAGCATGAGTCTCAAAAACAGGTGGTAATTTCAGGTAAGTCCTGTCTCAGGGGTCCGTGAAGGGGTTGGTTCTGAGTTCCATTGTAACTGCTTCTGGTGTCAAAAAGAAGTGTCTGTTTTCTGAATCCATGAGATGACAGGAAAAGGATTCCAATCCATAGTTCATGTAAGCAAACTGGAGATTTTTCAGTAGGCTCTGAGCTGTAGTAGGATGTAAAGTGGGAGTCAGAAGAAGGGGAAAGATGTAGAAATGAAATAGAAGGGTGCAGCAGATACTGAACAGCAATACAGACTTATACGAATACCAATTAACTCAAAGCCAGACCCGAGTAGGATCTTAAAAGTCAGGTAGAAGAACTCCACAAAAAAAATCACAGTACGTTTTACCAGGTTCTTCAGAAATCATTCTGGCATACAATGTGTTTTTTAACACTTCACAGAGAGAGCTAAGGCTGAAGTATACAGGTTTTTAAATAATTCTTCTAAAATCAAATTAAAAGAATTCTCAGGCTCTTCTGCTAATCACAGACTTATTTATTAAAGATCTATTTAAAGCATTCCATTGTTCACCATAAATATTCATGTTTATTTTAATAAGTGTTATATAAATTTATTTTAATTCCACCTAAGACCCTCCAGTGGCTAGAATATTTTATATTCAAGTCCAGGTGTACAGAAAAATGTGGAATGTGTTTCTAATATGCTGTAGCGTAGCTATTAAAGAGTATTATTAATGACAGCTATTCTTGTTGTTGTTTTTGATTGCCACAAGAGAACACAGAGCTTGCAGCTGGGATTCTTTGAAGCAACATTCTATTCTTTAGGGAGCTGTTATTTCAATAAAAACAATGAAATCAGTTAGCATAGGTAATAAAATAATTATAGTAATTTATTTTGGCTATTAAGTCTTGAATCCCCTTAGCTAATCATCCACTTAAAACTGTTACTCAAAGTGCCCTGTCTGCTTTTGCCTTAAAGTTAAATATCATGAATTTGGATGTGCTGATAAATCCATTTTTAATAAATTCCTGCTGTGTTTTTTCTACTAGCGTTAATTAGAACACTAGCAATAATGTTAATGTTTTGTTATTCAGAACTAGTAAAGGATATTTCCTGTTGTCCTATCAATAAGAACAGTCATTCCTTGACTTGTTCATATGTGTTTACAGATGCACTTGATACTCACTTGTGGTTACATTAAAAATATTCTTAATGAACTGAGAACCCTGTAGGTGAGCTTGCTAGAACTTCTTCTGGCATGTGTGTTAGCAGAAGCGTCCATCTTTCATTACATGGGATGCAATAATTACTACTCTGAAACCAAATAAAGTATCTTGAATTAATTCAAGCTTTGCTTTATTTTGATTTAATTGTCTTACAATACACCATTTAAATGTCCTGAACCAAAATGGATAAAGGTTAATTTCTGTCTTAACTCAGATAATAGCTTTAGTTATGCTTAAGAGAATAACTCAAGTCATTCTTTCTTTTATACAACACAAGACAAGGCAATCTGTAACAAGTCTGGTTTTAATTGCTGTTTCAGTAAATACAGAATGTCTGTATTTATTTTCAGAGATCAGAATCTGTTCTTTCACAACTGTATTGCTAAAACAGCAATGAAGTTAAGCATTATAGATTAACTGACTCTACATTCAAATTCTACCACCTATAGAAGAAACACCTTTGTAGTGTTTCAACATCATTTCTCCTGAACGGACTCAAGTAATCATTTTTTTAATATAAAAGACAGTAGAAATCTACAGAGTAAAAGCCAGCAAATAAACATATCTTTGTATAACACAAATGAACACACATATATAAGGGGTTATAGAATTAAATTCAGGAGAAATGTTCAAAAAGTTCAAAAATTTGTGTTAGGATGTGGTAGAACTGATGATGAGTCACTTTTCTAGATCTGTGGTTTTAGATACCAACAGGCTTAAAACTTGGGATATTGGGAAGATTATAATTCAGGGATTTTGCTAGTAACATTTCTTATTTATTTATTTATTTATTTATTTTTAATGGGGCATTCAGCTCCTTTGAGGGAGGAATAGAAAGGCTCTTTGGGGAGTTTCAGTCAAGGAATAAATAAGAATCCAAACCAGGTGTATTGCTTCGTTTTAATCCTCTAGGAATCACTTTTTACTCACAATAAAGTGCCAAAAATTTCCAGCTTCATAGAAAGGCTTAGATTAAACTGCACTGCATAGGATACTTCGGCAATTCCTATATAATACATAGAAATATTCTTTATTTTACTTGACTTTCTGGCTGTTAATGCTGGTTACAGTGATTCCTTTTCCAGTCTTTCTTAAAAATGTGGAAAACTCCTCCAGCAATTATTCTACAGCAAAAATGGAAACGTGAAGTGTAATCTAATGAATACAGGTGTGTTTAAATCAAAGTTATCAACTTAGCTGACTTCAGGAGGAATAGTATAAACTTAAATAAAAATACAGTTGTTCACTACTCCATAACTTTAAAGTGGTGTTTTAATAGTTTAATATTTTAATATTTTACTAAGTGCTATTTCATGTCCTTTTTTTTTTATTCTGTAATTTTATTGTATACAAAAACTGCAATTTTTAATTTATTTTCTGTTTACAGTGTAATGGGTATGATAAAACTTCACATTAATCATGTATTATTTCATGGTTTTCTTTATGCCTCTGCTCTAGAGATCATTGACTACAGAGAACCACTACTTTTATGTTAAGAAAGAGAAAAAAAAAAAAAAAAGCTAGAAAATAAAATCAAAAGGTGTTTTACAGAGAAGAAATAAGTAAGATTCTGGCAGCACTGTCTGAGAGTTTGCCTTTTTTAAAGAGAGTGTCATGTTGTGAAACAGCTTGCTAATGGTTTTTGAGTGCTTTTGTTCATCAGTATTTAGTTCAATGTTAGACCTTATTTTCTTCTAAAAAATGTCAGAAATATCAGTAGTCAAAATATGAATTTGTAAGCCAGAGAACGTGCAACTGTGGTGGTCAATTTAGAGGCATCACTGAATGCAATCTTTAATTAAATAGGAAATAATATTTAAAAAAAAAAAAAAAAAAAAAAAAAAAAGAGGAAAGGCGTTCTGTGCTCCAGGCAAAATAGTACAGTACCCGTAGGCTTTTTCAGTCTATGTAAAGCTTTTCCTCTGTTAAATTACAGCAGAATCTGCTCACTTAAATGCAAGGGGGGAAAAAAAAAAAACAAAAACAAACAAAAAAACCAACCTGTAAGTGAAAGATTTAACACACTGCACAACCTTTTCATTAGACAATTATGTGTTTCAGTCCATGGGATATGAAGTGTATATGTTTTGTAGTACTTTTTCAGATGTCAGTGACCCTATTTCATGGAATATAAGTCATACTGTGAATTTAAAGATCTGAAGAAAAATCGATAGATGAGACATTGAAGACTCTTATATCAACTGAAAATATATATATTTTTTCCGTTTCTATCTCTCTTTTTTAGTCTCCTACCTGAAAGCTAAACCCAAACATCAAAAAATCATTGAAAGACTTGGATAATAATTACTAGAGTCTTGGATTTTACTGTAAAGAGCTTTTGTATCCTGGCAGTATTTGAAGTGCTAATCCACTAGGTACAATACCTTTGGATAAGACATGAGTAATGTAAGAGAGTTAATCCATTGAGCAATAAAAATATTGCTCTACATCCATTTTGAAACTCTTCTTTTACCTTCACAATCAATAAAACCCAAACTGTGTTGGCACAATTCACATTAAACTGTTTAAAACAATTACATAATTGTGATTGTAGTTGCATATGCATGCATTAGATGTTACTAATAGGGGAGACATTTTCACAAGCATACATTCACTAGCATCTTAATCAAAATGAAAAAAAAATAGCCCTTAATATCTTTGAATATGTTTTCTCCCTGTAATTTCTATATATGTGGATGCGTTTCCCTTGTTTCTCAGATTTGGAAGTTTAGTCTTGAACACTTCAAATTTTTAGAGTGATCCCATTCTCAGAAGTACATGATTAGAAATTTAAAGATGTTTCCCAGAAAAAAACTACCAGATTATGTCATGTGCAGTGATTATATTTAGTCCAACAGATTTAATCATGATTAAGATGCCATTTATATGGCATATATATAAATACTTAAGTGATTGTAGGGGTAGAATTTTAGACTTTCCCTGAAATCTGTTTAGGATTTTTGGACAGGCAGAGCATTGGAGGTTTTTTCTGCTACAAAGGGATATAAACTATTAAAATCACTTCAGTGGTTGGTTCTGAAATGTTAGAGAAAATTGGAAAGTGAAGATGAGAATAAAATGATCTACAGCCCAATCAAACTATCAAAAAAATTGAAGGACATATATCCTGCCATTTAGTCAAAAATAATAACCATTTAAAAATTTGAATGCAGAAAATATCACCAAGATAGGAATTCTGAGTAAAATGTGAATTTAAAGAGATTTTCTTATTATTTTTTTTATTTTTTTTATTATTATTATTTATTTATTTTTTATAGATAGATGCTGTATTTCTCAAATCGAATTGTTCACATAAATTGATAAGAATTCTTCTTAAGGCTGTACTCAATAATACATATGAGAATGATGCTGCAACTAAAACACTGCTAAGAAAGTAATTAAAAAATGAAAGCATTCTAAAAAATGAAACACAAGTTTCTGATTGAATCTGCAAGCATTTTAGCTCAAAAATTTATCAGTTTGTCAGTGTTTTACATTTAGGCTGTACTTATAGGCTGTGTTTTTCTAATGGAAGGCTATTCCAGGAAGAAGGGAGCAGATCACAGCGTGAACTTTATGGAGAACAGGGATTGCTATAAAACTTCTGCAAGATACACCTTAGTGCTGTGAATCTGTCTGAGAATTCATAAAGCCAAATTTCACATTGAGAGTGAAACTGCATAACCTGTAATAAAATGTCTTCCTACATTTGTAAATGCCATGAAGAAAAATGTGAGTCCTGGACATGAGTGGACAGTAGAACAAGATAATTTGTCAAACATCAATGTAGATGTGAAAACTGTGACCAAGAAGGTCAGAGTGGTGTTCAGATTTCTTGTGCATCATTCTCAATGTTGTACTTCATGCAGCCTCTCCTGAATCATGCATGTCCAACCTACCACTTTTGCTTGTTCAGTTAATCTAAAAAAATCTGGATGCTTTTCAGTATCGATTGGGGTGAGTGTGGTTTAATGGCAGAATCATTACATTTTTAATTTTGGAACTGCCAGCCCTTACTTTTTTCAACTGGAATTCAGTTTCTTTGATTAAGGGCTGCCATTATTAATTGTCTTTAAATGTTGCTTGGAATGGTTCTTCAGCAGTATCTTATAGTCTATGGTCTAAGTCATTCATTAAAACTTTACTTTCTGTGGTAGAACAAAGCTAGAAAGAAAGCTGCTAGTAAATAGTGGAGGAAAAGCTAGAACTTAAATGATAACTTTCAGAAAATAGTGGATTTGTGGCTTTCTGCCTCTCATGTGAGCTGCATCTTTATGCCCATTCATTCCTTTGCATTAAACTGATACATGTCTGTTGTTAACTGTAACTGAATTTGCCTACCTATCTCACCTCTATTCACTGCATTTCTGGAGGAAAGGTCAGATAAGGATAATATGTCAAAAGGGTATAATTAAGACTCAGAAAGATTAATACCTGTGGTATTTAGTGAAATTGCTTCTTAGTGGAATGCTCATCTGTTACTTTCATATTTAACATTTCTGCTGTTAAAATGTTAGTGCTTGTAAAAGTACAAGATTGGTGATAGACATTTTGGTTTATATACTCTTAAACAAAAAAAAAAAAAAGAAAAAAAAAGAAAAGAAAGGAAGAAACAAAGAAAAAAAAGAACCTTTTATGAGAAGCAGAATGCTTCTGTGGGATTTATTTAGTTATTCATTTATTTTTATTTGGAGGGGGCAGAGGGGGAATGTCACTTTTTTTTTTTTTTTTTATCCTGTTAAATACTAGATTTACACAAAATCACAGAACTGTAGGAGCTGGAAGGGATCTCTGGAGATTATTTAGTCCAACACCCCTGCTAAAGTAAGTTCCCTTCAGTACATTACACAGGAAAGCATCTGTGCAGACTTTAAATATCTCTAGAGAAGGAGGTTCTCAACATTTTATGAGCAGGTTATTCTAGTGTTCTGTAACCCTCAAAGTAAATAATTTTTTCCTCATGTTTATGTGGAACACCCTCTGTTCCAGTTTTTTCCATTGCTCCTTGTTCTGTTGCTTGGCACCATTTAAGAGCCTGGCCCCATCTGCATGACTCTTACCCAATTAGATATTTGTTTAGAAGATAAGATCCACCCTCAGTTTTCGCTTCTCTGAATAGTCCCAGGTCTATCAGCTTTTCCTCATAAGGAAGATGCTCCAGGCCTCCGATAATCTTCCTCAGATGGAATCTTTCTAGAAGCTCCCTGTCTTTCTTGAATGGAGGAGCCCAAAATTGGACACAGTACTCCAGATGTATTCTTTACAGGGCAGGATGGAGCAAGAGAACATCCCTTGATATGTTGGCAAAGCTCTTCTTGATTCACTTCAGGATTGCATTGACCTTCTCGGCCACAAGGGTACAGTACTAGCTGATGGTCAATCTGTTGTCCACCAGGTCACTCAGGTCCTTCTCTGCCGAACTCTTTTCCAGCAGATCAGCCCCTTACCTGTACTGATGTGTGCAGTTATCCCTCCCTAGGTGTAGGACTCTACTCTTACCTTCACTGAACCTCCTAAAATTCCTCTCTACCCAACTGTCCATCTTGTCCAGGTCTTGCTGAATAGCAGCACAGCCTTCTAGTCTGTCTGACACTCCTGCTAGTTTCATGTCATCAAAAACTTTCTGAGAGTGCATTCTGTCCATTCATCCAAGTTACTGATAAGATGTTGAACAAGACCAGACCCAGTACCAACCCCTGGGGAACACAGATATTTACAGGCCTACGGATATTTACAGAACTACAGATATTTACAGAACCACATTCTTCACCACTTATCACAGCCCTCCGAGCTCTGCCAGTCAGCCAGTTCTCAGTCCACTAAATAGTCTAAACTTACCTATGAAGATCTTATGGAAGACAGTGTCAAAAGTCTTGCTGGACTCAAGGTACACAACTTGCACTGCTCTCCTCTTATCTACACAGCTGATAAGGACACCATGGAAGGCTATGAGATTGGTAGCTTTGAGGTAGGTCCTTGAAGAGGTCAAAGTTGGCTCTTCCGAAGTCCAGAGTTGGAATCCTATTTATTTCCTTATTTCTTCCATGCCAGATCCTGAATTCAGCTATCACATGGTCACTTCATCCAAGGCCTCTCTGAACCTCCATATTCCCATCCATCCTTCCTTGTTTGTAAGAACAAGGTCCAGTGACACAACTCTCATTGTTGGCTCTTCCATCACCTGTGTAAGAAATTTATCTTCAATGCATTGCAGGAACCTCCTGGGCTGTGCGTGTTTGACGGTGCTGCTTTTCCAGCAGATATCAGAATGGAACAAAGTTCCACTATGATAACCTCTGATTGTGAAGTTGCTTAGAACTAACTGTAGAAGGCCTCCCCAAATTCCTCCTGTCAGGCTATCTGTAGAGAACACCCACAATGGTGCCCCTCATATTAGTATTTCCCTTAATTCTCACCCATGAGCTTTCAACTCTCTTACCATTCATCTCTTGGCAGAGCGTGGTACATTCCAATGGTCACTCACATAAAGCGCAGCTCCACTGCCTTGCATTGCTGGCTGATGTGTAGGACTCCCAGTACTTCTACTGTATATTTTTATTAGGTAAGCTATTTTAGTTACGTCAATCAGTTGGACAAGTGATATCAATTTGAGAGAGTGGGGGAGAGAATACCATAAATGGTATCTGAGACGTGTAATAGTCTCTAGTGACGTAAAAATGATAACATCTGTAAGATGAAGTGGAATAAATGTTATTTAATTCAACATGAAGAAAAAGATTTTTTTTTAACATGATTCAGCACATACTTAATACATAATTGAATGCAGATGAATAGCCTCACTGGAGTTTAGCAGTACATACGAGCTACAGTTTCTCTGACTAAACCAGCTTCTATAAAAAGAACAAAAAAAGAAGATAGATAAAAAAAAAGTTAAATGAAGAGGAGAGGAGTAGTGCAAACTGACACCCCAAAATTAAATTAATAAATATAAAATTAATAAAATTAAAATAATAAATGGAGAAATATAAATGTTGTTGTACTGTAATAACTTTTTTTATTATTCATTCTAAACAATACAAAGTTTTCCTTTTATACATTCCATTCAGGTCTAAAAAACATCTGCTGCACTGATGAAAATTATAGCAAAACTGTCAAATTTAAATGAAAATTTGCACCACTTCCCTGATTTTATAAAATCTTTAATTTCTAAGTAACTTGAATTCTTCTTTTATTGAGAAGTAGCTATGTGAATCATTGTTTTTCAAATGGATCTGATAATTAAGTGAGTCATAGGTAGTGAACTTCCAGGTTTACTCACCAGACCTTCTACTAGATTTTGCTTCAGGTATAACAAGGATCAGGATTTTGAGCACTGGCAGTACTAAATACTGTGTATTACATATTTTATTGCATAACATACTGTCATTATATTAAAAATATCTCACTAGTTTGGGTTTTGAATTTCATTCAATGAAAAGCAATTGATAGCTATCATTGCTGTCACTATTACAATGAGTTGTGCAACTTAGAAGATGCCACCCCAGTTTTAAACCCCAGTTCCTCAGTTCTGAAAATACCCTTGTATGGGAGATTGGTAATCACAGCCTGAACCTCTGATTAATCAGCTGAGGCAAGTATGGGGTCAGCTGCGGGAACACAGGTGAGAGTGATGTAGCTGTGCTCCCGGGAGGGGTGGAGCTCGACTCCATCCCTTCTGAGACCTCATTTAAGGGCTGACTCCCACTGAAGCAGTATCTTTTGGAGATCGCTCACCAGTGAGGACTGCCCCAGCTTCTTCAGCCAAGGCACCACCATTGGTGAGTTTTTCTTTACTTATATTTACTTATATGTTATGTACATTTGTTACCATCTGTACATTAAAAAACAATACAACTATTTATTGTATGCTTTATCACTGGCTCATTGATTTAATTAAGGGTGCATTGTGTTAACAAAACTATGAATATATTTAGCCAGTATAATTAACTGTGCTTGTCTGTCTTGAACTGGGCATAAATACGCTTTAAAGATATATAGTGAAGTGTGCTGAAGCACCCTATTGAATTTTCCTTTCATTTGTCAACATCCCACGGGAAACTATCACTGTGCATTGCGCTGTCATTTTTGAAAATGAAATAGACCGGATAAAACAACTGAAACAAAAAAAGCTTTAAGGTTCTTTCATTCAGTCTTTACTCAGGCAGAATTTCCACTGAAGTGAGTAGTTCAGTGAGGATTGAAAGAGCAGTAAAAAGTTCTTGATTGAAGAGAATTTGATCTCTCTGAAAAGTAGCTAAAACCAGAAATTTGAACTCAGTTTTTAATTGCCAGATCTTTGCAAAACAATAATTAGTTCTGTAAGTATCCTAGACAGTACATTTTTTTTGTTTGTTTTATTATTATTATTATATTTATTTTTAATTTAACTCTTCCTTTTGAAGAAGGAGCAAGAAATAGCCTATCTCTTGCATATTACCCACTTAGAACCACTTATGCTTTACTTAATACCTAAGAATGCAACAATTGCTGTATGAAGTACTTGAGTACTTGCTGGCTTTCTATTGCCTGTTGTATAGTGATATATAGTGACAATAATGCAAAGATGGTACAAGAGAGGTGGTGATAAAGTATCCAAAAGTTTATTTAAAGGAATGTCTCACCCAATAGAGGCCTTCAATCTGCTAGAAAACACTGAAGCAATCACAAAAGATGCTGCTTCAGTGTTGGTCAGCCCTTAATTGAGGTCTAGAGGAGGTGGAGTCAGGCTCCAGCCCTTCAAGGAGCACAGCTGAATTACCCTCACCTGTGCTCCCACAGCTGACCTGAAACTCACCTCAGTTTATTAGTCAGAGGTTCAGTCTGTGATTACCAATATCCCATACACTTGTATTCACTGAATTTAACTAGTTGTGTCTCTTCATTATCAACTGTGTGTGTGCACGGGTGGCAACAAAGGCAGATGCACTGAAGACTTAAGAAGCATGCTGAGGTTTTTTGTCACTCATGAAGGTATGATTTGCCTTTGTAAACTGCAGGTATCAAAGCAGCTTTTCTATTCTGTTTGGACATACCACATAGTAACAGGGGGATGAGAGGCAGCTGTGCTTGAGACCACACGAGGTAATTTGCAGACACATTTTAATTGCCTTTTAGAGAGCATGAAGGAGTTCCAAATGGTCTAATGAGTTCCAGCAAACACCTGTGAAATGCTTTTAGACCACCATGTAAAAGAGAAATTAAGAAAGAAATAAAGCACAAACCTAGCATTTATATTCTAATGGGGCTTCGAGAGAAAAAATATATATATATTTTTTTCCATATATGCTCCATTCTCTAAGAGATGGAAGATGAAAGCAACTATATTTTCATGCCAATCAAGAATAAAGGGGGTAAGTTTAAACAAACTGTACCTGAAATGGTATGTGTGGACCAGTTAATATGGGTTCCTTAGGAGCAGAAGCTTGTTTGATATTGTGTTACCAACAGTTTCAATTTATAAATGTTTTTTGTTTGTTTGTTTGTTTGTTTTTCCATCGTTTTATTGTGGCTTAGCAGAATAATTGTGGTTGGTCTTAGTTTCATGTCTGTGAGACTGTACCTGCTTAAAGCAGCGGTGTTCTTAAGTGCTTTTGCTACTGGTGGCTTAAAAACAACAGCAGAACTTCATAGCAAAAGGCATGTAAGTGATTAAACGTTCAGTATATTTTTGTCTATGTTGTGTTCTGTATGAAGATAGTTTCATTGGAATTTTTGGTTGTAAAACTTCAATGATAATAAATGGGTTGCTAATGCTTAGTATTAAACAGTTTCAGTGGATTATTACATTGAATTTCCATCTGATTTTGAGTAGGCCAAGAAAGGAGCTGGTTTGGAATAGGTTGCTCAGAGAAAATGTTTAGTTAATTAGAAAATAATAATAATAATAATCCAGAAGTGCTAGAATTGAAAACTCTACAGAAGGTGCAGATTGTAGACATTGTGTGGTGATTTCTTTTTGTGTTTTTCTCTCTTATTTTTAATTTATATTGAGAGGATCTGCAGAAGGAAATACTTCCAAAATTTATTACGCCCTTAAAAACACCTATCAGGAACTTTCTTTTCACCTTCAAGGAATTTGCAGTTTGAGGGAAGTTATGGGAGTTGAACAATAGATTGCATATACCGTAGATGAATATCAATGTGACAAGAAAAAGTGTATGTTTGACATTTTGCATTTCATCATTTGAACTTGCAAGACTGATTCCTGGCATGCAATAACGTTGTCTTGGGCCTCTTTGGAAATATTACAGTTCTCAAATGATGAGAACACTGAATAGTTGTCTATAGAAAAAGGAAGGAAAGTTTGTTGCTTGAATGACATGAATGAAATGACAGTTCATCTCTAGAATAGGACATTGTGCTGTGGAGCTGCTGTATCATTATTTCCTTAGCAATGAAAAATTCCATTAAAAATCATCTCTATCACATGCTTTATCGTAGCATGTATTCTTCCTCACCATCAAGGACAAAATATTTTGGGGACTGTGCACTGATGGACTTTGTATGTATATGGCATGTTGTTGCTTAGAAGAAAAACTGTACTGAGGGGAAATTTTTTGGTTACCCAAAATTCTCAGGATGGCATAGCAGCACATAGTGACATGAGGGCAGAATTAAGGACATTATATATTAACTACTGAGCAGTCATTCTAATAAAAATTACTGCTGAACTACAAAAAAATCTTCAATATCGTGAGTATTCCATTAGGAAACCACAGAAACTGGAGGTAAACCTCAATATATCAGATAACATCACTTCCAGTAAAACTTAAAAGAACTTAGCAAGACAATATACTACTTTGAGAAATAAAATCCATGTCCTCTTTTGCATACAAAAACTCTCCAAGTTTATAATTATGGAATCCTTTTTACTTCAAGTATGTTCCAAGTACTTTAAAACTAATAATGTAGATGGAAGGAATTATAACCACAATTTATTTCCTTTTTATGTTAAATATGATTTGTGTTCTTTTCATTTGCCTTGCGTATGGAGCCAAAGTGTGGAACTGAATTCCTCTATGCAGGGGGGGAAAAAAAAAAAAAAGCACCCACAGACATTATTTGGTGCTTGATGAATGTTTCTGGAGACCAAAAGAGTGGATGTGAGCACATAGAGGCTATGGGTGTTGCATTTTAGCAGTGGTGATAACAGTGGTTACTGCCGGTGCAGATTTTTATGAGTATGGCATGCAGGCTTTTATTCATCACTGAATGCATAGCTAATGGTGGGGACTGTGCTGGAAAACAGAGTTTTGTATCTGAAAATTTGCTCTGTTGAGCAGTGCTATTTTGTTCTTTATGCCTGTTTTACTTCCCATGGAAATAAAAAGGAGGCATTACTTTCATTGCAAGGTACGTGCACCTAGTATTTATATATATATATAATGTGTGTGTGCACATAAATAGGAATAGAAATACTTAACATGTAACAATGCATAATTCAAAATAAAATCAACACTGTCCACGGGCTTGTGTACCTCCAAAGTGAATAAAGAGCAAAGTGTATCAGAACCAAAATCACATTGATCCTTATGAGATATTTTTTAGGGGTTAGATTTCTGATTGTGGCAAACTGAGAAAAATCTGCATTACTTGCTATGAATGTGCCTGCCAAAAAAATTCATTTATTTATTGTGGTCTACCTGCTGTGTAGTAGATAAAAAGAAATCTCAAAAGAATGTGGTAGGGAAAAGAAAGAAGGATATACCTTTCTTTTGTTAGGGCATGTTCCCTATTTGGCTTCCTTCTGACTAGAATGTATTATTATTAGCAGGGTTAAAGTCTGGCAACAAAGATCCCACGTGCATAGTAAAGGAAGGGAACAGAGCAAATGACTGCTGGGGCTGTCAGTGAGAAGGTAGAGACTGAAGCAGAAGCCATCTGCTCCTGCTCATTGCAGATGAAACAAACTGGTTTAAGTGATAACAATGCTGGCTGACCTTGGCCTGTTTGTACATTTTGTGTCCCTTATATTTTCAAGGAAAAAAATATAAAACATGTTTTGCCCCAGAAAATCTAATTCACTACAGACTTGTCGCAGACTCCTGGGAGGACAACCTCAAGACTGCCAAACCCCAACTGGAACTTGTTGTCATAGGCACCACAGGGAAGTTCCTGTGGATGCCAAAAACCCAGCTGAGGTACTGGCATTGACGTGACTGGGGACCAGACAGGTGTGTTCCCACACTGGAGCACTGGAGAGAGTTTGTGTTACACAGCCTGCTGCTGAGCGCCAGACACAAAGCCAGGGCTCAGTCTTACAGTGAAATGAAAACAGGGAGAGGTGTGATTTAGAGAGAAGCCTCTGTTGTTCTGTCTAAATTAAGAAAAGGACAGGTTCTTACTTCATCAACATTAGTGGAGACCCCAGCCATTTGACTTACTTACAAAATACTCTTTCTCCATCAAGAGCCATTTCTATGATAAGCATATGCAATGTTTGTAACAGTATTCTAGGATGTGGATCTCTCCCTTCACATTTCTGGGAGAAAACAAAAAAAAGAACTGAGTAATGTTACTAAATGCTTTTAGTGAGAGCAGAGCGAACATGAAGGAATTCTTTCAGATATTGCACGCTTTTATTGCCAGGACTGCTTTTCACCACTGCATGAAATGTTAAAAGCAGTAACACAAGTAAAGCTGAATTGTGAAGCAAGGTAAATTTTATTTTAATTAATGCGCAGAATTTGGGCTAAGTCACATGGATAATATTACATGGGTGAAATATTTGTAAAAAGAGGTCGCTGTGGTGTACAAATTGAAGTCAGACCTCTGCAGCTGGCCTTGTACCCTCCAACTTTTGGAATGGATCATTGTGAATTTACAAAGAATTAAGCCAAACAAAAATATAGTCCTATGTGATCCCAAATGTGAGCCTCATACTCCTGTGGTCTTTATTTATATAAAATAAGCTATCCACATATAATCCACTACCCACCATTGATTACCTAATTACACAATCACTCCATCAGTAAATCAGCACAACATCTGTGACCCTGCATGTCACTGCTGCAGCCCCCTCTGATTCCCCAGGAGCTTTACTGAGGCGGTTCTGCTGACATAATATATTCATTATCCATTAGATCTGGCACATGCTCTGCAGTGCTCAATTACAATACAATCGAGCAGAGGGCCTAGTGTCAGCCGATGTAATGACTTTCTGATTATCTGTCTTTAAATGATGAATGAAATGAAAATGTACTATTCAAACCAAATGCAAGATTGCTAAAGATGCTAAATGAAAATTTTACTTATATACTTTCTGGAAAGAAGGATGAGGTTAGAGGGTAAGGGTTTGCCTCACGTTCAGAAATAACGAGGTAGAAATCTTTTCTTAAGCTGCTGTAAAACCATCTGGTGGGACAGTGCTGCCTTTGAAGTTATGATTTGTGCCCGTATATTTTCTTTCCATCTCAACTGTTTTCAGTCTCCCAGTAATTCACTGAAAGAATGTAAATTTCAATGATTTTTCATCTAATTTAATCTTTTCTTTCTCTGTTGTTTGAGTTAGCCACAAGTGTAATAACATTTCTTTCAACTAAATTTGATTACAATGGCTGTAATAGTGGAAGAGTAACTTCCTATTTAATTTCTTCTTTAATGCTATGAATTGGGGTAAAAACACACTACAAGATGTCACTTTTATTAAAAACAAACAAAAAGAAAGAAACTAAATTGAACTTCATGTTGTGCGATACTAACCTGAAAGAGCTTAGATAATAAACAGTGTAGACCTCTGACAGATGTAGTTTCTTACCTGAGTTCTTAAAATCACAGTTTTAACTAAGTCTCATGGCTTTGTCTCATGGAGAAAGCACAATATGTCAGCACAGGGAGTAGTTTTTCTCTGAACAGTAGCCTTCTAAGTAGTCTAATATAGTGTGAGAAATTCCAGTATAAGCCATGATGGGAGTAGATGGGAAATACATAAGCATTCTGTTATTCAAATAATTATAAATCAGATGTTTGAAGCTGCAGTCATTTCTGTCCTTTTGTACTTGTTCAGTTACTCTGGTTATAACTGAAAATCCCTTCAGAGCACTCTTTAAATTTAACTTAAATTGTAGATTCACATTTTAAACCTCTAAGTTAAATATCTCAGCCTTTTGAGTGGTATGCGGCTTCTCTGGGAAAAGCAGCTCTGTCTTTTCAACCAGTTTCAGAGTTAATCTATTGATGGATTGATTCCTTTTTATTTTTTCCAGGCAAACCGAATCTGCCAGTCTTGTGTGCATATTCTAGGGATAGGTTATTATAATTAATAAAGGCAACTGGAACATTGAACACAGTGAAAATGAGGGAAGGCATTGACTTACCTCTGGAGTTTGTAAAGATGTCCAGTTCAGTTGTAAAATTTCATTTTGCACAGAAGCTGAAATAAGTTTGTTGTTCAAAATATTCTCCTATTATGGGAAATTGAGGGAAGGAATCAGAAGAAATACGGGTATGTTACTGGTGCTTTATAATTTGTGGCAAACTTGAACTTCAGACAGAAGTGAAGCTGATGTGCATTCAGGGTTGAGTCCGTGCTTTTTAGAAGCCCCTAAAGAACTTTGCAACTTTCTGTTTCCCCCAGACCCTAAATCTCATTTTGGGAGGGTATTTAATAATAATGTTTTTGATGAAAATCAGTGAAATATACTGGTGTCCTTATCAACAGATTGAGGGGCTTTCTGCTCTTAGAAGTACAATTCATCTAAACCAAGCAGCAAAGTTGCTCGGATGGATGTTTAATATTTTCACTCTGCCAAAACATATGAAAAGTTGAAATGCATGGCAAGTAGTTCTTCTTCATTTAATTTTCTTTATTCTTTCCTCACTGGATATAATCCCCAGCAGCTCTGAAGATTTGTAGTATCAGGTAACAAAGCTGGGATAATGCAGCAGAGTGCAAACACCAGGCTGCTCCTTAAAATGAGGAGAGAGTGATGACC
Source organism: Excalfactoria chinensis (assembly GCF_039878825.1). Classification (NCBI taxonomy): domain Eukaryota; kingdom Metazoa; phylum Chordata; class Aves; order Galliformes; family Phasianidae; genus Excalfactoria; species Excalfactoria chinensis. The sequence continues at coordinate 8,419,580 of NC_092837.1, read as the reverse complement.
TCTGGAAGAATAATGCAGTTTAGTGCTGCTCCACTGGATTTACTCCTGCTCATGCTTGTTAGCGTTAGAAGGCAGAAAGCCAGGCAGCAAGGAGAAAAGTGGAAGGAAAGTCAAATAAAGGTAAATGCTTAGAAAGACAGCAGATTTTTTTTTATTTTTTATTTTTTTTAACTTTCATGTCACATTAGAAATTTTGCAAGGTTACAAATTACTTGACATGAGGATACATGCTAAAATAATTATTCACTGCCTGTGCATGTAGTAAAGTGCTGTATATATGTTGCTGTAATCACCTTTTGACCATCTTCTAACATCGTCTGACACTCAGTGCTGTGCAGACAGCAAGGCTGAGAAGCGCAATCCAGAAGTTCCAGGACAGTCTAGAAAAGTTTGGGTATCTGCTTTGCATCTTAGCTAAAGATGTTCAAGGAAAAAAAGTGTTTCTGGGCTCCCATAGTAGCTGGGGCACATTCCCAGCTCAGTGATACCAGGCAGCAACTCCTAGCCCTATTTTGCTGCTTGTTCGCATGATAGGAAAATATTTATGTAAGTGACAACTCCTAAGGCTCTTCCCTGGTCTCTGATAAAAAGGTAGCATGGACGTTACTAATTGATCTGTATCCGTGGGCAGATTTTAGATATACAGAAAAAACAGAGCTTTACCAAAGGTGGTGTAAGTTTCTACTCAAGTACGTTCTGATGGTCATGGGGGAGAATGGACTTCTAATTAGAAAACATTTATTGGTGCTAATTGGAAATACAGTTTCAAGTCTCAATAAAAACAACATTTTTAATAACAAGCCTCCTAATATACTAAACAGTAATTTAAATACTGCACTACTGGAAGGCCAGACTTTCAGACAACTTTGTGGTTTTTTCTGTGCATTCTTAACAGCTGTTGTCAGCAATCAGTGCATTTCAAAGACAGGTGTACAATGCTTAACACTTCTTCTCATTTTTCATGTTTGATCATTGGTTTATCTCAGATAAATGGCAAAGAAAAGTGGTCCAAATGAAGTCTTCTGCTTTCAGTTATAATCTTTTAGCAACAGTGTTTTATAACTTGATAAATACATGGAGAACAACGTGTCTCAGTAGCTTTGCGAATAAAGTTGGCTGCCTGTTCTGAGTACCACAGATTCCAGCCTCTCTCACTTGGTTGTCAGGTTTTGATTGACAATGATTTTCCTATAGTTTTCCCCTGCTTCAAAATATCACAAGAAGGATATTATGCATTCCCAACCTGCCAACTTTGGCTGCATTACAGAGTGTTCAATTATGCTCTAATCGAATAGCTGCCCAATGTAGGCCACATAATGACTTCCTGATTATCTGACTTTAAATGATAAATGAAATGAATATGTAACACTCTGTTGAAATACAGGCTAGTCACTGAGCCAAATGAAAACTGATTTTGTTCTCTTTTGTCTGACAAAAACCCATATATTTTATTGTAATTCTGTTCAGCAGTTTTTCTGTTGCTTGTTTTGCCTTCATTAAGATAAACACAGAACGAGTTGTCGAGGAGAACATTAGTCTTCACTTTTGTCATCAAGCAGATGCTGACAGTGTTAAACAGTGTTCAGATTATTCTCCTTCCTCTCTTTACATTTATTTGTTATAAAAAGCAAGGTCAGATTTATATGATTAGTTCCTATTGGGAATATTTCAATACATGCTGGCACTGCAAGAAGTCTGTTTTGAGTAATGTATTATACAGACAACATTAAGGTCTGAATAAATTATTTAGTGGTGATAGTGCTAGATGTTTTTCATTTCCAGTCTGTGGTATTAGCACTAAGCAACTGATATGGCATCAGAAATGAAATAAACCTCTACCATCTAATTCGAGTAGAACACACTTATTTTGCCCAAGTTAGAGCAGAGTATCAGAATGATCTCTCAGAGGCTGTTGTGGAGGTTTTCCAGCCTCTTTGTACAAGAGCCTATGATGGGCATTTTCTCAAAACACCTTTCTCTTAATCACTGAAGTGATTTGTGAAATGTTGTCTTGATCTGAAGACTTACATAGAACAGCTCCCAGTTTTGTGGTGCAGTAGGCTACTACCTGTGGCTTCGAAGTTGCTGCAAATAGCTTGTGTTGTAATAATTAAAAAGAATACTTGTGGTGAAGTTTAGCTCACTTTGAGCTTTGTTAATTGTCTCAAGCACTTAACAGGGGAAGGGTGCTCCTTGGTCAGAGTTGTACTTAGACTCTGTTCTAAGCAAAGCTTTATTTATTTTTTTTTTCCCACATCTTTGCCTTCATTCTGCTCCTTCTCAGTGATAAACTGCTTTGCTAAACTGATGATGTGAATAAAAATTAAATTAGGAAATGAGATGGACAAATTTGCTGTTTGTGCCTGGGAATAAGATATCAAAGCTTCATTAATTATTTTTTTAATTGCTCTAGAGGTTGAAATATGTGTAAGAAACATTACTTTTTTTATAGAGGAGTTTATTGGGAGTGACCCCCTCTTTCAGGAACTGAATCTCTTTCATGGAAGAAGTTGCTGAGAATCATGTAACGGGCAGATCGATAATGATCTATTCATGAACAAGGTGTGTCGAGACACATTACTTGTCTGTGTCAGATGGTAGCAGATCTACCTCAGAAATCTTTCCTTTATGCTTGTGTTTTCACCCCAAGAATTTTCTCCCAAAGCTTGCACTTCAGCAGGTGATGGATGCATAGGTTCGCTATGAAAGTAATGCCTCCTTTTCATTTCCATGGAAATGACAACAGATACAAAGTACACAATGAAGTATTTGATAGGGCAAATTCTTAGCTACAGAGCACTCTTTTTCAACATAGGCACCACCATTTGCTATGCAATTTTGACAGCAGTGAAGAAGAGCCTGCATGCTGCGCTCATAAACATCTGCCGCAACAGAGTGTGTTTCAGCCTGTTACCACTGCTGAAACACGCCAGTCGTCCTTCACTGTGCTCATCTCCACTCTTTGGTCTCCATAAATGTATAGCAAGCATTGATGAATGCCAGTGGGTGCTATTTTTTTTTCTGCTTTGGAGAATTCAGTTCCATACCTGTGCATCATATGCAATTCCATGTCAGACTGCTTTGTCAGACCGCCAGAAGAAGCTGATCAGCAAGCCGAGCATCTCTAAGGAGACATTTTGGAAAATAAGCATAGTCTGTGGATGGATGTTGGGAACAACTTCTTCAGTAACCTACCGCTATGAATGTATAGCCTAGCTCCGCTTATCTTTAAGTAGCCAAATGTTCCTTCCCATGTTTTACAGCCACATTGGAGTGAGCTTAAAGGTAATACAGCTTTTGTGTCAGCTGTATGTCAGTAATTTTCTCCCTGTTCCACTTCTAGCAGCTGGTAATACATTTTACCAAATGTGAGAATTGAATTACTTGAAAAGAACTATCAATGGTTTGAAAATAAGGTGTTCTTGCAGTTAAGTGACTAGATTGCAATTCAGGAGACCAAAACTCTTCATTTCTTTCACCTGTGTCACAAACTGAGTGAGCTGAGAGGAGCTGAAGTGTTTTTTTAGGTATTAAATAACATTGATTTTGAAGTGAAATGAAAATACGGGATTCTGAAAGGGCATGGGGTTTCTAATTAAACTTCTTTGGGCTACGTCATAACTGTCATTTTAACTGCTATCTCACCACTGGAATATACAACAGAAGTAAATCTAAGGGTACCTGAGCTCTTACACAGTTAAAGTACTTTCAGATGCCTAAGTTCCCTTGATTTCATACTGCTGTGCTTGTGATTCTTTAAATTAGCTACAGCTGAGCTGGTTGCAACTAATGGGTAGCTGCTGTGAGTGTGGTTATTTCCTTAGTAAGTTGGAAGCAAGATGAGTCGTGGAGGATATTTCTATTTTCTGAGTAGGTAAGGTAGTATTTATGTATAGTACAAATACATCTAATTAATTGAAATTGTCTCTTTTCTTTTTACTATCTTTATTCTATTTTTTTTTTTCTTTTCTGTGTTATTTGTTGTTATGCCAAACTTATGTAATTATAGTGTGTATCCATGCTGTTGTTACTGCTGCAGTGATTATTCTTGCATTTGGAATGTAGGCTGGCTAGTTCACTGTTCCTAACCCCTGCGCTTCAGTACAGTCAGCTACCTATGTATTTGCCCTGATTCTTTTCTTTGAATGTTTGTGTGGATTTTTTTCTAATGTTTTCAGATAAAGTACATTCTTTGTAGTTGCCGTGTTAATTTTAGAAATACTTGGGCTGCCTAGTTGAAAGTCTCTTCTGTGTGTCACCACAATGCAGATATATTTTCCATTGTTTTGTGGGTCTTACTAAAGAAGAAAGAAATGCTTTCTCTTTGGTTTAAAAGGGATCTTGAAATACCTAAATAATGCAAAATAAGAGAAGAAGAAAGAAGGCTAATTCAATTTCCTTAGATTGTTTTCTGTAAACAGTTTTTTGAAAGCATTCTCAAAGTAAAAAAAATCTATAAATACAACTAAGAGGTATGCTTATTAAACAGTTAAGAGGAAGGGAAAATGTCTAAACAATGTGTGTTCTTTTAAAAGTTACCCTAGGAAGATTTTGCTAATATGAAACATTATAGAATATGACACACTTTTTTTGTTTTTGGTTTTTTTTCTTCTTTGCTTTTTTTTCCCAACTTTTCTGTATAGTGGAGAGGGCTGCAGGGGAACCTGGGCTTAGGCACAAGGTTTGGGCCCCACAGAGAGCTGCTTTGTGAAACCTGGTCACTGCATGTTGAAAAGATGAGCGTTGTTAGGGGATGGGAACAAAGAGAATCAGGGAACCCTTAGAGCTTAGAAACGGTTCCAGCAGGGATGTTTGTTAAGAAATACATGTGGCAGTCTTTCTGCCCAGCCTTCTGTTACACTTCTGCAGCATGAAAGCTCGTAAGTCCAGGAGGGCACTACTCTGATTAGTTCTGTAACAGCTTCTTGGTCTGTAGGCAAAGTGAAGATGAATGCAAACCATTCATCAAGTTTGGTATGAATGCATGAGCACTGAAATAAGACCTAGAGATTGGAGTGGATGATTATTTCATGAATTATATTTGCTCATATTTTGACTGCTTCTAAGTTCAGATGATTTAGATGAAATATGTAACTTGCTGTCATATCTATGTATAGAATTCATGAACCATCAGTATGTAGCATAATTAAATACTGCGTAATGATGAGAGAGCTGTGTTGGCAAGTTTTGTCCTTCTGATTTTATCAAGTTTCTTTCCTCTCAGAAACAATTAGTCCTTGGAAAATGCAGATATGAGCAGTAGCTCTGTGAGGTCCCTGACAATTGAGAACCAGTGTGCAGCAGTTATTCTAGCAGCTTGCAGGAATGTTTTTCCTGTAGTGTTTCAAATCAAGCCATGGGAAACTAAGATTAACTTCAGCTTTACTTACACCAAATATGTCCGTTTTGAGGGTTTTGAATGATTGAGGGTGAGTTTCGGATACTGAGCAAGGATTGTGTATTTGTGAGTGGGTGTCAGTGCAGAACATGAAATAATTGTCTGAATCTTTCAGGGATTTACATTAGTGGAAGGAGGGGGGGAAAAAAAAAATCTTCTGTCTCAACAAGTCTCAATGCATGGGGTGGTTCCAGGGTGGCTTGGTTGTTTGTGGAATTGCTGGGTTCTGGACTTCGCATTTGAACTGTTTTCCGAGGAACAATGTTGATATAGTTGTTATTGCTGTAACCAGTACTGGTATTCAGTATTTATGCATGTATGTGTATGACTGTATTAGAAATTGTGAGGCTGAATTCAGAGGTAGGAAAAAGTAGATGGGTTTCTTTGTAAGTGCATTGTAAAGCAGTTGAGGTTTGTTAGGTGCTGTGTTAAGCACAGAGCAATCTGGGTTGGGTTCAAGGCTTTCTTTGTTAATTTCAACTTTTTCTTAAAAGTTCTCTGGAAAACAGACTATTAAATAAAAGTTATTTTAGACAAATGAACACTTTCAAAGCTTTTGTCTGTCACATGGTTCTGTACACAGCTTCTCTCAATCAAAGCAGCAACAGCTGCCTGAAATCAGCATGTGTAGTAGGAAGGGCAGAAGGGTGCTGAGGAGCACTCCAGAGGTAACAGGGAGGGACACTCTGAGAAAAGTTATCAGAAATAAGCAATATTTGACAAGAAAAGGAGGAGAGAAAATGAGGACTGCCCCAGAAGTAAGGCCTTGAGACAAGACTGCAACTGAACAATTCACACCAAATTGGTGGGAAATACTTCGAGCAACTGGAGCTCTTTGAGTGAGGTGTGATGGCATGGGAGATTTCACAAGCAGCCGTTAATGGGTTGGTGCAGCTGGTTCTAGAAAGGGTTATCTAGTCTGGGATTAAGTATGGCCACAAGCACACAGCACAAAGGCTGCCCTCATGCAGAGGTGGCACCAGCACTGCTGCTGGACTCAGCTGTGCCCTTAAGGGTGGCAGAGGCATTGTGACCCCTCCTCACAGAGCACTGCTCACACCTCATGGTGTGACACCCAAACCGGCTGTTATGAGGCACATGGTTGGACATCAACTGGCATGATGCTGAAAAGGTGAGATCTTGAAGTGAGTTGAGGTACTGTTCAGGCAGAAAACGAGCATGAAACTGGACACAGTAGCATCTAGTTGTTGGGGAAGCTTTCCTCTTGTGTTTGCATAACCATGCAAATGTTTGCTGGTGTAGAAAGTAAGAAGGTGCCGTCCTTACAGCACTCATAAGGGCTGGGTAAATTTGGGATTGGAAAGAACAGGTGTGGAATGACACAGCTGGGGTATGTCATCAAAGAGGGTGAAACTCAGCAACTGGGCTTGCAAAATGGGGGCTGTGAGCCCATGCTGCCACTTGCCCATCAAGTGTAACTGGTAAAACACTTTCTAGAGATTGTTGAGAGTGTTAATGTGACCTTGCATTGGCATGAAGCGCCTACAGTGTGTTTTTCTGTGTTAAATTCTGGGGGAGGGTAAGAATGGGTCAGATAATGTACAATGACAATTAGGATAATGGGTAAACTGTTATGCAAATGAGACTGAAAGACCTTTAGTCACTGGGCCTAAATGAGAGAGGATCTGAATTTATAATGGCATGCTATAAATGCATTAAAAATAAATATTGGGAAAGGAAGAAGAACCAATTAACCTGAAAGGAGACATCTGTAAAAGAACTGAAGCAGACTATCAGGATGTAAAGCAGCTTGGTTCTGCTCAAGTACCTGGAGCTGTCTGTGATGTTTCAGTGGGGCAGCAGAAGTAACTGATTTTAAGGGAAAACAATGTCTGTTTACAAAGAGTGTGTGGATGGTGTTATTTGAAATAGTGAAGGATTGTCTTGCTTACTCAGTATTTCCCTTCCAGATGTATAACTTTCTCTGCAAATATTGAGGTCTGTTTTCTTCTATGAAAGAAGATCTGAGTATAAAGGCAACATCTGAGTATAAAGGCATCCCATCTTCTTTCACAGAGCAGAAGCTTCGTGTCACAATGTTGAATGTGATGGGAGATTGGTGGGTGGAATCTCTGGGAGCAGGGAGTAACCATAAATAATTGTGGAGAAAAAACCTTAAGGAGAGCAAGCTGGAATGCTTGCTTTTTTTCCCCTTTCAGCTTCACCACTGTTGGCATTTCAGATAAGACAGAAGAGCTGAGAGCAAAATGTAGCGATTTTAAGCAAGAGCAAAAATATATTACATTGTAGAGTAAAGGAGATTTGTCTGATAATGTGTTAATGGTAATGTAGTCACAGATGATCACTAAGATTTTGCTTCAAAATTTTTTTGGGACTTGGATTGTTGTGGAAATGAGATGCTCTTTTTTGACAATAGCTGGCAGCAGCCACAGTTGCATTTATTTTGTAATAAAATACAGGTGTACGCTTTACTGTGTCTGCACTGTAATGTAGCAGGTTTTTTTGTGCTGAAGTCATGTCACTTTCAATGTAGAGAGCCTCTTTCAGAATTATTCCTTTTTTTTTTTTTTTTTTTTTTTTTTTCCTGATGGTCATTTGAAAAAGAAGTATATTCAGGAATGTGTCAGAAAAACATAAAAGCTAAGAAGTAATTGCATATGTGCAGGATGACATTCTCCTAATGCTCTGTCCTTCAGATTGTTAATGAAAAATGTTCTACTTCAAACTGAAAGAGGAAAACATGACTCACATTGTTTGGGATGTGAAAACAACTGAATAAGGTGGATTTGGTGTACAGGCATTTTTTGTTGTGAGTTTTCCAACCATTTATGCTGGTGTATCCTGGCTGACATAGCAAAGCATAAGTGGACAGTGTAAAACTGTCCAGACTGTTTTGTTTAAAACTTCCATTTTGATTACCAAGAGAATACATAAATTAAGGGAGGCAGTGCAGCAGGTATGTATATGTTGAAGACTCTGGGCAAACAGAAGTAAATCTGCCAGGACCTAAATATTTATTTTCCCTCGAATTTATTTATTTATTTATTTAAAGTATGGGATGTTATTTGCCAGTCCTCTGTTAAATATATTTATTTAATGTGTGTGTGTATGTATATATATATATGTGTACATACACAGCGGAAAAAAATGGAGCATCCAAACACATATAACAGAATACTTGTGCGTTTCAAATTAGGAGGGAAAAAGAGTTAAGTCAACAAGGCCGTTTAGTGTATGTTTCCTGTAGAGAGAGGTGGCAATATTCAGGTGTCTTTGTACCATTAGCACCTGGGTCTTGGCTTCACTCCTGGGCTTTGGCTGGCTTGACACAGTGTTCTTGGGTGAAGTCAGCATTCAAAACTGGATTCAAGTGTTCAGAAGAGACCATTACATGCACTGTGATCATTCTTAAAACCTCCCTGTAGATTTTAGGACAAGATACGTGGATTAGCACTGAAGTGTGTCTACGTGTGTGGGTTTTTTTGTTGTTGTTGTTTTGTTTTTTTACCTCATTTTTTTTTTCTGGATGTATGTGGTAAATGACAGATTGTCTCAGATAATATTCATGTGGCACTCCAAAATAATTCTGCAGACATGGTAAAAGCTTTTAGAGACACTAAAACTGATTATCTCTTCTGTAGTGCTTTTCATCTTCAAAGCACTTACCAACATTAACTAATTAATCCTCACAGCATCCCTCTGAGTTAGATATCATTGCCATTATACAAATGAAGGAATTGAAGCAAAATACTTTGTGTCTTGCTCAGGATCACCAAGATGGTTGGTGACAGATGGAATTAGAATTCACAGACCTGTACTTGCAGGCTCTTTGCTCAGTCCACTGCACCATTTCTCTCTTGACAAATGTACATAGAGGTATTGGTAATCTAACTATAGCTGAGGGCTCAGCTTGTTAATGAAATCTCATTAGGAGTTGCTTTGATGGGAAAGTCATTTGTGGTCAGACAGAATATTATCTTTTTAAAGCCTTCTTGTGCAACTTTTTCCTGGACAGACAAGAGTGCAAGCACTAATGAATTGCCCCAGACATGATTTACTTTGGTGGTAGCTATAGCTAATTGTGAAATGGTTTAAATCTTTGCTAAGAATGTTATACTCTTTGGAAAAGAAAGCAGAGAAACTGAAGTCAGCAACAGCACTGAGCTTCTGAATCCATTCTACTTTCTGTGGAATTTGTCAGTGAGCTAACTTGTTGGGTATTCCAGATCACAGTCTTGACTTCAGCTGTACTAGATGAGTTCCTGGCTGCACTCAGTTATAGGGAAACTCAATGAAGGAGGAACAGAATGTAGGCTCTCAAGCTGTTGTTGCTGTTGTTCAGTGCTATGACAGCATTTTCTAATCAAATGACTTAGGGTTGTTGTTTTTTTTTTGTTTGTTTGTTTTTGCTGAAATTCTCAAATTCTCATGTAGTTTTACCCTCCCCTTTCCAGCTAGATACAGTAGCAAGTGTAACTCCATATTTTTTATGATGAAACTTGTGTATATAGGCAGTAGTGGAGAACAGGGAGGTTTTCTTCTTTGAATTTGTACAGGTTTTGTGAAAAATGATATCAGAAATACTTGAACTGAATGAGGAGTATTACAGCCTGTACTTCAAGGCAACTGCTGAAATGATGCTGGGCACAGGTTGATTACAAGCAAAAGCAAAAACAGCTACTACACAAAACATAATTAAAGGGTGCATTAGCGGTGATTGCTCAGACCTGTTTGGAAGTCCACACAGAAAATCCTCCCATTTAGTAAGTGGAAGGCTCTCAATTTGCTAGTCAGACTCCCACATTGGCTAATGCTTTGGCAGCCCTGTGTAAGAATGTTCTGTCTTAAGGAGAAAATACTACTTGAAATAAAACTTGTTCAGTTGAGTAGAGGAAGTAAAAATGAGACTCTTGGCGATTCTGTGCTCCCCACTGCTTACTGTGAAATAGCATCAAGTTTTAAGTTAGTGCAGTAGAAGCTAAATAGCCCACAGAATGTGGAAAGGTCTAGAGAGCTGTAATACAGGTTTCCATATCGGGCTTAATATGTATAGCTGGTGGGGTTTGGTTTTGATTCACACAGAATTTAAATGATCAAATCAAAATACCCATTCACAAAAAATCAGATTTCCAGATTTCATTTTTAGGACATAAAAGAATAAATTTATATTTTGAGTTTTGAGTTAGCTGGGTTTCAGAAAGGCTTCACAGAGTTCCTGCTACTTGCTCATGTGTCCATACAGGGTGGTGGCTTTCTTCTACTAAGTTGAAGATGCATGCTTCTACGTGCATGTTCTGTAATATTGCATAAAGGTTGAAGAAAACACACATCTCCCATTACAAACTTGAGCTGTATTAGAACAGCAAGGCAAGAGAGACTAGAAGAGACAAGGCCACTTATCAGAGTTAAATTTAAATTGAAAGAGTTGGACTGAAAGTTGAGTGAATTTGAAATATACATTTATCTTTGTAAGACTGGTGTTCACCAGATGTAAATATCAAAATAGAAAGTGGGGTATGTGCAATATGCAAAAATGTGCCTTGCTGGAATACTTGACTTTGTGTGACTAAACTTAAAATCTGTGCATTTACCTTGTTGCTGTTGCTGAAGTGAAACAAACTACACAGCAGAACACCTTAAATTGCGGAAGTCCAATGGACAGGTGTTGGGGGTTGACGACTTTCCACATGTCCTTTAGGAAGCTGTTTTGTTGCCATCTCTGAGGCATAATTCTCTGATGAGCACTTTGCTTGCCAGCTGAGAAACTGTTTGCCAAGACAACAGCTATTCAGCTGTCTGTGAGGAGTAGGTACTGCGGCTGACAAAGAGATGCTGAAATATCAGCACGTTTTAGCTTTTTGTAGATGCTGAGCTGGATGGCCAGGACTGTAGGTGGTCTCCGCCAGGCTGAAGGGCATCCCTTTGCCTCCTTATGAGTTCTCAGAGCAGCTTCCTGCACAGGGACTGGAGGGGTGTTGTCAGTAAATAGTGCTCAAAGTTTAGCAGATGTGCTTTTAGAAAAATCAGAAAGTATAAAATTAATATTTAACCAGATTACTACATTTTGTCTGCTTCATTAATTTTTTATTAATTTATGAAAATGCTGTTGATGGAAATATTGACAGTGTTGTTTTTTTGTTTTGTTGATGTTGCATGTTGGTTTTGTTGGGTTGTTATTTGTTGTTTTTTGTTGGTTTTTTTAGTATCTTCTGGTAAATGGAAACTGATCTTTGTTACGAACAGAAAACATATAACATGCCATATTGGGTAAATGCTCCAAGAAGAAAATAATTATTAGAGTATGATACATGAATGTTTAATGTTGTTCATAACTCAGCTTTAAGAGATTAATAACAGAGATGGGAGAGGAATGCTGTCTTAAGTGCTTATGATTATGTTAATATTAAGACATACTGTAGGAAAGAAAACAATTTAAAGTTACCCTACCCTTTCTGTTTGCCAAGGTTTTTCTGTAGAAAATGTTCTAAGTTTATTGTGATTAAACAGTTCTGCCAGATTGAAGTAGTAGGAGCGACTCTGTTACTGTGAGCCTTTATGTTTCATAAATCTCTCGGGTCATGGGCATGTTCTGACTGTGATCTTCTTGTATGTTTAGTGTTTAAGTCTGAAGCGGTTGTTGATTATCATCCTCTCCTTAGGAAGCCCGTATAGGAGATGAGAATTATTTGTTGTAGTTTAGAAATGAAAACATTTCTTAAAATGGGCGTTTTCATTTTGATGCTATATGCAGACTACGAACATTCATATTTTCAGAGTATTTGTTGGCCCTCTTGTCAGAGTATCTGTTTTCTTACAGCTTTCACTTGGATCTGCTCTTCTGCTTTTGGATATTTGCTCTTTGTTCATTCTTTTCATATCTTTATCTTCTAATCACAACCTGAACTCAGTGATATTTGAGTTGAGTTTTTGAGATCAGAAGTCAGATAGTTAAGCAGTGCAAGTTCATGTATGCAGAACTGCTTCTACTACCAGCAGACCCTGAGCTTGATCAAACTTTCAGACTTACTGGTATTTTGCTTCTGATTTTGAGTGTCTTTACCCATACTGTTAATACTGATACCCAATGTGTGAAACACATAACAGTTTATCACAGTCCAGCAGGCAGGGTACAGGTATTTTCAAACAGCATTACTGTATCCTTATCTCAGTAGTGCTAATATCCCCTGCCAAAGCAGACATGATATACTGAAGCATCTGTAACCATACAGGATCTCTGCATATGCCTTGAATTTAGCCTGCAGCATGTCTGTCATCCGTGGTGATCCTAATGTTGCGGCCAATGTTGTAAGAAGCAGAGCACTGATGCTGACTTGAAATGATTGTAGTCATTATGGACTTCTGACTTGTCTGATAAGCTGCGCTGTCCTCTTTTCCACTTTCCTTCCTTCTTCCTTGTGCTTGCAAATGTGAAACTTGGATACTGTTTCATAGAGAGAGGGGATGGGGATTGCAGACAAGATAGCTAAATAGAATAGCAAGGACCAAAGTTTGAACCTAGTTAAAGAAGTAAGTTTCAGTCTGCCTCAGAAGGCTGTTTTGATGAATTTTGGGAAGCCTTTCTTTTCTTTGTTTCACCAACTGTATTAAACCTGACCCCATAATGTAGGAGAAGGACAAGTTCAATACTTTTTATATGTTTTATTATGTATTATTATATATTTCCAATACTTCAGTGCTTAACTATGCCACAATTGTGTAGAGACCCAGTCTTTGCAGTGCTGTAACTTACTGAAGTTCTGTCTTTAAATGATAAATGGAAAGGAAATGCTGCCTTCCAGCTGCATATAAAACAAGAGTTTGTTGCCACCTGTGTCTGTGTTTTATTCACTGGGTGGGTGAGGATGTGTGAAAGGAAGCTTAAAGGATGTATGTGTTACACTTTTTCCCTAACTCTTTTTTGTGTAGTTAAGTTATTTGGATATATTTCCCGCGTTGTTTAATCTCACTGAAATAAATCTTCATGAAATTCAAAGGGGAAAACTATATGTTTGGGGTTAATCTTAGGATTTTACAACAGCCTTTAGATCAAATCAAAACTATTGGCTGTTGGTGAACTGTGGGTTCCTCTTGTTCGTGTGAGTCTCTCCATCACACACTCCAGCATGGCACTTTTGAAATGTGGAAATCTGTCACTTCTGAGATAAACCTGCTAATCCACCTTTCTCCTTGGCACATACTCTGTTCATTGGGCAGATTTCTTACAAGTGTATTTTCTATTACTTTTGCCAGCGCTGCCTCAGTGTCATAAGCTGATGGCTTTAACTGGTGATTTTCTGTTTTTCAGGCTCAACAGAGAAATCCAAACACCCCTCTGTGAAGTGTTTCTGGAGTTTATCCCCTGCTGAAAGTCTCCTCTAAGGTAATAGTTACAAATGTCAGCACGCGTATTATAAACAAAACTTCTGAAAAATGTTTCTTGCTCATTAAAGGAACTTGTGGATTATATAGCCTGCATTATTTCTCAGTACCAACAGCAATCTGTGCTAGTCTTGCTGGTAAATATCTAGGCAAGCCTCTGTTCCTGCTATTTTTTTATTTTATCTTATTTTATTTTTTTTATTTTATTTTTTTTTTATAAATCATGATTCCACTTCCTATGCTATCTCCGCTTGTTATCTTTTCCTTTTTTCTGGTTGTCTGGTTTTGATACCTTGCTTGAATTTTTCTGTCCTTCCTGAGAAGTCCTGTTGGTTGCTGCTTTTAGTTATTCTTTATCTTATTTTTGTTTTGGTTTTTCAACATCTACTCAACAGTTTACTTCTCAATTAAAAATATTTTTGATTTCTGTTGTGTGTATTGCCATGCTAAATAACTTGTGCGTTTTAGCACTGAAATAACACTCAGCTCAGATGCAGTGCGGTATGCTTGTTGTGTGTGTGATTTCCAGAACTTTCTTGGTCTAGTGGTTTCTTCTGATTCTTCATAGATTCTCTTGTGGATTGTACGTTAAAAATTCTGTGGGTTGTGTCTGTGATGATGCATGTATATGCATCTGAATACATATTTAATATACAATATATGCCTATGTGTGTGCACATATATACACGTTTTTAACTTTTGTTACTGTGAATATATGTATACATATGCACCCATAAAAATACCCTGCTTAAATATCTTTTTAAGACAGGAATTTTTGATGATGTAATGGTCCTTATAATCTATTGATTCATGATTATGTCTTCAGTACTCTTGTTGATTACTTTTATAGTTTAGGCAGAGGTACAGTAAGATGGTAAATTGCTGCCTGCGTCACTGTTTTTTAGTTCACTGATATAGGGAATTAATGGGAAGGGTTTTATTCTGATCCTGTGTGTTGCCCTGGCACCCTTCCCCTTTGTCTCTAGGTGTTCAGTGGTGCATTCTATGACAATGATCGTTTTCACAGAAAAGAAAAAAAAAAAAAAAAAATCAGTTATAAGGCACATGCTAAACTGCTGGCGTGGAGCTTCGCTGATAGCTTCACATTCCAGTTCCAAGTCAGATGTATTGCAAGACTTTTTTCTGAGTCTTGAGATTCAAAAACATAGCACTTGTAAATGCTGCATGCGTGATTTCACTTTTTTGCTTGGATTTTGGACACAAGTCTGAAGGTTACAGCATTTCTTACATGTGCAGGATATGCAAAATGGCCATCTGGAAACCCTCAGCATGTATATGGTACAGCCAGGCAAGACATGGAGTTAAAGGACTGAAAATTCTGATACAGTGATTGTTCTGGAAAACTTACTGGGAGTGAACTTAGAAGAAATTAATCCATTTATGAGGGGGAAAAATACATTCAGGAACCTGGAGAAACATAGAGGACAATTATGGCTTTTCATTCATTAGTGTACTTAAACCATCTGACTTTGTTGTCATCATTATCATCCTCATCTCATCATCTCTTAGCTTCTCTGGTCCCAGAGACTCTGTAATTTGTTACGGTAATACACCATAACACATGAGCAAGTTGTTGGATCTGATCTTTCCATTTTTTTTGGCAGCGACACCTGAAAGGTCATCAGTCTCTAAGCAGGCTTCAAGTATTCAAGTGCACTTTTCAGCTATGAATTTGTGTGTTGTGCATAACATTAATTATTCATCACTGATAACTAGGGGAGAAAAAACATTTGAAATGTGACATTTTCTATCATAGGTCATCCTTTAGGTTGGATTAATTATATTAGTTTCTTCAATTAATCAGTAAGGCTGATTGTGAGGACAGCCATTTGGAACAAATAGTTCCAGAAATAAATCTTAACTAATAAACTTCTCTGAACTGCATTTACTTCCTTTTAAGGATATGACCCAAACCACTGGGTTAGAATATGTAATAATGTGCAGCGTGCTCTTCTGTTTGGTTGTGGCTGTGTTGTAGGGTTGGGTTTTGACTTTCTGTGTATGCACCGGTCATGTTGGCAGTTTCCTATGACAACATAGTTACTCTTATGAAAAAATTTAACTGTTTGAAACTGTGTTCTCTGCCTCGTTCTTGAGACTCATGTAATTAAAGAGCTTAAGGTTAATGTAGAACAGTTTATTCATACATTTCTTGGCATGGGAATTGTCTGTATCTTTAATATCTCTAAATGTGATGTGGAACTGACTCCTTAGTTTTGATTCTAGCATTATTCAGGTTATTTTGGCTCATAAGCAACCATAACTGATTGAGTAAGGGGCTGAGTACGTAGTTTCTTTTTCTCCTTTTTTAAAAAGGTTTCTACTGCTTCTATCTTATTTTGCTGCTTCATTTAACAAATAGAAGAAGGCTTCAAAATGGTTTTTGTATTAGTGGGCTTATTTTATATACTGGAGATGTATTGTTTTTGAAATGATTGCACAAGAGAAGAAAAACAAGTAGGAATGCAGACTGTCATGGTTTTGAGACATTGAGCTCAGTATCTGGAGTGCTTATGAACCAGGATTTTGCCAGTTATGAAGGAAAAACAATGCTGTTGTAATATCTGGGTCCTGTAAAAACACTGGATAGAGAGTGTAAAGAATTACTGGAGTAACACCGACTTCCCACTGGCTGTTATTATTTGCTCATTAGCAGTATTTGGATTTGCTTTCTTGTATTCCAGATACATCAACTAGACCAGTAAGTGTAGTTCTATAAAAACCTTCAACTAACTGCACTTAGTTGCTTTAGTGAAGCATCTTTTTTTCTTAAAGGTCTTCGTGTTCCACTCCAACAATCCCCCCTTACACACAAACCTTCTATTCATGTTAACTTTTGAGATTTTATTTTTTCTTTAATTATTTCTCTTTGGCTTGTGCAAGCTTATTGCTGTTGGAGCAGTGCATCATCTTTCGAGAAATTTTCATGAGAGTACTTCACAGCCAGCCAGAAATATTTATAACCTTGAAGTTGTCTTTGATCCTAAGTCAGCTTTTAATTACCAGTTTAGTAAAGGAAAAATGATTGTATCATTTCCAGAATACAGAAGATATGAATGCTGACTCAGGAGGCTGCAGTTATTTTAAGGCTTCTATTACTAATTATAGATAACTTATTAGCACATAGAAATTCTGGCCTTCCTGAATACTTGCTTATGTAGAATTCAACAGCTAGTTGATTAATTTCCTGAATGCTTGCATGGACCGCTGCACTACAGAAATAGTCATGGTATTATTTATGAGAAATTTGGTGTTACTGAGTAAATTCCATTCCTTACTTATACATGACAAATGGGAAAACACCATGAATCCTGAGCTGTTTGTTTAGTATTGTAGCAAAAGTTGGATTGAATTTTATGTTTTTCTCTTTCAGGATAGTGATGGGCATATATATATATATATATATATATACATATATATATATATATATATATATATAGTGGTAATGATTGGAATACGTAGAGTGATACTTCCTGACCTTTGTAACCTCACTTGCAGTGTGGTGCTGAATACATCAAACAAATGTTTGAATTCCTTAGGAAAGTTATAATGCATGAAAACTATGTATGATAAACTTTCAGCTCATTTTTTTGACACACTTTGCTATTATAATCTTCAAGAATTCTCTATAACGTCCTTGATAAACTAAAAAAATACCATACATCGAGATGGATTTGGTCAACAGAACTCAATGTGTGTTTTTTTTATAAAATCTTAAGAAATATAAATTAGTGCAAACAAGTGATCAGCACCATCTATGTCACAGGTACTTATTTCAGTTTTATTTTCAAATTTCCTCTCTGCTACATTTTTACAATATATTCTGAAACCGGCATGCTAGATATCGGAGATAAAATAACGTTCAAATGCAATCAATTCCTAGTCCTCTCTGATTCCTGTACCAAAGTCTGCAGTGTTGAATTCAACATTGCGTTAACAGCTAGTGCTTACCTCATTTATGTGGATACTCCAGACTGTTTACTTTTCTCCCTACAAGGTGTTCTTTTTGCAATAGCAAGGTATCTTCTTGTGTCAGTAGCACAGGAACTGTGCAGATAGATCAAAGCTTGCATTTGCTTAATACTAGTCTCTGGTTTAAGTTTAAAGAGAAGAGGACTGAGGTAGCGGGTGAAAGCCCCATAATAGTACTGTTATCTCTCTAGGCATTAAACAGGATTGCCAGAAGAAATCTTGTAAGAGCAAAGTACAACAACAACATAAAAAATAAAAAAGGAAACAAAATTGTGCTGTGACTTCTTCTGAAGATGACTTACTAACTTCTAAAGAAATGCCAACTTAGGTGGAAAGGGTGGATAGGGAAAATAAAATATCGAGGCAAGGTCTTGGAGCAGCATTTATTGCTTATCATTTAGAATTAGTGACTGCAACGTATGCATTCTGACTCTAGAGTACTGATGGTAACCAATTTACACCTATCACTATGGTATGTACCAATTTAGTGAGTCTGACTACAAGGCGAAAACGAAATAATAAAGCTGGTTTGCACAGCAGCTGTGTACATTTTTGCATGTTAGTGTGCATGTGCACACATGAACATGCATAGATTGAGAAGTACATGGACGTGCATATCTCAGCATAATTGTTAGTCTTCTGGTACTCAAAGGGCATGGGAGTTAAAGAAGGAAAGCCATGTATTTGTATAATTTGTATATATTATATAATAATTGAGATCATTTGCATTTTATTTTTATCTCTTATATGATATCGAAAAATTTGGACATAACTTTATTCATGTATTTAGAAAAAAATCTAACAACTCTTAAACTCCTACTTTGTAGGTCTTTGTTCTCTTACGTGTTGTTTAGCTGCAAGGTTTGTTGTGTGTTGTGTTCTTTAAAGGCTGCCTATACTTTCTTTGCTCATTTACCTATCCATAAATATGGTTTCTACTGATAATGAAATTAGAAAGAAAAAAAAAAAAATACCTTTTTCCTTTGCACGACTGCTATTTCTATTTGCATTGATAAGAGAATATTTCATGTTGTAATACCCTTCAGGTAATACAGAATGCATCTTATACCTGCCAAAGTTCAGTTTCAGGTTAATACCCCAGTCAGTACAGGGTGATGTTTAATTTAGGTGTCCAAAAGCTGTAGATCATCACTGCTGGAGAGTTAGTGCATGGCCAGGAAGAAATGAAAAAGTAAGAAAGTGATGCATGACTGGTGCTACTGTATGCAGATTATTTAATGATAATGAGAGAAACTACAGAAACAAGGGAATGCATCCCAAAGTTGTAGAAACGTCCTCACTTTTCTCTGTGAGGGCCTTGTGATTTATCCAGAAGATGGTGCATTGCAGGGCACGGGGGCTTTCAGAGGCAGCTCCTTGTAATCTCTGAAGCCATGACCTTAACAGATTAAGTGGAACAATGAGTTCATGTTGTCAGAGCAGTTCTGTCTAGAGGACAAAACATCTCATTTAGGAGGTAGATTGATGGTATTAAAGCTTTGAGTTGATTTACTTTGCACACACAAATTTACTGTAAGTAGTTTTTTATTAAACCAACCACTGGATTATTAAAGGAATTATTTTTGAACAGATGAGTTGATTTAAAAGAAGAGTAAAGGATCAAAAACCTCAGAATTTACTAATAAATTTCATCCCTGCCACTTGTTTGGTCAGAAACAAAACATCATCTTTTTGTTTGATTGTTTTTATAACCTGCAGTTTAACAGAAGGACTGAAAGCAAATCATCTTGTCCCTACATTAACCTGGATAGATAAAGATAACCAAAAGATAACTGAATAACCATGAATTCAGTAATTCTTGAGGTGCAGAAATGCATCATCTCATGCTGTTGTTTTTTGTTTGTTTGTTTTGTTTTTTTTTTTGTTTTTTTGTTTTTTGTTTTTTGTTTTGTTTTAATGCTTTTGAAAAATGAAACAAATAAGTGTCATCAATTATTTGTGGTCCCTTGAGCTGTTGTAGTTACACAGATCTTCAGAATAATCAGAGAATGAAAATGTATGTCTTTTCCACAAGTGCATTTCTTCATTCTATGAGATTACCTAAGTGCTTAAATAAACAGTTTATCCAGAGAGCCTTTTTATTGTCTTTTCCCTGCCCTGCAATCCTCAGCAGGTGTTCATGTGTTTTTATTTTTTCTCTTCAAGCTACCAGTGTGAAGGAATACCAATAAATGTGTGAGGTTTAGATAATCCAAAATTCCCTTTGCTCAGCTTCTTGTTTTATAGTTATCTGTGTGGGTTAGAAATCTATAGCGCTGTGTTGATCTTCCACCCAAATCTATTCGCCAAGCTTCAAAACTCATCAGTGAGATGGAATAATGCCATTTAATTAGTCTTTGATATACAGTTTAATTAGGCCTTAATAAGGGGTAGTGCATCCTAAAATCAATTATCTTGCTCTTCTTAATAAGAGCAACTAATTAGTAGGTAAATCGCCACAGTTCCCTTTTATCCTACAGTTTTCACAGTCCTGTGGAGGAGATTAGGCTGAGGAAATTACTTCCCAATAGCTCAGAGAAATTTCGAGGTATACCTTAGAAAGTGCTCTGCCAAACACTCTGTGGTACATAAAGAAATAAAATGGAAGAAGAAACCTGATTCAAAGCGCTTAATTCTTGAGTGCTTTGCCCAAATTGCAGCTGTGGGGTCACCTATCTGACAAAAGCAGAACTGAGGTGCTGGTGCAGTTGCAAACGAAGGATGGATGATGGGCTTTAAGAATTTTAACATTATTTACTAATTATGACTATGTGTGGAAAAAACTGCATAGATTACAAATGCCAAAAAAGAAGGGGGGGGCGAAGTAACATACTTTGCTGAATGAATTGCTCTAAGCACACAAACTCAGAATGTTGAAGTTTGAGATCTCACCATTTAGAAAAGACTTTCTGCTTCTTGACATGGAAGTTACATTTTTAGTTCTATATCTACAGTTAATTTCTGAGCATAGAATTGTGGTTATCAACAGAATATTGCAAAGGGTACTCAGAATTTTCTTGTAAGTTCTGTCTGTCTCAATGTGTTGCTGCCTGTAGACATCCACTGACAAAGACATGCTGAAGTTTCATTGAGGTGTGTGGATTACTGTACAGTATATCTCCATTGATTTGTCTGATTTGATGATGCTCTGAGTTTTTCCTTTCAAAAGGTGGTGTCATTATCTTTCATTGGATAATCATTTTTTGTCTGTTGGACCGAGCTCATGGGTAAGTTAGTGATAAAGGAAAATGTGAAAGTGCTTTCTTTTCCTGCTGCTCCTACATCCTTTGCACGCTGGTCCCTTTACACCAATGTTCCTTGCCAAGCATGTCGAAGAGATTTTATAACTGTGAAAGTGCGATGTTATTCTTTCAGTTTCCCTTATGTTTTTCTAGGCACTTCTGGTGTTAGTTGTTAACGACAACACAGTGCCCCCATTTAGAGAGTCTGAGGTTGCCTTCTGTTCTTTGTTTTTCCTTTCTGCTGCATTACTCATGTGTTTTGCAGAATAAAGCATTCTGAAGGCAACCATTCCTCCCCATAAGATTTGGTGAAATGATTTGATATCTTTTTCCATTTCAAATGCTTATCTCGGTAATTTCATTAATGATCTTAACAATATTGGAAAGCTGAGAGCAGTAGTACTTCTATTTGACTTTTAACTGGTCTGGGACAGGCAATTACAGTAGTGAATATCTGAACCTCCAGACGGCATCATTTATCTGATATTACATTAGTAGTCTTGGAGTTTATCTTAAGCAGAAGATAACCAATTTCACTATTTGACTTCAGTGCATGTTCTCTGTCTATGTGTCCTGTGAGAACATGCACAAAATCTTTATGGGTCCTAATACAATCCACATGCCACAGCAACTTGTGCTTTTTGTACATGCTAAGAAAGCATATATTTGACATTCATGTGAACTTGCTGAGCACTTAAAGCCATTCAGTAATAATTATAAGAAAATTATAAAAGCAAACAAACAAAAAAAGAAACCTGTTTAACTCACGCTGTGTTTTAGGTTTGCCTTGATCCTATCGTACTTAATGTGATGAATTCTCAAGCCTGACTGTTCCTTTCTAGTTCTTTTAAACATCTCATCCTTGCAAACTTAGCAGGAGATGGAATTTCATACCTGTGAAAATGAGAATGTGTTGAATTATGTCCTAGAAAACAGGTGGAATTGAACTTAACTGGTATTTTTGATTCAGTTAGTTTTTGGATCTGTGAAATGTCTGTGTTGTTTCCTTCGGCCTATTACTGCGTGTGCTTCACTGATTCTGTGCTCCTGGGCTGCACTGGGTGTGTTATGTGCATCCTCTGTGCTAAAGTATAAGTCTCTGGGCATTGAGGTATGGCCCCCACAGAAATTCAAGCATGTGAAAGTAGAAAGCCTTTCTGTGATTAATGGCAAAACCTATTGTGGTTCATTTTTGTTTGTTTTTTGTTTTGAAGTAGTTAACAAGCCAGTCTGCCTGTAGTTTATATATCCCAGCCTGCTTCTGATAATCTGACATTTAAGAGGACTGATGGAAATAAAATGTACTGATGGTATTAAATCACCATCATATTTTCTACTGATGTGTTTAGTTTCGGGATAGGCACTAGTAGTGAGTTTGAAATTAGCTTGGAGTCTTTGGTCTTGCAAGGGTTCCTGATGTGCTGATTTGAAAAAAAAAGAAAAAAAAAAAAAAAAAGTCTCATCTGTGTTCGGGTAAAGGAAGTTTCCTTGCTTTGTTTTTCCTTCATGAAGAACAGCAGAAGAGAAACTGTAACTGTTAGAATAACAGTACCTTCTATCCAGCCAAAGAGCATGGTAGGCTGAGATTAAGTCATTGGACAGGAAAAAATTCATCTCCTGTGACTCCATACTTTATTCTTTCTTTGATAACTTCTGTTCTGTGGCATTCTCTGATGTAGGGTGTGTTCTCCACACAATATTCATCAATTATATATGTAGATCATTGATGCATATTTAATTTAAAACTGAAGAAAACTGGCAAACTGTACTCTATGTCAGTGAATTAACAGTTGAGCAGGTCTGTTCTATTCTGTCATCTTGTCTCCTCAGAGGAGCTTGGACATTCTCATGCTGTCATCTTGCTGTGGTTCTATCACGATTTACATCTGCAGCTTGTAAACAACAGTAATGCAAGCAGTTTGACAAGTGGCACTTTTGCTAGTAAACAAATCAGCAATGCACTCTGAGTGATTAACATGGATTGCTAGCATTTGAGATGGGGTCAGTGCCTGAAACAGAGCTTGCCCTAAGCAGCCAGTCCATTTTAGGATGTACCAATAAGGAGAGGGGTGGTGAGGGGGAAAGGGAGGAATTAAATGAGCTCCCAGCTTCAGTTGCAATACCTATTTAAGACCTGCTTTAATCTGTAGCTTTTATGAACTTTTTTATGGCACCTGATCTTGCATTCTGTGGGTATTATTCCAAAGACTGAGTGCAAAACTGCAGACTATAGAGCATGGTTTTTATGGTCTCTTTGCATGAGTAAAGGAAAGGAGCATCAGCACAAGAATCAAACTTTATCTGCAGTTACAACTAAGATTTAGCAGCCATCTCAGTAGCAGAAGGTGGAAGAACTGTCATCTTTCCAATAATGTGATAGTTGTGCTCATGTGACTATTTGTATTGTTATTTGATTATTTGTTGAGCAGATTTGCTCAAAAAGTAATGCTTCAAGGCTTCCACATGAGTTGTGTGCAGTTATCTTGAGGTAATGCTTCAGAGCCTCAACCCTGGCGTTAGAAGTATGTTTGAGAGCAGTGGTTTGGCTTGAAGAAGCATTTAGATGCTGAAGAAAAATGAAATTTGAATCATTAGAATAAAATCACCCTGAACTGAAGTTCAAATGATTACAGCTGTAATGACCCATGGAGTTGCTTGTCGTGAACTGTACAGAATCCCACTCTTAACCTTATTACAATTCAAATTAAACTGTTATTTTAAACTACCAGACATCTTTGCAGGCAGAGATCAGTGCCTTGACTGTTATCCTCTGTGACTGTTCAATCGTGCATCGATGCAAAGCAAGTATAAAACACGACCAAAGGAAAAAGATGATTCAATTATTTAAGATTAACTTTGCATTGATATAAAGGACTATGCAGGGTAACTAGCGATTCAAATGAGCTATAGGGTGACTGAACTTTGCTCTTTAATATTAATGAGGAGTTGTTAGTTTCTCTAGAAAACTGCTTTGTTACATACCTGTGTGATTTTTCTCTCTGTTTCCTGTCTTCTCTTTATTGTTAGCTGCCTGTGCTGTTTTAAAAGCTAAGATTGGGAACAGAATCATGAGATGCAGCAGGTTGAATGGTTTTACTTATACATCTCATTGGCAAGAATTTGATTGCTGTCCTCCATCTCTTTGAGGTTAAGCCTTCTAGTCTCTCCAGGAGTTGGGAGAAAAACAAAAATGTCAGCAGCTGGACAACAAATCATAAATTTCTCCTGCATTTAAAATTTAATTTAAAATAATCTAACCTTGTCTCACTTTAAATGCCAGTGATTTTGATATTTCTTTTTGTATGGACTTCAACTTACTCTGTGCACTGATAGATGATATAAAACATTCCCTACTCCATTGGCTGTTAATCATTTTATGTTCCAGTCTGGGTGCACTGAGTAAACAGAATCCTATAAACAGAGTCACTGATGAGTAACTTACTTATCCTATTACTTCCTTCCATGTTCATTCCATGTTTTCTATCACTTCTTGCTGTCCCTACGTTTTATCTTTTCCTTTGATCATATTCTTCATTTTCAGCTTTTGCCTCTTAATTTGTCTGCCATTTTACAGCCCCCTGCTCAAAACAAACACCATTACAAATGAAAGATGAAACAAAGTCCTTCCTTCTCTCTTTGCTTTTCTGCACTATGCTTGGGGATTCTCCCTTTTCTGGAGGCAAAGCTTGTTACAGCTCCTGCCCAGGGTAGAATGTAACATTTTACGGCAAAATTCCGAACTCCTCTCAGCCTTTGTGGCTCTTGCTGTGGAGACAGTAAGCTTAGCAATACACTGTTTTGCTCAGTATAGTAAGAGCAATCTGCTGCCCTTGCTAAAGCTCCCTTGTGCTGGGGAGGAGACTGGGTGGCCATGGTTGAGGATGACACAGAGCAAAGCTGGGAATGTAGAGATGATGGCTCCAAATTATTGGGTTTATTTTCAGCTCTCAACAGCCTTCTTTCCAACACAAGTGAGTGGTTTACCTATGACTACAGCAATCTTCAAGCTTTATAGATGTGTAAATAGTAATTGACTTATCTTGACTCATTGTTCCATTTCAGGAACAGGTTATTTAACAAATGAATGTCAAATGCTTTCCCCTGATTTATGAATTGTACTCCTACTGCATGGGAAGTCTTATCACTTTGATGTTAGGGTTTAATAACAGAGGCTTTGTATTTATGTTACTATCCCTTACAGCCTTGATTAGTCATGGTTGAATACTGCACAGTCACATGGGAATCTTACACCAGATTGCATCTTTCCTTTCTCTGTGTAAGCCACTGTTTATGCTGAACAATGTAATATGGAGAGAAGAGTAACGCTTGTAGTCTACCTATTGACAGGCTAAAAGACACTGTCATGGCAAATATCTTTTTAACCTCTCTGTACATAGCTGAACTCATCAAGTAACTTCCCCAGTCTTCCATTTCTGATGACTGTTTCTGTCTTTGCTGAGACTCTCTTTACTGAGGCTCTTTCTTACTCTGCCTGTGTCATCTTGTGGGAATTTTGGTGAGAAGGAATCTTTTCTAGCTGTGAGTCAGCTGTGGTGCAGTTCTTCTGAGTGACCAAGTAACATTATCTCTTCCTATTCTAGTAATCTTTAGACTTTCATTGTATTTGAAGGAGCTTTTCTCCTCAAGGGAAATTATGGTCTCGTAAGGCTAATTTTGGTCTCAATCCAAAATGAAATTATTATTCAGAGTCTCTAAAGAAATGACAGATGTGACATTACTGCTATCCTCAGTTGTACAAAGTAATTTTTATGTATTTGCTCCTGACCTTTGTCTTTATCATTGATACTTCATTTATTCTTGTCACCTGCTTATTCTCAACTTCCTTTAAATCTCAAAAGATGCTTTGTCCATTCCTTATCCAAGTCAGAAAGGCCAGGGCCTACCATATATTTCGGGTCACAGTCTCTCCATTTTTCCTATGCTGTTAGAACAGGGTTTAGTGACACAAAAGCAGTTAGTGTATTACTGTATTAGCATGGATAATTTTGTGTACTTGAGTAGTGAACTAACATCTATGAATTATGATAGACTAGAAATATATTGTAGTTTTATATCTGTTTTGCTGTTTGAGACTTTTGTTCACAGGTCTTATTTTACTTCCGCAACCACAACAAGAGACAGGGAAAAAGAAAAAAATAATAATAATAATAATAATTAAAAAAAAAATTAGATTGCACAACTAACATCTAGAATTAACACTATAATTTTTTAAAGAGAGTCAACTTGGTGAACTTCTAATAATGTAAAATGAGAAGGGAAGCAGATTCTGACCATCTGTTTTTGTTCGTCTCTTAGCAGGATTAAGAGATATGGGCAGGTCTGCTTCTTTAGCACGTTTTTAGATCTTTCTATACTTATTCTCTGTTAGGTTGATGCCTCATGAAAGTGTTTTGGCCTTTGTTTTTCTTTTTTTTTTTTTCCTTTTGGCAAAAAATGCACTGTGTTACTTCTCTTCCTATCTGTGCTGTTTCTTTTTAAATATATATTTAATTATAGGATATAAATAGTATTTTAAAGAGCTGAAGAGAAACTGTTTACAATGAACTGTCACATTTAAAAAAAAACAACTATAAAATATTTGTTCATTATTTATTGATCTAGAAAGATTCCATTTAAAAAAAAAAAAAAAGTTAAATAACCAACTTTAATTGATATTTATTTCTGCATGTTTTTATTTGTTTGCTTTGTTGTTCTTTAGCTTCCTTAAGCCATCAAAAGTCCTCCGCAAGGTCATCTCACTTTAGGCTACCTAATTTTCTGTTCACAGCTGCATATGAAACTTTTGTCTGTGTACTTTTTACTGTTATGTAGCATCAAAAAAAAGGAAGAAAATCTGCTTTTCTACAATCATTTAAATCTATTTGTAGGTTTCTTCATAATTTTCCTGTAAACTGTTATAATAGCAGTAGTCCGCAAACATTGCTTCAGTAAGTAGATGGGGGGCCATCTTTAAGGAACTTGATTGCCCTTAAATGTTCCCTTTTTGTGCTAGCACTGTAGTGTTGGATTATACACAACTATAGTATGGTTACAAGAGACTAAATACTCTCAGCATGATCACTGGCCATGGAGTGGGGGGAGATGCCTGCATTCATTAGTCAGGTTTCTTCTAATTGTTTTTCTCCACATACACAATTTGCAGGAAATAAATACATTAAAATTCATAAGCAAGTGCATTATTATAAATAATTATTCTATAAATATGGCATTTGCTAAAGAGACTGAGCATCTATGTCTGGATATATAAAAGATTAAATTTGTTCTGGTAGAAAATCAGATACGATTTATGAAAATCAAGGAACCACCCATAGTAACATGAGAACTACCAATTTTTTCCAAAATATCTGTGTGACTGAGAAACTTTCTTGTAGCGAGGTACAATGAATTTCATTTCTCTTGGTAATTTGTGGTCTTAAAATTTACTCATCAGGTTGGAAATGTGTATTTATTGGTATTACTTCAAAAACACTGAAAAAGTACAGGTATGTGGTGCTGTAGAGTCGTGGTATTGCAACTAGTTTTCTCACTTCCCCTCCAACCCCCACCCAGTGGAGTAACTTGACTCCACAGTGTTCTTCAGTTGGAAAATTGAAGAGATTGTACTTACTCAATCAGTGCTTTGGAAAAGTAAAAAAAGAAACATAAATGTAGAAGGAAAGAATGAAAACCCTTATTACATAAACTCTTGCAGGTTTGTCATACTTTTGTAAATTTATCATACAGTAAGCAATCAGGCTTAGGTTTGACCATTGTTTTCTAAAGCGGTGCATAAAGTTGTTAGATTAAATACTAAGCAGAATGTTGCATAGAAATTGTTCCAGAGATGGCTGCTTCTTACTAGAAGTCTTTCTCAAGACAAGATAATCATATGTAAAACAGTGCTTCTGTTCTTTTTAGTACTGTTCATCAAGTTTAGTCGGAAGTTACCAAACAGGAAAATAACCTTTGCTTTCGTACCATTATTTTATTATTTTATTAAAATGCTTTGTCCAGACTGATTTTTTTTTTTTTTTTTTTTTTTTTTTAATGTGAATTTTAGCAGTATAGAAGAAATTGTGGCAGCAAACACTAGAAATAAGTTTTAACAGTATCATATGGTTTTGGTCTGTATCTTTGAGATTTTAATATGTTGAATAAGTTTAAACATTAACACTCCCATTGTCATTTTTCTTCTCTCACCTAGTGTTTTTCTGTATCTCTGCTGATGCTTCAGTGGCATTTTCTTGCAATATTCATCTTAGCCCAAATGAACGAGGCAGTTATTCTCTCAGCACTCCTTCTTCTTTCTTACCACTTTCAAAAAGGCATTTTATTTTTTGTTCAGATCTATGAGCTAGCAGCTATTTTGGACTCTTCCATTTTTTGCGTAGTATGTCAGAATCTCACAGTCTCCCTCAACAAAATGTGTATCTGTTTTGCCTTTTTCACCGCCCATTTCTCCAACTGATACAGAATTTGCTTTTGGTCAAAGCTCACAGTTTTAATGTAGACTTACAGTGTTCTCAGCTCTTTTTGGTACTTCTGCCAGTTTAAGATACAAATGGGAAGGAGTCAGTTGCCCGCTTATTGAAATGTACTGTATTTTATAAGTGGAAACATCATAGGGTAGAAAATTGTCCTGAGAATGAACTTCTGTACCTCCTGTTCATTTTGATTGGATTATTATTTTTTTTCAATTTGGACACTAAGACCATGGCTGGGGGGGGGGGGGGGGGGAGAAAAAAACAACTAAATAGATCAATTCTAACTGATTATTTGAGCATTTATCAAAATGGCTTAAAATTGTTAGCAGATTGAAATGAGAATTCAAGTCAGTTTAAGAGTTTTTTTTCAGCAAAAGCAAAAGAATAGGAATGACTGCACTCTGTGGGATCAGGAGAGAAAAAGCCCTGAGAACAGCAACTTTCTGTCTTCGTTGACCTGTGGTAGCTGTGATTAAAAATAAATAAATAAAACAATTCAGAGACTCAACACATTTAAAACACCTTTTACTTTCTACAGAATTTCACGTGCTATATCCACTTTGATTACTTTTTAGAAGTGATAGGGTTAGGATGGATGAATATCTAACAAGTAAGATATAGATAATAGGTGTGAAAGGAAGCAGAGACAATTTCAATTTGTGATCAGCAATCCTATTGCTCTGTAGTTTCTTTGCTTTTTGCATTGCATATACACATATTGCTTACCATCTTCAGCATTAAGCCCAAGCAGCTTTAAACCATATTTTAGATAATCTACCAGATATTTCATTTTTTTAAAAGAAACCAATTATGCTAGAAATTAATAATTAAAAAATTATAAATAGAATAAAGAAGAAAACATGAATATTATATCCTACAGCTACATTTTTCAGCGTGGTGTGCAGGGAATTAGGTGCAAAAATCCCATTTATGTTAATGGATCTTGCGTGTCTAATTCCTCATACACTGCAGCGTAAATTTACCCCCTGGTATCTCTGATGGTACAGAGGACCAGCACAGAGGGGGAGAAGAGTGAGTGATTTATTTGATGATCTGTCAATCATAATGGCAACCAGAGAAAATTGCGAAGCTGATTTTAACCTCTGTAAAAACAGCTAGTTAGACCATATGCTTTTTTTCTCTTGCCAGATGTCATCATTCATCAATTTCTCATTAAGAAAACGGCATGCTAAAAGTAAAGTTTTTCTTAAAGAGTAGAGAAAAGTCAAACTGTAAAAAGCATGATGAAACAGCCTTTTTCATAAGGGCAACTATTGTACGCTCTTCAAGTTTTACTACTGCAGGTCCAGACTGGAGTGCTTAAACCTGTCGCTGTCAATTTTTGTTGTTGCTGTTGTTGTTATCAAACAAACAACAACAAAAACCCTTATCTCTAATGTTCTCAAAATTGGAGGCCATCAGATTTTTTTTATGCATTTATTACTCACTTATGATTTCATTTTTCAGCACCATGATACCTCTGATGATCCTTAATTACTCTGCCCTTCCAGTGTACTATCCAAGGGGGCTTTTTCTTCATGTTTCTAAGAGTTAGAGGTCATACATACCTACTTAAGGTCATTCAGCCTATGTAGATAATAGGGGTTTTCTGGCTGCTGTTTACTTGATATTCCAAAGCAAACTAACCTCCCAAGAAATCCCTGACAGGTAATGAAAATGTTACCATCTGAGTAAGGCAGTATTTGTTCTTATTTTCTTGAAGTCTGTCAAGAGTCAGTGTATAAAGAAAGCTTTTTAGTGCAGGAAGTTGTCATTTTTGTTACTACACTGGTTACATTTAAATGACTCTTTTTTTTCCCCATCTTTTCCTCCCACTGTCCTAATATGTGCTTAAAAGCATCCTGGAGAACCATAGGATATCATTTTTAAATTCCTCCCTTCTTGTATAAGTAACAGAAATATGTTGTAGCTGTTTGGTAGGCTGCCATTAAACAGCTGTTTTGTTATTAATATTTTATTGCCTTACGTTTTCCAAGATATTTTGACACTTGCTATTATTTCAAATGCAGCTTTTCTTGGAGTTCTTAATGGTTTGTGAATATCTCTAGATGGTTTCAAGATCTTGAAGCTGTCACAACATGTTATGTAGGCAAATCAGCTAACAGTAGTTTCAAGAAAGATAATTTCCTTTGCACGACTTCAATGTGCATCATTTTGCATGACTTATTAACAGGAACTGACTCATTGATAAACAAGGCATACAGCTTATAGAATGGAGGATGTTTCAGGGTAAATGTCTTCAAAAAGCTAAGCGCTTATCAACATTCTGTGTTTCCTTTGGCTGACAGACGTTGAAAATTTGCAGAGGCTGCTTGTGGTTAAGATTTTTCTGAAAGCTTTTCACAGGTATTTCACAGTTTATACGTATGTAAAGTATTTAACTTTACAGCTGTCAGACCCAATACTTTCAGCCTCACGCAATAGTTCAGATCTAAATTTCTAGATGTGTTGTACGCGACTGGAATTGTTTTAACGCTCTAATTTTCTCCTTTCATTTACTCTTTCCCTTCCTGAGTGTGGGTGGGATATTGAAGGTCAGAGTAATGATGAGAGTGAAGAGTCACAATTTGTTATTCATGCAACCTGATACTGTGGATCTGGTTTTAAAAAAATAAAAAAATAAATAAAATGTAGGCTGTCATTACACTGCATTGCAGTTCATATCCACTCTTTTCTTCTGGTAACACCTGTCCTAAGGATAGGAGATATCACAGCCTGCAAGTCTTCCTTTGCTAATGACTGCTGATCATTCCAAAATGTGTGGCAATTATCTTGCCGATAGGAACTACAATTGCAGAGCAGAATGCCAAATTCTCTTTATTTAAGAACTGTTAAGTAAAAGAACTGTTCTGGAGTTGAAAGGATTAGCGTTCTACCTATAGAAGTAGGCCTCGGTTTACTACCATAAATTTTACGGCTAGTTAAGATTGAATAGTTTTCCCTTCTCCTTTGCTGTATGAAAACAAAAGTTAGTACTATCACTGTTCCTTTGTCTGAGGTTTTGTCATGCGCTGTAATAGTGACTTCTGAAGAGAAACTGGCACTTCACTTCTTAGCAGATGGTGGCTGTTTTGAACAGTCATACCAAGCTTTAGTAGCAGCTATCCTAATTCTGTGCACGAGAGCTTTCATGAAAATCAGCAAAAAAGCTGCCAGTGTACTTAGGAGCAATTAAGAAGCTAGAAGTCAATGTTGAATCTCTGTCTTTTTCAGGTAAAACTCCATGTTAACTTCAAAGACTGTGCCGGAGTAAAGTTTTTAGGATCAAACTTTTAGCAAATGAAGATTTGGGTGTTAAATCTCTTTTGGTATCTGTTACGTGGTTTAGTACCAAGGAGACTGCTCTCTTCTTGCAAAATAAGATTTATCAGGAGGACTTTGAAGTTTAAAAAATATGAATGAATACATTTGACTTTTTAAATATTTGTGAAGTTAACACAATAACTTCAGTGATAACACTGGCTGAATAGAGGATCTCTTTTTCATGTTCTTTCATTGCTCTCTGGATACTGTGTTCTACTTCACCAATTAAGAAAAGGTTGTCTGTATGTTGAGCAAGGGAAGTTGTTTGTTGCTTTGTTGTTTATTTAGTTACAAAACTTATCTGCAAGCCCAGAGTGGAAAATTGTCTTTCAATAGAAGAGTGATTAAGATGCTACAGCACTTAATAACCCCCAGTGCCAGAATGGCCTCTTCCATCTGCAGTAGTTGCATCCTAGAGGCAACAGAGTGGACCAGACAGACTTGAAAACCTTCTGGGAGATAGCCCCAAATTTCCTATGCCATCTCTGGTTCCTGATCCGGAGTTCAGAAAAATTTAGGACTTGGGTGTGTGCTGTTGAAGAAGTGTAGTAAGAAGAAGAGTAGTAATATCTCTCAAACATACTGAAAATGGGAGTCATAAAACTCAGAAAACAACACCAACAAATATGTATCCTTATGTGTACACACATATATATTTCACAGGGGTATTTTTCTGTTTCCTAACTAGTTACAGTAATTTCTTAGCAGGACACCATTTTAACCTGTCTTTATTAAAGGGTTCTGTCCAACAGGGGCTGAGCTCTCTTTCTGTAGTGCCAGGGAACATAAAAACAAGTTTTTGGTTGACAAGTAATCTTTTTGGAATGAATATACAGAGATGTACTTAAATGCAGGCATTTTGCTAGATGAACACTGGCAAATAAAAGAGAGTCTTAAGTCTGTAAGATGGAAACAAAACTGAAGGGAAATATTGTTCCCTGAATTTTAATAGTTTCAATTAGTCCAGCATCTTTAATACATTCCCCTGAGCCTTTTCCAGCTTACTTTCATACTGTAAAAATGTGATGACATTCAATGGCTCACTTTTCTGTTGTTCCTCAGATTCCCTTTTGAGTATGCCATGTGACAAAACACACATTTCTAAAATATAAGGGTGGATCCAGTGAAGTGTATTACTATGAACACAGGGAAGCCTCAGTGTGCAGGTTTGTACTTGGAAATTTAGAAGGTACTTAAGAGCTTTAGCAGACATCAGGATCAGTTACAGAGTTCTCAGCAGTGGTGCTAAGTTGGTCCCATTGCCCAAAGGCAACTTTGGCAGGAACAGCACAGAGCTAAATTGTACAAAGAACAGAAGATGGACTTTATCTATTGGCCTGTTGAGGCTTTTGATTCGGGGTATGACATGTCATGGTATTCCTTTGTGCTCTTGTTACGGTGCTGCTTTTCTGGGATACCTACTGTTTATCTGCCTTAAGATAAGTGTCTCACATTTGTTTCCTGCTCCTGCATTTTTACACTTGCCGTGGCTGCAGCTGGCATGGAGTTGATTTTTCCTTCTTAGTGTCTGGTGTGGTGCTGTGTTTTGACTATAGGAGAAAAACAATGTTGATAACACAGAGATGTAGTTGTTGAGCAGTGCTGTTCAGAGCCAAGGGCACTGCAGTATCTCATCTTCTTGTGTTGTCCTGCTAATGAGGGAGGGACGGTGGGACTAGAGGGGCATAAGGAGTTGGGAAGCAATGGAATCAGGATGGCTGACCTAAACTGGTCAAAAGGATATTCTATACCATATCACGAGAAAAAAGTTTGAAAAATGGTTGGAAGTTGGCCCGGAGGCAGTCACTGCTTGGGGACTGGCTGGGCATCAGTCAGCAGGTGGTGAGCAATTCCTTCTGCATCACTTGTTTTGTCTGTTTATATATTATATATATATATAATGATCATTACTACAAACCTTTTATTCCTCTTCCTTTTCTGTCTTAATAAGTAATGTTCTACCTCCTCCCATGAGTTATACATTGTATTTTACAGGCAAGTAGGATGTCTGTAGTGTTTTTAATCATTCAGCATTTTAAGAATCAAATAATTATTTAATTGCAGTATACAAGAAGAGAGGAAAGGAAAAGAAACTAGATTTCCTTATAAGCAGTGCAGCAGGCTCATAGGAACATTTATTAGGCTTTTAATAATCAATTTATGGAAATAGCACAGTAGCTCAGTGGAATAATTGTATTAGTCCACCAGTCCTCCTCTTCCTAAGGAGTTCAGCCCAGCATTGATGTTCAGGTCAGTGCTTAATTTTAGTGCTGAGTGGTAATAAGCTGAAATGTGATGTAGTTTCCTTTGTTCTCAGAAGCAGGAATGGAGAAGGTTTCCAGTGGCCATTTAGAAAACAGATTAAAGAAAAGTTGAAGTTTGTGTAGCTTGCTGGTTTAATTTAAGAACAAAGAATTCAGTTAATCAAGTTTGTTCTATGTTACATGCTTAGGTGAATTGATGATTCATCTGGGTATGATTTTGGGAAATGTATAAATAAATTATCGCATTAAAACATACCTCATAAAAGTTTAATCAAATAAAAGGGTTTAGTTATTTATTTTGCTGGTATAAGATGTGCAGAGCAGTTAAGCATATAAGTATGTACATGTATGTACACAAGTCTATTTAATAATGGCCTGCAAACTTTAAGTACTGTTGCATCTTTTTAATGTCTCATTCATTCTAGTTACTTGCCATGCCCCACACCTAGAAGTATCTAGTCTTTACATGGAGATTAAAGTAGAATCGATACAAAGCAAATAGAATAGCCATTTTCATCTTTTATCCCAACTCTTTTTTCGTCCTACACTATTTCCAGTGAATGGTTTCTGAAATTACGTTCTTGAAAGCAAGAGTGATTTTTCCTCGTATTCTTTTCTGAAGTCCATTGTTCTCAGGAGGTAGAGGATTCAGAGTGCTATAAAAGAAAATATCACACCACAACTTGTAGCTAGGGATAATAAACTTGATTTTTTATTTTTATTTTTTTTTCCTTTTAATGCATTTTAGTTAGAGATACTGGGGCATAGAGCATAAAGATTACTTGATTTTCTATTGTTAGTGCTTCTTGAGCACCTTTGAACAAATGTGTATGGTCTTGCTATCCATTAGGACTGTTGTGGGATAGGAATTATTTTTCTCTTGAAGTTTTGAGTTCTAACAGGTCATTTGAGGTGAAAAACTCAGAAGCCAAGGAGTGGAGGAAGAATACTATTCTAATAACTACAAATATTTGGTGGCTTGTTTATGGGGTGTAGATGCTCATTTACTCTGAGTGTTTTGTCTCAGATTGAGAATCTTGACCACCAGAAGAGTATAAAGATGTTAAGAAGTATCACTTGAGAAATTCAATCCCTCCTGTGTCGGTGGTGGTTTTATTCTTTTAGAGTGGGGAGAGAAAATACACTAGAACTCTTTACTACTTTTAATTGCTATTTGCAATTTAATCTGTTCTAGATGGGAAAGTGTAAATGCCAGTAGACTGCTCTGAGAGCATTTTTTTGTGCTAAACTGCTTTTGTATAGTGACAGATCAACCAAAATGGTTAACACTGCTAAATATGTGTGTGTGTATATATATATATATATAATATTAACTATATATATATTATAATTATATATTATTATAATTATATATTTTATATATATATATATTAAAAAAAAAACAAAAAAAATAACAAAAACAAAAAAAAACAGTTGAACACGTAAGTTCTCTTTAGCAGGATAGAACTTTGATCCATAACTTGGGAAAGTTTCTGCATACACGCTAGCTTTATGTTATCAGATCTTTGATACGGTGAGCTCATTTATTCTTCTTTTTCTTTTGGGGGGATTGGTACATTGTGGTTGCAAATGTCTCTGTGGTGTTCTCTGCTCTCCTGTTGCAGAACTGTCATGTGCTGTGACAACCATAAGACAGGGCTGTATTGCGAGCGAGTGGAGATGATCTGAAGTTTTATTTTAATATATCATGTATCGCAACTTAGAGAATGCTAACTCACTGTTGGGATGACCTGAGCTGGAATGGTGCTACCTAGTTATGTCTGCTTTGCATTTAGGTTATGTTTATTATCTTCTCTGTATAGTGACCACATAGTGACCAGGTGAGTGGAAAATTAAAGCTATGGACCTAGCAAAAAATTAGTAGTGATGGAAGGCGGATGTTGGGAGAGGAGGAGCTGGATTCCTACATATTTCTAGAAGTATTGTACTAACCCAGGGGAAGGACACACAAAGTCAGGGCAGGGTTGTCCTATGCAATCCGTGCTTAAATTGACCAAAACCACTGTACAATCTTACGCTCAGCATGTCAGCTCTTGTATGCATCAGCTCAGTTTTTTTCTTCAAGACTCAAGGGTATTGCAAGGACTAAATTGAGGTTTTCCCCTTAAGGAGGTGAATATTGTTTCACACTTTATTTAATTGTCACCTGAAGAATAATATTTTTCAATGAAGAACACAGAAATAGACTCCTGTGATCTCAGTTTTGTACACAGTGAGTGCACTGCTTAAAGAAGCAAAGCAGTTATGGTCAGAGAATACGAATCCTCTGAGAAAATGAATCTCCAGCTAAACTGTAAGCTACAGGAATAAACCAGCAAAGCTGCTTTGGCTGAATGTTAAAAATAAATAAATAAATTGTCATTTCTAATTTGCATGAGGGATTAATAAAAAAAAAAGAAAAAAGAAAAAAAGAAAATGTGAGGCATTGATGTAGTTTTATATCTTGGGATTATAAGATAAAACACACAAAGGAAATTCATCTAAAAATTTGCCTACATAAGGTGATTCACTACTGTGTAATCCTTTCCAACCCACATAATTGTAACATTGGAAATATAATACAAGGCTAAAGTATTCAAATTGGTATCCAAAACTTTCTGAGCTCTTATATATGTTCCAGTAATGCATTTGTATGATAATATGTAGAGTACTATTAAAAATAGTAGTATCAATTGGTGTTTTCTGTTGTTGTTTTTAACCAAAGCAGGAAGACGGTCCTTACAGGTCTCTTGGGATGTACACTATGTAGGAAAAGTAGATATTTTGGTGTCCTAAACTAGAATCCACATTGTTCTTTTCATATCTCAGTTTGAACTGATGATTGAATGACAATTTTAAAAAGTCTTATTATTAAATGCTTTATTTTCATCCCAAATTAGCTTCTTTTTCTATAACTCATCTTGAATATTGAATGAACCCAAGGGTAAAATGCAGATTCTGTTTTAATGTTATTTTGCATAATACATTTGCACAGTGTGAGTAATGGTACCCAGAAGGAAAGAAGCGGCATTTAATTATATAATTCTACAATTTGCTCTGTTAAATTTCATATTTGGAGTCTGTTCGTTTGTTATGAAGGCTGCTCTGAAGGTAATGCCTCCTATTTTATTGTTTTGGCCCACAACATCAGAGATGGATGTTGGTGGGATGGCCGTATATGTTGACCCTCTCCACTGGTGATCCATTATATTTTGGTCTTGTGCAACAAATAACAGTAGAAAAGCAATTTGAGAAAATGGTGTCTGATGTGGAGGCTGTGGAATTTAGTTCCTCTGTGCAGAAAAAAATGGCACCCATTGACATTCCTTAACACTCTGAATGTTTTTGGGGACCATAGAGTGGATGTGAGAACAGTGAGGTGGTGGGTGGTGCATTTCAGCAGCAGTGACAGCAACAGAGGGTTGCCTCCACTGGTGCAGATTTTTATGAGCACATCATGCAGGCTCTTATTCATCACTGGTGAAAATGCATAGCTACTGGTGGTGACTGTGTTGAAAATTAGTGCTTTGTTGCCGAGCACTTCTCCTGTCAAATATTCTCTTTGTGTCTGTTGTAGTTTCTATGGAAATAAATAAGTGGCACTACTTTTGGAGTGTCCTCCATATATATGTACGAATAAATATAAATGTATACATACTGAAATTCTTAAGTAGTGTGCTAAATTGAAGCCATTTTGTCTAGGGTTAATAAAAGTAATAAAATTTAAAAAGTACTTTAGCATAATCTGGGCCTTTTTAAGTAAGGAAGACCTGCAGAGTTACTGTATCTGATTTATGGCAAAAGCTCTGAGGAGTTTTATGCTGTCTCAAGCTATTTGCCTGGTGTTGCTGTCATGACACCACAATCCAAAGGACAGAATATCAATAATGTTTGGATGTAAAGGAATGTAAACAAGCTTTAGAAAACAAGTCCAACAGTTTGTTAAATAGACCACAACAAAACAAGTCCATTGTCATTGCAAAAATAGCTCTGAACTTAGTCCATCTAATTATCTGAATAGCTTGGAAAAATGTAATTAACCCACCAGCAACGTTTTGGTATTCTATGTTTCGAATTCTGATACTATCTGGTAAATTTATCAGCATCTTTGTCAATATATCAACATCACCTAACAGTGAAAATCCATGGGATTTTTCTTCTTTTATGATTCCAAATCTGGCTTAGTTTGAGAACGTAGCCCAAACCCCAATATTCCTTTATCCCCTGATATCTGTTTGTTTTGTTTAGAATTTGATTTTCATTTAATATTGAAGATTTTTGGTTTTACGTGTGAATACTTTGATTTATCTTTAATATTGATACCCTTGCAGGAAGCCCTCTTAGCAAATGATTCATCCACATTACTGGGCTCATATTATAGGGAGTGTTCATTTTCAAAATCAGGTGTGAGTGTAAATAGTACTGATGCTGAGGCTGATTGCTGTGTTTCAGAACTTCATAAACAAGGGCTGCTCTGAAAGTAGAGCATCCTGTCTTATTACTGTGGCCCACAACGGATGTTGATGGGATGGCAGCAGAGGTTAAACTTTCCCACCAATATGCCATTTTTGTTGCTGTGTGACAGATGGCAGCAGAGGGGCACTGTGACAGAATGATGTCTTATATGGAAATGTGTACGATGTAGAGGGGTGGAATTGAATTCCTGCATGCAGAAAAAATGTCACCCAGTGACATTCCTCAACACTTGCTGAATGCTTATGGAGACACACCAGACAGTGGATGTGAGCACAGTGAGGCGGTGGGTGGTGCGTTTCAGCAGTGGCCACAATGGGTCACCTCTGCTCATGGAGATTTTCATGAGTGTGGCATATACAGGCTCCTATCCACCACTGGTGAAAATGCATAGAAATTGGTGATGAAGAATGTTGAAGAATAGTGATATTTTTTTCCCATCAAATAGTGTTTTTTTGCTCTTCGCATCTGTTGTAGTTTCCATGGAAATAAATAGGAGGCATTACATTTGCAGTGCAGACCTACACATATTCACACAAGGCAGGTGGTAGATGTTTAAGTTCTCCAGTTTGTGCTGGCTGCCATAGGAGGCAGTGGGGACCAGCCTGCACCTCTGCTCTGCTCTCCCCTCAGTTCTCACCACAGCTGTGCAAAAGCTTAGCAGAGGAACCCAGCTGGCTTCTAACACAAACCTCCACCCAGCTTTCTCAGATTGCATTGGCTGATACCAAGGTGAAGAAACAGGTATTATGCAGCTGATACGTTATTTTCCCTGAGAATATATTATAGCTTCTAGGACCATTAATTTCTACTAGCTTATATATACATTTTAAGTATCATTGTATGACCTTTTAAATTGAGTTTGTATTCTAGGTGTTGCATTTTCTTTTTAACATTTACTCTTTGCTATTATTATTTTTATGCCATACTAATATCATATGCATTAGTATGTAGTAGTAAAATATATTAATGTCCTAAAAACCAAACATCTTTTTTGTTTTGGAATAAGATATTGTTTTGAAAGAAATCAGTATTTATTTCTTGTTCCTCAAAAATGTTACATACATTTGAGTGTTTCCTTATTTTCATTTTATATCGTATCTCTTACTTTGCCTCTCCCAGCTGTATGTTCCTGGGTTTCATTGGTGTAATGACAGTAAGCACAGATGAAAGCACTGTAGAGTTGAAGTTGATTGTATAAATATGTTTGATTAAGCATTGATTGTTTAAATGTGTTATATATATATATATATATATATTTAAATCTAAATTTCTGTAACATCTTATAAATAAATAGAATCTTAGAAGGATATGGTTCCATTGGTAGGTTGGGAAAAGTATCAATAATAAGTTTTAAATACATCTACAGTTGCTTTCTATGTTGCTTGCATTAGAAGAATTTATTTAATCAATTCTTCTTACCATGACTGTTGCAGTCAAGGCAAAAACATTCTGTTACAAAAGATTTGAGTAAAGATTTAGTCCTTTAGTGAGCTAAATGAAATTCCCAATAACACAGAGGTTGGAATAAAACCTTGGGAAATTATTAATTATTAATTTTCCTCTTAAAGAAAATATATGAAGAATATTCATAAGATTGGAATTTACAGAAAACAAATGCTCAGTTGACTTTCAAAAACAAAGCCAAATGAATAAGCAATAAGGGTCTTTTCAACTTTGACAGGGAAACGAAATAATCCATTATTAGTATATGCTGTTTTATTAATGTTAACTGTTAACAGAATTTGTTTTAACATTATTTATACTGGCATTACATACAAGATAATTAAATATTATCCTGAAGGAGAACAGCAGTTTCCTTCTATTTCATTATATTTGTAATTTTACGTGCAAACTGTGCTTAGCTATAGTGCTAATACACCCAAACTGTCAATTGGAGAGCTTATTGCTTGAATCTTTCCCAGACTGGAATGGGATACTCCTGAATAGGACCTTCTACCTATGAAGAATACCAGTCACAGAGCTGTAGTCTCTTCTGCTCAGCTGAAATAAAATATGTGAAATGAACAAGGGGGGAAAAAAAAAACAAAAACAAAAACAACAAAAAAAAATACATTGATGGGAAGGCAGGAAAAAAAGAGTGAACTGCTTGTGTAGATGCCCATATGATCAGTGATCTGGGGCAATTCTGACTGCATGTTAGTTTCATATAATAACCCAAAACGAGGCTGTTTATATACTTCTGAGCTGCCTTATTAGTTTGTTATGTAACTGGTTTCACAGATGAACAGAAGAGTGGTTGGAATTTTCCTCGTATTTTTTCACAGTGAAATTTTAAAGTGCAGCTGTAGGTAGAAGTTTATAAATCAATACATTGTCCTTTCTACTCCTCTTTGAATACAGACGTTTGAGGATTATGCCTATCTGGTAAGAATGTATGGAAATGGTTACCAGAATGGTACTTGATTTTACATTTAATAGGGTTGTGCATTAGTCACTTGTTGCAGTACTATTGCATAAAGAGAAATCACACAGGGATGATGTTGCTTTTCTTTTTTCTTTTTTTTTTTTCTTTTTTCTTTTCTTTTCTTTTTTTTTTTTTTCCCCCACAAAAGCATATTTTGCTTCTCGGTATAGTTTCGTTATAACCAATAATTATGTACAAACCGTTCATTTAATGTTATCCTGATTTGCAGAGCTGCTGACAGTGTGCATTTTCAAGACCAGCTGAAGAGAATAGCGTTTTTTCATTATCTTCAGTAGCGCGGCTTGATGTGCGCAGTGGAATGTGGGCAGTTTTGACTGAGATTTTCCTTTTTGTGGTTCACACGTGGCTCATCTGGCTTCTATCAATTGTCCAACAGGAAGATTTGAGCAGTCAAATTTTTCCTGATTGCCATTCTTTCCTAAATTGTTTGCATTTGAGTTGGTGAAATCTTCATTCCCTCTACATATTCTGCAGGACACGTCATTTAGTATCACATAATGTCATTTAAAGTGTAAATACACACAAATGAATAATATCAGAGATTCCCTCTCTGCTTTATCTCCAATCATACAGTGTGTACTTAGCAAAAAAACAAAAAAAAACAAAAACAAAACAAGACAACAACAAATACCAAAAATGCAACGCTACCACCAACCTTTTTCTTCAGTTGTGTATCCACCAGAAAACAAAGAAACTGTCTGCATTGTCCCTAATTACAGACTGTGTGCTTTGAAGTCCACCCACAAAAATATCACACTAGAATTACAAAGAATCCAGCCCTCATTATCTGTTATGGAATTAAAGAAATAGCAGTTTTCCCAAAAATTGGTAAGTTTTACTGACATTTTAAGCACATCAGAAAGGCCAACCAACTTTGTTGTGTTTTGATATTCAGAAAGTGAAGAACATTAAAAACAATCAGAAAAAAAAAAAACCCACTATTTCCTTTTGTAAACCTTTGTTTCATTTTCAGAAGTGACAAAAAAATATTTATGATACTGAGAGGATCGGTTAGCAAACTCTGTAACGTTCTCATGCACTAACTTCTTTTGAAACAAACGTAGTCAGGAGCTTCTGAATGTCACAGTCATTGCCCGTCTGCATCTTCAGAACTATCGTCTTTAAAAAGATGTGGTCCGTGGGTACTTAGAAGACTACTGCTGAAATCATTTGGGAGATAAGGGGAGAAAACTTTGTCTTTCCAGTCAAGTGACTGCTTTTGATTTATTTTTCTTTGACAATATGTATAGTCCTCAGATGCTTGTCTGCTTTACAGTTTTCTTCTCTCTCTCTCTCTCTCTTTTTTTTTTTTTTTTTTTCCTGTGGAATTTGTATTCTTTTTTTTTTCCTTAAAAATGAGTGGCTTGGAATCAGTCTGCTCCAATACCAAGTCCGTATTGCACAGCCAACATCTGCCGTAGGCAGGAGCTCAGTAATTCCTGTAGGACTGGAGCTGCTGATCTGTACATGCCTGCTTAGAGAGGAATATGTACCCATGAGGTGTGCTGGGAAGTTCCCTGTAGAGAGCAGTTATGCAGCAAGGGGTCACTGGGAATTGCTGTGCTAGCCAGAAGGAGGGCATAGCAGAAGTGTGTGTGCCTTCATCTTCCTTTCCTGTTAGGTGTTGATTTTCAGCTGTGGCATGATTTCGTAGCCCTGTGGTTGAATGACAATGGACTAGAACATGTCTTTCCATTCAGAAGTAAGAAAGTATAAAGAAGTCACCTTTTCAATGTGTTCACTGGGATGATTTAGTAACTTTCCTATGTGTTCACTGGGATGATTTAGTAAGAACAAGGAAGGCTGTAATTTCTACAGAAGCTTTTTAGAACTAATGAAAATTATCAACATGTCATGCAGCTGCATTTCAGTTTTGTTTGTCAGAGCCCAGAACAGAATTGAGTTTATAAATAGATCCTAAATGTGAGTACAGAACATGCATGCTAATAAGTTCATGATAAGATTTTGTTTAGAAATACTTTTATGATTTACCCATAAGGAAGGAAAATAATTTAATGTCAAAGAGAGAAAAGTAAAGTTTTTTTGTTTTTTTTTTTTTTTTTTTTGTTTTGTTTTTTTTTTTTAATTGTCTGATTGTTTTAACAGAATTAAAATCAAATTAATCTGGATGGCTTTCCTATTCTAAAAGTTTTTTGCAATCCCATCAGTGATAATGAGAAGTGAAGAGATGCCGTATCAGATCAAAGGTTCCCAGCCCTGTCTCTGAGAACAACTGCTTGCTTTCCTTCCAATGACTTTCCTCCACCAGAGCTGGTGCAGCAGCTAGGTGTGATGTCTGGAGAGCAAGCACTGCTGATTGGAGATACTTGCTTCTTGGGTAGGTACATTGCTTACTCAATGTGAGGCTTTTCTTCTCCATTTATAAAGTGGTTTGAGTGCTGAGTCTTCTTCCCATTAGGACTGACTCTGTAGGTTCATTGATGATAGATGTTTTCCTTTACCAGCTGCTGACAGAGTTTGCGTACACTACTTCTGCAAAGTTTGAATGTGACATTGTAGCTCTTAAGGATACATGAAGAGTCCCTACTCTTTATATGAAAATGCTTCTACCTGGACAACATGGCTGATGCAGAGTTATCAACCTGTAGTTGTAATAATTTTGCTCCATTTATATGCTGTCATGGTTTTATGGTTGAAGAAGATAGTAAGAAAATGTTTAAGGTGTTTGAGCAAGCAGTTTTTGTTTAGATGCTCAAGTGAAGGTTAAGAGACTTGCCTGTTATTCCTTCCAGACTAAGATTCTGATTCTGGCATACCTCCTTGGGAAGCTAAAGGCGGACTGTGACTCTTGCAAATATACATATATATAGAATGGGCATTCTAGCTTACAAGTTTGTCCTGGTATTTAATCCACATAACACCTTTTTTGTTTCGTTCTTCACACACCCATATATTTTCCTTTTGGTATTGTGACCAGTTCTCCTCCTGTGATTTTCATTGCATTTATCAGAATTGCAGTCCCTCTGTTATGGGGGTGGGGAGTTTGGCAGTGTTTTTGTTGTTTTCTTCCTGATATTCTGAAGCCTGACACAGGCTGTCTGTGGAGCTGTGTTGTAGGACATTTGTTTATATCATGTGCTACAAAAATTTACTGGATTTAGAGGCTGTGCAAGTCCTTGGGACATCTGATGAAGTTGTTTTTAGGCATCTTCTGTGTATGCCATGTTCTGATGAATATGACTTTAGTATTTCTATTTGTTTCTGGTGTTATGTACTCCATTTTGTGACATAAGGTGGAAGTGCATCTAGTGTCTCCCTAGAATATTTTTTCATGGATTTTTGGCTGTCTGGTCCCCCCCCCCCCCCCTTTTTTTTTTTTTTTTTTTTTTTTGAGGCAGATTGTGATGTCCAGCTCACCTTGGATCTAGCTTTGATGAGGTTGGACTCGATCATCTCTTTTTGTCTTTTCCAATCTGAATTATTCCATGACT
Source organism: Excalfactoria chinensis (assembly GCF_039878825.1). Taxonomy (NCBI): domain Eukaryota; kingdom Metazoa; phylum Chordata; class Aves; order Galliformes; family Phasianidae; genus Excalfactoria; species Excalfactoria chinensis. The sequence goes on along the minus strand of NC_092837.1, from coordinate 8,375,140 downwards.
GTATAGTTTGTATTGTCTGTAGAATTATTTACCTTCTAAGAATCAGCAGAGAGGGATGAATGTAGTTCATTCACATGGGAGGTGATGGTTTCCAGCATACTCTTTGCAAGACTGATTAACAGTTTGTTAATGTATGTTATCATAACTTCCAGGATTTTCCTCTGGATTATCCATTATCACTGTTTACATCTATCTAGAAATGTTATCTTTTTTTATTCTAATAATCATATTTTGATCAACAAATTATGAAAAGTGATTGTATTGTGACAATTTGGTACTGGTTATGAAAGCCATTTGTTATAAATGAAAAGAATGAAAGATGAAATATATATATCACACTTTCTGTCAAAGCTAAAATATTCTTTGTTGTCATGAATTGTAGATCAGGTATGTGCATACCTTGTGTCATTCAATTACTAAGATACAGCCTTGCTGAATGCGTAAAATATTTTAGAGAAACTGTGCACAAGACAACCTATAAAATGATGAAGTAGCACAGCTGGAATCAGTGGTGTGGTTCTGAATAACCTCTACAACATTCCTTGTGCTGAGTGGCCTCTAAAGCTAGACTGGCATTAGAACATTATTCTCAGTATCGGTGATTGTAATAACCATTCTGGTTTCTGATGTTTGGAAAATAATATTTGTGTCATGGAACAACTGTGGACATCTTTGAAAAACGTATACCTGATCAATGATGGGAAAGCAAAACGACCTGTTTGGACTCCTAGGTATTTGTATTGAACGTAACACTCTGATGTTGCTAGTTAGAAGGAACAAGAAATCAAGATGCATAAAACATTGGTTCAGAAATGATGTTGGTGAAATGAACGCACATTGTTCTACTGCCAAAATAATTTTGTTGTTTCCTTGTTTTAACAATTCATGCTGCTTGATCTATTTTCCCATTATTTTCCATATTATTCTAGCAAGAACAGTCATTCATTCATTTTTCTTTAAGGTATAATTTGTCAACTGTGTTTCTCTACCAGATTATTTTGTCACTACTATGCTGCATACTCCATTTTAAGTGATTTAGCTTTTTAGTAAATGCTCAAAAATAAAATATGTGGCAGAAATTTTCATTTCAGCCACTCTGCAGAAGTGAGCATTGTCCAGGGCTTTGATTTTGACAGACTAATACTTCTGCCTTCATCTCTCTCAGTGTAGTGCTGACAACATAGCTGATAGATTAGCCCTTTTCTTAATTCTTTTCTGAAAACCTCACTGCTAGCCATGAGTTTGACTGTTGCACAAAATCAGTATGTAAAACAGTGGCTGTCAGAGCTTGAGTATTGGCCAAAGGCTTATTCAGGTCCTTTTTCTTTTGTTTCTGTGGAGTGATAAAACACATTTTTTTTATTTTTGAAGGAAAATTATTCCTTTGTTGATCTGCAGTCTTTTACTTGAAATATCTCATTCTCAGTATTCCAGGCCTGAATGAGTAAAGGTAAATAAATGTACTGATGAAAGTCCATGCTTTGATTTCAAGTTGGATCATTCCTAGTAATTCTGTGCCACAAATTTAACAGAAGGTGCCTTATACAAATTACAGCTTGTTCAAAATGTAGCTGCCAGAATACTAATTTGAACAAAATATTCACAAGCCACATTTTTTTCCAACTTCTGGATCTTTTGCAGAGTTTTCCAATCTGTTGATTTTCTGCTTCTGTGTATTTCTTAATTAACTGGCAAGTTCTTGGGGAAAAAAAAAAAAAAAAAAAAAAAAAGCATCTTAGGGATTCCTTGTGTTGCTTTGAATCCACGATGCTTTTGGATTTGTTTGTCACACTCAAATGTCTGCTCCTTAGTCCATCACATATAAATGAGTGGTTGGTAAGCATTCATTTCTTTGTGAGTTATTACATTTTGATACAGACTGAATTGCTTTATTCTGGCTGATACAAGAAGTCTTCCAATCTCACTTAGCTAGGAATCTTGATGGCCAGGATTACCTTTTCCGTGGGATTGAACTGCTTTTGATGGACAGGTTGTGGAAGTAAATGTGAGTTTCATATGTGAAGTAGACAGAGTCCCCTCGTCCACATTCTCAGAAAAGCGTTTGGATGCCGTCTGTGGGAAAGGACCTGGGGCTGAATCCTGCCTTCCTGTCTGCACAGGCTTTCAGGTGAGACTCTGGATTTGTGGAGGGCCCGCACCAGTGCTGAGAATTAGCTGAAAGAATAATGTCTATACATTTGTCATTGGGTGACACAGAAATACTCCCCTTCCACTGCAAAGCAGCACAATGTATAGCTCTGCTCTCCTAGTGAGTCTTGGTGTGTGGAGCAGGACATGATGTGTGGCTGCAGCCTCGTGTTTCTGTCTGGTCTCTCATAGTCTCACAAAATGCAGCTCTAAAGCAGCTACAAAGTTGAAGATTACCTTAACAGATATTAATACGCTGTTTTGATTGTATTTGGATTGCTTCCTATTGTGAAAATGTTATTTATACTGTAACTGTCAGAGAATGGAAAAAGAATTGCATTAACAAATGCATTACATCCATGTGTTTATAGATCCAACCTCCCTTGGGGAATGCTGCCAAAAATAATATTCCTCACATTTTGTAAGTTGCACGTTACAATAGAAAAAAAAAAATAAAAAATGTTGTAAATGCATTAATGTCCTAATAACTGAGGTCTTGGTTGAACTGGAAATTTAGATGTCTCCTTCTATCTCACTGAGGCCAGAGAGACCTAAAAATAAGTTGAAAATTAAATAGATGCTCAGTAACCTTAAAACTTGGCTATATTCTACTGAGGGGCCCAGAATTTTAAGAAATGCATCTTAAAAATTATTATGATGTGTATTTGGAAGGTGAACATCTTTTTTTTTATTTTTTTATTTTTTTATTTTATTTTTTTTTAAATATTCAGATATATTCATTTTATAGGATACAGCAGAATCTGTACCTACCCTTGGACAACATGTAGAAATAGAATTCTATTTGAGGCCTCAGAGTTAGAGAAAGGTGGATATAGAAATGTTTGAGATTTTTGAGGAGGAGCTAAGTAGACTGACAGCTCTCTGCAGCTCAGTGCCTTACTGCAGTTAAGAACAAAGAAACACCTTCCTGCCCACTAATTAGGATATTATTTTCTACAGCTGCTTAAGGAGGAAGCAGCTCCAAAACCAGAGCAAATTTTTCTCCTCTTGTCTTCCCAAGTGCTCTTTTCCTTACTTTACCAAATGGAGTATTATTGTAAATCTCAATACATGTTATAGGAAACCATCCTTTAGCCCAGCAGCAGTGTATTTATGGAGTCAGCACGTGAAATACCATGTAGTGTTGGGTATTTTAACATAGAAGGAGTTTTATACTTCATTCTTGCAAGGGAGAATATAGAGACTTGAAGCAATCACTAGCTCTAATAGTTGAAGGTGGTGTTGGTTGCTCTAGCCTTTAGCATTAAGGCAGATCGCCCTCTTGGCTTCATAGAAAAGGGAAAAAGCTCAGAACATCACTTTTCATCACTTTTGTCAGGAGTGTGTTTTGAGTTGTTTGGAAAATGCTGATTGATGATAAAGCATCTTTTACCAGGAGCTTTTAGTGTGAATGTCTGTGTTCTGTATAGCAAGCAGTGAAAATCTCCTAACACTGGAATGCAAAAAGCAACGTACCTTATCAGCTTTTGTGAAAAATAAACCATATTACATGTATTTACTCTAATTGTATAATTAGACATTCAAATTACAGTATGTAAATACTTAGTAATCAGCTAAAATTTGCTTTGAAAAACAAGATAATTCCCTCAACACAGGCAACCTTAAAAGAATGTTAAGTTAGGAGAAACCCCACAGAAGTACAATGAGAAAATTAGCTTACAGTAATGAATACCTCAATAGCTGGGGAACAATGTGCAATTCTGTCATTTCTCATTTCCTTTTGTGTGTGGGTATATTTAACAATTTAAAGTCTAATCGGGTGATGTGCTGAGCACAGTGAAATAAATAGGAGTACTCAAGAATCACAGTGCTAGATCCCAGTTTGAAAATCTGCCTTATTCCTCATAAGACAAGAAGCTCACTTTCCCTTCTAGCAGAACTATGTCTCTTGGAAGGTACATGGAGAGAGAAACTGTCTGTATCAAGGAGCCACATAGAGAAAGTAGAGCCAAGGACAATTATAAATGCAGTAGAAGGTATGGGGAGTTTTGCTGAGTTAACAAAACCTTTAGTATTTGCTATAGTTATACAGTCTCAACCAGAAACTCTTCCAGATACAGTACGTAAATAAAAACATTTCTCCCCATGGAACCGTACTCTTTCAGTGCTAAATAATCAAGCATCATTTTTGTAAATTGCTGGTTGTTGTTTTTGACTGACATGTTTACTCAGATAACGTAACAGTTTTTTCTCAAAGTAGTGTACTTAGTGTCTAGATGACATAAACATGTGGTTTGTTGGGTTTTTGGTTTTTTTATGCAGAGGAAAGAATTCCCAAGTGTTCTGCTTCGTTCTCTTTCAGTCTTTACAGCACGGTTTAATATTTTCCTTTCCTTACTGCTAGTTCAATTATAGCCTGTGTTTGCCTTTATCTGTGAAAAAATGCTTTTGACAAGTTTAGGAAAGCTATTTAGGAAACACTTTCTTCCTCTGTAGACTGAACCTGGCACAAAGGGTATGATAAGCCACACCCTTTGCTTCACACTGATCTTTCTTCACACCAGCATGTTTTCCTTTTGTAAATGGGACCCTGGTGGCTGTGAAATGAGATGTGAGGGAATTCAGTTGTGTGACACAAATCAACTCCACTTTCATGGAGAATGCGTTCCTCAAGTCTAGCAACTCAGAAAATGAGTGTTGTAGGCAGGCCAGCGTGCTGAAAGTTTATCACTTTTGTGAGATGAGAATAACTTCAAGGTGTAAGAGGCTGGGATGTTTTAGAGATGTATAGCATTTGGGAGAAGAGAGAAGGAGGTGAGAGCATTGTGAGATGTGAGATGAACACCACTGCAGCTTCTTGAAGCATATAAGAGCTTGTTTGATATTGCTAAGCTTGATATGTGGAACAGCAGTAAGAATGAGTCAGTCTGATAAAAAAAGATCAGTAGTCACTGAAATGATAAATAAGATCACAAAAATGATCACAGAGATCAATAGAATGATTGTTATGTAACCAGTATTGTCATTTATGCTAATGTAATCTACCACCAGTTACTATTGTAAATTGCTGATATGCTCAACCTTTTTCTTGTCAGTTCCTGGGACTGAAAAGGAGAGGTTTTGCTTTTTGTGACAAAAGAAGTTGTTCTGAAACTGTTTAACAGATAAGAGAACAAGCTGCTATTCCTTCCTGGCTACTCACATGTAAGTAAGGGCTCCTGAGCAGCCTCCTGGGGTCACAGACCTCCTTGTCCGCACTGCTGTGGAGCTGCTGTAGGGGCTGCCGGAGTTGAGTGGTTAGTGAGCAGAAGAGCACTGCTCCAGATTATCGTGGCTTTCATTCTCAAATGTGTGTTTGCTTGTATGCTGGTTACGAAATATAACAGGAGGTGAGAATTCTGTTTTACACAGAATTAGGGAGCTAAGTCCCTCAGCTCGGCTGGGACTGGGCTGGAGTGAGAACCAGCTGCCCCTTACAGCTGCTGTGCTGGCAATAGCTTGGCCCAGCCCTGGCTGGACCTGGCTGTTCCTTCAGCCTGGCACCTGCCTTTCAGGCTGCACAGCATTTGGTTGTAACTGAGTGTGGGATTACGAGAGCTAACTACTTAGAAAAGTTGAGTAATGGTCATCTGGACTAGCCACAGGCAGTCTGCTCTTACAGGTAGTGGTTAGATACTTGTAGGTTATATACTTAAAATAACACAAGCTTGGCAAAGATGCATCCTTTGTAATCCAAACACATGATCAGGATAACCATGACTGTGCTTCACACTGAGTGTGGAGTGCAGCAGTTTGAACACAGACTTGCTGTGAAGGCTGTGGTGAGCAAACTTGAGTCTGCAGCTGATGGATGCTGAAGCCTCAGTGGTTGTGGTGAGGAAAGAGTATCACTGTGTTGGAAAAGCTGCTTTGCTATGCTGCTTGAGTAAAGACAATCTGAATGAAAACCACTAAGTAACCTCTTAGCTGTTAACTTGGTCTAAATATCCTAATTGATTCAAGGGGAAAATGCTTTTGGGGAAGTGATTGCTGGTATAGGAGACTTGACAAAGGTAGAGATGACAGAGACAGATAAGACTCTGGGCATCACTGTAATCTCCAGATAAACTTGCAGAGGCTGACAGGACTGAGTCACTCCACTCTAAAACCTGGTAGTCACTGTTGCTGATAGAGATACTAAAAAGATTCCTGTGACATTTCAAATGCCACAGATTTCCTATCCAGCAGCTCTTAGAGAAGATCCCTAACTTTATAAAACCAATAGGCTTTTCTGTGCACAATATATTTGGCAATATGTTCAGAGATGTTACCAGCTCATCAGTTCTACTGTGGGAAGAACAAACAAACAAAAAATTGTCAGGTTTTGAATGAAAGAACTGCAATAAAAGATACTAATTTTGAAGGGAGTTTGTAGGGATTTCCAGGAAACAGCAGTTCAACCCAACAGACAACATGGCAGTGGCTTTAAAAAACAAATAACGAAAAAACCTGTTCTCAGATGGGAAGAATTCTCAAGATGACAGTGACAGTTCCTCCGGTAACTCAGTTGAAGGCAATTTAGATCATTTGATCAGAGACAAAAGAGCATATTTGAACATACCATAGGTGCTGATCCACGTACAATGCAAAAAGTGTCAGCTCTAAAATCCATCACAGTGCTTCAAGGCTCACAGTGTCTCCTGCATGCAATTGTTCCTCTTTATACCACCAACCATCAAGTATCTCAGCTTCAGGATCTTTAGCTGATCACACGTTGGAAATATACACAGCAAAACACTCCAACAGCTGTCAAAGATTTATCTGAAATTAATAGCAATTCATCACTACAACAGCCAATCTTGCCATAATACTTTATTTCTGTGTATATAAAAGGACTTTCTGGAAATGTTCTTTTTGACCAATTGCATATTATCTTATCAGTCAAGATAATGGTTCTGTATAGCTTTTCCTTATCTGAGGGGATATATTTGATGAAAATGCTCTTTAAGAATTATTATTTTTACACTCTCTGTCTAAAGGAAAACTGATAGCTTAGTTGTTGGTGAGAGCTTTCTATTAACCCCAATGTACGGACATTCATTAATGGATTTCCCTTGAGCTTTGCTTATTTTTAACAGAATATAATGCTTCAAATGGCAGCAATTTAAAAAATCTGATTCTCATCCTTGTCATTTAAGGTGTCTTCTTGTCAAAGACATTTGGACGATCACCAATCAGAACCTAAATATCATTCTTTGAAAATCACGGAAAACAGTGTCTTCAGTAGTTCTTCCAGTACTGTTTATCTGCTACCTCCTGTTGTTTCTTCATGCAATAGTTGTTGTTGCTGTTGGCATGCTTCTTTAGGGAGATTTGATTAGAATCACTAAGTTATTGGGAAGTGCTCAATTAGCAGTCTTTCACTGCTGGTGGTGATGACTGCTAATCCTCCTGTGCTTTGAACACAATATTTCTACATGTCTTTTCAGTCTAGGCAACCACGTGAATCAAATACAGATTAAACCAAGAAGCCCTGATTGTCATTGATTAGGACATGCACGTGGATGAAGATGGGCGCACATTGACAGGTTCAAGTGTACGTGGAAGTGGCAGGCTGAAATATTAATATAGGGTATACACATTACTGGGATATTGTGATGATACCTGAGAAAGAGAATGAAAAGGATCCAAGGATTTAGGCTTATGATTTCTTGGGCATAGCCATCTATTTGTAATAATTAGTAAGTCTTCCCCTTCTGTGTAGCTGTGCACACGTATTTCTAAAAGAAAATAACAACAAAACAAAAACCAACAAAATGCAACAACAAAAAACAACTGTTTCAGATAAATTTACTTCTTCCAAGACTCTCTTTATTAACCACACCCTGAACCTCAGTCTAACCAAATAAAAATGGACAAATTAGGCAGAAACGCAGCATCTGTCAAACTGTGAAGTGGTTACAGGAAGATAGCAATGAAGAAAGACTAGTAGCATTTTGAAGGCAAAGTTTTAGATCAATGCGCAAAGAAGCAATTGGCTTTCATAGACCTTTGGCTGGCCATGAGATATTGTTAATGCATGCAAACCAAGCCTCTCATCTTTCTTGGTCATGTGTTGATCATGTGTTTAAAGTTTCAGGATACATTCTCTGTTCTCTTACCCCCTTCTCCAATAATATCTCATTTTCCAAATTGATTTTTCTTCTTTCATTTCTGTGCAACTCTCTTTCTTTGACATTATTTTTAGGTTCTCACCATCCTTTTTTCAACTCTCAAGGCAGTCCAAGATGTATTTGGCTTTGTGGGCAGTGTGGGCACATTGCTAGTTCATGTCATGCTTCCCATACACCTGTATCTCCAGGTCATTTTTCACAGGGTATGCCAAGTGTTCTGCAACATATGTGCCCCAAATTCTCTCTCTCCCCTTGTTCAGAAAGAAAAGCAATTGAACTCTTCCAATTCTAACCTCCATGTTATGAGTCCCAGGGTTCATATGTGCCCATTTTTACTTCTGTCCTTTAATCTGTGTCTCTTTCAGCCTTTGTGTTACCTCAAACTAACGATTGAGTAGGAAGGGAATCTGCTTTTTTATTCTTTCATTCTGCCTTACCACTGGAATCAAATAGAACTTCAAACCATGAGAGCATTCAGCACAGTCAGGAAAATGTGAGTCAATAATTTCCAAACTGTCTCTGTGTTTCATAAGCCATCCCAACTTATGAGTGCTGAAAACACTCTGTAGGACATTATGTAATCTTGCATCCCTCAAGATTAATGAATTATAGATACTGCCAGAAGGGAGTGATAATGGTTTTGTGTCTTTAATTTCTCTTGTACTGTGTACCTGTGACTTGTTGGCAATGGTTAGCTTTTCTTCCCAGTATATTGCAAAACTCCTGGAAGCTTTTCAATTATTTTTTTTTATTTTTTTTTTATTTATTTATTAATGTTTTACAATGCTTTTTTTTTTTTTTTTTTTTTTTTTATTGCTATTATGTCATTAACCTTTTAAAACTTATTGTTGTTGCTATATTATTCACATTCATTTTAGTTTGATGAATGGGAAACATCACATAGTGCAAAGTGTTTTCAAAATCCCTGACAAATAAAATTGATACCATTAAGGTTACAATGAATTTATATTTAAATTCACAATGGATGAAAAATTAAGAAGTTTAGTGAGACCACTAAGAAAAATAAAATGCCTTTGTCAGAAGTGTAAGTACCTGTTACAGAAATACGATTGTGGCCCAGGCCCATTATGTTTCTACCTATTATACTGGAAGAAGAATCTTAAAGAAATTTCCTTTTTGTTATTAGTAAGTGAACTAATTTTTCTGCCATCTCCAACTATGATTTCAAGACATTCTTCCTTTTAATGCAAACGTCCTCTTTCTGATAAAAAGCCTGTACATCCTCTTCATGCATAAAGTTCTTTTAATCTCATATTTTCAGATTTATCATAGTGAATATTCAGTATAATTTATAAATAATATGATTCATTAGGTCAGATCACCTTATAAGGTTACATCAAGAAATGGGCATGTGGCAACCTTCAAGGCAGAGCTCCTATGGAGGTGAGGCAATGTTTTAATCTCTTCCTTTCTGATTTCCACTCTTCTCTTGCCAGCTTTACATTCTCCCTTCACAACTAGTGGGCTAAAATGAGCAGAGAACAGGAATATACCTTTAAAAAAGTACAGTGAGAAGGGTTTCTGTTAAGCTTCCTGTGTAAGGAAAACTTAAGTAGAATCATAGAATGGCTTGGCCTGAAATGGACCTTAAAACCATTCAGTTGCACCCCTATACCGTGGCAGAGTTGCACTCCTTGCTATGTCAGGTATCCCAGGGTCCCAGCCAGCTCAATCCTGGTTAGCAGATGATACGTTGATAAGATTTATCTGGATGCCAGGAGTAGAATACTAGTTTTTCTGGTGATAAACAAGGGAAATTAGGATGAGTTGTTGTTGTTGTTTAAATAACTCCAACGTTAGCAGCATCACTTTTTGCAACTCCTATACAAGATGCCAGATAATAAATGCATTTAGTACTCAGTTGGGGCATTATCTCAATGCTATTTCTGAGAGAAGTATGCTATTAACTAAATTTCTGTAGCAACTTTTAACATCAGTTGTTTTGGTGGCAGTGAAAACTGAAGCCAGAAAAATCCGAGTTCCATGGTGAGCATAGCTAGCAGCTCTGTCCGTACTGCTAAGGAGCCGGCCCTGTGTGATACATTAACACAATTGTCATCAATGGTATGTGACAAGAGTGAATGCTTGGTCTCTGTATGTTGTAAGTTCAGAGATTCCAGTTTGTTAACACTGTGTTTGTTATCTTTTATTCTAGTTTTCTAAGTAACAGATGAGAAAGTAATATATATATAATATATATAATATATATATAATATATAATAATAATAATATATATATAATATGTTATATATATATATGTATATATATATACATACATACATATATACACACACACACACGTATATGTATATATGTATATATACATGTGTGTGTGTGTATATATATATTGTACGTACTATATATGTGTATGTCTATATATATGTGTGTGTGTATGTCTTTTTATTAAAAAAAAATAATAATGCATTTTTTAATCTGCTGAAACTGAGCTTGGCTAGGGGGGTTGTGACAAAGTGAAGGATACAGCAAAGATTGCAGAAAGGAGAGATTTAGCCATAAGACATCTCTTGGAGTCATTCTTGCTTTATTCTAATATCATCCACCTATCTCCTTTTTTGTTCTTCCTTTTGATATGTTCTTGAATGGTTGCTTTGCTTTTGATACACAGAATTCGCATCACAAAGTCTTTCTGGAATTACTTTGTTCTTTCTCCAAGAATCGTCAGATTGTGTCAAGCAAGGTCAGCAGTGAGTCTGCCTGTGTAGTGCTGCTCAGTGTTTTGCCTGTAGTTTTTCTCCTCTCCATCTGTTAATTACATGTAGTGGCTTATGAAGGATTACAATAACATTTTAAATAATCGATGTGATAGGGGAAACTGTTAGTTGCCTTTATCACAAATGAGTGATACTCTGTTCCAACCCTTTTGTTTGCAGAGAATGGAAAAGAAATCTGCTAACAGGGAAAAGAAAGGGAGAGTGCATTAAAGACACATTGGACTTGATTTGTTGCTTGCACACACTGGGTCTCCACTGATTTCATGGAATTCCTCCTGATTTGTATTCCTGTAATGTAGAGGAAAATCAGTCCCTTAAACTATACCACTGTGTGGGATTCATTTTGTGTTATATATTTTTAGTATTAAGCTACACATCTTTTTGATCCCAATTACATTGTATTTCAATTCTTAATTATCATATTATCTGTCATCACACAGAGCATGTTATAAAAAGAATTCAGTGTGGTTTTATCAGGATTCTGTAATTGGTGAGAAAATTATATTTTAAGAATGAATTATTGAAATAACTTACAGAACAATCTCTTTAAAAAACAAACAAACAAAAAAGCCTTCTATAGTTAGAGGAGCGGGCATGACCTTCAGCTGTTGCAGAAAACTTCAGAAATGTTAAGAGTGTGGAGGCTGTTGGGAAATTCTCCAGAAACACCAGAGTAAACATGGATGTATTTAATAGCTGCTGAAGAGATCAAAGAGCTTAAAAAGCAGTGATGGGCTGGTGATGTATTGGAGGTCACCAGTTATGCCTTTTCCAGTTGCATAGCTGTGTTTGCGTAGATGTAGTATTCACACTTGACCTTGAAGTGCTGAAAGATCAGGTCACCCATGCTGAACTTCAGTTTAACCTTGAGGTTAGCCCTGCGTTCAGCAAGGAGTTCTACCAGATGATTTCCAGAGTCTCTTTCCAGTCTGAATTTCTCTACGTGTTAATATCACACAGTGAAGTTTCAGTGAGTTGTTAATCAGTCTCTGTTGCCCAGTTCTACAGGCAACATACACCATTATTAAGGTGCAGCATCCCACTGAAGAGCCGAGAACGTAATGAAAAATTAATGATCAATTCACAAAGTCTGTCTGAAATACAATTTGCAAAGTGTCTTCTATGTGGATGTTAATGTACAGATGCTCAGAAACATTTCACGTGTTTTATGAAGACTTATGATCCTAAAAGGGCCATAAATTTTAGCATGGTTAGTAAACCAGGCATATATAATGGTTTTGACCTTAGGTTATGTATTATACGATCAGTCAGTTAAAGTGTCCTGTAATGAAAGTGACTGGCTATTGAAAAGGCAGTGTCCAGTGGTCTGACAAATCATGAGCAATTCAGGAGTGGCAAAAGAGATATGCTTTTGTAATTAATGCTGTTTACCATGAAAGACTTTGATATCTCTGTTGAAAAACAGAAAGAAGATATATTTTAGATAAAAGGAAGCAGAAGACAGTAAATAATGCCTTCTCCTGCTCTCCTGCACTGTCCCCCACAAGGAACCACCAACAAAAGAAAAGAAAAGAAAACCATCCTTCAGTGCCTTTGGCAAACTAAAGCTGTATCTGCATAGAAAGAGAAAAGAATTGCGGGAGGGGGAGATTGGGTTGAAGGGGATTAATCTGAAGAAAGAGTCAGAATGGCAAAGGCTCCAAATGAGGTACCATTAGCAAACTATGTAAAAGGCAGAAAGAGCATGCTTTTAAAATGCGTAAGAAGCCAGAGAATAACAAAAGGAATTGTCAGGTTCCCTACTTAAGAGGATGGAAGAAAAAATGTATATAGTATGTAGCAAGCTAAAAAGCTTAATAGCTACTTTGTGTTAGACCTTCACTAAAAAGATAATAGTTACAGGCTTAATGCACTAATAGTAATAGGGTGGAGGTGAGATGGAATCAGGAAGGAACAGGTTAAAAAGTGCCTACCAATTTAAGTTGGAAAGCATTAAAATAATCTCTGGAGAGCCAGGCAAAATTCTCCCTGGAGTGAGGTAGCGTCAGTATCAAAGCCATTGGCAATTTAATTAGTGAATTCATGGAGGGGAGGGAATTTCACTGGGTCTGGAAATGAATGCCATGGAATGAGATCATGCAGGTAGGATCCTCACACTCAAATTCTGCTTTTTCAGTGCCGATCTTTAGGGATGAGGGAATATGCTGCTGCTATGAAAGTCCATTGTTCAATATGCTGTATAGCCCCAACTGAACAACCTGTGAACCTGGCTAGCTAATTAGTGCTTATTTTGGCAGTGGTCGTTATGTGGCCAGCAGTCAGTCTTACAGACTGAGGAGAAGCATAATGTGAAGATGTGGACTTTGACTGGCGAACGTTATGTGGCATCATTTCAGACAACAAGGCAACCTCCCAGTTTGCAGTGGTAGGATCTGATTGATACCTCACATTATTTTTTAAAGTTGAGGGACTCAATGATACTGTGCTAAACACACATGAAGAGGAAGCATGAAATCACTGTGGTTGCTGTCCGATCTTTTCTTTATAATTATTTCATAGGCTGCCATCTGTAATTAAGTTTAAACTGTCAGTGGTTCCATAGCATGGTGGTGTCATTGATAATAGCATGTACACAATTATATAATCCTTTCTATTGGGAAACATCAAAAAATCATGGCTGGGAATATATAATGCTTTTTTCAAACAAGAACAGATGAAACAGAAATTTCAATGGACTCATAACTTCACATTCTTATTGTTGTTATCCTTTTTTTGATCTAACCAACAGAAAAATTTCCCAGATCTAGAATATTTTAAGCACTTCTATACTTTGTCTGTTTAACAACTGCTCTCAATTAAATTCAGGTTCCAGTTTTTGAGTTGGGCAAACAGCAGAAGTGTACAGGTAGAATTTTCCTTTCAGAACGTTATGTGTGTCATTTACTCTGTGAAAATTCCTCCTGATAATTCTCACCAGTTTTCTGCCCTTTTCAATATTCCTGACATAGAGGAGGAACTAAAATCTGTTCCTCCTTTGGGGGAAGTTTATGCAACCAATCCCTTAGACTGTCTGTTAAAATCTGCCAAACTCCAAAGCAGCAGCCTATCAAGCAATGGCAGAAGTGTGGCAGTGACTCAGAAGCATTGCTGGTCCTCCTCAGAATGCAGGACATGTTGAGGAGCAGGAGAAAGGTGTTGTGTCTGGGCAATCCACCCTGATGAGCCCTGCAAGGACCTCTGGCAGGCAGCAGTGACTCACTCTGCAGGGGAAGCTCCCACAGTTCACAAGAGAAAGGATTGTAAATTTGTTTCACTTGCTTTCTGTGAAAGACAATTTAAACACCCTATTTCCATTATGTGCGCATAACATACACAATTACATACCCATTGTAGACCATCAGTGACTGTAATCTTCTAGTTTCTATTGGAATGTCCATCCATACACATATTTCTTGCTCTCTCTTCCCACTTTGAAGAGCTCTGGCTAAATGTGTTTGTATTCATCTCACCTATCTGTAGAGGCCACAGTGTCTGGTCCTGAAGATGTGATTCTCCTTGTTGGTGAAAGAGTTTCTGTTCCCTGTCCAAATAACAAAGGCGGGGGGAAAAAAAAAAATCAAACCTTGCTGTCTGCCTCTAGAGGCATCTGAGTCTTGTGTCCTCTTCTTGGCAATAATTTCTATCTGCCACTCACTCTGCAATTAGGAGTATTTGTTTTATTAACATAATACTGTGTGCTAAATCCTTTCCAGTATTTTTTGTAAGTGTTACAGTAGATCTTCAGCTGAACAGGAACAGTTTAAGACTGGATGGGACACAGTCAGGAGCCAAGGGAGTATTGCCCCATGCTATTGCAGGACTGCGTTTACTGTCTGGAAAGCATTGGAGTGAGAGGGGAAGTTTCTCGGCTGCAAGAGGAAGTAATTGCTATGCTCATCTTGGAAAAAGGCAAGGAGGATGGTCACTGGAGGGGATCTGGGCTTGAAGTGGAATGGAAGCTGATCATGGGACAATTTAGTCTCTGTTTAAGATGAGATTATAGAGGATTATGGTGACTTTCTAACTTCACTTATTCTACAACTTGTTGGATTTTTGTGGCTTCAGTATATATGTGATTCCCCTTCTGACCTTACATGTCCTGATCAATCCATCCATCCTTCCCTTCCTGCTCAGTCGTGCCCATCAGCAGTCTCAGAGCTACACATTCTCAACAGCAAGCTCAGGTGTCCCCACAGGAGCTGCCTCCATGTGTTCCTTGCTACCCGAGTCCCTAAGAGTGGGGCCCTGCTGTCTGTGGGAGCAGCAGTGGGAGGCCATCACCGAACTTGCTTGTGTATGGTTCAGCTTGAGGTGCTAAAAAAACCTGTGGTGCTTTCCATTGGCTGTACATGGAGAAACTGCCCTCCCCACCAGTGATGTATGAGATACAGGAATGAGGGAGCATTTGGTCCTTCAGTACTCCTAGTGTATGAACATGTTACTGGTGTTTGTTGGTACAGTAAATAGGGGCTGCAGATAATCCACGCTTTTACTGCTGCTTGGATGGATATGTGTGATAGAAGATGATCTGGAATCCAGAACAGCAAGTTTTTTGATATGGTTTCACAGTTGTTTTTCCTTTCAGCAGTACAGCATCTTCTGACTGAAGTCTTGAATATTTGGTGAGTGACTGTAATAATGTCTAGACATTGTTTACACAGCAGTAAAAGCAAGGAATCTCCTATATCTGCAGTGCGTATTTGATGAGAGGTCCATGCTGTAGCGTAGGTACCAACTTCTCTGAAGGCAGAACAGGTGATAGTGAGATCAAGGTGGTCCAAAGATAAGGGCTATCTGCTATCTTGGAATGAAGTGTTCTTAAAGAGAAGTTAAAATGGTTTAACTTTCCCAATTTATTTCAAAATGAGAATTAAAAGGATTTTGTTGCAATGGAATAAAACCTTTTACAAATTAATATCTGTCAGTGCTTGCACACATGTAGCTTTCAGAATGACAGTGAGCAATGGCAGTGAGGGCAGATCTTTTAAAGGAGATTATTTTAAAGACAAAGAAATCACATATTACATATCGCATAGGGTTGCAATAGTGTGAAATTTGGTCAACGATATTTGAAACCATAAACTCCTATTGTATAAAGTAGTCAGATGTGGGCTTTTTCACTTAGATCTATCTCTGAACAGTTTGTTTGTAAGTCCAGGTGCCAAAATGGAAGATTTTTATGTAACATTTAAAGGATAAATCCAATATTTGCATCATTATAGTGGAGCACTTTGCTCACAGTCTTCTTAGTTAGCTTATTTAGCTTTATTTTTCTGTGTTGTTTAGGTCTTTGAACATCATTGCTTCCCTTCTTAATTGTATTATCATAAAATTCAAAATGCTTCACTTCACAAGGGACTTCAGAGGCTACACAACTTATTTCTCTGACATCAAAGTTAGAAAAACACTGTGAGATGAGCCATCTTGACCGTCATGAAACAGGTTTTGACATTGTTGTGAGCTGACATTGCTTTCATTTCATCTTTTCTTAAGACAGTAGGAGGAGGATATCCTAAGGACATTTATGACTTACACAACTCCTAAGTGAGCAGAGGTGTGAAAAGCATCCTCAGCCCCTATTGCTTTGAAAAGAGAGCCAGATCTACCAGATAGTAAAGGGATTGGATGACTGAATGTCATTTGTAGTGTGCAGTACTCGTGTTGTGTTGTTTGTTTTTTGCTGACAGCTAAAATTGATGTATTATGCCAGTGAATAAGTAGCACTTGAAGCTGCTAAGACACTGCAACCTGAAAGCACATAAACTTTAGTATAGTGGAACAATGTGTGTGTGTGTATAAAAGTGTGTTGTTTGCTGTGCTGAATTCAACTTCAGTAAGCCAATGTCATTATTACCAGGAAATAGTTCCTAAATATAAGTGAGAAAACCGTCAGAATCATCATTGTAGGAAAGAAGCAGTTATTTAGAAACCGGGAAATCTGTGTGATCAAAATGCAATCCATGGAGGGACATGCGTGGTGCTTGTCAAGCAGGTAGATACTTTGTACAGTGCATCTTACCTAGATTTTCAGCTGCTCTTAAGGTTATCACAACTTAGGTTTTATGTTAACCCAAGGACAAGAGGTTTTTTCTAAATTCTAAAGGATTTGACTTACTGTGCTTGAATATCTCTTATTGTGATTATTCAGTAGTCAAATATGCAAAAGTGTTTTTTTCTTCAGTGTGACAGTGATAAGCAAACAATGTATGTTCTGCAGTCTGAAATGTCAAAATATTACAACTGAAGTCCTGAAATAAGGAGAAGAAATGGTTTTAGTTTTTTGTTTGTTTGTTTTTGTGGGTTTTTTTTGGAAAAAGAAAAGCAAAAGCCTACTGGGTGTGTTTTCCTATATTGTCTGCTGTGCGGTTACTCTAGGTCAGATGGGACCAGAGCGATAAGCAAAATAAAGAATCTGAATCTGGGTGGGGGGGGGAAAAAAAAAAAAAAAAAAAGAAAAAGAATCTTAGTGTTATTGTGGTTTTAGTATTTTGAATATTTTAACAGTAAATAAGTATCTTTAATGAAAATGTATCTCACTGATAATAAGCCATTGAGTTGAGTTACGTATTTGTGGACATAACTATTTAATAAACGCTTGACACATTGTTATTTTATTCCTGTTAGGCTCCCGATCTTCTATGTTTAATAAGTACCTCTTTATGAATTAAATATAAATTTCTTCTAAATGGAATTTATTTTGATGCATTTAGAATACAAAATCAAACAATTCACGGCGAAATATGAATCTTTGAAATAAAAATGCAAATAACCAGCCCAGGTCAGCTGTGAATGTGCAACCCTTGTATCAATGGGGGAATTATTTTTTTTCTGGACTGCTTTGTCTCTGAATGCATGAGAACATCTTTCCAGCACAGTTATGATAAGTAATTATCTACTTAGAGCTAGGGCAGTGAATGCAGTGAGCAGTGTACTTACCTGATTAAATGGATAGGTAGTGCTTTATGTAAGTAAAACATTGTGGAAGAAGAATAATATTTATGCTCCAGTGTTTTTTGTTTGTTTGTTTGTTTTATGGCAACACCATCCCCTTATCTGAATGTGTTGTTTTTTTAATATTATTCTATAAATTAGGCATTGTTTTGAACATTGCGACAACCTAGAAACGAAGACATTCAAAAGCATGAAATTCTGACAACAAAATAATTGAATTGTTGCTGTTTATTGTAAAGGATACAGTACCTCCTGCTTTCTGTGATGTAGTCAGGAAAAATCAAGTTCTCTTGTGCTTCTCACGTGGTCTGAAGGTGAGCATGCTGGCCAGTGGTCACTGATTTTGCTTTATAAAGGACTTAGAGCAAGCAAAGGAAAGTCTTCTCCTGTGGAATGGCAGTGAAGTCTGTTGTTGCTATGGTCTCAATTGGGTGCCTGGAAGCACTGATGTATGTGTGAAATGTTTTCATATCACAAACATATTAGCATCTTACTTGATACCAAGCACAGAAAAAGAAACCCATAGTGTTCATGCATATCCTTGTTTTCCTCCTTTTTTGTACTGTAGTAAAGTGAGGATGGTGTTGGCAGCCAATTTGATGTCAGGTCTTTCTGTGATTCTTTCTTAGTGCTCGTCAGGGTGCCGATAGACTAAAGCCATCCAGCATGAAGAGATTTTTCACATCACAGTTTCAGAAGCAAACTACTTCTTGCCAAGCACAGAAAATACCAATAAATATTACATATTCACATTTCCCTTTTGTTGTTTAATAAGGGAAAGGTGTCCTGGTGATTGCTCAGCCATCAAGCAGGAAAAATTACAACTTCTTTTCTTCTCTTTTTGCTCTTTTGTCAACAGAGAGTCTCCTTTACTCAGCCTTCCGCTGTAAACTAAAGGGAGCATATAGTGAGTCTCAATAGGAAACATAATGGGAAAATACAAAATTGCGTGGCTCAGTTGCCAATTGCAAATGAAGGCCTCTCTCCTCTTGGCTGTATGGGGATTTCTTTGTTAGCCAGAATTGTTTCCCCTGATTTTCAGGGGCCTGTTTATATATTTGGGATGTATCTGCTTTCTCCAAACACTCTTACATTTATGAATGAGAGTTTTTTGGGTACAGCCCACATATTTCTTTTTGGTGATTATAATTCTTATTTTTTAAGTAGGATGGAGATTATTGGTTGACTTTTTTGTCCATTCTGGTTGGTTTTGTGGTTTTTAATTTTCTTCCTTTTTGATGTAACTTGTACCTCTGCTGTTTTAGCAGGTGTTTCATGACACTCTTCTGCAAAACAGCTCTCGAATACAAAGTAGGCTGAAGGACTGGTTTAGTTAACAAATTAATGGGATGCGAGTGTGTGTTTGTGGGAAACTGAAGTGTTTGCTTTGAAGTCCCATTTGTTCATTTTCACTGCTGCTAAAAATTGTCTTCCTTACCTTTCCAGTATAGCTTTCTGCTCAGCATGAGAAAGAGTAGGAAAAAATAGAAAATAATAGTCATTTCACAGCCTATGTTGTTGTTTATTGTTTTTTATTGGCTTTTTTGGGGTGACATTATCCAAATTTTAGTTTAAAATGGGCATTCCTTCATTTCAAACTTGAAATATTTTACTAATTATTACCATTGCTAATCTTTTAGTCAACTAATTTTACTGTTTGCCAACGTGAGTTTGGCTCAGTTCCTTTCATGGCACTAAACGACTACTACTAAACTACTCTTAGTGTCCTAATGTTTTTTTTATGTACAAGTAGTTATAATAAACCAGCAGTAATAAATGGCATCAGTAGACAATTTGGCAGTATTTCAGAATGGTTTTCTTTATATCTATATGTATATATGTCTCATGCATTGTAGCATAGGAAAAAAATTGCAGCAAGTATGATGCCTATCATCGCTCTGAAAGGCTTTGCTTTTGTATTTGTGGTAATCTCTGTAATAGGGACGTGTTGGCACTGATCACACATGTGGTGTGAACTGTGCAGCAAATGTATATATTTCGTGTTCCATTTAAAGTCATTTACCAGATTAAAATAATCTGGTCTTTTCAAATGCTTGTTTTTATTTCTAGTATATTGGGGTTGTTTTCTGTTCCACAGATAGTGAATTGTAGGTACAGATAATAAGATTCCAACAGTGCCATTTGTTAATATTAGTCCAGTATTTGACAGAATGATTGCTTAAGTGAGTCCTTAAATATACAAGTCAGACTCCATCTGCATTGCTAGTAGGTACTTTGGAAATTACTGTGTTGCAATGCTTGAAAAAAAAGTGCTTATGTATTTTTATATAGTTATATAATATCTGTATATAAAATTACTTTTTGTAACACCTGTAACAAAAGTGTCCTGAAAATGCATAGGAAACCAGTGGATCAACTCACATCTACCGTTCTGTCTGTTTCTCAAAGTCCAGCAGTTTCTCCAGTAATTTCTGATAGTAATTTTGATTTAGTATGTTAATTTAGGAAACAATCATACAAATATATACACTGGCTTATATCTAGGAAACTGGGATGTTATCTTTCTGCAGCTCCATATTAGACTGCGCTCTGATTTCTTTTTCTTTCTGGTATATGAATTTATATGACTGGCTGCTCTGGGAAATTCTGGTAAGTTTTTTAATATATTGCTTGGCAAAATAATCATACTGTACTGAATGAATTCATACATTAGCATGACTCACACAGAAGGCTGAGCAGTTGCACATTTAAACCAGCCTCTTCCAGAAAATACCATGCAAAATCTCATGTTTATTTTAATTTTATTTACTGCTTTGCATATGCATACTTTCATGTTTTTATAAGAAAACACGATTTTCCCACCAATTCTTTAATCAGCCGATAGTGGTGGTGTCTTCTGAGATGGCTGAAAACAAAACACTTCCACATGTGGAGTTGTACTTTTTCTGAAACGACTTTTCTTCTTGAAAGCTGGTTTCCATTTGTAAGTCAGTATGAAAAGGCTATTGCAAACCTGCATGGCAGGAAACAGTAAATGCTGACTGAGCAGGAGATGTTGTCAAAAAGTAGTTGTTCTGGTGTATGTTTATATCCGAAAAAACAAACAAAACAAACAAACAAACAAAACAACAACAACAACAGCAAACCAAAACATTGAGCAAAAGATGTCAGCACATTCTCTGAAACTCTTGTTCTCTTTAGGACATAATGTTGAGACTCTCTGAAAGAAATGCTTTTCTTATAACTGTGTGAAAAGGTTTCAGATGCTGAATTCAAATCTAAATGTGTTTCAGGTTAGAGTGTTAAACTGAATCTCTTTAAGCTCATTTCCCATATCTTGAAAATTCTAATAAAGAAAAGTCCTTCAGAATTCACATTAGGTTTTTCCCTTCTCAAAAGTCCCTTTCCACTGAGTCGGGTACAAAGGGTTCTCAAGTATCTTCAAATAGCCATTTTTTTAAGCCCATTATCTTGTATGAGGTGGGATATTTCTTTTTCTGTCATTCAATCTGACCATCTGCTCTGCCTGAAGAAGTGTTGTGGGCCAATATCTGGCTATTTACTGGGTCTGTATTTGGATTGCAAAATTGCATTCTGTATAGGTAGATGAAGCTGATGTGAGGATGAATTAAGATGAGAAACAGGGAGGTCATGAGATAGCACAGCAGGTCTACTTTCTTTCATTACAGACATGGTTTAGACAGCAGATCTATGGTTTTGTCTTTCATGATGTTCTGGTGGGATTTTTGTGTCTTACTCTTCCAATGCTCTTTTCCTGCTATGTTGATATGTGTTGTCATAAAGTCATGCATACAGAACAAGTGGAAAATTATTCTGTAGATGTTTTAATTGACAGGAAGGGAGAATCTTTCACTATAATGCTCTTCAGAGCAACACTGAAGAATTTATGATGCAATTCCTAATTGATAGGGAGGTGGAAAATACCACTGATGTAGAGAAATATGTAAGTTTCAGCTTGGATTAGGTTTTCTGTGTACATAACTGCGTCCTTGATGAGACCTGTTTTTCATTTTAGTCTCCAATCAAAGTACTATTTTCAGATGGGCTTCAAGTAAGGGTATTTTGGGGTAGTAAGTGCCAGGAAAAGGATGATGTTCTTAAGCTTGCTTCTTGTTCATTTACCTTTTGCCATAATATCTGACAACTCAGAGGGTTGTTTGTTTGTTTGTTTTGTTTTGTCCATCTTCACAACATTAGGTAACAGGATTACCAGGCTTTCGTACTGTAGGAACCTCAGGAGACTGCTTGTCCAGACCTCCAGGTCAGAGTAGGGACTGCCCTGAGGTCAGAGTAGGTTGCTCAGGGTATCTTCAGTCTCATCTTAAAAAGCTCCAGGGACAGAGGCAGCACAGCCTCTCTGTTCTGTGCTGACATCCTGTGACCTCGAGAGGTTCTGCTATCCCTATTTAATAGGAAGGAACAGAAGAGAGTCTGAACTTCCTTCTCTGATGTTGAGTTACAGTGTCACCTCTAACTGAAAGTTTCTCTGCAAGTAAAAACCTTTTTTAAGAAAGTTGAGATACCAGGAAGCAGGAGATTCAGAACAAATTAGCGAAGTCCATAAAATCACACCATATAGCAATCAAATGAATGTGTGTAGGGTATTAATAAATTTTCAGTGTGATTGTTTCAGTTGAACTTAACTGGAGTACTCCATATCACCTCTGCATTGAAATTATAATCCAAATGACTAACCCAGTACGATTAAAAAAATAATAATAATTAAAAAATAAATAAAATTGTGTGATGGGAGAAAACCATATCCCTAGTTAAGAGACTGAGTTAAGGAGCTTCTTAACCAGTACATCAGAATTCTTCATTTCAGGAACTCTAATAGATTTCCTTAGTGGGCATTGGCTGTCCCACAACTTTCAAGCTTTCTCTTATCAACAAAATTAGAAACAACTCAGTAGTCCCTGAAGGAATTTGTAAGTAAGAGTGGATAACTACTGTAAGGCATCGGGTCATTGAGAGGGGATAAGGAAGAAGAACAACAAGTACTGTAAGATCTATGCAAGCAAAATGTACTTGTCAGAAGTGGTTTCCACATTAAATATGTTAAACAGTTTAGGATACATTTCTAACCTCAACTTTTTTTTTTTTTTTTCCTGTTGTGTATGTGTGCCTGTGTCCTATAGGAATCTCAAAATGGTTGGGCTGTTTTCTAATGGCAGGGCCATTAGAAATGACAGCACAGGGCATTAGAAAAGGATTTGGAGCCGGTGGAGGCATCAGTCCTCGAGTCCCCAGTTCCACCCCAGGTGATTTATGAGTAGCCAGCTGGGGAAACTTCCTGGGTACAGCACTGCTGTAGTTCTGTAGTGCATGGGTGCTGTAGTGCATCACTGTGTTGGTGTGTGGGTGCTGTGCCATGCTAGTTGTCTACATGTAGCTTTTCAGTAGCCAGTGCTTCTGTGTTTCCCTTTCATTTTCTGGCATATTAAAAATTTATCACAAACATTTAAAGAAAAGAAATGCATTGACTTTTCTGAAAGCAATTTGTTAATTAACATCAAAGGGATGAAATTTGCCTTGCATTGCCTGGTGAGTGGCATTCTTCCATCGTCCTGGTTGCTATGACGATGAAGGAAACTCGTTTGTTCCGGGTCACTCCTAAATTTGCACATGAAAGCATTAGAGATTACTGCTGTCTAATCAAGTTATATGGAAAAGTTTAAAGGGAGGTACAATGTTTTACAGCCAGCAACCCTCTACAGAATAAAACACAATAGCTGAGAAAAAGGATTATCACCTGCTTTTAAAAACATACGAAGAAAGTTCAAAATGGTATGAAAGCTTTTTTAGCCAAACATCGTCATTTTTTTTTAATGCTATTTTCTAAATGAGGAATGTAGAATCACATTTCTAATGGAGAATTAGTATATGTGTTGCCCAACTCCAGGGCTACATTCAGCATAATGAATTAGGCGTGTGCTGTGCATACATTAAAAGATTTTACTTTTGAACTGCAGATTCCTAAGTGTCATGGTCCTGAGTATTGTCACATCACTGCTGAAATATAACAAACTTATTACTCTGAGTATTAATTACATCTCATCAGGACTGATGGTGAATATAAGGGGGAAGCCCCAGAAGAAGCCCACTTGTTGCTGCAGAGGGGAGGCATTCTGAAGTGCCCTGGGAAATACCAGCTGCACCAGGAGGCTTCAGGTCAGAATGAGTTTGGATTTTCACGTGTGGATTTGGTTCTTTCTTTCGTTTTAGCTGTTGTTTCACTTAGTTTGGTGGGTTATTAGATTTGTGATGGTGTGTAATTTACAAATAGCATGTCAGTCATTTAAAATTCTGCTTTTAATGGAAAAATCCCAAACTCCAACAGCAGGTATGCAAGCAACTCCATAATAGAACAGAACATCATTAACTTAATATTTATGATGTAACAGCACTGTTCAAGGACCACAATTTAAGAACTACATTGAATTCTTAAGGCTGTCTTTTAAACCTAGCATAAACAAGCATATAGCATCCCATATCTTAATTATACGTGATGATATTTTCTCTATAAAATAGCATTGTTGTCATGGAAGCAATGAGGACTCCACGACAAGGAAACTGTTTGATTGACCAAGTCTGTTCTTAACAATACAGGGGAAAAAATGTCCTTTTAAACTAAGTGCTGAAGAAATGCATACGCTTAAATATTGAGTTTGTTTGTTTCTAAACAACAAACTGGAATTTTTCATTATTAAATCAAAATAGGTGTTTTGTGATGTTACACATTAATGTCACTAATACGCAGATTGGGGCTGTATATTCCTGTCCTTTCTAAAGAGGAGCTGTGTGTGGTAGCAGAACATACAGGTGTGCACCCGTGTTTGCACCTCTATGAGGAAAGGTGGATGAGGAATGATGCATCAAATACAAATTTGTATTTGCCCCTAACTTTTTATCATCCTGTGGTGTAAAACCTCTAGGAAACTCTCACATCTGTGCATCCTGCTTTTAGTCCTCCCATTTTCTTCTCAGCATAAAATCGTTATGTCAGATATTCCCCCTAGGACTTTTCCTATTGAACAAAAATAAGTTTAAATTCTTTATGTCTGTATGTAAGTCTGATCTATTTGTCTGTCCTATAACCTTGCCTCAGTTTCCTCACTGTATGTCATCACTACTTTGTACTCAGTTTGTTAGTTGCTGTCCTTCTGCTTTCTGCCAAGTGTTCTATGTTGGTAGCTTCAAAAGGTGCGAGACATGCATGTATCTGACCTCATGCAAGAGCTGCATCAATTCATCTAGGACTGCATGTGTGGAAGTCCACACAGATGCCTGTATTCCTTGCATTCTGCTACCGAACAAACACCTGCCACATGCCAGTACTGCCAGCTCAGAATGGAGCCCTTCTGCTCTGCACTGAGGGCTTTCACAAGGAAATTCCTGGCAGAGGGGAGAGCTAGTTCTTGATCACCAGTGCTTTTTGACTTGTCTAACCATCACTTTAAGATTATTGGGTTCCAGTACATATAGCAAGAAGAGTATTTTACTGAAGCCAGTAGTAGGTGGTGTTTATCTTTTTTCCCATTGAAGTGTCTCACATCAGTATCTCTGCTGGCTGGTGGAATCATGGTTCAGGCTCACATGCTGATGCTTATGTGGAAAGGGAAATCTGTTTTTTTTTTTTGTTTGTTTGTTTGTTTGTTTTGTTTTTTGTTTTTTTTCTCTTGGAATTTGTTACTGTAATTATACAGAATCCTGATCAAGGCAGGTGAAATACTGAAAAAATAATTGCAAGTGTTACTTGAATTCCAAAAGGCTTTTCTATTCTTTGCCTTATTGGCTATTTTAGAACTGTTTTGCAGGTAGAATGATGATTCCATATATAAAAATACCCCTAACAACTTAGAAGCGATAATACTTATGCATGAGTAGGCACATTTTCTTTTTTGTCAGTTTTAAAAGTGTTTCATCTACAGCAAGAATAAAAGTGATACCATGATTTTAGCTGACCAGTTGCACATCATGAATAATGCAAAATGAAATGAATAACTCATCAGCAACTCTGATACTGAGATTTATTCTCACCCAGGGTCCACTAATTGTGATCCCATTCATATAAAAAAATCTCCTTATAAGTGCATTGTGAGCAGGAAAAAAGAATGCATTCTAACAAACAGTATTTTTAATAATTTTACCAGCTGGAGTCACAACTTTTTATTGCAATTCAAAATCCATCTTCTTATACTGTGCCCCATGTTGACCTCCAATGGCAAGATTAATTTCTTTTCTTATTCAGCATTTAAAAAGCTTCCATTTCCTAATTTACCTTTCCCACATCTCTCTTGGTTACTTTTTAAGCACAGAAGTAAAGCAGTACTTGATGAAAATGAAGTATGGATCTGAAGGACTTCATATTTACTGTGATTGTGCTTCCTTGCTCTGACTTATTGAAGGGAAGAGAAAAATATTACGTTTACATTTCCCAAATTCGTATCCCTCGAGTATATGCTTTTGTATAGTAACCAGTTGGCAATTTTAAGAAAATAATGCCATTAAGAATGATGAATAACCATTGGATTTTTTTATTATTATTATTATTATTTTATTTTTATATTTTTTTGCTTTCCTATTCATGCTTTTTATTTTAGAATCCTGATTCTACATTCACAACCAAATAGACAAATATTGAGAATAGAAGAGAGGCTTTTTTTCCTTAAATCAGTGCAAATAAGAATCTCTGTTTAATAAATATCCTGGAAAATTCAAGTTGAAAGATGAAATCTGAACAGTTTTTTAAACAGAGATCAAAAGAGATGAAAAAGTTACTGAGAAGAAAGATGGGTGATGGGTTTTGAAAAGTAAGGAACAGAAAGCTGACAGCTGAGGGCCCAGGTTTTCCTTTGGGGAGCCTTTCACACGTGGCTTGAATACTTGCATGGGAGAGCAAGCATGGACCAAATGCCATCTCCCTGCCATCTCCCCATGGTGTTCTCTGTAGCAGCAGGGTGCGGGCAGGTTGTAGAGAGCTGGAGATGGTTGTCTGAGGCTGTTTTACTGCACCCAGTGGTAGGGAACCACCTGAGCTGGTGAGTTTCCAAAAGCTACTTGAAACTCACTGGAATGAAGCTGGTTCCTCCAGGGGTCCGGTGGAATATCAGCATTTGGTCCTCTTGTACTGAAGTTGAAGGAATAGATATATACATCTTTATTACTTAAAACATTTATGGTCTTTTCATTGCTTTTTGCCCATTTTGAAGGCAGTTTTAAATATATCAGTGTGGACATAGTATTGGAAAAAATAACGAGGCAACACGGAGACCTTATTTCTGTGCCAACCAGCGCAAAAAGCAGGCACTGCCGCTTTGTAAGCTTTGTAAGCGGCAGAATGTAAGTATCAAATGCATAAGAATGTTTACAGTTAATATTTAAATTAGTTAAAATTCTGCAAAAAGAAAGAAAGAAGCAGAAAGAAATAGAAACAGCAGCGTCTTGCAGCATGGAGTCTTTCTGGCATCGATGGAGGAGTTGATTTTCTACCTATCCCAGTACTCATTGTTTGTTGCAGATTCGTTACAGTAATATTGCTTTTTCCAGCGCTATATCGCTGTGATAAATGCATGCGTATTTTCTTCAGTGCTGAATTTTGCTTTCAGTAAATTGATTGACTGGTATTTTTTTCACAAATCAACTATTCTAAGGGCTTCAGAGAGAGAAAATAATTTTTAACTTTTGAAATGAATTGGCTGCTGAGATCACAGGCCGATGGTGTCAGGGGGGGTTCCTGTGCAGTGTGAGCTCCTGTTGTTGCAGGCAGGGATCAGGTGGGAGGGGGCTCACAGTGATTATGGAACACAGCTATTATTACGTCTGTTTAGCTGTTTTAAATTGGGTGGACTGTCCAGTTTTCTAAAGGCTTATTGGAATTTAGTGACAAACTATCGTTTTCATTCATTTGGTTCTACGTGGGTCGGTGAGAATGAACATGAATGGAAACAAAAATGCAAGGGAGCGCGATGAAATGACAGCTGTTGTTATACTGTGCTACTCAAACACATGCTGCGTGCGTTGCATTTGCTGTTTATAAATCTCCCGACTGAAGTTAGATATCTGTTATTTCAGTTCCTTTTCTGTCTCCCATTGGCCTGAGTAGTAAAGCAGAGCATTTGGCATTACATGGTGGGAGCAAGAAGTTGCGAAATACTGCTCTGACTTTGAGGTACTTGCTGTCACTGTCACATATGTCACTTCACAGCCATCCTCTGGTGCGCTGGTTGTTTTTGGTTGTGTCTTTATAATCTCTGGCCCTTCTCAACTTATTTTTAATGAAAATTATTACTAGAAGTACATTTGTGTGTGTCAGTAAAATGCAAGATAGAGTTAAGAGATAATTCATTACATCTCCATTACGTTTTGCAACTCTATTTATTATTCAAGCAAAAAAAGGTTTTAACAACATATCTTTTCAAATACTCTAGGTTTGTTTTGCACTCCTCTTAGCTCGTAGGCTAAGAATAAAGAAGGAAAAGTGCTGGTAATGTAGACTGATGACATGAAAAGTGTTCATTTCTTTCAGCTCTTTTTTTTTTTTTTTTTTTTTTTCTCCTCCTGTACTGCGTGGCTCACAAACTGCTGTGTACTTGGCACTAAATCCACATGAGAAAGTAGAGTTTTATTGTGAAATGGCAGCAGTTACTGCAGCATGGTTTCAGGACAAACTCACAGCTGTCAGCTTTTGGATCAGTGAAGTGTGGAGTTAGTGCAGGGAAAATGTTTAGCCTCAAGGGGGAGAAAGCCAGCTGCCATGTCCATTAGCACCCTTTGTTGACCATCCAAGAGCACTGACGGCATCCAAGGCTGCTCTGTCCCAGCTCTCTGCTGGAGAAAATAATTGGAAGTTGCCCAGTGTGTGGATAGAGTGGCATGAGTAAAAAGAAGAAAGTGAAATAAATTTATTTAGATCTTGAGGTATAGGTGGTTTGATTTTGGGAGATATCCTCAGGCAGAGATGTAAATTGTACCTGTCCTTTCAGAATGAAAGGGATTAATGAAACACAAGGGGGAAAAAAGAACACTTAGCCCCTTTGTCTTACTTGGTGGGTACGGAAAAAACAGGACCCTCAAAAGGATAATCAATGGAATGTGCTAATATCCGAGCCAGCACTTTGAAAATCCTCAATTAATTTTGGGGCTGAGAATACTGGGTGCTCAATCTGAGCACTCCAGCTGCACTTGAATTATCTGAGAGTGTAGATGCTTGGGATCTCCTAAAATGAGATCCCAGCTGTTTCGGGTTGATAAGTCTAAAATTAGTAATCACTTGACAATTTTTCATTTAAATTAAAAATTAAGTGCTTTCATTCATTATTTGTATTACATCATAGCACTCAGAAGCTCAGTCACAATTCAGGACCCTACATTATTCAGTACATATGAATAAAGAACAAAAGATTGTCCTGGCCAAAGAAGGTACAACAATACAGTGAGATAGCATCCATCAATACTGTCTCAACATAATCAACACTTACAAGCAGCATCAACTTGTTGCTCTGCTTGTTTAAAAAAAAAAAAAAAAAAAAAAAAAAAAAAAGGTTAAGAAATATGGCCAGTGTGTAAGGGAAAACTGAAGAGAGAATAAAGCAGCAGCTGTTGTGGACTACCCATTGAGCTATCACTTCAGATTCCCCGAGAAACAGTGCTGTGGTTCGCATGGGAAGTTACTCTTACATTCACAGTGGATGGGATGTCTCTGTGTTAGCATTCCAGTAAACTGCCATTCATTCTCATTTTTCTAAAACTATTAATTATTTTATGTTGCTATTCTTCTTGAGATTCTAATTAACAGATAAATGAGGCAAACCTGAGAAATTACCGTTGATATCCAGATGAGTAACACCCAAAGAAAATTCCAGAATTTAAGGTTTGATAAGGAATCTGCTGTACTAATTAGGGGGATATATATATATATATATAGAGAGAGAGAGAGTTGCAGCTGAGACAAAAAGTCAGAAAATTAGGATTTTATATCAATTTTCCCATTAGGCTTCAGAGTGTGTGTTTGCATTTATGTACAGTTGTGTGTTTTCCTGGGTGGATGAATGAAAATGAAATGTGGGGAAATATCCAAATGCTTTGTTCCTGTTTTGTAGTGTATGCACACTGCTTTTATTTCCTAACTAATTCTTTTTATAAGACTGAAGCATTTTATTTCCATCTGCTAAAAAAACAAAACACCAACAACAAACAAACACAAAAACCCCTATTGTTTAAATAAACAATGTGGAAGCAGGAATTTTAGTAATTTCAAAACACTGCACACTCAAAGAAGAAAAACTTTATTGAGTAGCTTGAGTGGAGTTATATCGTCTGCCTAGCATGGATAGTGCACCCACAGTACTTTAACTATACAGTATAGAAAGGAATGTTTACATGTCTGCTTAGAGCAAAAAGAGCAGTAGCATGGAAAGCACAAATAATTTTGTAGAGTTGTTTACAGTTTGCTGGAGTAAAGGAACAGTACAGAACCAAAGGATGGTAAGCTTATGCACTCCCAATTTCTGTCATCATTTTCACTTTTTAATTCATTTTTATCATGAGTTTGAGCCAAAATCCAGAATCTGATCATCATATTTGGATGGGAATAGGAAGCAGATGAGAATGTTAGCATTCAGATATATCCTAGCTGTCTG
Organism: Excalfactoria chinensis; assembly: GCF_039878825.1. NCBI lineage: Eukaryota > Metazoa > Chordata > Aves > Galliformes > Phasianidae > Excalfactoria > Excalfactoria chinensis. The sequence continues at coordinate 8,344,552 of NC_092837.1, read as the reverse complement.
AGTGCCTGTCTGCTGGTTATTTTTCATAGTTTTAATCACTTCCTCAAGTACATGGCTTATTCTTGATCTGGGCCACCAACATTTTTCTGTCTTGGCATAAAGCGATAAGAAATTACTCCTCTGTCTAGGTGCAGGTGCAGTGAAGAATTATCCTGGCTGCTTATGGCTTTCTAATTTGAAAGAGATAATCATAGAAGGTTGTGCAAATCCAATGACAGCTGAGAATGCCCTCAAAAATTTCCACACGAATGTCCTGCAAGGAAGTGTTCTCACAGGGACTCCAAAAGAGAAGTTTAGAAATCTAGAAGTTTCTTGTAAAGCTCCACTTAAAGTATTATTTTTGCTTCAGACTTTCCTATCTTCTGCAGGACCCTCTAGCCCTGAAAACCTTTCTTATCCTCCTACGCTCCATATTCAGCTTTTTCTTGATTACAGTTATTTTACCACTGTAAGAATTCAACTTCCAAAAATACATATGAAAGCTTTTATTTCAGTGCTATTCAGCAGAAAATAGCCACAGCATGGAGGCCACAGAAAATTGTGGATCTTGTTACCTTCCTACTTGCATTAAACAGTAAGGAACGAAGGCCACCAAACCATTTCTGTCCACTTGTATGTGTATCTCCTCTGGAGGCTTGATATTGAGCTTTCTATCTCTGATAAACCCTTCCGTGTGATTCACAAAAGCTGGTCATATCCATATACCAAAATAATTTTCTCTAATTACTTACAATCCAGAGTGAATGACTTTCATAATCATTCTAAGGGAAGTTCTTGTCCTGGTTGGAAGAAAAAAAAAAAAAAAAAAAAAAAAAAAAAAAACAAAAACAAAAACCACATATTTTTGCTTTTAATTCCTTGTTTTGTTTTCATTGGCATGATGGTCAAATTTTGAATTTTGTCTGTTGTTGGTTGTTGTTGTTGTTGTTTGAGCTGTTTCATTCTGAAATGTTCACAGATGTCTTCAGAAGGTGTTAGAGTCTTCTACCTTGGCCTGCAGCTGTGTAATCAGCATTTCCAGAAAGTTATTTGCTCCCCATTGCCCTCTGGTTGAGCAGAACCAGCTTCCTCAGTTGTCACAGTCATTTTGTGACCTTCCTGTTGGTCTCTGCTTCACAAATTAATGTATGTGCCACCACAGTGCAGAAGATGTGGTGAGTGATGATACATCTCTGTGCTCTGCTTTTCTCCATGGTTTGCTCATCATTTTGATGGAATTAGATATCCAAATTTATGTCAGAAAGGTCACATAATCTGATTTCTAGATCTGGGCACAGAGATAAGTCTTTATCTAATTACTCCCACTTAAGCAGAATGACTTATTTTTATGAATAGCATATTTCAGAAATCTGTTCAATCTGGATTTAAAGACTTTTGAAAATTAGAATGTACAAATTCTTTTGGTAGTTCTTTGCAGTGATTAATTGATGTTAATGTAACACGTCCTTGGATTAGAAAAAGAAAAAAAAAGATTCTGACATGACTGCAATAAAAAAGTCCTCAGCTTCAGAAATGATACAAATTTCATTGTGTTTTATTTTCATTTTATTCAGGTGTCAATGGAAATTTACTGTTAAACTGAGCAGGAATTGGAATATATTCTGTTAGCTCAAGTATTTTTAAAATGGTGAAGTGTTTTAAACCATTTTGTTTGCCATGAAAATAACATTAAAGTAAGGTTGGATGTATGTTCTTATTTTGTTCTGATTTCTGTGCTTGTTAATGTTGGTTGTGGGTTTTTTTGTTTTGTTTTGTTTTGTTTTTTTTTCTTGTTTGTTTTTTTTTTTTTTTTAACTCCATAACAGGGAAAAATAGAACTAAGTGATGTGTGTGGTTTTATGTGTCTACATATTATATTCTTCTAGATATGTTTTTAAGGCAAAGATGTGCATGTACACAAACAAAAGATGTACATTTAGTGAAGTGCAGTTTCTACAGAGCAGAGTCCTTGGAGATTTCAAAATATAAATGGAATGTTTCAAGTAATGATTAGGTTTTGAGCAAAGTCTTTGCACAGGATAAATTTCAGTGCCCAGAGATTTGGGACTCCATGTGGAGCTACAGTGTACATCTAGGACTGCTTAATAAATAGAAAATCTTTTGTGTGTCATTCATGATTTGAAATAAAAATCAGAGTGTAAGTGATTTTAACAGTTGAATACCTTAAATTTTAGGAAGCCCTCCTTACAGACTGTTAATTTTTCCTTTTGACTGAAAACATGTAATGTATTCCCTCAATTCATAACTGGTGAGGCCAAGCAATTTTGTTGATTTTCTTCATCTTCTCATCTTTTAATAATTTTCTTGCAGCTGTAGAAATGACAGTAATATAATGGGCAAAACATTGCGGAGAAAGCATATAAAATTTCAAATGGTGATAGAAAACCCCTGAGGAAAAATATTTCCATCACAAAGTGTTCTCTTTTCAAGGGACCTTTGAAGTTTGTCATAGGACTCCACATTCAAAAATCTTCTCGCTTTGTTTCTTTTTTAAATTAATCATTTGAACATTTTTGGGGGCTTCAAATGTTTACTGGGTGATTATTAAGACACTGAAGTACTGAAGAAGGCTCATGAGGCTACATATTCACCCTCATAGCCTTTTTATATTTTATTTTCACAAACTATCAATTGGAATTTTTAATTCAAACTATTCTCAAATGTTACAGCATTTTTACACAGTATATTATCAAAGTATCAAGTCCTTTGATAAGGGTAATTAAACATGCCAACTTTGTTTCCATGGGCCTAAGTCTGAAATTGCTCAGTCTTTCTTTATATTACATGACTTACTTCATCTCTCTGTTTATTTACAGCAAAAGCAATGGCAGTGCTCCATCCAGTCCTAAAGGGTGGTATTTTTATTATCAGTATTAATGACTGAGACTTGTTTTTGAATATATAATGAATAAGTGGACACTACATGGTGCAATCACAGGGAAATGAAGGTCAGTTTTACACCAATTATTGAGGAATTTTCTGGACAGAACAGGTGCCCTTTATTGGAGGGTACAGAGGAAATAAAAATGGCAAACCTATTTTTCAGGAGAGGGAAAAAAGAAAAAAAAGAAAAAAGAAAAAAAGAAAAAAATCAGCTAGATGTAATACAATAAAAAATGAAAATTGAAATGTGAGACAGAGCTTGTGGTTTTAATTTTGATTTTAATAAAAGTTTTGCAAGGCTCTACAGACTCACTCCTGCAGCATAGGCAGGAGTTGTCTTGAACTTCATCTCCTTACAGAAGCTGAAAATGGCAAGCCAGGGAAATGCGTACTTTTGTGTGGCCTCCACTGCTCAATCTGGAATCCTAATGCAAGTTGTGGCCTTCTTACAGAATGCTTCCATACCTAACATTAGGTAGGATCATCTGTTCTTTTCCATAGCTGGCACTGAATAAGGTGTTTTTTGTTCTTTTCTTCTAGTCAAATGGCGAACAAGAAGCCACTGATTCTCGATAACTGTCTATATGATGTTATTCAAGGGGATCTTCTCATTTCTTCTTTTTGACGCACGGACTGGCCGATCCTTTTCATTTTTTCTCTCTTTGCTTGGGAATGATGGAATTTCCTGCTGTGGTGCCCTTGATTTTGTCATTGGAGTACATACAGAAGTTTCTGTTTATGGAGCAAGGTCGTCTTTGTTTTAGATTTACATAAAGGTTAACAAATCATAAGTATTTTACTAAAGGCAGCAGTCATAGTGGGGGATAAAGTTTAGACTTAATGTCTGTGTCGAGGAGTACATTAATGCTACTCAAAAATGAGAGCAATGCAGAAGCATACTACTGACATGAGCTGATTATGATAATGCCTTGCTACAAATTTTTGAATATCAGATACTATAAAAAATATACCATTAACTTTATGTTAATAAAATATTTGGCTTGATGCCTTTTAAATTATTCATTTGAAGTAGTCTAAAAATATAAAGGAACTCTTATTATCATTCAATTTACATGATTACGTTAAGTTCACTTTTTTGGTTTAACATAAACAGAGTATAAAATTCCCATCAAGCTTTTGGATGTTTAAAATGTATCATTTTTATGCAAAAATTGGAGCCTGTTAGGATGTTAAGGTTGTCATTAGTATAAATATAACTTCAATTTCTGATTTGAAACTATTCTACACATAGAAATTACTGCGTTTGCTGATTTGACTCATTATTTCTGCTTTGATTATTCGTGTGCTCTTTTGAAAAACAGTTTTAAAACATAAACACTAAAAAGCTCTATAAATTGACTTAAGATCTTATTACAGCCATTTCTTTTAAGTAACACAGAAACCAAAGTAACCGTGAGGGGAGACATTCGGCTTATCATGTTAGAGAGTAGTAATTTTGTAACTAAGCTGAAATTTATATGAACAACAACATTCTATCTGTGTGAGTGGGCACTCTTGGACTGTCTAATCACTAAAAGCAAGGCAGGAAGATGGAAGCCCCCATAAGCTGGCACAGGGATAGAATGGAACCTGGTCTGCCTCTGAATCTGGATGTGTGGTCTGACATGTCTGTGCAGCTTGCTGACTTTTGCTGTCACTTCTGCTTGTCATCTTTGCTTCCCAGAAGTAGTGACAACTTTTCAGACCTCAGATTTTGTTGTTATTTGTTTGTTTGCATTCCCTCAGTTGTTTCTATGTAAAATCACAGCTTCTTTGTGTGTACAGGCAATTTTAACCTTGCAGGTACATTTTCATTCTTATTTAGCTTTCTTTGTGTGTACTCACTCCCTGTAACACCACAGTTTCTCCTGATTCCCCAGCTCTGTGCCACGTTTAAGCACTTCCCTGAAGGGAGCCAGCCAGAGGCAGCAAGCCATTCCTCAGAGCAAAGGTACACAGTGGTTTGTGAACCCCATGGGGTGGAAAATGAGGCCTGCTGCACAAGTAGAATCTCAGCACTTAACTAGGCTTCATGGCAATGAAGGGAATTTTATTCAGGACTTCCTACACAGAGCTGTGTACACAAAGGATTGCAAGACTGGGGAGATAAACCTTGGCAACTGGAATAAGGCCACAAAACGAATAAGCCAGCTTTTCAGTTGTTCACTAGGGATGCAGCCTGAAATCAAGTCAACCCTGGATCGCCATCAGCTAACATATGCAGGGGATTCTCACAGCTGCTGTGCTCAAGCCTTGTTTATTGTAGGAGGTCACGGAAAATAGATGGTTTCAATTCTTATTTCTAAGAGTCATCTCCATTTTCTGTGCCATAGACTTAATCCACAGCAAAGCCACTCTGGCTGCGAAACACTAGACAGTGTTATTTCCCTCTGATTATCATTTCTCCCCCAAATGGTTGTTTAATCTCCATATCTAGGTTAATTTGAAATAGCAACTGAGAACACACAGATTTCCAAGAATGAAGGAGTGCATCTTACTGCTTTGCTAATACATGAGCCTAACGAAGGCATTTGAATGTGGGACTTGCTATTAAAATGTACTTTCCATGATTGGCTCTGTTTGCGCCCAAGTGCCTTACTGTCTTCAGGTCGCTTTCTAGCTTTAATGTGAAAACTGAGGAAAAGGGATATGGTGGGAGCAGTGCAGGTGCTCATAGAATCTAAATGTAGGAATTCAGTTGATTTTCAAAAAATAGGCAGCTTATGTTTCTGACTGTATATATGCTGAGGAACAGGAGAGGAAGGTAATTACTGAGGCAGCAATTCAGAGATGACTGAGTCAAGCATTGTCTAAGTTAAGGCTCTTTCACCCTTTTTATTGCTGTGCAGAGGACATGTTTAGTTTTTTCTGTGGGATGTGAGACTAGGCAGTGTAAATGATTCCCCTCGTCTTTTTGCAGTTTACCCATGAAGCACAATTAAAAAAGTTTTTTGAGTCTTTTGGTTGATGTCTTTAAGAATTTTGTTAGTGAGGGACAACTTCCTTTGTTAGACTGAAAAATCATTATGTGAAAATATGTAAATCCCAAAGATTTCGTGAACACAGATGCTATAATGTAATAATCCATGTTGTTAAAATTATTGTTATCTTCAGGAGCTTACAGAGTCCAGAAGAAAGCCATTTGGCATTTCAGATGATCCTTTCTATTTTACGTGTAATTATGCAATTGCTTATATTTAGTATAATTTGTTAAATGGCTTCTGGCTTTGTTGACAGCCCATGCCTCAAAGGTGTAAGATGCTACAACATAGCTTCATCGAGAACTGTGTGGTTCTGCATAGAAAGATTTTCCTCTGTTTGTAGTTGCAGAAACCTGAACAAGGGAACTTTACATATTATGTAGGCATCCAAGTAAGGAACTGTCAGTCACATGCTTCATAGATGCCTTATTTTGGCTTCCCAGATTATGTTGAACAAACTACAGACGATAAAAGTCTCCATAGTCAGCTTTGCAAACAAATGTGTTGTATTCTAGACACATGCAATTAAAACTTCTCATTTGATTTCATTTTTAAAGATCTAAGATAAGTAAACTATGGGCAGTTTTGAAAGATTTGATGGGGTATGGCAGTTAATCACTTTTCATTAGTTTGCCACTTGACATGATTGTGCTTTTGTTTTCTGGAGATCTGTAGTTTCGTATGAAGTTTGGACATCAGTGTGTCGTGGCAGGAAGGAAGAAGTATATCTGGTATGTGACGTGATGATGCAGACAGATAAAACATAGGCTAGAACCTCTCCCAGGTAATAAATTCTAGTAGAGGCTTTAGAATCAAGTTTGTGTAACGTATGAGGCTCTGATGTGACTAAGTCTTTTGGGAACTTCTTGCTTCTTGAATCTGCTAAGTCAGTGTGTAATGTGTTGTTTCAGGGCATGTGAAACACACAGGTGATGGGACAGAATGGCCATCAGTTCAGCACTGTAAACAGAGTAGATTTCTTAAACTGCATTATTTTTGTTTGTTTGTTTGTTTTTAATCCTTGTTAAAAGGGGACATGTAGGGAAAGGGAGCTGAAATTGCTCAATCTTTTATATAGCCTGTTAGATGCTCACATCATTGTGGGAATCACTTGGAATGTGACTTTGATACTTGCAACAATTACATTGTATTCTTTCAACTTAGAGGTGATTGATTAATAGATATATAACAGACATCTGTTGAAAGGAGAAGTTCTGTAACCTTCCAAGCGTGCATCAGTGTAGCTCTCCTTTCTTGCTAAGTAACATCCATCCCTTCAAAACCTCAGGAGGATATAGGGAGTACAACTCTTTTGCCTGCTAAATTTTGTTTAGTTTCCTAATTAGTTTTAGTTTCTTTCTTATTTTATTCTCCTTTTCTGTTGGACATACTAAGCCATGAACTGTTCTGCTTTGTTTTTGCAGTAGCATTTGTCTGGGAAGAATCAGAGTTTGTTTTACTGGCAACTATGAAATCACCACTGGGTCTGTCATGTGGTTACGCTGCAGATGGTTTTGGAGCTGCTTGTTTCAACTGCATGAAATATCCCTTTGGACTCTGATGTGATTCTAAGGAATATATGCACTATTGGTCACATGAAAACAAAATCATGTTTTACTTGTCTGTGACATTAATCCATGGTAGCTATAGATTCAGTTTGATGGTACAGCTGCTTCTTTGGGTAAGGAAGGGAAGATGTACCAGTGGGATGAAATAGTAAGCTGTAACAAACCTTTCACAGGCATCATACAGCCCAGCTTAACCTCAGGAGAGACCATCGCTCATAGTCAGGGATGGATGGGGAAGAAAATCCTCACATAGAAGTTTATATCAAGTGTTGTATCAAAGAGGAAACTTCTTTCCCTGAATGGGTGACCGGTACAAGAAGTTCCAGATAAATTCTGATAAATCAGAAAATTGTTTTATAACAATTTTCCCATCTTCAGTAATTTTTGAATAATATATTTCCTGTTTCAGAAGAGAAATACATATAGCTGATAGCTTCGGTGGTCAGACTGCTTTTTCTCTGTAGAGTAACATTTTTACTACAATGTGAAAGCCATAGACAATGCTGAGCTTGTTGCTCATGGCTCATCCCTCTTCTGGTTTCCCAAGCACAAGGACTTTGTGACCAGAGATGGCAAGGCAGTTTGTTCTCCATTTATGTACTTAAAGGGATGGATGGACTTTCAAATACTCTCATTAAGTGAGACATTGACTTCCTTCAAATATCTGGATAGAAATGTCAGGAGGGGAGCTCTTGAGAGATGGATCTCCCTTTAACTCTCTTCTCAAATGTTTCAAAAAACAAACAAACAAACAAAAAAACCAGTCACAGAATGTACATTTTTGTTACTCACAGTCATTATTTAGTGGGTTCTGAGATCTTTGAATATATCTCATACTATTTTTAAAATGCTGAATATTTCAGATTTCAGAGGTGGATATTGAGTATTGAAATGAGATGTTTAGATTTGATAAGACCTGTAGGCATGGTGCAAAGAGAACAGACGTCAGCCCCTGGGCAGATGAAAAATGCAAATCTGAGGTGGACAGGACTTTGCAATGTCAGTCTTAACTTGTAGAACAGATTCAGAAGTTTATTACTAGAGTTGTTTCCATAAAAGAAAAGCAGATTTGGATTGAAAATAGCAAACCATTGTAGTTACAATAACTGGCATTACAGCCTCTAGAAAGGTGACTTTCATCCTGTTGCACAGCCTTCACACTGACGTGTTTGCAGGCAGATTTTGGTGCAAGACCCAGCTTGTTTCAGGATCAGGTATCAGCTGTCTGTAGCAGAGACCTCAGTGATGTTCCAGTGAGAGGATACGAAACCTTACACTGTAGCAAATTACAAGATATAAATGTTGAATCTTCATTATTTCCTCCTTCCCTACTTGATAGACAAAGTTAGAAAATAAATTGGGGGGGGGGGGGGGGGGGGGGAAGCAGGGAAGCTGCAACACCAAAAAAATTGAACTTCTTGCATTTTCTTGTTGAGTAGAAGTTCTTATCTGAACTCTTCGGCCTAGGAAGAGGTGTGAGGTGGGGAAGTCCCTCTGAAGGGCTAAACTCCCCATTCAGGAAGAGCAACTATCTGTAAAGGCATAGCTATAACAGTGCCTGCCAAGTGCAGTGCCAGCTGCTCTCTGCTGCATGGCCTTGGGACTGGAGCACAGTCACGCAGCACTGGTCTGATGCTTCAAATCTGGAGCTTTTGCCCATGGCAGCTTCACTTTATTTGTGTGGAAATTGCTCAGCTCTGACATTTATAGCCTGATTGTTGCTCGCTCTGCTCAGATCCTTCTCTGATCTATTGATCTTTGCTTTATTTTATATCAACAAAGTGTTCCACATTCATTTATAAATCCTTTTAAATTAGCAAAAGTCATCACCATAGTATTTTGACAAAAATTGGACATTTACAAATTGCTGAAATGCCGTGATACCAGTGGGGAAGATCATGACCCAACTCTAACCTTAGAAGCATTCATGTGAAAGAAATACCTTGCAAACAAACTTCCATTGTGGGCTCACATTCTGTTGTTTTCATCAGCAGGACTGGAAAAGCAGCCAGATTTGGCTGAGAGGTGTCTTGTGCAGAGTTGGAGAATGCAGTTCTTTGATTTTATCTCACAGTATCCTGGGTATGACACACTGAATATTTGCTGTGTTCAGCTGATAGGAGCCTCTGGTGCTGTATCACTACCAAGTTCAGAACAAGTAGATCTGTCTCTCTCACTTCCATCTTCAGCACCAAAAATCAGAAAAACAGATCATGTAGATATCACAACAGAAGCTTATATGTATAAAATAGTTGTACTATTAAATATAGCAGTAAAACAGGTTCTAATTGATCAGAGAACTGATCAATATTTGCTTGCTTTAATAATGTCAAATCTGGACTAAATTGACAGTGATTATAATTTGCTAATTTAAGCACTTGGAAAGTTTAGCAGCAATTTTAAAGAAGTTTAGAGGCTATAGTCTGTGTCTCAGTTGATGAATGTCTGTATTACTAATCACAATGACAGTTGTATGTCTTGTCTTCATATTTACCAAGGCTGGAACCACAGTCAACAATGAGAGAATGATTTCTATTCTAACTCACACATATTATCCTATTCTTGATTGAAGAAAATAGGGAAAGTGAGATTTATCACTTGTAAAAGAGGATGCTGGTGGGTCTTACAATGTGCTGATCACAATATTAGCATACTGTGCAAAACAGAAAAATATCCTGCCAAAAGCTTTGCTAGCAAAGGGGGATTTGGTTCATTTACAAAGTTTCAGATCTGAGACATTACTTATCACTTAGAGAAAAGAAAGGGAACAAGAAGGAAGGAGATCCTGTTGGTGATTTTACTTGGATTTCTTCAGACAATGTAGAAGCATAAAACAGTAGGAGAAAAAGGTTTTACAGGAACTGTTTACTTATTAACCAGGGCACATAGTCTGACTCGTGTGCTCTGGAAATGGATCCGATGTGCTGGCAAAAGATCAAGGATCATATAGAAATTTAATATGATTTGCCATTTTTAAATGGGATTCTTTCTTATAACTATTGAGAAGTACTCATTGATTTCTGCCATAAAGGGAAGGAACAGCCACTCCCCATGAAGCAGAAATTAACAGTAGTAGGCAGAAAATACTGGAATTCATGTTGGAAGCCAACAAGTAAGAATAACAAAAAAGCATTACTGCATGAATAAGAACTTCTTATTGCTCCTTAAATAACACTTTTAGAGCAATTTGGAACTGAGCTAGTGTGCTGACAAATGCTTGCTGGAAATAGAATTGTTAAGATTTTGTTTCATTTTTTAAACTCATCTGAAATTTTAGAAAAGAAAGTACATAAGAGGAGAAGAGTAATTCAGGAATTTATATATACAAAAAAGGAAAAAGAAAATAGGAAATGAGCTAAAGAGAGAAGAAGTCATGAGATTGAAAATGATCTTATCTTTAGCATTTACCATTTCTCCTAGGAACTTACCATTATTTCCAGCTGGTGTTTTTATTAAAGGCTGCACAGAATGCAAAACATCTCAAAAACTTGTAATGTGTTTTCCCACTGTTTATTCCTCCTAATTTAGTTCTTCAGTCATAAACATAAAAAGATGCATAAAATCTCCTCATGCTGTAGATATAGGCAAAAATTGGTGATTGGAAGAATTTTAATATAATTCCTATCCTCTGCTCACGTTTCCGGAGGATCAATAAAACTAAGGAAATAAAAGAATTCAGCAGCTATTAAAATCGGTAATAAAAAGATTTTCTGCTATTCTCTGTGACTTCTTCAGTAAGTGTCAGCATCGGGAACATTTTTATTTTTCTCGAACCAGTATATTCACAATCACAAGTTAACATTGTAGAAGTAAGGATTATGCAGCAGGAAGATTTAGACAAAACACAAATGTAGATGTTGAAGATGTGGTGCAGCAGATGCCATTATAGCTTCAAAAGTCAAGTTCAGGATGAACTTGACATGGTACCCCTTGGGGTGGGGCATGCTCGGGGACCCCAGCTGTCTGTATTCTGTAATATCACAGTCCTTTCCTTTGCAAAGTTGGCATGTTGTGGTTTTGAACATAATTTCTCGTGAATGAAATAGGTGGATATCAGATGTGTGATGGACATTATCCATCCTTTAGGATAAACCATTTTAAACCGCTACCTTTGTTGTCTAAGATACTTGTAAATTAGGGGTAATAATATGTCTGCAGTTCATTCTGTTGTCATTGGAATGGATGCTTTGCTTGAATGTGAAATATTCTAGGAGTTATTTTTGTCGTTTTAGGGTGAGTGTGGTGGATCTATCCCATGCTGGGTAAGGAAAGCATTTTATAAGTGATAGTAGAACTGTCGTTCAAATAAACCCTCAAAAATATTTGAAATTATACTTTCTTTCCTCCAAATAGTTCCTCAGCAGTTGATGTTGAAGTTAAATTGTACATGTCATCATCCTTTTTCCTGAGAAGGCTCTCATTCTTCTAAAAAGAATATGTATTAATTTTTAAAATCATATTTACAAGTAACCTACATAAGACCTGCTGATGTCCTGAATTTTCATAAAGCATCCTCTTATGAATTACAGATTCATAAGATGCCTCAGTAATTGTAGCTTGGGTATTTGAATGCATCATGGCTACTCCTGGTGCAATGCATTTTCCATTATAAATAAGATACTGCTTATAAGGCCTGTCTCTCAGGTCACTGAATTCCAACATCAATGACTGCAGTAAACAACATATTGTCTCCATTTAAAAGACATTTGGTTTAGAAACAAAATAGATAATACAAACCTGGCTTATTCTTCATCCATTCTTAATGTACTTTCATATTTTAATTTCCTGAAAATATTGTATTGCACATAATTCCTGTGTATTGGTGGAAGCATTGAGTGTAAGTCTATATTTGAATACATAACTGAATATATAGTGCTTGAACAGTAACCCTCAATGAGTGTAATAGCAAAAAATGACTTGTGCTGTTACAGTTCATAAAGCCTCGATCTTCTAATGAGGAAACCTTAACCATGAGCTTAATACAACTGGGATCTAAAGTATTTAACATTACCAGTCCTTTAAATGCAGTTTAAAGGTATTGTCTTTAACTGTTTTATAACCTGTGCCAGAATTGAGTAGCCCAACTTAAATGCATTCATTTTCTGCTTAGTATTTCACTCAAGGTATTTGAATGTGGTTTTTATCCATAGTATATAAGCTGTCATTTACATTTTCTTTAAAGTGTTTAGTTCAATTGGAGACTCATTCTGAATTATGTTGAGGAGCGTTATATGATCACAATTACTTACATTGCATATTGTCATCTCCTTGCATGCAAGTTAATTTGCAAGAGTACTCTAACTGATAATTGAGCTGTTTAAAACAGATGTATGTGTGTATGTCATGGAAAACATTAAGATATTAATTCCAGTGCTTAGAGCGCTGAATGTGTAACTCTCCTTATTTGGATGGCCCAATTTTTTGCATACGAAGATTCATCAGAAACCTTATGAAACCATTTAGTTCATCTGTGAAATGTCACAAATGAGTTTTCATATTGTAAAGATTACTGATCCAAATCAGAATCCCAGATGTTTATCTTTAATAAAAAGACACTTTTATAAATTCAGGTTATTAAACTGTTATAGGGCTTGGGGATATGAAGTTGACTGTCTTTATGTGAGCAAGCAAAGCTGTTCACTGCCTCCATGCTTACTTTCCTGGCTCGGTTTCTTAAGATGAAGTTCCTCTGTTAAGATCATTCATCTATTTAAAAACAAAACAAAACAAAAACGAACAGGAAAGAAGCAAATCAGTCAGATATAAAGTTATTATTAGATGGGTAGCTACTGAGAAGGGAACAATTTACTGTGAGTTCCAGAATTTTTATTAGATCTACTAATGTCTTCTCTATTCACGTGCATATAAAATAAACAACACATCAGATTTAATGGATACATGTAATTGGTAATATGATAAAAATGTTAGACCTTATGCCAGTTTTTTATTTGTTGTTTTTTTTTTTTTTACATGTTATTCTCTCTTTTGTAATTATAGTGATATTTTTCATTGTGAGAGAAACACAATAGGAACTCTCCTATTATTGTTAAAAAAAAAAAGTCAAATTCACAGAACAATTATTCACTGCAGTTGCCTGTAATCTTCCAGAATCTTTTTTCTATGCGTGTGGATACTTTCTTATAAGTGCATTAATGAAGAATAAATCTAAACAAGATAAGAAGAGAAAATTGGAAGCCTTCTCAATACGTTTTGTTCCCCACAGCAGGAATTACAAAATAATTTTGTTTATTTTTTCCAGTTCTTTGCTGTTGCCCAGCCAACACCTGAGGGATCACAAACGAACCTGGGAGTAAGTAATTAAAATTCAAAGCTTTAACATTCAGATACTTTTACGCTTTCTTTTGCTTCCAACTTGCAAGAAATTTTCCAGACAGGCTTTTAATTAACAGGTGAGCTTAATTGATATGTGTTTTTTTGTAAATGGAAAGGATATCAGTGAGCAGTAAAGGAGGAGTTTTTCCTACTCGTGTTTTAAGAGCTTTAGCTTATTTGCATGTTGATGTTTCTGTTGGATCCATTTTCTTTAATGAAAAAAAAAAAAATAAAGTGGAATTTCTAAGTATTGAATATAGCAGAGAAAGAGTTTACCAGAATCATGACTAACTTTCACAGCATCTCCCAATGTGAAACTACATGTTGGATATGCCTGACAGGTTAGCCTGCTGTGTTTATTAAAAAGTAAGAGTGACAGAAATTCATAACACTGTAAGCAATCTGTTGTTGTGTTTAGCTAAGCTATATGTGATTTTACTAGGTTGAAACTAATTTAACCTAACTTTACCAACTAAAATACAAATGTCAGATCAGAATTAGCCTCGTGGATGCCTATTTCAGTGAATGTGGAGTTACAGGAGATGTCAAACCCACCTTAGAGTTGAAAAGAGTCACCTTCTGCAGGTGTAGAAGTGCCTGCCTATCAAATGCCTTAATTTAGATGACATGGATTCCCTAATGTTTAACACAAACCTTCTGCTCTGCAGTTTAGGACTGTTGTTTATTTGTTTGGCTGTGGTTTTGCCTGCCAATGGTGAAAGTTCTGGGGGGCTTTTTAAATGATGGACTTCTGAAGGAGACCAGCATCATGTGGAATCAGATAATGTGCTGTTTGTTTTCATGCTTGGTATTTTATAAACCTAAGCCATGCTGTGCACTGAAGGTGTTTTATGAGTTAAAGAAGCAGCCAGGCAGAGTTTCTTGTGTAGGCAGTAGTGGGACCGCACTCACATTTGATCATGGAAAGATTCCTTCATCATCATCACTGCTTGAACGTGTGAGTCTGGTGGGAGAATTGGTGAGAAAATTCTAGTACAGTTAATGTGTTCTTTGTGCAGTAACTCTTGACTGAGCTCCATATTTTCATCACTGCTCCTCTTTTTGAGTATTTGTTGCCATATTTATTTCACTCATCAGGCATGTAAGCAAATGATCTCTTCCTTAAGCAACAGTGACCTAAATGGGCATTTCATAACAAAATTGGCTTATACCTGAACTGTGCAAGAATATATTTATATAATTCATTCATATGAAGACACTCTAGCTGTTCTCTGATATTGTTTCATCTGTCTTTGTGAAGTATGATCTTTCAAGGAAGAAAAATGCGGAGATTATTATTTGAAAAACAAAACAAAACTATTTTGCTTTTCAGTAAGGTATATATTTCATAATAAACATTAAAATAATTCCAGCCTCTGAGAGCATATTTAGAATTGTCCATCCTATGAACATTGCATAATTCCTTGCAAGTAGAACTAAGGGTGTGGTGAATTATAATGTTAATGCATTTATCAATTAATGCAAGAATCAAGCAGTTTTCTCCTGCAGATATTGCCAGATCCACCTTTTAGGAAGAATGCCAAACTATCTTTCCAGAGACATGGGTGTCCAGTACAAAATTCATCCCCCCTTTCTACAATGGAACCAGAAATTAATAGTCTTTCCCCTGGGCTTTCTTCTGTGACAGAAAAAGAGGAATGTTTTTCTTTGTGTGTTAATCAGTAAAGAGAAGCATCTCACATGCAGCACACTTCAGCCTTCCTATTTCACATTCTTCTGGTTGTGTGGTAGTTTTTGTGTACCATAGCTTCCCTGTTTATGTTTGCCAGAGAAACAGGGGTTTCTTTCATGTTTTTTGTTTGTTTTTGTTTTTAAATGTACATTTTTATCTGTTGATTACTTGAAGTAGGCAAAGACATTAATGGTATCAATAGTCCAAACATATCCTCCTGCCTGATGGTCTTGACTTTATAACCTCACAATCTGTGATAACAGTATTATCAAAAAAAAAAAAAAAAAAAAAAGGTCTGGCTATTGAAATTCTCCAGGTCCTAGTGGCTAAAACATCTTCCATCTTCTTTACTTGCTACATGCCATTGATTTGCTACATGTATTTATTACATGCCAAGCAACTCACTCTGTTATAATTTGGAGGTGTAGTAGGCACACCAGTGGCAGAATGTCACCAAGCACCCGGGAGGCTGATCTAAGTCTCTCTTTGGGACTGATCCAAGGAGCAGAGAGTAAAGGCTTAAAGCCACCTTTAACTTCCCAGGAGCTGAATTGGGCATCATAATACTAACCCAAAGAGCTGGCTCAAAGCTTTATGAAATTGTAGAATATGTGAAAGCAAGCTGTGAAGACTTAATCCAGATAATATCACAGTGGTATAACGATGGACTGGGGCAGCAACTGGGAGATTTGGCAGGGGATGTGTCTGCAAAATGGCCAGCATTTCCTTCTTCAGAGATGTTAATTCATTGTTAAAATAAAAGATAGGCTGTTAAAACAAATATTTTCAAAGTATTTCACCAAATACTGAACAATGAGCACTGTTGTACACTGAGAAACAAATTAATGAATCAAACATTGCAGTACTATCCACAGGGGCTCGTTTAAAAGCAAATGCATGACAGAGCTGGAAACCAGCTTAAATGCAAATGAGCTGATGTGATGAAATCTGTAATGTTTGATTCATTAATTTGTCTCTCATCGTACAGCAGTGATCATTGTTTAGCATGTACAACTAACGAAAAACCCTAAGAAACAGGGATTTCCAACTTTCTAGAATAGCTTTACTTTAACAGAGAAGTTGTCAGGTAGTCTCATGATCATGTGAGATCCTTGCAGCATCTGTAGCAATCAATTAAAACAACAACAACAAAAAAAAGTAATATATATTCTATTTTTCTTGTTATGCAGGCTAGCAGATGGAAAGAAGGAGAGCCAGCATCACATGATCTGCTAGCTTTCCAAGGGCCACCAGCAGCTAATATGTTATAGTTAAAAGGAGAAAAACACTTGAAAAAATAAAATCTTGGCAGTGTGCTGAAGTAGAAGTGTGTTGCCCCAGCCATCATTAGACTCGGTAACTTTCCAGATTTTAAGCCACTGTGAAAACAAGATATAACACCCAAAGGGTGAGGTGTAGGGGGTCAACTTTATTGTTTTTCTTCTATAGAAGTTAAGCTATTAAGTATCAGTTCTGGTAGACATTCTGGAAACATGTATTAAATAGCGTGCAGCTTACCTCAGCCTATTGTTGTGTTTCTGTTCACAGTCATTGCATACATGACTGTAACATTTGAGAGAACAGGACAGAAAATGATTATCAGGTTTTAACAGCTGCTGTAAAACATACCATAAAGTGTTGTAATTTGGACTACAGTGATGAAGAAAATTTTACCTGACTCAGTCTCCGTATTTACAGCCACAATAATTTTGTACAGTTTCATTTTTATTAAAATTCATCAATATGATGGCTTTGATTAGTAAGAGCCATTTGTGAGAGATGTTGGTAGTAGCCTCATGGTGTACCAGGAAATAAGAAAAACAGAAGTATTTTGTAGCCCGTCATCAGCACATAATAAAAATTGGCTCAGTTAGGATTCACATTTTTGAGATTCTTGTTCCAAATCCAAATGCCACACATTAGGAAAATCTGTCTTTTTCCATTTGGTATCTACAATAAGATGACATTTAGGCACATTCAGCACTAAGCACCTTGCAGGTAGCTCTAGGTGTTGAAATCTGCAGTTAACTACAAAGCTTGTATGCTCTTGATTCAAACATACCAATTTTTATCACATCAACCTATAAAACTGATTCATTTACTGTTTTCTTAGTGGTTTGTTGTTGTTGTTTGTTTGTCTATTTTTTCCCCTAAAGAACAAATACATTCTCTTGGCTTTTTTTGAGATTACAAGCAATGTCTTATCAAATATTTTGTTCTGTAACACAGCTAGCCCTTGAATTCAACTAAAAACAATTGTTATGCCATTTGTAATTGTGTGTAAAGGATCTTTTCCCATAGAAATGGCTGTATCAAATCAAATCTTAGTAAGTCTGGTCCTGTTATAAATATAATTCTGTTTTTAGAGCGTACTACATACTGAACAAAAGTACTTCACACTTTTTCAAAGTCTACCAAAATCTCTTGAAAAGGGTGGTTAGAAGTGTATGAATCATGACTGAGACTTTCTTCATATGTTTCTGGAATCTGCTGTTCCTAGGTGGGCACCTAAGGGTTCTTACATACTGTATGGTAACTGTTGGGTCCCAGCCTGAACCACTGAGTGAGCACCTGGTGAAAGGAGCCCATCAGCCTTGGAAGCACAGGTGAAAGTAGTTCAGCTGTGTGACCAGAAGGGGAGCAGCCTGACTCCACCTCTCTCTGACTCCATTTAAGGGTTCACTGTATTGATCTTTCTGATTGTTACATGTATGGAGTGAACTGTGGGGAGGAAATCTTTGAAAACAAACCAAATGCAGCTGCAAAGGTAATAGGAATTTAATTCCTAGGACATTTCCTATCTGTGTCTATTTATAATTGAATATGTGTCAGGCTTGATATTTTACTTATTTTTTTTTTTTATTATTTTTTTTAATTATTTTTTTTTAATGCTCTGTCAGCCACTTAGGTTTGTTTGTTTTTATTTTTTTATTTTAATGTTCCTAGCACATTAGACTCCTTCTGTCCTGTCTCACTGTAGTGTAATGTTATGTGTCTTCACTGAGTTCAAATTATTTTAAAAATGTGTAGGAAAAAGTAGATAATTTGTTAGTTCATTAATAGCTTGCTCTGTTCTGTGAAAGCCAGTGGCAAAAATCCTGTTTGAGTCAGTGATTCAGAACCAACAGTAAAGGATGCTGTAGAGTGTTTTGCACAGATTCTTAGTGTTACCTGCATGTTTTCCTTTTATCCAGTTAAAAATCATTTTTTATGGCTGTTTCTGAAATTACAAACCATTATTTCTTGTAACATCAGCATTTTTAACCTCATGCAGGTATGACATTTAGTAACCTATTCTTTGTCCCTTTTTGAATGCATTTCTTTTGTTTTCTCTGTGATTGGGATTACAACATCAAGTGGACTATCCACCCAATGCACAGGCATTTGCTCACTTTCTTTCTGGAAAAGCAGTTGTGCTTCTGTGGGTAGGAATGTTAGCAGCATGATAAGGAGTTGGGCAAGATAGCTGTGCCTTCCAGCCAAGAACTAAACCGCAGGTGATGTTAGAGATATACAGTGGGTTGTAGAGGAAGGCTGGTAGAAGAACTGCAGAGCTGACTGAAGGCATCTAACTGCTGAGATACTGTAGTATTCAATTATCTTTAATTACTAAGCTAGCTTCACCATCATGGCACCAAGGATTGATGTGATAGTACTAGGGACACAGATTAAGTTGTTCTTGTGCTTAGTATTATTATTGTTATTATTGGTCTTTCTTATATTTTGTTTATTTGTGCCTATTAGATCTTTTCTTTGAAGTCCTACCTAGTGTGTTGTTTTCTCTCCAGAACCAATTTTTGCTCTTATGTTGGTGAAGCATTTTCTTATGGTTATGTTTATTTCCATTCACAAACCATTGTGGGTGTATTGCTTGACTTCTGAACGTTGTTCCATTTCTTAGCAGCCTCTTTTTTACCATCTCTTTTAGCATGTCCAATCCTTTGCATCAGTCTTTTGGATGGTTTAATTCCTCAATTCTTCAACTGATGATATCAGACCTGTTTATGTTACTAGGAACAGCCAAAGAATTATAACTTGTGCGTGCCGTTCCGCTTCATGCACATGTTTATTAGTGAGCTAGTAATGTTGTAGGAAGTTGCTCTAGCCATTGCCTGATAGAGTGTACAAAAATTACAGTATAGTAATTCAAAAATGTGTTATCTCAAAAGAAGGCTTTGCCTATGAACTTCTACTCTATTCAAGTTACAGCAGGTGGTTTTAACTAGTTAAAAATAACCCAAACTTTTGAAAACTTTGTTTTTTAGGTTTTCAGATATTACAAGCTTTACAAATCAAAAGGTGTTATTGTTAAAGAGTGGAACTGAATATTTTACAAGCCACAGAAGAATTTGTTTTTAGCATTTTCCATTTGACAACAAAATGTTATGCTTTAATTTTTATTCACATTCTATTTTAATCTTATGTGAAGATTTTGAAAGTGACAGTCATTGCTCCTAGCCTGCAGTCTACAACCAGGAAGAATTTTGAGTTTTCCCTAAGTGTTCATTTCATGAAAGTACTTTATAACTTACATATTAGCATAAGGAAACAAAGGAACTGGAGGTAACAGAGGAGATTTAAGATTAATTAAAAGGTTGTGGTTGCTTAAAACTGCTTCCAGGGTCCTTGATCGCTTTGTTTAAGGTCTAGGAAGAACAAGCATCAGCATGGTTTTGAAGGCTCTGATTCAGTCCAAACAGTTCCCTGGCTGCTAAACCAAACTGCAGGTGTCAGCCCAAGGAGTGCTGGACAGACACAGCCGAGCTAAAGGAAAGTTGCTGGATTGTGAGATAGGGCCAGTGTGCTTCTAATCGGAGGGAAAAGAAATTCAGTAAGATAATGTTGTTGCATGGAGGCTCAAATGGCAGAGCAGTGTATTAGTTTTATTTTTACTGGCCTTTTTAAGGATTCTGTACTACGCAGACTGTGAAACACACCAGAGAAGGGTTCACCCAGGAGTTTGCTTGGACTGTAAATAGAAGTGGAGCAACTTATAATTAAACAAAATAAAAATAAACAAAAAAATAAACAAAAAAAAACTTTTAAATTGGAGTTGAGCTTTAAAAAAAGACCATGAGTAACACCTAAACAACTATGAGAAAATGTGCTATTGTGGGTTTTAGTAGTAATAAGTCACAGGTTTTTCTGCATACCCTTAAATATTCCTTAACATAATGAAAAAAATCGTCCCCACCCTGAGGATGTCCAGCCTTGAGGCACATTGTCCAGTCTGCACACTTAGATTTTTGTTTCTTGAGTTATTCCTGTGTTGAGCTCAGGGTAGGGACAGATGACCTCCTTGAGGTCCTGTGCAACCTGGATTGTTCCATTTTCCTTATTGGGACTAGATATTGACCAGATGATCTTGCATGTCTTTTCCAACCTTGTGATTCTATGATTGGAAAAGCTGAACACTTACTGTGTTGCCTTTTCCAGTAGGTAACTATTCAGAAACAGTAATACTGATCAACTCCCAGTTAATAGCATTCTATGAATTAATTTTAAGTCCTTTCTGAGAAGAGAGGCAAGTAATTTTAGGTATAACTGGGGCAGAGAGAGATGCAGTAACATGTTAAAGGTTACCCAGGGTAACGTGGGGATCATGGCACGATACACTCTTGTATGTCCTTGCCTTCTGTATTGTTTTTCCAGGAGAGGTGCAGTGTAGCCTTAAGTTCATATCACACAGGGGTTATTACATTTAAAGTGTATTATTCTTTACTGGTGGTTTGTTTTTTGTGTTTGTTTTTTTTTTTTTTGTTTTTGTGTTTTGTTTTTTTTTTTTTTTTCCTGAGAAAACATGAAGACATGGCTTATATTAAAAAAAAAAAAAAACAAGACTCTCTTGTCTGTCAGATAAAGCATGGGGAGCCAGTACCAGTCTCTTAACTAGTCAGCTGAGAAGTTTAAACTTAAAGAAAATGCTTATGAAGTGAAGTCTGCCATGAAGTTCATAAAACTAGATGAGCTGTAGCACCCCATCGCATTACTCTTAGCACCTAGTAGGAGAGCACCAAGCAGCAGCCAGCCTCTGTCTGGCACCACACACAGATGTCACTCCTGGCACGAGCCTGCATCAGGGTGAGTTATGTTTGGTGCATGGTGTATCCTGAAGGCCAGTTCACCCCTTTGAATAAATGGTGTGCCTTATTACCAACGCAAATGGATTCCATGAAAGTTGCATAGCAGGATTAGATCACTTCTGAAGACTTGTTACCAGGATAAGCGAATATCATGTTTTGTAATGTACTCTTCTATTTCATTTCTCAGTCACTTATTAATCAAAAAGCAGTAGTTCTGTCCATTTTCCTCTTGTGTAAAAATTAATTTAATTTCTGTGAAGAATCTTTAAGGAATTGCAGTAAATGCTGAAAGATTTAGAGGAAAAACTCTCAGACTTCTAGTTAGTTAGTTGGTCTTTCTTTAGATCTGAGTTTTCCCCTTTTGTGTTGTAAGACATATGACTAAACCAATTTGGTCTTTAATCCATAGAACATGCTGTCAACCTCGTCTGTCTGCTTTTGTGTCCGTGCTTACTTGACTATGACTACAGATGTGAAAAATTGAATAGTAATAAGTCTCTTGCTTATATTTGATATGCAATTTTTAGATGTTTTATATGCTATTTCCATATATACATTTGCTGAGAACTGGTCTTTAAAATTACTTTTTACTTATCTTCATGACTCTAGACTTTGAAGTAATACTTCAATGACAGCTGAACTGAGACACTTTAACAGTTTCTGAACGGGGTCTGAACAGACCTCTCGGTATTCTGCACCATGCAAAGGAGCTGCTTCCCTCTTGAAAGTTTTATCATGTAGGAGGCTATTAAAGTTATGAGTTTAGGCTGAGGCATGAATAAATCCTGAGTCTTACTGATGATGTCATTAAAGCGGTCAATAAAGTACATAGTAGCAAATGCTTTCCATGCTACTAAGATCAGCTAAGCAAATCAGGATACACGAGCAATTAACTCTTTAATTAAGATGAATGGATGACATTAGCCCTCCTTAAACCCTGCTCATCAGCATTTACAAATAGAAAAAGACGGATGTCTCCTTCCCAAGAAATCTAGCTTTTATTTTTCATTCTTTGACAGTATCTCATTCTTTCCACTTTGTAAACAAATTCACTGATGAACACTGCCAACCGCAGAGATTTTAACAGCCCTATTCAATCAGTGCTATTTCTCATTGCTCAGAGGTAATGTATATGAATTTATCTTATTTTTGGGGAAGTTGCATTGAGCCTGTGATCTTAATTGAGAAAAATAAAGGTATTTTGATGACCAAGTATGAGATCATAGGAATTCAATCAGCATGATATGTTAGAAGCCATATAGTTAAGTACTATTAAGTTTCTTGCCTTTGAATTGGGTTATTAATTTTGAAAAAGTTGTGTATAGATTGAATGAATAAAGCCTCCCAGTTCTGTCATTGCAAATCAGAGTAATCTATCTGGAGGCAGATAGATTATCTCTGCCTCCATTCAATGCACGCACTGCAGTATTTGTATAAAGAACAATAAGAATTTGCAATGATTGAAGTGTTGCAGCCCTTTTCCAATCTTACAGAATCATCAGATTCTCACTTACAAAGTCACATTTATTGCTGCTTTCTGTTCCTAATGGCATATGGCACACACAATATCTGGAAAGGAATGTTTTCTTCATGCATGTGTTTGAATAACATACACTGCATGTGTAGGACAGATTTAAATCAACGTATCAGTTGAAAATGAGAGTTCAGTGCTATTTTCACAAACAAAACAACTGTGTGCAGTGCTTCAGATATGGTTTTTACCCATGTTTATCTTGCTATGTTACTTTTTGGTTGTGTTTGTTTGTTTGTTTGTCAAGCCTGTTTTTTTTACAAGGCAATATTAGGAGATTTCTTTCTCCTTCTGTAAAAATCCTCTTTGCAAAGAGTTGAAAGTGCTTAACATTCATTTATACTCATGTGGCAGTATGCTCCCAACCATCCCCTAGCATCTTCATTATGCCTAAGACCTTGCTTGTCTTTTTGCTTTTGCAGAAAAAGACTTTGCCCTTGCTCAGGACTGAAAACAATACTTGTAGCTCAAAGAACTGACAGCAGACACCTGGTTCCATAGGTGTCAATGCTGAATACTGTGGCTATGAGTCAGTTATCTTTCCCCATAAACAGAGACCCATGGAGTTCCCCTTGCAAAAATCTGGCTATTGTCAGGATCTCACCTTTGAGTAGGGGTGACTCTTGAGGTTTCTTACTCCTGTTCTGTGATCTACCTTGACATGGTAAAGCATTGCCAATACAGAACTGTGGTGTTATATAGCTTTAAGCTGTACTAGCTTTGCTAAGATTAGATGCTAGATTGATTGTGCAGTCCTACCCTCTATGTAGCAAATAGTCAAACGTATCTATAGCCATTTTGAATATTGTTAAAGTCACTGTCTTCATTGTTTAAATTGCTGTATTATACCTATTTAATAAATGTCTTCCTGCCTTTCTCTCATGAGTAAAATGCATGATGCTGTAGTTCCCATCTGCAGCAACCCAGTATCTCTGAAGTATGGGAAGTCTGCATGATGTCTCTCACTGTAGCTGCAGGAGCTGTAATTGCCACAGAGTTAGGGATACCCTCATTCACTTTTATGTAGTACATACATCAATATCATAAAGAGTTTTCATCATTTCTACTGCATTTTAAAGGCAGAATGATAATATTTTTATATGGCTAGGCATAAATTAATATACAGAGATGCAGACATCAAATTATTTTAAATGCATGTATATATCTGCAGTTATGGGAGAAAGAAACTGAACTTTCAAATTTTGGATCCAGATGGTTGAGAAATCAGCGTTTACGAAAAGGCAACACTCAGTGCTCATGCATTTGTGAAAAAGTTGAGTAATTCAATTTAAAAAGACAAGAGGACATTAGGATGGAGAGCATGAAATAAATAAAAAGTACATAGTAGAAACAGAGAATAAAGCTGTAATCAGAAAGAAAGTTAATCCCTTCATTTTACGACTGTCAGTTCAGTGAAGTTTCTGTTTTAATATTATGTGCAAGCCAAACTGCCAAGTTCTATTTATCATCTGATATAAATCTAGCTCTAGTCCAGGATACTGGAAAACCTCTCTTGTAGAGTTTTACCTCTTTAACCTCAAATGAAAACTGGCATTCCATCTGGATAGTGTCCAATGTGTCACATTTTGGTAGTCATCAACCAGCTCGCCTTATAAATCAAGAGCAGTGATTAAATAATCAAGATTTTTGAAATGCCTTGAGGGAATTGCACGTTTTTTGCATCAGTGATTAGTATTCAGTGGTAATACTGAAATCTATTTGAGCTGCAGATATAAAACTGCATTTTGCATACTGGGCATAATCAGAGAGATTATATTCAGAAAGTGTGCTTCCCCTAAGACAGCATAAGGTTATGACTTTTGCCACGGCTCCATTGTTAGTTTAAGTGAGCTTTGTCCTTGCTGTTGTACATCCCTTCATACACCAGACTAAAATCTTTTCTGCAGCTGTGTACTGGGAAAATGAAAACTCCAGGTAATAGCTTTCATAGGGCAGCTGGTTAAATAAAACTCTGGCCCCTGAATGGAAAGCTGTTTTAATTAAAGATCTTTTCAGTTATTAAATCTTAGCTTATATTGTATCATTTCTTTTGTTGTTACAAGTAAGCAATTTGTTATTTAAAGTCATTCCCCAAAAATAGTCATTAGAAGCAATGAGGGTGACTGCAGTTCACAGAAGATAAAATGCAAAAGAGACTGATTAAGAAAAAAGTTATTGTTCATAACACACACACACACACACACACACACAAACAGGAGCCCAGGCTCTAAATCTAATGATGAATTTAAAAGAAATGTAGGAATCTAAAACTGAAAAATGCTTTCCTAAAAGCCTGTGTTCTGATTGTGTGAAATCTTGCAGGTTGCATCAGCCTCGTTTTTTGTGTGCCAGTTCTGCTTCTCTGAATGTCCACTTGGATCTAAATGAAGAGAACAAACTGCACAGAATGAGGGCATGGCTGAGGGATGAGCTGCCCTGGGGCTGGTGAGTTCAGGTGTACTTTGCACCATCCCACTGTCAGCTACAGAGTTGTCCTGGGTAACACAGAGCAGTGGACAACTCATCTTCCCACCTCCCGAAGTGGCTGGTTTTACTGGAATAGAAGTGTAACTCTTACCCTTTAGGTAGTCTGTAGAAAATGCCTTGGAGTGCACAGTGCTTCCAGGTTTAAGATCACTGCTTTTGATAGGCTGCCATGCCCTGATGCTAGGTTATTGTGCTTCCGTTATGATTATTTTTAGTAACAATAAAAAATAAGCAAAGCAGCTTGCAGTGGTGAAAATAGTGTTTGAGACTTCACGTGAAGTCTTTCCATATATTGATCCCAATATTTCATGTAGTTTTGAATATGTTGCAATCATATTTAATACAGTTTGTGTGCTAAATACATGTTCATGACTGGCCTGGAAGAGATTAGAGACTGGGGCTGATATGCAGTCATTTTGAAAGGGCAAGGGAATGTGGATTTGTAGTTGGTCAGTCCTACTTTCTATTCCTATTGCTGACAGATACTGTAGCATCCCTCTGTATTCTTTCATAGCCTGTTAGTAGGCATCAGTCGCAGCATCGATGCTCATCCTATCCTATCATGTTGACAAAACTCCAGATATAAGGAAAGCTTATTATTGTCTTACTTCATCAGGTAGCCTTTTCCCTCTGACTTTGTCCATATCCATATGTTATTGTGCCTACAACCGAACTGTTGCTGCATCTGCTCTGGAAGAGAATTCTCTCACTGAAAACACAGGGCCTGAGTTCACCGTCTTTCTTGATCAGGAATTTCCTGAATTTACTCCTCTCTCTCTCTCTCTCTCTCTCTCTTTTTTTTTTTTTTTTTTTAATACTTCCATTTGATGTTCAGTTGTGATGATAAAGTGAATTTGAGCCTTATGTGCTTGAGATAAGGTAGAAAAAGCAGCTTGGACTCTAGTGTGGGATGTTCTTCCTTTCAGTGTTCTGGTTTCTGCACTGTTTTTGTATCATGTTAAATGCTTATTGAATAAAAACACATTACTTGAGGATAAGGAGCAATATAATAAAGAAAATGGGGCACAATCTGGCATGGCTTAATTCTCATGCATACAGCTAAATTTTCTTATACCCAGAACAGGATGCACTCAAAGCAGTGGCTGGGAATGGTCTTCAGCCATGCTGTCATCTCACCTGTATGTAGGAGCTGTGTGGGAGAATGTTAGCTGTCCTAGGCCAAAAGATCTTTGGGGGACCACATAATATGCTTGTGCCTGTGTCCTGGCCCAGACACTACATTCCTGTCTGGCAAAGTCCTTACACATTAGGCATGTAAGTACTTCACTGGAGCTATCCCTAAGTTTAATTGCATGCAATTTACTGGATGTGAGACTAAATTAAAACCTGTGAAATATTTTCAGATAGCTGGATGAAAGCAGTTGTGTAATTTTGTGACATGCACACAGAAGCATTGACTAAAACAACAAAAAAAGAAAAGTAAGTGAAAAGAGTGACTCTAAAAAGCACTCCCTCTTCCCCGTCACCAAGGTGGCATTTCTTCTTTATTCCAGCAGTGGTCAAAATCTTACAGACATTATGATCTAGTATCTGCAGCACCTGAGCAGAATCTGACGTAAGGTGAATAATAATAAAAAAGAAATAGCTTATCAGTAAAGATATTCTGTAATTTTAAGCGCATTCTATTTGTTTTTAGGCTGGATTCCTACCTAATTCTGTTGATGTGTATTGTGCTTGAGTATGTGAAATGTGATCTCTGTGTGTTTCAGGTGAATGTTGCATGACTTCATGCAGTAAAATGGAGATTAAAGACATTTGTCTTTATCAAAATGGAGGCAAACTTAGTGTTTGATGAATTCTGTCTTTCATTTGGTATGTTAGTCAGCTCTCTGTTATTGATGTAAGCTTGGCTTGTCTTATTTTTAAAGATAGCTACATTACTCCCCATTTCTCCCGGGTTTTTAATAATAGGTAGCACGTGCCTTGTGAGAAGTTGAGCTGTTTGTTTCTAAGTTCACTGCTTTTCAGTCTTGGTAACTTCTAAGCTACTGCAACTACCAATTACCTGGTAATCAATACAGTATCTTCTACTCTATGGCTAAATATTCTTCAGCTTTATTTCCATGAAGATAGTGATGTAAAATAATTTCTCCTCGACCTTGGTTTGATATTATTGCAAGTCCATTTCCTCGATTTGATTACCTCCTAATACATTCAGCTGGCATCAAGCAAGAGGTTGGGTACATTAGCTCTTGAGGCATTTCTTTTTTCAAGTATTCGCTTTGGGGCCGACCCCTGCAGAGCTGTCATTTAAGCACGCTGCAATACACTTCTCTAAATAGTGGCTCCCTTCTGTTCCTGTTGGTCAAATAGATCCCCTCTCTCTCTTACACGGCTGCTGCTTGGTAGCTTTGAAGCATTTCTTTCTAGTTGTTTTATGTCTACGGCTAATTACTTTTCCCACAGGCCTCCTAATTTCAATCTTCTATTTCACCAGAAATCTAAGCACTTACCAGTTGGCTTTATTTGAGTCTCTTTATTGAAGACTAAATTTTTGTTTTTGCCTTAAACCATGCTTTAGATTTAACAGCTAGAGTTGGATGTTAGCTTATATGTAGAGGTACAGTACATGAGCGGGGAGTATTCTTAACAAAAGAAGGAGTGAGAGACTGTTTTGTAGTTTGGTATAAGAAAATCAACTTCAGAGATTTAAGGGCTCATTTTCAGGGTACAGTACGTTATTAGCTGATCTTCTTGGGAAAATTCCCTACTGAGGTTTGTTAATGTTTTGGTGGAAGTGAGTAGGGAATGCTGAACAGAACCCACTGATGTGGTTATTTTAATCCATGTGCCTCTTAGCTTAATACAGAACATTAAATTACTCTGCTGAATAATTAGGCATTTGTTAAAGAAAATAGATTAGTGGATGATTTGCCTTGTTTTGTCCTCTTCTCAGCAGATGTGCTTATTCTTCTACTGCTTAGAGAGTGCAAGAAGTTCTCTGTATTCATCTACTCAGTAGTGAACCTGAAATCTCATTCGCTGCATATAGTGTTGTGTGCAGAGGTTTCGGACTCTACTCCTCTTTGTTTTTTTGTTTTTTGTTTTTTTTTTAAACTTCGCTTCCACAATACTTTTGGATTGTTTTATTTTACGTACTACTGTGAATAGATGTTTCCTGGACTCAGTTATTGTGGTATTTGGAATATTGTGTCCAATTGTGTGCTCTCCAATATAAAAGAGGTCTATAACTACTGGAAGGAATCCAAATAGGGACTGTGAAGATGATGAGGGCAATATTTTCACACTATTTTCAGTGCTGCACAGTGGCAGAAACAAGAGTCAGTGGGCACAATCTGAAATATGGGCTGTTACATATGAACATAGGGAAATACCACTTCCTCTTGAGTGCGACATAGCAATGGTACAGGTTACCCAGGGAGACTATGGAGTCTTCTTCTGTCTTGGAGACATTCAGAGGCTGTCTACCACAGATCAAGGCATAGCTGTAGGTGGCTTGACTCAAGCACATGGGTTGCAGCACTGGGCCTCTGGAGGCCCCTGCCAGCCTCAGCCATACGGCTGTTCTGTGCTGTAGTTTGTGATAGCGGTCAAATTCACCTGACAAGGACAAAAAGAATAATAATAATAATAATAATAAAATCTAATACCAACTTTGCATGGACATACGTGACTGCATTTAGCATCTGCAATTGACAGTAACATGCAGTCACATCGCAGCAGTTATTTTAATAAAATACCAGTTGCTAAAATATCATTTTCTGAAATGAAAATAAGAGGTGTGCTGTATTGTAACTAACAGCACATGAAAGCCTTTCAGAATTAAGTCATAAGTATTTCTTATTACAGGAAAAACACTATTTCTTGCTGGCAGTAGTGACAGCAGTAGCAGGAGGCATTAGTAAATAGGATATGAAAGAGTCAGAAAAGGAAACAACAAAAATAAGTCTGAGGCTTTTGGATGTTGTAGCTATTGGCGGTTAAATGTAAAGCATTATCTGAGAAATAATATATTCAGCAAATGACATAAGTAATTGAATTGTACAAGGATAAAGTGTTCAGTTTCATGAGGGCTGAACTCCATATCCATTAAGTATAGTAGGCAGACTCTCACGGGCTTTAGATGAAACCTCAAATAAAGCAGTTTGGTTAGTGCTGTTTGACCAGTGTTATCAGTAAGTTTGTGCCATCTTAGTCTCATGCTGTGTTTTTAGCATACTCCAACTGGTCATAATACAATGACCAACATGTTGCATGCTTTCAGACTAATGAACTTCTTGTATGCTATGTATGCTAGTTTTAATTAATAAAAAAAAAGCTGCTTGCAGATATTTTAGATATTGATGGGTGTTTGGATCATCTTACTTAATTCATTTGATACAAATTTCTATCAGCTTGTAAACTAATGCTCTCCATGATGACTTAAGGCAAACCATTAAATGTGATGTCATGGGAAGCTTCTTTTCATAAGTATAACTGGTTAGAATGCACACATTGTTGAGAATTCAATCTGCTGGCAGAATTAGCAGCAAATTCTGCGAATTGTGGACAGCTTACTGGACACTTACCTGTAACTGACATGTATGAGAGTTGGGGGGAAACAGCAACTGATAATGCTTGTGGAAAGGTTGTGGTGATTGCTGTGCTCCAGGTTGGCGAGGCACTTCTCAGGAAGCACTGTCATCAAGCAGCCTAGTATGCTTACTTAGTTGTGGTGTTTCTCCACACTGAGAGAAGGGAATATCTCACCTCCATATCTGAACAACTGCACTCCAGCTGGCAAACATTGCTTTAGCTGAAGAATTCTGATAACTATTTGTAATAAGCTATTGCAGCTGCTCCAGCTCATTCTTTGCTTTTGTATATCAGAGTTTGCATTTAGTATTTTCTTTTATGATTTCATGTTACTCTTGTTAGATTCCTCACAGCTTCACTCCAAATAGGAACAACAAATTATACTAGCATTGCCAGAGTTGTGTTATGTTTCTGCTAATAATGGAATATTTTTCCATAACTTTGGCTGTGTAAGATGGAATAAACAGAAATTCACTGTTCCTTGGTGGCTTTCTTTCTTCTCCATAGGAGGTAGCAAGTCTCCTTTCATTTCAGCTTGCTGTCCTCAAAGTTTGTGCCATTTGGAGGCTAAGCTGTGGATGACAAACTGCAGAGCTGACAGGAAAACATGCAAGGTTGATATATCAAACAAGCTACGCTGCTTGTGCTTTGACTGTCATTGCTTTCAGGAAAATAAATAATTCTGCCTCAGTCTGTGCAACACTCAGTAAGAGTTTCTTCACCTTACTCTTCTATATAAATGTGCAATCCAAGTGCTACAGTTTTCTAAAACAAATAATACGAGCAAGTATTTTTAAACAAAGTCATGAAAGAGAGAGGCTTATATTCTTTTCTTTTTTTCCCAGCCATTTTCAGCAAAGCTAACAGAAAGGTGATAGTTCCTTTCATGAACTGTGAAAAATTCTGTAGATATTTCTCCGGTTTAACAACCAAATGAAAACGTTCTCTATTCCCCACTTGCTCTGCAAATTTTGCTGCAAGCACCAACAGCTTTACACCAAGAAGACCCAGAGGAATTTTCTATCAAAGCAGAAGTGTGCACCACAAGAGCAGGTGAAAATGTGATGGAGAGAGGTGTGAGGTCTGTGTGTTTGCGGTAAGCTTAACCCATGCCATCCTTCTTCTAAAATACAATATTCTGTTTTATTTCCTAATTCCACTGAATTTAGTTGTTGAACTTTGTTCTTGTGAGAAATGTATTACTTGGCATTCATGTACATAGTGGTATGATAATGCATCTAAGATTGTTCTTTCAGAACTCACCCAATGTGTTAACTTACTCTAGAACTAGGGATATTTAAAGCATCTTTATTTCATTATCTCATTTATTATGTTGTAGTTGGCAACCAATTAATATAGATATTTGGAATTACAGATAAAAGAAACTAAATTACTGTGTAATAATAGAATCATAGAAAACTTTTATTCAGTATTTAATCTTATATTAGCTGTTACTTCACTTTTTGTTCATACTCGAACCTTACTATTTTCAGTGTTTTATTTAACATTGCTTATATGTCCAGCTTCTTATTTACCGGGACCAGTTATGATTCCTATAACCTTCCAAACTACAACCTCTCCATCACAAAAAGAGCATGAGGCAGCATTTTCCTTTCAATAAGCGTAGGTTGAGTTTGCCAGTTCTTGATTTGCTCAGTCTCAAACGTGACAGCACATTTATTGCACATCTGTACTTACCTTATCTGTACTTTCTGAAGTGTTTTTAAAGGATTAAAGGTCTCTTTACAAATTCATTTAAGTATATGGCAAGTGCACCCAGTGAAGTATAGACAACTGTGTGGGAGAAGGGCTAATATATTTGATTAGACCAGCCAGTGTTGTTTGCTTTTCGTAGTTCAGAATCTGAAAAAAGACATACATGTTTGTAAGTTTGTCAACATCTTCAAGTTACGTTTGCTGATCTAATTGAGAGTATTATTTAAGATATTGGCTTTTCTTTGCCTGTGATTATAAGTAGATTATATAATTAAATTCCAGAACTGAACACCTGTGCTTTTTAATGTGTAAGATTTTGACTAGTTAAATGTTTACCCAGTTCAGCATATGAATAAAATACCTGAGCAGTCCTATGGAAAAACCAGCTAAATGGAATGACAAGCTATTGACCGGTTGTTTGGGAAACACAGTGTAGTCCATTTACCGAACATTAGTAAATTTAAAAAATAAATTGTGTTTTACTGTGGTGTGGTATTATTCTGAATACACCTGCAGAAAATAATAACTTCTCAAACAGTTTTAAACAGTACCTTTTGTTTGGGTAAACTGTTGGGTGAAGATTATAACATTCCTAGTTGTTACTTGATTTCACTGTGTTTCAGTCTTGTGGTGTAATGTGACGCGTGGGCCCAATATTTGTACGCTAAGTGACATTTGTGCACGACAGTTATTTGCAATTCATGCTTTAGTGGACATTTATGTAGTTTCACTTTTCAGCCAGCTCAGGCGTTATCCCATGACTGCAATTTGTTACATGCTTTAAATAATGGATAGCAAATATGCCAGGACCACATAAGGCAAGAAGTGTTTTAACAGTAACAATCCTTAAAGCAATGCAGTTGCAGTAGTAAAGTGTATATAGCAAACACTTTATTTAAAACAAATATCCACTATATAGGACATCTGCAAAAATAAGGAGCGATAGATCTGTACACAGTGTGCTAAAATAACTTCTGCAGCTCAAAAATATTTATACCACTGAACATGAGAATCAGCTACAGGAGGTAAAACAATATTTTTGTATATTAATTTATATTGATGTGCAAGTAAAGACAGTTTCTTCATTTTGTTTAAGGAAATGAATGATTTTTTTTTCTGGAATATATCTAAAATATTTTGTTTGTTTTTTCCCCAAAATACAGTTCTAGTGAGCCTGAAACAGAAGCCAACTGCAACATTTTATGAAATAGGAAACAGGGGTCACAGTCAGAAGTGTGTGAGCTCCAAATCCTGGTGGTTGCTCAGTTTCTTTGTTGAAGTTTGTTTGATTTGCCTCCTAGTGGTCAGCAGAGCGGAGGGGCAGTCTGACAGAATGGCATCTGACAGGGAAGTGCATGTGGAGACAAGGTGTGTTATTGAATTCCTCCCTTTGGAAGAAAAATGGCACCTATTGACATTCACCGCTTGCTGAGTATTTCTGGAGACCAAATAGTGGATGTGAGCCACAGTGAGGGGTGGGCGGTGAATTTCAGTAGTGGTGACAGCAACAGTGGGTCAACTCCACTGCTGCAGATTGTTAAAGTGTGGTGTGCATGCTCCTGTTTGTTGCTGGTTAAAATGCTTAGTTAATGGTGGTGACTGAGTTGAAAAGTAGTACTTCGTGGCTCAGAATTTGTTCTATCAAATATTGCTGTTGGACTCCTCTTATCTGTTGTAGCTTCTATGGATAGAATAGAAGGCATTACTTTTGGAGTGACCTGTATAAATACCCTGAACAGTCATGCTTACAGGTATTATTACTGTAGTGATCTCTTATGAATAAATCAATAGTGTTACATGAATTACAGACTCCCAGCAGGGATAGGGTTTCAGAGAATCACAGGCCTTGAGGCCAGAGGGGATCATTAGATTGTGTAACCTGACCTTCTCAATAGCATGTCATATAATTTCATCCATTTACTCTGTACAAAGTCCAATAACTTATGTTTGACTAACATCTCTTCTGTATTTGCCTTTATATTGAGTTTCTTGGCCAAAAATCCATTACTGTTTTTGTCATGTCTGCCATCACCTACAAGAACTTTTGTGGAGTTTTTAGAATATATTATAAAGCAGTCTTTGAGAATGTGGTGTTGAGTTCCTTTAATGGGAAGCGATTAGTGTGTAGTCTTTGGTTTTGAATGATCAGTGATGTTTCTATTGGGCCCGGGCTGCTCTTGAGTGGCAGCTGTATCAACAGTATAATATTACCTTCCTTAGTTTCTAATTCATAGTTGCATTGCTTTTTGTTTGTTTGTTTGTTTTCCTGAGTAAATATTAGTATTAGCAGATTTTTAAGAAAATAGTTAAATAAAAACAAACAAAAAAGGACTTTGCCGTTTTGAGTAGAAACATACTAAAATGTATCTTAACAACAACCAGATCTTCCTCTCAATCTCTTGTCAGTCTGAATGGTTCATAAGAATGTCTGTTATGTTCCTACATAAGAATGTCCTGTTATGTTTTAGTGCAGGTTGGGGATGATCTGTGATTTAAATAAAAAGCCTAATTCTCTTCCTTGCAGTACAACGTACGTTCCTGCAGGTACTTCAGTGCCAAGTCTGGTGGTGTGCATACTGTGTGCAGGTTTTTTTCTGAATGTAGTTTGATGTGACCCAGATCCAAGTGATGAGATGCATTGATAGTGTGAAAGGAAGTCACATAACTAGTGCTTTGCTGACCCGCTATGCCCTGGTTCGGCAGTCATGTGCTGTTTTCAGCCACAACATAGAAAGCAACGCTAACCTCACTCACAGACTATGGAAGTTTTTATCTCCACAGATAAGCAATTACTTTGATGATTGTGTTCTGTTACTTATTAAAAGGTGATTATACCTTTTTGGCAGACGCAATGCTTTCAGATATTTTAATAAATTCGCAGTACAAAGCATCTGAACTACATGGATTTTTCTAATGAGCAGCAAAAATGAGAGATATTTTATTGGGTTGCGTAACTACCACTTGCTGATTACTTTTAATTGGTGAAATAATAAATTGCTGATTTATCTCTTTAAGCTTTTGACCTACTAACTGCACAGTTTTTCATGGAGCATCTCCTCTGTGTGTAGCTGGAGGCTTTCTTGCTGGTTTCTTTCACAAACATAAATTACTCTCTGGTATTTTCTAACAGAGTACTGATGATTCTCCGGTAACATTTCCCTGCCTCTTCCATCCTTTTTGGTCTGACAATTTAAACCAAAATAAATTTTTCCATCAAAATGCAAAACACTTTTTTACCCATTCCAGACAGAAGCTCTGTTTCTGCACTGTCTGTGTTAGGAGGCTCAGCGCAGCCTCTGCCCTGTCCTTCCCCTGCCCTATACTTCTCTTCACAGCCCACTCTTTGCCGGATATAAACCAACTTGTCTTTAAAAGAATAAACTCTCTAGACCATCTTTTGTGGCATTAGCGTTACTTGTACTGAGTTAGCAGCTTACAGCATAGTGGTGCCATTGTCTTGCAGGTATGTTTGAACTTTCTTCATTTCTCCATCCAGGGTGTAGGCTGTGGCATTCAAACTCAAAGAATTGCAGAGAGTATAATTACATATGTACAATTGGATACATCTGAGGGCTGTTGCCTCCAGCAGTCTGAGAAACTCAACTGTTGGTATTCTTTAGCTTCAGGTTTATCTTAATTAAATATATCACTGTGAAGAGTCAGTGACCTACTGAGTCATTGCTACAAAGAGTTTTTCCCTTCTCAAACTGTTGCGATATTGAAATAGAATTCTGTTTATTTTTCACTTTTAATGTTGTTACTTCTGAGGCATTTCACATGGGAAACTGCGTTTATTTTTCAAGTTCTGGTCATCTTTTTCTTTCTTTTTTTAAAATCACATTGGTACTGTGAAATTTGGAGTCACTTCAGTTTTCCTTAAAAAGGAAGGGAAATCAGTAACACGTTAGCTTCCTCAATTACCCACACATCTGTGGATCTTTGACATTTATACTTTGGATTTTTGAAGGCAGGGAAGCTAATGAGGCATTTTTAATTTTTACTTCTAATTATTGGTGAAATCTCACTCAGTGCTTGCATATGGTTTTATTTTGTTTTATAGGCTTCCACGCTTCTTTTCTGACTGCCTCCTCATTGAAGTGACTTTGGAAATAAAATGAGCTTTAGATGTCTGCTGCTGTCCTTTAAAACTCGATTGCTGTGGTTCTCAACTTTCAAACAAGTTAGCCTGTATAGAAGACAGAGCTTCATAGAAGTGACTTTACACATCTTTTCCTAACAGGGAAGAACCATACCTGACATAGTCAGAAAAGATTTCTATAGGCCCAGTAAGAATGGATTTTTATCTGGAAAAGAGGATGAGAAACCTTTTAAGAAGATTGAAAATCCTTGAGGACATTCTTTTAGTCAGCCAAAGGGTTGTTCTCTCTTTATCCAGTTCATCTGCACAAGTGCTGCAGAAGTTTTGTGTATGGAGGGATTGTAACTGAAGCTCAGGTGTCCTACCAACAAAGCACTGGCATCTGCTTTGTAGTCAACGCTTTGTAGTCAACTGCTGTAGACCAATTTAATTTAAATTATTTATCAGTTCACTTATTTAGCAGTCCTTTGAGAGTGTCCTACGATTTCCCCATAGAAGTGGTTACTCTGAGGGAAGTAATACATCAATTTGTAATCCATGTAGACATTAGTGTGCTGATTCTCATTAAAAGAGAAAAAAAGAAAAAAAAAAAAAAAAGTACAAAACTGAAGTAATAGCTGGAACTGAATTAAACCTTGCCATTAACCCTTTTATTTGTAAGAAATAAAAAGAGCAGAAGGTAATAGCCAGCTAAATATTTCCTTAATACTTGTTTAAGGACTCGGGATACCTTTCTGATTTTTACTCAAGTAACTGTTGAATGTGTATTTCTGGTGTGTTTGATTAAATGTGGGGGTGATTTTATTATTTTTTTAGCTATCCATTCTTTGAGGATATTTTTACATAAAAATAGGTTTACTGCTTCATCAACACTCATCACTGCTGATTGGTTATCCACTGCATGGCCCAAATCAGCCCTTGAGTGAGCAATTTGGGTTCTTCCAAAGGAGAGACAGCTAACTGATTCACAGGTGCTGTGAGGTAAGCTGGTAAGCTGACCTCTTTCCAGTTGTGTGTAATGCAGGCTCCTAAGAGAAGTTCTTTTGTCTACTGTCTAAGAGTGTGTAGTAATGAGAGAGCAGGTTGTAGTTGTAGTAGATGCTTAATCTGAGTGCTGTAGCTCACAATATGTTTGTAACATTCTCTATGTTCAAACAATGGATGGTCAGATGTTAGGTAATTAAAATGCCTTCAATAATGAAATAAAAAAAAAAAAATCAACATCAAATTATCAAATGTTTTAAAAAGTAGCAAACTTATCAGCTTCACTGCCAGTTTTCCAAGTTGCAGCAGTCATCTCTGTGCTGAATATCAATCAGTTTTACCTTTTAAAGATGATAAGATAGTCTCTGATTAAATTATGTTTTAATTGTCATTGATGTTTAATGCAAGGAAAATCACAACATGCTTTCCATTAGAATACTCTCTACTTAGTTCTGCATGCTTGTGGTTGTTATACAGTTAACAGTTGTTTATTCCGCAGTGATACCAGAACTCCACATTGTCCCTTTAAACAGGCATCCTGAAAAAGGGCAGAGTTATTTTCTGTATCCCAATATAATCTTTTTATGCTGGTACTATTTAGTAATGCCCACTTAAGCTCTGTTGTCATTCTCAAAAATAGTTACTCAGATAACATGCTTAAAAACATGAGATTCCTTCTGTCGTTGCATTTGCAGTTAGAATGCTAACCCTGAAAAACACAACCTCCCTGTTTTTTGTATTATTTTTTTTACAGGTAAACAGTAAGTAGAAGTTAGATTTTTAATAAGACTGTAATGAAGTACATAGATAAAAACTGTGTTCCTGCATTATGAGAGGATGAGAATTAAAAGTTAATTATAATACAAGAATGTTTGTCAGTAAGAATGCTCCAGAATTAGGACTGTAGATCCTGTTTAGCACCTGTGCGCTGGTACGGTTGTTCTGCATGTGACAGCAAGCAGTAAGGGCTGTGCTGATACGTACACCAGATCCAAGCAATGAGATTTAAAGAGGACTCTCTTTGAGTCTAGATGTGTCTGTAAAACAAAGGGGTGTGGAAGAGGACACAATTTCTCTACAGTGCAGAAAAATCTTTGGTTTGGAAAATACGGCAGTGTTTTGGGGCTGGCATTTTGACCATTACAAACCCTACTTCATCTTAGTTGAGCTAAGAAGTAAGGAAAGGTAAGCCAGCTATGAGCCAATGCTGCTGCAAGATCAGGAAGTGAAAACAGGAAAAGAAAGCAAGGAGGAAACAAGTTATTTCTTTGCGCCTAGGCGTAGCCAGACTGGAGGGAAATTTCAAGTGGACTCGTACTGCAGTTAGTTGACTTTTTGGGCCAGCAATTTTCTACATTTAGTGCAAAGATGACATAATCACAAGGCTGTACATAAAGGCTTCTGTAACACTGTCACACAGAAGGTACCCAACATTTTTTATTCACTCGCTGCCGTATATTTCACTATATCCCCTGCTCCTGGTTTACAAATACAGCACAAAGTGCTGCAGCTGTATCTTCTAGCTATTCCTTCAATGAACAGATAGAATGCTGAGACATTTGATGTGACTAGTGGACATTTTAGTCTCCACTCAAGTCCTTTATCTCCCTAGGATCCACAGTAACAAAATGATTTGATATGAAAACCTTTGATATTACAAGTTGTATTTAACATTTCAAGGCTCATTTGAATCAACTCGGCTCACTGAACTGCTAAAGCATACAGAACAACACATCCTGCAGAGAGGAAAAACCTATAATGCATTTCATAGCCTGAAGGTATATTTAAAAAAAAAAAAAAGAAAAAAGAAAAAGAAAAGAAAGAAATATGGGAAGTGATTTGCTGAAGATAAGGCCCCAAATTTTATTGGTGCCATTCATTTCAAAAGTTATCTAAAAAGCACAGTCCTGGTGCATCATGCAACAGAAATGAAGATGGATCAGGACCAGAAGATACCACTGAGATTTTCAGGACGTAGTGGAAACTTCTAAAGACAGAACTTCTGTTATGACCCACAGATACCTGTAATGTGTGAGTCAATCAAAAGCTGTATTGATCCAAAAACTGCTACATAACACACTTGACTCCTTTTTCCCTGCTGTAATCCATTAAGATTCTAGAATGTTTATTTTTCTGTAGTGATGTGCAGACAATAGCATCTTCCCACTGTGCCTTGGCAGTGTACTAATGGCTATTGCAAAACACTTACTGTAAGCATTCAGCCAGGATTCTGCCCACAGCAGAAAGAGATGAATAAATAAGCTTTCATCCAGTTGTGCTACCCATGTTAACACATTGTTTTGTAACCTTAGTATAAAATAGGAAGAAAAAAAAAAGAATAAAAAAATAAGGTTTATGTATTTTCAGGTATTTTAAAGAAGAAATCTTAAGCAGGAGGTTTTAGGCCTTTAGAAATGTGTATCTTTGTACTACTCCAAGTGCTTGTCTTCTGAGTATAGCACTAGAAAAAGAGCACTTTCTGCAGGTCTGTCTTTCTAAATATATGCTGATAATGAAGAACTGGTCCTGAGGCTTTATTCAGGTTATGTTCTCAGTGACCTAATGGGACAGATTTTGCCAAGGGGGCATTTCTGTTAACAGGCCTTAAGGATTAATCTTGCATTTAATTTCTAAGGCAGAAACTCTTTTTGACAAGACACTTCTATTTCTATTGGTGGTATAAAGTTATTGCAAAGAAAAAACATGATATAATGTGCATATTTTCTTCAAGTGCTGTCTCTTGGAGGAATGATGCAAGTCAGGGGTCCATAAATCAAAACATTGGAAAACTATATGAAAAGAAGATACGGTTTTCACAAAAAAAAAAAAATCAAACTATCTTAAATATAAGCTTTTATTCATAGAAAGAATAATCACACACAACAAGAGTGGTACCTCTTAGGAAGCAGGGAAGAATACAGAGGTACACTGCCCAGTTACTGGTGGGAAAGGTCGGATCCAGGCTGTCAAAAGCCAGAACAATTATCTGTACTAAGTCAAATAACTGTGAATCATGTCCTAGTTTTTTAGTAATTACATTAGAATTATTGCAGGAAAGATCAAAACATTTATATATGTATTTTTATATAAATACTGCGAGATTGAACACAAGCCACGTGAGATCTTATACGGGTCCTGTTAATTTAAATGATTTTAAGATGCTTTTTTCTTCTACTTTAGGCAAAACTCGAAATCCAGAAGAAAAGGTTGCAATCTACAGGAAGCTGGTAGGTCAAATTTTAAAATTATATAAACTGTAGTATAATTAGGTTTACAAAAAGGATATAAATGGTAAGGTAATGAAACTTGCATTTACTGGATATTCAGAGAATATGCAAAATCATTTTAATTTACATACTGAGGGGAAGAAAATGTGGTTTAGCAGAGGCAATTAACATGAGAAAGTAAGACAGATGCTGTGCAAATAATTCATAATGAATAATTTCTTTGCTCCATTTTGTGTTTGCAAGTTTTCCAAACAAACTAGTTTTTCTGATGTATATGTTCAAACTGTTTGCTGAATAATATCTATGCATAATTTTTTGTCTGTAATTCATTCACAAGCAGAGCTTTTTGAATATTCGAGCTTTTTTGAATGGGTACATAGGTTGTACAGCACGTTTCTCTTTTCCAATTGGGGAAACATAAATGTACAGGTTCTTCTGTGAATAATCACAATATTTAACAGTATTTGTTTTATTATTTCACCAAACATTCCTCATTTGTTAAAACCATAATGGAAAAAGAGATGCGAACAAAAGCAAACAACTCAGTCTGGCATCCCCTCTTTTGTTTCTCGCTTGGAAAAAAAATAATTTGTGGTGTCCATAATTCTGTTTGCCTTTAATTAAAATGGGAAGAATCTGAAAACACAAAATCAGAGTCTTGAAGGCACTCAGGTTTCATGTGGCCGCGGTGTAGTGATGTACCCATAGACAGATTTCCATGCTGCAATGAGTGGGCTCTAATTTTCTTCACTTGTTCTTGGTGCCTGTTGTGTAGATCAGTTACCTGACAAAACAATGTTTCCTATCTACAGTCTGCTCTTTAAGCTTGCTTTCCAACTGACGTGGTATTGCAGCTTGCTTCTCCATTTGTTGTGGCTGAATTTCTCCCTGTTCCATAGCAAAATATGTTAACGGCCTCCTCTGTATAGCATAAAGGGAAGTCATACATGTGGGAACATAATGAAGATAAATATACTTTTGTTGGCACTCAAGGTGATTAATTGCAAGAGGTGAGCTTAATTATGCCAGTAGTAATAATTGGTGTCATGGACAGAGAGTTTGTATTTATGGCCCATTGTTAGGAATGTGCTGAAGTTTGAATATGAAAGCATTAATGAATTAGTACAAACAGTAACTTCTTACATAGGAGGCACATCTTCTTAATTATATGTAGAGTCACATTCATGAGGAATGTAGTCAGTTTTCATTTCTTCTGTAAGGGAAAAGGGTCATCCCATCTGAGAGACCACTCAGTTGTTTGGATAAATTGTGTACCATGAACTCCCTGGTAGAAGTGAGAAAAGAACAACTTACTTTGCATCATATAAAATGCAATATATTATTATATTTACAAAAATAATCTGTATACCACATCACTTTATAAACTAATGCACAATGCAGTTATAATCAATTGATTGAACATTGGGCTTCTCATGGATTGCTCTCTGCAATTTAATACAACAGGTAATGAAGGGAGATTGGATGTGGAACTTCCTCTTTATGTTGCACCTTTCGTCACACCAAGTAACTCATAACAGCTAAGTTCATCATCCTTCTTTAAGACAGTATTCAGAAAATCAGACGCTTAAACCATGATCTTCACAGAGAAGGTGCTGTGCCATCTTGTTTATTGCAATAGCAGAACTTGGGCCCTGATCCTGCTTGGAGCCATTGGATTTTATCAGAAGATATGTAAACCAAGTCTGTGCTTGAGAGTGTGCTTTTATGGAACATCTTTCCATGGAAAATACTTCACATTATAAGAGAAAAAGGTAGATAGCAGCACAAAGGATAAAAATTACCCGTTAGGCTGAGGTTAAGATAATCAGAAATAAAATTATTTAGCTGAGAGCTTATTTAAAATAAACATCAGCTACAATGTCTCTGTTATTTAATTATGTTAATAAAAATACCATGAAATAACACAGAACTTATGTTATCTTGTGGAAAAAGTTATTCCAATACTGAGAATTGGATATCGGTTTTATTATTATTTAATCTTTCTCATTATCTTGGTAATTCTTGCATAGTAAGAAAATGTTAAAAAAAATAAAAAATTGTTCTATTATATTTTCTAATACCAACTGAGCCTATGAAAGTCAAGAAGTTCTCAAATGTATCACGGTATTTTTATGTAACAGTTTTAGCTTTTTCCCCCCACATTTAATCTGTCCCCCCCATCTTCAGAGTGTGTTTATTTAAAAGGTAAAATGCTGCTAGTGAAGTATGCATTGGCATTTTACATAGGGATAGGAATGTATTGCATGCCCCTTTTCTTATCTTGAACACTTAGTGTTCAGTCACTTTTTCCCAATTATTCTTTGCATTTTACACAAATTCTCCAGTAAATGATTTGTCTGCACCTCTTTACATGCTTTCTGGGAAAGCAAACTGCTAACCTGATAATGATTCTGAGTCAGACTTGCAATCTTGTGCTGGTTGAACTAGTTTCAGTATTATTCAAGATAACTGCTTTATCCTTTACGCATCACTTTTTTCTATTCTCTTTGCTTTTTGCATATATATGTCTTTGTATATTCATTCAATCACTTCTTATAGCCAAAACTATTTAACTGAGCTTTCACCTAGGCTGGGTGCTAGAACTGTCAGCGTCTTGCCTTTCTCCTTAGCTGATATGTGCACTTATAGATTCATTTACCCTCATACAGAATACCTGTCTGCACTGTATCTCACCCACACCAGTACTACTTAAGTATTTTTTTCTAACTCCACATTCTAATATCAGAGAGAAATGTTTATTTCATCCTTAGTTCACCTTGAAAGCCCATTGTTATTAACCAGTATGCTCCTTGACTCCCATGGTTTTCCACCTTGAAGGTATTTCTTTCAAGGCCATAAAGGCAAAGGCATTTCTATATAAAGAAATTGTATATACAGAATACAGTTACATATGTATCTACAGAAAATATTTAGTTCAGTGTATGGTGACAACATCTCAATAGTTAATGAAGTGAGACAGGTGAAACTGTTCATCATTTTGTGTTAGAGCCATTAAAATGGCTAAGAGAATTACCATTGTAATGGTTTGCAATTACACTCAGTAGCCTACTAGCTATGTGCTAAAATGTGTACTAGAAACCAGAATGACTCCAGTAACTGAATAGGCTGAAAGAGAGTATAAGAGACCTGAGTTCTGATTAGGATCGCTTTGAGATTCAGTTATTTAGGCGGTCTTTAGCTTTTAACATCTCGTGACAATTGCTCTTAGTGAAGTATCTACAGTGGAATCAGTGTATCACATCCTCTCTCCAGTGGTAATACCTAATTTCAGTACTCAACAGGTGTTTCCTGAGAACTGGACAGTTTAAATGCAAAATTCATGTCCAAGCCTGGTGAACTCTCCTCTTGGTCTGCCAGGTGACCAAAGGCTCATGATTTAC
Source organism: Excalfactoria chinensis (assembly GCF_039878825.1). Taxonomy (NCBI): domain Eukaryota; kingdom Metazoa; phylum Chordata; class Aves; order Galliformes; family Phasianidae; genus Excalfactoria; species Excalfactoria chinensis. Next base: position 8,301,009 of record NC_092837.1, on the reverse strand, counting down.
TTAGAGATGGCACTAATCCACTCTAGTAGTATGTTGGCAGCCAGATTATTCCAAGTATCTTTGAAATACTGGTGGTCAGCAAAACTGCTGTGGGAGAAAATGGGATTATACATGGAGGGCAGGAGTTTTGTGTACATAGAGCACACTATAGTCACACGCCATGATAGACAGCTGGTATTTTACTGGGTTTGGATGCAGGTTCCATCCTTCAGTACAACAGTGTTCTGTGCCTATGGAAAGTTTGCACGTTTTCTTTACTTTCCACCAAACAGGTACTACCTACAAAGACTTTCCATCTTTTTTTTTTTTTCTCCTCCTCTTCTTCTTCCAGAGCCACAAACTTGTTGATGGCTTTGAATTGTTCAGAGCCATTCAAGCATATAGCAAGCAGCTCTCTACCTTCTCGGCACTTCCGTTTGAGCCATTTCAAAGACAGGCTATAATTCTTACCAGGCAAATGGGTTGGCTGTACAAGAAGAACAAAAAAATAAATAAAGAAGGTTAAAGGGACTGGAAACTGCCTGAAAATACTCACATGATTTTAACACCTTTTTCTTCTTTGGTTTGAGAAATTATGGATGTCTTCTGGCAGTATTTAAAAGGTGACACAAACTCCCTTATTTCAATGTCAAACCTGAATCCCCTCTTTTTGTATTAACTTGTATTTTGTAATAAAAGTTGGGGATTGTACCAATTAATTAAAATAATCCTCTGCCCATTTGAGAGGCATTTATTCAGTACAATAAGCTCTCTCTTTATTCTGAAGAGTTGACTCCTGTGTTGCTGTGGTGGATCATTGAGTATCACAGTTCATAGCTCATAGGATTGGGGAAGAAAAACATGCTTTTCCTCATGCATGACCTCCTGCATAATGCCAGCCAGTGAACTTCACCTGAACTTCACCCAAACAGCCACTCCGTCAGGACCGTTACTTATGTCTGAGATTCAGCACAGCTTTCAGAAATTTCAGTCCAATATAAATGCTTCAAGCAGCACAGAATTCATATTCCATAGGTAAAATGTTGCAGTCATTAATTAGCTGCAGTATTAAAATTTCACCTTCATTGTACACCATGTGTATGTAGTGTCTGCTTCCAGAAACTGTCTTTAATTATGCCTGTTTTGATCAAGTTAAAGCAGTGTGTGTGTGGTGGAGCAGCTACATACTAATAGAGAAATCATGATGTGTAAGAACACAATGGAAAATCTGCAGTTCCAGGTAGCAACTTCAAACACATACTTAAAAGGCAAGGTGACAAGGATCCAGGGTTTATCTCCGGTAATCTGTGAATCTTTATTGTTTTCTCCTTTTCTTTTCAAATCACACTGAAGGACAATTTTCCCAAGTGTGAGAAAGAAGCACGACCTTTCCAAAGGTGAAGGAGGTGTTTGCCTGTCAGCAGGTTCTGTAAGTGACAAGGTGCTGAGAGAGGCTCCAAAGGTGTTAGGGCAGCATTCTAGGCTGTGCACTACAGACATGCGTGTTGCAGTAAAAGCACAGCCCGCAGGAAATGTGTCATAGAATCATAGGACCACAAGGTTGGAAAGGACCTACAAGATCATCTATGTCAGTGGTAGATCTGTACTACTGTTCTCCAGGCAGTCTACTAAAGCTTCAAGAAATACATTTATGTTCTCTTAGGGTTCACTGCTCATAATTTGTTCCTGTTGATAAGCACTTACATTCTTTCCTCTGAAGAACTAGTGGAGGCAAAAGATGTAAAACTTGCTTGAGGAGGGGTAGACTGTGGTCACCATTTATGTACTAACCCAGTAGTTAAAGAGTTGTAACCCTAGAAGTGAGATGGTTGGTTTGTTCTCCTCAGCCTCATGTATATTCAGATTCACGTCTCCCATTCCCAGAAGAGCACCTTTACCACTAGATTAAAGGGATGGAACAAACTTCCTCTTCACTGAAGCTGTATCATCACATCTAAAAGAATCCAAAATTAATGTGAATAGAGAACAAGAGCAAAAGAGAGCATGGCTCCCTGCACTCTATTTGGGACTCTGACTTTTGGGGGAAGGCATGGTTATCCTTTTGGCGTTCTTACCTTTTCTCTCAGGTATGAGCTTTTTATGTAGTTGCCACTGATCCTAGCTATGGTCTTAATTTAAAGCCAGCTTTGGTCTTAATTTAATGCCTAGGCACATATTTTTTTGTTCAATTTTGCTGTGATGCCCCCTCAGCTGCCCTTCCACTTGCAGCTGTGCTGTGTTCCAGGCTGTAGCACTGGGTTCACGTATTCAGTCATTCGACAGGACAAAGTAATGCCATTTTTGGTAAACTACCTTACGGAAAACAGTTCCCCAAATTGAAATGTAACCCACATTCTTTTTTATTAGACACCTGACCTTGACTTCAGCACTTCTGTTGAATAAATGAGGCTACCTTACCAAGGCATTGAGATTGGTCTAGGCCATTAACCAATTATGATGGATACATCATAATTGACCATCAACAAATCTTTGTTGCATGGCATTTAACTGGCCATTTGTTCTCTCTCAAATCAGTGATAAAGACATCAGTAAGCTCTGATACAGTGTCTGCATCACTACAAGAAATACTCCTACAAGAGGAGGGTTTACAAAGCTCTTTTCCATGTAGCGTCTGGGCATGCTGTGTGTTTTGCTAATTTCTGTTGAATCTTCATAAGGATCAAGACGTGCATTACGGGCTGCTATTACAGACATTCCATAACCTTTTCACTAGAACCTGTGTAGCGTCGAATCATAGGGTGACAAGATTTGTTTCCCATCTCAGTTTAATTCGCGGTCTTTCGTCTTGACAGGGACAACTCATTACCACAACAATCTTTTTAATACATCTCTATCATTCATTTTTGCAGTCTACTTCATTCTCAAGCAGACGTTATTTGCAGTAAAATGACCATTGCAGTTATTTCCATACCGATATCTCTCTGCAGAGTCAACGCATCACCATGCACACGATGCTAAAATTTTGTCCGCTGCATTTGAGACAAGGACACATCTTGAAATCTGTGAAATGCTATAGAAAAGGCTGAGGCCAGGGAGAAGTTGTGGCTACATGGATGTTCTTCACCCCTGTGAATAAATGCAGTCCTCAAGTTACAGCATCACATGTAATTTGCCAAGCTCTGCTAGTATGCTCAGCTATTCCCTCTTCTCAATTAACCTTGAAAAGCTGAGAGATACTTCCCTGCTGATTTCTGGATTGCCCCTTCAAACTCCTGCTCTTTGTTGACAATTACAAAACTATAGCTGCAGTCGGAAAATTAACTCTGCTGTAGTTTCTCTCTAATCAGACATTTACAGTATGCTACAGGTAATGCGCCACACTCCAGCTCCTTTCTCAGCACAGGTTTAGTCTTTTTTTTTCTATGAAATATAGACACAAAGATCTTATTTAACCGGCGGCTATAAGGCTGTGCTGCTGTGCGCTGCCCATCTGAGGCTCCTTTACTGCGGGTTTTGGTATCCCAATTAATTTAAGTAGCTGCTTTCCCCTGGCCTTGCCAACAGTGTGTGAAAAGTTGTGCAGTGCCATCAGCTCGTGCCTAGCAGCATGCCATTCTCCCGCCAGATCGGTGCTGCTGTGGTGCTGCCTGTTGGTGCCGTTGGTAGTGAAAAGAGAGGGGAGATGGGGGTAACAGCCGGTGCTTAATTGCACCCTGCGGGAGTGCTGAACTGCTGTGCACGGGGCTCAGAGGTGGGACTTGGTGCTGGTGTGGAGGAAGGCCTGGTTCTGGTGGCAGCTTCCTTAACGGGAGGATGCTGCTGAGCTGTTTCCTCCCTGAAGAAGCGCAGAACTGTTTCTTGAAACGCCCCAAACTTCTGTCAAAAAGGGGGAAGCGACATTGTAACAGGTCTTACAGGGATGAGGGTCGGTTTCCTTCATTTATTTTCGTTCCACGGTGAAAAGGAGGCGCCGCACCAGCACTTAGCGAGTCAGGGACCCGCGTGCTCAGCGCTGCGGGAGGGCCGGGGAGCCCCGCACGGCCGGTGTTGCCACGGGGCCCGGAGGGGCGCGTTGCGGGGGGGAGCCGGGCCCGCCGCTCCGCCTCAGCGCCGCCGCCTCACGGCTCTGCGGGAACGGCCGGCAGCGGCCTCAGCGGAGCGCCTCCGTCCTTCCCCCGCCGCTCTTCGTCCCCGCGCCGGGGCCGCACCTCTGCGACAGCGGCTCGGCCGGGGCATCCCCGCGGGGGGTCGGGCTGCGCGCGCGGCGCGGTGCCGGCCGAAGCCGTAGGGCCCGTCTCGCGCCGCCGGGGCGCTGCTGCCCGCCCGCTGCCGCCCGGCCCCGGCTGCGCGCGGGGGGCGCTGCGCGCGCGCGGCCGGGTGCCGAGCGCGGGGATTGGCTGCCGGCCCGGCCGCGGCGCGTGCAGCCGGGGGCCGGCGGGGCTGCAGCCAGAGCGCGGCTGGGCGGACGGCTGCGGGGCCGCGCTCCTCCGCCCGCAGCCCCGTGCCGTGCCGCGACGTGCCGCTGGCCCGGGGGCGGCGGGAGGCTGCCGCTGCACCGCTGCTCGGGGGAGGGACGGGACGGCGAGGTGAGGAAGGAAGGGGGTGTCCCTCGCCAGTGAAGGAATCCGCGCCGTGCGAAGTTATCTCCCAGAGACGCGGTGAGGCACTCGGGCTGCTCGACCTGCTACCGCTGCTGGTAAATGCTCTTCACTTTTCCTTGCCTGCGCTCCCCGCAGTTGGGCGCTGCGCTCCGCAGCTGCCCGCGGCCCCGGGGCGCTCCCCTCGCGGTGTGCCGAGCCGCCTCCAGCCCCGGTCCTGCGCTCGTCGTCCCCGCGTGCCGGTGTTGCCGCTGTCGCTGAGGCTGCTTCGCTCCTCTCTCGGCTTTTTCCCCTTTTTTCCCCCGCGTCTGAGGAGGAAGCGCGATTTCGCGTCAGCCTCCGCCGGCAGCGTGCAAAGGTATCGCTGATTCACAAAGTGCTGTGCGCGGTGCGCCTGGGTGAGGAGCGGCAGAAAGGCGGCCGTGTGCCGAGCGGGGATTGGAATCGGTGCCCGCAGCTTCTCGCTGCTGCAGGCTTGCGGGGAGCAGCACGGACAGCGGCGTTGCGTTGCTCGCGAGGCGCGCGGTGTCTCGCGGGCAGCCCGGCGCGGAGCCGCTCGGAACCGCCTGTAACCGAGCCGGGCCGTGTGGGTTCCCCGGCGGTACCGCGCTCTGCGGGGCGAACCGAAGTCCGGCTGCGCGCAGCCCCGGGCTTGCGGCCCCAGCGCCGCGCTGTGCAGCGCACTTGGTAGGATGTTTGTGGGTGCTGCTGTAAACATCCAGCTGCCACAGTTTCAGGCTTCGTGCTGCTGCCGTCTTACAGCGCTGCTTACAATGACTTGCTTACGATCTCTTTTTGATTTTTTTTTTTTCCCCTCATACATGTATGTTTTGTCTCGTGGGGAGGTTCGAGGTGCAGTGCTGAGCACTGTCTGTGCATGTATTTCTGTCCGTGTCTACTTGTGTATTCATATAGAAAATGTTTGGTTTGTACTTGTGCAAATTTACCAGCCATGCGTTAGGTGGAGAAATCAGGTGTTGTAGCAGCATTCAAGTGCAGGAGCATGGAATTGAAGGTGCCTGTTTGCAGCACCTACATGCTTGTAATTATAGGCAATACGGTAAATCAGATCAAAGCAGTTCCAAATGTGTGTGTTTCACAGAAGTGAGGTCTGTGAGAACGGTAATACAGCAGTCTCAGAAACCAAGGCTGGATGGAAGCGATAAGAACACGCTGTCAGCAACACACAGTTATTCAGCGTCCTCACAGAGCGCTTCATGGAACGCTGCTTGAAACCCGCTGTTTCCAAAAGGAGGTCCTTGTGTGCCCTGTGCGGAGCTGCTGTAGGAGCAGTGTCACCTGTTAGTAGGGTTGCTTGATGCAAGTTCTGTTGTTAACCTTGGCTGTGGGATTTGACGGTTCTTCAAACTTTAGAAGAACACAGAACTGGTTCTCTCTTGAGGATGTTTGTGTCAGAATTCATTTTACAGATTTGAGAGGCTGCTGGGTCTTTGCTGTATCTGATGATGGTGGGTATTTTTCAAAGGGGCTTGTGTAAGGGCCGGGAAATGGGATTTCCACTGGGGCTGGCAGCCTGAAGGTGATGCTGGCATTTCTTGCATGGGCAAGCTTTAAAGTGTCCACAGACAATGCATGTGGGCATCATTTCCGCGCATGCTGGCAAATCACTAACCAGGTTAAAGATTAATCTTGCTTGGCCCGTATGCTGAGGTTTCTGGCCTCTGAGTAATAAATGAAAAAATATTAATATCTTGCACTGATTTAGATTGTATTGTATGAGAGAAGCCAGCTGTGAAGTCTGGGCTTTAAATCACTTCAAGGGGAAAAAACTTTTTAGCTTTGGTTTCTTCGTGTCCTGGCAACATCTAACGACTCACACCACTGTTTTCTTTCAGATGTTAGTGCATGTTCAGCATATTAAAAAAAAGTCTTGATCTGGATAATCTGTTTGAGTTTTATTCTGCTTATTTCTAAACATTTCTTACTAAATAGCGCTTATACGAAAGCTGTAATCTTTTAATTCTCTGTGTGCTTATTTCGGATGTGGATAATGAAAATAAAATAATCATATTTCTGTGTCATTAAGATTACCACTGATTATATAGCTTGGAGAAAATTAACATGTGAGCATCACCAGTGATGTTTTCCTCTAATTAAAATAAGCAGTATTTTCGTTTTTGCTATTTTGTACTGCAAGTCAAAGAGCTGCCTGAGAAAGCAGAGGGGGTACTTGTTCCTGTGAGGTCGCAGACCTCAATGGGCGTAGGAGCATTGATTTGAGAGGCCTTACAGTCACGTTTCTCTGCCTTTTTAAACGATGGTTTTGTTTCTGGGAAAAACAGCACTGTATATCAGCTTGTGATATATCGTGGTCGTGACTTTGGCACATTCCTGTCACATATTGTCTGTTTGGTTTGTGCAGCTGAAGAAAATTTCTTGTGCAAAACATTGCTGTAACAGTAAGTAAAGGTGTAAGCTGGATTAGGGATTTTGGGTTTGAAATTCCTTAGAACAATGTGGGAGAAGGAAAATGTTCCTTCTGTTCAGCCAAGGTCAACGTCTAGACTTCCTTGCCTGAGAGGTCAAACTAAATTGAAGGTCGTATTAAATGGAGACAAAGCTCAAGCCACTGCTGGACCACTCCAGTCAATATGCCAATGTTTGAGAAGCTGTTCTGTGTTTGTTTGTAGTTAACTGTGAGTTTAACCCTCAGTCCTTTCTGTTTGTGGCAGAAGGCACATGCAGGAGCAGCGCCGCTGAAGTCCATGCTTAAAGAGGAGGCCAAAAATTCATTGAAATGGACCTTAAATAAAATTTTACCTATTGTACAAACAGGTAGTTCTGAAAGGGGTGGGTTTTGTGTTGTTGTGTTGTTGTTGTTTTGTTTGTTTTCCCCTCAGTATGCAGAGAAGTAAATACAGTCTTAGAATATCAATTAAATCCATTCTTCTAAACTGATTGATCAGTGGGATTTTTGTCCTGGCGTGCTTCTTCAGAAGGTTGTATGTGATGAATAGGGCAGTTTTTTTCCAGACCTCTTTTTTTTTTTTTTTTGTTGTCGTTCCTTTTTAATGGTGTTGTACTTATAATTTTGCAAGATCTCTCTCAGGAAGAACAGTTTCATGTTTTGTTTGTAGTGCTCGAGTAGAGCAGGTAGTTTTGCTGTTATTAAACATGTGCAGAGCTGGTCTGTACTTTGTGACCGGCACTGTCACATCCCAGAGACTTCCTACCAACTGGCAGTGACTCATTTCTCTTAATTCCTCACTGCACAAAACAGTTCATGTGCGGTGTGCTTTTAGCTTATGTAGGAGGCAGCGTATGAAATGCCTCTGGCTGTATCTGATGTTCCAGCCACAGAGCGGACCAGATTGGTGTCCTGGCCGTCTCTGCAGCCTTAAAGAACCCCGTGTGCTGATCCTTATTCAGAGTCACAAATTTCATTTAACTGAGCGGCTGCAGCGAGGCATTCTGAAGTGAAATGTTTTCTGCGATATAGTCTTGCCTAATCCATGAATGGATTTAGAAGATGCATTGGGACATCTCCTGTTAGCTGAATTTTGTCTCACAATTATTGGTCTGCATTGGGATCTCATAATGCTCTTGAAGTTCAAGCGCATTGTTTTAAATCCACCTTGCTGACTAACTCAATATTATCAAATAGACTTTTTGGATAAGCAGGAAATACGTTAAGCTTAGATGTTATTCATTTTTTATTATTAACTTTTAAAACAGGTTCCTCTTGGTTGAATTGAGTGACATTCAGTGCCAAATAGTAATAAATTGTCTCCTTTTGTGTTTACTGAGAAGCATTAATAACCAAGTAGTCTCCTGTATAGGGATGTAATTATGGGATTTCAGTGCCGAGCTGCACAGTGCTGAGTTGTGATTCCCTGTGCCATACAGCAGCAGCCGTGTTCAGACCCTTCTGGGGAACCACTGACTGCAACTCAAGGGCTGGTTTTAGTGTGATGCATTTTGTGGTGCACTCAGTGGAACACCGGCAGTGAGGTGGGTGATTTGGGCCATGCGGCACGGTTCTTTTTTGGCTTGTGTTTTGTTAGGGTCTTTCTCTGTTTGCTTGAAACTACAAATGCCATCCAGTAGTGTGGGAAAATTACAAACAAGGTATCACTCTTTTTGTTTCTGTATAATAGTTGGCATTCTAGTTTTGTTCTTAAGGGATCATCTTGGTATGTGGATGCCTACGTTTAGCCAAACACAAGCTGAGACCTACAAATGTATGTTTAAATTGTGTAAAATGGACAAGCAGTTTCTCTTGAAGGATTTTTGTACTTCTATCAGGCGTACCGTAACCACCTGTGTGTCCTCAGTTGGAGTTTTCAAAGCTTTTGTCTCACCTGAAGTCTCCAGACCTATCTGTTGTTTCTCAGACCCGTACAGGTGAGGAAGGCACAAGGAACCCTTCACAGGTGTTAGTGAACTATCAAAATCATTAGCAGACATCTCAGTGAAAGACTTCCTAAGAATAAGAAAGCACTTTCTGTGTGTAGAGAGTAGCCTGTGGTGTTCTGGGGAACATGCTGTGAGGCAGGTGATAGCAACAGAGCTGTCTTCTCTCGTTTATCCAATATGCAGTTTTGCATGGCAGTCTGAGACCCAGAGATGTGGTTGCAGATGTGAGCTGTGGTCTGCAAGTTGAGTGTTTCTACACACTGTGTCGTGTGGAACAGCAAACAGCCTGTCCACATGCATGGTTAGCAGTGTCTGTTCATTTACTAGGGGAAAAAACATTCAGAGAAGTTGTTCTTAAGTCCAAAAAGTTGGTTCTGTTTGAATTGTTTTTTGATGGCCTCTGTACAGTGCTATCTGTAAACTGTGTTGTGGAAAACAGTAAGCTTAAAAACACATGCATGAATGTATGTAAGTGGAAACCATATACATTCTGTTCTGAAGTCAGTGTTCATAGTATTATAGGATTTATGTGTAAAAAGAGTAAATCATAGCATGCCCATTCAACGTAGTAAAACTTTGCCAAAGCACTTTGCAAGTATAGATTGCCTGGTGGCTTTTCTAATCTCTCCTTAAAAAGCAGTTATCTACACTGAAATAAGAGTTATTGTAAGAGTGTGCTCCAACATACTAAAAACAGAGTAAATAGCTTTTTCAACCAAAAAAAACTATTGAACATTTAGAAAGGCAGAATACTTGATGTTGAAACATAACAGCGACACCAGAGAAAAGATTTTTTATTGTGAAAATGAAGCTCACTTTACTTGCTGCATGTGCCTTGCCAATATTGTATGAAATACTTTATTGGAATCAGATTCTGGGAGAAAACGAGACATTGGCTTTGTACCAATTGAAATTAAATTCTATTGGTAAATATTAAATGCATTAGAGTGGATAAAGTGTATCTTCACTAGTAAGGAATATCAAGCACTAGATTCTTGCAATATTTAAATAGTTTTTGAACCATCTTATAACATGTGCTGTGCAGTTTGTTGTACTTAACTGTCAAAAAATGTCAACAACTTGCATTAAAATGCCCATCAGTGCATGCATTCCATAGGTACTTCCTTTGGTAAGCACCATAACTGATTTATTAGGCTTTTCAAGACAATAGTTATTTGTGTTAGTTCATATTTACACAGATAACAGGTTTGAGTGCAAGTGCACGTAGGTTCTTGGTGTGTCTGCTTTGTGAGTTGCTTATTTTTTGGTATGGGCCATCCAGAAGATTGTTGCGGTCAGGAATGTTGAATGTTCTTTTTGGGGTGCATTTTCTTTTGTAGGTAATTTTTTATAACTTTATGTTTTTGTTTTTTTCCACTGAGATATTTTTATGATTGCCAGCAGTTTTGGATGGTTTGTCAGTGCTGAGGATATGTATCCTCAAAAAATGTAAGCCCTTATAGGGAAGGGAAATTGTTTCCTCTTCCACTTCAACATAGCTGACTGGGCACTAAAATCAAAGGAGTTGTTGCTGAATCATACAGGAAAAGTAATTATTTTGACAGATTCCTTCCAATCATGGGTAAATGTCTTATGTAAACCAGGAGTTGTCTAAATATTTGAATGATTTGAAACATGATAATTGTAACTATAGATGTAAGTAAACATACAAATGCCATGATGGTGGATCTGTAGTCTTAATACTCTTTTAAAAGTTTGATTTGTCTGAGTTTTTTGTATTATATATGAACAGCTTGCTAAAATACTGATGGAGCTTATGTAAACCTTCATGTGACACATGGAGGTCTGCTGGCAGATAAGATATGGAAGATTTGTATGGCAGACAGCTTTGCAGTTGCTTCTGTTTTGTTGACATGTGGCTAAGGATCAGTGGCAGATCACTGACAAACTGCTCCAGGAAGCTTGAAGTGTGTGGGTCAGTGTTTGCAATGGAGAGTATTTTTTCATAAGTAAGTTGACTGTTTAGAAATGAGCAGTGCCTAAAAGATGCTCCAAATTTTCAGTAGGATTACTTTCTTTAAGGTGAGATCTTAATGTCCCTCTTGCATCCATTCGTCCTGGGAATCCTTGGGAAGGAAGATATAATGTACCTGTTTTAGATAAGAGACACATGCTGTAAATGGTGTGCATTTGGTGGCTAGGTCTTTGCAAAAATGTGTATGAGTAATAGACAGTGGAGTATATTATTAATAAAGAGCAACAAAATATGCAATATTTGTGTAAAGGATTGATGTGAGCACAGGAACCAAAGCTTGCTTTTGCTGGGAGTGAGCCAGCAGTAGACATCTCCTTGCCTAGAGACTGACCAGAATCATCCCTTTTCTCTCCCTCCATCTGCTTGCCGGGAGCATGGAGCAGTCTGAGTAGGTCTCCAGTGCAGCACTGAATCTGGAGGTTGCAGCTTTATTAACCAGTACTGAAGTGTGTGGCGTTCCAGTGCAAATCTCAGCTGACACCAATGGCTTCTGCTGCAGAATAAAGGATAAGTTGTATGGCTGCCTTTCTTTCAGCTTTCCTAAGGAAAAGCAGGCAGAAATCCGAAGCGTTGTCACCTTTTTCCTTTGGCAGAACCTATTTGAGGTTGAGGAGTGATGTGAGTGAGGCTGCACAGAACAGACTCAGCAGAAAGGTCCTTGTTGTTCAGGACCAGCATCCACGTGCTCACTGGGCAGCAGAACGTAGTTTTTTGTTTTTTGTTTTTGTTTTTTTTTTTTTTCTTCCTTTTATTTTTTAAGGAATTGAAGTCATCATTGTTTCAGAAACCTGCAATTCACAGCAGATCACTGTCAGCTCTCATCCTCTTGCTTCTGGATTACTCCCCAGGAAGGTGTCACCTCCTGCATCAGGGACCTCTTCACAATGAGGATGTGAAAAAGAGGGAGGAGGAGACAAATGGCAGAGAGCAGTGACCTGAGTGTCGCTTATCTGCAATAGGGTGCATCTTTTCTCTTTCAGGCTTGCATTGGCAGCTTTGCTGCTGCATTGCTTTTCTGAGGGAGCCCCTGGCATGCCTGCAGCCCTTCATTCTGCTTAGGACTAGTGCAGGGAAGGGCTGGCAGCCCTCCTGGTACTGTGCTCCTTGTATCACCGCTGAGGATTACTAGCTAATGAGTTGAGTCAGAGAGACCTTTCCTTTCACTTTCACAAGCAGCTGTCACTGCTGGAGAGAAGAAGTGGTGAGAGGTGAGAAGAACCCATGGATTGCCTGTGGAGTATTTATTCTTCTATTGAAGCTTTAATTACCTAACTGAAGCTCTTCTTCCATCTTTCCAGCAATCCCAGGGGCCTCCGCAGGTTGCTCCAGTTCAGCTGGCATTCTGTATCAGCTAACTCCAGGATTAAATTGCCTATTTTTTTTTTCCTCTCTCTGCATTGTTCCTTTAAAGGATCACTAATCGCTTCCCCCTGTGTTTCTCAAAACGTCCAAAATACAAGCCCCTAATAGATAGCTCTTTTTCAGAGCAGCTTAAACACTTCCTCCATGCCTGTCATTCACTGCCCATGACTGTCACTGGCTGGGCCAGTATGGGTGTGTTTAATGACTGCTGGTTCAGCAGATCTTTTAATGTTAACATAGGATTAGGATTTGTAATTGTACCCCACCTAGCTGAAGACCAGCTTCTGGATGGTCCTTCCCCTTTGGGTAGAGAGAACTATATTACCCTCTGTATGGGAGATTGGTAATCACAGCCTGAACCTCTGATTAATCAGCTGAGGCAAGTGTGGGGTCAGCTGTGGGAGCACAGGTGAGAGTGATGTAGCTGTGCTCCCGGAAGGGGTGGAGCTCGACTCCATCCCCTCTGAGACCTTATTTAAGGGCTGACCCCCACTAAGGCAGCATCTCTTGGAGATTGCTCTCCAGTGAGGACTGCCCCAGCTTCTTCAGCCAAGGCACTACCACTGGTGAGTTTTCCTTTGCTTATTTCTTCTGTACATTTGTTACCATCTGTATATTAACAACCAATACACCCTCTTTACCTCAGTAGTCTTCCTGGGGAATGTTGGAACTCAGACACTGCTGGTAATCCCAACGTAAATGGTCTTTCCCTTCTTTATTGGTGGCAGCATGTAGAGGAGACAACGATGATTATTGTGAATTTGGACTGAACCTAGGTGAAATGTGATTGATATTCCAAAAATCTTGAAGCAGTTGCCATCAAAACAAATGATTTGTACCTATGAATCATAAAGTACAAGTTACCATAAATTTACAACACACAAATATTTAGGTATAAAGACAGTTAAGCTTGGGGTAGGTGTTTCACTTCTGTGGTTCAGTCCTGTAAGTAGTCATTCCTGTCCTGCTGGTGTTCAAATGCCTGTGTGTGAAAAAGGCATTGTGGCAAGCTCTGATAGACACATCATTGTCCTACTGTCATCCATTTGCAGTTTAATTTAATCGATGACTTTTAAAGAAGGGAATGTAAAAGATAGTTAGATGTCATCTTAATTTTGCTAATGAAGTGTCATTTACTACTTAAGTAGTGCTGTGCTAATATTATGGTCTCCTATGATTTATAGCTAACAAGTTTTACTTTATAAATAAGCAGCAACAAATTTCTATCTATGAGTTAGGACTTGTGGCAGTTGGAGTTAATGAGCATCTCACAATGACTGCAGTGGCTTTGGATCAAACCTTGTTGGTACCAGCTACTGTTTTAACTGGATGGGGAAGATAGTTTCTGTTGCTTCTAAGTGCTTGTTCCCTTGCTTCAAAAACTAAAGGGAGGAGGTAACTGTGTAATCATTGGATGGCTACCGAGGCTGAAGGAGAAGTACTCCATATGAGTTTTAATGTTACTTTACCATACACCCTTAATGCAATGAATGCTGATGAAAGGAAAGGCATGAATTTTCTTGGTAGTTCGAAGGCAGCTGCGTATTACTGTGTCGTACTTTGTTGATTAAAAAAATAATAATAATAATAAAAAAAAAATAAAATTGGCAAGCCAAAAAGAATATGGCTGCTCTTCTTTGTTTCCCAGGCCCAGGTACTGAGTTTAATGTGGCTTCAGGTCTTGCTTGTTGTCTGCTTTCTCACTTTAGCTGTATTCAGAAGCTCTGCAAGCAAGAGTTGTTTGACTTGGTTGAGTCAGTTCAGGGACATCCCTTATATTTGTTATGAACAGATCCACTCATGTGAGAACTCGCAGTGTGCACCACTACCTGCTTTAGAATAATGCTTTCTGTGTTGGCTGGTGAATTTGTCAACTACATGCCATTAACTCTGTGGTTAGTTTACCCTTCTTCTCCTTTTTCATTTTTCCTTCTTCCCTTCCTTTTTCTCTTCAGCCATGATGCTGATGAGAAAACTTTTACGGGTATGTGGTTTAATGTTTGTTGCTGACTGATTAACTTGTTGTCAGATGTTGTCTGAATACTTGGTGCCGTTTCTTACATTGTGTATGAAATCTTGTTTAGGCCTATTACCAGTGTACTGTAGGTAGAAGTGGAGTGTTGTGAATATATGTTTAATTCCACTTTGATTACTGTGGAAGTCTGTAGGGCTATTATTCATCTTCCTTACTTAGCAGTTATTTAACATCTCTATTTGCTCACACAGTAAAACTGTAATGGCTTTTTGTATTATGGAAAACAATCTTTTTTTCAGTAAAGGGAAGCAGTGGGGAAGAATTAGCTAATGCACTGAAAAATAGGTTTATTCTCTGCTTAGAAGAAGGGCTGTTATGGTCCTGCAGATTAGGATCCCGGCTTCTTGCCCCTTAATGGTAGACAGAAGTCTGCTGGTTAGTTTTCACCCTTCTCTGTTTAAAAACTGTGCTTTCCTTCTTGATTTGCTGCAGTATATTTGTTTGGGAATTGAATGTACTGCCTGAAATATATCAATTTAGTAGAAAGATGCTTGTCTGTAGGTTTGCTAATTGTGCACCTTATGCCATCATGTTGCTTATTTTTTATATAAATGAAAATGTTTCAATTAGTAAGTGTTTTGGAAGGTGATAGAAGTTGGATGAAGTTGCAGTAGCGTAGGAGGAAAAGAAAAATTAATCCAATTTTTAATTTCAGATAAACAGCTTTATTATAGAAGTTATCTCTTCCTTTTGTGATTACTCTGACTGTGGAGGAGTCTTTGGAAATAACTAAAATAACTGTTAGACTTGAGATACATGGTAGCTAGGTAGCCTGCTCGTTGCTTCCTTTTTGCTGCTTCCTCGTTGTGGGTTCAAATTCTTTTTCAGTTATCAAGGCTCCGGTTCAGTAGAACACTGAGTGCCCAGTTTAGCCCTTTTAATTCAACTAAACATCTATTTACATGGCTCCCCACTTAGCTGTCTCTTCAGCTAGCATTAAGTTCTGCTTTTCCTGGGTACAAAGTTGTTTTTCAAAGGACTTTTCCACCTCAGAACTTCTCATCTTTGCCAGACAGCAATTCCAGTCTAGAAGGGTTATTTGTTCATTCCCACAGCTGGGACAGCTTCATGTACCCTTCATACAGTCCTGCTTTCAGTTAAGACTTCTCTGGGGGTTTAGGTCAGTTTCACCAAATAAGGTTGAGGTTAGAAATTAAAGAAAACTAAACCAGCATCCTCTTTCAAGTGATAAGAGTAGTCAAGCAATGAAAAATTGTATCTATGGAAGCAGTGAAGTTCTCACCATGAATGACATTGCAGAACAGATAAACATCTACTTAGGATGATAGAACTGACACTGAGTTGCAGCTGGGGAACAAACTAGAAAACTTTGTAACTGTGTTGTCCATAACTGTTCTCCCTAACTGTGTTGTCCTACACGGTACTGGATTATGTCAATAAATAAAATAAAATTAAAAAAAAAAAAAAAAAAAAAACACAAACAAGAAACAACCTTATTTTCTGAGTACATATCTTAGAAATGATATATTTTTCAAGTTATTGACATGCTATTTTATCTTAGAACTGAAAAGCTGGGTCAGTTAAGAATGGCAAAGAGAGATCTTAGCAGTTAAAATGCCATATGAGATTACAGATGTGTATGTGTATATCTACACACATGTATACATATACATTGTGCATGCATACACGCTTTGAGTTTCGAAACTTGCTCACTATAATCCTGTTGATTACAGGGTGGACTGTGGTGTTTTTAGTTCTTTTTATTTTATCTTTTTTCTCCTTTAGGGCTGTTTAAGGGTGATAACAGTTTTTCCCTTGAACAATGAGTAAAAGCTAAGATGTTAAGATAGAGAACAGATCAGTAAAAACACCTAAGTGTTCTAGCTCTGCAGTTAAAAGTTTGCAGTAATAACTATATGCATATTGCAAGCAATCATCTGGCATTGTGTATCCAAAGTATAGCAGTATCACCCAAATAGCTAATGAGACCACATCTAGTGCCAATTAAAGAATAAGGCATACTTAGTTATTTAGTGATTGAACCTGACATGAAATCAAGCACAGAAAACAAGATTGTGCTTTAGATCACAGAGAAATACAGATGCCCTAGGTACTGTTCAGGCTTTCCCTCAATAACAGAAGTGTTGAGGAGAAATGACTGATCATCCAAGCTGGCATAACCTTCCAGTATGCTTTAATAATATAAATTACAGTGGAATTAGCAGGTAAAATATTCAGTATTTCTCTTTTAATGCTATCCTTTGAAATTAATGGTAATGATGATTCCCCATTTTGGGGAACGCGGTGATGGTTTCCTGGTGACTAATAGCTTCAGTCAGTAACGTAATGGGTTTTGCAACATGATAATGAAAAAAGTTCTAATGAAGGTCAGTTAGCAAACGGTACTGAATCGTTAGCTTTAAAAATCTGTCAAACTTGGCAGTATTTTTTCAGTTTTTGTTAAACTATATCTTTCACCTCTAACAATAGAACTGTGATCCATACAGATACTTCAGTGACTTCATTGGAAGAATGGATCTAGTGTCTTAGGCTCCCAAAGAAAAGAGTTGATGCTGCTTAGCTTACTATATCATGCCAAAGCCCAGTTCAGTTATTAGGTGAGGTGGTTTTCTTAAGTGTGACATTAAAGCAGGACTGTGTGAAGTCTTGTTATGACATTTTACTTACTGATTGAGTAGCAATCATAGGTAACGTGCTGGCATTATTTTGAACTAGTCTACATTTTTAACCTTATGTCATTGTCATAGATGGCTAAATAAAAAAAAAAAAAATAGTGATGTGGAAATACTTGTTTCTAGAAGTTTGATTTTGTGAGTTTGTACTTTACTTGTTCTGGAGTAGCGCTGGCTGTTGTGGCACTGACATCCTGTGTGACACTGCTCATGCTGGCATTGGGTTGGGTCTGTAGATGAGGCTTTGTGTTAAATGTGCTTAGACCCTTTTACAAGTGCAAGGGAAGGAATTTCTTCTCTTGAAACATCTTGTTAGACATTTTTAAACTGTGGCTGAAACCAAGTGTGCTTTCTTCTTGTATTTTTTTCTTGTTTGTGAATTGTTTGTCTGTTTTGTCATCAGCCAGTGATACTTCTTTAGTGTACTTAATTTCCATTAGCTACCTGAAAAGCAATCTCTTGGTTCAACGTACCGATTCCTATTATGACCTAGTTTTGCTAGCCACACAGCCTTCATCTATGAAGCATTAGATCAATGATTATTTCTGAGTGATAGAAAGTAAACACGAAATAAAACTTAAAAAAAAAATAAAATAATAATAAAAATTCAAGCACTGACAGAAAAAATGCTGGATCTGCCAACTTCTGTGCGTCAGTAATTTAAAGTGAAAGTTTACAAATGCACGACTCAAGTTGAGGCTTGGCATACAATCTCAGATGAAATTCTTGCTGCTCAGAATCTATTTTGGAGAAAACACAACACCTTATAGACTGTTATTTTGTTTCTGTGTTGAGATAAATTTGTTTAACTTTTGGATGGATATGAATGTATACATCCAATTTCCTTCAAAAAGAAAGTGTGGGAGTTTTGTTATTTACTTGTTCTATGAAGATGGAGGAGGAAGTCTGAAATAAATTCTTGTTAGCTAACAGGAGGTTTTTAACTGTGGAATTATTATTGAAATAAATAATTTGTATTGCACCTATTGAGCATTTTCGTACCAAAATATGTGGTGTTTACTGGTTCAAGAACTGTACATGCACATTGAAAAGAAATATAATTAGTGTTGTTGTTTTTTCTTTTCCTCTATTAGTCTTCATGGGACATTAAAAAGTTTCTGTTGATGGATCTAAATAATTCCATCCAGTACATTGAGGGGGGAGGTTACGTAGTTCAGCATTAAAAAGACAAAGAAAGCACCGGGTAGTACAAAGTGAAATATAACAATTTGTCAAAAAAAAAAAAAAATCTTACTACACCAACATAATATTTAATACACCAATAAAAACATCAGAAGTAAAGCAGGTCACAACAGTGAGGAAAATCTGTATGTACCTCACTGGGCTGTATTTAACTGCTCTAACAAAACTGGGCAAGTGCACGGATGGTAGGGACTGCATATCTTACATCTACTGTGTCAGGAAAAATAGCAGCAGTTAAAGCTTTACTAATTCCTCACTTTCTGTAATGTGTTTTCTTTCTTTGGAGCAGAACCTGTCTTAAGAAGTTCTTCATTCATCTTCAGCATAGTGGTTATTTTATTCAATGTCTGTTAAATCCTTGTTTATGTTGTGGGGGACGATGCACTGAAGTTATGTAGCATCTTGTTTGGGAAGGAATAGCTGTTGTGTTAATGTATTGTGTGTGGTGCTCATGGAACTCTGAGCTAGGATGTCAGTAAGACTGTTTGAGTGTTGTCTGGATGCTGCACTGAAGTTTGCAGCTGATGCAAGGTGTGTTTAGTTGCTGGGACTGTGCAGGAATAGAGAAGCAAGAGTGGGTTCTTAAGCTGGTGATCCTAATCTCTGGGTGTTCTCTTCACTGTGGTGAAGAAGATACATAACTGCTTGTGTCAGATGTAATTCACACTGCTTCCTAATGACCACGACATGCAGCAACCTGATTGCATGCTGTGGTGGCATTGTGTAATACCTTATGATGGTGCGATACAATCCAGGCATGGCTGTTACAGAGCTGCATTCCTTAGTTTGGTTTGACAGTGGGATTCACTTTGTTTTGGTATCTGCTGCCTTTATAACATGGCTGTCATAAGAGAAATGGCTGTCATACTGCAGCTGGGGATCTAGCCCTCTAATGGGTCCACAACATGAACTACCTGGTGAATTACGCTGATTCAGAAGTGTAGGAGTTTGTAGATTGGTTATCAGGGTGATTTGTTTTCTCTTTTCACTTGATGCAGTAGTTCTGTCCATCATCATTTTGCTGGTGTATCGTGTGTGAGAAATTAAGAGTGGATGCCTAATACCTGAGATTTTTCATTTTGTAATCTGTAACAAACTGACAGCACACAAGCAAACACGATGGCCTTTCTGCTTCAGATAGATCTGTCTGTCTGGATGTGGGCGCCTTGTGTTTGGCAGCAGCTGGTGCAGAGAAAACACATGCAGTGGTCAGGTCTGTACTTACAAACCCCTGTGTTACTACATCAGGTGTATGAAGTGTTGTGGATGTACTTCTTAAAGCACAGTGAGTTGTCACAGACTGTTCCTGAACAGTTCATGAACTTTCATACTTGAGCTGAATTTACTGTCAATTTGAATTCCGAGCTTTTCCAAGGCCTGTGCCATGTTAAGGTGTGGTTTATCCCCTCACTAGTCTGGGAGCAGGCTTTTCATGTACCGTGTGTTCTTGGAACTGAAAAACTGAAGCCCAGATAGTTGCAGTTGCACAGCCTTCCACAGCTGAAAGGGCAAGGATTTTTTAGTGATGGTTTCTGCTTCACAAAGAAATTAGTACACATAACAAATAAAATGAATGGACTTAAAAAATCTAACTGCATCTGCAGTCGCATCTTTCAGTAGTTCTAAATGAAGTTTTCTTGAGCCCAGCTACTTGCAGGTAGCATTAGAATTTTGTATAGTAAATATATAAGTTTGGAGGAGCTTTATCACAGAAGGTGGCGCAGGACATTGGTTAAAGCTGTTGAAGTTCAGGCAGAAGTAGTTACAAGCCATACAAATGCTGTGTGTGATTCAGACTGCAAGTACTATGGATTTCTTTTATTCTTTCACAGTTCATAGAAATTATGTTCTCAAAAAAAAAATATATATATATATTTCATAATACTTTAAAACAAACAAACAAACAAAAAAATCCACCAACAAAAAACTGTGATAGTGATACTGGATTTTTTTAAAGTCATCTTTAATTCCTGCCCTGTGCAATAGAAATGAGCAGCCTTATGTCACATCTCTAGAATGCTTAACAGGTGGTATTCAAACACCTGGTGTTACATCAGAATATATGGCAAATCGCAGTGCCTTATTCCTGGGAAAAACAGGTGAAGCCAGTATTAAGTAACACCCTACAGGAAGGTTGTGCTGCCCTGTTCTTTGTGTGTGAACAGGAAAGGCTGGGTTTACTTTTTTTAAAGTGCTCTGTTCTTTCTGCTAAGTCACCACTGCTGCATTCTTTGCGAGCTGTATTAGTAGTGTCTTAGCCTGATGGCTAAAGAGAAGGAAGGCTGCGTCTGAAGCAGTTCTTGGAAGTTTGCAACCCTTTTGTAGCTAGAAATTGTGAATACTGTGCTGTTTTTCTTTTATATTCTCTGCTTTGTGGAAATCCATTAGAAGCCATTCATCTGGGATATGCTGCTTTTGGTTTTATCTACCAAGTGCATCGTTAATTGGAGGATATCTTTGCTTACATGACTTGAATTCATATGAGCCTTAGTATTTCCAAGTCACTTTGTTATGTACCATAACATTCTTTGTTATTCCTCTCTTCAGTGGTAATATTTCACTTCCTTCAGCTTGTTAATAGCACATAGAAACAAAGCAGGTGACTCAGCATTTGCTGTTATGTTCTGACTTTCAGTCTTGCACACATTGGACTCTTCTCCAGCTCTCTGCCACTTAATTCTATGGATGCGATAATCTGGGGTGGGGTTGAGTTGCTCTTCCAGTATTCAATCAGTTAGCTCACAACTTTGAAAATCTGGTACAATTGCACATCTTGAACATAGTTTCATATTTTATTTGGTAAATGGATTTTAAAGGTCTCAAAATGTTTCTTGACATGCAGATGTGAGCAGAGCACTTAGCAGGCAGACGCATGCTTATACTCTCAGTACATACAAGAAAATTCACAGATTAATTTCAGCAAAGTAAATATCATAGAATTTGATCCACAAAATGGAGAACAAACAAGTGCTCAGTTGACCAAATGGTAAACTTCAGTGTAGTCCCATGCATAATTTCAGAGAAACCAGTGATGAAAAGCTTCTCTTTCAGTTTTTCTTCCCAGTATTGATGCGACAAATGAAGTGAACATTTCACAGCGTTGGTGCGCTCGTGTTTGTTGCAGAAGATTCAAGCAATTGTATCTCCATCTGGTCATTTGATGGAAACTTTTTGAAGCTTAAACGGTCGGTTTAGAGTCTGCAACGTATCACAGCTTTGAAAGATCTTCCCCAGCATTATTGTGCTATCTGATTGAGTTTGCATTTGCTAGAGATTACAGCTGTGATTATATAACCAGGAGATACAAGCGGATAGATAAAGATGAAAATCCTTTGTATTATTTGCCTTTGATTTGTTTGTTTGTTTCTTTTCTCCCGGATTTGAACTGAACATAGAAACTGGAAAGAAATGGGTAGAACACAGATTTGGGAAAGTGAGGCAATAAATAGCAGTAAGACAGTGACACAAATTGTGGTTCATGAGAGGATGATTGTGTATTCATACACATATGTATATTTTCTTCATGCATGCATGAAAGAATCTTAGAATACAGATGCCCTTGCTGGTGAGTCCACTAACAGCAATGAGAATAATTCCGCTATGAAACAGAAGTTCTTTGCTGATGGTTATTTTTTTCTCTGAACGCTTTTTAATTTGGATTAAGATGGTGGTGGTGAGTAGCATTGCAATAGAGGAATTCAGTCTTCATTAGCAAAATGCAAAGCCATCTTCTTTGCTGTCTTAGTCTTTATGAAAGTGGAATTTTACACACAGCAACATTAATTACAATTGTCTGTAGCATTCTAATTTGTTGACTGTATTTATTCAGAACTCTTATTAGTGTTAAACAATTAATGGTAAGTTGAACTTTGGAGTGGATAAGAACGTCATTCTAAGCTGTAATAGCTTAGCGGATGAGCATATTGTCCTAAATTAGCTTAGCTGCATCATTAAATGGTTGCTGTATACAGTGTGTGTAATTATATGATGACTGAATGCTATTAAACGTATCGCTTGGTCTTTTAGGTACACATCACAGCAGTGTAGCAAATGTTTCTTACAGTTCCTGTTAGGAGAAACTGTTGTTTCGAGCATTGTCTCTGAATATTCACAGAGTGAATTTTAAATCAATGTGCAGAAATGCACAGGTCAGAGGATTTGACTTACCTGCTAAACCAGATTTCTGTAAGTGTGTTTACTTTTTGGCAACGTTACTTTTCATTTGTGTTGGTTGATAAATGGTTTTAGACTTTGCTTAATAGCGTACTCCTTTTTCCATATACATTCACTTACAGTGGATTTGCTTTCATAACATATTTTTCCATGTTTCATTCCTCATATTATAGTAGGAAAAGGAGAAGAGAAAAATGAGGCTGTTTAAAAATCCAAGTAAATACTTGCTTTTTGTATGAGCTTGCAGTTAGATTCATAATCTTTTTTCTTTTTTTCCCCCATGCTGCTCCATGCAGTGAGGACATGACCCAATAATAACGTAATCCATTTTCTAAAACAAAAAATATTCTAGCACAGACGCTTCAAAATAAATGTAGGTGGGAAGGATATTTCCTCCTCAATTTTGCATTAATGCATGTGGGAAGGAGTTTTTGTTTTTTCTCTTGCAGTACAACCATGTACACACATGGGCACAGACACAGATACCTTCTTATCTCTCTGTGTTTACAAGTATGGGCTACTCCTTTCAGGTCGCAGCAGGGCAGTGTACCTAGTGGGAGCAGTCCAAGGCAGAATTGTGCGACTGCCAACAGCTGTTGTGTCCCAGTTCCCCTGCTTGCTCCTTGGAGAAATAATACGTTGTGTATCTCCAGACAGCTGTTAATTCACTTCCCTTTTTAGTTCTTTGGCTGATAGTGTGTGTGTGGAGGAGACGTGGCAGAATCACCATACCATGGTTCTGCTTCTGTCCGAGAGTGGAAGCAATGTCTCCTGTAGTCTGTTCCTCGCCATCGGAGAGCCAGCAGTGACCTGCACAGGGGAGTAACTCATTCATGCACCTTGACTTTCAGCATGTAAAACAAGCAATATTATTATTCTAGTTCGCATTTCTTTATTATTTACTACAATGGTAACATTGGAGCTCTGCATTCATGTTTAAAGTGCAGTTGTCTTGTGTTCTGCACACATGGAAACCAGCAGCGGTTAGCAGAGGATGACATTTTGGTACTGATGCGGGGCTCAGGTGAGCTGCCCTGCTACTGCCCTGTGCTCTTGGAACTCACTGCTGCTGTCTGTTCCTATGCTGACAACTGTGTTCAGAGCTGCAGAGCTCCTGCACAGCGCACCCAGCCCCTGGTTGCAGGATTACCCTGCTGGATGCTGGGTACTGGGGAGTTAAGAGGTATCTCACCTCCTGCCTCACTCCATAGAGTGCCTTGGCTTTGTGAGAGGATTATTTTGTGCTTAACCTGTTATCTTGAATTCACCCCTGGCTCAGGTCAGACAAAGGACAAAATGACAACTAAAAGTACTCACAGCATCCAGACACAACACCACAAATATTGCTGCAAATGGTGTAAATGGCAGAAAAAGCTTCTTAATCAACTTAGAATTAAATAATATCAGGGAAGTCTTTCTCACCTTCCTACTCTCTTCCGACCTGCAAGCTGTCCGGACGGTCTGTCCTTTGGTGTGCAATATGTCTGAGGTTGGCTATCTCACAGAACAGCTTGTTGATAGAATGCAGCGTTTACTGGCAGTCCTGTTATGAAGTCCTTGGTCTTAAAGGAGAAGAGTGTATAATTCATCTTCAAATTATTTTACTTCATTTACTAGCATATAGTCCAGCTGTTGCTAAAAACTAACTGGTTTTGTTGCTTTCTTGAAGATTGCTGTGGGTTGTGCCTTATTTTGTTCTCAGTATGTACCTGGCTGTTGGTCACTCTTCCCTCCCCTTCTGGTAATTGTTTGGTTCACAGCATTGACTCTTATTTTATTTTATTTTTTTAAATGTATTTTATTTTTTTCATTATGTATATATTTTGCAATTATGTATATAAATATATATATTATTTATATGCATATAAATATTTATGTATATAAATATATATAGAACGGAACATTCTGGGTCCATTCATTTGTTAACAAGCATACTTGATATGAATGTCAGAAGTGGGTGTTAATGGCTTATTTCTGGCTCCTGGTTGAAACAGAGTACTGCAGTGATGACCATTTTGTGGATACTGAGACTTGGATCGGCTGACTTCCATCATCTTGCTTTTGGCCTTTCAGAAGCACAGAGTTTCACAGGGGAGGTAGCACAAGCTAATGCGTCTGGGTTAGTTACCATTTTAAAATGCTACCTTTTCTAATTTTATTTTGAATTTGAACCTTCCTGCGCTTTGCGGCACAAAGAGCCAGAGCACTCTATCAGTGTGCCTTGTGATGCTGAGTGTCTTCTTTACCACTGTGGTTAAACTGGTTATTATGAAGTTGTTTTCCTGAATGGATGAGTAAAGCCATGCTTTGTTTTCTGTGGTTGATCAAGTCAGCTTCAGCAAGCAACCATATTCTAGCTGAGTTATGGTGATTTTGTAGCGTCTTCATAGTGCTCTAATCAATGTAGACGTTCTGTGGTCTTTGTCAAAGTCCTTTTCTTAAAGCCAGTTGGGATGTGCTTTTGTTTATGTTGACTAATGTTTGTTTCTAAATGAGCATGTTTTCCACTTCACAAGTATTTTGTAGTTCAAAATGAAATGTGCTGATCCACAGGCAGTCTGGGTTTCCCCATGGATTCACTTCTGGAGGAAGCGGCAGGCTAGATGTGGCATCCTGACCCTGCACTCCTCCCTTGCGTAAGAGGGAGAACTAAGCATGTGTGCTTGGAGGGAACAGATGTGGACAGTTAATTCTGTTGCCCTGACCGAGTGATTAAGGGAATTAAACCTGGCCCATTCCATTATGCTGAGTGTCCTTACACCCACTCCCGTTTAGAGGCAAAATGCTGCTTAAAGTGAAGAGTTATTGAAAAGCAGAGCACAAAACAAACATTATCAATCACAGTTGTGACATGTAACCTCTGCGCCTAAACAAATGCCTTCATGAATATGAGATTCCATTACTGTGACCAATTGAATTAGACTATTAAAAAAAAAAAGAAAAAAGAAAAAAAGAATATCATGAGACACCCATTTGAGTCGTGCTTTGTGATTAGATTTTATGAAAATTGCATCTATTAAAAAGAACTAGGGTAGTAAATGCGTACAGAAAAATTACAGTGTGTTTTCTCTATAGTGCTGAGATGTATTTTGTTACTGTTTTTAAAGGGTATTGCTCTACACTTTTCTATCAGGCTTTGCCCTAGGGTGATGGTTTGGAATTTTTAATTTAACTTTGTCTGTCATGACAAATGTAGAGAACTAGACAGCTGGGAAATTGTGGAAGTAGGTTTAAAAGGGAATTATTGAGTCCCTCCACTCCAGTGCATTTAGCAAACCGAATTCTACAAGAGCACTGTCAATTCAGCTCGCGGAAGTAACAGCGCGGTCTTATTTGTAAAATAGGGCTAAGCTAATCATTACTTATTTTTCATAATTAAAGGACCATAATGTTCCAGAACTGCTTTCCTGTAATGTTAATAGAATATTAAAGATGGTCTGCAACCTTGAACTTCAAGCTTTGGTTTCAGTGTTTTGAACTGCCTTTAATGTGGTGGATACAAAAGCAAAGGTTGCCAAGTGCTTGATTGGGCTTTCGAGACCTGAAATCTTATTAATCCAAGCCTAAATTCCAGTAACTGCAGAAAGTATGCAATGGTCTTATTTACTGGGAAGCAAAAATCAACGTCTTGAGCTGAAATCACATGAAAGGGAAGAAAAGGGTGAAAGCGAATGGTTCTACGTTCAGAAGCACCACTTCATAAAGAATTCCACCTTTCCCTTCAGAAGAGAGAGTGCAGAGGTGTTTCTGCAGTACCACGCCTTTGGACATAACTGGTGCTGTCTGTACAGACAGGAGTTCAGATTCAGGCAGGTGGGCGTTCAGGAAATGTGATGGTTCAGGAGAACCACCGTGGCCTCTCCTACTTTAACTTAGAATCTGTAAGGATGCAAAACTACTGTTATGTCTTTACCCTCCACTTCAAAGTCTCCTGCCTGTAGGTGAGGGCAAGAAAAGATTTATGTGCTGTCCTCCTTCTTCCTTATACTCTGAAGGAAAGAAACCCGAGCCCAAACCTATGACTTTTTGAAGCAGTAGCAGCAGAATAAGAAGTAAGTTTCCTCCAGCATGTGTCTGAACAAGAGAGGTGAAGCTACTCTGCTGCTCGTCTACTTCTAATATTCATCAATAATCTGAGCTCTGGGAGAAGGGCTGGAACTTCCCATTGGTTGAGGGAGGCAATGCAGGAGCTGTTAACTGAGTGCTGGGTGGATACTGGTGCTGCTGTTTGCATTTCAGAGGCTGGTAGCTTAAGCCCCACTGCTCACTAGGGAAGCAAATTCAAGTGTATTTTTCAAGTGTTGATACATTATACTGCTTAATTTTATGATCCTGTGACGGAATGTAATTAATACTTTTAAATTAATATCCGGCAGCATACTTAGCATCCTGTATTAGTAGGAATTAATGCCAGTACCATATTTTTATTATTATTATTTTAGGCACAATTATCTTGCAAATATTTGATTTTATCACTGCTGTTTGCAAGCAAAATGAAAGCCTTTTATTTCAATTGAAAATAAAGCATGTCTGTTTTTTCAAAACTAAAATGCATCCGCTATTTTTCAATAGGAACTGTATCTCAACATTAGGAAATGCAAGAATATAAAACTGCTTTTATTTTATTTTTTTCCTTTTTTTTCTTTTCTAGATGGTGATACATTACAGAGTTGTTAATTCCGGCTATCTGTTTTATTTTTCTTTTTTTCCAAGGCCTTGAACCATTTTGGTTCTTTTTGAACATGGCAGCGGCCTTATGTTGTGAAAACAAAAAGATCTAATACCTCTCTCTGCTGTTGCACGGTTTGTAGATAGCTGAGTTTGTTGCTATCTGCTGTAGCTGTGTTTTTGATGGAAATACCTGGGGTGGTGAACAGCATAGAATTAGTGTTCCTTTTTCCTTATGCTGAATTCTAGATAATCTTGGATATTTTCTGATGGAAACAAAACAGGATGACCCATCGGCCTGAGAGTGGTTGAACAGGGCCACACTTCCTAATTTCTGCATTCCTGGGAAAAGTAGGAATGTTAGTTAAACTATATTTAATGGTTAACATAGAAAGACTGAAATTTTAGGAGGACTGAATTTATGGATAACATGAGTTAATTGTCGTGAGAGAGGTTCAAATTCTATAGCATAAATTAATGTTTTGGTAATATTATTAGTATTTTGCTTCTTAATGATTTCTTTACAATACTACACTAAATTACAAGACTCTGGATGACTAAAACAAGGATGGACTTTTCTAGAGTTAGTTGCTGTCTTTTGTGGTCGTTGCTGTTTTCTATTGATCTTGCAGTCCTTGTCCTGCTGGCAATGCACTGCTTGATTTGTATCCTGCCGTATGAGGAAAGAGTAGTGGAAGGAAAGTCAAAATGCAAAGTCATTAATAGCAGAATAATTGAAAGAAGAAATTTTGGATCAAATGCTGCCAAAACAAGCAGTGTTTTGTTTTTATGTCACCCTGAGTCAAACAGAAGGTAGGAATAAGTAGGCTACTTCTTGCCTGATAAACCAAACCCTGAGACCAGTGTGGATCTATTCATTCGTAGCAAAGAATCCTCTCTGCTGGTTATTGTTATTATTCTGGGAAAGGGAAGGAAAAGGAAAAGAGAAAATGCTTCATTTTTTCACTGCTGTCATCACTCATCCTAATGAGGACAAAAAAGGTTACCTCTACTAGGAGCACAGTGCTTTCATGTGCTCTGAAACCCACCTGCTCGCTTCTTAATGAGAATGTAAGGTTTGGAGGTACTGTGATCACGTTAGGTTATTTCTGAGACACGTTACACAAAAAATAACAGTTAGCTGCCTATTTGGTAACCATGACTTTTTAAATTCAGACATCTCATGATATGCTCTTGAAATAAATTTTGAAATCCTTTATTCTGACTGTTTTAGGCCTTGCAAGTGTCAAACATTTCAGCTCTGTCTGTGTCTCGGAGGCTTATAGGTTGCATTTGACACAAATGTATTTCAGCAGCTGCACATATAATATGCAATGTATATGTATGCATAGGGAAATATACATCCTGATCGTTACTGGGGTTTGAAGTTAAAAAAGATCTGACAAAGCTTATGAGCTTTCAGAGATTGTTAGTAAGAGGAAGTGATTTTTCATGAGGTATTCTTGACATATCTGACCCGTAAATGTCACCTGTTGTTCTGCT